>NW_024104325.1:1092569-2393582 GCF_003945595.2 Pipra filicauda | reverse complement strand
CTGCTAAAACAGAGCCACAGCCTCATTTCATGTTCAAGAAAAGGCATCTTTTTCAGTTTCCAGATTTTAAAGTTGTAGAGCTTTTGGAGTCAGTGGAGGTCTTGGCCCTTCTGTTCAACTTTGTTTTTTCTTCAATGGAATAAAGAATGAAAACAAAAAACAGATACCTTTGTGTCTTGCTTGTGCTGCCCTGGTCTTAGGACAGGATGTATTGAGGTGGGATTCTTAAAGCATGGGACTCGTCTGTATTCCTATCTCCTCAAAATCAGAGAGAGCTAGTCTGGGACTTAGAACATGTTTGAGCTCTTCTGTAGCTATAGATTCCTCTAGCTCAGTGAGGAGATGCAGTACAGCCTCTGAAGAATATTTAACAAACGACATTCCAAAACTGGAAGATTAAAAAAATCTTTCCATATCTTTCCCTCCATCCTTAGCCTTAACTAGGAAGTAAATAACCTCAGAACATAGTTTTGAAATGAGTTACAATGTGGTTTTGTTTCTTTATATTTTGAGTCACGTCTTCACAAAAATATACTGTCATGGTATTGTAAGAGACTCTAGTGGCTTATCTTATTTAATGCTGCTCCATCAAGGTTGCCACATGAACATAATCTTGTAAATGAAGGAACCAGTGCAAAGACGATCAGTGTCAGACTTTGACACATATTATATGCTTTTCTGATCATCTTCCCTTCATGGGGATCAAAGTCTGGAATATGCTATCAGATTAGCAAGGACCATCAACGTTTTATTCATTTATTTATTTATTTACAGATAGCAGCAGAAAATGAAAGGTTGCATAAAAATTGCTGTAAAAGTAATTTGAGTATAATTTTTGGTTGGTATTTAGAGTTTGGGTACTCCATTATGAAATGTTAGTGCAGGAATCCCAAGATGTGGGGAATGTCCAACACAAGACATTTTATCTCTGTATCAAAACATTTTTCCCTATATGCAAGACAGTGCATGAACTACAAGAATTGTGCAGCAAGATGAAATCTGTAGTCCTCAATACTTCATTGTTTGCTGGCTCAATTTCTTTTCTCATTAGGGATATGAATGTTATTTTTGCAGTATTTTGACCAGCCACATTCATTTCAGATTGTTCCTCTGGGAACAAGAAACACAACTGTTCAGTCTGACCAGTGATCTGGTGACCAGTTCTGATGAGGGACAGTGTGGATAAGAGCGATGGTGAGACCCTTGGTGTTGCCATCTGATCAAAAGATCACCTGCAAGGATCAGTCCAGCCATCATCCTGTAACCTGATATTACAGCTGCCAGCTTGCTGCAGGATCTGAAACTTTCTTTGGGGCACCCTCTGGCGTCCTGGAAATGAATATACTTGAATTTTTTGTTTATATTCACCCTGTTAAATATAATCAATTTCTTGCAGTTATGTATGCAAGAAAATTGCATGTTTATTGCATGTGTAATGGCAAGAAAATCTTTGTACAGCTCAGAGAGATACTATTAGCTGTTTCTGTAAGGGAACAGAACTACTGACTGGTGTTGTCTTTCTCTTCTTGCTTTCTTTCCTAGGAAAAATTTCATCCATACTAGGAGAGTTTTTTAGGATCACTTTCTTTGGAAAACTTATAAATTCAGATAAATCCTTAGAGATGCATCAAAACTAGATACTGTGAAATGTACAGCTTCTCATGAAATCAGATGAATTCATAATAATACACATAATTTATATGATGTCTGAGATGATCAAAACTCTGTACAGACATTAACTCATTAAATGGGACAATAGTTGCAAGCTGTCACAACTTTGATTTGTAGAACTTGAAGCCACACTCGGTTTAATCCTAAATAGACTAGAATTTCAATTTCCTTCCTCTGTGGAAAAGATTTTTTCTGTGTGTGTGAAAAATACAAACAACACATGATTGTGTGTGAGAAATATGACCAAATGTTAGAGCACTATGAAATGGAAAGCTCTAAAAACAAAATTCATAGCTGTTTATTTCCACATTAGCAAACAATTGTTGGAGGATCACAACATAAAAAGCAGCAGAACTCTCTCTGGGCTCACTTTCTGTGACTGGACCTGAAGAATAAGTCAAAGCACCGTGTTCCTGAACCATCCACAGCTGGTTTTGTGGGGAGGAGTTGATTTATAGTTCGCTTTTTAAGTTCAAGTGGTTGAAAATTCTAAAAATCAGAAGTCCAAGATAAGATCCCAGAACCTGCTTTTAAAAAATGCATAAGTTGGTAGGAAGTCTTGAATGAGCTGTCTCGGTTAATTGTGTGTGTTCACAGGACAGATATCTCCCTCTGAACTCACTGGTAGGCAATGAAATTAAGTAATGGTTTCTCCGGAATCTTGCACAGCTTTATTTGGCCTCTTAGAAACATTTGTAAGGGTTTGGTGTTTGGTTTTTAAATTTATTTTTGGTTTGTTTGTTTGTTTTTCTCCAGAGCTGTGCCTTAGGTGGTTCCTTTACCTATTAAATATAAATGGATATTGGAAATGCTCAGATAAATATCTACAGATCAACCTCTGATGTTGAGTGACATTAACCTTACTTCCTACAGGAATTTTGAAGGTTATTTCCTATTTCTATTGAGAACCTAACATGAGGTACACTGGACAAAAACAACCTTTCACTGATTTTTGTGATTGTTACGTGGAAATCCCAATAAACCTTTTATTCCATATTATTTATAAATCTGACTCGATTACCAAAACAGAACTGCAGCTTTACTGCTATAAAGTAACCTGGTGTTTGAAATTACCAAGAAAAGCAGACTGTGGTTTCTCCTACTGCCAGAGCTATTGCTGAATGAGTAAGTGGGATCCTGTGGTTGGCCCCTGTCAGCCACGGTCTGGCCCTCCCTGCCGTGGCAGTTGTCGTGTAGAGATCTGGAGGCCGTTGCGATGAACCCTCTACAGTGCTGAGGTCTTTTGAGTGACCTGGGGCAAGTCCTACCCTCTTGGTTTGTCCATGAGAGCAAAGCATATCCTGGTGGTGACTACTGCGGAGTTGGTTATGGGAAAAGTGGCCAAGAGGAGGTGAGAGATATGACTGAAAATTTGGGGTGCTTGGATTGGGGGTAGAAGGGTGTGGGAAGAAAGATTAAAACTCAGCAATCCTAAAATGACTGCTAGCATCACATGCTTTTGGAGAAAAAGCTTTCTCATCAAGCTGTATATGATAATTTCACAACCAGAGAGAAGTTTCTCTTGTTTATTAGTTTTGGTTAGTGTGGGTGCAGCCACTAACTTTGGGTTTTTTACTGTGCCTGTTGAACAGGCAGTGTGACAGTGCGGCTTAAAGGAGAGCCGAAAAACCAAAGTCTTTGTGTCTGTTCAAGGTATGCCACTAAAGTATGTTTTTCTGTGGGCTTGCAACCTGAAAAACACCAGAATCCCTTGTGATTATGCCATGAAAAACAGGAAAATTGCAAAACCCAAACACTTGCTGATATTGTTCCTACTGAAGAGAGCAGATGTGTATTTCAGCAACATCTGAGAAAATAGATATGTCTGATACAAATAAAATGGCTTTTTTCTTCTCCTGCTTAGCTCAGAGGGGGAGGATAGGGCACGTCTACATCCTCATCTTCTCTGGAAACTGCTTTTGATTTTGCTTCTGCCTACGTGGAGTATAAACTCCTTTAACTGCCTTTGTTTCCTGAGTTGTTTTCAGCATTTGATAAGAAGTCCCCTAATCCCCTGTTACAAAAGTACTCTACACTGCCCACAAGCAATCTGATTCCTCGGAAGTTCTGTCTTCTCATGTACACCTCACATCTCAGCATCAGTGGAGTGGAAAGAGTTATCTGCACTATTTTCATGCAAATGACTTTAACTGAAACTTCTGGCTATAAGGCACAACAACTCAGATACCATGAGATACATCCATTTTACTGGGCTTTTTTTTATTTGAAAGAATAGAGATCTTTGATCAATTAAATCCTCAGAAATATTTGTTCATCCCAGCTGCAGGAGACTGTGGCAGTGGGGAACACAAGCTAGGTTCCCTTTTCCACAATAAACTGTTGTCATGGTTTGAGAGCCCCAAAAATCTAATTCCCTATCTTCAAACCCTCTCTCACATCTCAGTCTAATGTGAGATGGGTTTTCCAGACAACCACACGAGACTTAAATGGGGGAAAGGGAATATATTCCAATGACTGTACAAATAGATATTATAATACATCATATACATAATCTTAGCTATCTCTACCATGACATAAGTATTTACAATGGATCAAATCTCTTCTCCCCTCCAAAGAAAAGTCCAGGAGAGAAGAAGGAAAGATCCTTTCCAGTCTCAGAGCAGTAGTTTCTCTAGAGCAGCAGTCATCTTCTTCTCATGCAGCAGCTGATAGCTGGATTTCTGCCAGCACACACGAGGGGGAAATCCAAGCCCCCTCGGCCACTCGTCTTTCAAGCGAGGGTCTTCCTCTGTGGGCTGCGTAGCAGGGACAAAACTCTCTTCACCACGGTCATATCATGAAGTGGAGGGGCATCTTCGTGAAAGTCCCTTCCTCAGGGGGTTCACCCCTGAGTCAGAACCTCTTGGGCAGCTTTCAGTTGAAAGCCTTTGCCTCAAGAGTTCTACCAGAGCTCCTGTGCTCTGTCTCAGGCTGCTAGGCTTGGTAGCAGTGGCAAGGGGGGGAAAAACCAAGGTCACCCCACTCTACATTCCTTCTCCATCCCAGTTCAGCTTCAGGACGTCTTTGAGCTTCTCAGCTCCTCTCTCTCCGGTGCTGCAGCACTCCAAGACTCCTCTCCTTAACAGGAGTCCATCTCCCTCCTTTCCCAGAGGTCTCAGAGGGGTATGGGGTTTTATTTGTTTCAGTTCTTACCCCAACTTCCTCTCTCTCTGCTCTCTCTCTCTCTCTCGGCTCTCTCTTCAGACAACTCTGTATCTTCCTTAACTGCACACTGTTTTGCTGCTTCTACAGTTCAGTTCTTATCCGTTGGCTTTTAGCCATAGCCTCTGCCGTCTCTGCCGCTGCTTTTCAGTATCTCTTGTTGCGGCTCACAGTGGAAAACATCCCCCAGCTCATAGCTACAGACACATAGTCCAGCTTAACACTGTTCCAAGTCTCTGTAGCCCCCTGCTGGGGGCTGGGGGGGGCCCAGCCCCCAGTGGGGCTACTGCTGTTTCTCCTCGTGGCTCCTACAACATGGTCACTTCTTCTACAACCAAACTACAACTACTTCTCTTCCATTCTAAGTGTGATATGTTTATATTTTGCAGAAGCGCTCACTGGTTAAAACTTCAAAACTTCCAGGGTCACCACCCCCTGGGATTTTACCATTTTATAACTGCAGAGGGAAAACTGTTTCCCCCCACTACAACTGTTCATGATCACTGCTACAGAGGAAGGATTGTTCCCTCATATTTATAGCAGACGTGTGGAAGATGGTAGAGAAAGGTAATTCATTGTCTCCCCACTTCTGCTGATGGTCCAGAGCGTTACTTTGGAAAAATCCCAAGCAGACTGTTCTCCAGCTCACTCCTGGCACTGCACAGCTGTTGCCTTCAGACCTCCTAACATCCTTTCTTCTTGCCCTGAAATGGCCCAAATGGCAAGGAAGGGAGGGGATGGTGTTATTTCTGGTCTGGCTCTTGCTAGAAGTGGGGAAAAAGTGGGGAAGATGAGGAAAGGAAATCTCAGGACTAGAGTCTCCCCCATGTATCCAAAACTATAAATCCTCCAGTTCAGTCGAGTAAATTTATAGTGTGTTTTGGTGCTTATCTAATCCATGTCTTTCTTGCCTATGTGGTGAAATGCACTGTAAAGTGAATTTGCAGTTCCCCACTATTCTTTTTCGGTCTCTTTTAGGTGATGATCACTCTGGAAAATTTTCTGTGTATCTAGTTGCTTCAATAAAGTCATATTTGTTTCAAATATCTGGCCTCAACAGTGGAATTTCATAACATGGAAAGCTGACCCCCTGGTTTGCAGAGGCCAGTTCTCTGTGCATATGTCCATTAATAGTTTATTTGATCTGTGTTCTGTCATTGGGTGTTTAGCTGCTGGTTATTTATTTTTGGTCCATTTTTAGTTGAAATTGAAATTAAAAAGAAAAAAAGAAAAAAGAGAGCAAGCAAGGGAGAAGATGTGCTTATATTGCTCTTGCTTAACGTGCTGGAAGCTTGTGCTGCTGCAGAGCTTCCACACCATTTGACCTAGCAGTGGGGAACTGAGATGATTCAGTGGCCTAAAAATATTCACAAAAGGCTCCCCTCGCATTTCAGGCTTCCTTACAATAATATCAAATATTAAAACTTCAAAGCCAGAATCCATCAGAAGAGTTCTCACTCTCCCCATTACACATTATCAAACCCATTTGTAGACTGTTTCCTAAGCTTCCCTGACCTCTTCACCTCTTCAGGTGGCTTTCTGCAGCCACTGTGAGTTTGCAGAATGAAACAAGGCATGTTCCCACTTTGACATGGGTTAATCTTTGAATATGGATGTGTGAATGTGTATGTGCCTCTCTGGGGTATGGCAGCAAAACACAACCTTGAGTGTTTGCCAGTGATGTCTGTGTGCTGAGAACTGAAAGTTCCCACCGCATTCATTAAAATACATGTTTTGTTCTGAGGGCATCATTAACAGCTTGGTATTGCTCGTGGCTCCGAGAGGAGCTGTTCCCAGCCATACGGTGTGTCAGTGGGGATCACACTAATGATCTGGAATGGCGAGCTGGGCACTTGGAGGGATGTCACACATTTCGGGTGAGGCTTTGGGGAAGGCTGGCTTAAAATGGAAACACCACTGCAGCAGGACTCCTTGAATTTTGATACGTTTCAGAAATCTGCTTCATTTTCTTTTGTTTTCTTTTTAATACGCAATATCGTGATTCATATATATGAAATGTATACTTTTCTTAACGTGCCAATTACATAAGGGCTCCTTACCTCAAAGTCCAACATTTTCTCAATATTTTAACTTTGATGGAAAATGTCTTACAGTGTTTATTTACATAAGTTTTATATGAACTGGATTTCTTGCTTCCAAAAACCACGGTAAGTGACACATAAAGCAAGTGTGGATTTCCCTGTGGCTCCTATGAGGAGCCCCAAATATCAAAACTAGTATTTCTCTGTGTCTTCAGATATGTCGAATTCTAAAGAAAGTTATTTGATATGTTAAAAGATACATTGCTTTCTGAAAGAAAATTTCAAATGCATGCGCATAAGCACACACATACACTAACAAAGACATGTACGAAAATGCACATTTCTGAAGGTGGGTTTTTTCTCTTTCATATTATCATTTTTAATCAATAGATTTTTAAAAATAATCTTGATTTTGTGCAGCACATAGTTGACAATTTCTGACTAACTCTGTGTAACTGAAAAACTCATCAAATTCATGCCTATCCATTGGAAACTGGACAGTCAATTACATGTGAGGCAAAGGTTCCCTGTTCTAGCCTTTCAGCCGGGCCAGAAAAAATCCGCTCCAGATTTTCATGTCCTGTTCTCTCCATAATGTGAAAAGGTGAATGGGGAAATAACAAAAAAAAATGCCAGTTTCCCCTAAGCCATGTCAGTCTGTTTTAAATGTGAAGCCAAAATTCGTACCAGAGCTAGCTTCTGAGGTAAAGCACATCCAAATATCTTTAATGAGTTCTATTTACAATCTGACCTTCAGTTATTATTTAATCCGAAGAAGCCAGCTTGTCTTTGCTAATTACACATTACAAATACCTTGTCATGCTTTGTACATTAAGGCAAAGTAAGAAATCCAATACATATAAGTTAATGACTTTTAGATCTGTGCGAAAGCTTGTCTTACAAATGCTTCGAGGTCACTGGGAGGTTTCTCCATGTAATCAAATTTCTTGAGCTTGGCCTCTGTGAGGTAATAAACAGGAAGAGTAATTAACAGATTATCTAAACTAGCAAAAGGTTGAGAATCTGTCCTTCTCTATCAGAGCAGGAGTGATTTGGCAGGGGCTGAAGGCATCAGAAACTGGCTCCACTTTGTCATCCTCTGCTGATGCTTTGCCACATCAGACCTGCTGAGCAGCAGGCTTGTAAACAAACATGTTTACACTACCACCTTGCATAAAAAAATTCTATGGCTTCAATTTAGATGCCATTAAATCTTCAGCTGGAGACTGTTGTGTGACACTTTTGATTATGCATGCATAACATACTGTAACTCAATGACAATGTTGGCTTTCCCTATCATTCTTAAGCAAAATAGCTCTCTTAACCTGTGACTGTAGATGACAGATGTTTCAGATCAATCACTGTAAAGAGATAACAGGAGTGTCTTGGATCATTACAGGACATGAATCTTTAAAAGTAATTATAGGTGGTAACAACCAGTATGACAATTGAGTCCCTCTAGCCTGTGTTTCAGCTTAGAAAACAACTACGTGTGATATTTCCCCATAGGAACATGCTGCTGACTGCCTCATCCTGCTGCTTTTTGACGTGAAGTCACATTGTGCATGCTAAAAAGGAGAAATGTTCTTAGCACAAGTTTCTCGTTAGCATAGCAGATCTAATTGGAATCTAAGGAAGCTGGCAAGGCACTTGAATGGTAATTTTCTCCTTTTTACGTAATTAAAAAAAGAAATATTCTTCTCTTTGTGTGCTATGCAATTGAACTGTCATATTTAGCACATCATACACCCATGGTGTATTTTATATAATCTTAACGGGGATATAATCTGTACTTATTCTTTGAAGAGCTAAATTCTTGTTGACTTCAGCTGAAGCTGAATATAGACATATTAAACAGTACGGAAAAAGTTCAGGATTTGGTCTTTTCATTGGAAAATACAGAAAGATAATACTGGATCAAAATGGCTCTTTACATTTTAAACACAGAAATAATTCTATTCAGTTCGATCGCTTCAATTTGATTTAAATACTTTAGAATTTGTTGTGTTTGTGCACCTCACTAGAAATCATTTACAAATTCTAGCTTTAAAATGAAGATATCCTGTTGTGACTCAGTGTAGGTAGAAATTATGATTGAAGTCATTTGTTCTGCCCTCTTCTTCTCTCATAAGCACCAGTTTCAAGCAGCAGCACCTTAGGGTAATGAGTTTGCTTGAAGTAGTCCACTGTTGCAGCATCTTCATAATGGGATTAAATTAAAGTGAAGGTGCTCAAATGTAGAAAAACTGATGCTTTCAAAATCCCAGAACATAACATGGGACAGGGAAGCTACAAAGAAAAAGTGTTTGGATAGCAAAGAGAAAAATGATATTGCAGTGGGAGTATATGTCTTAGCTGTGAGACCTACCATCAAGGGTTCGTGTCTGGAGCATCCTCCAAGGCAGAAGTTTTTGCAGAGGCCAGAACCAAGCTAATGAGTGGGTGGACCGTGGGTGCACATGTGTGTGTACACAACTTGGAACCAAAACTGGAGGGACCAAGTAGCTCAGCTAACAACTCTTTTTGCAACAAGGGGGACTTTGCTGCATTTCATCACACTAATTTCAGCTTAGCTTGCTGAGTGGTTGAAGTAATTTTGGATTTCAGTCTTCCCAAGCCTGGAGGCATCCATGAAAATTCAGTATAGACACTGCTCAAGGCATTTAGAAAAGTGTTACCTGGAACTGGTCGAACAGTTCACTTTCTGTTTTGCTTGAAAATCTGTCATAACTTCTTTCCAATAAGTATTTTTTAACTCTTTATCCACCTGTCTCTTCATAATTTTAGCCTGATCTGTCTTTAGGTCCCTGATGAGAATGTCATATGAGACTCGGAAAAATGAACTTCACCAAGGCCCATATGTATTAAACATACTGCCTGCTACTTTTTTACTAGCAAGGATATTCCTGACAAGCAAGAAAATTAGACTGGTTTGATATGGTCCAGTTTTGACTAAACCATGTGGGCAACAGGGTTTATTTTATTATCTTCCAGGTACTTGCAAACACATTGTGTAATATTTTGCTTCAAAATTGTTTCAGATTTTCCAGATTCTACCAAAGATAACATGACCAGTTGTAAATCTTCTCCCTGAAAAAGTGATTTAGTTGCCTTTAATCAATATTGTGAGATCCCCTCTGCCCTCCATGGTATCTCAAGCCAATTGCTGAAGATTCACTCAGTGAGTCCCCCAGATAGTCTGTTATTTTTTAAAAATCTTAACAACAGGCATGACTGCGAGTTAACTAAAGTGATCTCGAATTTACTTTCTTTTGGTCTCTTTTCTTATCTGCTTCCCATGAACGTATGATGTGCAAACTACCTTCTAGGCTAATCTCTGATACTGATAGTTGGTTAATATCCTCATTCTCTATCCTCTAGCTGAAGAGTACTTTAGCTTAAGAAAAATATTTTGCCCTTTCAAGCAGTCTGCATGTTACTGCAGCCCTCTTCTCTTGCAGCATGCCTAGCCCCTGGAGCAGCCTTGCTTCCATCTCTGCTTCATCAACTCTTCTTTCTCTTTTTTCTTCCTTTTTTTCCCTCTAAAGCTGTTCATTCCTCCTCTCATTACTCTTTGCTTTATTTCCCCCTTTCTTTTATTACGGTGCTTTCAAACAGTCTTATTTAACATTATAAAACACAATGGATTTTTCTTCCTCTTACAAGATAAAAATGTCCTGCCTAGTGAACACTGGCACTGGGGATCTGGTGATGTCTCTCCCTTCTACTCATATAAAACTTAATGTTAAACATAGAATATATTGGACAGATTTTACTGAAGGACCATCTTAGCTGAATTAGTAAAGCAACCAGTCTTCTCATATGAGAAAACTAGAATGGGAGAGAGAGCACAGTCTGGGGAGCCCTGAGCCTCAGAGAGAGGCAGAGATAGGGAAACAACAGAAAAAGAAACATTCCTGAGAGAAGAGACAGGCAGAAAAACCATACTTGAGTTTCAGGGAAAGGTGTGCAGAACATACTGCAGACCTGGAGAAATCATATACAGCAATAAAGTATCTAAAGCCAGGGCATGGCTGAACTTTCATCATAAAGAAAGCTTAGGTAATTTCAATATCTGTAAAACAGGAATAAGCTGGAACTAATGAATTCTTTACAATACAGCATATGCTGGCATGGGCTGTCTGAGGAAGGAAAATCCTGAACAGAACAGAAAGGGGAAATAACCACAAGATGCAAATTGCCCTTGCTCTTAAGAGAGAATGGGATCTATGGAGAGAGATACAGAATAGTCTTGAAGTGAAATCCTTCAGTGCAACAGGTGTCACAAGCACAATTTACACATTGTCTCTTATATTGCTCCCTTCCAATATTGCCCCCTTATGGCCACAGAAATCAAGGTACTCTGTTATCTTTGTCTATACAAACAGAGTTTCTCCCTCATGATTTAAGTGCCAGTTTAGTGCCAGTCAGAAAACAGACCAGTTTCCTGCATTTTTTTTTCCAATTTCATTGTTTCATTGCTTCCCTCCATCTGGACTCATGTCCCAGAATGAACCTAGTTTAAGCAATCTACCTAGTTTAGATTGATTATACTATAGCTATCAATGCCAAGTTTTTAATGTAAACTACAAAAAGAAAAAAATTAAAATATTTAGGAGAAGCTCTGCAGCAGGCTGCATACAGACACAATTTCTAAAAGACAACTAGAAGGCTCTAAGAAATATCTCTGGGCCTAAATTAATCAATTCTGCTCATTTGCAGTGAATTCACACCATCAGGAGTCTGATAAGGGGCAGTTTTTTCAAGTGACTTCATAATGAAGTGCTGCAGCAAGAGACTAATAGGGAAAACAGTGTGCTGCCTTAGCCTGCACCAGCTGATGTTTGGTGACACGGTATCTGCAGGAATGTGCACTGGTTTCAGGTAAAGTGAGAGGAGTCTGAGTGGTTCTGGAATGTTCTCTGTGCATTGACCTTCTCCTGAATAAATACTGTTGTTTAGCATGCAGGAGTAGTATCCGTGGTGAGCTCAGCACACTGAGAAAGACAAAGACCCTTCCCTTCATAAAGCACCGTAAAATAATTTCTTTGGTGCTGGAAAAACTCTCTGTGGGGCTGGATTTAGTACTAAATTACCTTGTCATTAAGGGCATTGTGTCAAGTTTCAAGATAACACTAAATGCCAGGCTACTATACAACTGAAGAGAAAACTTGGAATGAATAATTTGTAAACCCCCTTTCTGGTTTACTGGAAAATCTCACGGCCTGAGAAATGCCTCAAACAGGTACTACACATTTAGTCATTCTATTCAGCCAATAATGTTGTCCAACAACTTTTGCTCTAAATCTAACATTTCCCTCAGTAAAACAGTCCTATTTTTGCTCCCTGACTAATCTAAGGACATTTTCAAAGTCCATATGAATACTTGTGTTTTTCAGACTAATATTTGTTTTCTGTGAGATATTTCTGCAACTTTAACTTAAATGCTGTAAGAAGGTTTTTGCTGTAAACCCTTTACCAAACAACAAAAAGTTAGCCAGTAGCTAACTAACGGAAAAAGCCCACAACCTTTTAAAAATAATAAAATATAGTTTAGTAAAATTAACACTATGTACAACAACTATGAACAACACTATGTACAAGTGTGCTCACTGTGCAATGGCTGTCATTAACACTGAGTGAGCAACAAGTTATTTTAGTTCCCAGCAGCCACAACAGTTTAGTGTTATGTGTCTGAGTTCAGTACAGCCTTGCTTAAAGACCCATGTCCTTACAATATCCAGACAAGGAGACAGACGATGTTTGGAAAGACAGAAAAAAATTGGTTCGAGGTACCACCCTCCAAAAATGTCATGGTTTTTCTATTCCTCTTTAAGTCCATTTCTTTTTACCAGGTGGACTGTCCTTGGAACATAAGGGAAGGTGAAGGTGGACATGTCCTCATACACAATTGTGTTGATGGCTATTCAGTAGCCAGCCAAATTGAAATAGATCTCTCAAAGGTGGCCATTCTCCTCTGGTCAAAGAAATCAAATAGAAAGGATGATCTGATTCTGCACCTGAAATGCAAGTGATTTATCCCAAAACTCAGTTTCTGATGCTTCACCAGAACTCTGTACCAAATCTCTTCAGTCACAATATCCTTTCCTAGTTGCTCCCCCAGAAGATGTGTGTCACCTTGGGGTATATTGTAAAATAATGAGATAGCCTGAAGGAACAGTTTCCAAGAAAATCCAGCAAGCTGATGATGGATGGCAAATCAAGCCTCTATTGGCAGCAGCCCCCTGAGGTGTTCTGAAATCTAATTGTGTTAAGGGCTGAGCTCTAAAGAAAACTTTCTAAGCTCTGTAAGAATTTTCCCTCTCCTTAGGTGACATCTTAGAAAACATTTCATGGAGTGTTATGGCAAACCTTCTAGGGCCATACTGACCACAGATCTGCCACTTCAAGCCTGTTTACAACTGTCTTTATGAGAAAGGTTTCCTGCACTTCACTAAGTTAGAGTTTTTCTATCACTAAGTTAGGGTAGGAAATCCCTAACTTTCTTTGCTGATTCCCCATAACACATCAGGTACAAAATACATTACAATAATTCCTTCCTTGCAGTTTGGCCCTAAAACTCAATGGATATTTTATTTTACCAGTCAACCAACATCATGTGAAGATCATTAATGAACTTATACAAAATTCAGGAGGCAGTAGGCAATGGAAGAGCAGTTATCATCAAATTTCCTACTCTCTAGCCCAGTTTACAGTGCTCATCCTTTAATTTGCTTGCTTCCTTGCTATCAGAGTGATTCTGCTCACTGCCATGTTCCCGGGTGAGCTTCTTTAGAATCATGTTGCTCAAAAATGTCCCCTCCTTCCCCTCATCCAAGTATGTTCTATAAGAACATAAAAAAAGCTTTATTTGAAGTTGAGAGCATGTTTCTGATGAAGTTGTTGAGGGAACCTTGAGTTCCTTTAAGTTGATCAAGAATTTCCAAAACCTCTTATTATGGTGTCTTTGTAAAGGAGAGAAAGATAATGGGGAAAAAATAGTGATTTTGGAAAACTAAAATAATCCTAATGCAATAACTTATGAACAGCATTGACTTTATAAACACTGTCAATGTTTCTTGTCTATCCAATACCCTGGGTCTCTTGGTCGCTGAGGTCAGGGCCTGATGCCTGTAATTGTATTCTCACTTCCAATTTCCTCGTGAATTACAGACAAAGTCCTGTTTGGCTAAAGATGTGACAAACGCAGACTGCATTTAAATTCAGGAGAAACCCACTGTTTTGATGTCTGATTAGAAATAAGAGACAGAGACAGAAGCAAAAAAAAATGATAAATGGTAAAACATAAGTTTTCACAGCCCTAAACCACCTTCTTCCATCCCGTCTTATTTTGGGATTAGCATCAAGTGAGAGTAGGTTTATACATTGAGGCTTGCAAAACAGGCAGATCAAACACAGGATTAGAAATAACTGGTCACTGTAAGAAAGAGGAGCTCCACAAAACAATTTCAGGGATAAAGTCAGTGTAGTCTTGAGTAGTTTTTTAAAATGAATCTGAAAGCCCCAGGAGATTGATAGTGAAAGGCAATCTCAGCTTAAGTTTTTAGAATTGTTTGCACATATTTTGTTTCTTTGTTGTCTTTATTTGAATGTCTGTTTTCTGAAAATAGAGTTAGAAATAAGAAGTCATTATGAGACAAAGGACAATATAAGCCCTTTGGTTCAGAATTTTTTTCTAAATGAAATTTGAACTACCTAATTACATCTAAGGAAAATTTTTAAGTTGATGGTCAGTTCTTTAAAAAACATGTGAACAAACAACCAAACAAACCTCAAACTGAATTTCAATAAAGACAATTTTGGCTATGTTGGAATTTAAATTCCTGTTGTAAAAGCCATGTCCAACACCTGTTTGAATGGAGTATGTGACAACACACTGAACAGTAATGCCAAAGACTGTTGGGATTCATGCCTATTAGTGGGCTTAACTTTCGCTTTTTGCTGAGTAGTTTCAATTTCCTAGTTCTATTAAGGTCTAGTGTAATCTTCTAATGTGAACATCAGTGCCAATAGGGATGTAATTTGGCTTCAGTTTAAGAAATTCTGTTGGATTTTAAAAGAAATGCTGTGAGTCTGTTCAGTATTTATAATTAGTTGTGCTCCTGTTTGTGCAGTTCTTTATGGAATTGTTTCAGAATATCCTCATGCTCTGCTTGGTTTTGCACAGAATGCTGCAGCTCATCGTGACATCATCTGTTTCTGACAGCTCCATGGGTATGCCCTGTTCTACATAATTGAGAGGTGGACAATTTACAGCCTCTGGGTCATCTCTGGCTTGCAATTTTGCCTAACAGAGAGAGCCTGTGGCAGACAATTTTAATCTGGATAACACCGAGATACATATTAATGGAAGGTCTACCAAAGACATTTGAAAGGCCTGTCCAGATGAAGAAAGATGTCCTCATCTTAATCCAAAGTAGCATTCAAAGGGGTAATAATGACAGGAAAATAAAAATCGTGTTTTGTGCATCAGTGTGTTTAGATGCGGACCAGAAATTTCCAAGTATAATCTCCATGGTAATTTAGATCAGCTTTCTTTCTGATGTGGGACTAAAAATCTGCCATTAAAGGGACCTTTGAGATGTCCTTGAAGCTATGAGCTGGTACCATAATGATAAATGATAATGACTCTGATGGCTGTCAGGTTGTGTTGCCACAGCTCTGTCTCTCAGAATGTTCCTCCCATGGACTAAATCTGCTGTCCCTGCTATCTGGTAAGGGAGTAATATGTTTAGCATACATGCCACTCTTTCTTCCAATTGACATGGCACATGAACTTCCTGCAGACACAGAAAGTGCCCAAAGAGTCTTACCCTATGGTAAGATTTGTCTGATGGGGTGAAAGGATAAAGACACAGCAGGTAGATCCTGAAGTTGACCCTGGCAGAGCAGGGCAGCAAGTACCGGTGTTTGTCCTATGAAAAGCACAGGTAGGGACAGTCAAAGCTCAGAAACACGAGGAACAGAAAAATACTTCACCCTTGTTTCACATACCCCCAGACAGGCTATGACTGGAGCGATATCAGCTCATTAGTTCACTCAGTTGCCTGCCCTCCCACTTTTTGTCTATTTTCCTTCAGCTGTCCTCACAGTCCCCTCTCCCATCAAATCCACACAGGAGAAGCTACCACCTCCACATAGGCTCCTGTGTGGGTCTCAGGTCACAGCAGAGCAGTAAGAAAGAGCTCCCAGGACTGACACAAGACATCTTTCCCCACAGTGACCCCATGAGGAGGTATTTTTGGAGCAAGTGTTCTGATAAGGACTGAGAGCCTTTGGCTCAGTCCTCATTGCTCAGAGAAGGAATGGCTATTATTTTTTTTCCGAACAATTTCTAATCATAGTAACAGTTACAATTTCAACAGGTGGTTTGACTCATAGAAAACCTCACAAGAAATTAAAAATCACAGGTTGTTCAAAGAGGTAACTGTTACTAGTAGACAAATATTAGGACAGATTTAATAAAGTTTCTTTTGCTAGCACCCATCAAATCATTTGTTTTACCTATTGCAACATTTCTAGAAGTTTCCTACCTCCCGGTTTTAATCATTTTCCTGATCTGAAACTCTTAGAAAGACTGTCACCTTCCTTGTCCACACTGGTCTTGTTTTTTTCACTGTGGTGCTGCATTCTCCATTTGTGGGTTGCAAAGCAGAATACTGTAACTATCTGTGCTCAGGGCCTGAAAACAGACAATTTGGTGCATTACAAATCAGTTCCAAACTCCATTTCGTTAGCAGCACCCTTGGACTGCAAGTTATAAATAATTCCAACAATTCTAAACATCAAGAATATTACGAATTATGAGCTTTTCATTAAAATAACCTGTAGGATCAATAGAAACAGAAGGCGTCTAGATAAGCACATTTCATAATTACTGCTTAGATCTGCATAAATCAATTTACTAGCACACTTCAGGAAAAGAAAGTTCATTTTTTTAAAGATGTATTAAAATAATGGTAGCTTGATAGAAGGTTACATTCCATCTCCCTTTTAATAATGCCTCTTAAGAAATTTAATTTCAACTTCAAAGGGAGCTACATTAAATATCAATCCTGAGTAAATGGATCTGACACATTTACGTTTCATTATTTTATTTTATTCCCTCCCCTCCCCCAAAGGAAATGAATCCATCATTTTGTTATTCTTCAGTTCATCTTACTCTTTCTTCTGCAAAGATATATCCTTGAAATAATCAGGCTGCTTTGACAATCAGTTAATAAACAGGCACTTAAATATTCTTTTCTTGCAGCCTAATAGGCAGGCAATGAGGTTGAAAGACATTGCATAGTGCATATCATACTTGTTCCTTCTCTCAGATTAATCTAATAAACCCACAAGCTCTCTAGTATTTTTAAAGAGATTTATTTCAGCTGTCTAATCCATCAGTTAAAAACAAGATATGAAAATTCAGGCATTTTGATGCGAAGTTTCTTGTTGTGGTAGGTCTGATCATTCTTTCTTCAGAAAAGTCCCATTTAATTGGGTTCAAAAGAGGGAAATATCATTATATCGTTCCTCATGGCAGCGACCATGAATGAGAATATTTTTTCCAATGAATTTTAATTTATAGAAAGTTATTTTCATTAGAATGTTGTTAGGAAATGGTAGTGTAAAACTGAAGAAGAAATAGCACATATTTATTCAAGAAGTGGAAAATTAAGGTGCAGGGCTATTTTTCAGTTCTTTGTAGCCTTCAAATGTTTAAAATACTTTGATAAAAAGAGTAATTCAAGATGTCAAAGTAGCTGAAAAATGGGATCAAGTAAAATATGGATTTTCAAAAGGTAGATCAAACAAGACTAACTCAATAACTGTGTTTGATAAGGCAATTTCCCTTACAGGGAAGACAAGAGTTCTTGCTTTTAAATAAGCATTTTATAGGTTCCAAACTTTAAAAATAAATAGAGAAGGAAAAGAAAATTGGAGGATCAGAAAATTAGTATAATAGAGGAATAATAAATTATAAAATAAGAAATAAAAAAGAAGAGGATGATAACAGTGCTGAAAGGTGGTATATGTAGCTTGAAAAAGGTAACTAATACAGTTCATAAAGGTCACATTTTGGAGCTGATTGTACGTAATTTTTTTCCATAATAACCTTGTATTAACATACTCCCGCTTCTTAGGCCAATAAGCTGATGAAATGAAGATGGAAAACATTGTTAACACAGTTGGTCAGGTTATCCTACAGAAAGAATTCAAGGGCTAGAGTCCTATTTTTAGAATGAATTAAAGAATAATGTAATAAATACATACATAGAGAGAGAGAGAGAGAAAAAATGTATATGTTCAGAAACTAAAAGTGATTTAAAAAATTTGAGTTTGTCAGTTGGAAACAACGCAAGGATGATATGAATACACTTAAGAGTCAAGTATGGCTATTCACCATAAAGTGGTGCTGCACATTAAAAACTCAAACACAAGCCTATGAAATATCAAGCTCCTTATCCATCCTGTTATAGAGGTTGCTGTATAGTCCAGGAAATAAGAGTAGTTGATAAAGTTTTCCCTTTTTTTGCCCATGTAATATAAAAGTAGACTGTGAGACATTTTTTCCTTCTTTCTTTCTGTGACTCAACAAGAGAAATGAGCTGTCTCACTGAGGCTTCTCCACGGCCAAATTCACAATTGCTTATCCTGTGAAGGGAAGGGATAATGTGAAGTTTTTGTTGTTGAACTAAATTTTCCACCTTGTACAATATATTTCACTAGTACAAGTGAGAAATCCTCAGAGGAGGACAAAAAAGAAGGTCTCAGCTGCCATTTTTTTTCCTCAGGCTATAATGCCCTACTATTAAATCTCCCTACAGATATCTGCCTGTGGTTTACCACTAATATTTACAGGTACCTATAAAATAGGATTAAGAGTAATATTTCAGACTATTCTTCTTCAACAACATATTGGCCTGAGTCTCCCTGACATCGCCTATGGCATTAAGAAACAATCAAGTTAAAATTGAGATTGGCAGGAAAAGCAATGTCAGACTGCCTGTGGGGTTATTTGTTCAGTATTATTATTCCATTGAAGGCTGGAAAGCAATTGGATTAGACCTATTTCCAGTCAACCAAAGCTGAAGTACAGTTTATGAATCGCAGGACCCCAGTTCAGCTATGAGCTGTATGGTTTTTTTGAAAGGCTTCTTGGGGAAACTGCAGGATACAGATAGGCATAATTAAAACTTGTATCTAAGTCACTTTAGAAGTATGCATAAGGAGGTTGCTCCAAATCTTAAAAGATTATCTTTAAATTATCACTCAGAAACTTCCTTATCATGCAGTAACAGCCTCTTCTCCCTGAACACTTAGAAAGAGCTCTTGAAAAAATGCACTACTCTGGAGAATTACACACTCCTTTCAAATAAGGAAACAAACTGTATATATATGTATCCTCTGGCAGTGTACCTTGGCATCCTTAAAATGCACCCGTTTTCATAGGACCCTTTTGAGACAGACAAACAGAAGTAACAAATCCAAGACATTGCTTATGAAACCTCAGTGGTGCACTTGCTAAGTCGTGGGGCTACTGTGGTCAAAGACCTTTCCTGTTTTGACAATCTGACATGTTTCTGTCTTTCTCTATCATTCTGCACAGCCATGCTGACATTTCCTGATGAAAACTACCTCAGTGGAATTGAGAGCACCATACCCTTCCCACAGACACCACCACCTGTTCCCTCTTTTATGTGCTGAAAGTACTTCATTTTTCCTTCCTGACTGAAACACGTTGCTCCCATTCCTTTGTCAGCAGCAGGTAGACTGAGAAGCACGTGGTATGTTGGGTACCATCACTGAAAGGGATGATCCAACCCCTGTACATGGTGAGCACTTCTGGAAAGAGCATGTGGAGCTAAATCAAGAGTACTATAATTTGACAGCATGAATTTACCTGAAGCATCATGGCCAGGACATTCTGAGTCACCTAAGAACATAGAATCAGTTCGGAGAGCTAGGACTTGTCTCACAAAACCAGGCTACTGCTCAAACCACAGGACTGCTTGTCCTCTTATGAGTCTGCTTTTATATAAAAATCATGTTTTTGCAGACTGGGTTTTATTTTTCTCTCTCCTTCCTTTGCAGTGGGCAGAAGTGGACCCCCTGTATTTCTCAGATTTAAGAGTGTAGAAAGGCCATTAATTTCCCCAAAGTCGGTAGCTCAGTGGTACAAGGAGTGAACCTGATTTTCAAAGGCTTCATCACTACTATTGACTGCCTGCAAGCACCACTCAAAATCAGTGTTCTTTTTATCATCTATATCACAAAAAAAAGCACTACAGAAGAAATTGTAACTATTCTCTGCTGGTGTGGAAATAATGAAACTGGGCAGTACTCTTCCTAAAAGGGACATTTTTCCTTATGGATTCAGCTCCCACCATATTTGTCAAAGGGTAGATTGTGATAATTTTATTTCCTGTGGAAACTATAACGTCAGAGCAGCTATAGAACAAAGAATTTAAGCTCCTTTCTTGTCAGACTTTTCTGGTGGATTTGGTTTGGTTTGTTTCTTTGGGTTTTTTGTGTGGTTTTTTTTTTCATTTGAGCTCAGCAGAATATATGATGTTTTATTTGACTGTCAATCAGTGCAAATCAACAAACATCATGACACCTTCACAAGAGGAGGGAAATGGTGCATGCATGTTTATGTGTAGGTGGTGGTGTCATTTTCAGACAGAAGGAGACGCTTGCATTCATGAAACACAAATTTGCTTCTCTCCTGACACCTAATTTTTACCTCATTCCAGGTGGAAAAGGACCTTCTCAAATAGCTCCTGTTGATGACTTTCAGAAAAATCACACAAAACACGGAGAGGGGAAGTTACTTGCAGCATATCCAAGGAGGAATACATTTGGTTAAGACTTCCTGGAATCAGGGTATTTTGAAAATATTCTGGCTGAGCAGGTCTCAGCCTCCTGAAGACTTGAAAGATGGAAGGAAAACTGAATTTTAGTTCTCAGGCATTCTCATACCAGACAATAGAGATAGAAGGAAGGCAAAGGATAAGGGAGAGTGAGGGGGAAATTAATAAAGCTCTATAGGAAAACTAGTAAGGTAATGAGTGAAGCACTCAGCACTAATGCACTGAAGCCCAGAATCCTCAACCAGGATAGAAATTTTCAATAAATTACTTCTCCAAAAGCCTGTTTATGTCAAGCAAGCCTATCCATTTTTCATCAGCTACTGCAGGCATCTATTTGTCAAGAGTGATTTAGTCTTACTGAAAGACATGCTAATGCAGGGGTCTTAGACTGAAACTGTTGGCACACCAGGGTATGCCAGAATACGAAACTCTACAGCTGGTGGTGATTTAACAGGGTACTTTCTGGGATGACCAGAAAAAGAAAACAAATGATGGGATGCACAAAATATCAGAGAAAAGTCAGGGAAGACTGTTCAGCTACTGTATGGGATGGCTATCCCCAATAGGGGTAGGGAGGCAGGCTGGACAATTGCATGGCAAGGTCTCACTTGGAATTGCAGCCCATCTAGCATCAGCCCTCTGAAGAGAGAGACTACCTTGGGGAGCAATCACTCTGAACCATTTCATTGACTCAGGACCCAGGAGAAAGGTTCTTTACCTGTCTCTACTGATTTGGATTCAACTTTGTGGTTCCTCAGCTCATCAATTTCTCAAGTATCAAATGAAGGTCATGTGTATATGTCCGTGCGTGGTGCCCATGTATACCTTTATGTGTGTATATGTATCTATATGTGTGTATATATACATGTGTATTCCCATCTTAATTTACACTTCTAGATTAGAGACTGTTGCCTACTAAGAATATACCAAAAGTATTTTTCGTCCAGTGTTTTCTACAAAGTCCTTTGAAAGTCTGTGTGGCTTTTAATGCTCTTCTGAAACACAAATGAATGTTTTGAGATGGTTTCAGTAAAACTGGTTCTTGAATATGCTGCGTCAAGTGGAGGCTAGTAGCAATGGTGTTTGGATGTGGCATGCTCAGAGGATCTGAGTCTCCAGCACTGTTTAGTGGGTAACTTTGATTGCAATTGTGAGCGCATCTGGAGAATTTGGATCTCCTGATTACCTGAATCTTAGCTTTGACTGGGACTGTCTTCATCCACAGTTTTACGAGTATGAACCAGGCAGTCACTCATCCCTGGGACTGAAGCCACATGCTGCCTGAATAGTTTTGTGGAAAAGGTACATCAGTCCTTCATGCCCAGCCCAGGCCTGAGTCAGAATTTGTGCTGGTTGATCCCCATTTTATACAGTTGTTTTTCCCTGTAGTCAGAGAAGCACTAATCTGCTGAGTTCAGTCATGGGTCTTCCTAGGAATGAATAGGTTACAGAGACCAGAACCCTGAGAGGGGAAGTAAAACTTCTTTTAAGCTTAACATTGCCTTAAGCAGGTCATCCACTTCTTTGAGAGAAAACTTTAGACCTTACCGCCTCCCAGGATAAAAGTGCATTCCTGCGTCCTTACTCAGTGGGACCATGCAGGTTTTCTGGCTCCTGAGTACCAAGGCCAGAGATCTGATGCTTGCCACAACTGTGGAGTTCACATCCCCATGACCATCTCTGCCTGAGCATCATTCCCCAGCAAATACAGGCATTTGAAAATAATTGGGCTTTCAGAGAGACGTCAAGTCTGACAAGGGTAAATTTACCCTTTTCAGCTGACTTCTGCAGAAGAGAAATTCTTCCTGGTGTTGAAAATAGCTGCTGTCTGTGGACAGCTAAATCACAGTCGGCCCCTTGGGCTTGATTCTGACATGGGGGCTGTTATTACAGAGATTATAGAACTCTTTTAACCTTAAGAGCACTGGTGTATCTAATTCTGGGCAACATTTTACGCTGAACATGAGGCCATAATCAGTACATATATGTAGTACTTACTAGCTGAGGCAATGAGTGCTTTTGAAACCACAGGAATGTTCCTGCAAATAAAGGTAAAATGGCTTATATGGTTGGTGAAATCTTTTAAGAACTAACAATTTTTCTGTGAACAGAAAAATCTTATTTTTTTAGGAATTCAGCTGGATAGTTAGCTTCTTGGCTATTACAGTGCTACAGCTTTTTCAAGGTGACACATATATTTTACCTAAGCACACATGCAAAATCTTAAAGTTTAGAATATATATGAAGTCTAATTTACTTTGAAAATTATAACCTTCTACCTTTACACTAAGATGGCATTGTCACTGAGGGATAACTTTACAAGGAAAATGTGTTCAAATAAAGCACAAGTCTTTTTTCATCGGCAATCTTTATCCAGACGGGAATTCTACCTGCCTTTTAATTCTGATTTTATTTATTTATTTTGCCCTTCAGGTGTTGAGGAATGGTTGACAAAATCTTTGTTAATCACTGGAATGTGAGAAGCTAACCTTATCAATTTGTTCCTGTGTTCCAAAGAGATATCATATGCCTGAAGTAATGATGTATTGTAGAGTCCATTTCTCTGGATTGAAATATGGTATTTAATTACAGAAACAGATCAATTAAAACATATTGATTTTGAAGAAAAATGTCTTTTTAACAAAACAGATTATTGCTTTTCTAGTGAATGAACTTTTTAGCTAAAAATTTTCTTGTTTCTTTCAAAACCATCACAATTTCCCTCCTTCCCTTCATCCCACACCCAATCTTCATGTGAAAGAAAATGTCTTCAAAGATTGTTGATAATGAAAACTTCTTTAGAGATAATTTTAATAATGAAAAAATCCCCAAAATTGTTCAAACAGTTCTAAGGAATTCCCTTTCTTCATCAATATTCAAACTAGTGATGTAGGTAGTAAAGAGAAAGCTATCAGCTTAAAGTACAATCTGAATTGAAACAGTTATTAAGTTAAATTTGCCAACTAGGCACCATACTTTTCAGCTAAAAATTTATGATTTACATACAAATTAAATGCAATTTTTGGTAATTAAGTACCAAAGTGAAAATTCTTATCTGCAGGTTGTAAGACAATACTTGAGTGCAAATGAGGGGAGTGATTTTCCCATTTAAAAAGAGTGTGAAATAAAAGAGTGTTGATAAAATCCAACCGAACTGTTTGGTCTGAGTTTCAAGATCAGACTAAGATATTATTTTCCAACTGCATGTCCAAAACAGATTGGAAATAAAGGTAAATGTGTACTGCCCTTGATAAGACATATTACACCTGTAATACACCCAGGTAACCTCCTGCATCAGTTATTTTGCCTTTTTAATATTGGCTGGTACATTTCAGCTGTGTTACACTGTGTCCTTAAGAGTTTACAAAGATGTAAATGGTCTATATTACCTTTTGCAACAAACTGTGGCTCATCAAAATTCTTATTTTACGGTATAATTAGCAAGGGCAGAGGCAGGAGTTTGAAAGTCATGTCTGCCCTGCTGGTGAGCTATCACTAGCAAGAATGAGCCAAAGGCCTCCTTTATCTTCTCTGTAGTCTAACAGGAAAACTTGGGCCTGACCTCTGGCAGCCTGATCCTCTGTGAAGATGAGCACGTTTCTGTTTACTCTGTTTTCTGCTGTCCATCACCATAATGGAAATTATCAGGTTAACATGGAAGTTAAAAAAAGTGACAAAGCCTCCATTATTACACAAGAAAACACAGGGTGTTCTTAGACTGACAGAAATGAGGATGTTTATTGATCCAGAGGATGCTGGTTGTTTTTGAAAATATTTGTGATACGCCCCTCTATTTTCTGACAACATTGAACTGGAGGTTATATCCCAATTAAAGAATGTAATAGGTACCAGTGTGGTCTGTATCTTATTTACCTTCTATTTTAATCCATCAATACTTTTAAACATCTACAAAATACTGTGTCAACAAGGTCCATGATTTAGTTAGGTGTTGTTGGTAAATGTTTTTCCCTTCTAAGTTTTGTAAGCTCTGACACCCAATAATAATCCCGTGTATCCTCATCATCTCTTTTTCACTGTCTTAACATGGTATGTGATTTTCGAGAATTGGCTGTATACTTATGATCCCTGCTATCTGTCTTGCATGTCTCCTTCTTGGCTGTCATTCTAACATTCCTGATTGAGTTGTCATTCTGTTTTGTGCCCTTCTGAATGTGCCACTTTTAGGCACAGAATGAGAAGAACTTCTCTCAAGAGTCAGGATGATGATGCACCATAGGTGCATGCTTAATAGGCTCTTCTGTTTAGTTTAGGGAAATATTCACACACGGTCCACAGTTTTTTGCTGAGTTATGAACAATATTCCTTTCAGCAAATCTGCCTTGTTTCTCCCTTTTCCATGCTCTTTGATTCATCCCTACTAGAAGTTACCTCTTGTTGGTTTTGCCACCTTAAATATTCTTCTTTTTGTACTCTGACCTTTCTTCTTTCTGTACTCTGACACAGGTCTATAAAGTACTTGGAAGTTAAAAGAAAACCCTCTACCATTAAACAAGAAAATATAGGGGCTTTTTTAGACTGATAGAAAAGAAGAGATGGACATGATGAGCTGGGGACAGGCTTAAGGAACTCAGATTTGCAATAGCCAAGACAATCTGTCAGAAACTTCCTGCTGGACCGATCACTAAATAATACAGCTAGAATTAGTGTCCCCAGTTGCAATATTTTCTGTTGGATTTCACTGGCTGCTTTATCATCGCCTCACTTGGTACCATGAGATACTCTATAGTTCCTCCTGTTCTGCTCCAGTTTTAGCCGCCTTAGTTTTGTCAGTCCAAATTTTGCATTGTTGACAAAATTTGCCCCAACATTATTCACTTAGTTTTCCAGATCACTTATGAAATTGTTAAGCAGTGAAAGTACCAGTATAGATTCTGATGAGAATCCCACGGTAACTTCTGCGCTCTCCTTCAAAAATTAACATAACATTTATTCAATTGAATCTTCTCTTAATTAATACAAGAGAATTTAATAATTTTTAGAGGATTGAAGAGCTTAATTTAAGCCACCGGGGATGTGACCTTCAGGTTGTTTCCTGTAGCCATAATGAAGAAAGAGTATATACTGTGTATATATAAGAGTATCTATGGTGGACTCAATGGATCGTGAACTTAATAATCTTTACGGGCCCTTTTTAACTTGATATATTCTGTGATTCCAGGTGTAATTAAGATAAAGGATTAATGTCCAGCCAAGAACATCTTTGATATTAAGAGTCTATCACCTAAATAGGCATTCAAAACAGAGGAAAGAGAAGATGCATCACCAGTTCTCTTCTGTAGGAATGGAAATAAAGGGAGTGATTTAGATGAATCCATCTAAGGCACAATTGATAGCTCAAGTTTAATTTCTCTATTTACATGTCTCTCTCTCCTTAGAGCAAGTCCTAAAAGTACATCCTCAACTAGTTCAGGTGTAGATGTCTCCATTATAAATATCTGGAGGTAGTGCTTTATCTAGCATGTGCTAGGTATACCTGCACTTGAGATTCATGCTTAGGCAACAGTAGAAACTAATGGATTTCAAGGTGGGGTTTTTTACAGATTCTTCCTACAAATTTCCCAAGGGAGATTCAGACTTCTGGATACCTTCTTCTAGGTAAACTTCTGGAGAAATTATAAGAACTTTTGTTTAATGTCACCTTTCATTAATTGCCTAGAAATAATGGATCATGGGCTGAAAGTTCTTCTAGAGAAGACCTATAGGAAATGTCAAAGAGAGTGGAGTATAACTGCTTCTTGGGTGATGATACCTTGGGACATCAAACTTAACTGTATTGCAGAATAAATTTAATAATGTGTGCCTAGAATCTAAATAAGGGTCAGTGGTGAAATACAGCAAGAGGTGTTTAACTCCCATCAAAGCTCCAGGGCTTCAATAGTGACAGTTGTCAGAATCTAAAATTTTATTCTTTTTTTTTTTAAATAAAAACTAGAAAAACAGAAGGAAGACTAGCCTGACAATAATATCTGCATGCAGTTTTAGGTAGTGATATTTATTTTTTTCTCAAGACTTTTTAAACTCTTTTTTTCCTCCAATATTATTTCAGAAATACAGCAGAAACGCAACTTCCAAAGAGAGGAAATGTAATTAATGTACACAGATTTGCTAGTCCAAGTATAATTTCATTATATACTTTCAAATGCAGATTTAAAATACTCAAAGATGGACGGTTAGATTAGACATATGTGACAGACAGATAGATAATTAGTAATAATGACTGTAGTGTAGCAATGAACATTTTAGCTAGGCACTGTGTGACAATTTTGCAGATGAAGTCCCGAACTTGCTTTAGAAAAGTAGTTTTCTTGTTCTGTCTCCCCTGTTTCCACCATTGCCCTCCAGTTTAGAACCAATGGGCATGAAATGATGTTCCTCAAATGAAATGAAACCAGAGCAGCTTCATCCTTGAAGCTACTCAAAAGAAAACATTTAAGATTTAGACTATGTTTACCTTGAGAATTAGAAGTAGTTAACACAATTTAAAGCTTGAAATAGAAACCAAAATTAAATGTACTGCTTAAAGGATTAGACAATCATCTTCCTGTACAAACAGCATAAACAAGGAAATCGTATTAGCTCTTAATGTAATTAGCTGAACCCAACAGTCTATGGATAAAACCCTTCTATACACTTCTCAAAAACAACAACAACAACAACAAACACCAGGGCAATCTCAGGAGGACTTAGAACTTCCACACTGGGAAAAAGCAGCAAAAAAGAACAAAAATTTCATAACCACATCATGACCTCATTTTTTTCTCCTTCTGCTGAGCTACATAATATCTGGAATTGAATTACTTTATTTCTCATTCAGAACAGCACAACCTTGGGAATATTTCAAGCCAGATAAACACACCAGGGACCTGATCCAAAGGCCACTGAAGTCAAAGAGAATTTCCAAATATGTCAATGAGTTTGTATCAGAAACATATTTCATGATATTTACTCACTTGTAAGATAGCATCACTCATTAATTGTTATCAATAGATTTATTTGAAGATGATAATGTAGATTATGAAATTATAAATAAGCAGATACAAAGATATGATTTTAATTAACTATGGAATTACAGTTAGTCTAATTCAGAAATTGGATTTCTCCTCTCATACAAAATTCTAATATTTTGATTCATATTTTGATCCTAATTGTGTAGAATGACAAAGCATAAAACTTCTTTCCTGAAAAAAAATTTTGAACATAATTCCATTTAGAAATGTTAAATTTTGTTTGAAGTGGGTCCAAAATTAAGTTATCTTACCTATAAAAGTGCAGTATGTGGGGAAATCTCAGTAGCAGTGACTGTTCATGGGGCAGGTAGTATGGCCATAAAATCAGTTCCATGAAGGAGAATGTGAGAAGCATTTATGTGTAATATAGTTTCCATTAGCTTATACAAATTTACCCCAAATAAAAAAAAAAGGTTTTACGTCCATTTTGTTTCCCTTCCTACCTAAGGGGAAAATTGAAAATAGTTGTAACTAATAACATTGCCCAAAATTAAATAGTAATTTTGCAGAAGTCAGCATTTTTAATGAACTAGTTGTTACTATAATCCATAGGCCTAAAAAGGTCTGTTTTTCTAGGAGCTTTGTATTTGATTGTATTACATTGGATTTTTCTCCTACATCTTTTACAACCCCACATCCGCCCCCAGCCAATAGCTTTATCTCCTTTAAAACTACTTGAATGCCCTTGGTTTCTGTGAAAAATTAGCTATACAAAATCAATTTGTAGGCATGTTCAGGGCCCACACAACTGTCCCCGGAGGGCATTCTTGACCTGCACCCTGTGGGAGGGCTGAGTGTAGGAGCTCTATGTCTCATCAAGTTAATTTGAAGTTGGCCAGCTGATCAAAACTTAGGTAGGAACAGCAGAAACAGATGGTCTGTCATATACTCTAACTAATCCCATAACCCTAATCAGGTTTGGGCAACCGAAGTAAAAACCAGGTTTTGGTGAAAAATTCCTAATCCAACAAGACAGGATTATCCACTGTTATCCACTGGGTTGCAGAATGTACACGTTACTCATCAGGAAATATCAAAGTGAAGAGCAGCACTGTAAATCAAAATAGTACTGAAAACAAATATTGTCTTAGACAGGGTTCCTTCCTCAGCAAAATTGACTGTAAACTACATGAGCTCCAATTGCAGAAAGACTGTTGGTCATTTTATTTATTTAACTAGACAGCTGTTGATCTACCATTGCCTAATGCATCGCTTTTGTAAGGCGCTTGGAGTAGGAATGAGACAAGGACCATTCTTATTTTATAGGTTTGCAGAAGTTTGTTGTATATCACAAGGTACAAACATCATGTTTCAGGGAACCAACAATAGCCCAGTGATGTGTGAACATTAATGTGAGAGAAGAAATAAAGTGATGGAAGCACATTTTGCTTTTACAATACAGTCTTGTATATTTGACTGTGGACAGTCAACATGACATGAACAAATTCTTCAGATTCCCTCCCACTTCCAGTGTCTTATTCCCCTTCACAAAGTACAGTGCGCTTGAATTGGCCTAACGAGGTTTCTTCTGCATCTCTGCAGAACCAGAAAAACAGAAGAGTAAATTGCTCTAAGAGTGGTGAAGTGCTGCGAGAGGCTGCCATCAGGTGAGAGGGGACATAGCTGTTGTGGCTTAATGCCAACAACCCCAATCCATCTGCTTAAACTTCCTACACTGACCCAGACTGGGAAAACACCCACTTAGAGGTGTAGTCAGTGGAGGCAGGTGCCTCGGCAGGAAGAGGGAGCAAGGGAAGCAGGGATTAGAAACTAAACCAGTAACAACTAGGCCACCATGATGATGATACTAAACAGGGAGCCTCCATTGCTGTGTCTCTTACAAGGTGAGAGAGGGGCCAGGCAGAGCCGTGACCAGGAGGGATTGCTTTGTATGACAACTGCTACACAGCAATCCCTTCAGTCTGGAGACTGATGTTACCCTGTTCCATCACTCCCTCTTGGGATCTGTAAAGCTCATTAATATGAGCCCAAATACAAGGACTGAAAGCGCAGGAGAGCTCCTACCATTCCAAGGTGTGCCACCTGGCATGCATTTGTCAAGTAACAAGCAGCAACTTGCTCAACTGCTATACAGAGCTCAGATACCCACTTGAGTGACAATGTGCTACACTTCACCCCTTCATAACAATTCCATTCAGCCCATAAGATGGAGGTCTACATAAACTTGACACTCTTATTGCATGGAGGTGAATGTCTCACTCTTATTTATTTACCCTCTTGAAATTCCTAGACTTGATCTTAAAACTATCATGTTAAGGAGCCTCTTGTTATGACTCATTGCAGACTATTAGGTACTCCACAGACACATTACAGATCAATCCATGCAGTGCAGTTTGTAGCACTGACTATTGCCAAGCAGAGTGAAGGAAAGCATTCTCTATGTCCTGGATACAACCAGAAGGCTTGACATAATCTCAAATTTAGCATGGTTGAGGACAGCTGCTTTTTCTTCCAGTGAAAATCAGTCTCATCAAGTGAAAGAACTATTAAACAAGTTTCCATTCCAATGAGTAATGGCTAATTAAAAGCATTACAGCCAGGGTATAATTCCAATTGCTAAACTTGGCATTGAAATAATTTTATGCTCTGTGGCAACTATTGTGTGAGAACAGTAATTGTACATCTGAAGGAAATAAATACATATGTTTTAGCAGGGCAAGAATCTTCCCCAGTTGAAATGGCACTGGTTTTTAATTAGCATCACAAACTGGATTCCAACAGGGAGAACACAGAGGGGCAAAATAGAATAAATAAAGAAATCAGAGAGAGTCCTTTAGTACAGAAGTGTGTTAAATCATGAAAGATGTAGCAGCTGTCAGTTGTGGTGGACACATAAATATTTGCAAAGATTTAGCTCTGAGAAAAAGCAGAAAGAAGCATGTACAAGCACTCTTCTGTGTGTGGTTTGCAAAATGCTAACCTGAGTGATTATATTAAACTTTCCATTTTTAGTTCTTTGGGGTACTTTCCTGCTTTTCTGCAGAAACACATAATGGGGTAAATCAGATTTTAACAACAGTGAAATCCTGTCACTGCACACCACTAAAAAAAGATGTTGGGTCTGACAGGTAGAAGGAATCTCCTGTGTGATTTTCCTTTATGATGCAGAGTAACAAGTTCCATCGGGTGATTTGTCCCCTCTCCCACCCCACTGAAGCATGGTGCTGCCAGCTTAATAAATACATCTCATCGAAAAAGCGCTCAACTTGATTTAAAATTTTAAAGTGATGGAGTATCTACTTTGTTCCATAGTGAATTGTGCAAATGATTAGTTATCACACCTGTTAAAAAAAATCAAGCTTTGTTATGAGAGTGAATTTGTCTGGCTTTCACTGCTGATTTCCAAGTTTTATTCTGCCTTTTTCAGGATATCTTAGAATTCTCTCAGGTATGAGAAATATCATCTCCGTATGTAGCCCAATTTCTTGGTTGCTTATTATGTGACCTAGCACTCAGATGTACTAAAACCATAAAAGCATTTAAGGGAGTCTAGCTTGTCTATCAGTTCAGAGCAGAGCAGAGCCCTTTGGAACTAGAGATTTTATTAAGGGGAAAAAGGTTTATCAAATTTTTTTTAAAAAACTGGCTTTTGTTTATTTCTGGTGAAATTATTCTTGAACTAACAACTGTTTGTTTCCCAATCTAACCTCTTCTCATGCTTATATTTCTGCTATAGGATTTCCCTACTGTTCCAGCTGAGAATATGAATTGTTACAGCTAAGAATATCAATTGTATTGGCTAAGAACATCAATTCTTTTGTCAATTCTTTTAAAATTCTTGAAAGCAAATTTCCAAAGCGTGGAGAGTGAAGCAAGGATGAAGTATTAGGATTTAGCTCTTCTCTTACTGGGCCTCCCACAGATATCATTTATAACCTTGGATTGATCATATAATCCCTTTGTATCCTCTCATGTGTGAAGACAATAATTTTTTACTACATCCTGAAGTTGGAATGAAAACATTTCTGTAATTAACCCAAAGCTATATATTAATGAGGCTTGTAAGAGTATCTAATCAGAGATGCATGAATATTTCAGATTCAAATGAACGAGTAGCTATCATTGTATATACTGCATTATGTACAAACTCTTTAAACTATAGTTTGTTCATAGTCTAGATAATTCAGATGAAAATAGTGTAACTATGGGGTACACATTCAGCTTTACTGGCAAGTCTTGGAGAAGATATTTTTCTCCTTGCAATGCATTAGCTGTGGGAAGCAACTGGAGAGCTACTGACTAAAACAGCTCAGATGCAGCAGGACAACATATCTGAGGGCACCCTTAAGCCCCGTGTCTTGTCTGGACTGGGCTGAACAAGGCCATGAATTCGTACGTCCCCTATCCAGATATAAAATTATCTCCCAAATCCTAGAAACCTCCATGTCGAAACTGAAATTAATAACCTTGCATGAAGTTTTAACTTCTGTGACTTTGCACTCTTCAGCAGCTGGAAAAACATTTCTGATGGAAATTTCCATCTATCTGTATCCATAGACATTCAATGCAGTTTTTATTCAGAGTTTCTCTCTATCTATGGGGACTTAAAAATTATACAAAACCAGGTTTTTACTCCTTTAAAGATAACTAACGGCTAAAGGAGAAAACTATTTTTGAATTTTTTTTAGCAATGTTCACATTTTCTCAAGCTCATACTGTACTGTAAGAGGATTCTCATGTTATCAGAATCAAATAATTCACATCCTTGTTCAGCACAAGTAGTGAAGAGTACTGTCTATAAATCCCTTTGGATTACCACATAGCTTTGAGCATGCAATAAATCTTTTCCCCTATCCCATCACCTCCTAATCTGCTAAAAGTCCTCCAAAAGATCAGAACCATTAAGATGTCATTTTATAATGGAGGAATTATAGCCTAATTTAACAAACCTTGTCCTGAGGTCTATAAACTAGGACTCAAATGTGAAAAAGAAATCCTGTGTTGAATTCAATCACTGCTTGGGATTCGTTGCTGTGAGTGCCCATTCACTGGCTGACTAGCTGCCAGCCTTGCAAACTGGCTGAATTTCCTCACCAGGTTTAAGCTGTTCTGTTTCAATAACTGCTGTTCTTAATCTTATTGCACCTTTTTTTTTTTTGTCCAACAAGTGACCCAAATTGTGGAATGTCCTTGCAAATTCAGTAGTAGTAGTAGTAGTAGTAGTAGTAGTAGTAGTAGTAATAGTAGTAAATTTGCAAGGGGATTCCACATTCAATCATAAATATTTAATTATTAACAATATTAACAGCAATAACACAAACACCAATAATAATAATAATAACAATAATAATAATAATTCCCCGTGCAGGTTAGATTTTTACTTTCTTTACCTGTTTCAATGTCCAAAACTTCTATACAAAAGTTTGTAATTCTGAAAATGGCTGTTAAACCATCAGCAAGCAGCCTTGCAGCTTAGAAATTCATAAATCTGACCTTTCTTCTAGTGTTCTGTCACTTGAGGAAAAGGAGGTACCTCCATACCTCACGTAAATGTATGTGTATGGCATTCAGCTCTGGCTGAGTCCCAGATGCATTTAATATGTGCAGCACTCCTTAAAAGTAATGAACTGGGCTCATACATATTTCTATACCCCATGATTTTTGTGCAGTCTTTACTTCAGTCCACCTCTCATTACCATAGAGTTGGTTGACTGGATGAGAGTGTAATTAGGATGAAGGTGCTAGTGGCTAGTAAGGGGGCTAGCAAGCCCCTGAGGAGCTTAAAAAAATAAATTGCTTCAATATTCCTTTCTCATACACACGATTTTCATGTACACTGCCATGTACAGTCTGGCAATTGGTTAGGTTTCCATGGAAATTCTGGAAATTGGACAAGCGAGAGCTGCTTATCACATCTGATTTCTTGCCATTTACAGATGCCTTTGCCTAAGGTGGCAAAACAGTAAAGATTGCCCTTTTCTTCTCTCTGTCTGAGCTCCTGTTTGGCATCACCCTCCCTCTTCGAGAGCCTGAAAGAAATATGTGTATGTGTGAGAGGACTTTCTGCTTGTAGAAAATCAAACAAAAACCTTTGGTGGTTTCATGAAGGACCGGGTCATGGTTGTGGTACTGCTGAACAAATTGAAGGGTGGCTCTGTCCAGCCCTAAGAATCAGTATCATGGAGGAAGCAATTTCAAATGTCTTCTCTTTACAATGGTAGCTTTTTTTGTATGAAAATTGATAGCTCATGCTCAAAGCCTGCATGACTGTAAGCTATGGCAAGAGTCATATATTATTAGTCCCTTCCCAGATTTGAGCTAGTGTTTGACTAGCTGACCTCCTCCGAGACAACAGCGAATTATTACACAAGCCAATGACACACAGCACAGCAAGGCTCTCCTGTTCATCTCTTCTAAATTTCTTAGCCATTAATTCCACTGACTAACCTCTTTATTACAGCATAATCTTTCTTGGAATTTATAATAAAAAGTTCTGTGAGCAAAGGCAGAAAATGAAATCACGACTTCAGCCTAAAAGTCAAAGCGCCTACAGCCTTCTTTTTATTTAAGTTTCTCTGGTTTGTTCAGGTCCTGAATGAAGCCTTACGACAGTTTATACCCACTTTAAGGAGAAAATTAAGGGACATTACTTAGAGAAATAGCTTAGGTGTTGAGGATCCTTGAAGTAATTCATCTTCGTCCTACTGGTTTTTCTGTGGTCTTGTTGTTGCCAAAACCTTTCATAAGACCATGGGCCAAATGAGTTTAGTCCAAGATGTTCCCTTCAGAGATGCTTTCTCTCCACCTCACCAATGCTGGGGCACTTGTATCCTGGTGAAGTACCTTTTCTGCAGTGCTTTGCACTGCATGGCACCGAATCCTTCTGGACTGGAGCACAAGTAACTGACATGTCCAGTATAGACCATACAGAGTGAGAGCAAAACATCATAGGATTTACTGTATACTGTCAAATCAGGGAGTGCAAACCAGAACCAGGTTCTGAGCTTAGGAAGCAATGGCATGGTTAAGTGTAGGTGAGTGGGCAGCGAGAAGTGTAAAGAGGTGCATGATGAGTAATTCCATCCTCACACTCAGGACAAACTGTTAATAGCCACAGGAAACTGGAGCCACCTTCTCTGCTGCTTCTCTGATCATCATGGGGGACTCAGTGGCAGTAATGAAAATCTTATCAATACAGCACAACTGAGTGGCATTTTGAACTTGTTGTGGACTACCTATTTCCTTTTGATTTCATCAGAATCCCTCCTTCTCCCAGGAGCTGTCATCAGGAATTCTTAATGCTCATCAGAGGCTGATTTGCTGAATGACATCATTATTGTATTTAATATTTTATGACAGGAACTAAAATTGAAGTTTATGGATCAAGTCACCAAATTCTCCTGTCATGTGGCTCCTGTTTCTCTGAGTTCATGCTTTTATTGTTGATGTCTGGGCTATTAATGAGAAATACCATGTATATTATTTATTCAGTATTCAGTACTCTCAGTGCAGCTGTCTGGCACTGCTTGATGAAAGGCCATTCACATGAGGCAAAAGTATGTTTTTGCATACAATAAACAGCTTATACTCATATATATATTTTTCTAAAAAAATATAATTGTAAAATAAACATTACAACAACAGATAGTTTCATGTAATTCCATTCAAAAAGTACCACTACATTGCAGGGTTATTTCACCTGGTGTCTGGTGCAATGTTTATGATCTTACCTCTTGGGAACTATTTCTGCCTTCTTTATAGGCATATATGTGGTTTAAGTCTTGTTTCCCACCACCAGTTAATCTCGGGAAGAAACTTTAAAGCCACTTCCACTGTGTCCAAACAGGACTCACTCTTGTGAAGCAGTTGTAAGCTTGGTTCCATGTATTTAACCATAAGAATAGTTTCATTGTCTTCATTGACTTCCATATTTTCCACATTTCTTCAAATATCTTATAGATTTAAAAAATTGGTTGGAGGGCAGATATTTTCTTCAGCTTGTTTAGCCTTCTTCAAAACACTTATGTGTATCTGCCCTTCCCTCACTATCATCCTTAGTCCTGCAGATACCCACACTTGTTTTAGATGGACAAGGCTACTTGAATAACCACTGCAAAGAGGTTTTAAATTGAGGTACCCCTTCTGCCTCTTGCTTCCCTCCTGCTTCTCAGGATCTGAATAACTCTCATGTATTGTCCTAGGCTGGAAAAAAAACGTAGGGTAACCACAAAATAATAAAGACACACTCAAACAAATGTCCTCAGTCAAGTGCAATGAAAATCTAGCATTTGCATTTGATTTCTTGAATTGTCAACAAACACTAATCATACCTCGTCTTCAGCAATGAGGTACTGCCTTTCAGTGAAGAACTGTCCACTTGAGTTCTTGGGTTGTCTATGTCAATCACCCTCAGCTTTTGTTAGGCAAGTGAAATAATTTAGTGTAGTTAGTCTGAAGGCTATTTATGCTATCCTGCATGACTTTAAACACCATCACATTAAAAGTGTTCACACAGTCAATCCTCTTCAGGTTTTATAAATTGATTTTGAGAAGTTGACAAGAGCAAATATTCTCATGAGGTCAGACTCAAAATTAACCAAATACGCAGAGTAACTGGGTGAAATGGGGTGTCTTCTAATGTACAAATGGCAAAACTAGAGTTGACTTTGGATGTAATTTCTAAGTCTTTCCTATAAAGGGTGCACTATTTACTAGCTGTGGGAAGACCTTATCAGAGTAGTGGGAAAAGCAGGTTTACTGTTCTATATTTCTAGGAGAAACCCAAAATAGGCTACAGTTGCAGGATTTATTTAGGACTGATTGGAATTACAGAGCATGGGCGACATCCTTCCTGATCTTCAAGGATATGACGTGCCTCCCAGGAGGATGCATGTTGCCGGCAATAGTGCAATAGTCCTTTGGCAGCCAACTCATGGGACCGAATCAAGGACTAGGAGGGTGGCTGTCAATTGTATGCAAGTAAAGGCCTCTAAACTGGGATTGGAAAGACTCACTTGGTACTTCTGTAAAAGTTCCTGGAAGCCACCCATTTTCTCTTCATCTTCAAATTGGGCTCTAGGTCTTGAGAAACCTGATTCTCTTCCAATCCCTTGGATTTTAGTCTGGCCAGGACTAGGAAAGGCTATGAGAAAAGGCCATGAGAAAAGGCCATGGTCTCAGTTCAACTGCCCAGTACAGAAATCAACAAACACTGAACAGCCTAAATAATCTGGCTCTCCACAGTAAAATAAACTGACTTTCCACGATGTCTAAAAGAGATCCAAATTTTTCTGAACCTGAACTACAGGTATTGGATTAGTTATTACTGAGAGTAGTCTGACTTATCCTGTAACAAATGATCACCTGGCTGCTTCACTTGAAAATCTTTAAATTGCTGTGGAAACCTTTTTGTTTTCCTTTTGCCCAGAAGCAGTGGAGAAAAAGATGTCAAACGAACACTAGGCTTCTGCAGTAAAAATAGTATAATAAGAGATGATGTTAATGCTGAATTCTCCTTTCAGATATGTCAGAAAGGAATGGCAAAGATAATATTCCTCTCTCATTATACCTCATCAGGTCACACAGTACTTAGCTTACAGACTCTTCCTCCTCTTCCTGGAGCAAACCAGCTCCATTTCAGAAACCTGAATTTTAATTGTGAGGAAATCTGATGTATTATGACAGAGATAGGTAACCTAAGAGCACTACAGTCTTCCAGCTCAACCACATTGCTGGCACATTTCTCTTCATGATGTTTCTTCTTTTTCTGATTTCTGAGGTTTTATGATTGGTGGATATTTGGTTTGCTTTTTTCTTTCTGAGTCAAAAATATTTGAGACCTGAAAAAATTTACATTTTGATGGCATTTTTTTGCCTTTTAGTTGCACTGACTAAAAGGGGAAATGAAAGCAAAGCTACACATCCCTGTGAAGAATTTTCAGATGAGGATATTACATGGCAGGAGTGCCAGCAGGCTGTGCAAGAGGTAACATTCAAGAGCTGGATCTGGAACAAAACAGGTATTCCAGGGGATGGAGTTCCTCTTGTGCTTTCTCACAGAACTGAGGGTGGGAGAGTCTGAGTTTGGCAGAGAGTGGAGCTCAGAAGTGGGTCTTCAAGGCTCAGGAATCCCTCTAATCATCAGCTCTTTCTAACATAAACTTTCCATGTCCTTGACCACTGGAGCAGGATCCCTGAGAACCAAAGGCCAAGTGCTTTTGAAGAGTACAGCACCCACAGACTAAGCCCTCATGAACTGGCTGCCTCACCTAAGGTCCAAAGGGAAGAGAAAAGCCAAGAGCAATTTTTGCCAGAAAGAAGAGAAAGTTGAGAGATTGAGCCACTCCTAAAACTATTAATTCTCCATGTGCAAAGTAATATTTTATAATTAGGACAGACACCATTTTTCTCAGTGCGCAGTGAAAATTCAAGGGAGGCAACATTCACATCACAGCTTACTGGCAACCTTTAAACAAATGCATCTAAAAAATAAAGACAAGAGCTTGTAATACTCTTCTTAGCAGTGTGAAGAGTAGAGTCTGATCCTGTTTTCACAGCAGGAATTTGTTCAAGGTTCTGTTTAATTATTGTCAGGAGCTGCAGGGTTGTTCTCCCAGAGAATTAGCAAAAGAACTGTCACAGCTGGGGAGTCACATCGAGAGTTCGATTAGGCTCCTTTCACCACTCTAGTCTTTGAAAAGTACATTTGCCATAATGAATGTAGAATGGCTGAGAACAGATCAGATGACAAGAGGAAAGAATACCAGATTTCCTTTTCCTATTGAGACAGCTGTAGATCTATAAGCTTACTTTTTATTAGTATTTGATAAGTATCCTAAAATAAAACGTATAGCAATTCCCTGCCCCCCTAACTTTCTAACTGAGGGATCCAGTATTGTATTGGGTTTGCATGGCAAGGTTTTGGTAGTTGGAGTGGGGAGGGCAGGCTAGAGGGTTGGATTCCATGGGAAACTGCTGTAAGCTCTTGGCATGGACCTGCAATTATGTGACTCCCATACAACAAGAGTCTGACAGAAGTTACGTTATATCATGGTAGATATAGTCCGAATGATGAAATCTCCCACTTGGAAAGAACTTGGTATGAGACAGGTCCACCATGACTCTCGTGGAGCTTTGAGATATTCTGGATTGCCATTTCTCCATTGGAAACTGTACTTAATGTGTTAGTACAGTTCAGCTAATCTAATTATTGCCCTCTGAGAAGTCTGAAAATGCTTTATTTTTTTTTAATGTATTGAGTTAAAAAAAGTAACCAAACAATTTTCTGTAGGAAAATACTTACTTATGGAACTTGTTCCATCAAATTTTCCATCAAGTTCTATTGCTCAAGCTCATGATTTAGACTTTTAACCAAGCCTTGCTTAGCAGCTGTAAGGTTGTAAATTACCTGCAAGTTCCTCTTGGAGAAGGTCCCCTTACTAGTTTTGCTTTGACACTACTTTGTTAGGGAAAAAGGTATTTTGAACCAATCCTAAGTGGCACAAATCAATGTCACTCCAGCTGGGATCCCGCTAATAAATTCAGCTGTACAACGTGAGCTTGGTCTTGCTGTCATACATGATATTTCTTGCTTTAAATTCTTCATAGAAACTTGTTTTCACTTGTTTCTCTTTTGCAGAAACAATAACATCAAAAAAGCACCTTGACCAGAACATTTCAGTGCATTTATCCTAAATCCTTGGTCTCCTGACAGCACTACAAATGAAAGCAATGTGTCCACAGAGCACGAAGGCATTTGTTGGGATCCTCCCTCTTATCTCTTGTTGCTTGTATTTGAAGTCTGGAGTATTCTTGTCCCAGATGCCAAGTATCCAAGCAGCTGGGTTAATAGCATTACACTGCTTATACTCAGTCAAAGCATTCTCTTCATCGCCACATGACTGCTTCTTGTTGATCAAGAGTTGATTGTGGGGATGGACTAAATGACCTTTCAGAGCCCTCTGAGCAGTTTTTTGTGACTCTAGACTACTTTCTGCTTCCTTTTGACTTCATATTTCTTCCTTTTTTTTTCCTACCTTGCTTCTTTCATTTCTTCGTATTATTCTATATAAATTATATTAACTATAACAGAAATATTTGAGTGCTATGCCTGGATGGTAAACAAGCAAAAAGTGTTATGAAACCCATTCTTAAACTTCCTCAAAGGTTAACAGAAAAAACAAGGCCTTCCACGGCGTGTCCTGTTCCACCCTAAGGTCCTCCTTTAAGAAAGAAGGAACAAATTACCCTGTAGGGACATCTACTACACTAACTGTTCAGAGAGTATAGGTGTTTAACTCCTAGACACCTATAATTAGATGAAACGAATCCTCACCTAAATTGATGCTCTGCACTTTCTCTGTAGTTTAATGGTGGGGACAAAGAAAGGGAACATACATCAAATGACTTAGTCTTAAGTGAATCCTAGAACAGGAAAAATTGCTTTTTGCATGTAAATCCCTCTTCTCATTGATTGTAGAAGCCGAGGTCTCTGGTTCAGACTGGATACTCCCTGTTTTGGTGGCTGAAGAGAATTACAAAACAACACAACAAGCCAATTACAGTGCTTGTAATTGAACCAACAAACATAGCTTTTAGATGTTTTTAGTACCATACAAAGAATTACATTGTTTCATAACTTTTTTTTCGGCAATGCTGACTGTAAGGACAAGGGACACTTTGAGAGAGAGGCTGAAAAGTGACTACTACTAAGGGAAAAAAAAAGAAAAGAAAGTCAGATAAATCCTCTGGCTAAAGAACTGAGCCTGAAACTGCCTTTAAAGGCCCCTCAGCCCTTCATGGAACTCCATGCCTGACTTCCCAGCCAGGCAGTGCAGCAGAGTGAGAAGTGTTGATAATGTCTCTGCTCCATGGTGGTAAATGGGAACACACTGAACATCTTCTCCCCAGAGCCTTGCAGATCTCAGTGGTGTAGGGCTGAAAATGTTTCATTTTGAGGGATTAATGGTTCCCTTACTTTTTACTGCTGGTGAACCCAGTTATTTCAGCTCTGTTTCTGCTACTTAACTTATTGTTTTCCAAAGTATAATTCATTTGTGGCTTTCTATAGACCTATAATGCAGTCTCAGAAAGCATTTCAGGGGATAGGGATTTGATTAGGGTGATGCATTTGAAATGTCAGAGGTCTCCCCACCTCATCTAGAAGAAATGGATAGAGTTGACAGATGTGCCCCGTGATAATGGGAACAGCATTATTCTTACAATATTTTTATAAACTACCTCTGTTTATTCTATCCCTCCCCCTCTCCTTTTATTTTTCTCTCTCCTGGAATAAACAGTAGCACAATACAGGAAAATAAATAAGGAAATAGACTTGACCTGGGTCACTTAACTTGTTTTTTATTATTATTTTTTGGTATTTACATAATCTTTTCTCCAAACATTCCTCTAGTAGGACCACAGAAATATCCACACACATTTTCTGGAATATTTGTTGATCTGCATAGATGAAATTCTAAATTCTTCATACTAATATTTTTTCTTACTGTTCCTCTGAATAGCTAAAATCTGGCTAGAAAGTAAAGTGTCAGGTCAGAAAAACTGGTACAGTTTTAGAAAAGGAAGCAGTCTGGAATTTCTGGGGAGAGTATTTGGGATGACTGAAATCTCAGAGATGAAAGACAATTGTGAAACTTTATTGCCAAGGCAAAAGGAGGTTTCTGTAGCAAGAAAAGCTCTAAGAAGTTTCAGTTTTTAGTTTCTCATTTGATTTTCCAAGGGAAATCAGAGCCCATCTGATGACTTTGAAACTTCCAGTACAACAATCTAATCTGCAGGACCAAAGCTGTACATATATTTAGACTCCTAATTTCCTCTGATTTTTCTATACCACCAGGGACCTGGGCTTACTAGTCTAGCGCTAATTCTCTTAGTAGTTTATTAGGCTCATTTGTCTTTCATGCACCTGCCAGTGGCAAAGTGATTCCTTGGAAAGGTTACATCTGGGCTTCAGAACCATGTCATTCTCTGCAGCCCAGCAGAAAGGACAATCAGAGGATACCATTGACCTGCTGAAGGCTTAGTGTCTTACCTTCTCTGTGTTGATGGATATAAAGTAGCTCCGCTAACTTCTTACAAGAGAAAATGTGATACCAGCTGGTTTGTCTTCATAGCTATTCCTTGTCCCAACCTCAGGGAGCCCTGCCCAGCAACAGAACCTTTTTGTGTCATCTTGTAGCCTTCAGATAGCTCAGAGGAAGCAACATTCACACAGGTTCCAATAATAGTGGAGGGAGTCGAGTGAATGTTGACACATTTCCAGGTTTCCATTACTGATACAACTGCTAGACAACAGCCTTTATTTAGTGCTCAGAATTCCCCATAACCTTGTGGCATGCTTTTCTATGGTACTATGGGAAATAAACTTTAATTAAGGTCCATTTCAGTGAATTTATTACATCAACTCTTCACTTGGAATGCTGACCATTGTAAACCAACTTTGTAAGAGGTGGGCTACAATCTCACCCAGACATTGTCTGTTTTGCAGCTACATTCACCAGTTCCATAAGTGTGTGTCAAGAGATATCATCTTTTACTGAGATAATGGACTTGTATTCCAGACTGATATGTAACAGGGAGCCTCAGCCACTACCAAGGGTTGGTAAGGATAGATATTAAAAGTAAAATGTAGCAAGTATTTTAGGACACTTTAGACCATCAGGTAAGCAACAAGCTATTATGCAGTCCTCATTTTGGAAGGTTTCTCATCTGTTTCTGTGGACTAGCCTGGATAAAAGCCTAGTATGCTGCAGCTGCAGGCTGGTTGTAATTTGTTTGATAATCAAACAGATACAGTCCTTCTTTCATATTGCTCACGAGGGGCTCCTAATAAATATTTGGAAAACTGTGCTTTTAACCTTCCCCAGGGTCTTTCCTAATCCTTTTCTTTTGGTTTTTAAACAACAAGAATATAAAAGATTTAGTTCCCAGATTTTCATAAGAAGTCTGTTTTAGTATATCACAGCAACTCTTGATTTACAGAGCGTTTTTTGCCAGAGCTGCCCTAAAAATATTTGCACAATGACGGCACTGTTTACTCATATCTACTTTCTCCTTCTGTCTCTCTCCTCTTTCTCTCTCTCATTTTAATACGTTGGCTACAAGTACCTGTTGTGGGAGGGCTCTACAAAACCTAGGAAAAGGGGGACTGTTTTTCCTGATTTGTTGTGGTGCTCTGAGACTGAGCCTTCCCTCTTTTGTTTTTTTTTAGGTTTGTTTTTGGTTTTGGTTTGGTTTTGGTTTTGGTTTGGTTTTTTGGGTGTTTTTTTTGTTTGTTTTTGTTTGTTTGTTTGTTTGTTTTGTTTTTTGGGGTTTTTTTTGGTTGGTTGGTTTTTTTTTTGGTTGGTTGGGTTTTTTTGGTTGGTTGGTTAGTTGGTTTTGTTTTGCTTTTTTCAGGTGAGAACTTCAATTGCTTTACCCAGACATGACATTTGGGTGTGACAAGAAAGGTATGTTCTCGTCTTGCCTTTCTTGTATCTCTTTATGGTTTTCCTACTGGAAAAGATGCCTCTCAACCTGTGACCTTATTCTAAATCTATGAGCTGGATTCTTTTAAGATTTAATGTTTAAAATGCTATGCTTTTATTAAAACAGTAAATGACAAGACTTCAAAGGCAACATTCAAGCAAAGTAAATGCATTACCTCTCTGGAGAGCAGGGTGATGATAGTTGCCTTTCATTCAACTACTAAAATACAAAGACTCAGAAGCACCTATCTATGTTTTTGGTGTTGTTTTAAAATGAGCTTTGACCTGTTCTCTGTCCTTGCTTTAACCAGTTTTCCAGGCCATACTGTAGTGATTCCTGGCACTGAGATTCTCTGTTTTGTGAGAAGACAGTCTACGATTTGCTAACTTAGTATTAAGTTTAGGTAAATATAAATATTCTAGGAGCCTAAACAGTAGTGTTATTGTAGCCAAGATCGTGTGATGGTACAGGCAAACAAAGTCTGTCAGTAGAAGGAATTCTTTTGTTAGAAAAGCTGGTATATTTGAAAAAAACAGAAAAACGTTGGGTACACTAGCATTTATTCAGGCCTTGTAGAAATTCATGTATCAATTATAATAAAATGCTTCTTAATTTTTGCTCTGTATTCCTTCTATTGTTTATTTATGTTGCTTTGCCTTTGGGGCAGATGCTGTCTGCTGGCACTTACCTTACAAACTGCCTGTCACAGTGGAGTCAATGAGGCTCAGGGCAGCAAGGCAGTGGACATAATTACAACAGCTTGTACTTTATGTTCCACTATATTTTCAAAACCCTTTTTTTCCCTGGATTTTCATCCTCTTGTGGTCATTATGCAGATTGCTTTAATTTCTAGGGGCTTTTATAGTTTGTTTAGGGGAACTTTTACCTGATGCTTTAAAATTTAAGATTTTAAAATCAGGAGTCAAGCTACCAGGATTGTCCAGAAAAAATTTCAAGAATGGTCAAAAAGAACATTTGCATTTCTCTAGTCCACTAGAATATACAGCACTTCATTAGGTAACTGCAGCCCTGGAACTTTCGCTCTGCCCCCTTTGCACAGTAAGTGCATTTCAAGTGTGTGTATTCCCCCTGCTAGGGCACATAAAATTGAGCGACAGTGGGGAACATGCAATAAATGTGTAGCAGCCACTTCTGAAGTAGCTGCTGGCCAATTTAATAGATAGTTAGCAAGTCAGGAATGGGAAAATAGTACTAGTTTCGTATTTTAAAGGCAAATTTGGCTTTTTTTATTGCTCTCTCACATGAGAGCATTGCAGTTATATCCGTACCATGTGATTTTTGGGCAGGTTTGCTTACATAGTGTTTGTTAATGGAAAACAAACAAAAAATGCAGCAAAGGGAGGTGACATAGCTACAAATTAAGGATATTTCCCTTAGAAAGCTTCTACACCCTCTTTTGTCAAGTGGCTCCTGATCAGCTTCCCCACGGCGCTGTCTGAAGCTGACCTTGGGAAAGGGAATCTCTTCTTGCGGTAGTATCCAGACCTTCATCCATCCAAAGGGGCCTAGGAACAGAGACTACTCAGAGTTTAATGATAATATCTCTATAGCTGCTTATCAGTGCTGTTTCAATCTTACTTCATCTCTGAAGTTGAGGTAAAAAGACAGCTAGGTTAATTGCTGTGGTCAAAAGGTTACAGTGGAGAGTGTTAAAAGGTTATTATGCACTAAGTGTTAGTGGTGCAATCTCTGTGGGGATGATGAGTGGGTTCTCCAATCTCCTTTAGGTATGGAAAAGTTTAGAATGCCAAAAAACAGCTTACATTTGAATGCCTTGTCAAGGCATTTGAAATTACTCTTTTTTTTTTTTTTCGCTCCAGTGCTTATTAGACAGCCTGCACTCATGCAAGTCAGCAGACACTAAATATAAGAGAAAAATATGCAATGAATTCTAGATGGAATTCATAAATGAAAACCTAATTAATATTACTGCTGTTATCATCTCCCCAAAATTGGTGGGGGAGATAAATATCAACATGTACTTTAAAATTGAGTCAGTTTGTATTTTTGGCCCCCACACAGACCCCACATACCAGGGCAGGCAACCCACCAATTTCAGTTGAGTGCAAAGAGTTTGTCACTTGTTTGGGTCTTTTTTCTCAGCTACAAAAAGGAAACAGAACTTACCCGTTTGAAATCTGCCTTTCTTGCCCCCCTTTCTTACACAGGGAGTCAGATCCCTTTGAAAAATATATTATTCATCCAGTTATAGTAGAAACAGAAATAGAAATCAAGCAATAGCCAGTTTTCCAGCAGAGCAAAAAGCAAAATGTCACAAAATCTGCATCAAAATGGATAAATGCATTAGTTTGATTACATCCTTTTCACTGGGATAATAGAAAATGATACTAGCGTAATATGAATGAAAATAATTTAGGTCTGATTCAAATTGAGATATATCTGGAGATGCTGGAAAGTAATTCCAATAGATGTGCCTTAAGAAAAAAAAAGATTTTTATAATGTATATTTTATTAAGTGTCTGTTTTCTATGATTTTTCATTTAACGTATCCAAAAGCTCTAGTATTTCTTTATAAGAGCTTCATGGATACCACCGCCAGCTTCTTAATTTAGAGCAGTTCAGTGATCCAGCTGTTGCTACAGCCCCAGAAGGGGTGGTGCTCTCACAGCTGGGTTCAGTAAATGCAGGAGTGTCACCCTCCTGGTCAGTGAGATGGGGGGTCCAATATCCCAGGCTGTGAGAGCTGAGAGCTGACTACAGCTGCTGCAGTTCACAGTAAGCTCCAGTACTGCAGGAGATTGTGACTAAAGAACGGTCCAGAATATCAGATTTCTGTGTCTTTAAAAGACCAACAGCACAGATGTGAGGAGCTAATAGATTTTTTTGTTCACTAGAAATACAGTGCTCACATCTTTTGGTGTGCTTTGTGATAAATATGTCTCTTTAAAGCTTGTAGACCTCTGTTCACAGTTTCCAACTGAGGATTTGCTGTTGAAGACCTCTGCTGAACAACATTTGGAAGCAGGGATATAAAATCTCCTGGACTTGAATACTGGTGTTTGGATTTCTTTCTTTCACTCTGGGGCCAGCAAACTTAATGTACCATCTCTTACAGCTATAAAGCTGGGTAGATTTATTCAGCTTCCTAAATGGCTCTATAGGTAGGAGGAAGATCCTAATGATGTATGACAAGACTTTCATTACAAAATAATTTCATTTGCTTCGTGTGCATTAAGGCACCTTATAGATGCTTTGGAAACTTGAAAATGGGTTTTAAGCAGGTTTCAAATTAAAACAGATGGGGGATGGGTTATCTCAAGAGTAGAGGTTCTTTAAAGCCCTAATCCCATATGTCCTGATTTTTCCTTCAATTGATGGAATCCCTTATGCCAGGAGAGAACATTTGCATTAAATACAACTGTAGTTGTATTTACAATAGTATACAGAAGGCAAGTTTGAGCAGAGATAGTGTGGGAAAATATCATACTTGGCTGCAGTACAATTTCTTCAGAATCTTTCAAAATAGTCCATAAAGGAGGCAAGTGTAGCTGCTAGAGCTGTTTAACTCAAGGAAAAGGGGAGATTCAGGGATCTGCCAAGTTTGTGTTGGAGATTAGTAGCAGCATCACAAACGGTGCCTGGCTCTTACTGCTATAAAATGCCAGTTCAGCTCTCTGTTGCACACTCTGCTTTGTGACATTGCTGCGTGCCAGGGAGGTGGAGGGGGTGTCATCACACAGTAAGTACAGTTACAATCCCACACCTAGTCCAAAGAGTTAAAATCAAGTAATCATGTGAGCAATAACGGACTCATAGTCTTAATAAGAGACAAAAAAACAGAGCATTTTTTTAAATCAAATTTTTCTTGGCTACCTCAAAGGATGATGTCCAATGTCTCTTATATGGAAGAGAAACATTTTGAAAAGAGAATATTGGCCCAAGAACAAGCAAGGCAAAATTAACTGTAATGATAGATTTTTTTATTTTTTCTCCCTAGACATAGGACCACGGCTGTTCTGGAGTATATACCCCATAACAGGGAAAACACATCTTGAGTTTAAAGATGGAGTTAGTCCATAGATTTTTTTTTTTTCTGTAACTACAGGAATTAGGCTAAGTGTTCCATGCAGTGATCTTTTCTCTGAACTTAAATGAAAAATTGCAACCAACACATATATGATGCTGAAGATTGATCCAGAGTATCAATAAGGGTGACATGCTTCATTTCTGTACCCATGGTTCCCAGTAAATATAACTCCTGAGGAGAGGAGTTCCTAAGATATTAACTCCCCTTATTGTGTTTGGGCATGTGGGACCCAGCTCCTGCTCCAAGGATGTGCTCTGGAGGCTGAATTTTTAGAATAGCTGTTTCCTGTGAGGCTCTTCCAGTGTGCATATCTGAGGCTGTCCTTTAGAACCAGAGTGCACAAACTTGAAAGGAACTGCACTGCTCCAGCATTTAAAGGCTGTGGCCTTTTCCAGCCAAATGCTTCAGAGGCAGGGAAACGATGAGCTGCTGATGGTGTTATCTTGACTAAGGAATCTCATAGACAATAAGTAGTTAGCTTTCTATGTCCAAGCTCTGTGTACCATACTAGACTAGTATAGTAGGAATAGGGAAGCCTCTCTTGAGGAGTGCCACTGTGGAGTACTCTATTATGCACTATAAATTGTCACAAAAAACTATGGTGACAATCCAGACAACATCAGTCCTGCACATTTAGCTAAATGTCTTGACTCTGCTACAACTTCTTGCCTAAGTGCTTTTGTGGGTCAAAAGTAAACTGAATCCCAGACTCCTTGGAAATGAGGGGGAATGATGCTGTTACACAGGTGCTTGAAGAGCAATCCAGGACAGACCTAGGAATATGTTTTCAGTTATAATGAAGCTGGCAAGTAGATGCATCATCAGTCCCATGATTGCTGGAGTGTTATCTTTGCTTAATTAAAAGTAGCATTCAACAAGCAGTACTTATCTTCCAGTGATGTGATACCAAGCTGCTCCAGCAATCCTAAATAGGTTTATTTAAAGGGCAGCTCTGATGGTATCACTCCCTCTGGTGGCTTCCTTGCAGGAGAAGCCATCTCCTATCTCGCTGATGACAGTCCCTGTTCCCAGAGGCCTTTCTGCAGAAGTAGGTGAACGAATCGCTTCTGAGCCTGCAAAACACCACTTTGAATCCTCAACAGAAATGTAGCAAAGGATGGTCTAGCCATGAAGTACAGGGAGGAAGAGAGGAAAAGGGTCTTATATGGAATTTGGTTTTTGCTGCCTTATCAGCTCTGGGTCATCATCATCATGAGGAGGAGTTGTTTAAAAGCATCAGCACTTTGGGAAAGCTGGAGGGATTTACAATGTGATGTGAACACGCAAAGTAAAGGGGGCTCACCACAACCCTTAATGGCTCTGAAATGGGCTGTTCCTTTTCTGCCCATGAACCCCTTTCGGTTTTTCTGGGAAAAAATATCACACAGGTTTGCATATGGAGTTCCAAAAGATGCTACTTAAATGCTCAGTTTTAATAACTTAATTTTTTTTTCCAGTCTTAAACCTTTGTGCTTACGTGTCACTTCTTTTGATCTATTATGTATTAATTTACGTTGCCATCTCTCAACAATAACATATTTATCAAGGTTATACTGTTGTTACAGTCAGGTATCTTATCAAAATGCTCACTGCTCTAACAATCTGGGAATGAGCCTATTTACACAGCAGTCTAACATAAAATCACATCTTTATAATCCTATTCCTCAAATAGTGTCAGATTATGCTCTATTTCTTAATTAACAAAAAACTGCATTACACTCTATGAGTAAAGCCAAACTGAAATCATCTTACCCATAACTCATCTATTTATGTCACAGTGCTCTCTAGGAGGCCTAGTAAATGAAGAGGTTTTCTGTCTCTCTTCTGTTTGCTTTACATGATTTGGTTTAATTTAAAAATTCTCAAATTCTACCTCAGTGATACATGTACTTTCAAGACCTTTTTCATGAATGGCCAGCATATTCCAGAGTGAAAATGGCAACAATATTGTCTAGGTTTTGGCAGTAGAGTCAAGTAGGGTAAAAATTCACTTCAAAGATGTTTTGATCTCTCTGACACCTCAGAGAGTTCTGGTCATCAGCAAAGCACACATTGTAGAAAGTTTTCTGATCTCAGGTAAAAAATTCCAAGGAAGTAGCATTCAGAGTAATTCTGAAGATATGGTTTGCCAATTACAGATAATTTCTTCTGAAGTAGGAAAAAAAAAAAAAAGAACCAATATTGGCCCCAGTTTGCACATGGAGTGTGTATCAGAGCTGAGGCTTCAATTCAGAGCTCTCGAGAGAAAAGGCATGAGAGGCTGGTGTTACAGGAAAATTCAAAATGATACAGCTGGGTCTTGATTTGAGGGTAGGACAAACATTCAAGGATGAGCTGTAATTTTGCCTTAGACCGTTTCTCTCTTGGGTAATGTGACTGGCAGAATGTCCCTCTTCTCTCAGTAAATGAAAATAATATTTTTCTTGTCAAATAAAATGAATACATTTTGAATCAAAATACTATCTAAAAAAATATTTTACTTGGGGTACAATAAAAAGTCCTATTTTTAAATTTCTGATTTTTAAAAATTATTAAATATTGTCTTAATATCAAAGCTCCACTGAGACAGTGAACCAGTCCCACCCCTTACTCCACTGTTTTTGGGAGAGCTTGGGGGGGTTTTTTTGGAAACAATTTTATTTTCAGTTATTTTTCACTTTGCAGCAGAGTGAGTGTGCCAGTCATGACAGGAATTTGTAGCATATTTTCATGAACCAGAAAATAGTTTCCTTTTTTTTTCTAAAAAAAAAAAAAAAAAAAAAAAAAGAATGGCTTCAGCTATTAAGAAAAGAAAAAGAATTCAACAAATGTGTAGTGAGAACTTCAAAGTTCATGTATCTGAGCTACCTATAGCTAAAAAAAAGGAGAGTTTCTGCCAGATCTCAAACACAGAAGCTGAAGTCCCCCAATGTCATTGAAATAAATCAAAGAAAGCCTTGAAAAGCTGGCAGGGAAAGTTGGGCATCTTTTCAGGCCAAATGAAAGCCTGGCTCAAAAGGTTCGTGGAAATGAATAGTTCATATTCTGAAGGTAACATATATTTACAGAGAATGAAATCTTGGTTAAAACACTTTTTGAATCATGTTGAAGTGCTCATTGTAAACTCAAAAGGTCTTTCTTGATTTACTTGGCTCAGTTTCTGAACTTTTTCTTTCTTCTGCTAATGGCAACCCATTGATCTTTGGCGTTGTAATCAGATTTTGCAGAAGGCCATGGGCATAATTTTCAATCATTTAAACTTTGCCAGCCTGCCTCTATTTCTTATGAAACATGGGGATTAATGCCACAGGATTTTTCCCCTTTAAAAAAATTAGGAGGTGTTGATTGCATATTTCTTGTTACACCTGACCCACTTATTACCATTTAACCATTTCACTGCTCAGCAGAGAAATGGCTGCCTAAGAGAAACAGTCACATGCAATTCTAGCCTCATTTCCTACAAAATCATCTGTGGGTCAGAACCTCAAAAATTATTCAAATGTCTAAGTACCTTTAAAATTAATAGGAGATATTTGCCTAAAGTATGAATTTGATAGCAGACTTGGGTGTGGGTAAATAGTCTGAGTTCAGAAGCAATGTGGTATCTTGTGTAAAATCCGCTCCCAATGATGTTGTTAACAGTAATTGTAGCAATGGTAATTTGCCATTATCTAACTTAGAGGTAACTTAAATGCTTTGCTCACACCTTTGTGTCATTATAAACATATCCCTGGGAAATTACAATTAGAGTCTTTGTTCACAGATAAGTATAACTTCTTCTTTCTAGATTTGCTGCAGAATCATAGTTAAAGCCATCACTGTCTGTTTTCATGTGATATTAATGTGTTGCTCATGACAGTAATGTTATCATCCCTCCTTAAAAATCAGAAAACAGCATAGTTAAAATGACACTGTTAGATGAGACTGTATCACTCGAATGACTGATATCAGAGTACTTTGTACAAATGATGATGAGTGGGGAGTGTAGTGTCTTTTGAATGTTTATTCAGGTAGTAGTGATGTAGGAAACAGGATGGAAATAGATGTACAAGGAGGTACTTCAAATGGTGTCTGACTTTGACTTTTCTCTGCTGAGTATATGAACTCAACATGGACCCAACATTGCTAAGAATTGGTCACTGGTCTCTTCTGGTCAATTTTAGAAGCTACATTTTTCCCAGTTTTATCTCTGGTTTGGGAAAGTTATAGCATGAAACCAAGTGAATGATACTCCACATTAAAAAAAAAATAAATATCAAGAGGATATCTCTGTTTAATGAATAGGAAATAGGAGGCATGCTGTATTCCCTAACCATGCCATTTCAGCTGTTTAAAGACCTCCCTCTTCCAGCCACGGGTCAGCCTCTGGGCAAGTTATCCAGTGTCCTTCCTCTCAGGTGCCTAAAAGTATGAGCAATTCCCAGTGGGTTTTCTTCCATTCTGCAGAGTATACAGCATTATGAAATAACTTTGACATCCCTTGCAAAATGGGAACTTGCCAACATTCCTTCATTGTGGGTTGTTTCTGTTATATAACATTCTTCTACAGAAGCAGGCCAGAAGAGATAGTAACAATATAAGCTTTATTTTCAGTATATTTTGCCAAATAATTTCCATTCAGATCCTGACAGTATTTAATTATTCCGAATAAAGATGACTTCTTATACTAGGATTTAATTCCCCTAGTGCTACAGGGACAGTCAGTTTCTTCCTTTAAATGTAAAACTTGATCTTGTTTATATTTGGTTACTCAAGGTAAATGACAAGCTTTTAAAAACTTCATTGATTAACAAGAACCTCCAAAAATCAATTATGTAATCCCACACATTTTTACCAGGTTTTATTTTTCCAATAAGTGGTCTCTCCAGTCAAAGTCCATATGTGCTCTCCTCTTAAGCTACACTGCAAATAAAATCTTAAAATGATAACCTTAAATGTTTTTTTTCAACTGATGTGTCTTCAAAGAATTTAAATCAGATGGCCTTTGCACTAGTGAAATGAGAAAGTAAGGCAGTCAGCTAAAACATGGGTCTTTTTTTTTTCCTTGCTTTTTCTTTTGTCAGTACGTGTAGAATTATGATTGCACAGGTAGAATATCAGCTGTATGTGTAAGGGTGATCGGTCACACAATCAAATGCAGGATCATTCTTTACCATAAATGCATTAAAAGAAAATCAGTCACATAGATTTGGCTTTCAACAGAGCAGCAGGCTGAGTTCTATTCATAACAAATCAGCTCATGCTTTGGGAAAAACTACAAATCACTCCCACAGCATTATTCATTGGATTGTCCTTTGCATCCCTCCAAGGAGTTCTTATGTATTCTCTCTGTTAGGCTAGCAGTGACGGTGGGGGAGGCAGAAAGGAGGAGCAACCTCCTTGGAAGTACAGCTCGGTTTCTTTTTTTGGGTGTGGGTGGGTGTTTTTAATAAGCAGGTTTTCATATTTGCTTTTCGTGACAGGCAAGTATTGTAATTGAATGCACGGTAGATTACCCAGGTTTAGATTTAATGAATTTCTTATGATTTAGCTGGAAATATCTATTCTCTCTCACTGTGCATTCGTCATTAATATTGCTAAGGCATAGGTTGCATTAGTGGTCATGCACAAAGCTCTTCGCTCAACTCAGAACCAGTTGTACCAAGCTCTGGACCTCACCATATAGAAAATAGTAAAAATATTCAGGAGAAAGCTGAAATGGTCAGATCTCAGTCTATGTCTTAGAAGAGAGAATCAAGAGAGTTTCAAAATTCCCCCAAAAGCCATGGTTGCCTAGGAACATATATATCTCCACCTTGAACAAGCAAAAGGATTATTTTAATTTACATCTTGTAACCAAAGGGGCTAAATTTCTTCTCTTCCTCCTGCTCTGCAGTCTCACCAGCAGGAGAGTGCTGATGTGCCCAGGCCAAACGCAGCCCCACATAGCTTAGAGGAACTGAGGAGGAAGATGAGGATTTTGCTAGCTGCTCTCTGCTGGGTTCCTGCTGTCTCAGTTATCATTTTACAGTTTTTGTCAGCTACTTTAAAGCTAGCTCTGGTGTAGTGTCCCCTAAAAACATAGCATGAGGAACCAGGTGGTGACACAGCAGGCAGAGGCTTCAGAGGCATCAGCAGAGTGAGCTATTGAGGAGGCTGTGGATTCACTGCTGCAGCACAGCTCCAGAGATGCCCACTGGCTGCTGAGCAGGAACTGGGACATGAAGACCTCTGTTTGTGTTGAGTGTGGATTCTCACCATCTCTCTCATCTCAGGAAAGTTGCAACAACAGGCAATGCAGCTCTCTATTTTTCAGACTTAGCTTTTCTTCCTTCTCCTTCCTCCCTGCTTCCCAAGACAGTAGGGGCCTCCAGCCGTTTGCCCAGCAGGGTGACATTTGCTTTTGCTTCCATTGCTGAGAAAATTTGAGCTGGCTTTGTGAGCCCTGTACTGTCCATTGGAGGGGTGGATGTAACCTCCACAGGTCTGGGCACCTCTCCATGTGGACTCTGAAGTGAATACATCAAGCTTTGAATTGCCGAGGCTCAGAGCTGGACAAACCATTTGTTTTGCTGCCTCAGCTAAGAGGGTGATGAATTCTGGTGGAAAGGCAGTGGGCAGCAGCTAGCACTTTCTCATGCATCGTTTCAGTGCCAAGTGCTACAAGTTGCAATTCTGAATTCAACTGTGTATCAGATACTTTGCAAAAGATTTTGAGTCCTCATTGCATGGAAATTCTATCACTGCTTTCTTAAATCTTTCATCTCGTGCTCTCTGGGTCCTGACCTCAGGTTTATAAAGTGGTCCTTGGGAGGCAGCCTGAAAACTCTTTTCAGCAAATCTGCTCTTCTCTTCTCTACAATCTACAATCTACAACACGGTTCTTGGAGACACCCCCTAACCAGGATGTTTCAATTCATTGCTGTTCTGTCAATAATCTGTGAAATGGTAGGGGGGAAATAAATATCTACTTTGTTCAGTACATTTACCATAAGGCCAACCTTTTCCAAGCAGTTTAAATGGTTCCTAAAGTGAAGATTTTTCACTTTAGATTAAAGATATGAGTCAGATAGTAGATGAGATCAGTAAAACAATAAGCATCTCATGCAAGAGAATCTGACCCATAAAATATGTGCCATCCGCACAGAGGACACAGCTTCAACTTTATTTTCTCATTAACTCTCCACACAGCCACAATGAATATGAAGCTAGCAAAAACATTGTTGACTGACACAAGGAGGCCATGGGTTCAATTATTCAGCAATGCCCCCTATGAACTTCTGGAACCTGAACTTTATGGAAAGCAACTGATGGATGTGGTAGCATTAATACAAACATGTGACATAACTCCATGCACAGGAAATTATCTTCAAGCATCAAAATATCGATTTTCTTCCAGATGGTTCCTGACTCACAGGAAAAATGGTAGCATCAGAAAATCAGGCTACCACTCCAAGCTGATATAGTTTTGCAAAACAGACAGGCAGTTAAATGTCAAACTGCCTCAAAGTTTATTTTGTTGGAACAGCAAATTTAAATGATTTCTCTAGTTTTGGGAATATCAGAAAGTTTAAATTTTTTTTGTAGAACTGTGTAGAACACATGCATTTATCAGCTTTGTACATATACTTCAATTTTATACCCACACACATATTTATACACATAAATGAAAAGAAAAGAAAAGAAAAGAAAAGAAAAGAAAAGAAAAGAAAAGAAAAGAAAAGAAAAGAAAAGAAAAGAAAAGAAAAGAAAAGAAAAGAAAAGAAAGAAAAGAAAGAAAAGAAAAGAAAAGAAAAGAAAAGAAAAGAAAAGAAAAGAAAAGAAAAGAAAAGAAAAGAAAAGAAAAGAAAAGAAAAGAAAAGAAAAGAAAAGAAAAGAAAAGAAAAGAAAAGAAAAGAAAAGAAAAGAAAAGAAAAGAAAAGAAAAGAAAAGAAAAGAAAAGAAAAGAAAAGAAAATTTATTTCTACATGTTTCAAATCCCAGAGGAAATAGAATGGTAATAGTTCATAATCTTCCCAGGAACAAAAATTTCACTTTCTGCTTCAGTGTAGCATCCAATCAGCATCTGGCCCTCCTCTGTGGAGGCAGATGATAATTTCCATCATAAGATAACCTCATTTTCCTGGTAGCATAAAAACCAGAGGTATCAAATTAATTTTTTGTAAGATCTTTTCTTCACACATTTAGAACTAAAAGCCACATGGAGTATATCAAACATTAATTTGTAATAGCTCTGACTTTGAAGACACAGACAGGTGGAACCCTGCCTGCTTGAGTCTATCCACATTTTCTACTGAACACGTAGAAAATGCCCCATGATATAAAAATACCCAGAGAGCAGTGCAATAGAAATACTTGGGTAGATAATTTAGCTAGTGCCAGAGTTGCTTCTCAATTGAATTTTTTTTGGTTATTTCCATGAAACATCTGGGAATCTTTAAATGTCTTTCCCCAGGCACTGAAATGAAATTCATTGCCTACTGTTTTAAAAGAACTAATCTAATGTTGTGATTAGTTAAAAATCTTTTAGAGGAAAGATGAAACAGAAATAAATTGAAAGCATTCTGGCATCTATAGGAGTTAATACAAGCTCGCTTCCCCTCTCTGTGGTTCCTAATTGAATTCTGTATGAAGCAGGTTGTAACCTTTCTTCCAGCACCTGATGGAAATATATTGTATCTTTGTCCTACCTTCAAGATCAAGACACCCACCTTCTGTTCCATGACTCAACAGTGAATAATAAGGGGAATGAGTTATGAAGCCAGAGTACCTGGCTTGATTAATTAATTCTGTTGTTGTCAAAGTGTTCCTTCCAATGTACAGCAGGGAGTGGGAGAGGAACATTAGAGGAAGAGGGAGAAAGGAAGTGGGGGCAAAATAATGTTTTAGTTTATGAGGAATCAAAATTGTTTTGTCATCCATATGATGTGCATATTTTAGCTATCTTTTGGGGACTAATATATTACTGCTTTGGAAATGATGTGAGAGAAATCTTAAGAGGTTCTAAACAGTCTGGTGGAGAAAAAAAGCAGACACGATCATACTAATTTCTGATAGGAACGGAAAAAAAAAATCTTCATAGGCAAAGAAACTCCAGCTGCTTAACCTATATAACTTTTCTAGGCCTGTGCATGGATAATAATACTTCTCAATAGGATGTCTTCTCCAGTACATGACAGTTTTATGAGCTGTGAAGAGTAATCTTTATAACAGTAAAACTGAAGAGCACAATTGCCTCTTCAGTCCACTGCCAGTCATGATTCACACGTTTAAGTCCATTTTCAATAGCATAAACTGAGCTCCCAGGACACTGTCTCTTACAGGCTCAAATGCTTCTCAGAATTATTTCAGCCACTAAAGGCCAATGCTTTTTAAGGCTACTAATAGAACAGAGTGGACTTGCCTGAAATTCCTTTCTCGCTTTTCCCAGGTTGTGGGTAATCCCACACAGATGGACTTGCAGCCTCAGCTGCTTTAATGCAGACAGACCAACCAATGCCAGCCTCTCATGAGGAAGACAGTAAGCTCCCAAAGTCTGTCCTGGCCAAGAGCCTAGGGCTCTTGTGAAGACTGGCACAGTAGGAAGGCTGACAGACCATACACAAAGAAAATCTGGATGCCCTGCAGGACCCTATCTGCAGTGATTGTATCAGATTTTGTTGGAGATGTACTATGGTATGGGGCCCCAATGTTCATTGTAATTCTGTATGGCAAAGTATTGGTGTGACTTTAAAAAAAAATGTCTCATTTTTGCTGTCCTTAGGTGGTAAAATAATGTGAGAACTAAAAATACAAAGAGGATTGTAAATTTAATGCTCCTGGATACACATAGAATAGACAGGCTTCTTTGGCTTCCATCATAAAAAAACTATCAACATGTAGAAGTTCCAAAGTTGAATTGGACTTGCCTGCTTCTTTTCTTGTTTTTGCCCAGTAACTCAGAAGACAGAGCATCAGCTTTTTCCTACCCCTTTCTCAGAAGTTTGTGTGGGTAAGGCTGCTCAAATGCAGTACATTTCACTGTTAGTGAACAATCTTCTTCCAAGTTCTGCATAAGTGCTCCCCAGACAGCACTAGTTCTTTTTTTGAGGATAAGGGTCTAAAAGAGGACCAGAACAATTGAAATCAAAGCAATTCAGGGGGGATTTTTCCATCTGCTTCCCAGAAATACATTAGGCAGGTTTCTAATAGTAAAGTGTTGCAGCAGGCTGAGATGTTCACATTTCTCCTAAGGCTCATACATCATACATGTTTAAATAAATAATGGGAAAAAAATCCACTGAAAAAAAACCAAAACCCCCAAAAAGATCTTGTCATTGAAGTTCATATCTTTCTAAGTACATTCATTATCCCACAAAAAGTGCTGAGGATACTTATTTGTGTGCTGAAATGAATAATTGATTTTTCATCTAATACACACACCAACAAATCAAAGGAAAAATCAGCTCTGATAACATTTAATTGGGGAGGGTTATTACTGAAACAAACAGAAAAGCATTTCTGTTTCAGATTGAACAGAATATTTTATATGATATATCACTTTCTTATCCTATGCTTGAAAACAAAGCCAAAGAAATTATTGAGTACATCAATAATCCATCAAAATTCTCTAACCTTGTAACCCAGTGGTTAGTACAGTCACATTGTAAGCTCTACTCCTGGGTTTAATCCCTCCTCATCCCCACTTGGGAATACTACAGACAGAAGTTATTAACTCTGATAACTTTTTATTTATGGTGGACAGGATGTTTCCGAGCTCTATTTGAAAACCCATAGCCAATCAAAGGCCTCTCTCAAAACAAAAATGTGAAGAACTCTCAGGTGGATTGAAAATCATGTCATTAAATTGTTATGCCTTCTGTATCGTTCTTATGTCTTTGCAACTTTACATTTCAAATTGTTATCAATAATCATCCTGTATATTTTAGCTTTTGAGGGCTAGACCTGTACTTTGGAAGACCATTTGTGGGACCAGACACCCTTTTTTTCCAGCTAGGCATTCTCACTTCTTTCCCCTTACCTTGTGGCTGCGTGTGGTAGGGTGCTAAGCAACACTTCTCTTCTTTTCCAGTCAAAATATTTTATTTTCAAGTATGTTCCACTTTAAGAGCAGGGAATTTTTCCAAGCTGAACCCTATAGCCAGATATTCATCGTATTTTAACTAAGTCAACATATTATCTATAATGTTTACTAATTGACAAATGTAAAAAAAAAAATTTCTTTTTGTGTTTACTTTTTTCTGTAAGCTGACACATTCTTTCCATGTGTCTCCATTTTCAGCTCTTTCTTAAGGCACTAGAATTTAAGCAATAGCTTATTCCTCCTTGCTCTGTTTTTGTGATGCTTGGGGTTTGTTTGGGGAACTTTTTTTCCTTCCATGGTATTTTTAAAAAGCACTTAATTGGCCATAGTGTGCATTTGTCTGTGTGAAGAGCATCTGCTTCATTGCTGGACATAGGTGGAGTGCTTGGGTTTTGTTGGCTATTTTAAATGATGCGTGCGCTTGCTAATTCAGTTTGTTTATGCTCCCATGCTCCCATGTAATTCCTCATTATACACAGGAGTCAGCTATTATTGTTCCCCTTTGTATACTTTCTTCATAGCAGACAGGGGGTAGAGAAAAGTTCCTGCTCAATGAAATTGCTCTTTCAATCATGTATTGTTTGCCCTGGCCAAACCTAAAGGATTCAAACGAAGGAGAGCAAAAGAGCCATGACATTCTTCCTTCTCTTCCTTGGCCAAACTACACCCTGACACAAACACTCGATGTGCAAGTGTCCTGCCAAGTCTCCCAGCATCAACCATAAGCAAGGGAAGATGATGATTTGTCTTCTCTACCTTACCCTCATTGTTTACAAATTTCTTCTTGGTGGGAGGGAAGAATTGCTTTATAACGACTTGATTCTTGAGGAGGCTTTAAGATTTTTCATCTCTGTTCAAAACATAAACTTCTGAACAGGAAGCAACTTTTCATATCATTTGCCCCATTTCCAGTGAACGCACTAAAGGCTTTTTTACTAGGACCATTTGTACACATCAAGCTTAAACATATATCAAAGAAGACAAGGTTTTGCAGCTCACACAGGAATCGTTTTGTTTTGTGTAACAGCATTGTAATTCCTTTTGTTCCCTGGTTACATTTATCTAGCAGGGGTATGTGGGAGAGCCTAAGAAGTTTCTTATCTCAATTTGTATTTAGGGTCTTGAAATTCTTCATCATTAAAAGCTGCATTGATCTTCTGGATGTAATTACATCTGTCTTCCTGTAATTATTAATTTCTTAATAGCTTTATGAAGGGCTCCTTATTCCATCTTAAGTGCCATTTGGATGCCCTTTTTCCTCTTACACAGATTGAATCAGTAATAATAAAGCTTACAGAAATTCAGCAAGTGCTCTACAGATACTGCATACAGTGATGGTTTTACTCACCTGTGAAATGCAGCCATCTCTAAAGTGGAAGGCACTGAATATTTTAACAAAATCTTGTAAATACAGCATGACTTTATGAAAGAACAGAATTAAGTGTACCTGAGCAACTTATATTTGTACTAAACTTCTAGGTCGAAGAACTTTCTAGATTTTTCTATTCCCAACTTTGGAAATGTAACTTGGAGGTTTCTTTTCAGGAGAAGGATTTTCCTCATGATTTGATATCCCAACGATCTGTCCCATCTTGGAGACATTCAGCAGCTTTTTTGTGCCTTTGTAACTATGTGCCAGGTCAACCTGTTGATTTCGCCTTGTTCTTAGACTAATTCTTTTTTGACAGGAAAGACCACCACATTCCCCACATGGGACACTGAAAGGTGCTTATTCTCTGAATGGGGAAAGGCAAAAAGATCATAACAAACACCCATCATACCTTCATAATTTATTAGAGCCAACAGCACTGGGTTTAGTGCCAGCAGCACGGAATCATACAATGATTCGTGCTGGAATCAACCTCAAAAATCACCAAGTTCCAACTCCCTGCCGTGGGCAGGGACACCTTCCACTAGACCAGGTTGTTCAAAGTCCCAACCTTGAACACTTCCAGGGGTGGGGCATCCGTGTATGGACAGGTAATATCAGTACAGTCACATTTACTTGAAATTATTTAGGTCACAAAACACTATTTTCATTTGCACAGACCCCAGCAACATGCCTGAGAATATGGACTTTCTGCTTCACCCCAACGTGCACAGTGTGACAGCCAAGTTGCTGGGTTGAACATGCAACTTGCAGCTCCAGCACAAGCTCGGATAACTCTGCACTCCAAAACCACCACTGCTGCCCAAACTGGCACAGAAAGACAGCAACTGTCTCTGATGCCCAGCCCACTAAGCTTTGGGGAATGTAAATGATGTGTATATTTATAATAAATACCAGCTTTGAACCAGTTGGAAAAGTTTGGCTACAAAGAGTTCTTTGAAATTTTGTTTCTTCTGCTTGCTGCAGTAATTACACCAAGTCATGCCAAACCCCCCACACAAAGGAAAAGTGCAAATATTCTTTAAAAGTTCTTGACCTGCCTTGGGAACAATGGATTTCCTTTTGTATCTCTGCAGCCTTTAAACAAACATAACTGTTGCCTTGCTTTTGTTTTGCTTCCCCTACTGATATCAGTCAGGTTTTCATCTGACTCTGCTTTAATTTCTAGTGAGATCCTTTCTCTTTAAACTATAGAGAATGCAAACCCCCAATCATTTACTGATCCATGATACAATACAAGGACAGGATTTTTTGCCTTTCCAGTGATTCCTACTCAAGCAGCTGAGGTTGCTTCTTCTACCTTTTTGGGATTTTTTTCCGGGGGGAGATGCTCTGTTCTTTGTCAGTGCCCTAAATACCTGGAAAAGCAGTGCAAATCAGCATCGGCTGTAGGGAAGTGACACACAGGTGAGTCTGAAGTAAGACACCATGCCTTTCATGAAGGCTTATTACCTTGAGCATACAGCAACTATTCAGCATCCAAGTTCAAAGTGCACACGGGGAGAGCTTCTGTCTGAGGCAAAGAGCTTCTTGCTTTATTAGCTATTCCCAGCTGCATTCTGTCTTACTGAGGCTGATGGTCTTTTTGGCATAGATTCAGGTAGGAGCATAGTCATACCAGTGTTTCTTGGTGCTAAGGTGTCCAGGAGAACTGGCAGCAATTTTGAGCCTGTCCTTGAAATGATGTTCTATTCCACTTCATTGACCACCTCTTAGCTCTGAGAATTTACTTTTTTTGAGCTATTCTAGTAAGTTTGACATTATTTTTACTTTGAAGGGGATTTCACTGTTTTGTTTGCTTGTTTGTTTTTCTTTTTATTGGAAGACTATTAAACAACTGTAATAAATAATGTGAGGCTGTTATTGAATAATGAATATTTGGATGCTTTTTTTATTTTTTTTTTTAAATGAGGAATACACATAATATTTTTTATGGGGGTTTAGGTGCTTTAAGCAGCCAAGACTGATGCTTGGGTTGACACTAAAAAATAGGTATTGCTCTGCTTTGCATCATGGATATCAGTGTAGTTCCATAAGAGATGAACGCTTTCTTTTGTTTAGATGCAGTGCAAGGCATTGTTTTCACCATGTTTTTAGATTAAGAGTGTGTCCCTTTATGTTTGGCAACAAAATGAGTCTTGACTCAATACAATGAACTTGCTTGGAAATGTTTGACAAAGGTTGGTGTGAGACTCCTCCAAGAGAAGGTTTGGAAGAGGGAGTTCCTTTCCAAACAGGTTGCAGTTGAAGAACAGGAGAGGGAGTCGCAAAAAGACATGGACCTTCGTCACTAAGTCTCACAGTAATAATGTTCCCAAATACAACAGGAATTTTAATCTTCCAGCTATCCCCTGATGAGGATAAGTTATTTCCCTGTTCACGTCTGCTTTGTGCAGTATTGTGACATTGGACATGACTGGGGTTTTTGAGTTCTGGTCCTGTTTCTGCTGTTGACCCACAGTGTGTACGTGTAAACCAGCCTCATCCACATCCTATCTCTGTCTAATCTTCCAGAGGAAATGACTGAGCAGCACTGCTAAAAATGTGTCAGGAGGAAGGGTTTTGAGGTAATGACATTTACTTTTCTTCTTATCAAGACTAAAACCAGAAAACCCTGGGGACAAAGGGGGAAAATGATGTTATGCTTGGATGGACTTAAAAATGCAAAGAAAAACCACAAGCTATTTCAGCATTCAATGTTATATTTAAAATCTGCAGAATATATGCTTAGAATTCAGTTTAAAATGAAAAATCAAAGAAGCTTTGTCACACATTTCCATTACATATTACCCAATCTTCCCCAGTGAAATCTCAGCTGAACAGGGCACAAGGTAATTCTGTGCAGATTGGAATTCTGTTCCCACAAAACTACATTTTGCAATTCCTACTTTATTTCATCTATGCTTTTCTTGAGCAGAACCAATGTAATCATACCACTTAGATTGACAGGATCTACACGTATTGTCATAATAATAGTAACTAAAAGGACTGCATCAAACGTCTCTGCTTGTTCAGCCATACAATCCTTGTGTTGTGCTTTAATCCTTTTGCTGCTGTCTCAGTTTTTAATGCTAGAAGGCATCATCTGCAACTAAGTATTTCCCAGCCCTAAAATCAACTTCATGTAATGAAAGTAACCCTGGAGATAGCCACTGAGGTTATTCTTCAGTGTTTCATCACAAAGCCTTTTGTATTTACTCCCATTATTGTTTTGCTTTATTGTGTTCTTGTCTCTGCAGTTATATGCTTCAAATATTTTCATTGGAATATAATCCTCTTCTACTCAGATTTGTGCAAGCCAGCTTTTGCAAATGCAATTTATGTTTTCAATTATTTATCAAAGAGCACAGTCATCTACCTGGATTAAATGAGCTCATTAGGAAATTAAAACTTTTAGCTTTTATAACACAGTTTGTATTATTTTTAGGCACTTCTTTTTTCATCTACATCAAACTCACTGGTCTTTAATATAGTAAATTATAGACAGACAATGAACTGGTAACAAATGACCTTTTTTTCTGTGCAACAGATAGTTTTACTTTGTGCATACAGTGGTCTGTCTTTCTGTGGATGTATCCTGAGGATAGGGAAGAAATTTATAACAGTCCTGCTGAAAAGGCTAATGGAAGTCAGAAGGATTTTCCTGCCCTCTGGCAGGTTTCTTGGAACCAAGAACAAAATTGGAAAGTGCACTGTGTTGTGATGATGCTAGGCATTTAAAGTAAATCCCTAAGAATTTTCAGCCAAAGGACTGAAACTTTCATCTCTGAAGCTTTGATTGATTTCAACTACTGTAGAAGAGTGATTCATATAAGTGATTTTTTACCAAGATTTAGGCAAGTGGAATTTTGGAATTAATTCATTAAAAGAACTCAGCTCATTTAGGAGTTTAGCATATTAATCAACTCAACATTTTCCCTCCATTTTTTTCCAATTCATTTCCACTCTGATATCAAAGTGCTTTTGAAACTCTCCCTGACTTACTTTTATCTTGTTTAATTTCTTCAGCTCTAGAGAAAAAAAACTGGGACTTCAGTTGTAATACTGCATTTTTAAACAAAGGGTATAAGTTTTCCTCCCCAAATCTTCTAGACTTTCTATATCCCTTTTAATGAAACAAAACAAGTATATCTTATGATACCAGTTTAAGTGGAGTTTGAGTTACTTTGGCAGTGCGGTAACTTAATCTGTGTATAATTTTGCTTGGTGTATTTTTCTGGACCAAGTTCAGACTGGCATCTAAGCACCTGACAGTCTGTGAAGGATACCTTGGTGACAGTCAAAACTAAAAGCTCAGATGTTAAAAGTGTTTTGTTTACCATAACCTTAGTAAACGTGGCTGTAAGATTCATGGCTACAATGTCCTGCTTTGCATCAGGAAACATGAATTTAAGTTTCACTTCAGATTTGTTTGAAGAGGAAAGCTCAGCTCCTTTGCCATGCATTTACTGTCGGAATCACTGCGATCCTAAAGCATCACACAGCACTTTTCAGGATTATGACTCTGGCCCATATTTGCTAAAATAATTTAGTTCAGTTTGCTTTTAACTACTTACAAAAATGTACAAGTGTATTAGGTGCTTTCACATTGCCAAAATCAGTTTGGTATTGAAAGGTCAAATCACTTCATGAGCTTCATCTTTTTTAGTCCAGATTTTCAACTCTCTGCATGGATTTTTTTTTTTTTATGAAGATAATAGCAGGTTTTATGGTAACAGAAAGATTGTGAGTATAGATGGATAGATATATTAGAGATTATGAGATGGTCTCATTGTAGTGGTCCCTGCAAATTTCTTCTCTGAGTGTAATTAATATATTCTGCAAGGTAACTGTGCATATGCTCATTTTAACTTGTTTTGCAGTAGAAGGAAGAAATAAATGTGTGCTTAATCTGAAGCTCATGCTCAAGTGCTTTGTTGAATCAGGCTCTGTAATAACATTACAGTCTCTTCTAAACAGTGTTTCTCTATTCCTATGTTCCTGACTAGATTGAGCAATGTACTGCTTAATTACATTAGAGCTACTGAATATTGGCATTCAGCTCAACCACAGGTAATGCTTCCGATTTCACTGTCCTCTTATCTAACAGATGTGACATCTTTATACTGGAATGTCTTATCCTCTAAATAGTAAGCCTCTGTTGTAATTAATTATATATAAAAAAGGCAAGAAAATACAGCTCAAAAAGGTATTTTGCCAGTAAAGCTGCCAAAAGAGCAGAACCACACTTTTAAATCAACCCGAAATTAGGCTCAGAATTATGCGACTCCTTACTTATGGAGACACTTCATGGAAAGTGGAATGATATTCCATAAGAGTATAGCTCTTAAGAAATTTCATTAAAATCAGTGGAACACACAGGTGTTGAAAACTAGGCTGACTTAGAGACCTGTCTTTGAATTTGGACATCTTATTTTGCAGGCGAACAAGACTGCTGACCTGTCTTTGTGCACTGAGGGGAAATCAGATCAGAGAATAAACCTCATGAGCTGCATGAGGCTTTCATCTGAGGGATGCCAGCAGAAATATCACCCTTATCTGATAGCCAAAGAGATGAGTAAGGACTGGGTCCCTTCCCCTAGCCTGGATTTCCCAAACTGTGCCTGAGCTGAAAAAGGTTCAGGCTCAATTCGGGGGAGTAGGGACAGAATCAGGAAGGATGTCATGGCTGCCAGTGGAAGGAGTTACTGCCCTAAAGAACAGAGGGATTTGGAGGACAAATGAAGGAGAGGAATAGCTGAAAGAAGGGACAGGAATAAAAATGACACAAATGTTTAAAGCTTAGTACAGAATTTAGATGTGCAAATCCTATTTTTGTTGTGGGCTGCATATCTCAGGCTATATGCACAACTGGGAGATGGCACAGGCACTAGGTCTTATACCTGCTACAAAAGCCCTCAACCTCCACCTTAATTCAGCTTGCAGAGATATTAGGCAGACTTCTCCAGGGTTGTGAAAAGGTCAGTACTACAGCAGTGAGGTCGAAAAACTAGTCAACCTGCAACTTCACCGATTGAGCAAGTCCTGCACAGACACAGAGTAAGTGGCATTACTGTCTTGTTCATGTGAACATTTCAAAAAACATTAAAAAATAAGAAAGAAGGGTCTCACACCTGTGTCTTTAAAACTAAACAAAGAGAATAGGGAGTATAATAAAGTATGAAAACAGTTTGAGCCAGCAGCTTGACTCCAACCTGACTTTATCTGTTGATGAATGCAAATTGGCACTCTCCCTTTGATAAATTAAATCAAGCTTTGATGAAATATACAAATCAATCAATTTGTGTATTTAAAGTTTCTTGTATGAGCAATGTCAAACAAGATAATGTATCCAGGCCCACTGTGCTCTTTATAAATCCTTTAGCACGTTCCTATTTGGAGGTATAAATTTTATGGGAATTGATGATTCGGAATAGGTTCATCATTCATTTCACTACTAAAAAGAGCAAGGGGTAGATATGATAAATTGGTAACTATAGGCATCAACATATTTTTAGTGCTCTTGATCAATTGCTTCCCTCAGACTTTACCTGCAATGCAGGGTGGTTATGGTAGTTCACAGGATTTAATAATACAAAAGTGTTTAAACAGATGATTGTGAGCTTTTCACGCATTTTACTGGGTAAATAGAGGACCCTTTTAAATGCTACAGTATTGTTAAAAATGTCTACTTTGACAAACCTTTCCCATATATTAAGATGCTCCATGCCCAGGTTGAAGCTGAGTGACAATAAGTTACAGGTGCACCACCGGACTTGCTGTTGAACTGTTTTCAGGTTCAACATTTCAGGTTTTTCATTATTTTACTGCAGTGAAATTCCATCTAATGAATCCCCTCCTCTGCCAGTCTCATGGAGATATTTTCAGAGATATTCTGCTTTCATATGCATTGCACATATCTTTCCCCTAAAGGCTCAGAGTAATATTCATATATATATATATATATTCCAAATGATTCTTAAAAAAAGTGCATCCTTTTCTGTTTGGATCATTCCTCTTCTTTTTCAGATCCCCCTTAGCTGGATATCTGTTACTGTTACCGGGACACAAGGTTCATTGCAGTGAACAGACATTAATAGGCAGTGCATTAGCCCTTTCTCCTTTGAGATAACTTTATCTTACCTGAATTAGGCCATGTATGCTCCAGGCAATGCGAGATGATCTAGGGGTAGCAGTGGCACAGGAGATCATACAGTCTGGTTAGGGAAGTGGGACTAATTAGCCTTCTGCAGAAACATAATACAGTATTTCAGAGACAGCATCATGTAAGTGTCCCTGTACTACTTTGGGATGAAGTCTGTATCCCTGAATAGTGTTAGGCAGTTGTATGATGTGGGTTATTTCTAGCTCTAACATTCTCACATCACATACCATTGCATATGTCCATGAGGTCTTCAGTGGCCCCTGCCACCATAATGATCTGTTTAACTCTCTGGAGTAAGGCCAACAAAGTACAAAAGTACTAAGTGTGCTAGGTCCTGCTGAAGTGTGACTGCTTGAAAGATGTGAGAAAATGGTAAAAGTTTTCTTGGGTAAATAGTCATCATTATGATTTTTTATTGTCTCAGTTAACATTATCATTTAGGCAGAGAGGCAAGAAAGGGTACCATGCACACAGGGGAGTCTCAGTCTTCCACTGGTCCCCAAAGCTAAAACCTCCCTTGGAGCAGCTTCAGTCCTGCTACCTCAGCCATATTGTGTCGTGCCCCATTATTAGAGATGTGCCTTTTTTGAGTCACTAATAGATTCATTAGTGTGACAGAGTTGTGTGTTACTAAGAGATCTTGTGGGTAGATACAGAGAAAAATATTTGTCTTCAATTGAGTTACTCTCAGTTTCAGTGTTGTGAAGGTAAGAAAATGTTGCTCATGTCAGTGACTTCCTGAAGATTGATCTACAAACGCTCTATTCCTTCAGAAGAGCTGAATGCATGACTTAGAAATAAATGTTTTAAAGCTCCTCTGCCATTTACCTGTTACAGAGCATTGTATCATACATCTTGTGTCTGCCTAAATTACACAGGTTTGAAGGGTGAATAGATAGTTTTTCAGGAAGATAAGAATTAAATGCCTCTCTCTTTCCTTCATCACAATGTCAGCCTTAATTTATCTTATAACCACTACTAGTCAGGCTCACGCCAAAGTGAAATGCTCAATTTCCACAAATACATTTTATTTCATAAATTCATGTGGTTGGAAAGAATTTCAAGTGGTCATTTAATTCATCCATCTCTGCTGGTGTTAGTGCTAATGATGAGCTGTCCAATCTGCCTTAAAAGATTTTTCCCTTATCACCTTCCCAGGATATCCATCTCAATCCTTCATCTTGCTAGGTAACTTGAATCTCACTTGCTCAGTTCGTAACATGTAAAGTTTCAACACGAAGATCATACTCATCTACACAAATTAATCCAGCCTATACCTGGGTCCCAGAATTTTAGGAATACATCTAGAATTCTGTGTCCATGTAGTGCTAAATCATTATTTCATTTTGCCTTTATTTGCAGTGAAATTTAAACTCAGCAAAGTGCAGAAGCAACTTCTTGCACTCATCAGACGTGTTGTTTGCCTTTTTAGCTGACACAGGAGATTGAAATAGAGATGCTAAGGTTTGTGCTGAGGAATGTGGTGTTCACAGGAAGGCTCTGGGGTTCAATATTGTGGAGACAGAATTCATAATATATCACCACTGGGTTTCATAGTCATTAGTGTTTATTTGCACTGACATTATACTGCCCACTTTTTTAACCTTGTCAAGTGTTTCTCAAGTTTCAAGCAATTTTTTTTCATCACAACACAAGAATTGTTTATTCTCTATAACTGTTGCTAGTTCAGTATCTGATCTGTAGAAGCACAGATTTTGTTTTTTCTGGTCTCTTAAGTGACACAACCTATAGAATATCACCTCATAATCCTTGCATAAAATTTTATAGTTGGTCTAGAACAATACGTGTCAAGAATGTGCCATTGTGATGTAAAGATATGAACTGCTGGAGAATCATAATATTTTCCCCAATATTCAGTTTTTGACCAAATGTGGCAATACTGAGCATCTTCTTAGATGCCTCATTTCACTTTGAAAATGTTATGCTTCATGCAACCTCCTTAAAAATACAGCATGTACTGTTAAGCATCATGTAGAGAAAGGAATGTTAAATACTCCAGATTGACACTGGTTGATATCCAGTAGAGTTTTAGTGTGATGTAGTAAATAGTGAAATTGGTAGATGAACACTTAACTGTTATTAAGGGAATAGACCTTTTCAAGAGATTTTTAGAAACTTCTTTTACATGTAACTTTTGGGATTAACTAGTAATGACCAGAAGCATAAACCTGTGGGGCTGATGTTCTCATATCTGTGTCCTTGCAAGGATACAATCATTCATTGGTCAAAGGCATGAAAATTATTCCAAGAAGAATATGAATTAACTATTCTGAGGTTCTATAATAGATGGTTTTTAAAAAAGGAAGAATAAGATTAGAATGTTTCTGTGGAAAATAACAGGCCACTTCCTTAATATGCAAAGCATTTATTTTTATGCAAGCTGTGCTTGCGTGGTTTCTCTGGACAGGAATCCAAAGCAGCTGTGCTTTTCTATTTGAATTCCTCTGTAGGTTATAATGAAGCATGCTCCCAAACTACTGAACGGCATTTAAGGCTCTATTTTTAATCTTGCCATTCTTATCTTGTTCCAGACTGCCCAAGTTTTGCATCTCATGGATATTAAGTTGACAACAGAATTAATAAAAAGAAGGATGTGAGGAAAGATAGAATCTTGTTATTGCCTAATGCAGCCAAGCTGCCATTATTTTCCTCTTGTTAACCACACACTGGAAGCAACTGCCCTCTCAGTTTGCTCTGGTGTGAATGGTATAAAAGTAGAAAAGTTCTCTCTAGGCTGAACAAGCAATCAAAGAGATAGAAAATATCCAGAAACCATACCTGTGTGGATAGAAAGAATATGTCCTAGATCCTATTCTGTGTGATTTTACTGTGTTTGCAAAAGGCTGGATTTTAGTGAATAATGAATGGAGTTGGTTCATCGCCAGACTAAAAATCTACTGCTATGGAGGAAAAGTCTCCTTTCTCAAAAGAGACATTTTCTGGAATTAAACATGCTATTTTGACAGAAAGAGTCTGAATGCCTCATTTAGAGAGCGGTGGTGTGAGATGATCTAGCTTTACAAAGTTTAAATGCCTGGGTGTGAAAATAGATAAAGTGTATGGGCTGGTCCTCAACCCAAAGTCATGTTTGAAAATGAAAAGTAAGATCATCGTCCAGCTCTAGCAGGGCTGGGTACAAACACGATCCTGATGGAGAGCTGGAGGAAGGGACTGTGCAGTCCCCATCACCCTGCAGGGAATCTGTCCTTGTCCTGTCCAGCTTACCTGGGCTGCCTCAGGCTGTCCTAGGACTTCTCAAAGCTCCTTGTGTCCATTTCCCAACAGCAGGAATCTGCTGCTCTATGCTAACCCACTTTTTTTCTCTCACTGCAAGTCTGACCTTGCAGGGAACTAGGAATAAACTTCAGGTCTGTGGAAATCCTTGCACCATATCAAGTTCTTTGGGAGAGAGCAGAGGTGCTGGGTTGATCAGATCACTTCCAAAAGAGGTATCTCATGTGGCACCCAGTGCTGACTGTCTTCAACAGTGGCTCTTCTCCACTGACAGATGATGATTAGTTCCTGCTGGAGCAGCGAGGTCTGCACTGTGAAGGATATAAATTAGCATTTCATCATGCTTACCTGACATACCTGACCTCATAAAAACTCCATTTCTTTACAATGTTTCTCTTTATTATAGTGGCACTCTTCCCTTCAGCAGGCACAGGTTTTACCATCAGAACATTGCATCTTATTCCCTGAAACATTTAGAGAGTATGTGTCACAAGTTTAATGGACTGGGAACATAATTATTCTTATCATATTAAAACTTTGACTGATGGCACTTAACAATTTTTATTTTTTCTTTTTTTTCTTCTTTTCTTTTTTTTTCTATTTCTTTTTGGTTTTTTTTTTTTTTTAAACAATGATTTGCAATACAGAAAATATTTTAAAACCCACCAAAACCTGATAGGCCAGAATTGTCCTGTCAGCTACATCTCAAAATATCAGACTTTAATGACATTTTGATTGAATTTCTTGCTGGATAAAAAATGTCTCGGAGCAAACTGGAATGATCTTCTAGCAGAAAGGGACTTGAACTTTTTTTGGGTGTTAATCTAATCTACTGCATAATCTAACGATTTTTTTTTTCCCATTTGAATGTAGAACTTACTTGGACAGTGGTAGAGGAAGATTTCTAATATTTTTTGTAGAAATATGAAATCAAACTAACTGACGCTGTGTATTTTCCTTGACTGAGAAAGAACATGTGGCATTGAGGTGGAAATTCTTGTTATTGTTTTTCCAGAAAATATTTCTTTTTAAATTACACGTTTAGGCTGGTTGAATTGGTGGCATCAAGTGATAATGAGCAAAAATCTTTCAGACAATAAGAGTAAAGAAAAAAACCTTAACTGAAAAATCAAAGCAATTTAGTCAAACATTTTCAAACAAATAAATACATTTTCAAAAGATGTTTATCTTATATCCTCTGAAAATTTCCAGGAATGTAATTCAAAGGAGGAGTAAGAAATGGGTTAAAGATACACCCCCACAAAACAAAGGACAAAAATCTGTTTCTCTTAGGGGATTATAGCTGTTATTTGTCTGACATTTTTCCATGTTCTTTTTTCTCACTGCATAACATAAATAATAATTGGGGATATTCGATCCCATTATTAATTATTATCCCATATTAATATTGATCCCCAATTCAATTGATATTAATGATAATTGGGGATCAAATCCAAATATATAATTGTTCAAAGGCTTTTGGCATCTGATATTTAAAATCAATTATTTTTTTATTTCCTTGGGAGATCAATGAATGCTGCAAGCCCTACAGTGTGGCTGTGATGACACAACATATTCGTTAACAAATGAAGTTAATAACTATGTGCTGATATATTGAGATTTTTCCCAAAGAGGCAGATCCATGCTGTTTTCTATTTTCTGTATGTGTTGCCTGCATGATTAAGTATTGTACTAGTCCTGAGATTTGCAGGGATGATTTCAAGTATATATGAGAAATATTGCAGATAATGTATGGCCACGGGCAATACTTTACTGCCTGAAGAATATCTACCAGCCACTGAAGGGTCTGGTAAGTTGAAGTAGAAACCCAGAGGAAACTGTCAAAATAATTTAAGAGCATTATGCGCATTCATCCATGTTGTCAGAAGACATTTATTTCTCCCCCATGCAGTTCAGGGACACAGTTCATCCTGGCTAACTAGGTGAACCCATCTCAAAGAAGGTGGATACTGTTTATGAGCAGAAACTCCCTACACAGCAGCTTTCACCTCTGGAAAAGTCATTGGCAGTTCCCAGAAGGAAGATGTACCTGGAACATGGCAGAACTAAGGAAAAATGGGAAAAGGGAAGGATATGTGTCTTCTGATCGAAAATACTGGTGTGAAATTAGAAGAATAAGAAATGCCAGATCCAACCTTTCACTGATATCAAATGCAAATGGAGCTGATGGATTTCTCAGCTTTGATTTTTTTATCAGGTACGAAGAAACCCCTGATCTTCCCGATTTTCCTTGGTGAAGTCACTAGGGATGTAGTGGATCATGTTATACAAATGTAGTGGTTTGAACCAGGTTTTCCCCCTGAAGTTAAGAAAGTGGTAAACCCCAGGGGGTGGTGACCCCTGGAAGTTTTGAAGTTTTGTCCAATGGGCGCTCCCGCAAAATGTAAACATACCACAAGCAAACGGAAGAGAAGGTTAGTTGTAGTTTGGTTGTAGAAGAAGTGGTAGCCATGTTCTGAGGCCACGAGGAGCAGAGAGTAGGAGCCCCCTGGGGGGCTTTGGCCCCCCCAGCCCCCAGCGGGGGGCTGCGGGGACCTGGAACAGCATAAAGCTGGGCTAGGTACCTGCAGCTGAGAGCTAAGAAAGTTTTCTCCACTGTGAGTGAGCAGAGACAGCAGCAGCAGAAGCAGCATCCAGAAGCAATGGCAGAGAGCCAAAAAGATAAGAACGCAGCAGAGGCAACTTGCAACCAGGCAAGCAGACACAGAGATGTCTAATGAAGAGAGAGAGAGCCGAGAGAGCAGCAGGGAAAGAGGAAGCTGGGGTAAGAACTAGAATAAGATCCCATACCCCTCTGAGACCTCCGAGAAAGGAGGGAGATGGACTCCTATTAAGGAGAGGAGCTTTGGAGTGCTGCAGCACCAGAGAGAGAGGAGCTGAGAAGCTCAAAGACGTCCTGAAGCTGGACCGGGATGGCCAGATGGAATGCGGGGGGTTGACCTTGGCCCCCCTCGCTGCTGCTGCCAAGCCTAGCAGCCTGAGACAGAGCACAGGAGCTCTGGTAGAACTCTTGAGGCAAAGGCTTTCAACTGAATGCTGCCCAAGATGTTCTGACTCGGGGGTGAACCCCTGAGGAAGGGACTTTCACGAAGATACCCCCTGCATTTCGTGATATGCCTGTGGTGAAACGAGTTTTGTCCCTGCTGGCAGTCCACAGGTGAGGCCTTCGCTTGGAGTCGAAGGAGAGCCAAGAGGAGTGAAAGGAGACCCCCTTGTGTCTTGAAAGACCCTCATTTGGAGACGACGGGCCAAGGGGCTTGGAGAGCCCCTTTGTGTATTGAAAAGAGATCCAGCTACAACAATCCAGTTACGGCTGCTGCATAGAGACAGAGAGACCTGCTGCCTTAGGGACATTGCTGCTCTGAAGAAAGGATCTTTCCTTCTTCCCTCCTGGACATTTATTTGGAGGGGAGAACTGATCTGATCCATTGTAAATACTTATGTCATGGTAGAGATAGTTATGATCGTGTGTATAATGTATTACAATATTTATTTATTTGTAAAGTCATTGTAATATATTCCCTTTTCCCCATTCTGAGTCTCGTGTTTTGTCTGGAAAAAACACATCTTATACTAGGTTGAGATGGGGGAGGGGGCTTAAACTAGGGAATTAGATTTTGGGGATCTCAAACCATGACAACAAATTAAGCAGCTTTAATTCTGCCTGGATGGCTTGATGTATATTAACATTAATGAGCTTGAAAGGAAGGGAAAGAAGAGGAGAGAAAAAGATGTCCCTTTCCCCTACCTCTTCCCATCTCAACATGATTTCCTTTTATGGCTTTTTTCATCTCAGCATCCCTATTTGTCTGCCTTCAGATGAACCTGGGTCTCTACTGAACAGTATTCCAGGAAGGAGTTGATGACATAATATTTTTTATGTCCTATGGTTCTGATTGCCTCACCAGTCCACAGCTAATGAACAGAAAAGACTATTTCAGTTTTCACATATCAGAAACTCCTGAAATGTAAGCATTTGGGCTGAGTTTTGGGGGCCTTTTAACAATCAAACAGAACTTTTCACTTTCCCATTTGACCAAAATTTTCAGACTGGGATTCATTTCTTGTTTTATCCAATTGAGAAACATTTGTTCCAGTTCTCCTCTAAGTGAGCTTCAAAGGCCGTGTAAGCTCCATATATAAGAGCCAGTTGCAATCCACTGAAAATTATGAAAAAGGAATATCCTCACTTGAAGTTAGGTATGTGGAGTGCAGTCATTTACAACAGCTAACAAAAGATTCTGGCTAGCCTGCTCAACTAATACATCTATCAGCTACTGCATAAATTATTTGGGACTAATTTTTCCCTTTTATGGAATAAGATTGTCACATCTATTACCTATGATCTCTCATTTTCAGGTTTTAGAATTTCATTTGTAAAGAATATTTCTTCACTGCTCAAACAGTTCTGGGGCCAGGTGGCAGTAGCTGGAACTACAATGCACCACATCTAATGATGCATCATTATTTCCAGCTGCTAAGCAGGATTTGGAAGTCTTTCCTGCTCACCTAACATACTCATTGAAGAACCACGTATTTAATGAAAGAAAAATGTAAGTGTCTTAAAGTTTTCCTGGAGCTCATCCCAGAAAACGGCCTTACCTCGTGCCTTCTAAGTGAGCTTTATTTCCCTCTGAACAGGCTCTTAAGGGGAGGATTAGGTTCTCCTTTGAGAAGAGGAAATTGCATCACTGTGAGTTGCACTGTAGCTGTCAAGCTGTAGAGGAGCACGTCAGAGTTAAAATCATAAACTACTGCTGCTTGAGTTTACAAGATGCTTCTGCAGCTGGCCTTGAGCTTGGGAAGCATGTTCTGCTCCTCTTCCTTTCCATGAGCATGGTACATGGGAAGCATAGTGGTCCTGCAGAATTTATTCTCCCCTTGCACAATTATCCACACACCCACAGCTACTCATTCCTTAGAAAGAAAGAAAGGACTGGGTTAATACAACTGCTGGAGGTGTCTAAAGAAACTCTCGTGCTTAAATTATTAATAGGTGATTGCAGATATTTGTGTAAAATAGACACACATACATGTCTAAGTTTTATGCCAGAGGTTAAATATAAATGATTCTTTTATTAAAAAAAACTTTTTATCAATTTAGCTCTGATTATAGAATCCTGAAGGCAAGAAAAAGGCATTTTAAACCATTAGGATTTTCTGGGTGATTAGGGATTCTCTATGAACAAGAGATAATAATCCTAGTCTCAAATTTCCATCCTCAGAATAAGGGAAGAGGGACAAAGTATTCCTTAGCAGCCATGGCACAGTGCCAGAACACCAAACAAAGAGGGTATGGAGTCCTTTACAGAGTGTCTTCAGTGTTCTGCATACACAGATTAAAAATAAGGCAAGCTACCAACAGCAGGCATTTCCAGAGGGGATGGAGGATTTAAGTCTCACTGTCCACTGCAGTGCTGTTGCACTAAGCTGCAGGTTTGGGCTGGCTTCATTCAGAAAATGACTGATCAGGTTCTTTGCCAGTCTAGCTCTACAGCTCTAAACAACTTCCATCTAACACTAAACTTTTTGAATGCTCTGCTAAAGTTTGCAGCAATAGCTCCAGAGTATTTTAGACAGTAGGGTTTGGGTTTTTTGTAATGCAATTAAAACTGCTATACATTTGTCCCTGGAATGTTTTTCTGCATTGTACTGTCCTGCCATCCTGGTGTTTTTACTGCAGTGTCTAGTTAATTAGCACTCGGTCTGTCTTCCTGATACTTTGGTTCCAGTCTCATTACATTATGCAAATCTGCATCTTGCTGAATCTGCCACGTTTTAGGCCACATGCTGAAATAATCAAAACCCCTGTGCATCCCATTGTCGTTGCCCTTTTTATTTCTGTGTTTTATTAATTTCTATGCATGTGCGTGTGCATGTGTGCTTTGTAATTTAGAACCAATTGAAATCTTAATTTCAGTTCTCATACAAACTGTAACATTGTCATTCTAAGTGGGTGACGTGAAATGACCGAGTTTCTTTTCCTAAGCGTTTCTGCCTGAACCTCCTATTTTGTGATAAATATTTATCAGTTTAATACTGAATATAAGCTCCCCTTATTCACTGGTGATGGGGTTTTTTTTGTCCCAGACAGAAATATCTAAAATGGACTGTGGGTCTAATCTTGTGAACTAAAGTAAGAAAAATAAAACATTATTTCAGCATGTAAGAATTAAGTATTAAACTGGAAAATAAACTTGAAACTGGGAGTTTGAAATTTAAGCTTAAATAAACAACTCAGGAAAATCAAATAAATAATAAATAAAATTTTTTAAAAATGTAAATTTTACATAAATAATAAATAAATTATATTAAATAGTATATTTAATAAATTAAATAATTAAAAAATAGAATTATTTACAGTCAGATCTCCAGTGTTCTACGAATGGTCAAAATACCTGAGAAAAAGAGTCCCTCATTCAAGGTCTTTTTCAGTCAGAAACGCTTATAGACAGACTGTTGCAAACATACCCCCTGAAAGACTGAAATCTTGAGGAGGGCTTAATAATTGGAATTATTTTTTTATCAGGAAAATGTTGAAACCAGGTTCTTGGCAGTCTAGTGAACTGCAAGAAATTCAATATTCTACTAACTTCTGGTTGTCAATCACATACCATTACAAGATTGGTGGCATTAGGATCAGCAGGATAACTGGGATTGCAGGTAAAGTTGCATTTTATAGCACCACATTACTTTGTTAGTAATGATGGTTTCACCCAGAAACTTTGAATAGTGAAAACAGACAGCTTTAATATGTGGTTAAGGCAGAAAATCACCTGTCCATCACAAATATCTCCTGTGAGTTGGACCCATTTTCTTGGCCACTAAAAGCAGATCTCTTAACTAGCTGCTAACTAGTGTATCCTCTCCTTTGACCGTTCCACCCTTTTGTGAGGCCCTCTTGGAGGAGCCAATGCTGGGTGAGAAGGTTCTGTCTGTTTTCCAGTCCAAGGAGAACGGTGTTGGGGGGACGGGAAAACAGGCAATGCGATTCACTTGCATAGAGTCAGGAAAGACCTTTGCCATCAGTGATGCCATTTTTTTTTCCATAGGTGAACAAGGACCACAGGGTCTTTTGTCTTCTTTACTATGCCTGTTATCCGACAAACACTAGTGCTCATATTTTCTGGACCCTGGCAATATTGTAATAATACTTGTTTCTTTTTCCCTCTCCTTTTGAGCTGCTACAAGAGAAGCAACATTTTGAAGGCAAATATGAAACAAATTTCATTTCCTTATTCATCTTACCAGAATCTCTCTCAACAGAATGGATCAAACTGCTAATTATAAATCAGCTTACACTCGGAGATTAAAGAAAAATTGTTACTGTGAGAGGAGACTTTTCATGCACCTCTTCTTCTGGAAAATCTGGAGGGCACACCTAAATGAGTAAAATAGAATGAAATTACATAGGATACACTACATGTTGGAGATTTGCAGTGATCTATGGTAATGAAAGCAACAAGATCAGTGGCAACCAGACAAAAATTATGATTTGCTAATTCTATGAACTGGTATGACAGTATTTCCAACTCTATAGCAGACAGTTCGGACATTTAAATATAAAAAAAATCCATTCTATCTCACCACGGGACATCAGAAACTTGACTACAATCAAACGTTCACAACGGCACCCTGAGTTGGTCATGAGTAAACTAAGCTAAGATTTTATGAAAAGCATGTGTAAGACTTTTTGAGAAACACAAGTTCAGCTTCTATCTTATGTAGCTGTCTAGGCCAGCCTAAAGGTTTAAGAACAATTAAGAGATACAAGAATCTTATTTATTTTCACCACCATAACTCTACCACAGCTGGACTATAACGAATGTTTCAGAGATAACATAAATTAGCAGTTTCTTAATAGGCTGGTTAAAAGTTTTAAAAGAGGATAGTGCTTGTTCTTCTTTTGTGTTCAGTCTTTCATAGAGGAAAGTTTTCTAAAACTTGTACATTCTTCTGATGAACATAAGGAGGATATAAGGAACAGCTGGATTCTGTTCCTTGTACTGTCCTCACTTAAAAAAAAAAAAATTTGTGTATATCCTTTCACACAGGATTTGATCACTATTGACTTTTCAGATTCGTTAGGAATACTGGTTAAAACTTGTAAGGCATTTGAAATCTTATTTGTAACTGTCTCAAGAAGTCTCTGAGAATCTTTAGACTGAACACCCATGAATTTCTTAGAAGCATCTCTCAAGGGTCAAAATCGGAATACACTTTCAAGCATTGTCACTCTTGTTTTCAGTGACCTGATGCATCTTTGAGCTTTAAAGAGTTCTAATTGCTGACATTACAACTGACAGTATGCACCTACTTCCATGGTCTGGGCAAGACTCCTGTCTAGATGAACAGTTTCTCATCATGGGAGATGATTAAGAGGAGGAGGGAAGCAAAGAGACAAATGAACTCTTGGCCGACTTATTTGTTGAGCGAAACTGGGATTCTGATGGAAGTAGTTAATTAAGAATAATTTATGCACTGATTATCAGCACTGCCTGCTTAAAAAAACAGCACAGTACTTGTATTGAAGCAAGCAGAGTGTAACTTTATAGTATACTTGTGTTGTCAATTACCTGCCTAATAGGCTTGTAATTGAAACTACTATTATCATGCAGCTTCCTTAATAAGCAAAAACCACTGTAAAATAATGCATGAAGCCCCTCCAAGTCTGTGGAGAGTATGTATAAATCATGTAATCAACAGCAGCTTACTTGATGAATCCTAAAAATTGATTAAAAATAATGACACTTCCCCAAGGAACTCTTCACAGAAGCATCTCTAAAATTCAGGAACTTTTTGGATGAGAGTCTGGATCTTAAAATAATGGCTATAAGCCACCAGTGTTAAAGGCAAGTCCCAAACCTGTGAACTCAGTGCATATTTTCCCTTCACTTACTAAAAAAGGCAAGTCCCAAACCTGTGAACTCAGTGCATATTTTCCCTTCACTTACTAAAAGTTTGGATGAGGTTTTTAAAAGCCAAAGCATGCCCAAGTCTTGTGCAGTATGTCATATACTGAACTTCACTGACAAAAAAAAGGAAAAAAAAGGTCTCAAGCCACTGGCTGCCTTACCAGTGACAAAGTTGTGTTCATCTGCTCTATAACTTTTCCTCTCACACTGCTTAAAACAGAGAGAGAAAAAGACTCAAGCGGCTGACATTTCTTGCATTCCACCTATTTCTAGTGAAGCAATGGAGGTCAGGATGACCTGAGAAGTTCAAGGAATCACATTATCTTTGCAGCCTTCCCACAACACAATTGAGTTGACAAAGCAATCACAGGCCAGGTAAAACAAGAAAGATGTAGAGATATAGGTATCTTACTGATAAAGAACTATAGTTTTAACATAATCCTCACAAATTTGGCCATTAACCATAATTAACACATCAAACTCCTTGAAGGGAATAGTATTGCACATGCTTCAGGCTTCTTGTGATTAACACTTGAAATATACTGCAGATTCCTCCTAGTAGACAATTTTCCTAACTGTGAAGGTAAGAATTATCTCCACTTGTGAACCAATTGGCAAATCAAGCACTTATTCAACTTATAGCTATTGTCACAAAGAGCATATAGAGATATTAAGTTCTGGCAGCAGAGAAAAAGAAAACATACTCATTCCCCAGATAGAAATATTGACAATAAATCCTGACCTTTCTTGGTTTATTTAAGTTCTTTAACTAGCCACTTCTTGCACCATATAGCAGTTAAGTTAGCTCCAACAGAAACTTGAGACAGTTTATCTCATGAAAAGCCCAAAGAGTTAGTGACCAACAGCTTGAAAGTAACCCGGATAAAATAGTGTGACCTCTTTTACTTTCTTCCCTCTATTTAAATACCTTCATTTAAGTGAAGAGATTTGACTTTATAGAATATTCAGTGTTGCTCAAAAATACAAGACTTTCACCCCCCAAATCTTTATGATTAAACAGAATGCCTTATTCTGCCTTGGTCTAATTTGTATAATGAATTAGCCATTTCACTGTGGATTCCTAAATGATAGTTGAGCTAGTTAGCGAGTTCTACTTCTTAGTGCTCAGCTAATTCTCAGGTTCAAATACCTCCTGGGTATATATATTAGACTTTGACTTTTCCTGTTTCTCCTAATAAAATCTCCTACATACATTTCCTCCCTATAAAATGACAACAACTTTATTTTCTTTCTGCGGCACTCAAGTCAGTATCTCTTGCTGTCACCACATACCTCCACCGAGGACACTCAGCTGAGTGTGGGCTATTTTCAAGTCAGTTTGGTTGATTAAATCCTTGATGCCTCTGTGTTTCTACTCTGCTCTTGCAGATCACAGGACCATGCTCAGACCTCTCAGATGGGCTCTCCCTAGCAATGTGGCAATGAGGTTGCAGCATTGGCCTCCAGAGACAGTCTTCCACTGCACCACGCTTCTGTAGTTTCACCAGGTATCTACTGGCTTCTCAAGTATATGTCTTCAGAGACACAATGGAGAACAAAGGAAATTAAGACAGAGAATAAAGCCTTAACAGAGCTAGAAAATGCAGTATTGAAAACACTGAAGAGTGGAATCTTCCTTAAAGAAGCCAAGTGCTGGTAAGCGCTTGATTATGCCCTTTTCCCACCTGTTTACAGGCATGTGGTTTCCTGCCCTCATACATGTGCTCCCTGCACCAGAAGTACTCAGCCCTGGAAAACCAAGCTCTTCCTATGATCAGCACAGAAATTTTGGTTCCTATACCTACTCTCAACTCATAATCCTTACTGTAAAAATTCTGTTCTTCCTCAAATGTGCCACAGAAACCAGGAGAGAAACTCTCTGAGGCTAGGGCAGTAGCCTGCTGTTTCTTTGGTGAAGTACAGTGTGTCTTTTTTGGGGGAGCAGATTGCTTGCAGAAATACAATTTTATAGCTTGTACAGGAGCAGTGCAGATGTTCTCAAAGCATCATGAAAAGCAAATGTTCTGCATAATCTCATACAAACATATTAAATTCTGTCACAAGCTGTTTGCTTAAATGCTTGATATTTCAAAGCTTTCCACAGTACATATTTGAACAACCAAAGAATATCTGGCCCTTGATATTGGCTGGCCCTTGCATCCTTCCCTTATTACTCTTGTTTGGTTTAGCCCATTCTTTAAGTATCTTGATGAACTTTTTCCCTCACCCATTTTTGGCATTTGCCTCTCCCAGCTGTGACAGGCAAAGGCTGGGCTGAACTGCTCCCAAAGGTCCAGTCCATACAGCTGGACAGAGATCACTAACTTCTGGCAGATGATGTGAAGCATTGTTCTTCTGAGGGTAAATATTCTGCTCACAGACAAGGAGGAATTTGCTTATGGTTGTCAGAAAACTTAGTTCCAGAAGGTTTTATTCTGAGAGAACAGGTGAAGGAAAAGGGAGGATGTAGCTGTAGCTGTAGATGTAGATGCAGACATAGATGCAGGTCAGTGTCAGTGGTGCTCTGACCTTCCTTGGAAACTTGCTTCACACCCCAATCCTTGGCAGCACTTAGCTTTGCTCCCAGCTATGCTGCTCTTTGTCTCACGCTGCCCAGAGGAGCACAGCTGTCTTATTTATCTCATTTAAACTTTCCCCAGTAAATGTACTGCTACAGCACTTCCCTCTGCAACCCGTCAGTGTCTCTTCTAGTGCTCTGGAATGAATATAATAGTGCAGGTGCAGTCAGAGTCAAGCTGTACAGAGGAAAATTATTGGCTTTTTTTTTTTCCATAATGTAATGTCTCTCTGACCATAACCTAAGATTGCATTCCCTTCCTTTTGCTGCTATCACATTGTAAATTCATCTATGATTTCTCTATTGCTAGCCCTCAATCTCTTTCAGCAGAACTGCTTCATTACATTGAATATAGCATTAATTTGTTAGTGTTTATAGACCTGTGAGTGCTATTGTGTGAGAGGCTGGACTAGATCATGTAGAGAAAATATAATATTGATGGCAACCAGACAAAGAGAAAATTGACAATTCAAAAATAGAAAGGAAAGGAGGAACTGAAGACAAAGTTTGGTGAATAATAGTTCTTTCATTTTTGTGGTAAACCAAAAAAGATTTAAAAAATGGCTCACAGTCTAATGGCAACAAATTTTTAAAAACACAAACACAAAATCTAAACCCAATAAAATACTCATTTAAATCTCACTGAGGTATTTTGTTAAACTTGAAATTAATAATTCTGAGATTTTTCTCTTTTTTTTTGACTTGAGTTCTTTTACTGTCATGTAAGAATTTAAAAATCTCTTTTAAAGGGAAAATATTTTTTAGCTTTAAAACTCCTTTTCATTCTTTGACAATAAAATGACAGTGCAAAGACAAAATTTATAATGATGTTTTCATATGTATTTTAAAAATATCTTCTTTTCAGTTAACCAATTAATCAGAATTAACCAAATCCGATATCAGTAGCCAAGTTCATCTAGTTTTTAATTTCTTTAAGACCAATTTTGGGAAAACTGACTATTAAATCAATGTCCACTTAAATACATAATACATGAACAGAGAGAGGAAGGAACTGAACAGCTGAGGGTGGAATGAGCGAAAAAGGAAGAATCAAAGGGAAGGAATACTGTATACAGAGAAAATGGGAGATAGAAAAAAGTTACAAGTAGAGGAAGAACTTGAGGGTGCAGAGGAAGAGAAATAGGGATAATATGATACAGAATGGAAATAATGCAAAACCCACAGACTATGAGTTCCTACCCAGTGGTGGGGGGGGGGGGGGGGGGGGAGAGATTTTCAAGTCAGGTGCTCAGATGTCATGCATTTCCACTGCAAGAAATGGACAAAAAAGCCTTGACAGAAGAAGTTGCACTTGAGATCAAAATATCTCTTCAGATCAATCCATGTGTCTTCACTGAAGACTTAGGGTCCCAAAGGTGACCAGACACCCTAATCAGATTTTCTGCTTAGGTGTGCGCAGTTAGGTGGGATGATGCCATCCAAGGCCTTTTAAGAAGTGCAATTATGTTCTTCTGCTTCATTATCTTTTCTTCACATGCATCTAGTGTCTAAACTTGGGGAAAAGGCTGGTGAGAGGAGATGGTTTATTTATAGTATTATATAGAGAGTTGCATCATAGGTCATGGAATAGAAGGATAAATTAAATAAAACCCATTATGGCTCCTTGATGAATTACACAAATTGCTGGCATTAGCACTCAGGGTACTGGCATGGATAAGTGGGCTCTGCACCAATGATACCAAAAGACAGTGGCTCTAATAATTCAAAGGAAAATTACAGAATAGGTCTGAGTGCACTAGAGAATCAATTGCCCATAGTTCTGCTGCCTTTTCAATCTGTAAGAATAATACTAACTCTTCTTCAAGGTTTTGCAGTGGGACAGACAACCCAACACATTGGCATCTGTGCATTTTCACTGTGGATCTCAGTGCTCAGAGGAAGACATCAGACAATTATATCTGCTCTTTGTTTAGCTCTAGGTTGCAGTGTGGATCTGATTTGGCCTAACTGATCTGGCAATCTTTATAGTTGGTCCTTCCTGATACAAAAGCTTCTTGACTGAGCACTGGGTTGAAAACTAAGACATTCCAAGGTCCAGATTATTTTTAGATATCCTCTCTTCACTAGCTTTTCCCCAAATACTGTAAGTACTATTATCCAAGTTCAATGCTTTCAAAATATTTATTCTGTTGCTTACATCTTCTGGAAGAGTCATGTGCTGACACCTCTGAAATACAGTGCATTAACGCCACTAAACTGGCAGCAGAAGTAAATGATAGCTGTTGTAAGACTGCTTCATTTGATCCTTTTTCCATTCATGTTAATACTCAATTGCAGTAATTTCCAGATCCTTTTCATTTCCAAAAGAAATCTGGCTTCCAGAGTAACCCTTCTGCATTATTCCAAGTTAAATCAGAGCCAGCAGGCTGCTATAGGAGTTCACTGTTCCCTGCTTTGAAGTAGAACAGACATTTGTGCAGTATGAAGTGTTAAGTTCTTTCTTTTCTGACTGCCACAAGATGAAATTCTTATGTTGTTTTCACAGGATCTAATGAATTATAAATCCAGAGTCATTGCAATCCTGGGTGCCAACCAATGCCAGTGGCCCACCAGTTATCTCATCAGGACCTACTACAACAAATCTGCAGACCAACGCTCACAATTCTGGCTTGAAAAATTGCAGCTGCAAATTTCTGGATGATCAGCCTATCCTTGTCCTCAGGGAATGCTTGCCTGAACATGCTCTTACATGCAGGACTCTCTCGTCTCTGCAACTGAATCACACTATTCTCCATTCTCTCTGCAGTGACTTAATGTCCATGAAGAATACTTTCCTTTGACTGATGTTGGGTCTGAAACAAGACTCCCTTGTGTTTGCTCTGTGAATCCATTGGTCCATTGCCAAGAAGAGTATTTTTTAGGCCAACAGATATCAAACCAGCCAACACTGAAGCTTTTGAATAAAATTAATTTAGAATCATTTAGCCATAATAACGAAATAGTTGTATTAGTGGTTATTATGTCTTTACTGTGAGACATCTCATCACAGAAGCGGATTGTATGAATCAAAATAATTGTATTTTGTGGGGACTGGTAATGATGACGTTAGCTGCCTTCCCTAGACAAACTTATCTTCTGAACTGTTGTGTAAAATACAGAGTGAGAGAACATCTCTGTTGTGGCTGAGGCACTCTGAGTGAAGAATATCTGTCTAGCATCTTTGCTCTTCCCAGCAGTTCTCTCCTCAGTGACTATATCTACTGCTTCATTTGAAAAAAAAAAAAATATGCAGAACATCAGAGTATTTCCTTGTATAATGTTGAAAAATTAGAATAAGGACTAATCTAGGAGTCTGAGCTCTTAGATCCAAAAAAAAAAAAGCAGTTAAACTTCACTTATCATCTTTAAGTCAATTCCCAGTTGCAGTAGAGTTGAAACCTCTTTGCTTCTCAGACTGCAGATTACAGTCAGGACACAAACTTTGCCTTGGGCTGGGGCTTTCAGCTCGTTCAGACTCTCAGCTCTGTGGACAGAACTGGAAGCCCAGCAGGGCCCATTTACAAAGCAATCTGAGGCTTGGCTGCCTCACTGGAGTGCAAACAATAAGTGATCATCTCCACACTTCACAAAGCAGTTTGGTAAGAAACTAGGCATGGAACAACAGGAAGTTTATACAGATGGATCACATCACATAAGTAATTTTGGTTTCAACAATTTATTTTTTTATAACAATGTAACTATTTGATCATCCTTACAATACCTTACCTGTGATTTTCCAAAGCCTGTTTTAAGATGTTGTATCTGCAGAACTACCATCCATCTCTCCAGACTACACATTCTTGAAAGGATCTATCACTGCAGAATTGCAAATGGGATCGGATCTCGATCCTGTGGTATTAACACCTTAACCTATAACAAGCTTAATTGTCTTTCCCCATCCTTACATTTTTCAGATTGTTTCATCAGTATATTAATATCCATCAGTGTCTATAACTTCTAGCAAGGGTTGCAAAAAATTTAAAAATATAAGAAAAAATGTTCTTATGACCTTATAAGATTGTGGGTTAGTTATTAAGTGTCACAGGGAGGATTAGTAGAGTGTGAGCCTATAAGATTTAGCTACTAATCTAGTCTAGAATCATTAAGTAAAATAAGACTACAAAAAAAGTATTAAAAGTTCTCCTGAGTGATTCTTTACTTCAACATATTCTAATATTTTTGGAAGATGTTAAAGCTCTTGTTGAACTGTGGATCAAATACAGGATGAGCTGCACCTTCTTTTCTGAGCATTTCAGTTCTCTTTGTTAAATAATAGATCTGAGCAAACTAAACATATCTCGTGAAATTAGATATGGTCCTTATGGTTCATGTTCAGGCAAACCTTAATGGTAGTATAAAGTTAATATTGAGCTGAATTTAGATGAGCGCATTTTAATCTATATATTTATGATTGAGCTGATTTCCTTTGCAACTACAGGAAAAAAGTTCTCCAGGATGCTTTTCTTCCATTCTGAGTCTTTATATTCAAATGTCAATATGCAATGTTGCAAGATGGATATTTATAATTACTCTGATTTCATTAGCTAAAAAGTTAGAATTAGAAGGTAAAAATTAGATTTTAATGAACAATTTCAACATGAGAAAGTTATGAATTGGTGTCTTGAGGATATCATCATGACTTAGAAATGAGGCAAATTAGACAAGTTCAATAGGAAAAAAATGGTAAGGTTGAGAGGAGATTAAAATAACTTCAAACAGAGCAGAGGGGTAGAAGGAATAGAGAAGAATGTGGAGCTAGATTTAAAATGTTAATTCTTGTTTTAATATGGCAAAATAATTCTGAATAGTGTTGGTAGGAATCAGAAAAAGACTTCAACAGCAGGCAAACATATGGCTGGGGAGAATAAAGGTACCCAGCAAGATTTGCTGCTAATCCACTTACCATTGCTTTGAAATCAGTGAGGGCACCTGCACCAAAAAAAGTGTCCCAACATAAGGACACTGGCCTGCTGAAGTGAGTCCAGAGGAGGCCACAAAGGTGATGAGAGGGCTAGAACACCTCTGCTACAAAGACAGGCTGAGAGAGCTGGGGTTGTTAGCCTGAAGAAGAGAAGGCTGTGGGCAGACCTTAGAGCACCCTCCTGTACCTAAAGAGGCTAAAAGAAAACTGGAGAGACTTTTTACAAGGGCATATAATGATAGAACAAGGCACAGTGGCTTAAAGCTGACAGAGAGTAGGTTTAGATTAGATATTAGGAAGAAATTCTTTACTGTGAGGGTGGTGAGGCACTGGAACAGGTTGTCCAGAGAAGCTGAGGCTATCCCATCCCTGGAAGTGTTCAAGGCTAGGTTGGATTGGGCCCTAAGCAACCTGGTCTAGTGGAAGGTGTCCCTGCCCATGGCAGGGGGTTGGGAACTAGATGGTTCCTTCCAACACAGACCATTCTACTATTCTGTATTCAATAAAAATATATACAGAAGTCTCTTTATACTCTGCAGGTGTAAAGTGGATTACAACTATACAGCTCTTGGATGAAGTTTTTATGAACTGAATGGATGAGTTCGAGAAAGAAAGAGGAAAGAATCAGGGGAATTAAGAAGAGATCTGACTTGCTAAAAGGTCACAGACTTGGAAACAAATCTGAGGTGTCCTGAATCCTAATGCAACATCATTCTCACTAGACTGTGTCATGGCCTAAAGCAAATGCTCAGTATAACTGCATTTTTCCTGCAGCTGTTTTAAAATAATGGTTCTCGTTGCATACACATTCATTTGTTATATACAGTCATGCAAGCCACGCAGATGACTCTTAATGTTACCCTCTCTCCCCCTCAACTATTAAATAAACTCAGAAATTACAATGACATTAAAAACACTTTGAGCAATTTTATGTGATCATTAAGTCAGAATATTCCACTCTGGAGGCTTCTGCTAATCAGCAGCCTTGAAATTACTTAGATCAATTAAGGGCATTATATTTTATATGGAATATAGGAATGTGTTTTTTTGCCACTGTGGGGAAATATAAATAATGAAACAAGGAGAATCTCCAGTATTCCCTTTGTAGTCCTGTGCTGCTGTTCTCACATCTGACTGTTTTCACTTGGATGGGTTTGCTTTTTACTTTCTTGGTGAAATACAGTGATATATACATCTATAATCCTGATATTTTAGCCTAAAAGCCTCCCTTGCAAAGTCATCACTTTTTTTTTAGGTGACAGAGATGGGAAATAAGCAGGCATAAGTCTAGATCTTTTAATGAACTTAAAGTACTTAACCAAACCATCAAAACTAGGAGCCTAGTTACTGCTAATCCTGGAGAAGAACTTCCAAAGGACAATTCATGCTCCTGTAGATCTGAGGTACCCCTTCAAAAGACCCTTTGTATTCACGGAGGTACTGACACAATCTACGAGTCACCTTCATGGGATGGGTTTCTGCTGGGGGTGTTGGTGTTAGGATACCGAACAAAACCAGGAAAGAAGAGCATTAGAGGCATCAGGCAGAGAAAGTCAGAAGGATCCATTGAGATAGGTCACTGCCAGGCCCAGTAGTATAAACCAGGCCTTTTAATGGACAATGCTTAAAAGATAATGTCCCGCTGGGGAGAATGATGTATGGCAACATCATCATTAAAGGAACTAGAGACTGTATTTGTTCATTTATCTATTTTTTATTTATTTATTTATTTACTTATTTGTCCATGCTATAATTAGTGCAATATTGTTTTTATTGTGATATGTTTGTTTATATTTTATAAAGAAAGTGAGCTGTTTGCTGTAAATCATGATCTTTACTACCAATCATTACTGATTTAGAAGAATGTTTATAAACCCCAGTGTCAATCTAGGGATATGACCTTAGAGTGAAAGATCAATAGTCATTAGCTACTACCAATAGTTAGTGTCCAAGTAGAATGAGCAGCTAGTCAAGTACTATGCATGAGTAGCTTCAGAGAAAGCACTGCCTTCTGTAAAGTGAAAGGGCTAAAAGATAGTTTTCAGGCTTACAAGCAAGCTGATTGAAAGGCTGTGTAATTAAATTCATTGTGTGCTGTGCTTGTCCTACAGAACATAATAGGACTTACCCAGAAAATGGATCTGATAACCCGACATCCAGTTCCATGCTAATTCTCATGCTGTGGTGCAGCCCAGCCACTAAATTATAGTTATGCAGGATTAATTAATACCATTCTCCATACAGCTAATATTCAATGTAAATGAGGAGGATTAGCAGGGAGTTATGCAGTGAATTATGACAAAGGAAACACATTTTTAAACAGGGATCTTAGGGCATATAAATTAAAACCCAAGGGATTTACTTTCAAATATCAATGGGCCACTGCATCAGGTACGGTTTTGCTGTGCCTTAGCACTGAAATATGTTTGCAGAGATAGAGCTGTGCTCCACTAACTGCAGCTGAACATCCATAAGTATTTCAGGAGTCATCAGCTTCTACATTATAAAATCCAGAAGGGACCCAAAGTGCACTTCTAAGGGATTACTTGTATAATGTGGATATTACAACTAGTTTGAACTACATTCTGTTTAACTGCATTTTTAAAGAATATTTTAGGAAAGAAAAAAAAGCGAGCAAAATTTATAAGCATTTGATGGTAATCTAAAATTGTCCAGTGATACTGTGAAAGTTTTTGTTTCATTATTGTAATGATCAATATCTTCCCTATTAAAAATTTATATCTTATCACACATTGTTTGTTCAACTTTGGATTCTAATCCCTGAGTTTACTGTAGCTTTATCAGCTTGAGTTTCAACAGTAAAGTCCTCCCCACTGAAATCCATATGAAATGGAGTGAAGCTACTCTATCTCTTTTATAAACTAATAGATTTATTTCCTTAAATATTTGTTTTTTGGGCATGTTTTTCACTGATTCACTCATTCCTCTTTTCAGAACAAGGGTCAATATCCTTTCTGAATTGCAAACACCAGACCTGGACATAATATTCCTACCGTGATTACAGCATTATCAAATGCCAAGTAATTCCAGCATCTTGAACTCTACTCAGAAATCTCTTCTATAATACACATTTTTCACTGGAGTCTTTTGTTGGCAGCATCATATTCACCTGATTCAAGAATCCTTATTTAAAATTCACTACAGCAGAATTCTTCCCTTCCTCGTTTATGTAGGCTGTAGCTATGTCCAGCAGTCTTCATTCCCCTTCTATTTTTGCTGGGTACATACAGACTGATTGCCTTAGGATATTAAGGTGCAAGGACATTTGCAGCAGAAACTAGACTCTTTTGCAGTGCCTACATGTGGCAGGCTGGATGACACTGCAACTTTGTGGACACCTGACTGCCCAAGAAGTGACTCTTTTGAACAGAAAAGAGGTGTGATATTCATTCTCTCTTCAGAAAAGTGAAGGATTGTACCACAGGTGGTTGAATGTTTATGTTGTTCCTAATATTCTCTCCTGAAAAATCTGTAAATGGATACCATCTGAGACAGAAAGACCTAATCTGATCCAGTACAGCAATTCTTATCTTCTTCAAGCAGGAGGAAAAGAAAGAAAAGGAAAGCTTATAGTAAGAGATGGTAAATGATATTTATGTCCCAGAAAGAACAACAAAAAAAAAATTATTACTGAGAAAGGCATTGAGGAGTCACGGAGATACACGGAGATCCCTTCAAGTGATACTGCTCAGCCTCCTATATTTTGCTCAACACCAGTCTGGGCTTTGATTGCAGCCCTGCTCTCTCCAGCTGGCTGGAGCCTGCCCATAGGTAACGCTGTGTGTAACCCTGCCATGGTCAGTACACCAGGGCTTGAAACAAACACCTGAAGGCTGGGAACTTGAGTCTGCCCCAAGACTAAATGTGGCAGCTATCAGAGACAGACCCTTTCTGTGGCAGTGGCAGAGAGAAGAGCATGGAAACTCCCACAGACCAAGGACTTGCACAGTGCCAGCTTATTTATGCTCCCTAGTCCCAGTAGGCTACAGAGTTTTGAAGACATCATTCTTCACTTTGTGAAGAAGGATGGTAGAGGGATCAGAAAAAAGACAGAGCTAATATCTTAGTTGACACTGCAATCAGCTTACATTTATCTTCCCCTGTATCCTGCTCTTACTTTTTTTGAACTGGTTCAGAGCAATCAAAATCTCCAATTACCTCTTTTTCCCCATGCCAGGGTGCATTTAGCAGTTACATTGCATGGGTTAGTATATTTTTCTAATGAGAAGAGGTGCTATGAAAGCTTTTATGTTGTTTTCTTTTTATTTGGTTAATACACTTAGTGTGTGTGAATGTGCATCTGTGTAATGTTTTGTTAATGTGACATTTATTCTCCTTTCCTTCCAGGCCCTCCTCAAGCATGTCTGCAAATCATTCTGGTTTTGTGTGTAATGTAAGTTATCAATCATCTTTCCACGAGCAAACGGTCTCACGTTAAGTGGAAGGAACATTCTAATGCATTCATTCTATTATTGTTCCTTGGAAAAGACCCAGACTTGCAATAAACCAGTGATTGGAAATACACAAAGTATTTTAATATCCTAATTATTTTGATTTAATTTCCTCTAATAGTTTAAATTGATACTGAATTTATTTAGAAGCCATTACAGAGGGATTCTCCTCACCCCCCTCCAAGTAGTTCAGAAACACATACTGAACTTAATCTGAAGACAAATACATTATTCCTATTCCAAGCTGCCAATGGTATGAGAAGGGGAAAGTTTTGAATGAGAAAGCTAGGTGGAGAGAAATGAAAGAAAAAAAAACGAAAACAAAAAGCAAAGAAAGCTGCTATATATACACTCAATTATTATTTAAAAATTCATCTGATTTTAAGAAGAATTGTTACAATGGCAATTTTTCTGTCTGCAGGAGATGATAATCAGACACCCACTGACTTCCTACATTGCTGGCACTGAGACAGATTTGACTATATGAAAAGATCTACTCAAAAATCGCAGTGCTCCCAGCCTACTTTTTTTCCTGTTATGTTATCTGCATTTTCATCCATTACAGTCATGCTTTGCACTTTTCACATAAATTTCGTTTGAGGTCTTCACAGGAATTCTTTGCTCATGTTCAGGATTTCTAAGCATCCTTTCACTACCGGGATGCACTGAGAAGACTTTAAGGTGATAATGCTCAGTCCTCCGACAGAGATCTCAGAAACCTTAGAAATTGCCCCAAGAAGGCTCATTGCTGCAATAAAGGTCCATGGGCCACTTTTTCCATGAGTATTAAGAGCTTTGTAAGGACTTTTTATGCGAGCATGGAGATGTTATTGCCAGGTTCTTTCTGAGTTGAATCCAACAATGTAGCTGGAAAGTGTATCAGTTCTAAGGTACCAAGTCTTTTCAAGGTATTTCATGGCACAAGACACATCAGTATAAAGCTACAGGACCAGTGGCCCATGCTGCTCCTGGTGCTACTGATACAGTATGTAGCCATCCTTGGCTTGACAAGAGGATAAATCCAAGCCTGGATCCCCAGAAGGACTTTGGACTACAACAGCAAAGCTGACATTTCAGATTCTTATTTCAGTAGTGTATTGACTTGTTCAAACAGTTCCATCTCAAATCCCCTTCAACAAGGAGGTACTACTTTTTCACATCCTTGTGCCCCTCATAGAATCAATGGCATTACATTAGCATAAAATCAAAGATGTGGAAGACTGAAGAAAAGTGAATAGGACCTCTATAATAAGTTAAGAATTTATGGCCCATGATAATTTTGAAAACAACTGTAGCTTGACAATAGCTATTGCCTGTAAATGAGCATCTAAGGATACCACATTATTTATGAAGCAAATTCATGATGACACAAAAGTTTCTCAAATGATTTTGCAGAGCCTTAATCACTAAATCAATTTTGAAATCCTAATTTGCACCATTTTTAAAAGCACATTAATTAATGATATAAATTTTGACACGTTCAGATTAAAAAAAATAAAATTAGTGGCATTGGAACTTGTTTGAGAAATGTATTCTATATAAATATACTATAGTTCCAATCTCCACCCTTTATTGCTTTTGTTAGTTGCAAGTGAAGAGGCGAGTGTTCCATGTCACATTATGTCACTATGAGAGCACATTAATTAAGTCCTTGAGATTATTTAACTCTGTCCTTGACAGAGAGTGGAAGAAACAGCAATTTCTGCAAAACATTCAGAAACGTCCCTATGCTGTAAGAACTGCCAATTAGAGTCAGCCAACAACAATCATGAGGCACTACTAAAGACTTTTAGAAAGAAATCTATCCTTTCTTTTGAATTACCTATGATTTTAAAGTCACTGTTCAGAAGATGAGGAATTTGAGCTCTGGTCTAGGAAGATTCAAAGTCTTGATCCTGAATTATGACCTGGAGTACACTGGAAATGGGGTTTGCACTACCCTCTCCTTTTTGAAACAGAATCACTCTGCACTCTGAAATGCAAAATATATAGTGGAGGCAAATAAGAGAAAACCTGACTATGAAGGCCAGTGCATAATGCACACAGACAAGACATGGGGAATTTGGATATTTTCATCCCTCTATAACAAAATCAGAACAGAAAGGAACTAGAGGGTAGGTCCTCTACATGCATGCACTGATCATCAAGGCAAAGAGTACTCAGAGAACTTGGTTTTATGTTTGTCTCAGCATTTGCAAGACTCTCAGGAAGCTCTTCCTGGATCAGCATCTTTCTCAAAGATTTTGGCAACCTTTAGGTAGCAAGAAACCACTCTGCTTCAGCCCAGACTATGCTGGGAAGATCTATGGGCTAAATGAATGTATATTTGCAGTGCTTGAACACGTGCACAAACACGGCATGTCCAGACTGTAAGCTCTGCAGTGCTTGGACAATACTTAGCATTCACCTATCTGTGCCACAAACTGGGGTTAAACCATACCTAAAGCCACTTCAGATGGAATATCTGCATTTTGATGCAGTGAAGGGAACAAAGCACTATTTGTGAAAGACAATGTACCTGGCTGATTGCAACGCAGGCGTTTAGTCCAGTGATAACTTAGGGTTTCCTGAATATTTATCTAAGTATATACCTGACAGATAAACAACTCTATGATTATCTGTATTTGTTTGAAATACTGATCTATGATCCAAGTTTTCTGTTAATGTAATAATCTTTTCCCAAGTCACCAAAGATGTACTGAATCCCTCAAGATGTTTTAACTCAGTATCTTAATGCAAAATTTTCCTCCTTGAAATAATTTGTTGCTCTGTTCAGTTCTTTTTGTGATTATAATGGCAATCTTTGTCCTTTGACTTTTGTAGCAATTCCTCATCCATTACACATTCTCTTTGATGTAATCTACCCTCACAAATGAGGTCATTTTGGTTTTCTTATTATATTGCCTATCAAAAAAAAGTTTTTAGATTTTACACGTGTCACGTTTTCATAGATAAAAAAAATGGAAGCCACTGGAAGGTGTCTAGTCCCTACAAGATGTTGTCCTGAAAAAAGAGATGCCTTTGAGTATTCATAGTTGAGATAAAATCAATGTACAGGGGGTTCTTTTTTAATGAATGCCTGTAAGCAAATATGAGTCTTATGGCTCTCTCTTTAACACACCATTTCTGAACTCAAAGCAGTTTATCTCCTTGGAGAAGAAAAGTTGAAAGTTCTCACTGGAGCATCATTTAGAGCATCCCACCTTCAAAGCAAATCTAAGTTCTCCAGATGGAGAACTAAATAAGTTATCCTTGTCTGTGAAAATGGGATGTGAATTTATTGTCCTAGAACCATAGCAGATCACGGGAAATGTGTTTCACCGTTTATTAGTGTAACGGTACAGTATGTACACCCAAAAGAGATTTCCAAATGGAGTTGGCTTTTAGCTTTTTTATACAGCATACTGATATAATTTCTTTCCAAAAAGAGACCTTAGATGTGTACCTAAAACAAGTTTCCAAATCCCTTCATCAGAATATTCCTTTCTCTCTCCTTTGTCTCTGCCCCTCCTTTCCTTTAATAATGGAAATTGTTTGCATCACAAGCAAATAACAAGCATAACTTAATTTCTTTGTACCTTCCAGGAAGAAAATAATGTTGCAAAGTAAAGTAAATGAATAGTGCATGAACTACTGCCATCTCTTGGTTATATTCATCACTCCAAGTATTCTGGGCATATTCATCTAAATCAAGAATATTAAGGTATTTCACAGTGTCATTTTCCCTTTCTCCTTACATCCAGGATTGCAAACACAAAGCAAGACATAATTTTGGTTTTTTTTCTGATCCTGCTGCTGAAATTGCCAGTTGCAACTGTTAAGGTAATACATAAAATTCTTCCATCAATATTTTTTTTGTGTGCTTAAGCTGAGTCATTTCTCTTATTTTTCTAGGGTTTAGTTTTTCTTTTATTTTAATCTCTACCCTTGTTAAAGTAGAGATTATGCTTCCTAGCATTCTGTTGTAATTTTTGTACCACAACAAAGTGAGTTAACTTCCTTACATCAGCATTCTGATAATGAAAGGAGCGAGGACAAAGGAAGGGAAGGGCGGTGGTAGTGAGGAATCACATCTACCTAAATGAAACAAAACACATTTCCAATATAATTTTTTCCATGTTTGAAGACTAACATGCTAATTTTATGCCTTATCCAGTTGTGTGCTCTGATTAGAAGCTTGTTGAAGCTAATGGTATAACTCCGGTGCACTTTAAGAGCATTTGGATGATTTCAGCTGAAAATCGTTAGGTTTCTATTGAAGTTGCCAGTGGACTGACATTGGTTTCTCCCACCCAATACTGTTTGCCACAGTTGCTGCATGTTTAATCAGCTCCTGCTGATTTCAGTAGGACATCAATTGACCTTTGCTAGGTCAATTGCAATGTGTGGACAGCTAAAATATCCTGTCTGAGCAGTCATTAGATGCCCTCTAAATGATAATATGGATGATGAAATGGAACAAAATCCAGACAATCTCCTAATGACAGCCACAGAGGCAGGATTTTTACCTGTTCCTCACTTTTTTCCCATTCCTGCTGATGTCCCACTTGCTTACTAGCATGTTTGCTTGTAGCCGTACCTCACCAGGCCCTGTGGCTGCACCACAGCCTGACACTGCAGACAGCAACAGAGACCCATTAGCAATTTGTACTGAAAGCACAAATGCAGAAGGTCTCAGAGCAACCTAATTAAAGTACTCCTGCGTTATGCCAAAGGTTACATTAACACCCAGGCTATAATCAGCAGATCCTTTCGCTTTGCTGAAGAGGAGGCTGTCTGTAGGAGTAGAAGCAATTAGGAAACCCCCATCACTCTGTTAAGCAGTTGCTTGTCATGTCCTAATGAAAAGACCTTGTTGAACTGAGGCCTTACAAAAAAGTTGCTTTAAACGGAAGACCAGAAATTGCTTGGTCCTTCCCCAGCTGGCAAGATACATCTGGTCATGGCTGAAGATCTCTCTCCTATGGGATATACATGTCCAATTCTGGGCCCAATGACTCTTTTATCTTTCTTTATGTTGTCATGACTAAATAGTGTAATTATATACAAACTCAGCTAAACCCCCCAGCATTAAGTTTGAAAAGACTTCTAGAAAGTAACAGAGTCGCCCCATGTAGCAGGTTTTGCTTCACTGGTTTTTATTCATGAGATCGTTACATGACAACTTACCAAACCCTGACTTTCCTACTCACTGAAGTGATTAAAGCAATATCACCCCAGAGACTTCTTGTTTGCCTGCACATATCACTGCAACCCTCTCAGTTTCCTCCAAAACAAGGGCAGAGCCCTACTGTGCTGAAAATTTGGCAGGGTGAGGTCTGTTCTCATTTCATAATTGAGCCATTTTGTTTGCTCTCTCCCGTTGTCTTGCTAAAATTTCTTCCTGATGACTTGATTAAAGGATTAAAAAAAAAAAGGCAAAAAAAGCGCAGCATGGTAATTCTGATCTGGAAGAGCACAGTGTATACCAGGAAAAGTGCTATAAAGCAGTGCTTCACCCTCACAGCAGTTCAAAGATGGGCAAACAAAGTGCTTAGGGCTGGGAGCTGAACTATGCTGTTCTGATGAGCAGGTAATTACTACAGTGAGTATGACATGTAGGCATGAAAATGGGGTGAAAAGCCACTGCAGAAGTACAAGCAGGACCATCAGTGTTCAGATCCTGTTACTTAAGCAGTGCTTTTCTCACACCACTTAGTGTACCTCCCAGAAGGAAGGATTTCTATGGCTATTTTGTGGAACGATTTTCAGTAGGCTGTCTGCCTGAGGATGCAGAATTTGTTGTGATTATTATAGCCTTTTCCTTCCCAATGCCCTGCTCATGTAAGAGATTACATGGCATTGCTCAGAAAGCAGGCAAGTGGCCTCCATAAGCAACAAAACTTTTTTTCCAGCTTATATATTATTTTTTTTATTTTCATTTTTCACAATTCCAGGATATTTAAGCAACAGCCACCCCTGAAAACGGGTGAATTCAGACTGATGGATTCCTTCTGGATGTGAATATTGAAAGTTTAGCTTCCCAATTCCTCTCGCACTGATTTTTTTTTCCTATCCTGTCATTAGATTAATTGGAAAAAAATATTATGTCATAACCATTGGTGTTCAAACTCAGAAAGTCCTGATTGCTCTCAGATCTCCTCCAGGGACTCATCTTTCCTACCCAGCTGCTTTATCAGGTTACTGAATGGGGTTTCTGTCATGAGAAACCTCCACAGAATCCTGTATAATACTTTTTATTTTCTTGCATGATTCACTTCCTCCTGAAAGTGAATCTTTACCCCAAAAAGACATGAATGCTTTAATTTAGATGTCTTTTTAAATTAAATACCCCAGCTCAAGTAGACACACTAAGCTCAAAGCACTTATTAGACTGAAGTTTTCTTGTGGTGGTTTTTTAGTGCTCAAGACAGTCATTCCATCTTTACTGTCTCTGCTGAAATGAAGAGCAGGCTGAGAAAGGGCACACGTTCAAGAGCTCCTACCTCACGTCCTGACTGCCCTTGAGGAGATGTTTGAGTCTGGATGAGCCTGGGTTGCCTACTACGTCCACTTGTGACAGAAACATCTCTGGAAAAAGCCTTTCTTGAAAGAGCCCTGGACCATCTTTTCTGGATGATGCATTGCGGTATAACCATAGCAGATGGGTAACTGATAGGAGATGGAAGAGTTGGGGAAAACAGAGCATCCATACCAGAGGAAAACAAAACTGTGGGAGCCTCTCTGCGTTTCTCTTCAGCTCCTGGCCCTGCCTGTGTCAGCACATCGACCCAGACCTGCACCCACCATGTCCCACAGCCAAGTGCTGCGACTGCAGGGCTGCATGGGCTTGTCCAGAGGGGCTTCCAACCCTAGTGCCTCCACACTGGGTTCCAGAAGACTCCTCCTATGGTGCATTATTTTGGAAAATGTCTGAGCAGACTCAAGTGAGCTCTGCTGGGCCCTCTGTATGGAACAATGCTGGCTGCTACGGACGCCTCAGCCGCAGAGACAGTTTCTTCACTGTTGTTCTGCTCTGGTGAATAAGAAAGCTCAGTGAGGCAAAAGATGTTCCGTTCCGGTGAAACCAACATATTAAAAACTGAAAAAAAAAATTGAAGGAAAAGCTGGCAGAATTTTCCTGAAATAAGTGTAAATTTTGGTTTCTCCTCTCCCAAAAATGTAATTCTTTGAAAAAATTACAATTCGCTGAAAGACATAACACTGGTTTGGTCTCCCAGCAGTGACAGAGCATTTGATAGAGTAAAGATACAGAAGCTGGTAACTATGACCTAGGTATTATGATGTAGTGATGCTTACAGTCAGTTGGCAAATGAATGATGGTGGTTTCCAAGGTGGTCAAGTGCTAAATTCACATTAAAAAAAAAAATCCCATTGAAAAAAAATGATTCGTTTACTTTTTTTCCCTTTTCATAGCTGGGAAAAACCTCACATTTCCCTAGATGATATTATAGTAATATTTAAATGCAATCCCTGAGACATATCCTGACTAAGATGCTTAATTTTAAATTAGTTAAGTGCTTATTTGGCTGAAAGGGATTTTAAAAACAAGATCTACTTATGAGTCTTCAGGCTAAGGAAATATTCTAGTGAAGGTAATTAAAAATGGGATTTTTTACTAACTTCAATACAGTAGTAATCTGCAGGTTTGTGTTTCAGTAATTGCTGCACCTGCTGGTTAATATGATAATCAGGACCACGTTTGCAACCACTGAGAACTCCAAACAAACAAAAAAAAATGGTAATAATCATCCTCAGGCTTCATAAACATTTTTTCTTGGAGGAACCTTCTGGCTGCAATTATAAATATTATTTATAGTGATGCTATTACTTATCTCAAAATCTACAAACTGCTATTATGCTGGTGTTTTAGGACTGAACAAGATTCAGAAGGGGAGGAAGTCTGGAAATCTTTATCAGTAAAATTCTGATAAAGGGAAATGGGCTTTTATTTTTCCTCTGTTGTGTCTTCTAAAAGGCTTTAAGATGCTGACATAGAAAAAAAAAAGAAAATGGGAACTGTTTGACTAAAATTAAATACAGTTTCTGATTTCTTAATAAAATAGTATTATTTTTAGGAAAATAATGTATGAGATTTTTTAGGGGGTTGTTTAGTTTTTTTCAATGTCACTACATTTAAAAAAAAATATCTCAGCAGTGAGGTGTTTCTAATGTAAGTGGAGAGGTTTTGTATAACACTCCTCAGCATTGCTGTCTTAGCAATTAATCAGCAAAGGTGTCAATAAATGAGGGTCAGCTTGGAAAGACACGGGAGGAATCTTCTTGGCAGGAGCCTTTGGAAACAGTTTTGTGGAGGAGACTTTCTAGCAGTGTGGAAATTAGTGACATGATTTATTAGCTGATGGGGTTTCTGGTAGGTGGACACAGGGTGTTGAACTCCAGGCAGCACCCCCGGGGTTGGCTTCACGCCACTGGCTATCTAAAATAGCATCAGTCCTTCCCAAAGCTCCCTATTGGTGCAACTGCCCACAATGAGGAGGAGGAAAGCAAAAGTCTTCACATGTAAACACAGCTTGGTCACAAACCCTACTCTCACCATTCCCTGCCTTTTGCCCCTCTCCCAGCTGAGAATTGTTCAGTCATGATGCCTGTGACAAAGGGAGCTGGAGAAGATATCATGGGGTATAGGATGGGAAGTGACCTCATGAACCACCACATCAGGTTCCCTGACATCTCAGGCCATTGCACTGGAGCAAGACCCAGCAAGATGATGACAAAAGGGACTCCTGTGGATTACAGGAGGGAAAGGCAGCTCTCAGGACAGTCTCTTTCCTTGAAGGCCCCTTCCTTTTTGCAGGTGCCTATATCATGCAGCACCCGAGTAGTGGAGTTTATTCCTAAAGTTTTTCCATCCCGGGTTCAAACATTCAGGATCAGGTTGTAAAGAAAGTCCATGCAAGTGGAAATGTTAACAAAGTAAATAATTTCACCTTTCAGATCTGATGTCAAATTCTGTATGAGAATGGGCCTTGATAACTGACAGAATCTCAAAGCTGGGCTTATAACAAATCTTTTAAATTCCTCTGTTCTTCAAGAAAAATAAAGCCTATTAGTCCTTTGAAAAATATGACTAGAATTCACACACTAGGTATGCTTCTAAAAGTCTCCTTTTAAGTGTACACTTTACAGTCCATTGGAAAAGCACTCATATAGTCAAAGATGCCAAAATCAAAGGCTGGCTAGTGTCCAGTTAATCCAACCAGCAGGTGTCTGTAGATAGCTGGTGGAGGTTCTCTGTAGACATGATGTTAATGCTTTTTCAGACATCATCTAGTAAAAAAAGAAAAAAAGGAGAAAAAGAGGAGCTTTTAAAATTGTTAATATTGTTGCTATTTTTTGTAGTTATTATTATTATTATTATTATCATTATTATTGTTATTTCCCCAGGCGTTCAAGTCCTAGCTTCTCTATTATTTAATTTGTGCATGAATTTTCATTAATATTGGTGAAAACAGCAAGATCTGAAAATGGTATTCAACCCCAGAGCTAGAAATGCTCACAACTTGTCCTTGTTATCTGTTTGTTTCTCAAGAGTAGAGGTTTTCTTTTTCTGCAGGTTTTGGAAAAATTCATGTTAGTATCTCGCTATGTACAATGTGGAAATCAGAATATCAAAAGGAAGACAATATAATAATCTATTTTTTGAATCTAGTTCAAACAAGTCAAAAAGTAATGTTAGCTGCCTTCTGCACTATCAACCTAATTAAAAAGAATAATTAGAAGTATTCTATAGATGAAGGAAAAGTTCAAGTAAAACTAAGGACTAAAGGTAAATTTTCTCTCCCTGAAACCAGAACATTCTTTGCAATTAGAAAAAAAGAGGTGCAGTAATTAAGGGGAAAAGAATCATTGCTTTTAATTAATAAAAATGTTTAGATTAATAGGAAAGCAAAATACATTGTTATGGACAGATCATAACTTCTTTTCTGTTAAGAGCTGCTAAATGTAATCCTCGTATATCGTGACATACACTGAGTGCTTGAGGACTTTCAGCAACAAAGTGTTGCTTAAAATTAACTGGTGTTTATTTTCCCCTGAAGATAACTCCAATAACCCTGACTGTGCCTTAGAAGAAACAGCTCATCTTGTTATTGTCTCAAAGGTCTGAGGAACCTTAAAAACTGCTGTAAAGGAAGTGCTTCTGTTTTACAGATAAACATCAAGGCCACCTGAAGGCTGTGGGCTGTCTTTGGGCTCTCTCATGGAATGAGGAAAGCCCACAGCAGTAGGCAATGTGGTCAGCTTTCAGGTCAACATGGCATGAAGGCATGGGGAAAAAACAATCTAGTAATGAAAAATGAGTCTGTGTGGATGGGGCATCGTTGGCAGACTAACTACAGACCTTTCCTATACAGCCACATCCACTTTCAGACAGGCTCTGACCCTGGTGCAGGCTTAGCTAAATGTGATGCCAAGTGACATTCTTAACCCGACTACTGATTTTAGGACTTCAAGTGAGGAAGAAAGGCCTCTGGACTCATGAGGGGCCTCTCTCCTGTCCATTAAAGTAATGTTTTTCAGTGTAAACATCACCTGGGAAACATAAGCTCTTTCTATGGCTTTGAAAATTTCCCTCCTGAGCTGCAATTTATTTTTGGGATCAAGTTGTCTTTCATCCTGTGACAGTTGGTGGTGCCAGGGCCTCTAGTCACTAATGGAACATAAATAATTAAATAAATTATACTCCTGCAAATAGCCATATTGATCACCATAACTGGTCTACTCTGGCCTCAAATCGGGAGGCCTGGAGACACACCATCTATAACGTAGCTGTCTCCTTTGAGAACACACGCAGGATCACCCTCGAGGAGAAAAGGCAACGCAGAAAGAACCTTGTCTTGCAGAATACACCATCTAAGGAGTCTTTCTGCTGTGCCTTTTGCAATCGGATATGTCTGTCACGTATTGGCCTCATAAGGCACCAGCGTGCCTGCAGCAAATGTGGATAGAGCCTTCCCAAATCTTCGTTTGCGAAGCCTAGCCATGATGATGACTCCTGCAAATTCGTCAGTAGTGGAAAACAGAAGCCAATGTGGCAGCAGAGGAAAACCTACTTCATGAGCATCCTACTCCAAGATTTCGTTTAAGAAATCAGAGTCTCGGAGGCCAGTCTCTCCTGTCCTGTGACTCTGCAGCAGGGGCTGAAGAAGGATTTTGGCTGCACATTCATTAGTGCTTCTTCTGAATCTCTTGAGCAAGCACTTTCCAGAGACACACACCGGTGCAGCTGTTTAGGGGATTGCAATTAGACCAAAAAGCTTCACCTTGCACATAAGACCACAGAAGGAATGGAAGAAACCCCAGGTCTCTCCCATAGGCATATTGTAGCTTCAGGGGAGCAGGAAGAAGGATTGCAGAGGTTTGAACCTCATACTCCCTGGGACTAGGCAGGTGTGGAATGTGGGATAAAGTTATTTGCTGGGAAATATCTGGTGTAAATATTCCATACGATGCACAGTATCCAATTCTCTACACTGCTGAGTCTTATCCACTCACCTGAGGTGACATCAGGCAGGGATCACTTCAAATGAGCAGTCTGCTTCAGACTTAGGGAAAGTTTCCAGCTTTAGCCAAAATGCCAAGAGCCAGGACTCTGCCCTGAAACTGTCTTAGCCCCAGGAGGGACCCTCAGCCTGGAGTGCAGCCCACATGCAGAGATGATGGAGACACAAGGTATCCCAGACCCTTGTGGTGTGGAGATACCGGTTCAGTCCCACACTGCAGTGAACCAAGTAAGGATGTCCCTCTCATGCAGGTAGGGTTAATAGTCAAAGGTTTTCTCCCTGAAACACTATATTTAAATGTGCTGTATGCAATATTCATCTCTTTGCAGCAGCAGCAAGAAGAGGCAGCTGTCAGTCCAATTTGCATTTCAGATCTCTGCCCTGCAGCTGCCTCATGGGGGGCACAATAAGGAATGATGAGGTCCATGGGACCAGTGGCCCATCTTTAGGGCTGGGGAGCAATTATTTGCCAGGGTAGCTGCAGTTCCAGAAACATCATCATACCCAGCTTTGTCTAGGGAAGGCTGGAGGAGGAATTTCTTATAAAAAGGGAGTTTTTTCTTGCATTTGTGTTGTACCAAAGGCAGGCAGTCATGACTTTCAAGAGCTTTGCTACATTCCTTCTCTCGCACCTTTGTCTCTGTTGGCTTCTCCATAAAAGATTATAAAACCCACAAAACTTTGGGATTCCAGTTTATTTTCTCTGAAATTTGGTAGATACAGCATCTCACATCTCACTAATGATTCTGTTTGGGATCCTTCTATACAACTATTTTGAATATGAAGCACAACATAAGCAATATCCTGGCCAGTGTTAGTGGTGCTTTTGTCTACAGGGCTGGATATGCTCCAGCCTCAGAGAAGTTTAGGAAATCCAACAGTTTTCAGGCTCCTATTCTGCTAACACATGGCTGGGCTACTACAGCTTGGTGGGAGGTTATTATACAAACCCAAACAGAGTCAAGGTTAGATATCTGACTGGATGTATTTTAGTTATGCTACTCTCCCTGCTAACAAAAGCTCATAACATTCCTAGAGAAAAGAACATAAATTAGCACAAACTTCAAATCTCTCTAAATTATCCTAGCAGAAAGCAAGCCTCGGCACAGACAGAACAGCATGGAGCTACTGCCCTGGAAGGCTACTGGTCTCCCAAGTGTCTTTGCATCTCTAGTATTCAAGCCATTAATCCTGTATTGAGTTTTACTGTTTAGATGTTGGGCATCCATCTCATTCAGGGCTCTCCAGTGCTGAGTTTTTTCATGTAGAGAAGGTCTGGTTAAGGTCCACTCGTCAAAATGGCCCAAAGTTGCAATGAGAGACACAATCTGCAATACAGAGGTGGTGAGAAAACTTGTTCCCTTATTTTTTCACCTCTACTGCCGAAGTGCATACAGCAGGATGGTGTGCATACAGGGGTGGCTGCATCACAATGGAAACAAGAAGCAAGACACCTTGAAATTCTCACATTGAGAAATAAGTAAAGTGGATTTCCTATACATCCCTCTTTCAGCACAGTAAGAGACAGCCATATTCCCCAGTAAGAAAAAAGGGAAAAGAAAAAGCTAAAGTTAAAACTGCAGATCAAATATATCTCTTAGCATAATGACTTGGTAGATGATAGCACTTTGATCTTAGAAATTAGAAAATAATTTGACTTCAGTTTTTTCTTCTGGGTATTATGGCTAGGATTGTATCAACACTAAAGTAAAAAGATCTGTTTTAGCTCAAGTATTATTTATTCACATGCTTTATGATTCTGTTTCATGGAGAAATGCAGGGATAGCATCTCATTAACTGAAGAAAAATAAAGTTTTCTTTTTTAACATCAAGAACATAGGAGCTCTGTAATCAGGGGTAATGTTTAAAACACTGAATGTACCTAGAGATATAATGTGACAAGGAAACTTCTCATGCATTCAATGAGAGGTGACAGCACACAGATAAAATACTAATCCCTTGTTATCAGCTCTAGGAACCAGACTAAATGCAATTGTCAGAAATTCTCAGCAGAAGTTGACAGGACCAAGACAGGGTTCATTTAGGGTCACTGGAAATTCCTGCTTCATTTGCATAAGTATTTCAGCAAGTACTTCAAGAGTCTTGTTTTCCATCAAAAGTTTAGGCAATTAAACACAGCCACATATTAAGAACAAGCTACTGTTTGATGCCCGGTATTTGAACTCTAACAACTACTGATTTTCAGGAAAAGCGATCCAGCATCTTAGCCCCAGTGTACTATTACGTGCAGAAGTATATGTCTCTCTGAAGCCAATGTCTGTTCATCTGTATGTCTGTTTTACAGCACTTAGGATGATGGTAAAGAATCAACATCAAGTTAGGAAAATACTTTATTTGAATTTTTAACTCTCTGCTTATTTATATTTTAACTCTCTGCTCTTTCTGTCAAAGGGTGATGAACTTTTTTTGTTCCCTCAAGGTATGATAATATCCTCAGAAAAAATTCATATTGGATTTTATAAGTATTTGGTATATTCTTTGTTTATTGTCTCGGTGTTCATCCATTAGCAGTTAATTGTTGTGTTGTTATACAAACCAGAAAACAACAACCATAAATAACAACCAGTCTCTGCCTCAGGACACACAACAAGCTGAAGAGAATGATCTGAAAATGCTTTAAAGAGATGCTTGCCAAAACCAGACTTACTGTTTATGGCCAGAACAGATGCCTGCTAATTCAGGTGGGCACTTTATTAAAGCAGATTACATCTATACACACACCACTGAGTCACCTGCACTATGGCCATTTCAGCCTGAATGGAGAAGGCTGCAGTGTCCACTAGAACATTCTAGGCTAGTAATTGTAATTACACTGGGATTTGCCCGGAGTGAAAAGTACACACTCCTCCAATGAGCAAACTTATTATTCCTGGCCCTGTAATATATCACACCACAGCCTTGGTTGTTGATGATACTGGAGCCCCAGATACTTGTCTGTGCCAATATAAATTCTTACGCTGAGGTACAAAAAAAGCTGGAGAACTGAACCAAGATCTAGTTACAAGAGGTAGAATGATCTGGTGGTTTCATCCTGACTTGTAAAGCAGAGAAGCTCTGTTTTCTTTCTTTTTTTTCTCAGCAACATGTATCCACTGCCATATGGCAAGTTGACAGAAACTTCCTAAGCCCCATTTTATTCACATGTAAATTAATCAGTAATGCTATTAATTCAGACCTTCCTTCATAAGTGCTGGTAAGAGTATATCAAAAAAAGACATTTTAAAGGAACCTATAACAGAGACTGTGTATTAAGAAGGATAACCAAGGGCAGGGAACTGCTCTGAGCTCTACCATCGCTTGTTTGGGAACCAGAAAAACAGTATTGCACCTCAGCATCTCACAGCTTCCCCATCTAAAAAATGGAGATATTTTATATCCCCAACCCTCACTTTATAAAGCACTTTAAGGGCTGAGAAAGTTACCTTCATATTGGCATCTTGATTCTAGGGACTATATTTTCAGAAGGACACTTACCACCACCCTCTCCTATTTCTACTGAACACTCCTTTCTTTTTGAAGTAATCAACTTCCTACTGTTTTAATACTGTTAGTGATCCCAGTCAGAAACAGAAAGCTAAAATGAGCAACAAAAACATGGGCCTTCATTTAGAGACATAATCTGTTTAATAAATATGACTGTAAAAGCAATAAACAATAGCAATTATACATTACGCTACATTGTATTTAACGAAAGGGAAAAAGAAGATGAAAAAGTACATCAAAAAAAGTAATTTTAAAATTAGAAATAGTTCCAACACTATAAGAAAACTTTTTGATCGGTTTACTATAAAAATAAGTTGGCTAATGTTGGACTTCATTGGGGACTATTATACAGTTGCAGCCAAAACTTTCCCATCTTTCTTAAAGCTGTAGTTGCAAAGACAATAGCAAAGCTGTACAAACTGCCGTGTTTCTACTTGTCTTCAGAGAAACTACAGAAAGAGGCAGAGGACTCTATACTGTGATTATCTTTTAACTACTAGGGGTCTAATGTTCTTGGTATCATTTTTATTTGCCAGCAAGCAGGTTGATTTAGGTTTGTGCCCAGTTTGTGACAGAGAAATTCAAACCCACCACCACTAAATCCCTGCCCTGGGAATCTGGGCCACACTGACAATGCTGCTTTCTCCTGTTGCCATGTGCAATGTCTACTGAACAAAACCCACCCATATCGGGAATCAAGGTGCTTCCTAATTGTGCCACACTAAATATGAACTGGCCTCTATTTGCCTTCACCTAACAGAGTTAAGCAAGTGTACACTGGTTGCAGTCTTTATCTATTTACACTTCAAACCAAAATCCTGGTGCTAGTTTTACCTGAGTTGGGTTGGAAATCAACAGTTGTAATGACCACAGGTTAGGCTTCAGCCAGATACCCAGTGTCTTTGGAGGACTTGTTCGAGGTATGCTAATCCTGCTTTCCTGCTGTTCCCTTGCATAGTCTACCTGAACATGTCCTACAGCCTCATTTCTAGCTGCAGTGTAAGACACAAGCTTAAGTTCTTGGTAAGAAATCAAATCTTTTGTAAGAGTGGTCCTGTGGTGCTGAGGCTCAAAATGCATGGCAACAGTCTCAGGCCAAATTCTCTCTCTTCTGCCCACAGTGGCAGGAGCTTGTCAGCAATTAGGGGTGCTAAGATGGCCACGGGAAACTGTGCATAGACCTTTCCCTGCTCCCTATTCTATGGACAAGGTGTCTTTCAAAAAACTGACAGGCTTTTTGGGTGACTCCAAAAATGTAGAGATCTGGAACTTCCTCAGACAAATTCAGCCATTAGCACTACATGGAGCTGAGGGTGTTGCTAGGGCTCTGTCTTAGCCAAAATTGAAGGTGTAAGGCTGGTACAAAGTACAGTGTAAGTTCTTGCTGGCAATAACCTCCTGCAACTGCAGCATGGACAGACCTCCCTCCCTGCCTGCAATGCATGCTTGTTCTGTTCAAGGTTAGGAGGCAAAGTTATCTTCCCATGGTGCTATCAGTGGGATGCCTTGGTGTGAGTAGGCTAAGAAAGTTGTGTCAGAAAGAGCTTGGCCTCGCAGGTGGGATCATCCACACTCAGCCTCCTCACAGCTGTAGGGCACAGGCAGCAGCTGCAGCTAGAGGAATGAAGGGCAGAGTCCAAACAAAGACATAAATCAGACTGACCAAGAATATTTTCAGCGCCTTTAAACTCCAGTGTGATTTTTTTGTGTGTCCAAGGAAAGTCTGCTGGGGTGGCTAACCCGCCCGCAGCCCAAAGTGCTAAAAGAGCAGTTAAATCTAAAGCCAAGAACCCTAAACACTCCCTCCCACTTCCCTAGTCCTTCTCCCCCCACATCCCAGCCCACCCCTCTCCCTAAAGAAGAGACCCCCATGCATATTCTTGGCCTATATCATTATGAATTTTCTACAAATTAGAGACAGATCAGAAAAAAAGAGAGTGAAAGGGTGAGGGGAAGGGCCGCAGGAGTGAATAGTGGTACCAGTTCCTCTCCCCCCACCCCCCACTAAAATTGAACACCTGTACAATGCAGTTCCACTATGATCTCAGTATAATGTCCACATGCACAGGCTTAAAGCTAAAAACCCTTTGTCATCTGAAGAATTAAAAAGTCCAAATGCAGTAAGCGCTCCTCCTTTTTTAGATACAGATATTGGTGTCCTCAATTCAACCATTTACATAGGTAGGGATTTCTTTTGTGCTCTGGGACTCAGCAGCTGTGGAAATACTTCCTGTGGCAAAGAAAGAACAAAATTAGAGTCAGTAAATAACAAGCATATTTAGCCAAGGAAGATGCTTGAAGGTATCACCTTGCTGGTCTTTGGGATTCAACTGCTCCAGACTGACACATTCTTCCCAGAAATGTTTTCTTGTCATTCAAAACACTGAGGGTGATGTCCTGTTCTTTTGCTAATGAAGATGATTCACCCATGTTGAACAGAAGAGGGAGAGGCCAGAGCAGAGGGGTGGAGGGAAGGAGGGGTTGAGGTCCTCAGAGGAAATGTGTAACTCATTTGCAATGATAAGGTGTTGGAGACTTCATAAATAACCTTAAGCTTTGCATTTGCTCACATCCAGAAAATAGAAATATGGTGGGGGGTTGGTTTACGCTGCCAGAGTTTGGAGAGAAAAATTAAATGATGCAAGGACATTAATTCAGATTCCTCTAAGAAAGCATCCCTGAATGTTAGTCAAAGGTATTCTAAAAAACTGGTTTCTGAACAAGCATACAAAAGAGAAACACCCAATTACAGTCCTGCTCTGTTTTCCCAAAAGAAAGAAAACTCATTAAAAAAGAAATTGCTGATTTCCAGAAACAGATGAGGTTGTTGTATAGGAGAGTGAAGAGCCTTTGCACTTTCTATTCTGTTCATACCTAGGTCCAGACGTCTTCATTTTGTCAATGAGCTGGGATTCAGTTTTCTCATTCATCTTACTGACAGGATAGAAAAATGCTCTTAGGAATTCTTAGGATTCCTTTTGATACATAATTGAGTCTCTGTATCCCACACATTTAACTTTTGTGCTCGTTACTGCAATTACAGGTGCAAAACAAGAGTTGTAAAAAGCCAATTTCTGGTTCAATAGTGTCCAGTAGCACAGCTGAGAAACGCATAAAACTCTGGCTATTGTAGAAAGTCAGAAATTCTATAGCTGCACCAATTGAAAACCTACCCCTAAAGTTGGCTTTTGACTTCTCTTTATCTAGAGGCTTCAAGGGTTTAAACTTCCAACACCAGCAAAATCAGTTTCGAAGGAACCTTGAACAGAGCTAGCAGGTTACTGACACTTGCTGCTTCAGTCTGAATGACGCATAAAAACATCTCTCTCCCTGCTCCTGGAACAGCATGAACCATCACCATCACATTTTTTCAGAAAGGGGAAGCTCAAAGGTCAAAGCCCATCTGCCTGTAGAAAGAGAGTTCCTGACTTGAAATTGGGTGTTTCTCCCTTAGCATCAATTTTGCCTTGGAGGTTTCTGGGGAAAAAAAACCAAACCAAACCAAACCAATGTAAAAAAGAATACTTAAAGTTAGGACCCACCGCTCCGGGTCTTGGCTTGAAACCTCTTGGTGATCCACAAGCTTTTTGGAAGTCCTCTGTCCAGACTACCTTGGTTGCATTTCCTTTCCTTGGGTTCTGGACTGTGGCCTGGGGTTGCTCTGTATGGGGAATACCACATGGGAAGGTTGGTCCCTCACTCTGTCCTGTGTTCTGGTAAGCAGGGATGTCCAGGTCTGCTGATGAATAGCTGCTTAAAAGCTTTTAATAGCTACAAGATCTCCTTAGTGAACAGATGAGGAGAGATCAGCATTGACTGCAGTGGAGCTTCCAGCTTAGACACAGTTTCATCAAGGCTCTTTCTTCTTTTTTCTCCCAGGTTGTTTCACAGGCCACAATCTTAGCATATCAAATTCCCTCCTTTAATTGCCCTTTTCCTTGCTCCTCTCTATAGTAGATATGACTCCAAACCTACTTTAGCAAACACTCCCATACATTTTAGGGAATCCTCAGGTGAGATCTAAGGTTTATTTAAGCTGATGAAATTGTGGAAATAAGGGATCTCAGTTACAACTATGCTTCACTTCTGTCTAAGTCACAGAATCACAGAATGGTTGGGGTTGGAATAGACCTCTGGAAAACATCTAGTCTAACCCCTGTGCTAAAACAAGTTCACCCAAAGCAGGTTGCACAGGATCGTGGCCAGGAGAGTTTTTAATATCTCCAGAGAAGGAGACTCCACAACATCTATGGGCAGCCTTTTCCCTTTAATTCCTCTAAAATAGCTCCATGTCCTTATTCGCAGGGGTCCTGCACTGTACCTCTGGGCTGGGCCTGCAGAACTATCACATCATGATAGTGAAGCTGAGCAATGCCCAAGCAACACTGGCTTTAGCAGAACACGTCTGAAACCTCCCTGCTCCATCCCAACACTTCTACTGTAGTCAGGATAACAGAAAACATATGAGCAAATGCGTGACTGATCCTAGAATGCCCTCTCCAAGTCTGTTCACTTTAGGTCCTGCTTTTGGAAATACTCAACCACAGAGGTCTTGGGAGAAATCAGCCTGAGGGCAAACCCAGGTGTCCAATGCTGAGATCCCAGGTTTTGCTCAATTTATCTGTGAATCAGCCAGACTAGCATCGCTGCTGGCAACAAGGTCTGGCAGCAGTCAAAACATCAATAGACATTTAGCTTTTAGATATGACTTACCAAATCACCTGCTCACCTCCGTGTTCCAGGTGAGGGTGGCTGAAGTCCTTCTGGATGTGGGGCTTAGCCCCGCAACTATATCAGCCCCAGCAAAATAAATTACATTGCCAGTAGGATTTTTTGAGAAGGGGAGGGGATCTACGTAGAGCAACTAGGAGAGAGAAAAAGTCTAAAGTTGTTCCCCTCCCTTTCATCACATGGCAGTGAGGGAGAGGGAAGAGTTAGCAAGGTTTCCTGTAGCAAAACTAATGTTGCAGCAGAAGAGGATGGGAGGAGGATTGTGCAGGAATACGGGAAGGGGGGAGGCTGAGAAAAAGGTTAGCCAATTATAAGTCAGAGTCTGACCAGCTGCAGGATGCTGCAAGTTATTTACCTATGGGGTGGACTTCCAACTTCTCATCTACTAGTTGCTCATGGCTCATCAGCTCACTTTGAGGGACATTAGGTATGCTTTCCCTCTGACTGACTGGACTGACCATCTCTTGATCTTTTTCATTCTGCATCTGTGCATATATATTAAGGCCAGGAATCTTCCTAAAACATTAACAGAAACCATCATTGTGTGGTATCTGGCAGATGATGTAGCATCAGCTTTTACAAACCAAGAAACAACTCACTCCAAAAAAGAAAACCCAGCAAAACAAAGCCCAAACACCTCAGTGAAAGGCAGCGATGGTGAGAAGGAAATGGTTCAAGGATGGTCATACCTTTTGAACTTGTAGATTACAAACACGGCTAGTCCCACAAAAACGACAGAGAGGAGCATCAGCATAGCTGAACCACTGTGACTGGGAGTGAGGTCCACTAGGGGAGCTGCAAGAGAGAAGAAGGTTAGAGCCACCCCAGCCTGAAGTGAAAGCTGCTCCCTCCAGAAATACAGTTCATCCTCCCCTCTCATTGCACTTGGAGCAGATCTCATCTGTTCACATGTTTCCAGACCTTCTCTCCATTCCTAATCCACCTGGGAAGAAACACAGGTTCAGATCACTTGTAGTGCTAAACATACCCCTTGATATGAAGTCCCACAGCTTTCTCCTTAGAGGCCTTCTCTGTCCTATGAGAGGATGCCCAAAACATACTCTCATACTGCAATTATCTAAAGTAGTTGCAAATGAGGTCACTTGGGTACCAAATCAGGCATTTTCTGGCTGATCCTCGAGCTACCCACGAGCTAACTTGTCAAGCTGGCTCTCTATTTTGTGTAGAGCTAGTCTGGGTAGCTCCCAATGCACAGTGAATAAGGAGTGACTGGCTCCTCAGTTTTACTAAAGAACAGTGTCCACTTAATGTATTGTTTTCTGCTCAGTCCTGCTACTTCCTGACCAGAAAGGCAGTAGCCTTCACAGACACTGCCTCAGTGTCCATGGTAAGCTCTTGTCATGTCTCTGACATTTTCGTTTTCTTCCTTTATCCCTTTCCTACTCATCTGAACACATTTTACTCTCTTTTCCCTGGTGCCCTGACCTCTCTCGCACAAGTCTTCCATGCAAGACAGTGCACAGATTCAAGAGAAAAAAGAAAAAAAAAACAAACAAAAAACCCCAAACACCAAAACCAATCCTAATCAGACAAAGAGTCTCTCTGTACTTCTCAGAGTTTTGCTCACCATTGGGTCATAGCCCTTTGAAAAGTAAGGCCATCCAAACTATGCAGAAGTGTGGATTTCCCAGAAATACAAAGTGAATTGTATTAAACAGAGTTTCCAACACTCATACATACACACACACACAGACAGAAAGGTACCAAGTATCCAAGAAGTTTCACACCTAGGTGCAAGTGTCAGTTGTTCATACAGACACTAACACAGCATCCTGCAGACATGCAGCTGTAGCTGTGCCATTACAAAGAGCTAACACACAGAAGGTACTGTCCTCACTGACTGTTCTGCATTGCACACAGAACATGGCATAGGTAGTGCCTTCCTCTGCAAGGCAGTGAAAGTTGACTTGAACCACTGGCAAACACAACTTTACCTCTTTCACCTCTTCACGTGCACTGAACAGACCCATCCTAAACCAGAGGAAAAATGCATACAAGGAAACACACACATACAAGCAAGTACTTACTAATGCACGCACATCACGTGCACATTTTTTCAGTTTCGCACCCAGATTGATAAAGCCAAAATTTACAAAGAGAAGTGAAAAACCTTCTCCTTTCCACACCTAGCAGGCTATCCTCAGAAAGGCAAGGCACTGGGATGAAATTCACGGCTAGGCTTCGCGAACGAAGATTTAGGAAGGCACTATCCACGTTTGTTACTATTATTACACATCCTTACACATCTCCAGTCTGTCTCCTCTCCATCTGTAATTTTGTGGGTCTCTGCAGTTCTGTGGGATAACAAAGTGGCTTTCCAACAAATTCAGATTCAGCATCACTCAAGGTTCTTGCTATAATGCTGCACTGAGAGCCCAGTAATAAACAGCTATTTAACTGTTTTGTGAGGAATATTGGCATATTTTACTCTGCCTTGGAGTTAAGGTTGTTGTCTGTTGGGCTGGAGACGGTTTTTTTTTTTAGCTCATAGAAGAAGGAATGAATGTGACGAATGAATTGCAATCTGCTGTCGATAATTACCATAAATGGATCCTTCTTCCAGTGTGGGCTGAACAAAGAAGTATGAAATGTGCTGAGGCCAATGCCTGTCATTCTTCTGTGCTCCAGGGAATGTACATGCCCACATACAACACACACTCACAAAGACTCATTTCTACATGTTCTGGTGTTGAATATCCACATCAAGCTAGTTTAGATACCTGAACTTTTGTTCCCTGCAGCTTCTCTGCTGCAGAAATTGCTGCTGTGCATGGCCAGCCACACACAGGGAGGAACACACATGTGCACTGAGGCATGGCAACATTAATGCAGAAATACATATACATACATGAATACTTTGAAAAACACATGCTCAGCTTTGTTTTCAGCCAACTACAGCCTGTAGCTGTCAGAGTCCAGCACAAAGTCATAGTAAAAAGGCTGGGAAAGAAGGGATACCACAGACCAGAGCAGAACCTCTGCACCCTGTGCATCCCCCTGGATTGTGTTTTATAGGGACTGCTTCTGGGGCTGTCTTGTGTTCCGGGTTTCCCTGCTTTATTTTATTTAATTTTTTTTAAGAGCTTGGATTTTTAAAGGACAATTCTTCTTATTCCCTGACAACAAAAACAATAGCTTTCAGCAGAGAAGTAAATCTCACATGGCTTTTTATCCAATTTTAAGTATTCCCAAGTTTTGATGTCATGAAATTGGGCCTTTTACTTAGACAGAGAACAGAGTCATGACCTCTGCAGCTTGTTAAGGAGTCATATTCCCTCAAAGACCTCACAGTGGCTGCTGTCTGGGTTTTTTAATACCTAGTTTGCCCATCTAAGCTCATTTTGCATTCTTACTGAATCCTATTTCTGCAAGAGACAAAATCCTGTAGTGTTCTTATAGGACTCTGTGAGGTCAGTCACAGCAATCACCAGTGGCTTAGAAGGGAAGCATAACAAAGCGTACCTCACAGAACAAATGTGTGTTTGAATATATTATGATCTAAAAGTACTCATTCCTGGTGTGTGTGTAAATACAAATAAAAATGTGCATTTTTGGTGAGCACAAAGATTGTGTCTGAGCCAAACACCCTCTGCTTCAGCCTGAGCTAGCAAGAAACAGAACAGCACACACCTGGAGGCCATACTGGTTTTTAGCATGGCAGTAAGTCACAGTGATAGACCCTGCCTTTTGGTTCATTCAGAGTGGCAGACAAGGTTTAGCAGCCTAGAAAAGTGCTGCAGTACCTCTGCTAATTACATGGCTTCAGAACTGGAGCTACCCAGATTTTAGTCAGCTCTGAACATGGAGCAGCTGGGGACCCTGGGTACTCCCTCATGCAGAAATGTCCAGAACTGCTCTCTAAGAAGCTGCAGGAGGCTCCTACAAACAGCAGAAAACTTGGATCCAAATTCACCTCCTATAAAGGCAGAGCTGGATAAGTGATTTTAAGTGTTCTCTGTTTCCTGTAGATGAAATCAGGAGCGTCCCTTCAGTAGCAAGGGGTAAAGATGAGCCTTTCCAGGAATATCTAATATGATTCTTTTTAGCTATAATTTTTTGAAAAAGACCTACAGGATATTCAAGGCCAGAGTAGTCATACATAAATGTTCATTCAGGATTTGACCTTGACTTTAATAAATATTGATCAAAACAGAAAACAGCCATGTGCATTGGCAGAGTAAATGTCCAGAGACAAATTGAAAAAATTATGAGCAATTGCAGGTAACTCCATTTTTGAAGCTCACATTAAGATGCTTTCAGATACATTTCTTTTAAGAGACAGACACTGAGCATCTTCTGAAAGTATGTATTGTATCTCTGGTCATCGCTGAAAATTCAGGCCAAGGATTACTTCTCTGATAACAGTCTCTTTTTCCTTACTTTATAGACAAGGCTGCATGTGGACTGACACCAGGTTGGGCAGAAACGTAAAGATTTTTGGAGAGCAGTTTGTTAGTACAAATGAACTAAAACTTTTAGTTTGCAAGTTAGCAAAAGAAGGTGACACCAACTGATCAGAATTATCAGCAGCTCCTGGGGAAAATGAATTCCTAACAATCCCAAGCACAGATCAATTTGTCTCATCTCTTGTAATAGTTAAATAGGTTTTAGCATGCAGAATAGACAAAGACAATAATTAAAGGTTAGGACTTTGGAGATGACTTATTTTGAGAGAGGATTAGTTAAAGTCCAAATGGCCTAATCTTTTTTTTGTGCATATATATATTGATTCTAGTCTTTCAGACTGATGAACAACATCTGAACTGTGTTTAGTAGCTTTGAATGTTTGTTGACTCTAGAATATCTGTACATACCCAAGGCTAGCTGGTAACCTTTGCCCTGTGTGACTCAGGCTGAAAATGCCATGGTGCTGCTTACCTGTTGAATATTTCAGAGATAGCCACAAAGTAAACATTTCTACTGCTTCTTATACCACATTTCTGCCAAAGCCATTAAATTCTTTCACATAAGAAAACAAAAGGGTTAGCTTTAAATGCAAAAGTCACTATATCTTTTCGGTGTGATATAAAAAGGTGAGGTAAAATAGGCATTTTAATGTTTGCTGACACACTGTGCTGTTACTGTGATATAAAAATAAGAAATGTTTAAAATTCAGTTAATAGAACACTCCTACCATCAATCTATTGCTTGCTGTGCTACAGACTGACAGAAAATGTATACACAGAAAAGGGATACTAACCCGCTGCTAAATGGGCAGCATGGACAAGGATTCGAACTCCTGGCTTCAACTCAAAATGGACCAGATTTTGGTTCAGTTTCTGGATCAGTGATTCGGAAATCTGGGGGAAAGAAAAGAAATGGGGGAAAAAAAGAAATGCATTTGTTTCCTGACCACTGATTTAGATTGCCAATAGGTGGGTAGGAAATGGAGCTGCGTGCAAATTGAAGATTTTGCAGAGGTGCCAGACTTTCTGAGCACAATTTCCTATCACCTTACAGAGAAGGAATTTGTGAAAGCTGACACCTCTGCCAGTACTATGTACAGAGTGGTTTGTGTACAGTTAGCAATGACTGGTATCAACAAGTATCCCTGTCACATCTCTGTAGGAGTGGCCCAGCAGCAAACGAGCCCCAAAGGAACATTACACCCACAAGTATAAGTGTCTGCAGGACCAGCCAGCAGCAGCACATCAGTGAACTCATGTATTATTCAAGCAAAAATAAACATTTCAATTGTTAATGCTCATTTGCTCATAATAAATAACTTCTTGCTCATTGACTGGCCAGTTCCATGATCTTAGAGTATGTACATAACACATGATATAACTGAACAAAAATTAATCTGTTAGGTCCTTACCACAGCTTGCAGTTAATTTTCAAGTTCTAAAAGCAAATTTCATTTCATCCAGCTCTAAGTTTCAAGCCAGCTGCTCCCTAATCGGTAAATATGTACCAGATCCAGCTTGAATCTAAAAGTGTTTACTGACTACAGAATGTGGTTGAAACAAAATGCATGGTCCATCTCTTCTTATGGGTTACACACAGAGAGAATGTCTCTCTTTCATGGGAGAGACATTTCCCAGAGCCTTCAGATCACCAGATTTTGTTGCCATAACTTTGATGACATCAATAGAACTCTAGCAGAAATGAAGCAGGTTACTCCTCCTTAAAGTACACAACAGAAAAGATGAGCATTTGCTGAGGTAAGACCCTATAAATCTGTATTTGTACAGTGAAGAAGCCAAACTTTGGCCCCATCTGTTGGTAAACATTCATTTTTTTAAGTCATTTTTTCACAATATGCCCAGAGTCACTTTCTCCACATCACACTTAATTACATCCAGGAAGTTCCAGGCATATTGCCATTAAAAGCAAAACATCTAGGTAGATTAAACAAAGAATGCAAGCCTATAGACATGGTGTTGATCGTTTGTTGTGTGTCTTTTGCCTGATGTCTCATGTATTTCACATTTTCCTACAGCAGTGATCAATTTTCCAATTGAACATAATTGTTGTTGTGTGTTGGTTTAATAGGGAGAGGTGGTTGGAAAAATGTAAACATACACTCCCCTATAACCCTTAATATGCATTTACTGAGAATGTGTTTTTATAGCCAGACCAAGAAGAACCGTATTCTAGTGCTCACCACTTAATTTAATTTGTTTCAAATAAATCCTTATTCTTTCTTGGAGATTAATGAAAAATTGTCAGAAAAAAAAATTCCAATAATTTTTACACCATCTTTTTCATGTTCTTCATTTTTGTCTGGGTGAGTTATTTCAGTAAATGCTACCCAGATATGATTAGATGTTCCTTGGCTATCATTCATTACAGTACGAGATTTATCTGCTTCTTTTATTTTTTTAACATTCTTAATGGTTCTTTCAATACTCTTGGCTCATACACTTAATTTCTGGCTGCTGATCACTTGAATAGGTGCCTTTGGTTCAATATCAATTTGGCAATAACTCTTACAGGCATTTTATTTATATTTTTAAATATATTTCTTTAAAGTTACAATCTATTTCATGGGTGCCAGAATGAGCAGTAAATATATTTTTTCCAATAGCAAGAAAAAATACCACCTGCATTCAAAGAGCCATCTGTTGAGCTCAGAGTAGCAGGGAGAGTGACACAAAGATGTGCAGTTCATGGAGAAAGCCTGGGAAGTAAATTATATCTCTCTTTAAGGATTTGAGCATATTAATAACCAAGATTGACATAAAAAGTTTTTCATCTCTAAAACCAGAGCAACAGTTGTAGATTAATAAGCTGTAAGCCAGGTACATTAATGGCTCAAGAAAATAACAGGAAAAATATAATTCTGGCTATACCCATTCCCAAACACAACTTAACAGCTCTCCTCCACAACCCTGCAGAAATTATTTTCCTTTGTGCTCTGACATCCTGCTGCTGCTGGGGCAGCTGAGTCTCTGGAAAAAAAAAAAAAAGAAAAAGAAAATGGAAGACAGTAAACTGAAGAAAAGAGCCAACCACTTTGTGTCGTTCCTCTTCAACACATTGTGACAGCTGCACAAAATGGCAGGAAAACAGCAGAGGTAAAAAACATACATGATGCCTTCTATACAAACAGAGGCTTAATGTGATGCATAACTGAATCTGCAGCTAGCAAAGTAGTACTGGAGAACGGTTTTGTCAAGGATTTGGGCACGAAATGGAAGAACAGAAGGATCTGGAGAAAGCCAGCATGAGCAGGTACAAGAGACTTTGTTGGGCACTAGTGACTTGAAGAAACAGTGAGATTTGCCCTGGCCTGCCCATGGTGCAGAGTGAAAAGGGTAAAACAGCAGGAAAATGACAGCTGAGAGGTGCTGTGGGCTGCCTCTCAGCAGGTAAGTTGTGTGTGAGAGAGAAAACTCAACAAGTATTCCTCTCTGCAAAGGAATAATAGGAAGGGGAAAGGCAGTAAGAGTGAAGTAGTAAGAAAAAGGAAGAAAGACAGAAAGAAACAGTCACAACTGAAGTTTATTATTGCTGTATTGCATTGTTACTTGATTGAGGACTTGGTTGTATGACATCCTGTACAAATGCATCTCAGACTAAAATTATTTTTGCCTGAAACCATCAGTGTCCCAGCAGAGGATTGAAATAGCCATAACTGTTCCAGGACTACACACAAAGCGTCAAAACTGGCAGCAACTGTTCATGCTGCTCAGAGTATAAGGCATATTTCCTTGGCTCAATTAATTACATGCACTCCCAGTGGCTTTTTGTGTACAGCCTTTTTTTTTTTTTGCCTCGGTCTTTATGGAATCTGAACAAGTGAAAAAAATGAATAACAGACTAAGATCTTCAAAAGTGCCAGTAAGAATTAGACATCTGCCTTCCTCAGGCAGCTCTGGAGATGCCTAACACACACTTCTGAGGGAAGAACAGATGCATTCAGACATGTTTTTAAAATGTTTACTTGCTTGGTACAATGTTTTCATTTTCCCTTATGTGGAAAATAAGATTCTCTTCAAAACAGAGATTCAGACAGTGAAAATGCATTTCTGTACTTCTAAAAATTATCTGAAATAGAAATCACACACAATGGCTTACAAAAATCAGTATTTGAGGTCAGTGAGCAGCTTACACACACCTAAAGGGTCAAATTCACAGCAGGTCCAAAGTTGGACCTGACAATCTTTGCGGCCCTCACATGGTCCCAAGAGGACCTGTGCACCACAGGGTCAGCCAGGACATTTGCTTTGAGCTTGGAGAAGAGGTTCTTCTGCCTTTCTTACTCTGTCAAGTCTATTTCTACCTCAGTTATCAGACTTTAATCTAGAAGTGGTTCTGACTCATATAATTTGTCTACAATACTAATAGAGTATCTTCAAAGTAAATTTCCATACAAAAGTTGATCTCAGTTGCTGAGGTAATATAAAGGTTTCAGTGGGGAACATTTTGACTTTCGTGCCTCCCTTTATTTCTGCACTTGAAGCAGTACCATGGATGCATTTTGGTTTAAAAAGCAGAAAAGGAAACATCAAAGTACCTTGGCCTGTTTAAAAAATAGCAATGCAATTCCAATTGAACAGTCAGACCTTCAGCTGGGGAACAGGTTGGCCTCAGGCCTCTCTCTGTTTCTCTCTCCCTCCTAGAGATGCAACTAACTCAGCTGAAGACAAAACTTCTTAGAATAGCAACCTCCTAATTTATAGTCTTCAAGAGTCTCTCTTGTGAAAATAATTAGCTTTCAGAATTAGTTTTGGTCCTTAACTGAGCCTCATTGACTTTATCTGCTTCATTTGCAGAATTAAGCATGATGTGCAAAAATAATTCAGTAATAGAAACCATTCTTCATGTATCATTTTTCATCAAAGGACACATAATGAATAATAATAACAGACAATTTGTGAAAGGAAAAAAAAAGAGATTCCAATTTAAAAATGGAACAAAACAAAAATTAATTTGGCTTCTCTTAGCATTTTGTCAGAATTAGGACTGTAAAAGAACCATGTGCACCAAGAAGCAGAATTATCACTGAGAAGGGCATTTTCTCATACCCTTATTGACTTTTCAAACCTCTGGTGTAAATTAGTTTAGACTAATTGAATGTGATTCAACTGTGCCAGTATGCACTAGCTAAGAATCTAGATAATTTTATAGATACCGTGTAAAGATCTCAACTAATGAGTGCTACACTTCTATTCAATTCATTGAAAAAATCAATAAACAACTAAGGAAAGAATTATGCGCATTGATTTGATAGGAAGCAACTTGAACCAGCATTACAAAAGTGAACCAGGAGTCAGGGCCAGAGTGGATCACTTTAAACTGTGCCACTCGCCCTGCATAACCTTGGTTACATCACATGAGGCCTCTAAAGCTTGCTTCTCTTAACACTGAAAAGAGCATAATCACTGATTTACTGGGTCCAGCAGGAATTTCTTCGTATCTTTTAATGAAAGATGCTAAATTCAAGTTGCTGTAAGTATCCAGAGATACCGTGAGAGCACAAGGCAGAGGACATTCCTGTGGTTACTCTGGGACAAGAATAGACCAGCAGATACGAACCCAGACATAAAAACCAGGATCCACTTTTGATGAACAAAGGTGACCAGAAAGAGACTTGAGAATGAAGGGCTGCTCTGTACACTGAGCAAAAGATGACAAAGTGAGAGGGCTGATAGTTACATGGCAGGAGTTAACTCAAGGATATTAAGACAAGAAATATAAACAGCCTCTTCTACAGCACACAAGCAGCTGATCAAGAAAAGCTGGCTATGGAAAAAAGCCCCCAGTACAAGGTCTTTGGGTTCATATTATCCCACTCTCTCCCCACCTGCCTTTAGTTTTTAATACTGGCCCAACCTCCCCTAAGTACCCAGTGGAAGACTTGATCTGCATTCTAAGGTACAGATGTTAAAAAATCTCTCCTAGTGAACACTAGATGATTTACCCTGTATATCAAGCTTTTCCTGGAATTTAATTTTCAGGACTGATTGGTGCAATTTTCTGTAAGATTTGAAAGTGTTCACTGGCATGATCTTGTTGCTAAAAATATTTTGGTGATGGGCATATCTGAAATACATCAGAGAAAAGTACTGAAAGACTGAAGCTTAGGAGGGTGGGTGAAAGAAAAACACAAATGATAAAAAAAAGATAGAAACTCCATCAGCTAAAAAGAAGCAGACGTATAAGTAAACCTGCTCTAAGGAAAGAATCCTAAGAGGTATATGCACACAGGTTTCCTGAATACCACTCTCCATAGTTTTAAATTCGCCAGAGGTATCTCATCTCTGCAGTTCATCACTGTCCATTTGATATTCAGTCATCCATGTCATTTCCCATCTCTTTGGCTGGATACAGATACTGGCCACAGCTGCAACATGTTGAGACAGTTGGGTACTAACCAGCTGATGTTGCTATTTGCCAAAGTCTCCATCACACTTGCTACATTGCTGACAGCTCTTCTCAGAGAAAAGATAATTGGCCTCAGATGCCATTAACTAGTTGCTCCTACCCCTATTTTGCATTCTGCTTTTACAGTTATTTTGAATAGGCCAGGTAAAATCATGCAAATGGAGAACTAAAGGGAAATTCGGGATAACACTGAAACTTGTACTTGATATGAAAACATCACTTCAGAATTCTCATGTATCTTCCACTTATATCTCATTTGACTAACAGAAGATGCATTTGCTGTGTTTGACAAAAAGCCTCCACTAGCAAGCAACGTAGAGAGAAGATAATTTGTGAAATGCATAAACAAAAAGATAACCCTTCAGAATCCTCATATTTAGTAAAACTGTACACTGAAATAAACTGAGTAATTGTAACTACCCTCTACTGGACTGTAAGGAGAATATTTTCCTACCAAGCATTCATTTTGAATTGGATTAGTGCTAAAAATTACTCAAAAATTTCTTGAAGGGAATGTAGTACCCACAGACCAGTAAGAAAAACATTCTGACTATCCTGAAAGGATCAGGGAAGATATTTCTTCACAAGAAACACCTTCGCATTTGCAAATAGTAAATAGATTTTCTCTCCTCCAAAGGCTACCATTTGGACCCTGCAGTATGCCAGAGAAGTTGATGGAGTTACACTGAAAATTACATTTCTTCTTGTCCGTAAAAAGGGTCATGAGAGCACTGCCAGGGCTTCCCTTCTTCACAGCCACAAAGACTCCATTTTTACAGGAAGGAAAAAGAGAGGCAAAAAGAGAGGGAGAAATAGAGTAAGCTGCCGAGTGCCGGAGGGGAGCAGGGTCAGATGTAAATTTAAAGTTTATGGACCAGCTTCCTTGCCAATTTGTGAAGGAGGAAAGGAGAAAGGGGATGAAGGAGAAAAGGGAGGAAAGATTTTGCAGAGCAGTAAATCTCCATATTTTTTGTTTATTATATGGTGGTGAAAATTGCAGAGGAAAGTCATTTGTCAAAAAAAAATATGACAGTTAAGGATGCTGAGCAAGGGGAAGCATAAGAATATGGGTGACTTAGTGGTTTGAGGCCCATAGCTAAGTTAATAAGGTTTGATCCATGGACAAGACATGAGCAATGGAGAGGCAGAGGTACAGTGGGACTTCCCTCAGGGCTAGTTATCTTTGCCCCTGGAATCTAAAATAATAAGCTGAGAGACAGCAAAGGAGCTATGGGACATGGGGACATAGTTTAATGGTGAACATGGCAATGTTAGGTTATCAATTGGTCTCAATAATGTTAGAGGTCTTTTCCAAATTTAACAATTCCATGATTCTATGATATTTTGGGATTTATGCCCAGCACAAGGTTCTATCTTTTAGTTATAATCATGCAGGTCCACCTGGTGGGTAGGACCTTTTACGCTTGTAGGGAGATACAGTCCTTCAGTTGTGATAACCTGTTACAGCCTTGCAAGGAGAAAACAATCCATAGTGGCTCAACCCCACTTCCAGCATCATGAAGAAGGCAGGCAGATACTCCAACCCCATCACTGTGCCTTAAATTAGCAAAGTTCTGAATTGCCCAGGTTTACCACTCAGCTCTGTCTCCAGTGCTTTCTAGATTCTTGACAGCCTCATTAACTTTGTTTTATGAAGGTACTCCAGTTCATGCAGGCAAGAATCATCCCCTAAATCATTCCTGTTTTCTTCCTGCTTCCATGAAGCAGGAAGACATGATATCATAGAAATTTATGCCAAATTAACATTACTTAGGGAATCTAAATGGGAGTTTAAACCCCCAAATACAGCTCCAAAACCTGTATCCAGTGTTGGGGAGAAGAAAAAAGCCCACCACCAAAAAACCCAGCACCACAAAAAACCAAACCAAACCAAACCAACCAACCAAACTACAATAAAAAAAGCCACCACAAAACAAAGAGGATGTAACATGTACCCTAGTGAATCAGATGCATTTCTACATACATTCATTTGTATCTATACCTATCTATATATAATACACTCAAAAATGCATAAACATGCACTTCTACAAGTAATGGACACAATACCTGCTCCAGGTCTGCTGCTGTTCTTTTTTTTTCTCCTGTGGCATCTTGATATGGTAAAATGAAGAGTTCAGCAGATGTGGGCAGACCAGGGAGCACTGCGACCAGAACATGCTTGCTTGAAATACCTGTCACCTGATGCATAGACAAAGAGTGGACAGATAAACATGTGGATGGCACTGAATTCTGAGGCTGTCTTTGTTAAGGCATCATAGTATTTATATAAATGATGTAGGGTATATCTGGTACAATGGAGAGAACTTTGTTAAAATCCACTGCAGGTGAAAAGTTGGCAATTAATAATTTCCTGATCTATTACCATGTTCTCCAGTAAAATATGCAGGGTCCTAAAGCAATAATGATAAATAGACAAGCTAAAAGGAGCTCTTAAGTAACAATTGCATATGGTCCCAAAATCCAAACATATCCCATCTTTTTTTTTTATTTGTCTTGTTGGCTGAATATCTCAAGCTAGGACTTAAATCTCCCTAATTTTGACATATTAGACAAAATTCAGAAAAAAGTACCCATAGGCATCACTAACAGGTTCATCTCTGGTCATGGGTTTTAGTCGATGCAAACAGGATACTACACAAACAGATTGTCGAGCTATTACATAGAAAAGGAACCTAACTTGTCCCTCAGGAAGTTTTTTTAGCCAAAGGAAGGAGAAACAGAATTTGATGAATCTCCCTCCATTGCCTCTTTGTGCTGTGAATTATCCAGAAAATGCACTTAAATCTCAAGGTTTTGATTTAAACCTGTTTTCAAGTGCTGAATTTAGTAGGTCACTTTTAAAGGGAAAATAAAAAGTGCCCTCAGAGATGAGGACAGATCACAGCAGCTGAATGCACCACAGAGGTTCCCCTACAGTAAGGACTCACAAGCCTCTCAGACATTAATTGGACCTAAATCTATTTAATTCTTCTCCCTTGTTTCAGGAGCAAAGACTTAAAGGTGCTCATTGAAAGAAATGGTGGAAGGAGGACAAGGAGTCAGCAAAACTGATTACAAATCACCATTTTCTGAGCTAATTCTGTGGATAACCCGAGTGTGACTGCTGACAGTCCAGGGAAAATCCCGTGGAGCTATAAAAAGGGAATCCTTCCCCTCCATCCCTCACCAAGAAAAAGCACATGGCTTTGTTCCCCCCCCCCCCCCCTTTTTTTTTTGGTTTTGAAATGTGGATTTAGAAAAAAAACCCCAAACCTATAAATATATTAAAGTTTCTTATATTCTTTTCCAGTATTCTGTGAAGTCAGGGCTTGCATTATTTTCACTTGCCTAACAGGTTGCTTTAACATGTCAAGAAAACGACAAAGTATTACCAGTTAATGGAAAGCTTTCATTTTCAGAGGCTGGGAATGACTTTTTTTCAGAAGTGGGAGACAGGACTCAGAAAATCAATGATATGAGCAAATAGTTATGATCATAACACAAAATACGATATTTTGTGATAATATGAAATTATCCCTACTTAGAGAGAAGATCAGATTTTAGTACAGACCTATAATTTCATATGCAGAATTTTTATCCAAGTCTATGGTATTCTGTAATAAGAATGCAATTCTTTAATAAAAGCTCATAAAAAGTCTATAACACAGCTATAATTTCCTATTGAATTATTTAGTTATTTGACTCATTTTTATACAGTTTACTTAATTGTCATAGAAATCTATGGGGTTTAACTTTTACAGGAACACAAAGGTTTATTTAAGGTGAATCATTTAGCTATATTAAGAGGGATAATTAGCTATCAATTTTTTTCCTTTTTACTCAAACAACGAAAAGTCTGTGTTTTCACTGCTCTGCTTTGGATATGTAGCCTTGTTACTGTGGTTTTACAATTCTTCTGTTTTTTATGGTTTGATTTTGTTTTATTGAGTTGTCTATATTCTGAAAATTCATCCTGAAGATAAACAGATCCTTGAATACTTGATACAAACATAAATATGTCAGAAGAACAAGCTAACAAACCTTAGAAAAATGCTATTTTTTCCCCTTTCCTCTTCTTCTCCTGTCTTTTGAGGAAATCTCAGAAAAAAGTCTAAGAAACAATCCAAACAACTTTGCGTGCACCTCTCTGGTGCACAGCGTTTTTCTAGACTTTTTGCACAGATCATACCACAAATGTACATATAAGCTTGTTAATAACATCTGTAATACTTTCAAAATCTCAGTATCTTTATGTTTTAAAAAAAGCAGAAACCCTACCCTGTTTCAAACAGTTCCTTTTGCTATTTTTCCACTGAGCTGAGAAACTCCAGCCATCTCTTTTAACTTTACATAGCTTCTCAGTTTGAAATCCAAATCTTCAGCCACACTAGAATATTTTTATGAATATTTTTATTTTGTTCCCCCACTAAAGAAGGAAGTTCAGAGTTTCTCTATAGCATTGATGGGAAAATCAGCACGTAATCCTGACCTGTAAGCCTCATGCTATATAAAAGACAAAAAGCACTTTACTGTGGGGCTCTTCTATGTAGTAAAATTTTTTTTTTTTTTGGTCTTTTAAGTTTTCTACAGTATATTTGTAATTCCATTAGAATAGCACTACCTTACATTGGAGGCTAACTGAGCACCAGGTTGTCATAGGATGAGATAATTTCACTATCTAAAATTTAGGATGCTGGTCTCAAACACTAGTCTGTTCTCCTTTTCTGGTTGGTAGGAACATGAACACATCCTGAGAGAACAGCTGATCCAGTCTCAATGAAGAAACAAAGCAGAAACTAAAACCACTGTAACACAGGTTATGCGCACAGCTTACCTCCACCAGAGCTCTCTTGACTACTCTGCTCATATCCCTTCTCCATTCTGGAATATCTGGGTTGTGGTCATCAAGGTTCGGAGAGAATGATAACCTCAGGGACTGAAATTTCTCTGCAGATATAATGACATGGTTGATGAAAAGACTGTGAAATGCCTTATTGCTAAATGAGGGGTCAGAACCCAGTGAAATCTGCTGCAGCTCGTGTTTTTCTTAATCAACCTGCAGATGATGCACAGACTGTCATAGAATCCAGCAGTGTGCCCAAGAGACTCACTAAGAGATTTGGAGAATCTGAGAGATTCACCACTTGAGTGTCACAGAAATGAAAGAGGTGATCAGTCCTTACTTGAGTGCATGAACAGCACTGCAAGGGGAGCTGTCCTGGGAATGTAAATATGTTACCTGCATCTTGACTTCTGGAGCAGCAAGCACTGTGAAGGAAGTTGTGATTGTACTCTCACAGACATGCCTCAAACACTCTTAACTGGAAGGGGACAGGGATAAATGTGGGGAGAGGATCAGCCTTGAAAAATGTACTTAATCTCTATTGATGTTAACGGAGATGCCCCCATTGATCACTATGATCACGTGCTTAGTACAAACAGCTAAAATGGGGATTCCCAGTGTTTTTTAGGCTCCATCTACACTCTGTGGTATTTGTGTGCCCTAACTGCTTCTGAGGCACAAGTACAAGGTCAAATCAGTACGGATTTCTGTGCAGAAATGCAACACACAGCATTGATTTACCTTTCAAGCTGAGCAGCTTTTGTGTGAGTTAAGAGGCCTCTACTGGCCAAGAAGGGGGAAAACCAGCTCACAAAATGAGCTAACATTTTGACAATCATGTAGGATGATCAGATAGTGACAGAGCAGATGCAGAGGTTATCTGGGAAGGGGATCAATGTTCTGCAATCATGTCAGTCTAACGTCAGTCAGTGGCCTTCAGAGATATTATGCCGAACTGACAACACTGGAACTGAATTTATAATCTTAAAGACCTCTTGTTGCTGCCAGCTAACCTGGCTCTCTAGCTGTAGACTATGGAGAATCCTATGTGAAATGAAAGGGGAAGAACTCACCATACACTGCAACAGTCTTTGTGTCCTGAAGAATGGTGTTTCCTGCTGAGACCTGAACAGTGATGGTGTTCATGCCTTCCACAGAAAATGTGAATGTGATGCTCCCTTCCAACGTGATCAGTGGCTGCAAATACATCATAAAAGGAAAAATTAAGTTAATTTGGCTGAAAAGGAAAAGCAAAAATGAGTTTGTCTCTCTAGCCTATTGGGATGCTTTGGGGAGTTAGTTCCAGATTGGAAACTTTAGACTTAGGTGGGGTCCTGTGACATGTGAGCTAATTTTTTAGAAAGGGCACAGGAATCCCAGACAGGGAAGTCCTCCTGAAACTCAGAGTAAGGCACCTGTAATTTCCAAAGGAGCTAAGTTTTAAGATTCCAGTATTTCCTTTCCACTTAACATGTTGGTTGTTCTGGATCCCACGCTCACTCCCCAGAGAGGTCCAGATCCTAATATAAGGGCCTGCAAGACTCTCTGCTCAGGTATCGCAGTCCTTTCCCAGATCTAGTTTAAGTGCCTTGTTTAAAGTGATTCAAGGAGGTTGTCACAGAAACAGCCAAATAAAGATTTTTCAGTTGTTGTCTCATGTTATTCTTGGACACGAAGATACCACTTTTGGTAAATTCTGGTACTTGAGAGGACACAGATTCCCTTAGCTTGCTTTGCTAGGCAACCAGTTTATCAATGAGTTGTGTCCTCTTTCAGCAGATTCTGCCCTAATTTCTGTTTTCACTTATTAATGATCTCTGGGTGTGATCTTCAAAGCAGCCAGTATTAAGCAAATTGTTGCCATTGTAGTCTGTAGTAAAATTCTCACTTCAATGAGAACAGAATTAGACCAACTCTGATCACTTATGAGCTTAGGAGATCAGAGAGAAGGCTAAGAGGTGACAATCACACTCTGTAAGTACCTCTAGGGGGAGATGATTGCTGATAGTACAGAGAGTTCTTTAATCTACACAAAAAGGCATAACAAGATCCAACAGCTTGAATCTGAGACCAGATGAATTTCGACTACAAACACTGTGCATGGTTCAAAGCTCAGAATAATAAGCTGTGGAGAAATAGTTGGGGGGAAGGGTCAGAAGGAGAAGCAGCAAATTCTCCATCATCTGAGGAAAATTATTAATACAAAACAACAACAAAAGTCAGTTTCTGCTTTAATCACAAAGAGTTAAATAAAGCAGAAGGTAGGGATGAAACTCTCCAACGTGCATTATACAGAAGATAATCATGTGCGGTTATGAAGGTTCCTCTTGGCTCTGCAAAATCCATGTGAATCTCTCCCCTCAGAAACTAATTGGGGTTTCTGGATACTTCAGCCACAAACAGATGTGAAGTAACAGCTACAATGTCTGTGCAGATTTACCAGGACTAGAAGCACAGAGGCAGCAGAATATGATGGATGATACTCTCATATCTGAGCAGAGCCCAGAGGTAGGGAGGTGTGTTGGGAACCATTTCATCCACCTGTAGCACATAATAATAAAGTATTTTTTGCACATGTGGTTTAGCATAGAGTGCCGGGGCTCAGGACTAGGTTCAGCATATTTAAGGGGAGGCACAGAGCTGATGGCAGTCTTTTCCCTTGTTACTCACCAGACAAATGAGGTTTAAACTCTAGGCTATGTAAAGTCAGTTCCAGATATAAAAACAGCATCAGTTTGACAGGTTATTTTCCTTAAAAAAAACTGCCAAAACCCCTACATTTTTTATCTTCTTGTTACTGAGGAAAGGAGGGTGAAGAAAAACGTACTAGAAACTCCTCCAGATTTTGGTTAACTATGTTCACTTGGAGGTAATGCAGGAAGAAAGCTATTTGCAACTTGCATGAAATGGCAATAAACTCTACAGAAACACAAAGCACTACTTACATTTCAGTGTTGGTACCTCAAAGAACTATTAATATCTTGCTCTTTGGTTTATAATTTTCTTGCATACATGACTATATAGAAGGATTCCCAGATCCCTCTCTCCCTCCCACTTCAGTCAGAGGGCTCTTCCAGGATTATTTTGATCTCTGTCAATCAGGAATACAAACCTCTGTGTTGTTCCCAAACCACCAGACATAAGTAAGCGTTCCCACTTGGCTTGGCCACAGTACTGCTGTGGCATTGATCTCCTTGTTCTTCGTGGTGACAAAGGGCAGAGATAAGTGAACATGTTCCAAGGGGCCTGCAGAGACAGAAGCAGCAGGTGAGCCCTCCATCTGAAATGTTAACCTGAGGGGGATACCCATTGGTTTAGGAAAGAAAAGTCTTCCAAATCACCATGGGACATGACAGAATATTTTGGCTTGGTACCATTTCTAGAGAGGCAGGAGCCTCAGAGAACAGGAGCTACTCCTGTACCTGGAGCTGAAAAACCTGGACTCTCTACTGCACAAACCTCATATAGTCAGGAGCTTTTATGACTTTAACAAAAGTGGCAGAGCCCTGTTGTGTGAATATGGCCTTCACTGGGAAGACATAATGTGCAGGATAAACAGCTTCAGTGGACATGAAGAATCTCTGCTGATGAAAACTGCTACGATTTGGTGAACTTCAGCAGAAACTCTCTCTAAATACGGTTATTCACTGAGTGCCTGGATGTTAATGTTACCTTATATTCCCTCCTTTTCATCAATAAACTCTTTTATTTCTTCAGTATAAACAGAACATAATTAATTCGACAAGTGACATTATGCTCAGGGTTACACATTTCCCATTTTCAGGAGACAGATGGGCCTTTGTTGTTAAATCTCGTTCTATAGATTATTTTTAAAAATGTGTTCTGACTGTTCAGCAAGAGAAAAAAACAATTGTCCCAAGTGACAGAGAAAGAAAAATAAAGAAACCCCAAGTGATACTGGGACATGGGTTCCTTAAACAGATTAAGGCCACATCTACATGTCCCATATCTGTGAGCTCCACAGTGATGAGAACCACAGTCACAGCCTTGCATTGCTCCTGTGGAGTTGAGATCCATTGCTAGAGGATTTTATATATTTCAGGGGAGGATCTTTCAGGCTATAACCCAGGTATGAATCACCACTTAGACCTTGCTTTTCAGCCTAGAGGAACACCACACTCTGGAGCAAGCATCCTATGTAGCACAATAGGCAGAGAGAAGAAAAAATCTCCCAGATCAGACTGTATAAACAATGTCAGAATAAGGACCAGTGTTCCTGATTTCTTACTGAAATGGATCTTTCTCTGTGCTGTAGACACAGTCGCTGCTTAATCTGAAGCAGCCCAAGTAAGAGTTATCCATAATCATACTAACCGAAGCCTGCTATAATCAGACTATGGATCATTCTTCCTTTTATAAGTAGTAGTCAACACTCTTGAAAATTCAAGAGAAGACACCATTTCATCCATATGATTTTAATGACATCCCCCTTCTCAGACTCATTTCCATGACTAGGCTGTGCTGCTTTCAGTAAGACTCTAAGACCTGAAAAACAGCAATTTCCCAGCCTAAATATTTCACAGCTCTGGTATCCTTTGGGGTGTTTGTCAAATGCCCAATGTCAACACAGCCCTACAGGGGAACACATTTCCTAACACTGGGTGCAGTGACAGCTGTGACAATGGAGACCATGAAAAGTTTGATACACTCCAACGTAACTGCATTGCTGTTCTGAATAGATCCCAAATGATCCTGCCCAGCACCTCCTTGGACCTTCACCATATGCTGGCTAGGAAACAACATAAAAGAATGGCTCAAGCAACCCAATTTTGCCTGAGTATTTCTGGGCACACAGCACTTCGGTCAAGGTGGCTGAAATGCTGAACTGTTATCTGGCCAGCAGATGGGGATAGCTCACTCTGGATTGCCCCTCAGCTTGGTAGAAGACTGCTTTTACACAGGTAAGTTTGAAGAGGATTCAAGAAAATTAATTTCTGAGCTTCATGCAGGGCCATGGAGGCTACAGACCTTCACCTGCCCCAGGAAAAAAAACTGTGTACAGTCCCACACAAGAGAAAGGGATAAGCTTCTCAAAAGGCTCATTTGTTCAAGTGATGGTTTTCTGAAGCATTCAGGCAAAGGCATAACTAACTTTCCAGCAGAAAATTTTCACATCAGGACAGTTTAGAGACAGCCTGTTGGCTGGAGCAGTTTACATACAGAAGTTTACTCTGTCCATCCAACTCAAAATGCTCCTGTCTCACAATAACCTGCATTTCTGGACCAACTGCAGCAGAGGCACTGCTTCTGTGCACTGGCCACATGGCTGCAGCAGGATGAGGAGGGCATGGGATGAAGCCTTTACTCTTATCTTGGAGATCACAAGCACTGACGTTCAGTGTCTGCAGTTTTTCCCCAGGAAGACTGCTGGCCCTTGGCAGGGAAGGGTGCTGGAAGGCCCAGATCTGGCTGCAGACACTCATATATCAACCCTCTAACTAGGGTTCACCCAGTTTGTAGCCCTTCTTAAAACTCTGGATATTCAGGATGCACACTGCTTTTCTGTGGATCTTAACAATACAGTGTGTGTGTCTATTTTAAGGACAGATATTTTTATAAAACTCCCCAAAGGCCAAGCTCAAACCCCCCAAGCAAAATATTCAGCAGAAGCTGAGTGGCAATGCAAGTATTCAGTTAGGATTTAGAAGCTTTTGTGGATCAGGGTGTTAGACTCTGAAGGAGGCTGGATTTACTGCACAACTCTGCCCTCAGTAAATCTATTGCTAGTCTGAGTGGTACCATGCTCATTTATAACCTGCTTTGAAGTCCCTAATTCTCGTCATGGAGAGAAAGGTGAGACACATCCCTTAGAGCTGTCACTTCTCCAGGGATTCGGGAACATGTAATCTGGGCCTGGCTGCGACGATCACTCCATATTTAAGTCCTATGCTGCCATTACCTATACAAACCACAAAACCATAAACTATCAGTTGCTAAGTCACACAAACAAATTAGAATATTGTTTATTCCCTATACAGCTTAAACAATCAGAATGGTTCATAAGCTTCAACGTCTCAAGAAAATGAATTAGAAAAGCTATACAGCAGAAAGACACTATGAGTGAGTGAAGGCTGGACACCTGCCAGCTGAAGGTGTTTCTGAAGGGAGACATTCAGGGAAATGCTTCTCTAGTGTTCCTTCATAAAAATCCTATCTCTCACAGCCATACCTCCCACTGCTCCCATCTGTGGATACGATGGTGCACTCTAAAAGAGCTGCCCTCTTTCCCTCAAGAGGCAGCTGCTTTCATGCTGTATGAACGAACTCCAAAACTAGTGTTAAACTATATGGAATGTGCTAAATTATCTAGACAATATTTCAAGTAAATTTGGTAAAGGGTAAGCAGTATTTCTGTAAACATAACTTCATGTTTTGGAATTTCCTTTTTTTCTCAGTTTATCTGGCACAGAGGCACACCATTGCAAACATAAATAATAAACAAAAACCCCGCAGTGTAAAAAGAAAATGATGGCCCCCAAAAAAATCCATTAGGAATGTTACAAAATTTCAATAAATAAGTTGACCCTTTGAGTTCATAACTATGTGCTAGAATAAATATGAAAGAATACAATATTGGTTTTATCCAAGAACTTGAGATACATTTCAGTTGTAAATCAGAGACAGATGAAGTATAAAAATGTTAAAAAGAACAGCAGAAAAGCAATGTGAAGATGACATTTTTTTCTTGTAATAGTATTTAATACAAAGACTTTGGTTCCTATGACAACAGAAAGACTAAAATGCACTGGTTTCCATCCCAGAGGTGGATGTATTTCATTAGAGGGCAAAACACATGTACAAAGTAAGAGAACAGTGATTAAAGATCCCTGGGTTTCTTTGTTGTTCTGGAAGTATAAGTTTGCTAATGAAAGTGCATTTCAGAAAGGGCTGAGTAGTCCTTTGAGGAGTCCCAGTTTACACCACCCTAAATTAGAGGTGGAACATCATTTACAAAGCAGAAGTTAATGGTTAGACTCAATGATCTTAGAGGTCTTTTCCAACATTAATGAATCTATGATCACACAGTCTGGAATCATCAGTTTGTCTGGAGGACAGACGAACACTCATCATATCCCATCACTCTGGATCCAGCTGCAAAATCCCAAATGTCACCTCTAACTACAGGTAATAATGTTTTAAAGAACAACAGAAGCCAACAACGATTATGAACATACATACACGTTACGTGCAGGTAGAGGACAGCGTTGTCAGAACCCAGGCTGTTTTCCACCAGCACAGTCACTCGGAATATGCCCACGTTCTGATAGATGTGCTTGATCCCATCTTCTGTTGAGCTGAGATTGGCATATGACACAGCAATGCCGTCTCCAAAATCCACCTGAATGAGGGATCTCTGGAGATCTCCCTGTAGTGACAGAGAAAGGATTGAAACAGGCTCTGCTTTACTTTTCAGAGACTGGATCAGTGAGGTGACCGAGACCAACTGCAGGATAGTAACAAGGTCTGATGTTACCAGAGGAAGGGTGGTCCCTTCATCAACTCGCTCGGTAGTCCAGCAGACAGAAAGTGGACCCCCCTTGAGGCTGACTCAGTTGCACTGTGAAGGAGGTGTCCTCCAAGGTGCGTGCTGTAGCCCTGCTTTCCCGATCATCAGGGGGACTGGAGGATCTGATTCCTTTCCCTGGGTTACACAGCCTACGCTGAACTCTCCACCAACCATGGCTGCTAAAGGTCCCTTTCATGTAAGATGCAATGACCTGTCTTACATTTAAACATCCTCACTCCTTTAGGAAGTCCCCCCAGTGGCTCTGCATGATGCTTACGCTGGCTATGCTCACACTTGCTGGCTATTGCTACGGAGCAAGCTTGCTCCACAGCCTGGCTGAAGCAGCAGCCATTGCCTGGAATGCTGAAAAATTAATAGCTGAGGGAAGTTCATAAAATTGGCTGAAAGGACATTTCATTTACTTTGGTTTTGTTTCCTTTTCTTTTCTCTTTTTTTTCCTCTTTTCCTTTGAGAGAGAAACAGTCCTCTGGATTCCCAACTGAAATGAAAGGTACTCACGTAAATGTCTGGGATCAGGGAGGTTTCCACATCAGAAAGAGATATGTGAGTGCATGAGACTATAGGAGGGAATTATAACAGAAGCTTTATATTCCTCATGTTCTCTCAGTCTTTTTATAGCTTGTGAAGGCAGAAATAGTGGAACCTTGCCTGAATGGAAAGCAGGAGGAGCAGAACTGTACCTGGGGATGGCAAGAGTGACAAATTTTCCCAGATAATCTCTTTGTATAGACTGAAACTGTAGTTGTTACACTGCCCTGGCACCCTACTGGAAGGTGTGTTGCTTTCAAATAGATGAGACAAAAATAACTGTGTTGCTCTGTTCAGGAGGATCACAGACTGAAGGTGTGGCAGGGGATATGGTCTTAAGTGCAGAGTCATGTCCTTCATTGATCTTTATTATTTAAAAGATGTGCAGTTTCAAGCACGGTGCAGTGCTTTGGGCACTTCTGCCTGTTTGACTGAGCCAACAGAAGCCATCAAATGGGATATGCTTCCATAGCCAGAAGAGAACATACATGAGCTCCTCAGCTCTGAAACCCTTTCAGACAGGGACTATATTCTCTCAAGTCCAGTGCTGGACTCAGACCAAATACACAGATCTCTGAAGTACCCTTAGATGTTCTCCCAGTTCTCTAGGTCCATCATCACTAGGGTTTTAGTCATCATTTCTTACTAAAAAAAGAGATGATGCCTTTGAACAGTAAAACCATACTGCTGAGACAAAAGCTGCCCACATGGTTAAAACTGCATCACCATAGCGACCCTGCTGGCTTTATCATCTCTGATCATATCTGAGGTCATGTAGTTGAAGTCTGTTTCAGGCTATGGAATATTCCTCCACATATTTGAGGTACCAGAGAAAGATGAAAAGGATGACTGCATTTTAGAATAGCCTTATTTTGGCAAGTGTCAAAATCTGTGTTCTAATGAACATTTTTTTCTCTTGTCTTCATTTTGTCCACAGGCATGAAACCCATGGTGTCTACAGGTGCAGTCAGGAAAAGGAGCCATTTCTAAGGCATGCAAGATTTAGATTTCAATTTTTCTTTCAAATTCCCTGGGGAGAAAAGATGCTGACAGAAACAACCAAAAATCTAATTAGAGAAGAGCTTCAGTTGCTATTCCCTCAGTCTTTTTCATTTGTCTTGGCCTTTCTTGTTTTGTTTTAAAACTCTTTGAACTGGAAATACATTTTCCATTGAGTAAGATCCAGGCTATAACACTCCTCTGAAAATGCCACATTTTGAAAAGCTGACATTTAAAATTCTAGCTTAGGAAGTGGGAGAAAAAAGTCAGGAAAACAAAAAGACTGTGTTTTGATTTGTTCTTATGTTTTATCTGTGCCAGGTAAGAGCATAGGCAGAATAAGACAGGAAGAGAAAGCAGGTGAACCAAAATCAAAACATTTCCCATACAGCCCACATCTGATCTACATCAACCTCAGCTGTCTCTGCCTCCGGCAGCTCTCCAGAGCCACTTGCCAGTGGTTGTTTTTACCAAGAGTTCTGCTTTGCAAACAATTTGATGTATATATATATATACATCCAGCAAAAACCTCTCCTGTTGCTTTTTACAGCTTGTCCTTGTCATTTTGCCAAGCTCCATACTACATGATAGGGTTTTTCAGAAGCTTCTAGCTCAATTAAGGCAGACACAAAACCCCCTGCATTACTTCTGCAGCCAGAGCCAAGCACTTAGATGCAACCAGCACTGAGCTATCTTTGGGCAGATTCTCTGGCCTTCATTGTGAGAGGTCTTTAATGCCAGTGCTCTTAGGCATGAAGGGAGAAATTTTCCAAGCTGGTTGCTTATAATGATATCTCTGCATTCAGCTCTTGTATGCTACTCACATGAAGCTAGCCAGTAAGCAATTACAATACCTGAAAAACTGAAAGTACTTTTGATGGATGTTTTTTACCTTGTACTAGGTGTATGCTATATGTACAAGCTTGGATACAACCTGAAATACACTGCAATCTTGATAAAGGCTTTTGTGCAGCCAAAGGCTTAAGCATATGCTGAACTTTAAGAACAAGGGCACTTCTTTTAGTCTAAAACAAGCCCTGAGAATTAAAAACAAGTTTCCCAAGGCCCCATATTATGCTCCTTACCTACCTATACAACATTTGTTGCTAAAATGTAAATCATAAATTTACTGTTTTTAAGGGATTTTCTCATTAAATGTCCAGAGGTTTTTCAAGCATACACAAAATATTCCCTTCTCCCTCCTTCCCATTCCTGCCTCCCAAGCCAAGTGCACATTTTTCCTGTATCTTCACAAAAGAATAAAGCTCTAGGGCATACTCAAGACCTGAATGTTTCCAAAAAACTCTGTGAAGCTTCCTGCCTCAGTTTACATCAAGAAACAGCCCATACAGTTAGCAACAATATTTTTACATTTTGATTACTCTTACGCAGCTCTCAGACTTTTGGTGGATGTCAGATATGAGACCCACCTAGCAGGATCCTCTCTCAAACACTCCATCAGAATCTTGCCCAGAAAGTATTGACTTCAAGTATTTACTATGAGGGTGGTTAAACACTGGAACGAGTTGCCCAGAGAGATGTTAGATGCCCCATTCTTGCTAATAGTCAAGGTCAGGTTGGACAGGGCTCTGAGAAACCTCATCTGGTTGAAGATGTCCCTGCTCATTGCAGGGGTGTTGCACCATATGACCTTTAAAGGCCCCTTCCAACTCAAACTATTCTATGATTCTATTTGTATCTAAATGGAAGTATTAAAACAATGAATCAAACACAGTTCAAGGTTTTTAATTGTGTCTCCCGTTTCAGATTTCATTTTTAAGTCTTTCAATTATGCACTGACTTGTGTGTCTTCCACAGAGATGTTGACAATAGATTTAATTATCCTTTGCAGGAGACAGATACTGCTGCTGTTGGAGTGTTTTCATGGATTAATTTCATTGTGCTTTCCTTAGATTAACCCCTTTCCCTCTCTGGAATTTTCTTGTCACCAAAAGAAATCATCCATCAAAGATATTTTCACTGGAACTGAATATCTACATACGGGATATCTTTAGTCTAGGTCTGTTTAAAGCATATTCCTAATTTTAAACAGATACTCAAATACGACTTGATTAAGTACTGAAAAACATGCTTTCCTGTGTAAATCCCTGCTTTTAGAGTTATGCTCTTAATTTTTCAAATCAGAAACTGAATAGTAAGGAGTTGTTTATCAGAGCAAATAGGTTGATACTTTTCACATGTACTTCTTTTTCAACAGCAAACAGTTAAGTGTACTGATCACATCATTCATCCTGACTGCCAGTTGTGACAGCCCAACTCAGTTATGAGCTATTTCTACAGGAGTAGATATTCCATGCCCCAAAGGAATCAATAGGTACAGCCCTTCAGGACTGTGCAGAATAATTCAACTTGTGTGACTGGAAGTGCATTACAAGACTGTAGTGCTGTGTGTCATCATGAAGGCAAGGTCCACTTTCATACATATTGATGGAATTTCAACAGTGAATTTAAAAATGTGCGAAAGGCTCTGATTTCTCCCAACTAGCTTGTCATCATCAGCAACACAGAAAATGCAATTATAATTCAGATGACAGTGGTATGGGGGAGGTTATATACTGGTCTTTCATCTGTGTGTTATTACAGGAGTGTACTGTTGTTAATAAGATAAACAGTCATGATTCAGCATGCGCATTGAAATTTAGGATGAAGGTTTCATATTTCTGTAATCATTACTAACAAACTTGTGATATCAAAAGAGGGAACACGGTAGGACACCACAAAAAATACAGACTATTCTTTTAATAGCTTTGCATCTTTACTTGGAGTACATTAACAATCAAAACAATCCTAATGCTAAACTCATCTCCAGAAGCTTCATCAGTTGAATACTGAATTGCACTGAACAACAGTGCTGAGGTGGGAAATGATAAAGGTATTTTCCCCCCCAGCAGTATCCCCAAGCTCATTAAATGTACCTGAGACACAACATACTTTGTACAGCCATGTATTAACACTGTCATTACAGAAAAATATAACTGTCTTTAGGAAATTGGGGGCTTCATTTGTATATTTGCATGGTAAGAGAGAGTTCTCTGGCCTTATGAACATTCAGAACATAAATAAAAGGCACAGGGAGGGGATGAGGAAGAAAGCAAAGCTCTATTTTCAAATGAGGGAATAAAAAAGCAGAAAGTTTAAGTTTCTTACTCAAGGTCATGCAGAAGGAGCTCAGAGTGCAGTTCAGGAATGAGTTCAGATTGCCTGAATTCTAGCCCATGGCCTGAAGTGTAGGAACAAATGAGCTTTCCTTGCACATTAGTCTAATCCAAACATCACATAGCAGCAGCAAGCAGTTAAAAGCAAGCTAAAATCTACTCTCAGTGGAGTGACTTTGTCAAGTGAGAACTGAGGCAGACCTGGAATGTCAAAGACTTCTGGCTGTCATTTTATCAAGATAAAAAATAAATTAGAGGAGGCAGTTTCTCTGTGAATTATCTGTAATGAAACAGCCAAAGCCCTGAACCTTCCTGCCCTGAATGTCTTTACCATCCATTTCCTCAGCAAAGATGTATGAGCAATCAGATGAAACAAGTTTGAAAGCCATTGTGTTGAACAGTGTTGTTCTGCAGGCTGCAGCTTTCGATGTCTCTGCTGAAGCAGTACAGCAAGCACTAGTGTCTGATGTTCATACAAATAACTCTAACATACAAATAACAATTGTGTTTGTGACAGGCAAGAGACCTACATGACCATGTGATGAGAAAGGTACACAGAAACAACACCCACTTAATAATATTCCTCTATTTTCTATAACAGAGAAGCAAAATCTGTCAAGGACATGAGGTCAAATAACTTCAGCAGGAAAAGTGGCTTTGTAACTTTGGGGTTTTTTTGGTTTCTTTTCTTGCTGTCCAAGGATTCAGGTTGTTTAGGTTGAGAAGCAACTCTGTTGTTGAACGCTGCAGTGTGATAGGCACCAATCCCGAGTCTGTGCATGCAGCACAGGCCAGGGTAAAGTATTAACCTTTAAACTGGCAGCATTTTGAGGTGGTGAAAAATTTTCTTTTGAGCACAGATAGTTTTCTCCTGTGCTGACAATGAATGACAAAAATGCTGGTGCTATTCTTCTTATCTCAATGGAAATTTAAGAGCATAATTACCAGCTTGTATTACTTTGTACAATGGAGCATATGCTAATTAGGAAAGGAAATATTGAAGTTTCCTCGCTGTTGTCACCCAGTAAGAATATCATGATGATTATACATAGATTAATCAGAGAACTATCTTGGAAAAATCTTTCCAATAGTGGGACTATAGATATTAAGTGCAAGGTGACCTTATGAACAGTTTTTAGGAAGTCATATAAAAATCCTAAAGCTAACAGGAAAGTTAGATCACTTTGGAAAGCATTCTTACATTAAGATCATTGTAATATGAGCTGTTAGTTGTTTTGCTTTTAATGACATTTATATGATGCCAGATATAAATGCTTTACAGGAAAATTTCATGACAGTCAGGGTTAGAGAAACAGCCAGAATCCCAGCACCCAGAAATCAGCACTGCTCTATGTTCTGGCTTTGGTGCCTGCCCCCTCTCCTCTCACACAGACTTCAGTGATTATTTTCCTTTTGTGTCTTCTTCAATAGCAGAACATTTCTGAAAGCCTTGTCCTTGTTTCTCTTCAGGCATCTTTTACTGACATTGTGTTTTTGTCAGAATGCACAGCCACAGCCCTCAGCATCACCACAGGCACAAACAGGCTCTACAAGAGACTGCTGCGTTGTGGTTCCTGCCCCTGAATCCCACATCTGGGTAAAAACATCAGTTTTTTGCTGCTGCCATTTGCCTCTTCCTACCCGCTTAGTAATCCGCTCCACTACAGAGATGCAGTGACTTTTCAGGCCCTCCAGTGAGCCTGCCTTGCAGTTCATTCTTCTCTTCAAACCCAGGTGGATTCTCAGATGAAGCAGAAAGCCCTAGAAAGATATCAGGAGTACAAATCTCAAACAAACTCTTGCACCTTGCCTCACCAGCTTCTCTTTTTTTATCATTTTCCTGAAGATCAAGTGGAACATGGACATGAAAAAAGAGAGCCAGAAGGCTGCAGTTTAAGGTACAGCTCCGCAGCTCTGAAGTCTTCAAAAAAAAAAAAACTCTCAGAGGGATACAGGAGACATCAAGATGCAAAGGGACTGCAACATAAGGAAAGACCATTATTTTTTCAAACCCTAAAAGATATCAGCTGTGGCTCACACTAAAAGAAGAGTCCTTAATAGATTGTAGTACTTTGAAATATTGACCACCACTCCAGGGGGAAGGGTTGGATAGGACACACTTTTTTCATATGCCATTGGGGAAAAAATGTGCAAGGTGACATATCCACCCTTTTTAAACCTGCCTAATGCCTTTCCTTCAGCAAAAATGGAGTGGCATAGATTTTGTGGATACTGAACATCCTGGATTGTACCATCCTGTATATCTGTGCAGGACAGAACTAAATAGAAATTGGCAAATTCTTGTTTTCTGATACCTGTGCCTTGAATGCAAGGAAAAGAAACTTTCCTTTGAGAAGTGGGGTCGGACAAAACAGTCTCCAGAAATCCCTTTCAACCTCAATTATCCTCTGAAATCAATATCCATTCTGTAAAAGGATGGATATTCTCTTGATGGGCTGTTTAACTTTTTCAGTGAGTTGTGTGATTTTTGTTACTGAAACAGTTAATTTGGTAAATGTTTTAGTCTATATACAATCCTGTTGCTATAACTACATTTTATTCTCCTATAATTTGCATATAGCTGGGCAAATATTCTTCTTTGCTGAATATTTCTTTTGTTGCAACATCCACCTGAAGTCATTGCCAGATTGGGTAAAATTCACCCAAAGGTTCTGCTGGTTGCTCTGCTAACTCTTTATGTTGACAAATCTAGAAGCAGGAGGTCAAGATTCATCTAACAGGGAGAGTAATCTGAAAGTTTGGAGGTTGATCAATACTGTTTCAAGGCTCAGAGTGATTCCCAGCCTCTTCCTTATCATATAAACTGAAAGAAGAGCTCCCTTCAGATCGCCTGGGAAGCTGACACTCATCAAAACGTACTGTATGTACTCCTTGACACACACTATGAGAAAGAAACCATCTCATACCGAGAAGGTGTTGCTTCCAGATCTGGTGAATACTGAAGCAGGGCTATCAAAAAAGATCAGAAAGAACAGAAAAGACAGAAAAAAATCACAGCAGGTCCCTGTATGACAGAGCAGTTCAGGGTATTCTTATATGGTATGTGAGCTTTAACACTCACAGAAGAAAGTGCAGGACATTTGTCCTGAGTTTCCCACACTGTGGGTGATTGTCTCTCCCTCTGACTACTGGCATAATTCTTTGAGAGTTTTGTGACTGACTACTCAAATTATCCATCTTCTTTTCCCAGTCTGTTTTAAAACTTAGCTGAGAGTAGAAAGCTAATGCAATGGACAGGTTTTTTATTTTTTTTTTTTTCTTAAAGCCTGGAGACTTTGCCTCTTGCTTTGGACTTTTTCTTCTTCATCTTTAAATGTAGAAATCAATAATTTAACCAGCTGAAATTATATGTTCACACTGTCATTATAGCATCTACAATAGCAATGTTGTATGATTGACAGTATGGACATAAAGTGACCATATTTTGGAGAAAATAAACATTCAGGTCAAACAACTGCTTCAGGTTAAATATGATTTATCATATGCTATTGCCTTTACAAGTCAGGACACCTGTTTGCTGGGGAAAGCATCAATAAAAGAGACATAACAAAAATCATTTCTCTTTCCTTGCAGATGGAATTTACTATGGAGAGGGTCAGAAGTAATTTCCATAAATGTTCTAAGCTATAAAGGGATGTACATTGTGCCCTGGTGTTAGAGCTTACCTGGTTTAGGATTTATTGTCCAGTTACAGAGGAAAAGGGGTAGAAGTTTAAAGAATTGAACTGGATTAGGTAAAAAGAGAAAACTGTTTCTTTGTGAATGTTCTTACTTTTGTGTCTACAATTAAACATAGATAAAGAAGTGCTGAGAAGGAAAAACAGGCAAAAAGATTTAAATATTTTTTTCTATGGATTCAGAAATGGAGGGAGCAGAACAATGAAATGCCAAGTTAAGTTACAGATGTAGCAAAAATACAGATCAGAGTCTGAATAAGCTTCACATTAGCAATGAATTTCAGACTTAATCCTGCTGATGACATCTTGAGATTTCCCCCATAAATGCCTAAACAATATGTAGCACTGTGTGTGATGGGACACATCTGCACGTGTACTGTTAGCCATCTTTGGATGAAAGTCAGTGGCAAGTAAAAATGGAAATTCAGTTTCAAAAACAGCAGGAAGCCAAAAGCATAGTTAAGGGTGTGGATCAGAATTCAAAACTGCACTCTTCAGTTCTACTGTTAAATTCCCAAATTAAACCAGTTCCCAGTTTTTATCAGCTTCTCCCAGCTATTACCCTATGTACCACAGTACTCCAAACAGCCTCTCCATACACCATCCATGACACTTTAGAGCAAACTCCACCCAGCTACATCATGGGGCTGACTGACTTTATACCACCCTCTCCTGGTTCACCTCCTTGCAAACTTTGTCTGCGGTGAATCACGCTCAAATACACCCACGGGGCTTGGAATGCAATGTAAAATAGAGCCTACCTCTTCCAGCTGCACCAGGAAAGTGACATTGTGTCCTTGCTCAGCTGTCAGTCTGCCATCAGATGTGATTATGCGGAGGCCCTGGGGGGGTTTGCCGGGGCACTGCTGTGGTTTTGCCGTGTACCGTTCCCGCACACCGTCCGTGCAGTTATTGGAAACAACCTTCCGGTATCTGAAAAGGGAAAGCGAAATGTGTGGAAGACGCTGACAAAGAGTATAACAGGGCTAAATGGGAACAGGTTTCTTTAGGCTAAGGAGATTGGAAGAACATGGATTCCCAAATATATTTTAGCACTTGCCTCAGCCAAGTATTCCTCATGTGCCTAAAATACAAGTAGTTAATGCTGTTGTTAATGGCACGCCATAATTTCCTGCATAGCATGTCTTGATACAATATATTTATAAATTGCCTAAATTATAAAGTTATATCATCTGTTACATGTTAAATAACTATAAAGTTATAAATAAATTATATACATATACAGTATGGAATTGTATTCCATTACTACACTGTTAGGCAAAGTTTAACAACTTTTCTCACACGCTCTCCACTTCCTATTGAAAGGTAAGTGTCTCTAAAGATGGAAGCCTTGAGAGTTGGAAAATAAGAGAGTTGAAGCAAAAAGCAAATTCTGCCTGACTTTGAGTGTACAAAACCCCCAAACACATCTTAGGTTGCTTTGTCTGCTTTAATCACTTGCACCATAAATGAAGTCTGTCAGTATCTTAACTTAAACTACATCTTCCACTGACTCCCAAGAGAGTCAAAGAACAATCAGCATTCAGGTTAGGTGCCCATCTATTACTTTAGTTCACATATAAATCAGTTTCATCTCTTTCCACTAATTTATTTTCCATTTTTTCTGCCTCTCCTGATCTCACATGATTTTAAGAGGAGACTTTTCTGAGACTAATGATTTGGTCTTTGCCTTATGGTTTTGCCCCCAAGTTTCTTTAAGGCATTATCTTTCAGAGAAAAGTCTGGAACATACAGGAGGGAACAAGAGGTTCCAAGGGCTTCAGCCAGCTTTGAGACACCTATAGTAAATGTAGCTATAGTTGTAATTGGGTTAAGTCCATATGAGTGCTTTAGCTAAATAAAGTCTGGTGTGCCACTTACCCAGTGCTGTTGAGATAACTCTGTCCAAGGCTGCAGTCCTTTGACAAGGAAGATGGGTTATACCAAAATGCTGGTAAACACTGGCCATTGCTGTGACGTTCATATCCATAATCACTGTTTTAACATTAAAAGAAACCATAACATAAAAACCCAAAAGAACAAATACAGGTATTAGCTCATGTCCTCTACTATTAATAAAAGTTTTGAATTTTCCTCCCTCTGTTTACTAGGGTTTCTGATTTTTAATACTGATAGAACAGATTGTTTATTTCACTTCACCTTTTTTTGTTGGGGGAGTTACCTTGCATATATCCCAATATAAACAAGCAGAACCAGACCAGGTAGTTTATGAGCTATTATATCAGGTGTTCTCTTTCCACAGACTAATAGGGCTTCTCAGGATCAACTCTAGGCTCAAATATAATAAAAACTAGAGATCTAAGCCAAGTTAAATCACCCTTGCCTCAATCATATCTTAGAAAACTGAAGTGCTAAAAAGCTAATTGTATTTGGAAATTATATTAAATAGAATGTAGAGGAAAATTTACACCACTGAGAGAGATCTCACCTGAAGGCATTAACAGAGAATTTGGTAATGGAAAAGAAGGTTGTGATCTTCCATTCTATTTTTGTTTGGAAGAGGAAATGTTACCAAAAATCATGTGTTAGAAACAATTAATCAAACTGTAATTTTTTCACACAGTTTGGGTTTAGCTATGAATAAATTTGCTTTGTTTTCACTAAACAAAATTTCAAATTGTTTCTGACTCCAGGTAAACAAAGGTTCTATAAAAATTGTTATTTTTATAGAATAAACAAACAAACCCCCTCTTTAATCAGTATTCCATTCACATGTGGTGTTACCTTCCAGCCATTGAGTAATGAGGACTACTTGGTTGGATAAGCACTCTTATTCCTTTTACTAAGGACTTTTTCTCCATAGTCCATAATGGAGAAGTTAATGGGATTTCATTTCTGGAAACTGCTATAGAGAGTCCACCAACTCCATTCCAATATTCCAGTTGTAATATAGTCCTTGATCTTAAAATGGCACTTATTTGCAAAGCACTTTTTAAAATTATTATCTTTAATATCTTGGTATCAAGTAGCCTGATATTCTTTTTACTTCTGCCTCAACTTTTCCTTCTGAATTGAGAAAAAAAATGTTTTGAGGTAATCTTAAAAAGGAGAAATTAGAAATATGACATTAAGCAAAAGAAAATTAAAGCTGCATATCACTTGGGAAAACTCCTAAACATCTATTAGGCTGCATGTCTGCTCCAAAGGAACATTTTGGCAGCTGTGGTGCTTGGGATATCTACAACAAGTAATTGAGAACATACTCTAGGAAACAGCAATGAAGTAGATGACCTAAATGGTCTTTCCCTCATTTTTTTTTTGACTGAGTTTTCACCAATCTATTTACTCAGATGCTAGTGTCTGAATGTTGCTTAATTGCTTTAGAAGCATCAGCCAGCTTGTTCTCCCACTGCCATGTGCTTCTATAATCATCCTTGTTGGAATAAGAACACTATAGCTGCAGAATACACTTTGTAATGAAGAATAACACCATCCTGATTTGCTTAGAGAAAACAAATATTTACATACAAGTGGGACTATTGTATTTTTGTAATTCATTTGTAAACACTCTGCAGCACTGTATTCCTAAGTTATCATGTGTGACTCTAATTAAAAAGCTGTAAGACTGTACACACACAATATTCTGTAATCAGTTAAGTGAAAACAAAACAACCTAATACAGTGAAATCTGCCTCAGAGGGGATCAGTACTCACAGCCTAATTTAATGCAGTAGTCTGAGATTTCTTACTTTACAGGCATCTAGATTCAAGCTACTATTTTTGTTCGTAATACTACCTGAACATCTGGGCAAGCTAAGCTTGACTTAACTAGTTCTGACTGTACTTAGATCATATTTCTCAAAGTCAAGAGAAAGAAACCATAGGATTTTCCACAGCAGAAACAGTTATAAGCACAGAAGTTTCAGTGTTGTTTTCAGGCTTGCAAATCATCTGGCTCATTAAGGCCCTACAGAAATATCATCCCAGTAAATGACATGAATTTCTATTCCATATCCCTCTACAGATGCAGCAGCTGCCTGTTCACCTCCGCAGTCTTGGAATCTAATGAATTCCTTGGCTACAGGCTGGTGCATGCAGAACACTGATGCTGACAACAAATTGCTGCCTACAATTTGGCACAACAGGCTTTGTAGCAATCAACAAGCATTAGCATCAATTGGATTGCCATAGCACGAGCCAGTACAGCAAAATCTGGAGATGGGGAAGGCATCAGCCTCAGACTGCAATCAGCTAGCCGAGTCATTGCCTGGTAACTGGGAATTGGAATTTGCATATATTGATGATATTTTGTGCCTGCCTGAAAAGAGCTCAGGTGACATAGATAATGTACCTATCAAAAAGGAGTGGAGCATTTGCCATCAGGGATTGCTTTATCAATATGAACCAACCTATCTTGTGGCTCTCACTGATTATGGTTTTACCTTGGCCAATTTCACTGGTTTAAATGGGAATCCTATTGGTCTTAGTCAAGTAAAATTGCAAGTTCTTCTCTGTAATTAGATACAAATTCATTCCAGAATTTCTGTATCCCTACTCAAAGCTCCTGATAAATGCCTTTATCTAATGTTATTTGCAGCACAGTTAATAATCAAAAGAAAAGAAATTCCTTAAGGAAGTTTGTAGTTTGAATACAGAACTGATAAACATACTGTCATGGAAGAACTGTTAATTCGAAATTATTAAAATCACACTGCCCTAAGATATAGAAATAACCAGTTAAGTCAGATGAGTGACTGCCACATGCATACCATCTAAAAATCAAGAGATGACTTAGCATGTAGCAACAGGACTTCTTTAATATTAACAGCTTCATCTTAAGGTAGACTATGCCAGAAGCTGAGAAGGCTGAAAATGGTTTTGTAGGCTGTGCTTTCCAGACTTTTCAGACATTAAATAGGGCGTAATCGAGGCATCTCTGAAAATAGTCACTTTTGTTTTGCAGTTTCCAAAAGCCCCAGTAGAAAAAAATAACTGTGGTCACAGCCATGTAAAAGTCTTATCACCTTTTTATTCACTTAATACCATTGTCTAATATTTAACTATGATGCAAGTGTAGATTTGTATTAAAGGGAAGCTGTTCTACAGAATCTGACATGGGATTAAACTCAGAGAAGGATGGATTCAGCTATAGTCTGAACTGTGGATCTACAAAGGTGTATGATTATAATTGCATCACAGTATTTGAAATCAAGCTATACCAGCCTATGTAAATACAGAACCTAAAATCCCCATAATCTTCCCAGTAAATCCATGCCTGGTAGATATCTAGGCCCTCAAAGGTGCAGAGATTCACTGTAGACTTTGCATAGTAAACTTGCATTTTCCACAAACATTCAAAATGAACTAAAAATTCATTCAAAACTGCCATTTCTTAGCTAACCAAGTGTGCCTCAATGAGAAAGCAAAGTTAGTTAACCTAAGGGTGTAAATGTATGTGTATTTCAGAACTGGCACCTGCACAATCATCAGAACTGATGAGTGGTGACACATGAAGCCAACAGAATCTAATCACACTCAGTATCTGTCCTCTGCCTCCCTGTGGTTTGTCGGAACAGTTTCTCATGATGCAGGACTCTGATGTTTTAGCGTAAGAACTAAACCTGGAAGGCAGGGGTGTAATTTAAGTGCCAGACAATAAAAAAATAGAGCCAGCCAGATCCCTGCTGATATCATCAGTGAAGTAAATAGACCTGATTCCCAACTGCACTAAGGTTCCTTCGTGCCTCTCTGGCTACCCAAAATCACTAGCACCAGTATCAACAGGCTCATACCTCTCATGAACGTGTGAGATACGGGAATACTGACAGGAGAAGCCCTCAGTATTAATGACGGGGGTTCAGAGGGAGGACTGACAGCGAGACAAAGTTTCTATTAAAGGATCTGGGAGGCAGGTAGCTGAAGGATGAACACCACCAAAGATTTCCATCTGTGTCTAGGAGGTGTTTCTACTGAAGAGATATTGCCGCAATAATGCTCAGACGGCAGGAAGGAACACAATGTAAGGAAACCGGGTAAATTAATGTTTTAATAACACCGAAGTAACGGTGTCATCCATTTACCCAAATCAATTAAATGAAGAAGGACATTCCAGTTTCTAGGCTGTTGCTAGGACAGATTTGCCGAGGGCTCCTGCACATTCCCAGTCCCTCAATTCCTGAAGCGCTATTGCCCTCTGGCTGCGAGCCTCAGCCCCTGCATGGAGAGCAGACACCTGCGCTCCAGCACTGTGCCCAGCTCGTTTGGGTTCCCCCCCGTGATAAAAGATGTCTTCTGTCAGAAGAGTTCAGGTTCCCAAGGCTAGAGAAACTACAGTCATTTCTAATGTCACTCAGTTTTGCTGCTGTGTAAAACAATAAACAAATGTGCCCTTTTCTCTGAGAAGGAACTACCATGGGCTGCATACAGATTTGAAATGAACCTGGAGTTCTCTGATATTACAAGGAGAAAAAACGTTACAAAATCTTTATGTCTTTTATAACTGGCACTTTTTGCCTGAACTGATAAAAGAGCACTTGCAGGATTACCAGCAGTAACGCAACTCTTTTTCTCACTCTACCTGACCACAGAGATACAATTTTTTACTCCAATCTCTGACAAGCTTAGATAGTAAAATTTTCCCCATACAAATTTAGTGTTTAAACAGAAGAGACAGCACAATAACAGGCATTGTTGTCTTCTTCAACTCTATATGCAATTCTGGGTCCTGTAACCATGGACGTTAATATAAAAGGCTGCCCAGTTTATTTTAAGATTGAAAAATCAAGTGCAGGCAGCTAAGGGGCTTCTCCCTGCCTGGGGATACATGTCCCCTTCAATCTCCTTCAATTAAGAGCCCTGCCCAGCAAAAAGAAAAAAAAAAGAGAGAAACAGAGAATTCAAAAGTACTTCTGAAATGTCAGGAGTGAGGATGATGAAAGTGCTTCCTTCTTCCACCAAAGGAAAGACCCCACAGAAGACATTCTTCCACAGCAAGAATACCTCTACTGATTTTCCTCCAAAACTCCTTCCAACTGCTGCAGGGTGGACTGGAAGTGAAGTCTAGTGCAGAGTTCAACAAGACAGGCACTGCAAGTTACACTGGTGCAGCAGCAGCTTCGCTTTTCTTAGCAGACAGCAAAATTGCTTTTTTCTTGCCATCTCTTTTCTCCTTCCCAGATAAACTTCTGTCTTCTGTTCCCTGTGGAGTTTAGTCTGGCAAATCTATGTAAAATTATGTTCCTGGTGAATATTGCTGGTAAACGTTTCTGAACTGGATGCTTAAAGCAATATTTCAGTCTTTTTTCATCAGAGGCAGCAGGGAAGGAAGCCGAAACGGGTAAAGAAGAAATCCAGATCTGAAGACTGCAGGAATAACATGAGCTCAGGAAGAACTGGAGGGGATCACGACAGTCCAAACCAAAACTGATTCCATCAGAAGGAGGAAAGCTCTTCTAGGTCAGGAAGGTCCTAATTCTGCCTCTTCCAATAGATTTGAGGAGATTTGTTAATGTGTGTGAACTGTAAGTGGCTGTTATGCATCCTCAAGCATCCAAGCACTCTCTTGAAGATTCTCCCACAACCCAGCAGTGGAGAAAATTTCCTTGAGGTGAACATTAAAGAAATAAAAGCATATTTCCCCTAGCAAATGTCACTGAGGTACTTTTGTTCTGTACCTAGCAACAAAGTTTTGTCATAGTAAACCACACAATCAATTCTAATGAAATAAAAATATATATTCTAAGAAAGAAGTTCTGGAAGAAAAGCATATTTTTATCAGAAGTGTTTCAGGTATGCATGTCCCTTATGACTGCCAAGGATTTAATCACTAATGAACTGACTGTAAATCAATTCTATCAACTATTTTACGGGGGCATAAGTTTGGCTCAGCATTGTACTGCACGTTCAACAAGAGGGTCAAAATCTTCAGGGAATTTCCTTCCTGTTAATGATGTTTTGTTTGTTTGGGGTTTTTGTTTTTGGTTTGGTTTGTTGCAGGTTTTTTGGGGTTTTTTTGTTGTTGTTTGGCTGTTATCTTTTTTACATCACTAGAGTAATGTTAAATGGTTGAAATCCAGGACCTTTGGATACCTAAATGATAAACTACACACAGAACTGAGGTACTTTCTCCCTAGCAAAGAACTCAGTGCAAGACGGGGAAATCACCAGGAAACCTTATTCAGAGAATCAGTGCCCAAATATGCTAATAATTGTTATTGTTGGTGCAAAAGGATTTACTGTTTTTGCACATGGAAAAGCTTCCTGCGATTGTATGATTTTATATAGAAAAAACCCTTGCATTTTCGGAAAAGCAAGAAGGGAAATGCTTTACATTTCCATGCTCCTGGAATAAACTCATATATCAAGAAACAAAATATTGATAGGATGAACCTCTTCAGGGTTCACGTTACAGATTCTGGGTTTAATTAGTAGCATGGCATAGATCTAGCTGGGTGAGGAACAAAGGGGGTTTATTAGTCAAAAGAGCCACCATTTCTCTCATCCAAGATACTCAGGACTTTCAGACTTGGAGAGAAGAGGCAAAAAAGAGATTTCAATAATGTGGTTCCCTGCCTTTTTTGTGCAAATTGGTGTGAGTCAGCAGTAATCTTGAAATGAAACCAGCAGCTGAACATTTTATCACACCATGAAAGCAATATCTGCTGGATACTATCAAACATGATGGTTCAGATATAACAAATGACCCAGGAATTTCTGAGATATTTGATTTCTGGAAGCAGAAGGCCTACTTTGCATATGCATATATTTACTTTTACTCAGATATATGTATGTTTGGGTGTAAAGAGTTTATTTTGTTTTTTACACAAAATGTATAAAGACAATATGTCTTTATACTACTTTCACAGCCACCCCTGGTCCTTGCTGAGGTTAGATATGCTAAATTTATCTTGTTATCTTAATGGTGCACAGAGCTCAGATGTGACCTGGAGAATGGTCTGTTCTGCATCAATTCTGTGGGAGTCCTCAAGATTACAGATATCTATTCCACCTTTCCTTCCTTTGACATACCTGCACTATCAAAGAGCAACCTATTTTGACACTTACATGTTTATTAATATCTACTCTCTGCCAGCCTACAGCCTCTCAAGTGAGCTCTGCATTGCTGTGGTAGAGAGCACGCGGTCCTTGTGCCCACTGCTCACCAGTCAAAGTCAGCCTCCGTGCACACACATGGCTCCGAGGTCATACCCCCAGCATATTTTCCTTGCATGCATTTCCTCTCTGACTTGCGCTTCCTGTAGATCCTTTTGGCTCCCATGATGCAAGCTTCTCCCTAGAAACAAAACCAAAAATATTTCTTTGACGCCCACCAGGCTATTTGTGTCACCTGTTTTTTCCAAGCCTGTGCAATGGGAGGTGTTACTCAAGGGAAGAGGACGGGAAGTCAAATGCCATCTCAGTACACTGGAGCTAGTTGAAGCTACTGAAGCTTTAACTGAGACTAAACCAGCTTTTCCAATACATACTAAGAAACTATCTGAGGTTACTTATGTATCTGATTCAGAGCTGAATTCATTCCAAACCCAATGAGCAATTGATCCAGGCCCATTTCACAGCAACTGAAACATCCCTCTGCAATCTGAGACACAGAGCATATTGATCTCTTTGGGAATAATTTCATTCAATAGAAACTAGTAAAATGTGTTTATGTAAATACTTTCCATGGATGAGTTCGGGTTTTACTGGGTTTGACTTGTTATGTGGATGCTAAAACTCCCTGTATTCAGTACCCTGCTAAATATTTCTATCTAGGGAACAAGGCTCAGCCTTGCAATCTCAATGGAAAGGAATTCAAAAGGCAAGATTACACAGCAGTCTTCCTAAAAATAGTTCTGCAAGCTCCAAAGCCAGCATCCTCAAAGAAATACTGCAAAATTCTTGATATTTTCGCTCATGCAAGTACAAGAAAGTAAAGAACAAAATACAGAGAAGTCTCAGTTATTACCTTTTATGCTGTTAAAATTGTTGCAAAAAATTTTTTTGTGGCTTTGATTTGATAATTTAATGGCATCAAACAGAAGAGCCTGAATAGCAACTGGTATAAAATGTTGTGCTTCCTTGAAATTCAAGGAACTGTACTGATTTTCAGCATCTAAAGATCTAAGGAATAACTGGTCTCTTTAGTGTAGAGTTTTGCCTTGTGTGAGCAGCTAGTCTGAGTCAAGCTACTTTCATTTCATATTCTAAATTCTTGCCCAGCAAGAACCATACAGAACGACAACCTTTGATGATATAAATGTGTGCTTTGCCTTAGACTTTAATGGAGCCTGTGATGTTTATATAACCACAGAACTTGGGCCATATTTTATTCTAACCTGATATAAAACAGGCTGTTGTGTCAAACTTGGCAGAGCCGGAAAGGTGCCCCAGGGCAGGTGCAGGCACTGTGCAGAGCACCTTACCTTGATAGGCATGTAATCAATGGTTCCAAGAGTGATGCAGCAGCCGCATCAGGACAAGGCAGAGGGGCCACTGAGCTGGGGAACAAAGTGTCCAACCCCCATGACAGATAGAGACAGAACAGGGATGAAACCAAGTGGGCAATGAGGCTAAGGGGACCCAACTAGAATGGTCTTAAGACACTGGCTCTGAGGACGCAGAAGGACAGAGAAAGGGAAAGGAGGTAAGGACAGGGAAATTAGATGGGAGGAGTAAGAGTGAAGGAGTTCAGGCCTCAGTGGCAGTGTTTCTACTGTTGATGCATCCTTTAAGTCTGAGCTAATTGCCTGCATAGAGGATGATACCCAAAAGACAGGTGTTCATCCTTCAGGGCTCACAGAATCTAAATCTGAAGCCAACACATTGATGTAACAAAATGGACCCATCCAGTAAGGGACAATCTCATATGCCAAACTGACAGGAAAGGATATTGGATCATGCTGACCTTTAACTGTAGAATCATTAGCTAGTTCAAGTCAGATCTCAGCCTACTTGCCTCTCACCTGGCTATGGAGTTGCCAAGGCCTGTAGTCCTCTTCTGCGCATCTCCGATCAAAAATGGACTTGTAGTCTATTTTCACCAGCTGCCACTCTGAGCGGTGGCTGAAATGTCCAAACACACTACAGGATGCAGCAGAAAGAACATACAGTAAAAGGAAGCACCTGATGGAGTCTGGTAGTTACAGAGGTACAGTTACCCACAATTTCCAACAGAGATCAATTGCTTCAGGAGTGATAGTACTACTCATTTTCACTTGACTGACATAGCGAAAGTGAAACTTAGCCTACTAAATATCTATAACCATATTAAAAATTGCATTTAGCGCTTATTCTGTTCATCAAGACCCTCCCACTTTTGACAATACCCAAAAAGACTCTATTTGAAGCAAAGACTCAAGAGAAGACTTGATGTGGGGCTGGAGACAGTAACACCTATAGGATTTTTATCTCAATTATAAGTTTTGGGAATTCCTTCCACGTAAATTAAAATCAGAACCCGAAGGAAACATTCTTTATACATCTCTATTAACTAAGTTTAGTTTCCAAGCCACACATTCTGCCTATTACAAATCAGTCAGAAACCGAATTTTCCTCCTGCTTTTGCAAATCTGACCTCAAGTAAAATGACATAGTTTCTGTCACGATGAGTCCAGATTTATGCATCGTACAGAACTCAGCACACCACTTTGAAACTAAACATAATTTTTTATGAGTCAGCCTCCAGGCAATGTTTTGTCATTCATTTTTACAGAAGAATGTCTTCACTTTTCTGTCTCAGTTAAAAAAAAGAATGTAGCAGCAAAAACACAGTTATAAAAACACTTCACCATCTTTCTTTCAAATATTCATCTGTCAACAGTAACTCTGCTTTATATCACATCCAATTTGAGGAGTCACATTTCATGTTGATAAGCTAAGTGATAATGTGTTTGCAGTTTGCAAGGAACCATGTTGTCATTCCCTCAATCATATCAGAAATAAACTGATGATTTAGCAACAGAAGACTGCACACTCCTGGCTTCAGTTAGTACTTGGTTTGGTCCCCAATCAGAAATGCTATTGTTATGAACAACCCTTGTAGGATATTTATGGTGCAGTTCTCATGAACAACAGCATCATGGCATGCTCACTTACGTCATGATGAGAGTTTCCTCTCCAGGTTCCCCTAAAACTCCATCTACAAATAGTGGGAGGGATGTGAAACTGTACTTGCTCCAAGATCTCCCTTCATCAAAACTTAACCTGGAAGAGAAAGCAGAATAAATGTCTTCTTTCCTTACTCTCCTACTTTACTTGAGGAGACTCTCTAGTCCACTACAGCTGCTATGGAGAAGTGGGAAGCAGCTTCTCTTTTTGGATAATGACTTTTTAGTCCTTTAAATAACTATTTTTTGGGGGAAGCATCATAAGCCAGAGCATTGATCAGACTTGTTTGGCATCATACCACTAACCCATGGCCAATATTTCAGTCGCAAAAACTAATAGTTATGTGAGAGATTGATGCTTTAAGGGCAAAATGTAGCCTAGGGATAAGATTTTTTAAAAAATAGACCAGTGATTTTGAGCATCCCATTTCTGGGTCCCCAACATTAAACATTTTAAGGAGGTTAGTTTTCTGGAGCATGAGAGCTTTGACTCTTCAGACCAGCAGTCCTCCCAGCGTGAGCATAAGTGAAAGCTCAGAACTGCTCATCATTTGTTAAGACTTGGGTCTGTGTGTTTCAGATTTTGATAAGACACTGACTGTAGTGGAAGTAAATAAGGCAAAACAGCAAAAAACTGTATTCTACCTTCTAAGCTCAAGAGTGCTAACTAATGACTTATTGGTTATGTAACCCTGAATCTATTCAAGAAAATTCTGGTTCACAAGTGCTGTCTGCCACATAGAAGACAAGTTAATCAATAATTTTGAAACTAAAGAATACTTTATCAATTTAATAAGAGATAAAGGCATAAACCATGTATATATTTTACAAACAACCAAACTCAAGAAACCAAGTTGTGGTAAACCAGGAGCGTTGTGGTATATTGACAGTATCTTAAATCTGGCTGAGCCAAAATTATGTAAACCCGAACTGCCAGGACTTCTTAGCTTTATCTGAGTTAATGTTTGCCAGTAGCTGAACCAATATTGTCTAGATTATAGCTACAGAAAACTGGATGCATATTAACTGCCTATTTCCTGCATCTGAAAAGAGGGAGAGCAGACATTTAGCACAGAAGGAGTCATTACCAGAGGTGTCTGATAGGTAGAGATGTGTGTTTCATGGCAACAAGTACTCCACCTTGATCCAGGTAGAGAACACTGTGCTCTTCCTCAAAGATCTGGAAAAAAAAGTATCTATTTAAATCTATTCTTCTTAGTATCAAGAAAATTGCATAGTTTTTAAAGTACGATCATGATAGAGCACAGGTATATGCTAATGAAGTTACAGATTAGAGGAAATTATAGAGATGGTTTCTATATTCTGTATTTTATTGTTTGGGCTTTTTTCCCCCCAGTTTTCCCAGGTTTTTGGGAAAATGCATTCTGCCTCTCACAGAAAGTTAGAAGCATGTTTTTTTTGCAAGTATCAACAATTTCCCTTCTTTCAATGACAAATTTTTGTTTAAAGAAGAATTTCATGTGCTTGCACATATCTGGCCCTATCTCACATAATTGATGTAGACAGAAAAATGAGGGCTAGTCAAACATTGCAAAATAATTAGATTCTTGGAATATCAAATATTTGAAAAGATTTTCTTTTTCTTTCCCTTTTTTGTATTAACTCTCTGCAAACATTTGCCCTCTAGTCTATATAGCAGCATTTGTCTGTCTGAGAAAGTTATTCTTTTTCTGCATGACTTGATATCCCATTCAAAAAATAGGAGTAATGGAATTTCCCGATCTGAAGATAAACACATTATAGTATATTTCTTAACAAGTGGGACTCCACTAAATATTAGGATCTTAATTTAATTTCAACATTCAGTCTCTTTCCACAAGTAAAGAAGAGGTAGCTTTATGGAGGTAGCTTTAACAAAGTGAACTTAATTCTGTCATTTTCTCCATTAGCTTAACAGTAAGGCAAAATAATTTGTTTATACGGACACTGAACTTTGGACAACTCAATGCAGCTGAAATGAGTCCCATATGGAGAGAGGAAAAGTAGACCAGTGCAACTACTGATTTTCAGGAAAGTATAATCATGGATAATGAGAAAAATGGTTTGACTGGTATAAGGGTTGTACAACAGAAAAAGGTAACACATTCTTTCCCCTTAATATCTATAATTTATGCCACAGGGTTAAACTGAAGTCAAACTCTGAGTAGAATTACTAAAATAATTTTCTTTAATACGAAGTCTAACAACATAGTCTTTTTCTTTGAGCATTTCTGTACCTTTCAGAAGGGAAGTTTACTCTTTTTTAAAGGTTTGCAAAAAACTACTCTGAACCAAATGAAACAAAAAATAAGTGACAGACTGAATCTACTTTTATAACAATTTCCTGTGATTAGTATTTAGACCTGTGATTCTGTGTCACTTACCTGCCTCCAAGTGTTCCCAGCATCAGAAGTAACAAACATGCTGATGTCATTGTCTGATAGCTCAGTGCCTATATTACCTGTAAGATAAGCATTAGTTAGCACTGGAATACTCTCAGAAACACTAGAACTAACAAATCAGAGGAGTAAATGTGTTTATTTACCTTTTGTAATTACAGAACCTCTAGTTTGGGGAGGTTAATGAGGGAAAAGGAAAGAGGGAAGTGAATGGAGAAGGGGAAAGGGGGGAAAGGAAGGAGGGAAAGGGAAGGGAAGGGGATTTCAGTTTCAAGAAAATATATATAAAAGACCAAACACATACAACTCTATACACCTCTAATGCAAAGAAAATGCCCTAATTTGAGTCTTATGTTCACAGAAGTAGAGGATTAGGCGTGATCTCCTTGGTCTTGAAGGCCAGTTTCCATAAAAAGCCCTATGACAAGTTGAAGGTCCATAAGGACTTTCATTTGATAGCCAGCCTTCTTTCCCAATACTAGTGGTGTGACACTCCACAACCACTCAACACGCACCACAAAATCCAGATTTTGTCAGTGTTTGCACACCACACACAGGCGATCTTTAAACGTTTCATACCTGAAGCTACAATAATACTGGGGGCAGTGTCTCGGCTGGCGATGTTTCCTGATGTATAGGGGTTGTCTGAGACCTTCAAGTGAAGATGAAGGGAGCAATAGGGCTATGGAGAAAGGGGAAGTAAAAGTAAAAAGCAGATACAACAATGCATGCACTTATTTCTACAGGCTTAGAAACGTAGAGTGTCCTCCTATATTTCTTCCTCATCATTGCATTCAATCACCCTTAGAAAGACACCGTCACTTTGTTATCATTTTCTGACACAACCTGTTCCCACTGGGAAACAGATTCACCAAACTGTCTCCCAAGGACAAGATTTTGAGTCTGTTCCCTCAAAGGAGGGAACCAGGCTTGCAAGGGCAGGTGATGATAGGGACTACTCAGCTCTTCTGACTCCTACCTCTGTGAGAAGCAAACAAGGATGCAGGTACAAAATGACTCTGGGAGCAGCAGTGCCCAAGCTATCTCTGCAACAAGAAGCAACATAACCCTACTGGTGTGGTGCTGAATCACCACTAATTAGTCAGGAAAAACAACTTAATTCAGACAGTGTCGTACCATTTCTTGACTCTTTTTGACATATGGCTCTGTTTTGCACTGCACTGCAATAAATACAAAGAAATATCATGACTGGAAAGTGTTAGTTTCAAAGTTATTTAAAACAGTGCTTCATCGCCCATCTGGATGTGACCTTTAAGATTTCAATACAAATACACCCATGGAAACCTCACCTATTTGCTATTGATTTTGTATGCTGGGTACTCAGCAAAGACAGGAATGGTACAGAATAAATCAGCTGAGCAAGAGGGTAAGTCAGAAAGGCAGATTTCCAAAACTGTCATTACAATTCCCTCCAAAACTGTATTGTCATAATTTCTGAAAATTCCTAATAATTATTTCCTTTGCCTGGGTTTTATTTTCAGTACTTTTTCTTCCAAACCTCATGAAGACCCCTTCATGGAACATGCTAAGGGAAGAGAGGGGGAAAAATACTGGCAAGAAAACCTAAAGCAAACTGACCTAGCCAAGGTGGACATCACACAGGAACATAACTAGAACAAAGCCCATGGTACAGCTTGCCCAGCTCTATAAGATGAGAAGGAGAGGCTATGTGGAAGGGTGTTCAGACTCTAAGGAGGCAGGTTTTTCTAATACCAGCTACCTAAAGACTAGACCTGCAGTCCCAAGAGTCTGGCAAACATTCCCTGCAGGAGACCTCGTCCCATAGGTCACTGGAGGAAGACCACTTATCCATCCCATCTCAAAGAAGGTGACTGTGACTCTGACATGTAAATTCCCCTGTGCAGAATGGCAGGGTTCTTTTGGCAAAGGCAAATGAAAGTGGTAAGGAGGGATGGGAGCTCTCACTTATGTGAGACGGGAAAAGGGGACATGGTCTGTGCAGAAGGGAACACAATCTGCCAAGTGGAATGTACTGAGCAGCCTAACTCTATCTGACAGCCTTGCGAGGGCAGCCGCTGGAGCAGCCTGGGGGCGCTGGGAGGGAGTGGAAAACAAATTGAGCTGACATGAATGCAGGAAGTGGAAAAGCATTGCAAGCGCATGAGTTCTTTCCTTTTACATTTTTATCGGTTGTGAGAAGACTAAATAGAGAACATATTTTTAATATTCACATGTTTCGAGTCCACTTCAGCATTCTGAAGACAGAAGCAAATGGCAACTCAGTCAGTTCCCAACTCAAATGAGACCTTGTTAGACTAAAATCTTTGTGCTACCAGAGGTTTTCTTTCAAATTAGTCTCATTTAACAGATATAGTACATAAAAATGGAATATATATCTCAAATATTAAAATCCAGGCCATCTGTCTAAGCAGACAGATGATCTTTTCAGTGGTATGACTTCTTATTGGTTGGAGTACAGTAATGTTTAGAGTCTCTAGTGACAATTGGGTATGGTGTAAAAACCAGCCTTTCTGCTCCTAGCCAAACACCTAAAATTACTGTCCATGGCCATCCCACATCCTCACTGTGTTAGCATTCTCTTCCTCATCTCTGGTGTATACCTTCTCCAACTCTGTCCTTATAGAGTTCATTAACAGGTATTTTTCCAGCTGGTTTGTGTTCTATCATGCCTAATTCACATACAGACATCTCACTCTGATTTTCAGAATTTTCATCAATTGTCTCTATCCCTTTTGTTGTTACCAACAAGCTACTGAAATCATTATTATCATCAGAATCACCAGCTTTGGGTTTCCCTGTCATTGCCCAGTACCCAGCTGTGCTACCTGCTGCACCACCACTAAGAGAAAGACGACCACAGCTTGGAGCATTTAAAACCTAGGTAGAAGACAAAGCATAGGTGACATATCCCACTGCTCTGCTCACTGCCATAGTTTTTACAGTTCTTCTAGAGTCCATTACTTCCTTCCTAATATTTTCAAGCCAGAACTTTTATGTTCCCCTCTTTATGTTCCCCTCATTCCTTAGCAGTTTTCTCATAAACGTCCAGAACCTCACTTCTTGGCTGTTCTGCAAAGCCCACCTGAACTGTCTCTAATGGCATGAAACACATAAACCAGCTATTAGTGGCTGTACCTGATCAGAAGTGGGACAGAGTATTATAACATAAGGATGATGCTAGACACCATTCCCAAACCTAGGGGGAGTCAAAGTATTTTCTCACCTGCAACAGCGAGGAGTAACGGAGAGAGATAAACACTTCAAGAGAGCTATTCAAAACACCTCCCTTAAATGCTTAAACTACTCCAAAGCAGATGGTATAAATGTCTCCCCCTTACTAGAAGAGGGTCTTTGTCTTGAAATCCATATAATACATATGGACAAGACAAAATGTGGGAGGGAATAAACAGATGCCTGGGGAAGTGAGACAGAGAGAAAATAAATGACTGGCCCAAGGTCATGCAGGAAATTGGAGATAGGCCTGCCTAAACACTGAATCAAGATTCTCCTGAGATTCATCCCAACGTTTGAACCACTAGTCCATCCTTGAAAGTTAATTGATTAACTCTCCTGGGCAGATGCCCATTTCTTACCAGACAGAATTACTTCTCAGCTAACTACTTCACAACTAGTTTAGCTTAGTATCAAACTAAACCAGTATCTTTGAGATAAAATACATTGGCAGCTTTTTTATGAAGATTAAGTGTATTCATCTTAGAAAACAAGTGGTATAAACAAGAAAAACAAAACCCTGGGATTAGATGAAATTTCATTGCTTTCCTCCATGCTCATTATTCAGAGCTGTCTCAAAAAAGAAATGCAAAGAAGTTCTGAGTCGCTTTGAAAAAACTACCTTAAGCAAAGTGTCAGTAGAGGGAGGGTTCCGTCTGGCTCGCCTTGTGCTTCAACCAGATTCCCTCTTAACCCCCTTAGCTGCCAATTTAGCTGCTATGTACTTATTTCTGTTTTAACTCTCACTGAGTTTAAGTTTAAAGACCAGATGCACAGAGGACACAGCATTGCACCCGCAAGCTGGGGACCAACCTGTCACTCTGGGAAATGGCAAATCCCATTCTAACAACTATCTGGAACATACATCATTGCTGTGTCCTGAGCTAGTGTTAGAGACATTTATCTGAAAACCAGCAGTGGGAAAGCATTAGTATCTGCCATGGTGTAAGTATGGGAGCTAGGCTAGATGTACAATAGACTATTAAGAATTCACTTAGCTATGCCATAAGGAAAAGCAGGATCTGCCTTACCAGCCCCCTAAAATATTATACTGCCATATCATATAAGAAAAATCTTGGGCATCTGATAAAATTGGTTATAATTTGAAAAGGTCAAGGTGTGGGTTTTTTACGAAATAATCATATTTACAATCTATTTGAAACACAAAGACTTCTTTAGATAGTCCCTTCCAAAAATTGTTTTACATCTGCAAAGTTTTCTGAATATCATCTTTTTTTGTTTTTACCTCATAAAAAGATCTAATTAAAAATGCACTTAGTTACAATTTTTAAAATCTTGAAAGAAGAACACCAACTCAAACAAATTTAGTCATGCTCTGAAATAACTCATCTCTCTGAACCCCAGTCCTCCCTATTTATTTTTTCCAAACTCAACAGAAAATACAAGGCTTGCATTTTGGCTTAATCAAAAAATCAATTATTTGAACAGCTTCAAATATTTATTCTTTGCTCTTGCAATAGTGCATGACATTCAGTTAAGAGATTAGTGTAGCATTCAGCTACAAAATGTAATTCCGATTCAGATTTTAACAAACAGTCTCAAAATGAGAAACTTTTTTTTTTTAATGGAAAGCAACATATAGGTACAGGACAGCAGGAGGAAGAGTTGTCTAAATAGTGTCCCTGGTTCTGCCCGGAACAATGTTAGAATTTGTGTAATATGAAAGCTATTGAGAATCCCAAATACAGGGGCTCTGAGTATTAGCCCACTCTGAGTATAGATTGCATTGGCTGAAAAATATGTCAATATAAGTTTAAGCTTTCTAATTTGATACAGATCTCCAATTATATTCACACTGCTTATATTTCACTTTCCCTCTTGAAAACTGTTTGCATATAATAATGATTAAAGACTTAACGACATGCATATCTATATCAATAAGTACAGAGACAGATACAATTTACATCAACATAAAGCTATACATATATTTGAATGAATGTGTCAATTCTCACTTCTGAGTTCAAAGAGAAAATGATAAATGTTAATAAATATTAATGTCAACACGGAGGCCTGAAAGAAATCAGAGCTCTGTTTTCCTTTGAGCCTGTCTCCAGTTATTAGAGCCCTTAAAGTTTCTGAGCTACAATAGCTCACGCCTCCCATCTAGTGTCCAGAGAATCAACTGCGCAGACACTGCATCCAGTTCACCTGCTATTTAAGGGGACATCATCAGTTGTGCAGAAGGAAGCTGATCCACGATGCTTACTTCTGCTCCAGAAATTAAATTAAATTAAGCTAAATTACAATGCCATGTCTTGCAATACCTACCCCCTGGCATCCCCAGCCTGGTGTGCTGCATTCCATGAGACACATTGCATGGAAAGGGGAGCTGCCCCCTCTTTCTTGTGTTACCTGGTAGAAAAAGATTGTTCTGGATATTACCACCCCCCCCAAGTTTCCCCCTCAGGTACTTACTAGGAGACAGTGAATGGGATTTCCTCTCAGGTCCGTGTGTGGAGCCTGCAACAAACTCCAGTCTCTCCCTTTATTGTAGGTGATGAAAGTTTTCACTTGGTTGTCAATCTTCTTGTTAGCCAAGAACATTCCCTTTATCCCTGCTACCTAGGAAAAATTGACATGGCTGAAAAATAGATCAAGTCCATGCAGGTTCTGTGCATGTGTCCCTCTTTCCCTGTCAAACCCAACAGGGCTCTGGTCGGTGTGTGTTGTCGATGCTAGGGCAAGAAGTCTCAAGGTACATCAAAGGAAGACAAGTTGAAGTGCTGGGGAAAAGCTAAAACCATCACAGGTGCAAAGGTGACAAATGGGAAAGCAAGTTTGTATTTCAAAGTCATCATGAGAACATGGTAAGAATGAGATAGCATTATCTGTAAAGTGACAGTCTCTCAACTGTGTAGGCATCCTTCCCCGAAAGATGAAATATGTACAGGGCAACTATTTGTCTCTTGCACAACAGTAGCTGGACACAGTGGCAATTTTGACCTTGCAAAGAAAACAGCAACACACACATATGAACTTGCAGTTCAGTGCTTCTATTCTTACTCAGGCTTCTTCAGACATTTCATCTAAGGATCCCAATGTGCTTCACAATTATCAGTGTTTCAACAGGATAACTTGGGGCACAGAGGTATTTTTATTGTGGTTTTGTATTTTGAGGAAACCAAAACACTAGTGACTAAAGCAAGGCCACCCAGAATGCTAGTTGTAGAGCTAGCAATGAGATCCTCATCTTTTTATTTTTCCCAGTGTTTTACCCAAGAGCTTCAATCCATAGACCTGAAGGAGGATTTTGTAAAGACAAGATGCTAACAGATTCACATTGGAAACAAGCCTAAAAGTATCTTAGTGGGGAGAAAAAAAATCAGCCTCAAACCACAACTCACATTGCAGAATGTTCCCATCTTCTCAGCACACTGAAAATCAATAGCCCAATAGCTGCTGCAGCTTGCGAATGAATTTGTTAGGCTGTCATTCTGCAATCTGAGTGCAGCAATAAAAAGGGAAGTGAAATCAGGAGAAGGAGGGGGAAAGTGAGAAACTTTTTGGTTTCCAGCAAGTCTGTTCAGTCATCCACCTCATCTCTTCTTATGATGTAGAACTAGCAAACAGAATCATTCATCAAGACTTTTTATTCATAGAGATTATTACTTAAATGGCATCGCATGGCAAATGGTTACACAGCAGATTCAGAGCTTTTTCCAGCTCAACTGATTTAATTATGTGGCTGGATTTGGATGCTACAGTGAACAGGATCTTATTGCACTTTTAGTCACATGCTGTGAGACTACTAGTGTACAGTGCTTTGGTACAGAATATTGGTGTACTTAGTCATTTGCAATAGTACCCTCCTGCTTGAGCTATGGCACAGGATTTCATTTGAAGTTGCACAATGACTTTGACACGACTTGCTATAATGGGCGATAGTTAAATTAAGTAGTTAACTAATTTATTGTTGATATAAGCAAAAAAAAGATAACCTCTTCAATTTCTTTGCAGGATTTTTTTTTTCCTACCCAATTAAGTATTCCGGATTTTTTTGTCATAGTAGAAAGGCACCCTGAAAAGACAAGGGTACACTGTCACCTAGTGATATTGCATTAATAGACAGGGCTGGAAAAATAACATAGTTCCATCTTTACTACCAGAGGGCTAGAGCCTATATTCCACTTGTACTTTGCTTTGTTGTTGTCCTGAAACAGTTCTATTATACAGTCCCTGTGAAATGCTGGCCATAAATGATTATTGAGCATTTTATATATCAGCTGATAAATGTGTTCTGAAATGCTTTGAATTTTTCTTTTTATGATTCTAGTCATGGGCTAGAACTCAGAATCCTCTCCCAAGAAAGCAAAGTTATGTTATACTGTCAGTCTTGGACAGCTTTATCTTGAAAAAAGACTGCACACCCTGTACATGGTTGTGTACTCTCAGTAGGAAGGGATACACCTACTGCATATACACAACCATGACACACACAGTGATCTGCTCATCCTTGCTGTTCATAACAGAGAAAGACCCATGTAAGGAGTGCATGACCACCAGCAGTCAGAGAGAAAAGCACTCCAGCAGCTCCCACACAGGAATTGTAGACAACCCTCACCACCCTGAATGCATTGTGCGCAGACACAAATGCTGGTCTACACTTTCAGAAGGATTCATACAAGACACTTGAACACACAACTGAAAAGACATTCTTGACTCTTCATCACCACCTTCATACATCGAACATATACTTCTCAGCCAAGATACACACGCTATAAAAAATAAGTCCCAGAGTGACAGTCATATACACCATAGCTATAGACGCATCTCCTCGCGGTCTGTTACCACTTCAGCCCTGGATTCCCACAGGCAGAACTGTCTTGCTGTGGACCAGTCCAACAGAGCCACACCACATCACCGGAGAGACACAGGAACTAGAAAGGGAACTCAGACCCAGTGGTCAGTGATTTTATCTCTTCCCTTACTCTAGGAGATGGTCTCTAGGACAGCGTTTTTCTGAAGAGAACTCAGTGAGACAACATGAAACAATTTTTATGTTCTCTTTGTACCCAGTGCAACTCCCTGTTGAGCAGCACTGAGCAGATTAATCCTTAACCTAGAATAGGGTTAGGAATTACACACACAAACATGTTCACTACAATGCAATCAGAAGAACTTACTACTTCTAACACCTGACAAACATGCATACAGACACACGCACACTAAACAGGTCTTTCTCTGGCATTTTCTCAAATAATAGTGTTTTTTTAAATATACTGCTGCCACCACATAAGGACTCATTTTGAAAACTCCCTACTTCCTTTTAATTTATCTATGGATTTTTTCTTCTCTTGTCTTCATCTCCATTTACCCCTAGAGCACTCATCTTTTGCAATAATCTGACTTAGAGAACCACATTGGCTGGCTTTGTGTTCCCTTCCAGCCAGAACATCAAATTGAAAGGAAGGTTTGTGCCAGGTTCCATGTCAGCCAATATTCTTTCTATCTAGATAATCAGCAGATATGACACGGTAAGTCTGATTCCATCAATTTCAATCCAGGTTACTGTGTGGTGTCAGCTGAATAAAACAAAGCAAAAGCTTTTCTTCCCCCCTCGGGATGTAGGACACCTTTACATAATGCAGTAAAACTGCTTCCTGAGCTGACAGTAATAAGAGGCAACAGTTTTTCCATGGGCTGCCAGTGCTGCAGAGAGATTAATAGTAAAAAATGTCCAAATGACTGAAATGGCAGTGCCCATCCTCCTACAGTTCATCTGCATTGATGTACAACACTTGGGATCTCTGGACAATTCAAGGTGGTTTCCAAGTAAAGGGCAGCTGAAGGAAAACTATATAGCAGAGCCAATATTCAGGCAGTGATGGGGAAATATGGGAAGCATCTTCCTTTTCGAAGGTACTCATATCTAGGTAATGACTTTTATTCTAAATGGTCAGAAAATACCCTGGAAGAGACCTGAAAAGAGAAACTGACCCTCAAAACAGCAGATGAGGACTGAATTTCTCATTAGCTGAGTGCTGTCTCCAGAGGTAAGAGAGGCAGCAGGGCAAGAGATGTACGCATTAAGGGTACATTAAAAGTCCTATTCTTAGGATCAGTTGTCACACAAGACAACGTAAATTGGCCTTTTTACAGGTGAGCTTAAGCAGAACACATTTGTTCAGAAAATGTCTCAGGGATAAAGAGGGCACTAAAAAGAGGGAGGAGAGTTTTCATGCTCATAGGATAGCCCAAGGGGGCATATCTATAATCACTGGCATCATATGAGTTTCTGAGATAGAAATGAGATGTTTGGAGTTATGACATACCTCATAGAGGTCAATCATCACATTCCCCTCCAGCCCTTGACTACTCTTGACATTTTCCAAGGCCAGGGTGAAGTAGATCCCTCGGGTGTCGGAGATGTACAGATTGTACGTGTCGTTCTGGTTCCACTCTTGTACAGCTGCAAACACCTGATTCTCATCTGTGCTGATAACATGCATGTCCTGGGGAAAGAAAAGAGAGGGACGTTACTAGAGGGAGCTCTGCACTGTCATTTCCAAGGGCATCAAAGTAATTGTGGAGGAGCAAGGGCTAAATTTAGGCTGGAGTTTAATCAGAATAGGCTGGAGTTTAATCAGAAGACAATACTGTTGTAAACTGGACATTCCATCTAGGAATATTTTACACCAGCTCTCTTCTGCCAATTTTCAAAGCAGTAATTAACTGATGAGGTGTTAATTGAACACTGGAAGCAGCACTTTTGCCCACCTTATCAACACCTTCATTTTAATGAAAATACTTTGTCTGAGGGGTAGGAAGGGTTGCTAATTAGTTGTGTTGTTTTTTTTTTTCTTTTGGCACCTGAGTGATTCCACTTGTGATTGCGGAATCAGAGATATTAAAAATGTTTAAAGAAAAAAAAATAAGCAGCATCTGAAACATCTGCTTGTCCCCCAGCATTCAGAAGCCAAGTATGCTTGGGACCTGATATAAGGAGGTTCTAATGGGTTCTAACTGCAGCCAGTGCTGCTGTTATCTACTGTTTCTAATGACAGTGTGGACTTGAGCCAAGGCCCTGGACCACAGTACTAAACACCACACCCCAAGAAATTTAACAGAAAAACAACCTTAATCCTCACTAGATGTACTAGAACTGTAGTTCGATCATTAGTGTTATAAGTGAGGTTTTGTTTTACTCTGTTTGTTCGGTGTGTTACAGCAGGCAGGAAACAATGAAAAGATTGCATAATTAAAGAAAAAAATTAAAAACTATTAAACCTGATTACATCTTTCAATGCCTAGAGAAATTATTACCCAATGGAAAAAGCCACCAAAGAGAGGGATTGTTATAATGAAATTCCCAGGCTCTATCTGCCCAGCACAGGCACCCTGAGTTCTTTGGTGCCATAAAAATCTATTGAGGTAGGAAAAAAAATGAAGATTTCTTAGTACCAGGTGATTCCCAGAAGACTCAGCTGTTCTGTCTGTTTTGGGCAGATATCCCAAAGTTATTCTGCTTCCATGAATCTCAGCCAGGACTTTCTATATGCAAAACTGGGAACCTTATCAGAAAATATACTCTTTGGAAGCTGATCCTACTTCTTCCTTCTGTTAATAATATTCTTTGATAATTCACTGTCTTGTGGATTTCTAGGGAGAATAAATACTTCCAGATGAAGCCTTGTAATGTAAAGATAAAAAAATAACACAATGAAGAAATTTGATCTATGTATTTGAAAGCAGATTCACCATGGAGTTAATATTCATAACAGTTGTTTGTTCATCCAGATCCAGGTCTGAATACAGAGTGGATGAATATGCACTTGATTTACTTGCTTCTTTGCACTGGGGAAAATTGTATCCCAGAAGATGGGCTTGTTTTGTGGAAGAACAGATTGGCTTGATTCCTGAGGCAATAGCAAAGGTAATATAAGTCCCACTGCCTTCTACTAATTTTGGCTGTGAATAGACATCCTCTTGTAGCTCCAGCTGTGCTGGTAGAAGTTACAGCCACAGCTGTTTGTTTGAGGCTCCTTATTTCAGACTGTCACCTTGGTGAATCTGCTGGGAGATCTACATCAGTAGGTATTCCCAATGTGCTTCAGGCAATATTGCCTAGCACAGCTCTAATCTCAAGTTTTAACTTCTGCATATGTGCACACATGGGCAGGCCCCTCTATTTAAACACAGACATATTGTAAGTAAAATTTGTTTTGTCTGGTGAATGTACTGTGTCATTAACTTACCATTTCAATTAATAGTTTTGTAATAACTAGCGGAGAGGGGTAGAAAGATACTTTGATCAACACCAGAGAAAATTAAAGGCAATTTCATGAATGTTTAAGAAGCAAACAAGTTAATTTATTCACTAGATGCTTCTTGAATTTGATCAGATCATGCTGTAAGATGGATGTCTAAGGAAGATTCCACTAAGGCTGAAGGAATTTAAGTCTGGGGAAGCAGAGACTGAGACTGAACTGGTATTATATACATAGTGTAGAAAGTCAAAATACATAGTGTTCCAACTCTGTGCCTTTGGGGATAAATTTTCCTCTTATTTTTCCTCTTAATAAGTCCTTGTCCAATAGGTGTGGCAATGATGCAAAGCTTTGATAGAAAAGGATCAGTATATGGGCATCAAACAGGTCTTTGACCAACATCAGGAATTTTTCATTTCCACACTGGCAAAATTAAAATCAATCAGCATATCACTTTTTTTTTCCAGGGTGGGGGTTGATTTTTTGGGGGCCAAAATAATACAAAACAACAGCCTTCATCTTGATATAGAACAAGCTCCCTACAGAGGCAGAAGAGGACAGGAATGTGAAGCAAGGCACCTTTGTCAAACAGTTGTTGTCATCTTCAGGGGCTCTCCAGGCTTCTGTCTACTAAAGGCCTGAGCTTGTATCTCTCTGTTACAGCATATACTAGAAGTAAATTAATATACACTTCTACTATCTGTCTTTTTTGCCTTTCCAAAGACAAAAGTAACAGAATGATGCTGTACATTGGCTTGATCAGGTGTCTACTCTAATGACTAAAGGCCAAGGTTTTCTGAATTATGGAACATGCTTCAATTGCCCTTTTTGTGCTTGGTCAGGGAACTTTTCTTCCTGGCAAGTTAAACAGTAAGGATGTGTAATGCCAGTTTTATTCTGTCAATTACTGGGATTGTCAGCTCTTTTAAGGTTTGTATTTAAGGTTTTGGTTTGGGGTTCCTTTGTGGTTATTGCTTCTTCTGTCAGGATGTGCATCCTGAGGTTGAAAGAAGGTGATGAATTTAAAACCGAGGTACCACATGCACCCATCCCATCACTATTCAACCCAATATCAGTTAAGACAGGTCTTTTTAAAAGAGAAATTGCTTGGCTTGCTTCACTATTCTCAGATGTGTGCCCAGTGCATTGGTCTAAACTGGAGTAAATGTAACCTGCATGTACACTTAAGGTGATTATCATAAGTGACACGACAGTCTGTGACAGAACCCATATTCTGGCACTGTGCTGCAGAACAGGCAGTAATAATCCACATATCAATGTCACTGCAACAATTAACAGGTCTCAATGAAGACTATTAACAAAACCTGTAGCCACATATTCAGGCATCTGCTTGTAAGGAACAGTGTTTCAAATTCATTTAGGCTTTTAATTAAACTAGCTACCAGGCGGTTAATGTCAACAAGAATAATACTTTAGTTTTGATTTGCTGTAGGCCATCCTGCCTGAGAAGCAGCATCACCTGCCAAAGCTGCCTGCCGTCACACGCCTCCAGTTTGGGAAGAGTGACACGATGAGACAAATAGCTTGATATTTCTGTCTTCAGTTCCAGAACTCACTTAGTACTCTTTACCATATTTGGCCCCTCCTTCTTAGTTGAAGGAGATGAAAGAGAATTTGGACATAAAAGAAGCTGTTTGTTTAAATTCCTTGAATAATATAATTCTGTGCATTTTTCATAAAAGTGACTATCTTGCTTTGACAGCAGCCTCCTAGACAGCTCTACTGTAGCTCTTTCCAAGTCAAACGTAGCACTTCAGTCTTTGAAGATATTGCAAGATTGTGATAAAGCATCTTTCTTTAGGTCAAATAACATGAATATATTGCTCCAGTTCCTTTTATCTGAGAACATATTGTAATTTAATTGTAGTACATTTTCCCCAGCTCTCCAGAGGTCTCTCTAAGAAGGTGGACAGAAAAGTGTGGGCTAAACGAAACAACAATTTTAAAGAAAACAGTCTCTCTACAGATGATTTGAATCATTGTAAATGACAATTTTTATTTGGATTTTACAATAACCATTCTAAAATGCAACTCCCTTGCTAAAGGTTCCATCGAATAACACCTGTTTAAATTCGATCTGAATTCAAAAGAGTAATTTCCTCCTGCTTGGACAGGAAGTTTCAAACCAACCAATCTTTAAATGTGACTGAAAATTTTGAGGCAGACCACAGGTCTCCTGTGTCAGAGCTAAGAAAATCTCATGGCTTCTGGTATGATCCTCAATATCCTGTAAGCTGGTTTTTCAGGTGATGTAAACAGAAGCAAAGGCTACAACAGCCGAGTAGGTAAGTTATGGCATTGGTAAGGTCAGTAAGGTATTGGTAAGTAGGTAAGGTATGGTACTGAAGGCCTGGGTTTGAGCTGCACTCTGTTTATAAAAAGGTCACCCAGTCAATCTACTATAAACAGGTCGTTTGGGTTGAGGAATCAAAGACAGTCAGTTGTGATATTAGCCAAGTTATCCCTTTGAATATTTCCACCTACAAAATCTGGTGCAACTTCAACTCCTAGGAATAGATTGACCTTGCACTTTCTTTTTTTTCTTTTGACAATCCTCAATTAATTTCTGGGAGTACATTTGTCTTCAGATGTTAAACCTCACATAGAACCCACAAGATCATTTGCTACCTTTGAGCTTAAATGAAATTTAAGACAGACTATATTAAGAATGAGAAGGAAAAAAAATCCTGTTTTTGTTAAGAAGCCATTAGGACCTTAGCTGCAAAATGGTGGTTTTTAGAAAACAGAGCTAACATTTTTTATAGCTGTTTTAAAAAACTCAGCTCCAGAAGGCAGAAATACCCTTTCAAGCTCCAATGCTAATTCACCATTGTTCTTAATTAGGGAAGATACAGAGCAGACACACAGAGACATCTCTTTGCTTGGTTCCCATTAAAATCTGCTAATGAGGCAAGCACAAAAAGAAACCCACACAAAACAGGGACAGGAAAGGGGAATTTTAAGACCAGAAAAAAAAAAAAAAAAGAAAAAGAGAGAATCTCCTCCAAAGCTTAATTAACTATAAAGAAATGGTAATTGACATAGGCTGTGATATCTGTCTACATTCATGCCTATGTCCCTGACTAGCCAAAGTGATGACTTTTGGTTTTAGTCCTTTCTTGCTTGCAAATGTTCTGTGAAAGAAGAATGGTGTTTGCACTCATTGCATGCCATCTTGCAGTTACTCGTGTTGGATTCAAGATTTTCTGTGCAGTCAAAGTATCTGTAGACTCATATGAGCATTCCAGCAACAGTAACCTACCTTGGGCAAGGAGTATTTTGGCAGCTTCATCTGTGCAAATGTGTTCCTCCTGTAAGAAACGTAATAATGTGGTCTTCCTCCTGATGTCAACTATAAGAGAAGCAGGAAAGAGATCAGGTTTTTCTTATTATTTTTTTATTATCATGGAGAATATCAAACAAAAGCTGTTAAGAGAAATACCACAGTGTGGTAGCAATGGCTTAAAACTGCAGTGCTGTTACAGGTGATGGATAAACATTGATCCAGTTGATAGCAGCTGAAAAATAAAACAAGAGGAATCCCACTTTCAGCAAGGAGAAATAAAGGTCAGAATTTAATGTGAAAACCTGGGGAAACTGAAGTTCTAACTTCACTTGGGCCATGAAGTCACATGCTGATACCAGAGCTCTCCTCTGCCTTACCACAAATCTGTCTGTTCTTTGCTATCTGCAGAGCTGCCATGTAGGTTGTTGGTTGGATCAGCAGATTGGCAGACATGAGGCTTGATTTGTATTTCTGCTTCCAGCTTTGGTTCCTGTGTGGCCATGTACAAGCCATCATAGGTTATCTGTTATGAGATCAGCTAAGTATTCAGGGATATGAAGGGCCAGGAGAAGCTCTGTGGATTTGGCATTTCTGTGAATCGGGCCATTTATTTAAGTGCATAAATACTGATGGCAAGACCTCAAAAATGTTGGGTTAGGGCAATGTGAGGTATCATTTTCTACCACCTATTAAAGGAGGGAAAATGAAAGAAAAAAAAGCTGACCATTTTATCTGGTTTCCAGTGCTGCTGAAGTATAATCAATGTTTGTAAAGTACGTGGAAATCCTTGGACAAAAGATACTGAAGAACAAATATTCCAAAGGATTCTCCCTGCAGAACTTTGCTTTAATTGCTTGATGCTTGAGCTTATCAAGACTTTTCTTTAATAGTAGGTGTTTTAAAATGCACTGTAGTAGTTTAAAATGCAAGATACACAGACGCTAGGTTCCTACCAAATTAGAGTAAAATAAGCACTATTTCTCATTCTAAAACTCTTCAACATTTTTTAAGAGAACTGGGCAAAAGTTAGGGGAAGGAATGCCAAAAGTATTCTTTTGTGAGAGACTGTGAGTTTGTAAATAAAACAGTTTAGTGGGAAAATAAACTCCCTTTCCTTTATCCTAGTGCTTTTAAGCCTACTAATTCGCATTCCAAATGGTTTCATTCAGAAAAGCTAGATGGAGATCAAGGAAGGTAGGGAAGGTTAGAAGAGGGTGTTCATCTACTCTTCCAAGCATATACACCCTGGTTTAGGGCTATTCCTCCTTTGAAGAACAGTGCCTGGGATAACACAGGGTCTAGCATCAGCCATGGTGCATTATTTAACAGGTCCTTGTCAGCCAGATACAAATGTAACCACTTAAAGAATCACATTTTAAATTACTAGCCAACAGTGAATTCCCTGACTACATCAAAGCACAGGTGTTTTCCAGGGATTACAATATTATTATTACATACATCTAAGTGTCAATTATTAACAATTGGCAAGTACTATTTCTTTGGCCTGTTATATTTATTTGTTTCAGAATCCTAAGTTTAAGAATTAAAATGGGAGCTTTTCAAATCCAAATATTAAATCACATCTTCACAAACTGTGTTACAAACATGAACACATGAAGTTGTGCAAAGTCCCATGGGGCATTAAGGAGAACATGGTAAGAGCTGCCTCTTTACATGCTCCTCCTTACACCATGAAGGGCAAAAATTTGACAGCATCAGGAACACTATGCAGCAGTTTATGAAAGAGAAAGATGAACTCATCAAAATACAAGGGCTATCCAGAAAGGTAAACAATCTCCCCAGCACTGACTTCAGATAAAGCAAAGACTTGGGCTTCTCTACATGGTTTAATAACATGATGTCAGAACAGAGAAGACTAATAATCTTGAAAAGCACAAAACCAAGGCATCAGTGATGAAGTAATGAAACAATTCACATATGAAGAGAAATATTCCAGCTCCTGTGTCACTTGAGCCACAAACATTCTGAAATGTGAGAGCATGGCTAAACAGTGATGCGTGCCCGTTTCCCTTGCCACATAAACATTTCATTTTTACCTCAGACACATTAGGTACAAAAGCTATTCTGGAACACGTCTCAGATTTATTTGTGGATGATTTAGACTGGTGTTTAAGACTGAGTTCATTGACTGAAGGCAACTAGCAATCAATTCATCCAATGTAACATATCAGTCCTTTCTCTTCCTTTCACTCACAAGCATGCTAGGATGTAAATTGTCTGGAAACCCAGTTCAGTCCTAATGATTTCCAGTTCACCTCCATGTTCCCTGAAACCCTGTTGTTATTTTTGTCTTCTTCATCTGACGTTAAATGGACACTGGTAGCAGCCTAATGAAACCCACAGTGGTTCAAATCTATTCACCAGTTCTCACCTGGAACACAGTTTGGCTGAGTACATCTCATCTTCAGCCTTTTCACTATAATCACCACTGAGGCATAACAATAAAGCCTGATTACTCCTTTGGGGCTTTCTCTGACTCCCTCCCTCCTTTCCTATTCCCCTCTCATGCTCAAAAAGCTTTGGTCTACTCCCTTGTAATAGCAGATGACTGACACACTACTTCCAGCTGGGCAGTTAAAGCAGTAATTCCAGAGTGCTGATGAGATTGCAGGGTACAGAGCACTCCAGTGTATATGGTGGATACTCCAGGCAGGAACTCTATGGCCCTACAGCGACAAGATACTAGAGGTAAAAGGAAAACTATTATCTTTGTAACAAACTGCTACAATCCACTCAGTGCCTTTATGGATCCAACATGCACACATGTGCAAAGGAATACAAGAGAAAATAATATAATATAGAATAATATAATAAAACTAATAGAATAAATAAGAGAAGAGGGTGTTCTGCACCTGAACAAAGACATAATCACCCTGGACGATCAAGGAGTTAAGGTCGATATAGCCTGGAAAGGGTTTGCTGCGAGTGGCTTCACTGCAGTTCTGCATCTTGCAGGTGATGTATTGGGCATCTGAAAGGAAAAGAACAAAAACAATTCACTTGAGATCCTGAGCACAGATTCTTCCTTCTGTCATAAATCTATTTGCTGAGGCAGCATTTCTGCTTCCCAGACTCATGTGACATGAACTGACATCATCCATTCAACAGCACACAAAACTTCTTTCCCTTACATCTTTCACAAATCCACCCTTGATTATTTTCTTCCTTTAAGTTCCTTCCTTCTTTAACTGCCTCAGCCTCCCATTATTTCTTTCCTTTCTTCCCTAGATTAGACATCAGAGCTATACATTTTTACCAGGAGAGAGCCCAGCATAGATGATCTGATTACTTCAAGCCAGTGTTGTGGTTCCATGCTGGAAACAGACAACAACAATTTGAAGGTGGCACAATACTATGATTTGTGGATCAGATCTGACAGAAACCTAGTTAAGGGTGTATCATTCAGCACTGCTACCTTCCCATGCTGCATTTACTTGGATGCTACCCAGGCTCAAACTTAAAATAGGAACTGAGTGAGAGAACAAGAGCTGTAAAGGACTATTTACTAAGGCAAAAAACAGCCCAAGTCCTGGGACTCCCTAAGTAACTATGGGTCTAAAGAGCTGTGTCTTTGATTTGGGACAGACACCCATTGTGTTGCGCCTCAGTTTCCCTTTCCCAAGTGTACCTTTGTCATCCCCATTGTGTGGGATTTGCTGTAGAGCACAACAGCTTCTCCACAGTCATGTACCAAGTTTATTTAGAACACGGCCAAGGTCCAGAGCACACACAAGCACATGGACACCTTCAGAGGACTCATATCCCATACTGTCACCAGAGAACCCTTTTCATGATGCACCTTCGTATTTCCTACAGCACTTACATTCTCTGTAGAGTAATTCAGAGAAACTTGGAAAGTAACTCAGACTACTTCCTGTTCAGGGGGTTTTACCTAATTCTCCATTGACAGTGTAGGTAGATGTATTCTGGCAGACCTGGGCAATCATTCCACATTCTCTTGAAACTAGAGGCCTCAGCAGTTTCAAAGTAAATGGTCTAAATGCAGCCATCCATGCAAGCCATCTCATCCACTGTCACTATATGGGATGTCCTCATCTCCTATTCTGAAGCACTGCAAGGTGCTCATCTCATAATCTATCACCTGAAGAAAAACAATTTGAATTTCTTCATGATGGTAATTTATCCTAGAATACAGAACCAGACTCTCAGTATTTAATTTGGACTCTCTCAGATCCATTAGGAATTTGCACTTTGTTTAATGACAAACCTGATCTACAGGAGGAACGACTTTGGCATTTTAGCAGTAGTACTTACATGGTAGAAATGTTAGAAGTACTTCTAGTAGTTTTCCTTGGAGAGGCACAAACCCTTGTTTGATATAATACCAACTTCTGATCAGAGAAAAAGCATTTTACACTAAAATAGAAATGGCTGGAATTTTACCATCTCATATTTAATCTTGGTTTTAATTAAAATATATCATTTGACATTTCTTTCCTTGCTTCTAAGGGCTGTTGACTTCTGCTTGAAACAGACATGCAGGGTAACGAACCTTCAGGAAAGTCTGATGAGGGATGATTTTACACCAGCATTTACAGATTTCTTGGAATACATAAAGTGCTAAGTATTATTAGCATTTTAGTATTATAACATTTTATGCTTTTGCAGCTCACTGCAAAACATAAATGAATGCAGCCTGGGCAGCATGATAGAAATGTATTTCCCTTCAGAGGGATATGATTTTTTCCACATTAGCCACAAGAGGGCAGGGAACGACATAATTCCCAGCCAGCTCATTCAGGTGAGTTCAGTAAAGTTCCCCTTCAGAGTAGTTCAGCCCTCTGTCCCTCTGCATTCAGGAAGGAGGGGGACAAGCGGGTCACAGCCTCTCCCACCACCCAATAGTACTGTGTTGTGCAGCATGTCCCCTCCTTGTCATAAGACAGAGAATGGACATGCATTTCTTCCCCTGCAACACCATCAATTCCCACTCCTCCTCTTTAATCCAATCCCTTGTATCATGAAGGACAGCCCCTTGCCTCCTCCACCTCCCCCACCCCAAAATCATAGAGTCACACAGTGGTTTCAGTTGGAAGGGAGCTTTGGAAGGGCATGTAGTCCAACCCCTTGCAAAGAACAGGGACATCTTCAGCTAGATCAGGGACATCTTCTATTCAAGGTGCAGCCTGACAATGAATATTTGCAGGTATAGGGCATCTACTACCCCTCTGGGGAAACTGTGCCAATGTTTCACCACTCTCAATGTAAAAATCTTCTTCCTTGTATCTAGTCCAAATCTACCTTCTTTTAGTACAAACCCACTATCCCTTGCCCTATCAATATGAGACCTGTTAAAAAGTTTGCCCCCATCTTTCATATAGGCCTTCTTTAGGTATTGAAAGGTCACAATAAGTTCTCCCTGGAGCCTTCTCTTGGCTGAACAACCCCAGCTCATTTAGCCTGTCTTTACAGCCTGTCTTTCATCCCTCTGATCATATTTGTAGACTCCTCTGGACTCACTCCAACAGGTCCACATCTCTCCTGTGCTGAGGGCTCCAGAACTGAACACAGTACTCCAGGTAGGGTCTCTCATTCTGTCTCAAGAAAGTTCCTGAGCTTAAATAAATCATCATCAGTTAAAATGGCTGGTCCTACGGCCCCCTGAGCTGTTGACAAGACTGGTGGCTTTTCATACATGGAATCAAACCCCCCAGCAGAGATATATAGGATCAGACCTCTGTTTCCCATACTGTTCCCTTTTTTCCCCCCCCCACCACCACTGTTTTACTTCCACAGGCACACCAGCTGTCTGGGACACACTAAGAGGAGACTGCAGTGCTGTCTTACTTCCCATGCAAAGGGGTTACCAATGCTGAGAGCACAGGGAGAGAACAGGATGTACCTTGCTGGGACCAGCCAGCAAAGAAGATTAAGGAATCTCCTCCACAAGAGATTTTAAAGAGCAGGCCAAGTTGACATCCATTAGAGGTGACTGAAGTTCTTTCAATCCTGTTTTAATGGAGGAATGGAGACTATGCCTATTTTTGCTGTGATCGCAGGAGTCTGGGCAGCAGTGATTGTACCATTGATGAAGATTTACTAAGGCAATTCTGTGAACTTTTACAGTGCAATTCTCCCTGGCTTCAATTCTAAAATGCCAGTAATAACTACTAAAGGGCAGAGCATTGAAATTGCTTAAGCTAATCTCACAAACAGCCAAACCCTGAGATGTGCACCAGAAAAGCTCCCTCTGTTGTGGGAGACAGAAAGAAGGAAAAGCAAGCTTATTGCAGTGCCTGATTCCCTCTTTTTTTCCTAGGGGAAGATCTTCTGTGCTCACATTAACTCATGGCTTTTTTTCATTTGATTCTCATGGACATTTTATGTAATTTCGTTGGCAGAGGTTTGTAGTTTAGCATTAATTAATGTCAATTAATGTATTCAGTTGCTAAGCTCTGGAATTAATTTCATTAGTTTTCCTGCACAGATGTTTTCCCCACCATAGGTAATTAGGACATTATGCTTTTCATTTCCAGAACCCTCACCTCCAACAACAGCTGCTGTTTTTAATATACAACAAGAAAGTCACACTGTGCCTGGAGAGAAGAACATAGCAACTCCCAGCTCTTACACCCCCAGACACTTTGATTTTGACAGGTTTAGACACCCAGAGTAGGATTCCTCTTGGGGAATGGCAGCTATTTCTAAAGAGGATGCAAGAAAAGTCACAGAACACAAGAACAGAGGAGACTTCTTGACTTCTTGTAAGGGAAACCTCTGACAAAATTAATCTGTTTCAGTGGTCAAAGAGAATTGCAAATGCTAACACATAGTAGAAGTAAGAGCCAGAGAGATCCTGTGCCATGAAATATTTTAGCCTTTTCTATTTAGCTTGAGCTCCATGCTAATATGTTCTCAAGGGAAATGGATCCAACCTGTCCCAGAGACATTTCTTCTTTAGTTGCTCTAGAGGGAAGGTTATGGGTGGTTACTGGAGGTTGGTGAGCCTCTGCAAAAGTACACAGAAGAGTTTTAGATCCCTTCCTAAAGCAGAGTGGAAATTTCTTCAGGATATTTTGTTGCTCAGTACTATTTTGGATTACATATGAAACCCTAATATCCACTGCTTTCTAAGCAGCCTAAGCTTGCATGCATATCTTTCAAAAACCTTATTTGATTACAGGGAGAGTCAGAGAAAATATTCACCGTACTCTACAAATGTACAATTTTTTTTTCTTGTATTTAATTCATTGAGGAATGTATCCTTCTCTCTACAAATAAACCCACCAAGGACAAATCAGGAATTTTATGCAAAGAGTATCCATATAATCTATGATTTTTTTCTCTTCCAGATTTTCTATGGAGTATTCCAGGTCGTTTCTGAGCAACTTAGACATTAGGGATAGTTTTTGCTTTTGAAGGATGACTAGCATTCTGTAACTAATGAACATGGTAGTAACGTATGCCACTGAAAGACCCAGGCCTGTTACCCCTCTCCACCAGTGACTAATAACAGAAGTCTAGGCTGCCTTAGTAGTCCAGGTGCCTTAGTAGTCCCAGTGCATCTTCAACATTCACAACCTCCCATGGCAATGAATTCCAAAATTTAATTCAATGTTCTCTCATACTTTAATCTTTCTACTCCTTTTTTTGAGAAACACAAAAAATGACTGTTCTTTATCCATTTCCATCTGGTCTGAATGTTGATTTGTGAAACATTCATGGTATGGGAATATGCTCACGACTCTCCAGGACTCGGCAACTGCAAAGCAATTAACCAGTAATGAAGATCAATGAAACGAAACCATCCCATTTACTAACTACTCACAAATCTGGTTTTATCCTGCTGCTACTCTTTCTTCACTGCATGTCAGTGTCGGAAATCTTTCTTTACATAGGGAAGCAAATACTCTACCATTTCTGGCATAAAGTTATAATTAGAGAAACTAACAGATGTCATTCTCCAGGACAAATACTAATCATGATCAGGAAAAAACACTAATTACAATAAGAAAAAAAAAATCATTGCACAGGTTTAGGATACTGTGGGAATTAATTCATCATTTTAGTTATGTTAGTAAAACACTATCGGGCTAAGTTGCCTACTCATTTTTTCCACTACACTGATTATTTTATTCTTCCTAGCAATCTTCTGTGAAAATAGAAATTAAAGTCCTAGTGCAACTTTGTGATTCCGACATTATTGGTCAGATGCTCAGTCCCTGCTGACCAGCAAGCAGAACACATATGCTGACCCCAGGTGAAACTTTGGTCTTACCTGCATCACCTAAATTACCTTGCATTAAGAAAAGTTGCTGTGTTAATCAGGACAGCAGAAGAAAAGCAAAGGAAACAGAACTACTTTTTAAGTATCAGGAGTTCTCTAAATTTTTGCCAGCACATTAGAAAACCCCTCAGCTTCTTTCATCCACGCTTTAAAAAAAACCCACATAAATTAATAACTTTAGTCCAAATCAATTGGTGTCATCTAAATAAGCAAATACATGTCTCATAAATGTAACAGTTGGTTTTCCTGTTTTACATCTATAGGAACTGTCACTTAGACATCCTCTGAGTCAGTTTTGCCATTCTGTAGAGGGCCAGTGGGTACCCAGTTAGTACTGGGTAGTACTAACCACCCAGTTAGTTCCAAATGCTTTGTAGGAATCTATCTTTCTAATTCTCACCAACTGGATTCCTCAGTAGGCACCCACATGAATAAAAATTACTTCCCATGTTAATTAGCTTGAATCAGGCCTTACTGGGATAATCCTCCCTAGCTCAAATCAGATAAGCCCATTAATTTTGGATCTTTCAGGACTTGTGTATTCTTTATAAACCTAAACCCCACATGTCATTAAGTTTCCACCTTCTGAAAGCACTTCAAGTTGCATTCGAGCAAACCTAAATTTAACTTCCACCATCGCTCTGCCTGCTGACTGTGATGGTGAACAAAACAAAGAGAAGCTTATCATAGGGTTAAGAACTGCAGGGGATTAATTATCTTCCTGGGGTGTTGACCTGAGGTTAGACAAAAAAATTCACAATTCCTGCTGACTTTGCAAGCTCGCCTTTGATCCTGTTCCAAAATCAAAGTGGAACACCAGGGATATCCAAGTGTACAAATGGAAATGTGAGATAACGTTCATATGAACTTCTTCCAACCAAAAAAAAAGTTTTCCTATATACTCTCGGTCCCAGATTGAATTGGATTGGGCCTGAAGCCTTTAAAAAATAAAAAAAAAATCACATTTCTCTAGATGAAAATTTGCACAGTGCTCTCCAAAATTTACACAAAGAGGATTAAAAACATAAATGACTGTGATTAGCCCTGCAAATCTGTCTCCATCAATACAACTATATTGAACAGACTGTACTCATTTTGTTCATCTTTACCTGCACCCTAGTGTGATAAGACGCAGTGTGTTCAGGAGTCCAGATTTTTCTGGATCCCGAGGGAAAAAAATGTAGGGAGAACATGCACTCAGGAACAACATTGCTAGCCAGATCCTCAGCAGGTGTAAATCAACATGCCACTGAAGTTATACTGATTTATGCCTGATAAGAGACTCTTGTTTTGGTCCTTGCAAACCTTTTACATTATGTAAATAAACACAATAAATAAAATGCACAGACAGACGATAATCAGAGAGCAGAGACAGAGAGCTATTCTAGCAAGGAAAGCCCAATGCTAAGGCTGTTGCTGATGTTCTCAAATGACTTGGTCAGGGAGAAGGGTTAACCCTGTATCCTGCTGACATTTCTACTTCTTCTCACCTAAAGCTGCAGTTGTACTATTCAGCTTCTGCTGGAAAATATATCAGCACAAGAATGAGGAGGTTTTTTCTTATTTATACTGAGTTCAGCAGCTTCTTGCTTAGCCCTTCTATTTCCACTTCGTATAATCTTTTATTTCATTGCACACTGTGCGGCTGTTTCCACACTACTCCCTTTTCTTTCCTTCTTTCTCCCTGTCTTGTTTTGGCAAATCTACCTTCTCATATTTAATCCCTTTATTGAAATTTTACACTTGGTTAACTCTCAAAAGAGATATTCCAAACAAAGTATAAATAAGTAAATGCAAAAATATTTTTAAAAACACCAAAAAAACACCAAACATAAAAACCTCAAGAAAATTATTTGTAAATTACCTTCAGTTTGGAAAAAAGGTACCTTTCTCACTTCAGCACAGTTCCCTCTATCACCCCACTGGTAGCAACACACCTGCTCCACTCCAGAGGTCAAGGTTTCTATATCCATTGGAGGTTTATGGTTACTTTGTGCAGGAAAAGGAGACTGATTTAGTACTTAAAAGAAAGCTCTAGTAGCCAAGAGACCCGTATATACCGAGTTGGTCATGGTAACTAGAATAAAGAACCATGTGCAGTCAGTCTTTAAATCCTGTGACCTGCAGTGCTTCCAAACATCTGGCAAAAAATGCTGTGATATGTTCCAAGGTTACTGCTTTCAGCTACACACCATAGTCCTCTGCTGGAAACCAACACTCCCTGGAACAAAAGGCCAAACAGAGCATGCACTTACTGAAAATCCAACACATTTTCTTATACTGCCAAGGAGGTGATTTGAGGACCTTTTGACTCATTAGCAGAAGTTTCATGCAAAGGACTGGTTTGCAAGAGCAGTCACCACTGGCTGAAAGTTTGACACCACTGAAACATTTAATTAGTAGTTCTGTCACTGACTAAACTGAAATACTTAAGTTGTGCTGCCTCACAACCAAACCAATATAAGTGTGCAGAATCTGTTATTAGAGCTCAGTTCTTGAGCAATAATTTGTTATTCTACAATTCTTTTTACTAATATGCCTGATTACTCAGTGAAGCCAGTTTCTTGTATTTGTTTTTTGGTTTTCACCTTAAGCGCTGTAATAAAGCTTACTAATTTGTTAAGAACTCAAGAAGCATTTTGTAGAAATGTGTGATAGCTGTGCAATATGTTCTTATTTCAGCCTAAGAACTCAAAAAGATCATCCAAAGCATTTGGTGCGTGGCACTGTCTCTGCCCACTGTGAGCTGAACATCCCTCAAAAACATCGCCAAAATATATCTCCTTAAACATCGCTTGTAATCCTTCATCTCAGTGACCACAAATTCTCAATGACTTATAAGAGCACTGTTTGGTGCTGAAATAGACACTGTTAAGAATATTTCATTCTCATTTAGCATGTCCCAAGAAACAGGGAGCCTCATGTCACCAGCCCTGGTGCCATATCTGGTAAGTGAAATTGAGAGGAGAAATAATAATCATAGATCATAAATGATAAGAAATAGAGATAATACATTCTTTCACTTTTGCTATTTTGCATATCTTGACAGGGAAACCTTTAAAACTTTATAGTTTCTATCACAACTGTTTCTTCTCAAAATTCATCTTCCAAAAAATTCTCTTTCAAGATAAATTTCCGCAAGTTAAAAACCAGATTACCGCACAATAAACTTTTCAGATAGTTTTCAAGTTTACAGAGACAAAATACACATTTTAAGTAACACCATTGCAGTTGAGGGTAAAATTCAAGGGAGAAATTCATCCATTTAAAAAGTAATTAATTGAATGCATCATTAATACTTTTGTATTGAAAATGGTAAAAATCTTCTTGTTATGTTGCAGCAAAGCTGCTGTTTACTGAGGAAACAATATGGAATTACAGTGATGATCAATGGCAGCCAGGCTTTCAAGTGTCATGCCTGCCTGAGAAAATCCAATGGAGTGGGAAAGAAATCCACGGAGAAAGATCTGCAAAGTGGAGCTCAAAGATAGACCTTGAGGAAGCATGGTTGGGAGGAGAAAAGGTCAGCGGGTGGCTTAGGGTGCCTGAGAGAATTTATGGTCAATTAGGAGAATATTTTGGAGTTGCAGCTAAAGGAGGCTCCTGGAATGGGAAAAAAAAACATCAAGAGGCAAAGAAGGGAGGAAAAGAAGCTGGTGAATGTGAAGGACAATGACAGGACAAGCAGGAACAGTGAAAAATACACTTAGGCTGGTCATTAAAAGGTTTCTAATGAGAGAGAAACAAGGTATTTTCAAACGCAGTACCTAAGGCACAGTATCCCTGTAAAGCTGTGAACAAGGTGAAGCTATGTACTGTGTGAAAAAACTAGCAGCTAGACTTTGTGACTCAGGAACTTCTCTGCAATGTCATGTTCCCATCAACAAAAATCACGTAAGAAGAAATGAAAGTGCTCTGTGGAGTAGCTCCAATTACTGCTTATCACCTATTCTTCCTTACCATGTTCTCGGCTCCTTTCACAGCCTGTTAAACCCAACTTTTTGCCTTTCTGGAAATGCCTGTCTTCTGACAGACCTGACTTGAAACAGCCAAACCACTCATATTAAATGAGTGAACAACTAAAAAGAAGTCAGACTTCTACTGTCATATTGTGTGGTTACAAGAATATGAGGACAGTCCAGTATACCACAATATTTAAAAGCTGATCTACTTACGACCATCCGCTGTCTTTGCCTCCAGGTGCACAAGATCAGGCTCTCTACCATTCCCCATCATAGACCTGTAAAAGACAGATTGAGATAAAGGTATTAAAAACAACATATACCATGAATGTCTGAGAAATTAGTTTCACAGGAGATCCTCTTTAAGTGGACATAAACTCATACTCACAAATAAGAACTGATAGTTTTGAAAGCATTTTGGAGTTTTCCCTAAAATAAAGAAATTCTACCATTTTATCTAATCAATGCCATTGTACTTATGAGTTCTTTATCTGACCCCTTCACTTCTTTCCACATGGACACTTACCTGTTTCTGTTCCCGTTGACACCTGCCATTTTGATGTGTCTTCTGGTTTGGTCAGAAGGATGCACTTCAGTTCAGGGTGGGATACAGAAGACTTTAATAGATGAGATAATAGCATTTGCCATCATACTAATTATAGCTGTTCCTTTATATTGGACATTTTATGCACATTTGCTTAATTGACACTCTTAATGATCAATGTTCCCTCATTAATTAAGAAGTTTTAAAAACTCATTTTATCCTGGGACATTTTATCACTTCTGATCTAATAAAAATGTGTTTCATTAATAAAAGAAATGTCACATTGACTCAGAAAATGACTGTTTGTTCACTCTGAATTAACAAGTAACAAATAGAGATAGTGAGTATGACAAATAGGGGTTTATGGAACCAAGCTCTGCTTCCATTGTTAAGGTTTCCCTGGTCCGGCCTCATCAACTCCTTGGAAGAATCCAAATGGCCAGTGGTTTGACAGACAGACTGAACTATGGAAATGCTTACTGCAAGAATGTACCAATCCCATTGTACAGCAGCCTCAGCAGCATCTCTGATAGTCAGCCTTGTTTCTGGTCTTAGTCCTATCACTCAAGTCATAATCCCAGATTAAAGCTAAGGGTTAAACAACAGTTTCTTGTTAGCTGCCTGACCTCCAAGTTAATACAACCATGAGGGAAGACATGCATTCATTTCCGGTGATAGACAAATTAGATGTTCTGTTCAGAGCCTCATTATTTTTTAAGAAATCAGAAGTGAGATTCAAACAGTGATTTAGACCTTAATTCAGTTCCCACTGACTGCAATCAGAGGCACCTCCAGAGCTTAATCATCATGTGCATTAACTAATAACTATTATAAAAATGTTAACAATAACAAGGTTATCTGTGTCCTGATTAATCCTTAGCTTTGCTTGACAAAATCTGTAGCAATTCACCAGTTAGAAAAGGTTTGGATTTTTTTGTTCTCCTTTTCTGGGAACTGAATTTTCAGAAAATACTCTGAGCCAGCATTGCTTTCACCTCTTCTCCATTTTTAATAAAGTTTATGGTAAGGTCTTATTCTCCTAAACATTCAACTCCCATTTAAAATCTCTGCTTCCTGACAATTGACACCAAGTGGGTGGTAAAGAAACACCTTCCTAGGGCATTTTTCTTATACCTGCCATCATCAGCAAGTTTAGAGCCAAAATGCCGGGCCTGCTAGTTACAATTCAGTTCAACGTAGATAGATACCAGTGACAAATAGGGCTAAAAAAAGGTAGAAGGACTAAGCTTACAATATGGCATATCTCCTCTTCAGACTTGTTTATTTAAGTGGGCTTTAAATACTGGGACTATTAAAATAGCCCATCTGGAACTGGGCTGAAGAACAGAAAACACAGTCCAGCTTTGTCAGTGCATTCCTCCTCCTGACCTCACACACCCCCATGGGGATGTGAACTCTGCAAAGAAACAAGGAATATATTCCATGAATTTGAGCACTTTGTCTCTTCAGAGACACACAACAATGGTAATTATCCAGCAAAGAACTTGTTGCCCTAGTTAAAGCATACAAGTCTACAGTTACATGTTTTGTGAGTTTCCTCCTCACAGTGCTATTCTGACCCCAAGAAAAACCTCTGTTGCATCTTCTCAAGCAAAGACAGCCAATTCAGAATGATATATCTCACTGATGGATGGGGTGTGATTGTCACTGTTACTTTCACTGCTGATATGAGCCATAATTTATATTAAAATCTTAGATGATTTAAGAGAACCATATAAAAATCAGGACTCATAAAACCCTGAAAGTTATAAGGCTACAGCTGTAGCTGTAGTCACCTGCATATTACTTTGTCTCACACTACAACAGCCAGTATTGGGACTGTAGAAGCTCCGGTTCAAGGCAGAATTAGGCCATCAGTTGTCCTAAGGATGTACAGAACAAGGATGGCTGAAACATGATGGCTGGTGATAAACATTATTCATCTACTCAAGGGTTTCCTTTCCTTTGATATCTCCTAACACCTGCAACTTAGAAATGTGATGACAACGATGAAAACTTTTCTTCCATTTTAGGCAACAGTCCCAAAGCAGGTAACCCTAAAGATCTGAAATATGTTTATTACCTACCTTTAAAAACACAAATTACAGATAAACTATGTAACTAAAGGGGTAATTACAAGGGGATTGTAATTAAAGGTCCCAGGCAGCCTTCTCTTTGCCATTCCCTATTCTGAGCAAACTTTTGTTCACTATGTTGGCAGTTCTTTCTTCTCATCCATTTCTCAAATCCATTCTTCCCTTTCCGCATTCATTCTCAAAGACCAAACCCTCACATATCCACAAACTTTTCTTCTTGCCGCAGTCTATGTTTTCACTTTGTGGTAAAATGCCAGCATGCCCTTTGTCTGTCCCTTTAATCTCAGGCTTTCCGTAATACTCCCTGAAACTTCAGGGGATATCCTTGCAATACTTTCTGTTGAATGGTGCCTATTGTATTTTTGTGATTAACTTTTACTGTTTTGTTGCTATAATTGTCTGGACATTTTGAAAAATGAAAAAGATAGAAAAAAAAGAAAAAAATCTTTGGGGAAAATGAGGATTTAGAAAAGCTGAGAGGAGTGGAAGGCAATGACCTCACTGCCTTTACACTGGAGATGCTTACATTTTGAAAAATGTAGGACCCCTACAGTCCTATTACAAAGTTGCTTACTAAAATTTTAATCATCATCAAGCCTGCTAAGTAGTCATCTACACTTGAGAGCCTCACAAATCGATATCACTGGCTGCAGTGCAGTAATTGCTCTGAATGCAGATTCTATATCCACCGTGAGAAGCAGCAAAGGGAAAAGACCCCAAATCATCCTCTGGTTAAGAACTAGACTGAGCTAAACAAAAGCAGCCTGGCACTGCCCATTGCACAGTAAATGCTAGTTGGCATATTTCTGTAGTGACCAACCCCTTGCCATCTTCTCTGTCTGAAACATTTCTAAAACCTTGGCTTCCTTGGCCTGTCAGCTCTTCTGAGCCAAGAAAATTCAATAGAGACCCTGTTATCCTGGAGTTTCCACCTCTTCTATCTTTTTTCACTTCTAGGGACAAAAGCAATTGTTTATGGATGCTGGGAACTGATGAGGCTTGCAAGGCAGTCAGACCACTTAGAACTGCAAAAAGGCATCATTGTGAAGAAAGCAAAAGCTTCCATTTGGTGCACCTAATTTCTTCATTTTTTCATAAACAAAGAACTTGAAACACCACACAATAAGGACTGCATCTCAAGGGTTTGTGCATTCTGGAAAGTAGCTTTGGGTGCTTTTGGTTTTGGATAATTGACTTCAGACACAGTCAAAACATATCTGGGACTATATGCACAAGAAACTTTATGGCAGTCCTTCCATATGTATTCCTTGTATCATACATGCTCACAGCAGCCAAGATTAAAGATCTTTTAAGTCAGGCAATAAAAGACATTGTTATTTTACATAATCTTTAATGCAAATGGCCCAGAATGAAAGGCTGGAAGAATAGAAATGCTACTATGTCCTTTTCACAGACAGAACCAGTGTGAATGTCCTTCATTCTTTACATGAGGACAGAGACATTATGCAGCTTTCCCATGTCTCAGAAGAAATGAACAAGTGCAGAATTAGGACTCCTAAAATTACACCTCACCTTCTTTGGGGGATAAACAGGTATGACTCGTTCATGCAGCAAAGGACAGCTGATAAATGACAGATAACAGCATGCCTCTTCTAATGTGGATGGAATGAGATCCATACAGTTCTGGTCATTTTGAACTTATCAAAACTGACTCAGAGTAGCTCAGAAGTGGCTACAATGCAATACCAAACAGAAAACTGACACATTGCTTGGAAAATCCAGCCTGACTAGTCATTATTTAAAATGCTCATTTGCCTCTGTTGCATTCTGCAGATGACTTTGTTCTTAACATGTTACTTATTTTGAGATGTCTCCTGACCTTCAGCATTCCTTTTTCCCAGTCCCAATTTAAGTACATCCCCATTTCCACATATACTGCATGACACAGAAAGACTAACTAGCTGCAACAAGACAGGTAGAAGAGAATGTACTCTTAGAGATCCTTATGCCAAAGTTGTCCTACGAACATAAATATTCTAACAAGCTTTATCCTGTCGCAATAGAGCTATAAAGTTGCTCTGTTCAGCATATGATAATGGCTTTGTAATTCAATCATTGGTAGAATTTGCCTTTGGGGATTTATCTTCCTTTAGCCTCAGCGTCCATGCGAATCCCTTATCGTAAATCTTGCCAATGCAAAACCAGCTCCCCCACCGCCTCTGGGACATATCCCACCACTTCATGTTAAAAAACAGACAGCTTATTTCAACTTAGTGAATGGTAGGTTTTTGTTTTTAAGGACAGAATGAAAACAACAGTGGATGAGGCTCATGGAGTCCTCGGTAGCATCAACTTTTTGGTCCCACTGATGCTTCTGTAACACTTTAAATCCTAATTGCCATTCATAAAAATAGTAACATGTAGCACTGAACAGGGAGCTTTTTGTCCAAAGATACAAAAGCACTTGACAATCGACCTTTAAGTAACCTTCCCTGCATGCTACTGATTTGTTCAAGACCTATGGAAAAGTACGAGACAAGGAGACCAAGTTAGAAACAGGGGCTGAGGAAAATTTTTGTTCTCAGCTTTATGGATAAACTTCACTGATTAGTCAAGAGCACAGGGACCTCATTGATTTGACCAAGATCACACAGTTGCTGTGTGGCAGAGACAAAAATAGAGCTTGAGAGTCCTCCAGGTTCTTTTTCTTTTACTACTATATTGACTCCATGAGGACTTCGCAGATACTCTCTGTTCCTTTTTTGCTTGCAGAGATCAGTGAATCTGTCCCAGGAAGCTTAGTGTGGGAGGCAATTCTTGTGGTTTCTTTAGTTCAGTCCCTATTATGAGAAATTTCGCAGATTTTACTATTCCTACTTTAAGGACTTCTTTCTAGCTTTAACTTAACCACATTCTCCAGACATGTTTTAAAAACAAAGGGCCAGATTCCAGATAGGCATAAATCAGCACTTCATTTCTTTATATTTGGCTAATAAATGTGCCCTGATATTAATTTAATTATATTTTCGCTGCTACATCTCTGCTCTATTCTTTCCCACATTGTCCAATCAGATGCAATCAGACACCATTTTGCGCAATTCAGCTGGTAGCCACTGGGCCAAATCCATCCTTTGGTATGCTTTACTCAGTTTGTCACCTTTTCTCTAGAACTGACAGAAAATAGTAGTTAAGTGACTAAAGCCCAATTTCTCCTAGTTGTGCACTGACAGAAAAACAGGTGGTTGTTGCTGCTAACACTAGAAGAGATGAGCAGGTAAACAGGGGGAGTGGTGTCATTTCCAGGCCATGGGGAGTCCCTTCTACTCTCACCATCCCTTTTTACAGCCCTAGAGCACAATTATCCACAGGCTTCCACACCATGCTGTGTATACACCCCACAGCTTTGAGGACAGTAGCAAACCAAGCCCTCTCCTCTGCTGCAGTAACACCACAGCTTTCTGTGGGAAGCTCCAGAGAGGCAACTTGGCTAAATCTCTGAAACAGATGGATGTGAATTCTCAGGGAGGTAGCTATCTATTGTTCATAACATTGGGTGGGAGGAATGTCTTAAAATAACAATCTAAATTAAGTGGATAAAATTCAGTTACTAGGATTAGATCCTGAATTTACGACAGCCCTCCTGTCCTATATCTCTTTTTCATATCTTGCAGGAACCTTAAGACTACAATTTGGCTTGAAGGGAAAGAATGAAGAAGGTACCCCCTAGTTATACCCTCTGAACTCAGCTCCCTGATATCATAAACCAAACCTACGTGACTTACGGCTTCTCTGCTGGTACAGCCTAATAGGATCACAATTTCCCACTGTGTTAAGACACATCTTGTAGTGCTGTGGCCCTGAGTCAGGAAGCTCTGGAGGAAGCCAGCAAGTCATTTAGAGCAAGAGTGCAAAGTCAACTCTGGTAACACAGTGTGCTACTCATTAAACATACAACACAACACAGCAGTGAAACCTTCCTGATACAGATCTAGATGAATCCACAGGTAGCTTAACTGTGAAACTGCTTCACCTTCTCAAGGTCTGTCCCTTATAGGTGCACACAGAGAAATCAGCTGCTTACCCCAATGCCCGTTGGAGACTGACAGGTTCCAGGTCCTGCAGAGCACTGCAGGCTGCTGAGTAGCACCCAAATCAAGATTTTGAACCTCGTATACAGATGCTTGCCTACTCCTGCAGAACTTTAATGAGGGAAAGTGGACGATGGAGAGAAGCTGAAGCTCGTGGGAGCCTGTACGCATTTATAAAGTATCTCTGGATGATTTTTTTAAGATAAATCTGCTGAACTGGGAAAACCAAAACACATCAACCTACACATCAATCAGACTGGGGCTCCTTGGTCTCAAAAGGCTTTTTCAGGTGTATATACCTATTCTCCCTATTCAAAACTGGAGGATGAGACTCTAGGGGAAGAAAGAGGTCAGTCAGGTAAACAGTCAAGATTCTGCTCAGTTCTGACTTTTTAGAAGAACATTCTAACTATTATTTTACACCCATCTCTGGAGTCCCCATGATATGCAAAAAGGGCTGAGAACCCTTTTTCACTCACATTGTGGAACTCTGCCAGACTAAGGATTTGAGTCTGAGAAGTTATATTTTGCTCTGATGAATCCTGCTTTGATTATGAGTTACAAGGTCTCTCAAGAAACTGCTGGGACCAGAGGATCTGGTTATTTTAGACTCAGAGGGTTACCAATTGCTGCTGTGTGACTTCATAATTCTCTCAATCTTATCCAGAGAAGAAATCATGTATTTTGGATCTCAGTTTCTTAAAAACTAATCCTTATCATAAATCCAGAGTCTAACTGAGCTTTTAACAACAAGAGAAAGAGAATGCTGCATGTCTTTTTTCTGTCCTTGCTGATCCACATGGGGCTGGGGAGTTTGTAACTCTGGAAGCCAGACAGGAACAAAATCCTAATTCCCAAGATAAATCTGGGAGATTTCATTTGTATCACAAAGAAAGAGCTACAGATAGACCTTCAGTCTGACTTTCTCTCAAAGCCAAACTGGAAACAAATGTTTGGTGTTCAACGCAGGGAAATAAAAAAAAAAAAGAAAACTAAGGAAAATTTTCTATGTATTTCCATTTCTGGGTTGCCAAGTAACCTGAGGATAAAAAAGCACTGAAGTGCTGAAGCAGAAGGGCAGCCCTACAACTCTTGCTATTCCCCATCAGTCGGTTGCTTAATTCAGATGTCCTGAAAAGTGACATGGGTTCCTCTGGCATGTGCCCATATCCACCATATTTAAGCTATGAAATACATAATTTTTAAATTAAATTTCTGGTACACTTCAACTCATAGCATATGGTTTGTGTGCTAGATCAAGTGGATGATTTTCTGGAGAGACTGTCACGATGCACTTTGATTGGCATCTTTCCCACCAGCCTCCAGCAGTTGCCCTGCAGTGATTAAAAGGTCTTGTTCAGCCATACACAGCATCATTTGTAAACAGCCTAGATACTGTGCCATTTAAATTGTTTCAGCCCACCTGGGTGGGTGTGCAAATCTCACCAAGCCAAGATCTGACAAGAACACTGGGACGGTTTTCCCAGCTCGCTCCAACTGCTTGAATATAATGAAGTTTTTAACAGGGTTGTGACACCTTTTCTCCCTAATTTTCAGCTCTTTCAGCTGCTCCAATGAACACAGTCAGAGCTTTTAAAATATAGTCTCCAGCCTCCTCTGGAAAAGATATATACTCTATAATTATACTGTGAAGATTAACCTCCTTTCCCACTACTCATATAAGAAACACAAATATAGCCCTATCTACTCATCTGTCCTCCCTTACCAGTTTTTTTCCCCTTCAGTGTGTGTGCATATTTTTGTATTATTTGAGGGGAAAGGTTGGTTGGCTGCTTCTTTTACAATATTTGTCTCCATTTGCTTCTCCTTCTTATCCTCAGAAAAACACAAGATGGAGTGGAGACCTAGAAACATCTCTTATCAAACTGACACATCTCCTTTAATTTCTTCAGGGAATCATTAACATCATGAACTCATGACCCTACTGGAAATCATAAATGGTTTAGGTTGGAAGGGACCTTAAAGATCACCTAGTTCCCAATCTCCTGCCATGGGCAGGGACACCTTCCACAAAAGAGGTTGCTCAAAACCCCATCCAACCTGGCCTTGAACCCTTCTAGGGATGGGGTAGCCACAGCTTCTCTGCACAACCTGTGCCAGGGCCTCACCATCCTCACAGTAAAAAATTTCCTCTCAATATCTATTCTAAACCCACCCTTTTTCAGTTTGAAGCCATTACCCCTTTCCTTATCACTCCATGTCTTTGTCAAAAATCCCCCTCCAGCTCTCTTGTAGCCCCTTTAGGTACTAGAAGGGGCCCTAAGGTCTCCCCAGAGCCTTCTCTTCTCTGGGCTGAACAACCCCAACTCTCTCAGAGTGTTTTCAAAGGAAAGGTGCTACAGCTCTCTGATCTTCTTGAAGTATGGAGTTGTATTTCTTTTGTATTTCTCCCACTTGCTGGGCTGTGTGCAATACCCAAATAAGTAAAAAAATAAAATCAATACCATTGTATAGATAATGATTATAACTTGATGATATAATTTACTAGCTGGGCTTCTGTACTGTTCATTTTATGTTAGTTTTTAAGACACTTTTATTATTCGGTTTTATTTCTTCCCTCTCCCCCTCAAGTTTTTCAAGACTGGGTTTTGATTAGAATTAAAAAGTAAAACGTCTCATTTTGATTTAAAAAAATTATGTTTTCCAGACATTTTAATGAGATTTTCAACCTTATGTTCTTATTTTTTTACAGACAGCTCCAATTGTGATACTTTGACTTACTGACTTTCAGAAAATAATTTCTGGTGGAAGGCATGACTTGATCTGAGGACTAGAATAAAAACCTGTCTTTTAATGAGCAATGAATGTCTGCATATATATTTTGGCCATATTGAACCATATGCACTTTGACCAGGTTTTTTGCAAACACTGGTCATGGATATTTGGATTTTCAAGTCACAAGTATCATTAGTGAACTTTGACTAGATGACTGGATCACTTTAAAAAAAGAAGAAAAATGTAATGTAATTCCCAACATAACTGATTGGCCAATTGTGTTCACATTTGTATTCACTACAAATCAGCATCTTCACCAGCAAAATTCCATCATAGGAATGTACATCAAAAATGACCAAGTGTCACAAAAATAAACTCAGAAGTATTTAGATAAAGCATTTATCCAACTTTTTTAAACTAGGATCTACTGCATTCTCTTCCCCTAATGTCAACTACATCAGTAAACACTGTGCTATCAGCAATAATCCACGTTACATTAACTTGCTGTTCCTGTATTACCCTGATGAAGTATTTATCACTTAGAATATTTCTTCCTAGTAAATAGGGTATTTTCATAGAGCACAGTTCCAGCATTACCAAGTACCTTGATAACTTTCATGTATTTTCTGTCACAGTACATTTAACAGCAAAATCTCAAGAAGTTGCCATAGAAATTATAAAAAACATGAAAACTGTTGATACAGTGCAGAACTGCCATGCCTCGGGGTTGTATGCAGTGTGGATTCTTTCATGTCTCCACCTGACACATAATGTGGTTGATTCTCTGAGTGGATTACATTTTCCTCAGTATACCACTTTCACATGCTTAGATTATGCAAACAGATACGTGATGGTACCCAAATTATAGCAATTATTAGAGATGTCTGTTTTATAGTAGTCCATCATTAAAGCCTACCCAGCACAAATGTGTCTTCACAACCTTTTAATGAATTAGAAAATTACAGATCCCCTTTTTCTACATGTGTTTTATTTTGTTGTTTGGTGGTATTTTCAAGACAAGAAAACTCCAGTACCCTTTAATTTTAATGGTTTGAGTTCATCTGTTCATCTCTCACCTTAGATCTACCTCCACAAAGTGACATTACATTTCTTTCATCACAAGTGTGGATGTCAGGGCACCACTTGGAGCTGCAGGTGGAAGAATGAAAAGGGAGAACAGAGGAGCTCTGAATAAACAAATATTCTATTCCTATGTTAATGACTCCTCTTAATGAGAGGATGCAAGAATACAAAATACATATTAGTTACAAGGAGCTGAATTGTGTCCACACAGAGTGTTTTCTCAGAGTTATGTAGTAGGCATTATCAGATTGCTTCAGTGTTTTCCTTCAGTGGGTTAAATTTCTCTGGGGTAGCAGTAGAAGGCAGTGTTTCATGGAGCAGCCGAAAAATAAGCAAATAAAGAAGAAAATTCTCCTGGAAATATATATAAGAAATGCAGCTGTAAAAGACACTAAAAATTCTCTGACAGCATTTGCAGGTAGAGCCTTCTCAAGACTAAAACTAGGAAGCCCAGCGGTGTTTATTCACAAGACTTAGAGTGACCCACAAACTATTTACAAGGCAATATGAGAGACTAAAATAGCAATGAAAATATCAGTGAGCAATAAGGAAAACGCATCTTTGGTTTCACCAACCCTTCAAATCCATCTAAAAGTCTTTAAAGTCTTCCAGATGACCCTTCCTATCAAAAGAAGCAGTGTAACTAAATGCAGGCCTTGCTTTTGTATTCCACTTTTAGAGAAGTCCTAGTTTAGACAGTATTGGAAGCAATCTGTATTAAAGCAACTCCTCAGCCTTCCTTAGATAACAGAAAATATCCCTCATTCTCTGCCCATTACTGCTGTGTCCTGGTTGATTCCTTCAAACACATTTAAATTAGAGAAAGCACCAGCAACAGGAGAGAGTAACCCCACTTTCTGCTTTTCTTGAAAAGTTGCGATGCAACACTGTCTCCCCAAGTTTGATTATTTTTACTTTTGATAGCAGAAGTACAGGCTAGGTTACACTGAGATGTGTTATACAAAGGACATTCTACTCAAGGTGAAAACACAGGCTTGCAGTTTCATGCTTTGTTTTTGGCTGTAGGGAAGTTAGATGGGTGGTTGCAACATCTTTTCATCTTTTAACTTACTCTTTGCCTTTGAAGTTCCAAGCCTGAGTTGTCTTATTTGTTAGGTTCTAAGAGGCCTTCAAAGTTTGAGCTCCATAGAAAGGGAAAATGATAATTTTCATCATTATTTTTATTGCAGGCATCCATCATCTCAATTTACAATAAACCAGATCTGTAAGCAATGACAGGAAACTTCAAAAGGTTGGGAGCACTGTACAGAATATGGGGATACAGGGACAGTCTTTCCATCTCTCTGACCCTCTTCAGTGATTACAATTTTGCTGGACATCTCAAAGACTGGGTACCCAGATTTCTGTGACTTTCTGCTTTTATTAGCCCAGAAAAAAACAGATGTGTAGAGCTGTGTGTTTGCATCTGAAATTTTGAGACCCTTTTAAGAATTCTACAGGAAAGAAATACACACATGTCTGTCTAAAGACACTTACATAAAAAGAAGTTTAAGCCAAAAATGAAATTTAGCTTGCAAAAGCTTCAGCTAACACAGGTTCTGAGAAAGGATTAAATAGCAGGAGCAGCAAACAAAATCTATGGTATATCCTTTGCAGACTAAATATAAATTTAACTTTAGAAGTAAATTTGACCTAGAGCTCTTACTTTTTTTATAAATTAAAAGAAAATATTTGACTGAACCATTCCTGAATCTTGATATGTTCAAAACCTGTGGGTTTGTCAGAAATTTATAGTTTAGAAACTACCATGGGGGTCTTATTTTAACCATTGGGTTCAGCTCCTCCTGATTTCAAAGCTTCTCTTTGAAAGGCATATTCACAAGACGTAAGCTCACTTCTGCTCACAGGCATACTGCTGCTTCCGTGAAGAGTTGATGAGAAATCTCACAGATTTACACCAGTGTAAGCAAAAAGAGAAATAAGGCAAAATGCAAGAAAAACCTTATCTTTGATTTGGACTATATAATTTAAGTCAACTCATGCATTATGGATGCCTCGAATTCTATCACAGCCATGTAGGTAATGCCCCTAAGTGAATTTAGATACAAATCGTATGGCATACGCTAATGCAGCAAAGAGTTCAACTTGCATTAGTGACAAAAAAGCCCTGATACTTCTGCAAGGTAACTCTGGCATCAGACTTGCTAATGCTTTGCCATTGCCATAAAACAACTGACATTCAAAGATTCAGCAGGAGGAACTTACACATGGCTGATTCATACAGCTGGAAACCTGACTGGAAACACTGCACTGCTGCTTAGAAGCTTTACTGCAGAGTGATTTAAGCTCATAATGAAGAAGTGTGTGTGCCTTTAGTTCAATAGTCATTAACTTTCAAGGACTACATAGGTCTAACAGTAGTTAAAAACATATCACCAGCCGCTAGAGGAATCTACTGCTACCTGTGGCAGAAATGCTGGTATCCTCAAAGATTCCAAGACTTCAGGCTTTGGCCCTTAATTGCAGCAGGATCAGACTGAACTCTTCACTCTCCTATCCCAAATCAATGCTTTCTTCAGACTATTATTCAGCATGGTTCAGTTGTGCATCACCCTTAGATCACAGACCCAATTTTCGAGTATCGTATAAACACACAATGCCCCTTTCATACCAGTTCTAAATTAATCTCAACAAATCAGCAGTGCAGGTTGCATTCAGCCATATTGCCTTCAAGACCTCATTTCAACATCTCTGTATGTATGGGGAAGTTGCGTCTAGGAAATGAGGAAGAGGGTTTTGCTCTTACCAGTAGAATCTGTTTGGTGCAACTCCCTCATGAAGAAGCAGCCATCTTCTGCCAAACTCCACTGAACTGAATAACTGGGGACAAAAACAAACAGTCATGAATCACAATAAAACACAAAGACATCAGAGAAATTAACCTGAAGAACCCTGTATCACTTCTGAGACAGTGACTTGGGACTTTTACTTCTTCCAAACTCTAAGGGACACACCTGAGGCAGCTGAAAGGTGTCTGTGGTGCCTTTTATTGGCATAGACAATACTGAGTTGTGCGATATGGGACACAACTGGTATTACCTGAGGAATCACTTCATGTGTACACCCAACAACCAGCCATGAATGAAAATTCATCATCCATTTGCCTTCCTCAATGTTACATTAGGAGGACATTCTCATTCTATTTATCAGTGCCATCCTTAGACAGCTTTTTCAATCTGGCACCAAAAATGTTCCAACATGTCTAAACTTCTCTTGCAGGACTGGATGAGTTTAAATAACACAAGTTGCTTATAGCACAGAAACCCATGATTCTCCCTCTGCTCCTGTCCTTCTCCTGCAAACAACGTGACACCTTCTCCTACTCTGGGTTACACAAACAATATTCAAACACATCAATCATTTCAGAAAATATTTTCATGATAAATACCAAACCAGGCTGAGAAAGGTCAGCAAAAAGGCATGTTACAGGTATTAGAAATAGTTTGACATGTCTTTGTTGAATGATATACAAATGTTACTGTTAGAGAGCACTTGCAAACAGATGCTGCCCGTAAATGCTGCCATCAGGTAATTCTCGGAAGGCCAGTAGAGAGAAGGATCACTTGGGTTCTTTTATTTCTTCTGCTTTATTTAGCTTCAAATTTATCACATGGAAGAACTGAGAAGCAGTCAACCCTAAACTTTCTTGCAGATTCATCCTATTTCCCTTCTCTCCTTTGCTTGGTAGACTAGGTCAGTACCCTTTCTGGCAAGGCAGATGTTGGACACCTTATTTGAACTGTGATCTCCCTTTTCATGACACCACTTTAGCGACCTTGCATAAAATGCCAACAATCTGCATCTTCATGTGAAAACCTTGACAAATTTTTTTTGGAACACATTGTGGCAGGGAAGAGAAAGATGGATACCTCTGAGAATAACTGAGAAGGAAAAAATTATGATTTTAAAACTTCAGGTTCATCAGAAAGATGATTTGAATATATTTTAAGAATAATGAGACTGGGATGCAAAAAACCTTGAGATCTACTTATTTGGTTATTCATTCCAAACACAAACCCCAATATCCCTTAGCTTTTCTATGGTAAAAACTTGGAAGGACATCAAGAAACTAGTTACAACAGCTTTTTGGTAAACAGTAGACTGGCATATGTCAAAATTTACTTTAAATACGAAAGCTAAAAATTCACCTCTTTCATCTTCCTTTCTCTTGAACAGTCAAAGAGAGAGGGAAGAAGGTGGAGGGGATAGAAGATAATAAGAGCAAGAAGAGGGAAACCAGTTTAGTTTTGTAGCTAGAAATGCATCCACTTTAAAACTTCAGTGGTGAGTCTGCTATTTTTCCTTAAATAGAAGATTCTAGATACATTTTTATTTAAACTGTAAGAAACCTTAACTATAACTAAGGAAAACTTTCATTTTTGAAAATTAAAGAAAATCTTTTGGAATATTTAACATTAATTTTTAAAAGTAATTTGAATTCACCTATTAAAGAACTTTACCATTAGAGGAGGTATTCCCCCCCTTCACATTCAAAATCCATTTCCAGACCCGTTTTTATAATTGCAGCAAAAATAAAAACATAGTAACAATAAGCTTTTGTTATTATCTATCATCTCTCTGATGTCAGTATTCTCCCTTTACTGGCACAGTAGTTTCTTCCATGACAAGTAATGTCTTTGACATACAGTAATTTTAGTTTTAATGAAGCTCATATCATCCTTTCGCTAAGAATAGGGAGCAAACCAAACAACTCAGCAAATACCTGTGTGTTTCCAAACTAGGGATACATAGGATCTAAGCTTTACAGCGACATTGATGTTCAGATGCCTGAAGTCATCATACTAAATCTCGTTTTCCCACTTCTGTATCTGTTACCCTTATTCCTCTTTAGTTTCCCTGTGTACAACTTTCAGCGGGTTGTGAATTTGTTGGTGATAGCAACAATTAACTGAGATTAATTTCAGCATGCAAAAGCTTTCTCTGTGCTCGTGCCTGCAGTCCCACTGCAGTGCCAGGTGGCTGAACAATCCCAGTGCCACAGCTTCCCTCTGGCTCTTCCAGCACAGCTCTTCAGAGGGGCTGTTTACCTGGTGCATTCAACAACTCCCTCAGCAGAACAGAAGCTGTGACAGCGCGCAGCACCCAGGGAGCCCTGCTTTCTCTTAATCTGTGCCCTGAATGAGATGTGATTCAGGCAAAAAGTGGAGAAATGCTAGACTTTATAAGTTTCTTTCAAAGGCAGGAAATGGATTTAGCAATACTACTGTCAGGGCTGGGCTCTCAAATTAGAAACCAGTGCCCAGTGAGTTGGAGACAGCGTGTGAGAAAAGGCAACAGCTCTCAAAGGGAAATAGCAGCTCTCTGGGAACCCATGCCCAAAGCTCTCATTGTCTTTGATGAGACACTTTAATAACCAGGATGGTTTTTTCCTCCTCTGCCATTATCTCAGCACCAGCCTTGGCCTTTACTGACTCAGAGAGCACAAGCAGCACCAGTGTACCTCTAGAAAAGGCAGAATTCCTCAACTTATGTATCACCCTCTCCCCCCCTAAAAAACAATCTATCCTTTGCAGTAAGAATTTTTTACAGATATTTTATTCTAGTATCATTCATTTTTTAACTGAGTTTATTCAGTTGGACCAGAAAAAAAGAAGTATTCAGAGGCTAGATTTTTTTCAACTATCAGTTATGATACAGCTGGGATTATTTTTTCCCACTTAGCAATTATAGTGCCTATATGGATATTTTTCAAAACCAGCATGGTATTTTGCCATCATTATAAAAGCCTTTTCTCTCTTGGGACTTCTAGTGACAGACTTGTGCATGCAGTCCCTTCAGAGATGACATTTTGTTTTCTTTGGCATGCTGTTGTCTGATGACAATTTTCATTATTAGAATGAATTAGATAATGTTCTTTGCTACACTTCTTTTTCAACCACAGATAGAAAAGGAACCTATTACCATTTCAATGTATGTTTTCATCTGAGGGCCAAGTAGTGATCTGACATATCTGGTTTCACAGAAACAAAACTGATATGAAGTACAAATCTCATATTGATCTCTTAGACTTGACTCTGGTTCATCAGGGAATAATTCTGTTCTTGCTTCCTCTTCTCTTGTATTTTTATTTTTCTGTGTAATGCGCAGATTGTGTAACAATCATTAACAGTCTGGTTTTCCTTTGTTTTGCTTTTAAAAATCCTAACATTCCGTGAAGTAGAAACCTACCACCTACTTCACTCATATAAGGAAACAAAAATGCAAAGGAAAAGAAAAGGCTGTTCTGAAGTTACGAGTACCTTCTGAGACTGAGCAGGGATTCAAATAAACTCTCTGAATGGCAAGACTACAGAAGAGTCCTCTCACAACACAACACTACTATCTTCTGGAGAAGGGAAAGTTGACATCTGAAAACTGAACTTCTTTCCTTATCTACACTAGACATGATATGATACTCCCCTCTCTCTTTTTGTTTCCCAGTCTGGTTAAAGAAAAGGTGATTTAAATAGCATGATGAAAATGGCATGAGGGAAATAGTTTGAGCTAGCTAGTAGTTCTGATTATTTTTCTTTTCCTTAAGAGATTTAGCAACTTTCATATTCTTATATTCAAAACAAAAAAAGCTGTCTTTCTCTCACCTCAGTCCAGCTTACTTAGGTATCAAAGTATATTATATTTAATGAAATTGCTGCATGGGGCATTTCTTCTTCAGAGCAGCTAAAGGCTGGGAGGCAAGTTGTTATTCCCTGAATCAGACTATGGACCAGGTTTTTCTCTACCAACACTGAATTTGACAGGAGAGTATAAACAAAGAATCTGAAATTGTGAATGGTATTTTCTTCCTAGAATAAAGCATAAGAGTCATGATTAAGGATACAGAAATGGACTTCAGCACTGACAGTCATATACGTCCCTGATCTCTGATCTGTTTGTAAGTTCCAGTGTTAAGAAGCTTAAATACCCTTGAAGCACTGATGTTCACAGGACGCCGCATAGACTTTGAACATTTTAAGTTGCAGGCAATGCATTAATCATGCCACACAGAAGCCATCAATAAGGTTTCCCAATAATTGGTGTTTATTGAATGCTGATGGAAACACATCAGGGCAATAAAGCTGTCAGATACCTGCTTCACAGCTCTGCAGCTGCTTTTGCTGATGAACCACACACTACTACCACATAGACTGTTTGTTGTTCAGTATGATCATAACACAGCAATTTCTCTTGTGCCTGTTCATCAGATCATAGCATCCTGGAGATGACCCTTAGCTGTCTTCCTACCTAACCCTCAATAACTACTCACACATTCTCAAATATGAGCCACATTCAGCCAGTGTTCTGGTTTTGAGGTAGCTGGTAAACAACTCTATTAGGGTGATGTCTCCAGTGCATTCAACTCATATGCTAAAAAAAGTAGCTGGCAACATGTTTTTTGCCAGGACATATTTAAAGGAATCTGACTGGCATACATGTTTTAAAGCAAGAATGAACCTCTAATATCATGAGTCTGTTCTCCTCCTAACAGATGCTGCAGATTTTTACCACTAGCTCAAGCAGTAAAGAGAATTATTCAGGCCAACAACTGATGGCTGAACTAGATTGTATCATTTGGAAAGACACTCAATCTCAAATCCAAGGGATGATGAATTTATCACTTCACTTAGTATGTTGTCCTCAAAGTTAAGTCCCTTCTCTACTAAAAAAATACTATCTCTGTAACAAATAACAGGGTATCCTGCAGTTGTTTTCTGTTGTGTTGTAAATTTACTAAGTAGGTTCACAACTGCATTAAATAAATGCATTTTTGTTTAAAAAGTGTATTGTATTAGAATGAGAATAGAACAGAAAAAGCTTGTTACAGCAGAATTTAAGGCAAAGTGTGAGAATTTTCACGCACACATGCACAGCTTTAAATTTTAAAATAAATGATTGTTTATCATTTGCATTACATTAAAACCTATGGCTTCAAGTGAGTTTAGTGTTGACAGGCACTTTGTATAATAAGAAACTGGAGACACATTGGAGAGGACAGTCAAACAAATGACAGAGGCAGAGACAGAGAAGGGAGAGGTGAGTCATCTACAGAAAAGCGAAAGGAGTTGCTTAACACCACAGAGAGCAGTGTCAGACCTAGTAATATGGAGTACATTTCTTTATTCATAATCCAGTGAGCTGTCCAACTCTGATTGAAAGAAAAATAGTAATTTTTTCATGGAAGTAGGAAAACTGGAGCTAGATAGAGCACAGAAAATCTTGCAGAGAAACAACAGATCTGCCCTTAACTAAAAGTATGTATCCATGGACCCAAAAGCAGGAAAAGAACAAGTTCTCTAAGGGTACAGAGGGTTGATGTTTACACAGAGGGATAAACAAGGACGTATTGATTTGCCTAAAGATGAGTGAGTCAGTGGTAAAGAGCACAGTGCTTACTGCTTGAGAATCTTTCCTTCTGTTTTACTTATCACAGTTCACAGTCCTGGCCCAGAAATCTATCTTCTTCTCTTGACTGCAAGGTTGCCACTGGGCTCTGCTAGTTGTTTTTTTCCTTTTTCTTCCATCTTTTAATTCCATTCTTTATTTTAATTTCTTACCCCAGCACATCATGCTTAGTGAGGTCTGTAAAAGACTGATGGGTACTCTAAGAAAGTGTATTTTACAACATAGTTTGTACACTGCACCATTATTCTTCTTTTGATGTCCCTTCTTTCTTAATTTTCAGAATGCTGGTTGTTGCCACATGCTCATCAGTTTGCCTAGAGATAACAAGGCATATTTGCAAAGGGTTGTGTGCTAGATGTGTTATCAGGATGCCTAACAGGCATCTGTGCTTAGGGTCCTCACACAAATGGTGAGCACAGCCCTAGCTACAAATGTGGGTGTTTCTATGCATCGCTTGCTCAGAAACATAACCACATGGAATGTCTTAAAAATAGAGAATAGCATTCACAAGGCCTCTGTGTGGAAGGCCATATCCATCCCTGGCACAAGTGCTGGTAACCCAGGAAAGATATCTAAGATCGTGCAGGAAGTGCAACATTGCAAAGGCTGGAACAAACTACTTTTAACATACATATTACTTATGACTTTTTCCAACTTCAATATGCGTCAACGAGAATCAAGTCTGCTGGAAATCTGGCTTGGATGATTAGTGGTGTCCCAAATATTAACACAAATAGTGTAGACTGTTGCAGGAGTGATGCCATAGGGGAAGGGAGAGTTATTCACATAGGCTAATGTTAGCTTTATGCAAACTAGCTCCCTGGCTGTGGCTGTAGTCTGTCAAAAGAGATAGGCTTTTCCAGAGGATGATTCAAAGTGGCTAATGCTTACCACTATAGAGAAGCTTTTTTCCTCTCCATTAACTTCAGATGGGATTAGCCTCCCTCAGCCAACATTAGCCCAAGTGAATAGTCCTCTAAATGTTGTCAGCCGTGTGGAAAAAAAACCCCAACCCTGAAATGATGTCACTTGATGTTATCAACTCTTTTTTTTTTTTTTTTTTTAAACTATGACGTAATTTCTGATAAAATAAATCTGGATTTTATTCTCCTTTCTCTGGTGTAAGTAAGCTGTGACTGTTACCGCTGAAACTGAGAGGGTGTAAACAGAAACAGAATAATTTATGTTGAAAGGAACCTCTGGAGGTTCCTGGTCTGATCTTTCTCCAAGAAGATTCACCCTTATAGATTCTGGTGCAACGAAATGTTAGGTTTTAGAATTACAAAGTATATCCAGAATAGTCCATCACATCTTGAAGAGTGAATACTGGCTGCATCTGTGGCAGATACTCTACTGTCAGACACAAGTATTAGACCAAAACACATGCATAGATGGGGTGGAGGTACTGTTAAGTGTTGGCCTGTTCTCTCACAGACATCCTGTGGCCACATGCATCCATATCTCTTCTCTAAGTGGCTTCTCTATCATCCCTGATAAAAGAATACCTTTCTCTTCCACTTATCTGCATGAGAAGTGGACATCCTTTAATGTAGGAAAATGAAGAAGATTATATGATTTGATGTCAGAAGATATGTTGTCTCACAAGTATCAGAATCCTGATTTGCTAAACTGCGGCACTTTAGAAATATCAGTCCTTAACATTGATCTTCAGCATGACACATACAATCAATAAAGGTAGAAGATGGAATCAGATATTTCAAAAAGGCCAAAATGAAAAAAAATATAAGAAAAAAAGGAAATATAAACCTCTTCATTTACTAGTGCTGTGTTGACAGAGCTCCTTTTATTTGGGGTGCCTCGCTTTTCAAGAGTTATTTACAATGAGAGTGGAGCAGCAAAAACGATAACTCCATTTTAAACCTGCTTTTTCAGCCTCTGCTGCTGCCTTTCAGTGCTTGAGAGCCTTTGTGCATTTATTCCTGAGCTGGGCAATTACAACCCCACATTTTGCCTGACTTGTGTTTCCCAATTTCACCTGTATTTCATCTCTTCAAATAGCTCTGTTATTTCTGACTGATTACTAACCATTCCTCTGTGTGTCTGACCCATTTGAATAGCAAAAGATGTCTCCACATGAACCAGAGGCTCTTACATTCCATGCTCTGATTACACAGAAAACACTCCTGAAGATTACACAGTAATACGTAAGCAATACTGCCATAAAATACAGCCCCTCATTCTACAAGCAAGCTGATTAAACCCATGAGAACTCACACGTACGAGACCTCCAACAAGGTTTTGCCTTACAAGTAATGCTTTGCTGTGTCTGAAGTTTCCTTCTGATTTGTAATGGAGAAGCATGCAGTAGTTCTGCAATTATGTGGTAAAAATCAGCCAAGTAACAACTGTACTTTCGGCCAGAACAATGAATGCAATCATGAAGCAATTAGTGCAGGCAGCAGATGGTTTGCTGCTCTTTTTTTCTCAAGACTGGAAGGAAAAAGCCATGACTTAATAAGGGACTGGTCTGTCAGAAGTGGTAATTCAAGTCTGCTGCCCAAGGCAGAGACACGGGAGAGAGATATGGGAACAAAAGTAACAGTCATTGAACCTTAACGAGTTGTTGCTCGTCAGCTGAATCCCAGTAATTAACCACATTCACTCATAAACAACACCCAAGAAACTAGGACATAAAATTATTTCAGTTAAAACAGATTTCCCTATCATTCAGTGAATCCAAACAAATAAAAAAGATCTTATCATAGTGATAGGCTCAGTGGGCTGTGAAGAGATTGAGGGATGATTCTATGTGACCCATTTCCTGTTGGTTACAACTGAGCAATAAGAGGCATGGATTACTGTTGGCTTTGCCCTCATCAGTCCTGAATTGGATGGATAACTTCTGAGAACAAAAGCAGTCCAGATCCAATGTGATTCCTGTCTCTCCAGCTCTTGCTCTTATTCACCATCTGATTCTCCTGGTACCATTTGCATCAATGACATGATGCAAATGGATGACAACAATCATGTTGCAAGAAGGGTGCAAACATGTTTTCTAGTTGACTCTCACCTCTCTCCTGTCAACAGCAAAATTAAATGACTGTGCTAACCATTACTGATCAACATCCAACTCACTCTTTACAGTCCCCATCAACACCACCTTCACAGAATCTTGAATCAGTGGCATCAAAGTTAGTGGCATCAAAATGTAAATTCTTTACCATGCAGATATGTTTCCCTTGCCTCCTTGGGTGACTCTTAGCCAGTATGCACACAGTGCCTGGAATCCAAGGAGTAAGGGTTCTCTTTCCTTAAATAAGGCCTTAGCACAAGATCAGAAAATAGCTAACAGCAGTGTCATTTGTCCCAAAGTACCCCACAGCTCCCTTTGCAATTATCTAAATACCTGCAGGACCTCTTAATTACTGTCAGAAAATTCTGCCTTTGGATATACAAACATGAAACCAATGGGAGTCATTTACACTTAGCCATAGGCTGAACTTGACCCTTGGTTTGAGTTACATTTAATTTAGTCCAAGCTGATTAATACTCTTTGCCTGCTGGTTACCCTCTACACTTCTTGGCCAAAGCTTGTTAAGTCAGAAAATGTATCCATTAGTCTTTAAAGCAGAAACCAGGCCTGTGACTCATACCCATTCAGAGTGCTTTTAAAATTCTATTTTGAATTTAATTGGTACAGATCTACAGACCTTGTGCTACCTGATTTTTGTCTTGCAACTACAGTACTGAATTACTAACAGTTATCTAATTTGCTAATCAACACCATAACAAAGAAATTTTGTCATACAGCCTACAGCCTCTCACCCCAAACACCCCATACATCCAACTCCAACACCAACCCCATAAATTCAGGTTAACGCAAAAAAGGACCCTTTGTTCTTATATCCATATTGTTTTTTAGGATTCTGTACAAATGGGAGTTTCCTATGGAATAGTGTCAATACTTGTTGGTAGCCATCTATCATAAATTAAATAAGCCTTAGCTGTATGGCCTCTAATTCAGAATTATTTCCTGATCAGACTGAATACCATAACAACTGAAATAAATTTTCTACTATATCATACTTTTATTTGTCAAAATTCCCACTGAAAGCTTCATTGTTCTTCATGTAATAAATTTCCTGCTTATTAACACACAGTAATGTTCACTTCAACAGGTCCTAAAAAGACATCAGAGACCAGCTTCTGTTCTGTTTCATATCAGTCCAGAGAACTCAATGGTCACAAGGGAAAGGAAATGTTTTGACCTTGACTAATTACATACTGAACACCCAGAAATAATTTAATCTTCACCTTCCTCTGAACAGAGTATATATATAACCACAGTACACTCTACAAAATGCTGTGAGAGGGGTGAGTGAAAAATATTGTATGGAACTCGGAAGAATTAGGCAGGGAAGATGCATTTCTCAGTTGCAAAGGATATTAAGCTACAGCCCTGGAATTATACTGGGTTTGAATTTAAAATGCAGGACTGAAATATTCGAAAAATTTCAATAAGATCATTTTGTGACCTTACCTACTTACTTAGTTATGCCTTTATTTTCTCAGGTTTACAGTAAGAGTAACAACAAGACTAATTTATGCAAAAGGAAAATTAGTCGTTTAATGCTTTTACAATGAATTAAAATACGCAGATGAAAAACATCATTGAATTCAATCTTTTATGTTGATGTTTACACTAACGTATAACTTGAACAATTCAGCTAATACAATTATTGCTTAGACTTTGCAAATTTTTTTTGTCTTTTTCTAGTTTTATTTAAAAATGTCAAAATGTCAGGACGTGAAATCTGCCATTTCTCAGAGCAGTTTGCTCCAATGACTAGTTACTTTACTGCAGAGTTTATCTGCCATTGACTCCTAACCATCAAATTTTGTTAGAAGTTTTTATTGCTGGATCAAAATGCTTACTCCTATATTTTGTCTTCCTCCACAGAGATATTTATGCACAACAATACAGTTTCCCTTCAATCTTTTTGTTAAACTAAGGAGATTGAGGTCTATCAAGTCCTTCACTGGAAAACAACTCCTTGTGAGGATTGATGTGTCTGATTTTTAAAAAGTTCTAACAATGAGTTCTCCAAAATAAAGTCTTGTGGTGTTGTGTTCGGTTGGGCAGCAGAAAATCAAGGTAAATCTCACAGCATATTTATTTGGCTGATGGATTACCTGTACTGAAGGAACTGAACTTCAAAGAAAATTGATTCACTGATACTTTTTCTCTTAGAAAATCAAAGACTACTTGAAAATATGCCAACCAGATGGGAAAAAGGATTGTCTTATACTGTTCTTGGAGCTGATGCTAGGCTGGAGCAAGACAGTTGTGAAATAAGAGGACAAAAGCCTCATTAGAGGTTGTGATTCCTACAGTGAAGGACCCTAGCTGTCTTCTCTGCCCATTGCCTGTCACACAGTACTGCTTGCCAAAAGGACGGATGACTAAATGCAGACTGCCAGATCAGTAACTGAGGGCTAGGCCCCAAGAATACAATAGATGCCCATGTCCTTTACTTTGACCTTTATGTTGAGGCTTGCTCAATGTTTTCTGCTTGGAAATACCAAACTGGTATTTCCATACTGTCCTGGTATCACCTTCAAAACCACCTGAATGTTCTGCAGCAGTTACACAAAGAGATGGAGAAACCCCAAGTTCTTCCTAGGCAAACAAAGCAAAATGCTGCCAAAAATTCTTACCTTCTGATCTTGGCTGTAGGCTAAGATCCAATCTTCCTGCTTGGGGTGGAAGAGCAGACTGTGGATGTAGAAGTTCAGACGGTATTTTTGATAGGTGGCTCCTTCGTCAGAACTGATTAATAAGCTGCTTTCAACTTCTGGATCAGTCAGCAGCATAATCTACATGGAAGGGAAAGATGAAAATACAGTGGTGAAGAGAAAACAGATGGAAGAGTAAGTAAGCAGCTAGGAACTACAGATAAGCTTATTAAATATGGCTATTTCAAAACGTTTCATTGTAATGTCAAACCTACCATAGCCAATACTTCAGTAATTAAAACACTATATTTCAGCTATGCATATAAACACATAATATATGACCAAATAATCACAATGGCTTTACCACTAGTTAAATCAGACCTAAATGAAGTTATGCTTAGGTTATTTGAAAAATTAAACCTGAAATTTTTAACTTACTAAGTTACCAGACAGGTACAGTGGGGTGCTAGGGTCTTTAAGAATGATCCATTGGAGTGACAGACAAAAAGTTAGGTGTTAAGAAAACAAGAAAAAAACCAAACCAAAACAGAGAGAGGAGAGTGACACGTTAGAGGATGATCTCTAATGGTGAGTTTTGTTTGACTCTGCCAGAAATTCCAGAGAAGACAGTTTCATTGCCTGAAACATTATAACGTGGCTGTCTGCAACAAGCAATCTTGCTCTGGCAGAAGAACACATTTGATAACATAATGGGTTCTTTCCATCCCCAGTTCCTACTGTGCTGTGAATTACAGATTTGGTGGTATATAAAAAATAATCTCTGCAAAGTAAATTTGCTTTCCAGCTTTGTCCAGGAGTGTTAGTTTAGCAGTCACAAAAGATATACAGCTTGTAGTTGTAGTAGCTACTTCTCCCCATTAACTGTGGTATTAATTGGTCTGCATTGCTGATGAATCAGAGAGAATAATGAGTTACTGCTCTCGTGTCTCTGCACAAGAGAATGTATAGGTCTAATCAGTAAAAAGAGATCATTCCAGTATTTCAGCAAGCAACAGAGTAATACCCCTAAGGAATGGGAATGAGGTATCATGAGTGAAAACCATGAAAAATTCTAAAGAATATTTGCCTGGAAAGGTATTAAAGCCTTGAATCATTAGGATTTTTATTTTATTTTTTTTTTCTAAGTTGCTTTGCAAATGGCAAACACTGATCTGGTTTAGACAAGCCTGAAATGAAAGGATCTGCACCTGACATTTCTCAGAGCAAATTCCTATCTCAGTTTGAGCATTGTAAAAATTACACACTCCATTTCCTTCTTTCCTTCATTTAGGCAGGCAGAGTTAGACATAACTCACTACCTATGAATTATAAGGAGACATAGCATCTGGTGTCTGATAGACACCAGAAGGTGAAGGGGTAAATACACATATAATCTACACAGAATATCTCTTTCATTATTCTGCAGCTGCCAAATGTTTCTTTTTCTGTCTCTAGAAACCCCCTTGGTAGCACAATTTGGCCTGTGACTTAGAAGTCTGGGGTTCTGCAAAATCCTTGAACTTTCTGATTAATCTGCATAATCACAGAGCAGTTACATTACCCCATTGTATCTCTAACATAAAATAGGGTAGGGTTCCCATTGTAGCATAAAGTTACAGTCTCCTATTATATCTCTGATTTATTTTAGAAATTTGTGACGAAAACATGCATTATTATACATTTTTATTTTCATTTAACACTTTCAAATATACCAAGCATATTGTTGATGTGACTTCTAAACTGAAGATTGTATGACAGAAGCTACACAGAAAGGATTAATAATCAAAATATCAATATATATATATTCTACTGCCACTAAGTAGCCTATCCAGCTTCTGAAGTCAAAAATTAATTACAATGTTGTTTATCAGTTGGTTCTTTTTTTCTTACCAGACTAATTTCTGGAACAATGTTCCTATGTTTAACATTTATTGATTCAGTACTATGATTCAAGTATTATGATTTTCCTATTTTTATGACTTCCTTCTTGAGTGGATTTTGTTTATGTTAGTATTTGGAAATATCACAGCACAGCACTAATTTGGACTAGAGCAACTAGAGCAGAAATAAGCACAAATCAATGGGCTTGATGCGAGCTCCCTGAAGTTAATAAGAGTCTTGTCATTGACTTTGGATTGTGCCTCCAAGGCAAGTTGTTAATCAAGATCCAGTCTAGTCTCAAATATTTCCTTCTACCTGCACAAGGAACTCATCTGACCTCATCACTGCCACATCCAAGCACAACACTGCCTTAACACATTTTCTGTCAGGCCACTCCTCTGAAGTGCGAAAGTGCTCTTATCTGCATTTCTTAGAAAGGGAATCCAGGGATAAACTGTTGAGGCACTGAAGCACCTAATTCCACATCCAATCAATAAAAGTTAAGTGCCTGAACAGACTTGCTAACACTGCTGACTTCGGCTTTAATCTGCTAACTGCCACCCTGGGCTGTTAGTACTTTGTTTTCAGATATCTACGGGTCTCCAAACGCCCTGGCTATTGCATTGGGATAACCAGCCATTCTGTACCTAAGAAGTGTTTCAGGACACACCAGTTTTGCTACATATGTCAGCAGTAATACTGCCTTAGAGGTGGCAGAGCTGTGAGGAACTGCTGCAGGTTTATGCAAGGGCACACAGAGAGTCGTAGACCAGGGAGGGATTTGATGGACGACTCCACTAGTAAGATTGCTAACTACGAGACCAACTTTCAGCATTATCTGCTCCACTGTTGTACCCTGTATTGCCAGTCACTTTGCACAGATGTCATAAGACAAAACACGGTAGAGTCGACTATCAGTCACTACTCACATCAGTCACAACACCACATTTCTTACAAGATAAGAAAAGCAAATTTCATTACAACATATCTGTGTGTAAATAACCAGCGTTACCAGCCCAAAAGATAGCATTTATTGGATAAGTAAAATAAATTGATACCTGTATGAAAAATACATCAAAATGAGAGGGAAATGCCATGTGTATCTACATAAACATTTCAGATAAGACCAGGAGTGTGCTTCTGAAATTAACCCTTTCAAATTTTGGGGGAAATCTCTATAGCAAGTCCTTACACATTGTGTTCTGACTCATCCCACAGTGATCTTGGAGGACAGAAGTGGCATTCCTTTTCAAGGATACTAAACCAGAACATACCCTGCCCATGGCAGGGGGTTAGAACTAAATAATCTTTAAGGTCCCTTCCATTCCAAACCATTCAATGATTCTATGATACATTTCAGGAGTTCATCTAATGTTTTCTAAACACTACTGGACACTCAGATCAGAGTATCAGGCTAGCACTACTCTAAAGTCAGACCCTCTGCCTCCTAAATGCCCAGACTGCAGATGTCATCTCAGCTTCAACCATTTCATTCTACAAACACACTTCCACTGAGCTGTCCTACGTGATAATGTGGTTGCAGTCACATTAGTTTAGTTTTATTGCCCAAGTTGCCTGGAATATAAATGAGAAAGAAGGGAAAGTACAATTAATTTTAATGCTTTTGTTGTTGCAGCATATGAAACACAGAGTAACTACATTTCAGAATTTCCCCTGAAATAAATTAATCCAATTTCGTCTTTGAAGTAGTCTACTACCCATTGACTTGATGCAGTTCCTTATACAGAAAATACAACTGGACACAGACGTGTTGAACAGGAAAAGCAAGAAAGCCAAAACCAGTAACAAGAACAAGAGTGAATCTAAGTTTAGATGCCATAAACTTCAATATCTAAGAATATGTAAGATAAGAGATTATAAAGAAACTATTTTTATAATTTTCAGCTTTACTGTAGAAAGCATGCTGGATTTACTGAAATGTGAGCTCCTCAAAGGAGCATCAAACATCTTGCTCTGTTTCTACAGTGCCTAATACAACATATCACCACTTTTCCAGCTATCACTGGGTTTTGGATGAGTATATTCTGGACATCACTCAGGAATCAACATGACCTTTGTACATGAAAATCACACATTAAATCTATCTAGGTCCATAGAGCCTGTTGGGAAAGACAACCTAGCTGATGAAGTCATACAAGATTTTTGAGGTGTCCCCTTGCCAAAGGATCTGAAATTGCCATGGGATAACTGGCTGGAAAAGACCTCTAGGATTAAAGAGTCCAACCATTAAATTAACAGTGCCAGGTCCACCCTTAAACCATGTCCCTAAGCACCACACTTACACACTTTTTGAACACTTCCAGGAACAGTGATTCCACCACTTCCCTGAGTAGCCTGTTCCAATGCTTGACCATCCATTTTCAGTGAAGAAATTTTTCTAATATCCAATCTAAACTTCCTCTGGTCCAACTTGAGGCAGTTTCCCCTTGTCCTATTGCTTGTCACCTGGGAGAAAAGACCCACCCCCACCTGTCTACATAAACAATAACAATATTATCAGCTCAGGTGGGCTGATCTAGCAACTTCTGTGAAGAATTGGGCCCATGATTTTTATGTTGACAGTTTTTAAACTACCTCTGATTCCATCATTACAAAGTAAAGTTATTAATGCAGGAGTAAGAAGAGCCATACTCATCTGCCCCGCACTTCCAGTAAAGGCCCTTTGTAGAGGCAGACCAACCTTAGAGCGCCCCTGGTGTGGTTTATTGTTTGTCTTTTGTTAAATGAAAATGAAGAGTGCGTATGAGCCAAGACTCTACTTCTCCCCAGCAAAAGTAATTGCTCTCTGTTCAGATCAGTGCTCAGCAATGATCAGAATCTGCTTATTCACACCAGGCGCAGCAAGTACACACTGCACTTCCTGATGGTCCAGATGGATTGGTTTTTTTCTCTATAAAAAAGTCAATATAGTCGACACAGGCTTTTGCAACCAAATGCAAGTCATCCACTAATCATCTACACCCTGAAAAGGAAGCAACTCAACTTGATCTGCCTTTTTCTAGAAGTGACAAATGAACACAAAACATAAGTTATAGATCTTAAACAGTCCTCAATTTTTTCACCCCTTTTTTGATGCTAATTCTGCTGATGACAGATTGCTCTTGACAATTACATGTATTTTTGCTGTCCTCACAAAAAATCCCAGGAATTATTAGCAAGAGGATTCTGATTTTGCTTCTACAGACGGAATTGGGATCCTTTTGTAACTACCCTGAATGCTAGATTTAGTGGCTTAGTAAAAAGAGCCCAGAACTGCTCTTTTATTTTAGCCACTGATATCTCCACCTGGACCAACTTTTTCCTAACATTTTGTAGGAGAGAGCATAGTATCAGTGAAATAGAACAGTATAAAAAAAAATCCAAATGCATTTCATAGGTTCACATGTTCTTTCATTCACTTCTGATGTATGAACAAATCTGAGTTATTACACCTGAGCAGAAATAGGGATAAAATGCAAATTGGGTCAAAGCTACTGAAAGAACCTTTACCTTCCTTACCTATCACACTCTTCATGCATAGACCCAACACTGGTGACCCACACGGAACAAGTAATATTTCTCACAGAAAGAAATGAGTGAAGCACAGCAAAAGAAGAAATCAGCAAGTAAGAACAAAAATATCCCTAACAAAAGGTCATTCCCTACCTAAATTGTCTAAATGATTGCATTTATTTTTACAGCTTCTCTGCATGTCAATTACAAAATTTTAGAGGGTTGTGGGGGGAGTTTTTTTCACATGGTGACTGATTACAAGAGTTGGAGTCTCAACACAACAAAATGTAATTTCTGCCACTTCTGAATTTGGATTGCATTTGCAAAGCATGAATATTGTGTAAAGAGAGAACCTGATCCTCCAGATTCAGCAGTTCATGCATGTATTTCAAAGCAATGCTCTCTGCTATGAATTAATTAAACTAGTTCATTGCTTAAGCTTTCTCAAGATCTAGAATAAGATATAAAGTGAAACAAGGCAAAGAAAGGTCATGACATTCTGAAATAAATGCAACACTAATGTAAAGCAAATTAGACCTATTGCTTTTACAGGACTGAGTTGCTGGAAGCAGTAAATGGTTGCAAGAGCAAATAAATTAGAGACAAAATCACAAAAGAAATAACAAGCATTTAGTTATTTAGTTAGATATTAATACAGAAAGAGGAGACTGAAGCCTTTGAAAAGTTTAACAGTCTTTACTCATGGGTTAACATCAACTGCTGTAGAACTGTGTACAGGAGTAATGCCACCAAAAGTTGGCCCAAGTTGCTGCTTCAAATAAATTGGCGCACAGCACCAGCACCTAAATGAAAACATGAAATGAGCTAGAGCTGACAGTTTTGAAGCTGTTGCTATTGCCAACTAAAAGACAAGGTTAGTTGCTAAGCAATTTCATTAAGACACCATTAAAATAATACACCAATAATTCAATTAAGGCATTGTGGAGTATTTTATTGCCAGAAGTTCTTGTTAACTCCGAAAGTGCAGTAATTTTGTAAAGAAAGAAAAGACTTCAGTGACAGAATTACACTTCCAACACTGAAGAAAAATTAGTAATATTGCCTTTGAATGATGACCTGGTTTGGAATGGTCTCAGAAGTAAGTAGAAATGACCTCTTTAATACAAGGAAAAGGTCTGTGAACAAGTTATTTTGCATCTATTACTCAGTGACTTATGAAGAAAGAGGTTTTTATTCATACAAAGATGCAAAATCCAAGCTCATTAAATCAGTCTGCACTTTGCTGATATAGATGGGAACATACTTCAAGTCTCCCCCAAAGAAAACTATAGTCATGATGACTAGACAGTATAATTTAGATTCAGACTGAGACCAGATCTGGACAGTAGAAACTATCATCATTTACCCCATAAACCCACAGGAGGTCCATAAGTGGTAGGATATCACCATCTTCCTCAAACCTTGGCTGTTTAAATGTAAGAGAAATGGCATGATGAAAGGTTCAGATGATGAATTCATCTTGTCTGCCACATGAAAAATTTAGTGCTCATTGAGTGATAAGACAATCTCTTGTCAGCAGAATACTAGATGGCAAAGGACTATATTTTAAGAGAGAAAAATTACCACCTGCCAATATTTTTGAAAGCTGGGATTTCACAGTGTTCCTAATAGAAGAATTGTCAAGAATTGAATTTGGTATCTTGATGAATGTTATTTGAAAAAAAATTTAAAAGCTGGTTAGTGGATGGAAAAAAAGAATACATTTATCTGTTCTGTATTATGGAAATGTTCATTACAGGCCAAAAGTGACCACAAAATAAAGCAGCCAATTAAAGTTCTATTTTTTATTGTCTGTGGGAATCATCTGGGGTTGATTTACCAGATGGAAGGAGTGAATGCGTGTATCAACAAAAACTTAGAAATACTTTATGTGCTGGTATATAATTAATATATACCACCAAAGTCCCAGGTATAAGGGTTGGGTTAATAGAGCATAGAGTCATGAAAAGCAAATATGAGGCTGAGACACCTCTGCAGATGTGATGCAGTTGTTCTCTCTGTTAATCCTATGTGATACAAATGGGAATATACAGAAAATCCAGAGGCTTGGGGAAAAGATTTTTCCTAAGAGATAACAGAGTACAAAACCAATTCCTCCTTACTCTGAACATCGTCTCAGCAAACCTCTGGAGCACCAGTTGGAATGGGACTGTTCCTGTTTCGACCAAAATCCAAGAGAGGGCAGTGCACCCCCCAGAGCCCTTCTTGTTACTCACATCTCATCAGCATGGAGATGTCCATCAAGTGCACAGGTTGCCACCTCCAACCTTTTCTCTGTGCAGCTGAGCTCTGGCAGAAGAACTGTTTTCAGAAGTGCCTTACCTTGGACCAGACCTGAAAAGATTCATCTGCTTCTGTGTTCCATTAAAGGTGAAGTTGCCACATCTTCAGGGGTTTTGTGTGCTGCTGAGTCACTGCTTGTGGGCTGGATTGTGAACAGAGAGAAACATCGACCTTCACCTTCCCAAGAGTAAGCTGCAATCCCAGCAGCTAGGGGAAATTTCCAAAATATATATCTTGCTTTGAGGTATTAACTTTTATTGAAAGGAGGAAAAAAGACGACATGGGGGAGAAAGGAGTCACTGAAGATTAGTGTCACTTTTTAAATCTTATTCTCTTAAAACACAGCTTCCATTTCCATTACACAAGAATTAAATGAAAATTAAGATTCTATTTTTTTTCTTTAGTTAATTAACTTAGTGTTTTAATTAGGACTGTAATAAAGGACACAAACTCTTACTTGCATCATCCTTGTGGAAAAATAGAAATGTAATACTAAAAACAATATAACAATATAGAAACCCTTTCATTAACCTACTAGATTACTGCAGGATGTTTTTGAGCTACTTTTGCCATACCTTACAATTTAAATTATTATAATTTAAATTGACTTATAAATGACTTATAATTTAAATTATTAAATTTAGGCATGTAAAGACCTCTAGAGGTCATTTTCTTCAAACTCGTGCCTCATACAGAGCCAGTTTGAAAGGTACAAATAGATTCTCAGGACCTTATCCTGTCAATATTTAAATATCTTCGGAGATGGAGATTCCACAAAATTTTTGGGTCTATCCAATCTGACACTGATTAGTTTGCATTCAGTGTTACTCTTAATTTCAAAAACCTGGGATTATAAATAAATTCTAGAATAAACAAAAACACCTTCAATTTTACATTCCTTTTATCTTAAAAGTCTATCTTAGCAAGAGCTTTGGAAGCTGGAAGTGCTGTATGAGCCCAAAGCACCAAGGTTAGTTTCACCCACTGGGTTCCTGTAGCTGTGCTGAAAATAGAACTCGTCAGGCTCAGATCCTAATCACACACATAAACATTAGCTCTGGAGCAATCAGTTCTGGGGGAAGGAACGTGAAAAGATTAAGCTTCTCAGTTTTTGAAATCTCCCTCAAATCAAATTCTAGATTTTTATCTCTTCATTCCACAGCCCATTTGAATCTAATTTAGTAACCTGACGTGAAATGAAAATTTCTTGTTCCTGTTTCATTAGTATTACACACTGCTTTCTCTTCCTTTACATACATTTGACACAAAAGCCTTTATCACCAAAACCAGCTTGAAAATCTACTCCTTAAAACTAAAGTAAAACACAATAGAAACTTCAGTTCTGAAATAAAATCTAATACATAAAAATGACTATTATTATTCTTGAGAAGAAATAAAGAAACAAGGACCAAAAACTCAGGAAAGCTACAGTACTATAGGCACTTTATTTTGGACAGTACAATCTAGTTTCAATTATTAATTATCCATTCTTTTGCAACAGATGTTCTTCATTGTACTGAACAGAGAAAAACAAAATTAAGCTGAGACATTCTTACAGTCTTACTTGCTTAGGGGAGAAAAGGAACCTCAGCTTTGTAGACATCTGGAATGAGTTGTGTTCATACATATTGCCTGTACTTTGTTCTGTTGCTCAGTAAGGCATTCCTTTCACTAAAGAATCTCATGAGATTAATTAGTTAATCTTCACACTAACTTTGTGGTAGAGAAGGAAAGCGCACACATCAAGAGGGAAAATTACTTGGACAAACTCCACTAATCAATCAATGGCACAAAAAGAAAGAAGCCACTTGCACTGTAAGCATATTACAAACAATAGCATCTCCCAGCCCCAAATAATGGACACGAAGGGTTGTTAATCCTAATGAAAGCAAGACGAGACTTTAGGCCTAAAAGTATGGTAACCTAAGCAGAGCTACAAAAGGAAGAGGGAAAACAAGGGGAGCAATTTTTCCCCGGAGGGCAAGTTAGTGATAAATGCACAATCCACATGATGAACTCTGGAAGTGTTCAAGGCAGGTTGGATTAGGTCCTGAGCAACCTGGTGTAGTGGAAGGTGTCCCTGGTTATGGCAGGGGGGATTGGAACTAGATGATCTTTAAGGTCCCTTCCAACCCAAACCACTCCGTAATTCTCTATATCACAGTTATGCCAAGCCTAGACAGATGGTCAATTCACTAAACACTTGGCTTCATAGCCAACTGGTTCAAGTCATGTCACTTGCCTCTGGCCAGCCCTGGCACCTGTGTGGCACTGTGCTGTTTAATACTTCAACGGCTCTTACTCTTGCCTATGTTTTACAGCATTCCCCAAGTAAAGAAACAAGGGGGAGGAAACATCACAAAGCTATGCGCACCTCAGAGCGGTGCCCTGCTGGTCCAAAGGACATTATTATCTATACTTGCTCACCTCCACCTCTCTGTACAACTTCTTATCCCTCCATTTCTTATAGATGTTCTCATCTTATTTCACTTAAAATCCACCAGCTGAAAGTGTTCAGTAAACATGGCTGATTTTGTCCAAAGCACTTAAACCAGCACATCAGTTCTCAGGTGCCTCCAGCTGAAGAGTGCTCATGAACCACTGGAACGCAGTAATAACTTTGAATAGTAGCTGTTTGATCCAGTAGGGTTAGTAAGAAATTGCTACTTTTTCTTCATCTGTTTTCCCTTTGCTGCAAAATTCTTGGGACTGACTTCATTGCGGCTGGAGACATTGTACCCATCTGAGGCAAATATCAGATCCTTTAGCATCTGCTGCTTTCTTGTCCTGAACTTAAAAATCTTAATAGAAAGTGCAACAACTTGGAGTATTCAGTTACTCCCCAGATTATACGTTCTGGGTGGTAGAAGTGGGAGGGAAAGTAAAAGTACAGTTTTTCATGACAGTTATCAATGTTTCGGAAAAAGAGCAATTCGCATTTCAGACTTTTATTTTCTCCCAAAATTATACAGACAAACATGAAAGAAAATGAAAACTTATATACAGTAAAAAAAAAAAAAGCAGTACCGTCAGTAAATTGTCTGCAAAAATAAAGGCTGTTTTTCAAGTAGTGACAGAATTTTTTCCATTTATTTTGCTCATATGTTTTATAAACACTCAGACATTATTTTAACATTTAACTACCTGAAAAATAAGAATCTGGTTCCAAAGAGTCATTCATAAAAATCTCATTTCATGTAGGATTTCTGTTTATCTTTTTGTTGTTTTTAGGGTGAGGGAAGAAGGTTATTAGTTATCATTTACATTACTTCAGAAGAGTTTTCCTGTGGAACTCTGAAGACTAGAAGCTTTATTTTAACAAAATTTTAAATTCTTTCCAATTTAAAATTGATTCTACCAGCTGACAACTTTAGAAAAGATACATATCATAAGTCTCTTGACAAAATCATCAGAGTTGGCACCACAATTTCTGCACTGAATTACACTTCTTTTCTCTTGGGAGATGGCTATACAATCTAATGGTTCTTAGTGATATTTTCTTACTAGATTTAAATGGAATTGCTTTCAAGTAATTATCTGTCTATCACCACACATCTACACAACAGATGATGATAACAGCTGAGCACACATTTGTTGGATCAATATCGACTTTGTCATGGTACACCTGGTTTTGCTACTTCTTGATTTTTAGGCATGGAAATGGAAGAAAATAGTACAGGGACTGCAGCTCAACATGAATGAAGCCTCTTTCTTGAGGGTTTTAATCAGGCTCATTTTCCTACCCTACAAACATCATGAAAACAAAGGGAGGAAAATCAAAAGTTCTCTGGCAGTGGCAGGAGTGAGCAATGAAATCCTGTAATTTTCAAGAAATAGGTTCACTAAACCAGACCAAAGATTTCAAGCAGCATGTTGAGCCTGACTCCTTGTGTCACTGAAGTTAATTTCAAAAGACTGTTATATAAAAATCAAAGATTCTACAAATAAAGTTGGTGCAATGTGGGAAAGGTAAGCTTAGACACGGGGCTGTGAGTGAGGACAGTGGAGGGTAGGTCCTTTCTCTGCTAACTACAGTATAATGGACAAGCATGAACTTAGAGGAGAAAATACCAAACACAGCACGGAATCTTATGACCTTATCTGTTAATTTTCCAGTTCTCACCATACAGCATGAAGGCTCTTCATATTTACAGCACTCAGTTCTGTTCTACCATCTACCTGCTTCGAGGCTTTGAGTCCTCTTTAGTCAGGACACGTGCTAATACAGTCAGAAATTCTTTCTTACTACATAAGTTAACTGCTTCTTACCCAAATACATGGCATGACATGTTTTGTATTTTAAATGGCAAAGCATGTGTCTGTGTGTTGGCTTTGCTGAAGCTCCATGCTTTGTTTAATTTTGGCTTCTTACGTGGTAATTCTGAAATGTTCTTTAAAATTTCTACGTAGTTTAGTTTTAATTTTTCCCTCTGACTGTGAATAAATCACAGCTTCACTAATTATGTCTACAGCTAATTCTTTTTATACGCATTTATCTGATTTGCTTCTCTCCAAAGAATTTTTTGGTATTAATGCATTAATTTCCTAATCATTTCAAATTATGTTCCATGTTGCATGAACAATTGGGGAATTAGCATCTGCTTGCAAATTGTTGGTTTGGCTTTTCATTTTTGTTGTTGCAGTTGATGAACTCAAATTATCCATACTGAATATGCCTGAAAAGAATTCCACCTCCAAGAATAAATAATTCTCTTTACTTTCTTTATTGTTTTTTTTTTTGTTAAGGGAATTCAGTGCAGTTATGCAATAGCACAAACCACTGTTTTTCCTTATCAGTTATGGTATAACAGCTGCATTACTATGCAGCATCACTATGTAACACTCTTACACAGTCTTTCATAGATGCTCCTAGGTAGCTACTCTGTTGATTTTTGCAATTCTGTTATTGTTCCCTGGTTACCACAGTGCAGGCTCCCAAATGGAACTACAGTGTTACAGACCACTTACGATATGTAAGCAACTTTAATGTGAGTATTAAGCTCACATTAAGCAAGGGCACCATTGTTCAGCTGCCAAAGGCTCTATATTGCTGTTTTTCACAGAGGTGACTTCCTGAGCCTATTCAGACACAGATACATAAAAGCTCTTCCGGATCACATCAAGATGTTGCAATAGTATAAGGGATAAAATATTCATGAAGAAATGATTCCCTGTGCCTCATTTCTCTCCTTGCATACACCATATGACACCCAAGATGGATGACAATGTAGAAAGTAAGGTGCTCTTATCCTATTACTACTCGATTTTAGAGTTGTTGATGTTTCTTCTCCTTGACCCTGTCATTTTTCCCTTTCTTTCCATGCAATTTTCCTTCTTCTAAAATCACTCATTTTCCCAAAGTTTTTAAATAAAAGTGACATAAAGAGTATGATACATCAATCTGCTGAGATTTTGTGACTACCCCACCTTTAATTCATGAACTAATCTATATTTACAATGTCTAAAGCAAAGGATCAGCATTCTTGATTTGTCTTCATATAACATCATGGCAGGCATGATCAATTAGTTCAATACAGACAGAAAACCGATTTTTAAAATAGAACATCACTCGGTACAAAAGCCTACTGAGGTTAATAGAGGATGATTAGAAGTTAATGGCATTATTAAAGGTTGAACCAACTGAGGCTATACCTTTCTATTTTCATCACCCAATGCGTAGTTTCATCAATGAAAAGAAATGTAGGCTCCACCTTTTTCAAGAACACTGGTTTTGCAGAAGTACTGCAACAAGTTATATGTCTTAATGCTGTCATCTCCAAATAGAGCCTTCTTGAAGGCTGAATGTCACCTGCCTGTGTCTCTAGAGACACGTTGAGACATGCTGATGGAAAGTTCAATCTTTAACTCTCCTTGGCTTTTTAATAAGGTGACTAAAGCTTTTAGCAGTCACACAGTGGTGGAACTTGCAAGAAGGCTTTCTTGCACAATAGACGTTATAGTTTCTAGAACCAAACTGGGGCAAAGCATTGCTGGATTCTTGTAAGAATATCACTCTAACAGAACTTATTTTTCTACTTAAAATACAGCATGCAAGGAGGAGTATAAAAAACTACTCTTGTTCCAGGGTTTTTTTTTAAAGGAAGAAAAGATGATGGGTACTTTCAAGTGACCTTCCTAGCTGTGTAGCTGATCTTGCTAAATCAGAATCCTACTCATTATGAGATTAATTGTCAAAACTGTACAGAAGCAATCCTGCAGCAAAGAAAGCAAGGAATCATACTTAGCAGCAGTTTTAAAACTGACTGAAGAAAACACTAGAATTTATGGTATTTTTGTTTTAGTGACTTAATACTATGGAGTCAAACTCAAAGATCACCTGCTTCTACACTTAGCAAAGTTCTGTGAGAGCATGAATTGTCCTTCAGTATCATACTTCATGTCAGGTACTTGGGTGTCTGCTCACCAAACTTCAATTAGTGTTAGAGAGGTTGAGGCACTAATGACTTCAAGCAGTGCCATTACTCATGAGATGACAAAGGAAACAGACTAAGCCCCTAATGCTTTAATGGCTTCAAAGAGCTGGGGATGTTAAACTGTGTGATAGCTCACTCCTAATTATGGAGAGTATGGAACCAATTTAACTCAATCAACTAGCTGGCTTCAAAGACAGAGTTGTATTTTTGTTATCAGAAGCCAGTGATCGGTATCAGTCTCAGCAGCAAAGATAACTCATGCAACAATAGCTGTTGTGTGCCAATGACTGCTAATGAGAACTTGATCAATAGTATTTCTAATGACACAATTCAGACTGTAATGGGGCTGCTTCTGGTAAAAGGGAAAGTAAGTTAGGAATGATTATAGCATCAGCCACAGCAAATTCCAGTGCTGCCTATTTCTTGCTATTCCACCTGCTGCTTCATATTCAGTAAGTATTTCTCCAGTTGTATCTGCATTGTTCAACCCCTACATTAAAGACTCCAAGGATCACAATGCTTAGATGCTTACAGCTACTATTCTGTAGAACTCCTGAGTTACCTACTAATGTTTTATTATTTCTATAATGCCTAGTGGACAGTAGGTGAGAGCAAAGCTACCATTTTTTACCATTCAGGCAGCCTCAAACAGGATCATATATAACCAGCATTTTCTCGCACTACTTCCTGGAGAATACACTCCAGACATAGACAGGTATTAATTTCCAGGTCTGTCAGCTGCTCAGCAATACAGACAACGTTGGCTGACTGGATGCTCCTAGCAATATTTCTACATTTGCACTCAACAGGTCAGGTAGCCTTAAGCTTTCACCTCACAAGCGAAAAACAAATGGTAGGCCATTCTGGCCCCTGGGAATACTATCCCTACTGCTATAGAGGGCAACTCTATAATAAAGTGAAACTAGTTTATCTTTAAGTTCTTCTACGCATAAGTTTAAAACGTTGTTCAGATGGCAGCACATGCCATACATAAAGAAAACAAGATTTGGTAAGCTAGCAATCGAAAGAACACATTCTAGACACCTCACAGAGAAATCACACAAACATGAGAAAAAGTGGAAACTTGAGGATATAATAATTTTACTACAGAAAGGGTTTAGGTAAGTCAGAAGCAAGAGAAGAAAACTGCATTCTAAAGTGAAATTTCAGAACAGACTTGGTTCAGGCAAAGGTACCAGAATTACATGCAGTGAAAAGTCTTTCACAAAAAGTATGGTTGGTGTGAAAAACAGTGACAATAGAGGTGAAGCCAAACAACACTATGAAGTTCCTACTATGCTGGATCATTTGCTGTTGTAGTCAGCCTAAGTCACAGAAGTTTCAATTATATTTTGTTACTGCACTGTCAGTACTAGCATCCTCAAAAAGAAGGGATCACCTTTTTTTGCGAACCAATGTAAGAAACCAGTTTAATTTCACTGCACGTGTGTGGGTGAATGAAAAAATCATACGTACTAAGAAGACTAGGAAAGTAAAAACTATAGCAATATAAGTCAATTCCCACAGGCAAGATAACTGTCTTGTTTATTGTACATTAGTTGCCCACGTGTAAATATTTCTCCTCACTTTCACTAAGGCATAAGCACCATCAAATTTATGACACTGTTTCAGTGACATACTGACATAGTGGACAACTACTATGCAGTAGTCAACATGCTAGAAATCAACAACCCAAGGTGCTTGACAGTAATTTGCTATGGAGACATAACCAGAAGTAGAAAACAACTGAGGACTGGCAATCAGAAACAGAGAGAGGCAAAAAAAATCAAGAGTGTTAGTGGTCTTGGCAATCAATGCTAACCACAGTCCCTGCTCATAAATATTTTACTAAGCCCTGTCATTACAGATAAATGGAGTATTCAAAACAAAAATGTATCCTTCTCTAGCTGATGCACTAACCCTGCTAAATACTTTGGCTGTGAAAAAGACCAGATCATACAGAGAGACAGAGTTCATGCTGAATTTTCTGCTCCTCTCAGTCTACCAGCAGGAGAAACCTCCTCTTGAGGCTACATTATGTTCTAGGGGAATAAAAGAATTGCCTAGAAGAGCCAGTTGCATACACTGAACATTCAGTTCCCTGAAACTGAAGATAGGATAGATTTATACTGTCACATCAGTAAACTAAAAGATGTTCTTCCTGACTATAGCGGGTCATCAAATGGTGCCCAAGTGGTGTGCTTCTGTAATAATTATTGAATGTGGCAAAGACACTCTTTTTCACATAATTACTCAATCTTCTTGACTCTCCAACAAGATATCGGCTATTCTCATCGGTTGAACTGTCACTATAAAAAAAAGAATTCACTGAATCAGAGCTAGGAACATGACAAATAGCAGACTTTGCTAGGACTTTTTATTGAATAACTTATTTGGAAAGTATTTCCTTAATCGACTCTCATTATATTATTGTATTGTACCTATTCCATCAAAAAAATGTCAGAGATGTCTTTTTCCTCATTTCCCAAAATTCTAATAGATAATGATGTGCCCAATTGTTAACATTCAAAAGCAGAGAAATGATTAACATTTCTATTACTAATGTGTGAAGTTTAAATTATTTTTACTTTAGAAATAACTGGCATCAAATTTATATCAATCTCATCATGATAATTACATTTATCTAACATTGATTTTTATGTGGCAAATGATCTCCAGAAAATTTGATTACCTCACATGTATTCTTTTGAGTTATCCTTTGAATATCACAAGTACAGTAGGTGTTCTTACCTTCAATTTTAATCATGGAAAGATAAGGCACAAAGCAATTAAACAGCACATTCATTTCATTAAAAGAAGTAAGAAAGCCTGTGCCAAGGCTCAAATGCTTGAGTGCAGTATCTTTAACAGAAGACTTTCCTTCTTCCTATTACATGTTTCTGGGCCAAGTATCTTTCTTGGGAGACAAGCAGGCTATAGACACACTGTCAACAAAGTGTTGTTGTCAAACACAAACTTCATGACATTTCAGTCCCAATAGCTTTCAATACAGTGATTCTCTCCTGTTAAAAATAAAGATAAAATTCATCCAGCTGAACATCTTAGTATAAGAAAAAATCTGATGCAGAGATTACACATTACTAGAAGTTGTAGGTAGAATGGCTACACCTACAGGTCAGCAGCTCCGCTGCTAAGTGTTTAAAGAATATTTAATTTATTTTGTATATTTTTTGTCTTTTTCTTAAGTTCCAAAGTTCCTGAATAAAAGGAATGTTTACTGTAATTTTTCACACACTGTCACTGAGAGATAACTCTCTCAAACTGACTTGCACAAAGTCTTTTTGAGCGGCTTTATGAAAAACTGCCAAAGAATCCTGCACCTTCTCTGATGTTTGATCCAAAGCTCCCTGGAGTCAAGTGAAGTCTCTCCCGAGGATTCAAGCTGCAGGAGGCCTGAAGTTATTTATTAATTCCCAGTACACAAAACAGTAAATGTATATCCCCTTGTCTCTGTTCAAGTGCTTGAAATATAGATGCAGACAGACTTAATTTCAACCACACATGCAGTTTTCAGCCATTCTCTGCACACCAAAGTGAGCTGCTCCAGTGCTGGCACAGTCAGCACTGAAATGCTTTAGCATGGCGCACAGGGAGGTTTCCCTAACTGAGGGAACCTGAGGGGAGTGGAGAAAGATGCCAGGAGCTCCCAGCTCCCACAAGGGCAGAAGGGGTAACTGTGACAAGTTTCTGCACGGCGCAGCATACGTCTCCTCTGTGACTGCTCCATCCCCCCAGGCACTATAATTCTATGATTCGGAAAAATTTCTTCACCAACAGGGTTGTTAAGCACTGGAATAGGCTGCTGAGGGAAGTGGTTGAAACACCATCCCTGGAGATCTTTAAAAGATGTGGCACTTAGGGACATGATTTCATGGTGGACTTGTACTAAGTTAACAGTTGAACTCATTGACCTTAAAGGTCTTTTCCAACCTAAACAATTCTATGATTTTTAGATTTTCTAAGACCATTGACCAATGCATGTAAAATGTTATGAATAATGACATTTGTGAGTCTAGAGCTGGCTGGCTTACTCTGCATAGCCAAGATGTAACAGATAGTATGTCCTGTTCTTGGTACTCTGGACATCCCTTTTCTTTAGAGAGATTCTCTCCACAGCCTAGACAAAATGTCATGGAAACGAATCTCATTCCTATGTGATAACAATTAACTGCTTTTCTTGATAAGTCAACATTTTCTTCTCCACATACCTGATTTCTTTATTAACCTTGAATAGAAGTCGCATTCAGAAACCTTTATCAATGACTCAGATTCAGGCAAAAAGTCAGGAAAGAGAATGATATTGCCCAGAGCATCCTTTCAGCTTTAGTTTTTTCTTTGGTTTACAGGTCATTTGCAAATCTGTTCAGACAGGAATATTAGGCTGCTATATAGCTATAGCAGAAAATTCACCAGAGATTTAAACTTCAGTGAATGTTCACATTCCCATGGGCCGTGGATCAGAGAGCTTTTATATCACCACTCAGTTAGTTCTAGAAGGTCAGCCAGCTTTTCTCACACATTAAAATGAGTTTTAAAAACATGTATAAAGAAAGTCCAATTTGTGTGCTAACCAGTTTTTCTAAGAAGTTTGCTATCTGATTATATACACTCTCTCAAACACATATATGTTATAAACATTTGTTCAGCAGTTGTGAGCATGTGGATTTCCTCACTAATTCCCAAGCACTTGCACAGAAAAATGCAAAGCTTACAGCTTTGCAATCCTACTGACACATTTGCAACCTTTTTTTAGGCATGTATTTTTGTAGGCATAAATTTTTAAACTACTTAATTTTTTTTACCAAGAGAAGCAGATGTCAGATGACTACATTTGTTGATTCAGGTGCTGATTTCGCACAGCTTTCCCCAGATCCCCAGATCTGCTTTGTCCATGTTCTCCTGCATAATAAAGTCAGTGGGACAATTTAGACAGAAAACTCAGAGATTTCAACCTTCTTATACTCTGCAAACAACCTTCTTGTACTCTGAGAAGCATATATACTTTGAGAAGAGCCAGAGCAAAATCCAAGCATGAGAATGGTACCAGCCCCCACATTTAGCTGTGTATCGTCTAAGACACACTGGAAAACTGTGCTGACCTCTGTGAGTGTAGTCACTAGATGTGTTCTCTCCAGGATCTTTCAGGGAGTTGGCAGAAGGCTAATTAAGGAGACTACAGCTCAGTGTGTCCTGTCCATATTGACCTATTTCTTCTCAAGCCCCATCACAGTAGTGACATCAACTAACAAGATAAAACATAGAAGTATGGAAGAAGAATAAAAAAACTTGAATTCTGGGTTTATTTTGGCTTCATTCCTATTTCTCAGATGGGAGATGATGGAGAGAAGAGTAGTTACATCGCTTCACATCAGACATCTCATACACACAGCTCTGGACCAGCAGAGAGAAACAGATTTTTTTTAAATACTGCTTCAGAAAATCTAGTGCCACAGCAGGCATTAGGATCACAGGTCACAGGTATTGATATCCTCCTGTCTCCTTTGCTTCTAGCTGCAGATTTTCTTGCCCCTCTTCTTGTGTTATCACTGGCACTCATTGAACTCAATCCTGCCAACTGGTTTATCAACCTAAATCAGTCCACTGCAGGGGCACACAGCTCTAATTCAAATGGGAAACACAACTATTGAGAACACAGGGGACTTGCAGTAACCCTGACATAGACTGGCTGAGGTCGCAGTGGAACTACACCTTTTGTATGATTGCTGAACTCTTCTGACAAGTCTGTGGTCTTGACAACAAGAGGAAGTCGAGAGTGATACTCGTAGCTTTGCAATCTTAATAATAGGCTTACACAAGGCAAGGTGAACATTCTTTGTAAGAGTGCTTTTACTTGGAAGGTTAATGTGTAGCTTAATTTGTATCAGAATATGGTTTTCTTTGGAAGCAAATCATCATATCAGGTTGTGTCAATACTGCTTAATCTCTTCAAATTCTTTTTCAGACCCAGAAGAATTAGCTCTTCTACAGATCAGAATTAGGGGCTTTACAATCTAACCTTGTTGCCTTTCCACTCTAACTCTTACTCTGTACACCAAAGATGAGAGTCTTCAATATCAGGAAGCCCCAGACACTAAGTTCTTGAAGAGTGCCAAAATAGGAGAGCTGATCAAAGGGCTAGTGGGAGATATGGGACTCAATACCTTAAAGGGCATCCAGCCTAGAAGTACATATTATATCTTTGAAAACATGGGATTCTCTACCTTCCAATCAGCACACTATTTATAACAGCCTCAGAGGCACCATAGTCACAAATAAAATGTGAGGTACTTGTCCCAGGGAGCTTAAATTATTTCTACAATGAGAGATGACAACAAAGAGACCAACAATGTTATGCAAGAGTCAAGACTACAGAAGTGAGAAACTGTCAGATGTTCTGTTAGACACTCTTAATATTATATTAAGGCTTGCTATTTCTCATCCAGCTTCCATTCCTGCCCCATCCCCTATGAATCATGAGACAGGAGATCCTAAAATTCTGCTACCTTGAACAGGAAAATTATATACTCTGTTTATTTCAGTGGCCCACCCTCAAGCATAACTACTTGCACTAAAAATCAATACTTCATAAAACCTAGCCACAGTTTCATGAGTTTTTTTAAGAATCGTCACCCAGTTTTGATCTTGGTTACACTAGGACAAGTCAGATGCAAATCTCCAGACTTGCAGCCAATTCATCTCAGCTTAACAATTTACTGCATGTTACCTGAGTGATTTACCTTTCTATGAACATTTATCCCCAGTGCATGCAGGGTAATTACACTTAGTTTAAGCATTTGTTGCTTTGACCTAAACTAAGTCCTTCTGCTTTGCATTGCCAAGTTAAGAGCACATACATGGACGTTGATATGAATGAATTCATTATCACTTATCAGCCTGGTAAACCCTTTTTATGCAATTGTGTGCCTGAGACTACAATTCCATACTGTCACTCAACGATAAAATCAGTGTTCAGAAGTTTAAGGGCAGAATACAAGGGAGAGGTACAGGCTACAGTCATTGTGAAAGTTGTTTCACAGTGTCTGTGATCATGTACTGGAAGTCATATAGCTGATGATGTGGCCCCCCCATCTCTCTTTCTAGAATATACTTCATGAGTTTTGCTAACTGAAAACATTTTTCAGAGGAAGCCATGCTGACCTCATTTCATAATAATCATGTTTCATAAAAAGCAAAAAGCTAATAGAACAGCAAAAAGTTAAAATAATTTTAATCTATTCAATACAATAGATGTTCCCATATTTCGTAGAACATGTGTGTGCAAATATGCACATAAACATTTGTGTGCAAACACAGTATTTTAAGAAGAAAATGTTTGTTTTACAAATTGTTCGACATTTTAATATTAAAGATGTTCAAACTTGCTAAGCCTTAAATAAATTTCCAATCAGTATAAATAGCTTTGGGATATGTGCACTTTTTCCCTTCTTTTTTCACTTTTTTTTCAAAGGGGAAAAATACATGACCTTTCAATGTTAATGAAAATAACCCCTCCAAAAGCAGGCACTGTTTGCAGCACCAAGACATTCCCATGAGCATTCAGCTACTGAAGAAAGAGTTAATAGTTATAAGCAATATTCAAAGACATTAAATTTAAATCCTCTGAGAAATTCCTCCAACACTACCTAAAAATGAGCAAGACCAGCACCATACAGATCTCAAATGACCAAGCTTCATTTTAGAAGTTGATTTTAATTTGTTTTCCCTCCAGTACAACTTCATCAGATCTCATCTGTATCCTCGGAGAAATGCTAAACACTCTGTAAAGATTTGGAATATGTCCAGACATATTAATGTACCAGTAAACAGAATATATAGCCTATATCCCTAAATAGGCTGGAATTAGGAAGAGCGGGTGTAGGATTAGCAGAGAATCCAGAGAAGAGCAAGGATTACACAGACAGGATTTGAAAGATCCAGTAATAATCAGCTCTTGGACAGAATTTAGAGCTGCTTCGTAGCGTTTGCACTGGAGTTCCTTTTAAAGAACGTCTGAGGGAGTTGCAAGTTTTGTTTGTGTTTGCTTTCCTTGACTTTTCCCTCAAAAACAGTTGGATGTAGATGACACCAATATGGATGCATGAGAGATGAGAAGTGAGAGTGCATAAACTGAGACAAGAACAATTCTGTATCACTTAACATGATGAACCAGATATGGTCCCCCATTTAGAGCAGAGCGCTGTCTGTTCCCAGAGATAAACACAGGTCTACCTGCAAGAACAACAATAGCAGCTGGAAAACAAAAAAATTCATCAAATACTATGGTGATGAGTGATTTCATTCAGACTGGCCCCCTTAGTTACCAGTCATTTAGTAAATTCCCTATTTTCCTTAGTAAAATTGCTTACAAAATAGAGATAATGCCACATATCTAAATCAAAATCAGGAAGAAAAGAGATGAAGTGACAAATTCTCAAAAAGCCACGTGCAGGACATAGTTTATTCAGAACAACCAAGAAAAAGCCTACATCTGATGACTATGCTGACTGATACACAATTCTGGTTTCTAACAAGCAGAAATAGACATTTTTGTTACAAATATTTTGTGTGTTTCAAAACCTTGAAGTTTCAGGAGGACCACTGTAAAATCATGTACCCTGGAAATCTCAGAAAAAACTAGGTTAACCTGAAATATTTTCAGGGGGAAAAAAAAAAATCAGGAAAGCCTAAATGTTTATATCTACTTCAAAATGAAATTCTTAAAAACATATCCCAAAACTTTGCTGTGTTTTTCAAATTTCAGGAATTTAATAAAATAATAATAATAAAATGTTTGATTCTCAGTAGAACTGACACCCAGGAGGAAATCAAACAAGGTTTTTGACCCTAACTTATGTTTCCTCTATCTCTTATTTCAGAAAAACGAAATAGCAACCTTCCATCAATACATTAAAAAAAGAGCAAAGTCCTGATTCCACAGAAGGTTAAATATCTAAGTCCTAATTAGGTGTGCAACTCCCAGCACAGTGAAAAGAAGGAAAGAGTTGGTACTAACCCGCTTTGTAGACCTGGCCAGTAAATTCCTTGGAGAATTTAATCTCCCTCAAACAAAGAAGCATTCAGAACTGTAAATCTAAGCTGAAGAGCCGGGGAATGTTATGCAAATGTTTTAATGCATTGTGTGTCCATCAAACAAACAAAAAAAATCACCTTGATTTGCAAGAACCCCCTCCCTACCTGTGATTCTGTAAAGACCCTCTTGTTAATCCTCTTAATCCCTCCCCCACCTTGACTTCATCCTTTCTTTTATACTCTGATACCATCTCTTTTCTTTTTTCTCTCATTGCTGTTACAGCAGAGAGGTGACTGCCTGCTCCTTCTTTCATTTATCACTTCATATACCTCTTTCCAAATACTTAGATAATCATTACTTGTTTTAACTCAGCATCTCAGTAGCCCAATCATGGTCCAGGAGTCTGTTGCTCCAATTAACATACAAGTATCAACAAAACAGTGGGTTTTGCCAAAGGGAACTACAAATTATAGTACCTGCAAAGGTATAAACTAAAGGCAGCCAAAAGCAAGCTGAACCCCAACAATGACCAAGGTTTTGTAAGAATGAGAGGAGAAAAGAAAAAAAAAAATAAAACCCCTATTTTGCTTAAGAAAAGTACTGGCATAGGGCAGTGGATGCTCCTTAGTGCCTGATGGGCACAGTGAGAAACCATATAAAGGCACTTAATTGCAAAGGCTGCAAGAAGTGGGGACTCACACCACAGGTTAATGGGAGGCAGCAGCTGACCTCCTAATAAGCAGTGAGGTACGGCAAAGGTAGCGAGGTCTGGAAAGCAAAGAACAACAGTCCTGCTTTTAGTGTAATAAGCTGGGGAGCATTCCAGAAAGATGTGTCATATGGCAGCAGCAGAAAACGAGGTGTCTGATTTCTGCAGCTGCATTCTGACTGAATCAGGGATGGTCATGCCACAGTTGTCAGGGCCAGGGAAAAGGACACTGCAATAATTGAGACATGAGGTGCTGAAGGCCAGAATAAGAGTATTAGCCCTGTAGACAGCTAGGAAATGCAGCGTGTTAGAAACAGGAATGCAAAAAAGAATTGGCCAAGCTTTGATACAACCTGCATAGAAAATGTGGCCTGATATAAACCAGCTTTATGGCTCTCTACGGCTGGAACCATAGGATGGATGGAGCTGTTTCTCCTTTCTAATGACCACCACCTACAGAGCCAGTCACATGGATCAAAGACGAGGTTGCCACGCTGTCCTTCAGCAGTTCTCTTAATCCACAGCAACTAGAATAGCAAATGACATCATTAAGGCAGCTGTGAGGAAGACATCTCCTCCTCCTCCTCTCTAGTATTAGCATTTCAAAAGCAAATAAATCCTGATTCACAGCAATGTCCCCAAGGACTGGCTCTTGTAGAGCCTCATTTGGAAATGAGCAAGGCAAACACTGAGTTTTGCTGGTTCAGAACATCAGGTTCATTCCACAGCAATGAAGGTGAAGCCAGAGGCGAGCAGGATCCAGTGCATACCTAAGCATAGGTGAATACACACAAACCACTAGTAAATTAATAAAGATGACAGCTATATTTATAAATATATCTATTCATTACAGTAGTATCTGTGTAACTACTATAGCTGCTAATTCTTAGCTACACAACTCTAATGAGAAAAGTTACAGTTCCCAAATCTTGACAAGAGAGAAGAAATGAAGAGACCATCAGAACATTTTCCACCTGTGTCACCCCACTTGTAAGAAATTTAGGCTGGCATCAGACTTTGGCCCAGCTTGTAAAGGAAAGAAGTAATCCGTCCCCTATTTAAATCTTGCAAAGTCAGACATCTATAGGCCTTCATAGATCCTGACTTCAGCGACTTCTCAAAATACACAGATGAAGTCTATGATAAAATAGAACAGCAGCAAGCAGGATCATACAGTTGGAGCTCTTTAGCTGTAGGTCAGACCTACAGACCTGTGATACCCAAACAGTGACAAGCAATGCAACTACAAGAAATTCAATGGCATGCAGCCAAAACCGGTGTTATACTGCTTCATGGTCCAGTGCATAGTCTAAACCCTGACTAGGAGGAAATAAGCAAGAGGAGACTTCTCTAAAAAAATACCCATGCTGTTACAGAGCCTGCCAGCTCCATCTTGCAATGACTGCGAGCCATCACCAAACTCGTGATTGCAAAACCGTATCAGAGCTTCCCTCTCCTCTATTCTGTAATGTCTCTAGGACAAAGATTTTATATACTGCCCCAAGGGCTGAGATAACTGGTCATTAGGACCTAGAAGTCCATCTTTCCTTCTTTGGTACATCTATATCTGTAATATGCATGATTGCATGTGTGTGTGCGTCTGTATTCTATCAGTGTCAGGCTTCACTTACTCTAGAATGCACTAGGTAAATTATTTCTGTTAAAAACTCATGCTACCATTGTTGCAAGTCATGCCATTAACTATTCAAAGACATCCACAAATACTCCTTACAGCTGAGTTTGATAAAAAATAATTTATTATTTTTATTTAGTAAAAAATAAAGCACAATGAACTACAGTCACAGGTTATTCAATCTTATCACAAGTGCGATGCTCTCCTTTGCTTGGTCTCCATAAATCTTCCATATGCTGCTGACCTCCCACTGATTTAGCAAATGTAAATGTTCTCAGCAGCATTTTAACAGAGTTGGAAACCTTCTGAGGAAAAAAGTATTGTCGAATTCATAGGACAAAAGACTAGGCTGTACACTGGATTCAGATTCCCATTTCACCAGTGGTTGTACAGATGGAGACAAATTACTTCATGTTTTTAGACCTTTTTAGTCTTCCCATCAGTTGTCTGGTCTTGACTATTCAGAGATGGATGTTAAGGGTAGAAAAGAGCACAGCAGTTCTCTTATCTCATACGTAACATTGGATGTAGAAGAAAACAGCTACTTTGAACTTAATATAGACAGAATAATTGCAACAAATTTCTTTCAGACATAAAAGAAATTCTAAATACACATCGAAAAATTATATACTTCAATACACACACAAGCCAGTAAAAGGTACCTAAATGTGTGAATTGGCACACAGGTGAACAGAATAACATATTGACTACTTAGGTCTGGTTGCTTGGCTGGCCAGCATTTTTAAAGCTCTCATTTCAGATGATGTTACTGGTATTTTCTTTTGAGAATCAGCATAGAGATTATTCTGTAAGACACCATAAATCCTTTTCAAAAATGGTTACCCTTGACTAAGTTTTATGGTGGATGTCAGGTGTATAAGAACAACCCAGGAATGATAATACAGGATACTAACTGTTCCTGACTGAAGTAGTGGTTTCCCAATATGTGTACATAGTTGTCTATCAGTAGGGTTCTGTATCTATTTAATTTATTTACCTTTTTTAATACAATAGAACATACACCAGTAGTGTATGTAGGGAAACCACAATGATATCTGAGTAGTACATGAAGCCAATAAATATTAAATATGTGGGCTTATATATGGGGCTTGAGTAAAAACAGCTATGAAATATAAAAAATTATACTTATTAGGGTAACCTCTGAAACAACTCAGAAGTTTACAGGTTCTAACACCTACCGAACCCACACATTAAAAGATGTGAAGTCCAGTACGTTGCCTGATCTTAGCTCATCCACAGGCTCCTAAAGAAAAATCCATCTTCTTGCCAAATATTTTACTGTGCTCTGGTTTTCCAAGCTGCTAGAGGAAGTTCTTCTGACGTGCTAAGGAGAATAATTTAATTTTACATTCAAAATTAGTCTTTTTATTGACTTCAGTGGATTTTGGATGAAGATCTGAGACTAGTAAAATGTTTGTTAACCAAGTGAGAGCCTATGTGTCTGATTTTCAAACAGTGGAATAGCCGTTAAAAATGAGATCCGTGACTTACAAAAAGCTTTGATATATTTGCATTTAAAAGCTTGTAAACCATTCCCAGGGCAGGCGTGAATTCTTTTTTCCCAAGTTTTCCTTCCAATTCATTCTTCTCGGTAGATCCATATTTTTAATTTATAATGGACTTTGTTCCTTTTTTCACCAAAGACCTTAATAATGTACTAAATTAGTAACTACAATTTAAGAAGGGTAAAAGATCTTGTTTAACATGATAATCAAATATTTATTGTTCAAATTACTCCAGCTATCGTCACAATTAAAATCAGAGCAAAAGATATTAATTATTATTACTCAGCTTAACAAGGCTACAGACTAATAATCAGATTTTATTGCATAGAAAACATTTGGGTTTCTTATTATTTTTTGCTTTTTTTACTACCGTTTATTGTAGCTATTTTAACTTCCATTACTATATGACATCATTACACAGCACAGGGACATTTCAGAGCCATAAAACAAACAGGTTTAAAACTGGCATATTCTTAACACTGCAAGAACCAAGGTCACCTCAAGGTGGTGGGGTAGCAGATATGAAGCCTCCCTTTCTTTCTTTATGTTCTTGAATCTAGAACATTGGTGGAACACATTAAAGTAGTTTTTCTCACATATGTAAAGTCCTATCTAAATGCAGCTTTAAATAAATAAATAAACACTTCTACTAACTGAACACTTAAGTATAAGCAAGTTTTCCTTTGAATGACCATAAAACATATTTACCTTTCCCAAATACCCTTGATTTTCATCACAAATATTAACATAAGTCTCCTCCCGAAAAAAAGTACCCCTAATTTTGTCGTAGTTATTGGGTTCGGTTGGTTGGGGTGTTTTTTTTTGCTGCAGGCCTCCAGACTATACTTAAAACTAGTGTGGTGATCACTTGCATCCATTGAAGTTGTCAAAACACTGTGCAGGAACGATACTGACAATTTCTGTTCTCTCAGGCATTTTTTAGGTTGGCTAATTACTTTCTCTCTGTCTAAATTTCCCCTGCAGCTTCCGAAGGAGATTATTTCCTTCTTCCTCCCCACACAAACATTTTTGCAGTTTCACCTCATGCTGTTAAATAAGCCAAAATATATTCCGACCTAGAAGAAGATATATTTCAGGTACAATAGAGAAAGGAAATTGTGATCTGTTTGTTTGTTTGTTTATTTCATTGCTTCTTGGAAACGCTTATGATTAAAAAAGAAAATTTTTATGTACATCAGAAGGAAATTTCTGAAATCCTTCACATTTTTTTTTCCCCTAGGTTTAAAAATAGCCTACCAGTCTGGTTATCACTGAACACATCTGCACTGTATAAAATCCATAATGCATGCAATTCAGAGACCTGGATTTGACACTCCCTCTTCCCTTAGGATTATTTTTCCTGCCAGATCCTTCAGATTCCTTCTATTTTTCTCTACTTTTTATTATTATTTCTATTATGCCTTGAAGTTGTCTTTCCCAAAGATTACAGCATGCTTGGAAAAGCAGTATTTTTAATCTTCCATGCCTTATTAAAAAAAACCAAAAAGTCCTCTAAAAATACTGATCAAATCTAATTTCAGGAACAGATGACGTAATTCCGTAACACAGAGATTTAGATAATCAGTCCATAAAACACTTTGCACTGTTATCTTATACCAGCTGTGACTGGCTACCAGGTGTTTTCCAACCTGCTTGCATGTATTTCTGTGTGTTTGTTTGCAGGACACATACCATTGATTAAAAAGAAAATTGACAATGAAAAGTCTTTCAGAAAAATCCAAGCTACAAATGCTTTGAAATATTCTTTTCAATCTAAAACCTTCTTGTTAGTAGGTTTAGATTATTCTTCTTAGTCTGTAGGGAAACAAATCCACAACATCAACATCCACAAAACACATCCACTCTCACAAATGTATGTTCTCACCCCACAGAGCACTCTCTCACCCCAGCTTGCTTGTCTAAACAGCAAAAACACAATTTGCTGTGTGCCAGCAGTGCTGGTTGCTTGATGCCAAGTCCCTTTTAAATGCTTTTGCTAGCTGGGAAAATTTTTAAAAATGACAGTCAAATGATGTAGCAGTGATGAACTATAGCTCAGTTCTTAACTTTTGTTTTTTTTTTCCTTGGCAAATCTTTGAAGAGAGGAGCAACTAGCCTTTAAGAGCAAAAGAAGTCATGCATTAAAAAAACAGGGCTCTTTTTTTCCTTCTCTCAGTTCCCTGAATGATGTCAGGATTGCTCCTTTGCTTTCAAAGGAAAATACCCAATGCCACTGAGAAGGAAAACAGAACAGACATGCAACTGGGTAAGCAAGGTCTGAAGGGCAGTGATTATCTGTCTCTGGAAAATATGAGGTTTGAAGCTCTATTTGCACTTGCTAAAGGGAGTTACAGAAAAGGTAGGAAGGAAGAAAAGGATCTTCAAGACTTCAGCTGGTCAATTCAAACTAGGCTTATCAGATCAAGATCTGTGATGCCTTCATAGAGCTCTCCTAGTGAAAATGAGTGATGGGATAGGCACTTTCTAAGAGCACAGCTGAAAGAATGACCAGAAAGAGAATAATATGTTGAAGAACATGAATAAAAGGCCTTTGGAGTTAATAACAGTGGGTAGCACTTACAAATACCTCCAGCACCCAGAGTGATGAAAACATTCTCCAGTCATTGTTTGATACTTCACGTGAAATCATTTGGGAAGGGGTCTCAATCTCTCTTGTGCATTTGCCCATCACAGGACAGACTACTCTGTCTGTCTGACAGGGAAAGAGGCAGCTACAGCCATGGTGAACCTAATCCACAACTCCTGTACCCACTGTATTCTCACTTACCATGTGACTACAGGAAGCCTCTCACTTCTTTACTCCCCTGCAATGTGGTGGCAACGAGTGATCCCAGATCACTGTCCTGATCCCAGACACTACCAAGGACCAAACTAATATACAAGTAGTGAGGTCCAGAGAAGGAAGACATGCCCTGTGTAGTTGTGCATAAGATTGTCAGTCTAGTTCAAAGAGAACTTGTTTGGATTGTCAAAGCACCAAAGATAGCCAAAAAGCACACTAAGATAAATACAAATATTCACAGGCTGGAGGGGTAAAAGGGCATTTCCACATATTCATAGAGGGGAAAACCTTACCTTTGCTGTTGTCCACAAATCAGTGAGGTAGAACATTTTGTCTGGATTGAAACACATTAAAAAGAAGACTTGCATATAACGAGTATTCACTGAAGGCCCTTCCTGAGAGCTGGGTACCTGTCTGACCCCCTGTGAAAATCACTTCTCCCTTACACATTCTTCACCATTAAGGCTCTCTCTAGTCATGACCACTCTGTCCCCAGAGAACCCCGGGAAAGAACCCTCATGGAATGAAACTCTGACCAGAAGGAAGAAACATATGGACTACTTTCACTTTTGATTAAATTCAAGTTGGACCACAGCACCCTTCAGTGTGAATGATTTGACAGATTACTGAGTAATATTTTATGACATTTAGGAATGGATTTTTCAAAAGGATGAGACGTTTATTTTTCTCTCAGGTTTTGCATTTTAAGGAAAGAACAACCCTTCCACTGCTTAGGTTTTGAAAGCAGGTAAACTTAGAGAGAGAGTGTTTTGATTTTTATTTTTAAACTATCTCCCTCCCCAGTAAAAACAATGTTGTTTTTTACTTTTGATAAATCTGATTCACTTATTCACATTTTCATAACATATTATTGCATCAAGGCTAGGAAATATCTTTTTACTGAAAGATGTTTTTTTCCATCTCAAGTGATAGAGACTATATATCTCTCACACAATAATAATAATATACAAGAGTATATAGTATAATGTAGTACCTATTCATATAATTCCAAACAGAACATACACACACAGCTTTACTGTAGCTGTAATGTAGATATATTGAATAATATTAACCTTCTTTATAGTGGGAACCTACTTTTTATTATGCACATGAATTGACTATTAATAAAAACTGTTTGCACTTACACAGCACCTCACCCAAAAAAACCTCTGGGATTTTCTCAGTGAAATATGTTTCTGTTTTACAGAAGTCAAGAGCTACCACTTTCAAGTGCAAAGCTTCAATACAGCTTTTTCAAAGTTATGTGGCAAATTGGAAAGCCGAATCAGGTAAAGAAATAAACACTTAAATTATAGATTATTAAAATTTTTACATTTGTTAAAGTCACCTCTTCACTGCTTTGGGGAAATAAAACTCCTACAGATATAAATCTAATTCAGTTAACTTGAATACTGACATTTGTTGAGATGCAATGACACAGGTTTTAGTCACATAAGGAAAGCATTCCAAGTTCCTGACAGGCTGTTCTAATCTATATTGAAGTCTGTGCCCCTTTTGGTGGTAGCTGAATTAAGCTGAAGGATGCCCTGGGCTGTGCCAACCTATCATTTGTAGGATACAAGACACACATAGTCCAAGCCTAAGCTTTATTCATATTGGGATCCTACTCACCAACCCATGGGTGTTTTGTCATGGAGGTGCCCTAGCAAAATGTAACTATACACAGATGTGATTATAACTACATATCTTTAGGGATAAAGAAAGAAGCTAAACCTTGACTCATACTGACTTAGCTCCACGAGGCTACATTGCTGAATATGCAAACCTGTTACATTGCATCTGTTGTCCAAATGGTGGAAAAACCCACTAAACTCATACTGCCTGCAGATCCTGCCTGGTTGCAAACACCATCGACACACTCAAAGAGCCACTTCATGGCTGACTTTTCTGATCAACATCAACCATTTGGTGATTACCAATCACATGCTATTAGCTTAGAGTATCCTCACTGAAAGCAAGGGAATCCTGAGGCCCAAAGAAGTGGGGTTTTTTTCTCCCTGAGCTTCCTTTTAGCACAGACTCATCATGTTTCCAAATCTCACCTTTAGGGTGGGCTTAGATTCACTCTTGAAAGACACTGACTGCAGTGACAGTCATACTTATAAGAGCAGCTGCATGTCACACAATTTCAGCAGTTCTAACATCACAGAAGCAGGCTGGGCAATGGACAAATGCTGGAATCTGGAACCCTTCCAGAAATTACCTAGCCTTAGACATTTTTTACTTACAACTCTATTAGTGCTTTGCAGTAGGGTTTTTTATTTTTTTTGCTTTTATACCTACCCCTTGTTTACTACATCTGTAACCACAGCCTCAATCTGAACAGCTAATGGCATGATCCTAATTACAGGGTAAACAGGTAGGTTGGCACATCTTAAAAATAATACATACAATTCTTTTTACTTGCCTGCTTCTGGGATTGTGGGTCTCTGCTGTGACAAGCATAGTACATGCTGCTAGCTCATTGAGATACACTGCTTGATCATTACCAACCACCAGGAGAGAAAAATGCTTCCATCAATATTATCTGATAGTTTATTTAGAGGATGTAAGCTGCAGAGATACTGCAGGAAGAAAAGTACACCATCAGCTTAGATATGTGATGTCAATGAATAAATAGCATATACCTGCACTCATAGTAAGGCTAAAACTGAAAGGGGACCTTTTGATTACCTAGAATTGGAATTATTAGACATTTGGGTTAAACAAGCCAACTCACATGTTTTAGAGTTACTCTTCAGGCTGTCTGCAAAACCAAGAAAATGGTACATGCACTCCTAAGACCTTTAAAAAGTCTTAAATGGAAATACTTGTCTCAATACAGCACGAACCCCTGTGCCATCCAGTATCTGCTACCTTCCTCCTAATGCTGCCAATGACAGCTCCTGTCAGAAAGATGTAAAACTTAAGTAAAAACCCAAACTCAGACCAACACAGCTAGACAGGCTTACAGAAGGTGAAGATGATGTTTCTATAATTAAAATGTGACTACAAGCTTCAAGCCAAAGTCAAACATTCTTTAGACCTCAGTAATCTGCACTAGGGACAGCATCACCAGCTGGTCGAGGGAGATGATTGTCCTGCTCAGCTCTGCACTGGTGCAGCCTCACCTCGACTTCTGTGTGCAGTTCTGGGCACCAAAATATAAGAAAGATACTAAACTATTAGAGAGTGTTCAAAGGAGGGCTACAAAGATGGTGAAGAGCCTTGAGGGGAAGTTGTATGAGGAGCAGTTGAGGGCACTTGGTCTGTTCAGCCTGGAGAAGAGGAGACTGAGGGGAGATCTCATTGCAGTTACAACTTCCTTGTGAGGGGAAGAGGAGGGGCAGGCACTGATCTCTTCTCTGTGGTGACCAGTGACAGGACATGAAGCTGTGTCAGGGGAAATTTAGGCTGGATATTAGGAAGAGGTTCTTCATCTAAAAGGTGTTTGAGGCACTGGAACAGGCTCCCCAGGGAAGTAGTCAAGCACCAAGCCTGACATAGTTTAAGAAGCTTTTGGATAACACTCTCAGGAACATGGGGATGGTCCTTGGGCATGGTCCTGTGCAGAGCTGGATGTTGGATTTCAATGATCCTCGTAGGTCCCTTCCAACTTGGGACACTGTGTGATTCTATGATAACCTCAATTCAGGTGCTACTGAATTCCATAAATCCTATGACATATTTTGTTTCTATTACTGTTCATTAGAAAGTGGTTCTTGGACCTTTTTTTCCCTCCTCCACTATCATCTTCAATGGTTGTCTTCAGCTATGAAGGAAACTTCTAGCAAGCAAAAAGACCGAACCAAATTCTACCTCTCAGCCTTCTCAGGAAAGCCTCAATACTTCAGTTTTAATTTATGTTGGCTATAATGAATGAAGGATGGGTTTATCCCCCATATGAAAGACAAAAATTAACTGGTGTTAATTGTTGTTTTGTACCTGTAGATTTCTGATGTTAAAGCACATAATGGCACAGATGATAAACTGCCTCTTTATCACACAAACCCAGATGCCTCCTTCTGCCCTCAAGTGATAGAAACTTAGGAGGCAACCTACCAGGTATGAATGCAAAGTCATACTCTTATTTACGTCTCCTGATGGCGAGGGGGAAAAAAACAAACCAAAAAACCCCCTACATAAAGAGGTTTGAGTTTATTCTAGGGAAATTTCAATTCCTTCTTAAAAGACTTTTTATTTTTACTTTCCCATAATGTATGAAATAGTATCTAGCAGAGTTTGACAAATCTATTCCTGCAGTTATTAAAGACTCCAGCTAAGAAAGTTTTATTTTTCCAGATTTCTTAAACACAAAAATCAATCTTGAGCCTGATTCACATCTAAAATAACCTTTCAGAACTCACAAAATCAAACAAGCAAACAAAAAGAGCATTAAAGTCCAGCACGGTACAAAGGATTGTCAAAATTTCGAATTATTGGTAGCCTTGTTCTAGGGGTGATACTGGAAAAGTGGTTCTCTGAATTTGTAGAAAGATTGAACTAAAGGTGAAACCAAAATGTACATGCAACTCCTTCCTAGGACCCAGGATCCTCCTTGGACCAGAAAAGAAAGGTTGTATCTCCTGTTCCTTCTCAACAGTAAAGGTACTCAGTGGCTGTTCACAGGTTTGGCTCATTTAAATCCCATCTAGTGGGAGCAAAAAAGGCCATTTTCAAGTCACTGTGAGGAAGGAAATTTAATCTTTCATCAAATTCTACTAAAGGAAGAATATGGGTTCAGGAAAAGCATTGTTCATAATTCCAGTTATTCCAGATATCACATAGAGTTTTGAACATAAAAAAAAATAATTCTTGGTCTTACCCATACACATTTCTAGAACAACTTGTGACTTATATAAGTCACCAAGTGTAAAGTCATTTGGTGCCAGCTGGTAAATTAACATCTTGATAATTATTTTACTTAGACAAGAAGGCATGGAAATCATGCTGCACAAAAATGTCCAAGTATGATCCTCTAACTTATTAGAATATTAAAAGACTTTAGTAAAATGAGTGAATAAGCAACCAAACCAGACTGCTTTATAACAAAAACAAAAAGGAAGAGGAATCAGAATTTGCTCTGTACTTATTAGACAAGGAGATATTAACAGGCATTACACCGGCTTATACACTGCATGGCCATTTTCTAAGTAAGTCAAATTCTTTTGCAATTAGGCCTATGCAATCCGATAGACAGATTTTTTAGAATTCGTCATTGCAATGATTTAGAAACATCTAGACAACTTAGCAATGTCTGTTTAATAGCTAGCTATCTATACCATAAGACTATGTACTATGCTGGACTAAAAACTGAATTGCTCTCTGTGATAACACTTTTTTCCTTTAGAATAGCTGAGGGTTTGGCAATAGGTTGAACATAGAAAGTTTTCATACAACCTCAAAGATCCTAAACAAGAAGAGATAACAAAAGGCAGACAACTTGAACTCTTTTTTTAAAATCCTGATTTTTCAGAAAAAAACATATTCTGGCAGATGTCTGAGTAGCTCTCCAAACAAATATGTTCAATAGTGAAAAAACCCTCCACACTCAATCAGCAATCATTTCTACTCTCACAAATTCCAGCTGAAAAAGGAAACAAGTTGGTGGAAAGAACTAATAAGCACAAAACTATAATTTTACAGCAAGAGTCTTAACCACAATGTGCAGCTTTGCTACTAGCAATGTAGTATTTACAGTCTTTGGTTCCAGTGGATTGTAATACAAAGGACAGGTCTTGAGGGTCAAGAGACTTGTCAAGTACAGCTCTTCCTCCCCTCAACTTCCAGAGCACTGTAGTTAAGTATTAGCAAGCCCACAGCATATTTGTTCCTTCAGTTGCTGGCAAATCTTTTCTGTGAATAATTGGGGCACATTAGCTGAAGGAAGAAAACAAAAAGAGGAAGTAAGCCAGTCATGTCATCATGTGAAACATATCTCTTCTTTCCCTTGGATTTTTCTTATACTCCTGATGACAAGCAAAAGAGAGATTAAATTAAAAGTCTCATTAAAATGATGTTGTTGTCCCCGAGGTGTATACATATATGTTTTGGAAATGTCACTCTTGTTATCTTTAGCAAAGTTTCAGTAATAAAGGAAAGGAGAGGAAAACCCAACAAGTTCTACCAGGCAAAGAGCCAGGGCTCCAATTACAGCAAGCACTATGGGAATAAAAGTAATAGATTGTAATTGGTGCCCAAGGGGGAAGGTCAGTCTCTTTGGAACAATGGGGTCTTTGGTGGTAATTGAGTGAATGCTCCTATGAGAGCTTGCAAATGTCAGAAACACACTTGGAAACAGCAGCAAAAGGAAAGGTTTGGCATCCCAGAACACATGGAAGAGTTTTGCTGGTAGAGGTATTACAGAAAGGAAACAGGGAAACACTGTAACATTTTTTATATGATTTGGAAGATAGCTCTTGGCTCCAAGGTTTGAAATGTCAGACATAGTTTCAAAAGGTATTAGAGAAATTTATTTATTTATTTTCAAGATTAAAAAGAAATACTGCAGTGCACACTGGTGTTAGACACACAGGGGTCTGGGACACAAAAACAGAATCATGAAAGTGATTAAGAATGTAATTTAAGTATCATTATTGTGTTCCACTGTTTTCAATAAGAGTTTATCTTGGCAAATCTCTAAAAAATTTAAAAGGAAACATTTCAAAACAAAATGGTTTTAGCTTTTCATCCCCAAACATTGCTATTTTAACATCAGTCTCTTCAAGGCAGAAAAAAATGACCCCAGAAGAAAAAAACCTAATGTTTTGAATAGGAGTAAGTGCTTTCAACCAATATGAATCTTTTCTCTAAATAACAAAATCCATTATTCATAATATTCTATATGCAATAGAAAACTTTGCAAATTTGATCCTTTCTTGTGAAATAATGTGTTGATTTAAGTGTTTAATTTCTTTTGAAACTATTTCCCCACCTCCAGTTTTCAAACTGCACTATCAGTTTAAGAAAAAGCAACAAAAGTGTGTTGTTTCACAAATTTATGGTAACTGTTGGCTATACTCAGAATTTACTATTAAGTATTTCTCATCAAATCTTCACATGGTCTTCTTAGCAAACATACACAGAAACACTGTGAAGGTACGAGTGTGCCCTGAACATTCACCATGGTCTGATTGCCCCCCGCTACCCATGAAAAACAGACCACTGCTCTAGGGTTTGATCCATTATATCAGAATACATAGCTAGAACTCCTCTGATAGTTCTTTTTGAACATATTTTGGTCTAGTTGGTTAATGTTAATCTCTCTACATCGCCCTTAGCACTGTCTCCAATGATTGCCATCATCAGTGCTATGCTACCTCAACAGCTTCCATTCCTTTGTTCTCACTTATGCCTAAAACATTTCCCTTTACAGAAATACTGGCAATATTTCTGAACAACGTAGAAGAGATTCCTCCACAGAAACACTGAGTTTGTGCACATTTGTGGGAGACTCGTGCCAATCTGAAAGCCACATCATGGCAAATAGAAGGATAATTCTATGTGTTCCTACCCACAGTCTCTCTATGTCATTACTCTCAAAGCTGTGGTAAGCATTGTATTTTCCTTGCTCCCCAAGTTATATGACCTTTCTAAATGTTCTAATTCCTTTTTTGCTTACTAATGAGGAAGAGTTGGAGAGATGGGAATCAAAAGATGTAATAGAAAAGATACACATTGCAGTGCCTTATTTTCAGTAAGTTTTGACCCTCGAATTATCTGTTTTGTGTTAACCTTGAGTCTTTTTTTTAATTTATTCTTCTGGCTATGGGAAATCTCTCTCTGTTCCTGCAAAAGAAACCCAAGCCTTTTATTCAGTAGCACTAAAAGGAAAAGGTCATTTATGGCTTTTGCAATACCTTTTTCATACCAGACACTGAATGATTTCCATTTTCTCCAAGAAGCCTGGCTGCTTCCTCAAGGACTTCTTCCTTTCAATATGATATATGAGTCATCACTTGTTGGTCTCTAATTCTCATGCTATTTGCATACAAGTCAAATTCCACATTTTCTTAGCAGTAGACAACTTTATAATTACACTCATTAATCTTTGCCATCACTCCCCTCTCTGCATTTACTAGCACTTATCAATCAGAAGTTTCATAATCAAGAATATTTTTCTTGTTTATTTTCTTCACTTTTTTCTGCTTGTACTCCAAGTACAGCTAGACAAAAGGCAAAACACTCAAGCATCCTGTCATTTAGTCATTCATTTCTTCATAACAACATATCTAAACCACAGGAGTGAGCAGTTGCAATCTGCTGATAAACACACCCTACAGATTACACTATCTGCCAATTAACAGACACTACTTTTTTGCAAGCCTAGCAAGGGATGGCTGAGCTCAGAGCTCCTGTGGTCAATACTCATACCACATTCATTATTTTTTACATGATCATTTCCAATGCACAAGAGAACAGCCATCATATTAGTATGTCACAGTATCCCTTTAAGGTGAACTTCTGAAGTTGTATAGTATGAAGACAATTTCCACACTTCATGACCAAAGAAGTATGTTCCTACCACAACACAGCAGCAAAAGGATATAAAAGTGAGATTTTAGTTATGTATCTTCAATAGCTCAAAATCCAGAAGGTACCTGAAAGCAATCCTGCTGCACGTGTTTTTAGCCCAACTTTATGGGACATTCAACAAACTCATTTTCAACTTGCTTGGGTCTATTTTTCAGAGGAAAAAAAATCAATATTATGGCAAGTGGCTTTCTTCCTGGTTTAAACAGCCTGTCTTACTTATTGAAATGCATGGAGCTACAAGTTTGACAATAAGACAGGTTTGCTCTGTAATTAGACACATTCTTGCACTACCATCAATCTCAGCTGCCTGTATTTGGTCTGCAACTAAAAACATATCACTCCTCTGCTCTCTAAACTTCTGGTATATATCCTCCCTATCCAGAAGGTATTTCATCTGTTCCAGAATATTGGTAAATCATGGAGGAATTAAAAAGGGATAAAAAATTGAAGGAAATTCAACAAGAGACTACCTTGCATGAATTTTAACTGTTCAGTTTGTAGAAAACAGGGGACAGTCAGAATGGAAGGAATATCTTTAAAACCCTCCTCAGCCTGGGTGAATCTTAGCTCTAAAGCTGAATTCCATGGCTTATACCTCCCTATCATTAGTTTCAACACTCAGTGTGCCCTTGGAGACTTCTGTGAGATACAATGGCATATTGTAGTGGTACTTTGAGTGGGAAAATGTCAAAACTGCCACTATTTTTGATAGGCTTACAAGAGCAGAAGTGGAAGAAATGGCTTTTGATTTCACTTCATCCAAGAAGAGATAGGGAAGTAGAATAATGGCAAGGGCTTTGTGTGTAAATGGCTATTGTGAGAGCTGTCATATACTGTAGCCATGAATTCGAAAGTTTGGTAGCAAATACTGGCAGACACTTCAAAAGCAAAAATATTCACTTTGAAAGATGAGGCTCTGCCTTCACTTTGTTAATATGGACCAAATACTTGCTAATTATTGGTTTTCCCATGAACCCAATATGAAAGACTAACAATAGAGCACTAGCTTTACGATCACTCCAGTTTACATGTCTTCATGGACTTCAGAGAAACTACTGAACTGCAGCTCTGCTAGATCATATCCAACAGATGTGAAGAACAATCTACCTTTCTAAACTAATGAAAAATTTTTGCTTTACTCTTGTTTTCATATGAGATGGGAGGCAGTCTTCTGAAATGGAAATCAAGTCGAGATTTGTTTATCTGGTTCACAGGTAGGTACCCTTGAACCTAAAGATATTACAAGCAAAAGTGAAAACTGTAATTGCATTAACCCAAGGACATCCCAACATTATCAGATTTTCCAGTTACCACCACCAGAGGCTTGTAATAGCAGTTGACTTAATCCATCATTACTGCTGAACTGCAGAAAATTAAAGATTCTTAATTGGCAGTGTGAGATGTCTCTCCTCCCACGGGTCGTGAACTCTTTACATGTGTATAGTGTTATCAGAAGTCCATTGAATCACTCCTGCAATCCAAAATAATTCTCTTGTAGGTTCAAGATTTCAACTCTTTTCTGATGAGGTGAAATTTTAAGCTAAAACTGCTCAACAAATCAGATTTAGACTGCCATATTTAGAGAAAAGAAAGAAATGTTCTCCCACTGGAAGACCACTGGATCAAAGGCATATGTAGTACGAACTAACACAAACTGCCTATTAGATCAGCAAAAAAACACAACAAAAACAAACCACAAAAACCCAAACAAACCAAAATAAAAAAAAAAAACACAAAAAAAAAGAAAACCAAACTAAACAAAAAACAAACAAACAAACAAAACCCCCCTCAAAAAAAACACAACCCCCCCCTAGAGCCATAGAACCCCAAACAATTCCAATCATTCTGTGAGACAATACCTTCTTGGTCTCTTATGACTGTCTCTTTAAAGGCTGCACTCACAGCCTGCAGCTAACAAGGGCCTTTCCTTCCAAATGAAAAGAGAGAGTAAGAAAATAATTGTTTTTATCTCAGCAAGAGTGGACTGCAATCACATATTGGGTTATTGGCATGATGGATAGACCTGGGTTTCCCATTGTGCCTAATTTGCTAAGGATTGCCATCCCTTGACCACCACAGGATCTCACTCTACAGTGAGGCATGCTTAGAGCTCTGCTGAGCTCTAAGCTCTCCAATACAAACAGATAGCCTTCACACTACAATTTACAGAGGCCTACAAGGAGGACACCACTGGAAATAACTGTTTTTCCTTGACTGAAAAAATCAAGACCTGCCATCACATCAGAGTTCTGAAAGCTTCCATGATGAGACAGGTCAGAGAGAGGATACTTACAAGTGTTCCTAATCTGATTTTAGCAACTGAGGGTAGCAGACTGTAGAGAAAGAGCAACGTTAGGTAGAACTGTTCATCTCTACAGACATTTGCCCTAACTCTCAGGAGAGCAGGTGCAAAGGCAAGTGAAAGCACAGAGTTCTGGGTCTTACCCTTGAAACAAATGGGCAGTTTATGTTCCAAAACCTGGAGTACCTTAAAGCAAATCAACTCATCTAATACCAAAGGATAGAAAGTAGCACTCAATCATTTCTATTTCAGCTAATAAGGGTAAATCTTCTACAGTCTTGACTAACAGAAACATCTGCCAACTATTCCATGCACCACCACCCCCCTCCCAATGCTAGAAAGAACAGAAGGTTAGGCTGTCATTCCCTTCATTTCCTTTAATTTAAAACTCATTAATAGAAATAAACTTTAAGTAGTTGGGGATCTAGCCAGCACTGAAACCCATGCAATTATATTTACAATAAATATCTTCTATCTTGGAGCTACACACACAACAGGACAGTGCTTAACACACTGTGATAAAGGTGCTAAACTCAAGCACTAAAATAAAGGAAGAGGAAGTAGTCCATTCATCTTTAAGGGGGGGGAGACAAGAGGACACTGTACTGCACAGCAATTAAAATCTGAACCATTGCAAGAATAAAGGGAAAAAATCAAGGCAAGCTTGAAGAAAGGAAGAGAGAAAATAAAACAAACACAAAAAACATACCACAAAAATTCAAACCCACAGGAAATATCTGATGCACTAGTCCTATTAATAGCATAAAAGTTACTGGCAGATACTATCACTCAGCATTTTATTAATTAACTGAAGATACACAGATACAAGGGGCTTGAAAGTACAAAGAACGAATGGGCTGCACAAACTGGCTCTCTGCAAAGAAGGCAGTGTGCTTCCTACAAGGATACAGTGTCTAAATTAGGCAGCAGCACTTTCTGAGTCAAACAAAATCTCTAGTTAAACAAATTGTAGCGTCCCCACCACCACTCATTCACTTTTTATGTGTGTATGTCTATGATTTTCCATGAAATTGGTAAAAACAACCTATCTGAAAGGCTGTAAAACTTAGTGCATGTGAGCTCCTAGGAAAATGACACACTTCTGTGAAAACGGATTTTCAAGATATCTACTTGGATTTCTGTTTTGGTTTAGTTTTTAACTCATCAGCATTATGCCCAAACAGTATTTCTTCATGCAGAAGCATGCAAATAATTTTCTTTCCCTTCACAAAAGGCTCTATCAACCTAACAAATAAACCAATGTTGACATACCTAAGCCTAGGGATTTATTGCACATTGGGGATGCTCTCTTCTGGAGACTTGTTGACAAATACTCAGACAGGCTCTGTGTCTTTGGCAAGATCCATGTATAACATTTTTTTGCCTGATCTGTGCCATCAGTCATGACCAGGTAGCACAGTAATTCAGTGTAAGGAGAGAATACTAAAAAACTGTTTCCACTTCTCATTGCCACTTATACATTGCTGTGTTAGTCACCATTTTCTATCATTTCCTTCAGAAAATACTGCAATTCAGAAAAATACCAAGCAACAGCAATATATCTTCAATTTGAGTTGTAAATAATGGTTGACTTTGTTCTGATTTGCTTTTCAAAGCACCCTTTTGCAACATGACATTGCCTACAATGTCTGGTTAAAGGATTTAAATTTGTTCAATAAAGAAACAAGAATTGGCAGTCAGAAGCTTTTAGAAATAAATTGGCATCCATGGGCTGTGGGAAGCTTTGCAAATACTGGGTATTTATAGACACTTTTTTTTCCCCCTAGATGTAGAAGAGGAAAGAAATTATAACAAACAATATATTTAACACATGTTGTCATTTGTTATTTTCCAAAATGTGAAAATAATCAGAAATTCATTAACAAATCTATTAATTATTTTAATAAATCCAATTACATGCATTCTACAGTTCACTGTTCCTACTGCTCTTCTTTGCAAAGCACAGACAAGACATACATACATGATACACTTGTTTTTTTCATTAGAAGTAATCACTCTTGAGTCAGCTAAGTTCAAAATTTACCTTCTGTTTCAACGGAATTATTCCTAAAAGTTAAACACTAAAAGAATTTCTTTTTTTCCAAAATAAGGAAGCTTCAGCAAGTTAAGTACATGCTGACCCCACTTAAGAATCACTGCTGTAGCAAGGTCTCATATCCAATAACTTCAAGAGAAAAAATGCACCATTTCTTATCCACTACAGAAGAAGCCTTTTCTCTCTGCTAAGGAATGCCTTGTGGAACAAATGACATCAAAGGCCGCAGGTGTAGTCAGAAAAATCAGCACATATAACACATATTTAAGGAAAATACAATTAGCATTTGCCAGTATTAACTGCAGCAGTGTATAAACCCTTCACATGAAGAGCTGAGTGTTATAAAATTCACGGAGTTTAGAATAGTTGAGCTCCACATTTTAAAACAATTTCTGCAGCTACCCACCCAGCCTACATTAGTGAAACAAGATGCAACTTTCAGTGACCAAAGTTTCTGAAACTGTTACCAAAATTTCAGGAGAGAAGAGGGAATCGGGTCTCAGGATCCACAGATTTTTATTGAAAATGTTTTTGGTGGCAAAATTTGTAAATATGTTTCCTTCAGCTTTTCATTCCACAGCGGGTATAATAAAAACCTTGAGGTTTAATATAGAAGTGTTTTTTAGTGTGGAAACATAATGTAGCTCTACACTCTCTTCCCAGTGCCCTCTTAACCTGGGGGACTAGCTAAGTGCCTAAAGTGAAATGTTTGTTGAAGGAATGACCTGATGTTCTACAGAAATAGCATAAACCAGGCCTCGAAAAGTTTCCCTGCAAGACTGATTCAGCTCCTGCTGAAAGAAGTTTTGAAAAATTCAATCTTGGACCATTACACAGTTCCTCTCATCCCAGGTGTTGCAGCTTTCCTCTGGCACTGTCCCATATTGATTACAGGCCAACTTTAGTGCAGTCTACTGCCAGAACAGATAGTTCCACACTTCCACCTGAAAGCTTTTTTCCTTCATCTATTTAGGTTTTGAGCTGGAAAGGGATTTGTTTTCAGGCAGATCAGTCCTCGATCCAGCTCACCAGATGGCAACATAAAAAAAAGGTGGCTGTGCGAGGAAGGGAACGGGAAGGTGCAGCCAGACATGATGAAGGCTTTTCAGGGCCAGGCAGTTGGCTTAACAAGCTTGCAAACCCCTTAGTTTCTTCTTAGCCTTCTCTGCAGCACCATAGCTAAAGGATCCTACAGATTTTTCCCAGTTGAAACCCTTAGTTCTAAAGAACAGTATTATCACTCTCCAACAAATATCAGGCATGATTTTAGATAGAGAGAGATACATAATCCTCCACACCACAGTTTCTGTTTCAGGAGACCACCTTTCAAACCTCAGAGCTGAAGGACATTTAAGTGATCTGATAATTTCATTCTTTAGCTTCTAGAGGAGAGCTTCATCTTCATCAGGGGTCAGATGCAATGAGATGACATGTCTTCACTAATTTAGAACCATTTAATAGCAATTTAATCTGCTAAGCATTGTCCTCTCTGGTTAGGACAGCTCCCTCTTCCTTTCACAGTCTCAAACCATGCACAAGGACTGAAACAAAAGAATAGAAAACTACTCTAGCCATGTTCATATTCCCTCTGGAAATGAGCTGGCGTAGGGCCTTCCACACACTGCATATGCACTGTAGCCTCCTAGCTGGTAAGTCAAGGGGACAAGGGTGCCAGCACTGCCATTTATTTAATCACATTTTTATTTTATTTTCATTCTTTTTTTTTCTTTTTTTTTTTTTTTTTGAACCAATGTATGAGCAGATCTGAAATTAATTTACTAATAATTTCAGGATGACTTAAATACTTTTTAGTTTCCACACCAAAACACCAATAAGTAATAATTGCCTATTACACATTATATGTGAGAGTACAAGTCGTCATTATCATTATGAACTGTCCTTCGTCTCTTCCTAGTACCTCCAAATTACAAAAATTTTGTCAAAAATGTATCTCAAAGAAGGCATCCAGATTCCTTTAATTAATATGTCAGTGTTATAAATTCTTAGTAAATTGTTATTCAGTAGGGTGTCTGGATGATTAAAACCTTCTGGGCTTCGGAAGGCATTTTCTCTGCAGGAATTTGTCAAATCCTGTTCAGTTCACTATTGGGAGCACTTAAAAGACAAATAATATTACATAAAATCTGGCCACTGTAGATGCATTTCTGCCATTTTAATGAGCCTCTCTCCCTTTCAGACAACAAAATCATCACCTTCCAGAAGGTAAGGAAACAATTAAATGCCTATTACACCTATTCATTTAATAGCCACCTTTTCCTGAAGTATTTTCCCTAAAATATACTGGTAGTTAGCACAGGTGGTATAATTTCGTTTATATCTTGATAAAGCTACACAACTTTTCAAGGCAAGACAGACAGAGAGAGATTCCTGCCATTTAAATACTATCAGATACTGAGGAAATTGGAAGAGATCTCCAGGACAGAAATAGCATCATGAAGCCAAAATAAGCCAACCACATTATCACCTACCTTACGTTTGTTTGTTGGGCAAACGTACAAGTAGCTCAAAATAGTCTTCAGACCAACTTTATCATTCAGTTTCTCGTATGTTGTCCCGTAATCTGTTGACCTACAATTCAAAAGAGATTTTTATAAGTACAAACACTTAATCACAAAACCACAAGTCACTTGGCAGCTTTTCAATATAAGTCATGCTTTAAATAGCAGAATGGCTCTCTAGAGCTTTTTCAATGATTCATGTAGTATATAATGATACTTAATTATATACACATAGCATCATGTGAGTGTTTATAATTTGCATTTAAATTAGATTAGGAAAAATTAAACCAGCATCTTCCCCAAGCATTTTAAAATAAACATGTGCAATAAGAAATGCTAAATTTTGCATATAGAAGATTATAATGACTGTCAGAAATGCCAAATAGCAGACAGCAAGAGACTAAGGTTATCAATTCATCTTATATTCCAAGCTTAGACTAATTTTGTTAAGACGTTTTTACTGTATTCCAAAGTAGCTGCTCCACCTAATTGTTCAGTGAAATTACAATTCTGTTTTCCGCAAAAATCATCAATGTCCTTTTGAAAACTTAACTACATGAACATTACACCTACAATTTATATGTTGTTTGTCTTGTTGTGGGAGGTTTTTTCACACTGACTAGCAGAGAGCATGAACACATGCTTTATTCTTCCTTTAAAAGCCACCGTTCAGTAGAGAAAATACAATATTTCTGGTATGAGGATTTCCCATAAAGACAGTGACTACATGGCTTGGGGAGGAACAAAAGACATGAACAAGTAAGACTGTGCAGAGTTCCTATAACATGTACTCTTAACATGTGACTGGAACCTGGAACAATCATCAGCAGAGGTTTTGTTGGTTATGCAGCTCATGCTTGTCTGAATTCTGTCCCTGCATCCTGGGGATTTAGATAATCAGTCCAAACCAGTATAGTTGGTACTCTGTACTGGTTTGAACTGTATCCATAAATTGCAGAAAAAAGACATGTATCTGGGTAGCAGAGACTTTTAAAAGCACAACATTCCTGTATCTCATCTGTAACATGTACAAATGGCTCCATATGGAACTTCACTTGCAAGCAGTTACATCCTTTGTGCTAAGCACTCCAAAACCACACATTCTAAAGTAAATTCTTGGCACCCATTATTTGCAAGTTCTTTTCTATCTGGCCAACAATGGCTAAATTTACAAAGGTACTTAAGACACTTAATGGGGTTTTTTTGTGGGTTTTTGGGTTCGTTTGAATATGGAGGGTGTTAAGTTTCTGCATCAGGTTCCACATCTACATTCATACCACAGCTTCTGGGATTTCAGATTTTGCAATCACTACATGAATAAAACAAGAAAGCAGCAGCTTGGGGTTTTATCCATTAAAGATGAATTGCACTAAAATGCAGATTTGCATTAAAATTGAGTCTTTCTATTCAGCAACTTTACAGAAGCCTTTGCACATATCTGCCTGCTCATATAACAGCTGACATATGATTTGCATCCATAGATTTCTCCTTTCCCCCCAATAAACACATGCACATGTGTGTGCATATATGACCTTTGGTGTTTGGAGCATTAACGTCAAATTCTCACCTGCTGATTGATCTTTCCCTTTATAAGGTCATCTCTCTCAGAGCAGATATAAACTGAGCTTTTCCTCAGTGGACTGAGCAGTAGGATACTGTTATGATCGTTGCTGTTACCAAATATTTCAGAGGTGCTCCAGCACTGAGGCAAAGGGATCCACAGCAGGATGCTGAACACAGCCTTGCCAAGGACTGCTGCTTCACTTTGTTGTCCTGTCCCACCTCACCACCCAGTCTTCTCAGAAATTAGTATTTCTGTTACTGCCTGCCTAAAACCCCAAACCTACCCTTTCTGCGAAGTTTGAGCTGATAAAGACATGTAAAGACTGTAAGGACTAAATCTGACCTGCAGAGTTAGGAAAAATACATTAATGAAATAATACAGCTCTTTTTTATACCAGTGACAGTGAATTCAAAATGGGATCTTTTGAAAGGGGATGGGAGCAAAGAAAATCTGAGACATAAAACTTGCTTTGAAGTTGTTCAAGAAAAGCAGCCAGTACCCCTGCCAAAGCCCAGGCAAACTGATGTCAACAGCAAACTGATGTCAACAGCAAATGGTAATCTTAGTCAGAATTGCCAGCCACTTCTTTCTTCAAATCTCTAGGCAATTATTTTGCATTCATAGCTTTATTTACAGGTAACACTATATACAGATGAAGCATGTGCTTTTGTCAACATCTATAAAAGAAACTGAAAGATTGGAAAGCTTAGAAAAACATTATTTTTTGCAGAAGAACAAATTCACAAGCAATCAAAGGAGCTACTATTAGATCTTACTCTCATTATGAAGTTCCAAACTGACAAATAGTCAGTCCTTCTACCTCCCTAGTTCCCAGTTGTTTCTCTTGCACCCCTTTACAGTTACCCTTTATTTTAACAGGGAGGTAAATGCTACATATACAACAGCAGATAGGAACCCAGTAGTGCTTTAACACAAAGAAATGGTAATAGATACACACACAGAGCAGTGGAACAGAAAAAATTGTATCAAATGAAACACTGCATATTTGTGAAGCCTCTGTCGGGATCTAACCCAGGAGTATCAGCAACCTGCATTCATCTTACTCCTATTATACAGATATGTATACAAGCAGGCATTGATTAGCAGCCTAGATAATGAGCTTTTTGTTTGTCTTATTAAATGGGTGTATAAAGCAGTATGAGAATCCTAACCTATGCAAACATATCAGCTGTTTGACAATCCAGGAAGCCAGTCTAACCGGGAAGGGCTGCAAAAGACATATGGACCTCAGCAGGGTGTAGGCACTAATGACAGTGTAGGATCAACAAATTCAATCCCAGTCATCTGAAGGGGAATGGATAGGTACCAAACAACATCTCCCACATTTGTTGTGGAAGGCAATGCTTCTGTGAAGTTCTGCAAAGAGAACTCAGTTTTAGTCCATCTCTGTAATGTGAGTGGAGCAAGCAAATGCTTGTATAAATCATGGGAAAGGATTAAACCCAGGACCTGTGGAGCTGGAAACACAAAAATTAAACTGTATCTTTGATCCACCTGCTGAATAGCCACAGCTACTGAAATAGATATATGTAAATGGTGAACAGTAAGCCCTATTTTATTGTCTTTAGTGTGGACATGTGTGATGCAATGGTTTCCCAAATTGTGTGGGGGAGTATGTTCAGATCTGTGTTAAGAGATTGCAGATGTTACTGAAATGCAGATGACAGTAGAAGAATAATATTCAGAAAAAAATGTATTTAGCTCAGTTCTGAACTTCACACCTGTCCCACCATATTAGTTGTAATTGCTTCCATTAAATCCCAGATTTTATCAGCAGCTGTTTAAAATCCAACTCCCTACTTTTTCAGTAAAGCAGAATGATTTCTGCAAACACCCAAGCAGATAAACATTTTCATTATTACTAGCTCATTTCACAGTATAAAAAAATACCCCAATTCTAGGATTGAAACTCTGACTTTCCCAGTAATAAACTAAAACAAAACTAGAAACAGGTAGGGTAATTTATATTTTGCAGACTATTCGCAAGAAAGCTGACATTTAAATAACTTTATTATTATTCATTGACAGGGCTTTTCCCTCTCCTCCCGTCAGGGTAAATGACATTTCTATTACAGTATTATAATAAACTCCTACACATTTTAAATAAAGTCACTGAATTTCATTAGTCCACCTACTGTCATGAATATATCTCAATCCATTTCTACCAATATTTCACAATTACAATAGGCATTCTGAATCAACCAGTAACATGAACCCTATGCTTCTCAAGAAGCGCAGACTGCCATTCAGAGAACTGTCAGTTTGAATATATAGATTAAATAAATTCCCTAGCAAGTTGCTGTTTACTCTCCTTTGTTACAAATTTAAGGTTGCCTGTACTTATTTTACATAAGCTGCTGAAGATTTGAAGAATCAAACAACTGATCATGTGTTCAAGGTGGGTTTTTTTGCATCAAGATCTTTCTGGAACACTCCATGAGAAAAAAAGAAAGATATTACTTGCAGATCTTAAGCTGTCTCATGCCTCCTGCCTATTAGAGTACAGCTTTCTTCCTGTTAACAGACTAAGTTTCTTGTTATAACGCACATCATTAAGAAGCAATCACTTTAATTGGCACCACTTACTTTTTTTTTTTTCCTTTTCCCACCCATTACGTCTGGTTTTCACATATTAACTCTACTGCTTCTCTCACCTCCACTATGAGAACACTGTCTGTGTTTCATGTCCTTACCCTCTTTCCTCCGCAGTTTAGTTTGTTGTTCTAACCATGGTCCAAGTGGCAGCTGGCCCTGGGAGGCAGGACCAGAAACACCTGTAATGTGGTTAGGGAGCAGGAGTAGTATGAACAGATGAGCTCCAGCCTGTTTCTCCTGCACAGGAATTCACCTCTGGCAGAAGTCAAGTATTTTAAGTAAGGAACAGCAATGACTATTAAATCAATTTTTTCTAACCTCCCACATAACTAAGTTTGCCACCTAGTTTGGCTCCGAAGGTACAGAAGATGTGTTGTAGGGTGAGATGTGAGGTTTGCTGAAACCATAGTGGTTGGGTTGTACTGAAACCTGTGTATGCGCTTAGTGCAGCCCCAGATCATAATGGGAGTGTGGATGGCTAAGAAATGGTGACCTCTGCCTACAGCTTGTGTAAGAGGTTTAGTCATGTGGCTACAGATTTTGGAAGGCCCTTTACTAAATATGTGCAAAGGGATGGATGGTCCTTATTTTGTATGTGATAGAGACAGAGGGACAGGTATTCTCTGCTTATGTATATTGGTAACCTGAGTTACTAAATCTCAACTGAAACAGCAGAGAAGGCAAGTTAGCCGAGTTTATTTTTCTTCAACCATTATTTGAAGGAGAAACAAGCAACTTACCTGTGCCAGCTACAGATAACATCTTGTGGCCCTTCCACTCCCGTATTTCCTTTGTTTCATATTTGGGTAATATTTTGAATAATTATCCAACGCAATATGTAAACTTGTGATTGGATGATAAAATATGAGTTACTTCTCCTGCTTGTCACATCTTTAAATTATTTATAACAATAATCAGCTGAACTGTATTAAGCTGAAAATTACAAGGAATTTGATTGTGTATACTTCTGTTCATGTAGATTGCTCCAAATAAAAGTTGATTAAAAAAGAAAAGAAGAAAATTGAATTACTTTAACTGATTATGCAGAGCAATGTCAATTTCATGGTTTCCTATTGTTTCCTTGTAATTTTTTGCTCCCTCTCTAAGTCTTTTTCATGGCTTTTGCAGGTGGGAAGCTTTATTTTGTGATGAGAAAATTCTTTCCATAAGGGAAAAAATACACATTTCATTAAATTCATAACTTTAAATTCAAAATTTATAGTTAAATCCACAGTCACAACTCAAACTGGAATTAAAATATTTTCAAAAATGGAGTTTTAGGTCTGTTTTAAAATGCCTATTTAAACTGTATTTAATTTCATCCTGTTGACACTGATATCAACGCTCTTTCCAATCCTTATTTACACACACAAAACTTCAGAAAACTTAAGCTGTCATGATAGAGTGGGAAGATGTTGGAGCCTGAGGGGACATTTGGCTCTGTCACAGACTTCCTTCAAATGTAGGATTAGTTATCTAGTCTTTCCCTCTGCTTCCTCCACCTAGAAGGTGGGAACAATATTGTTTGCCAGCCTGCTGAGGGCCTCATGAAGAAAAAGGAATCATAAGCGTGTTCACTAAGGGAGTGAAACATGTGGGTCCCTCAAGTTTCGAACTGTTTTATTTTTCTGTACTCTTGAGATGTCTATAAAAGTTGATTTCAACCTCACTGGATAAATTTGAAGTGTTTTAATGTTGTGACATATGCTGTGCTGTTACAGCCATTTAAAGAAATGCTAACCAACTGTTTGGCTTGTCACTGCTGTCAGACCTTTTAACACTGCCCTCTTGAACCAAACTCTTATGAAGGAAAAAAAAAGCCTCTCTGAACTAGCTTCATTTTAGCCTAAGCCCTGCTTAAAGTAAATAACCTATAGTTAAACATCAGCCAAATTCATTAATAAAGGGAGGAAGAGGAGTCCAGGGAAGGCTTAAAGATGCAGTAGAGTTGGTCCCAAACTGCAAAAAGGCCTTTGGCAGAGGCAGTGTCAGGGACATGAATCAGTTCGGTATTGAAAGGCCTGGGCTGCTCAGTGGGCTACAGGAGTTTTAAATAAAAATCCTGTGTCCTGTTTTCTAAAGAACAAATATAAAACTGTGTGTTGGGGAGGGGGACTGATAGCCATTCAGAGTGTGACCTCAGGAGAGAAACCAATGAGGGCAAGGTCTGCCTCTGCTACATGGAAATTCTGTCCAAGGCCACAGGATTCACTGTGTTTACATCTTGCAATTGTTCTTCAATGTGGAGTTCTAAAACTATTCAAAATGTATCAGTCTCTATGAGCTAGGCAAACAGATCCCATTAGAAATAGACAAAGCCTTGGAGAAATATTTGTACAATGAGTTAGAAAGACAGACAGTGCTGAAAAGTATCCAGGTGCGGCAAGGTAATTTGCAAAGCAAAAGTAACTTTCTAAGAAAATAAGGAATGGAATTAAAAAAAAAAAAATCACTCTGAGAAACTGAGATCAGGATCATTATTACTTTCTGATAAAAATACCAGGGTTACACATGAAGGAGTTAAATCAAAACAGGCATCAGACCAAAAGTGATATCTGTCAATGCCTAGTGAAAGGCTTAATAGGAAGAACTTGTGAACATAAATGGTTAGCTGTTGAAGAAGACTTTGACATTACTAGCTGTTGTGAAACATGGTGGTATGGTAAAAATCAATGGGAAACTTTAGTACCTGGCTATGAAACCAAAGTAAAGAGTTTCAATTTAAGTGATGAGGGAATAGCACCTCAACCTAGAAGCATCCCCAGAAAAAAAAAAAAAGCAAAAGTCAACAGCTCTACAGCAGTTTACAAACAGGTGTAAAACATTGCACATGAGAATACAAATACTACTCAGAATTACCAGCTCCAGTATTTTTCACATTCAGACATGAAAGATCATTTTTAATGTCTTAATTATTCCTTTATTTAAAAACTTGTTCAATTGAAAGCCCTTTGTTAGTGCAGACTGCGGCTCCACAGCTCTGCCTTCTGCAGTCTGAAAGGCTTCTTTCAAAAAGTCTGCTCGTGTAGAGATTAATACAGTAGCAACTGGCAAATCTTGTGCTCAACTCGGCTAACTTGCCTTCTCTGCTGTTTCAGTTGAGATTTAGTAACTCAGGTTACCAACATACATAAGCAGAGAATACCTGTCCCTCTGTCTCTATCACATACAAAATAAGGACCATCCATCCCTTTGCACATATTTAGTAAAGGGCCTTCCAAAATCTGTAGCCACATGACTAAACCTCTTACACAAGCTGTAGGCAGAGGTCACCATTTCTTAGCCATCCACACTCCCATTATGATCTGGGGCTGCACTAAGCGCATACACAGGTTTCAGTACAACCCAACCACTATGGTTTCAGCAAACCTCACATCTCACCCTACAACACATCTTACCTTTCAAAAGGCTCAGGAGAAGGAAAAACCTTTGCAATTTAGAAGGTTTTGGGAAAACAAGTAGGAGCTCAATCTGTCTGAAGCTTTGAATTTCTCTGTCAAGGTTAACTAGAATTTGGCAATAGTTTCAGAAGTCATGGGATGATGATGGTGGGAATATTCCAACAGGAGAGAAGACAGGTTGTATGGGATAAAAGGAAGTCATGCAACTAGGGTGAGGTTATTTCTTACTCTATCAGGTGAAAGGCAAAGGGAATGGTCAATTATGATGAACATGCAAGTGTTCCCAGCTGAACAAGACAAAAGAGCAAATCCACTCATACCATAACGTATAACGTCAGAAAGTAGCAAGACTTACAACTCTTTAATGCAAAGACAAGGAAAAGAAGAATTCTTCTAATGATCAGGGTAGCACATGAGTGCCAACCATGGTCCTGATTTTTGGCTGGGATAGAGTTCATTTTTTCTTAGTAGCTGATAGTGTTCTGTTTTGGATTCAGTATGAGAATAGTGTTGATAACACACTGATGTTTTGGTTGTTGCTAAGTGGTGCTAACCCTGTGTTAAGGACTTTTTAGTGCTCTATCAGTGAGGAAGTGTACAAAAAGCTGGGAGGAAGCATAGCCAGGACAGCTGGCCCAAACTAGCCAGAGGGATATTCCATACCACAGATTATCATGCCCATTTTATATGAACTGGGGGAATTACCCACAGGAGGGGCCAAACACAGTTCAGGGAAGGGCTTGGTATCTGTTAGCAAATGGCGAGCAATTGTATTGTGCATCACATGCTTTTCTTGGGTTCTCTCTCTCTCTCTCTCTCCTTGAATTATTATATTTTATTTGTTTCAATTATTTATTTCAATTATTAAACCCATGAGTTTTACTTTTTTTCCTGATTTTCCTCCCCATCTCAACAGGGAGGGGAAAAAGCGAGCGGTTCTGTGGTGCTTAGCTGCCAGCTGGCGTTAAACCACAACACTACACTGGTAAGACTGAAAGTCAACATAAACTTCAAAGTCTCTCCAATTGCCCAAGCAGAGCACGAAGCTCTAAGTCCTGTAAGTGCTTTTGAGTCCTCTAAGTGCTTTTTTATCACCTGAAATCTTGGAAGAATTGTGCTGAATGGGCTTAAGTACTCTTGTCCTGAAATCAAAGTGATCCACCTGAATTGATCTACACTGTCCTTGATATGATGCAAAACTTGTCTCTCTGTGAACTGCTAAAGACTAGCTCATATCTATTGTGCTAAAGCACAGTATCCTTTGCAGAAACCAATCACACCTATATAAGCCATGGTGAAGAACCCATGTTGCTCAGTCAGCTTCTTCTTGGAGACATTTAGTAAATTCACTAGAAAATAAAACCTAGGGAGGAGATAGTCTGCGGCATAGATAATAAATAGTAAAGAATCAAAAATAAAAGGAGGGAAAGCTAAAACACCAGTGTGGAGGTATCTATTTCAGCTCTGGTGACTTGTATCCCTTTGCATAATTTCTCTTCAAATCCTCCGAGTTTACCAAACTATCCATGGGAGAGCATAATTCAGACCAAACTTTCACGTGTGAAAATTCAGAGGCATTTTGTGCTTGCAAGATGTCATTACAGGATTTTTTAAATACCACTTTTTGACGCCACTGCCCTTTTTAGCGGAAGTCACATTCTGCTGTATTGTGGAGATGGGCTTTTTTACCTTCAGGCTTCAGAAACATTATTGCATGAAGGTTGGATACCCAAAGAAAAGAGCAACATCAAATACGTTAGCAGAAAAAAGATCAAATTTGGATTAGATGGGAAAGATGCACTTTTCCCCCTCCTCTCTTTTACTACTTCTCTGATTTTAGATGTCTGTCCCATCTTGTCTGACAAATAATCCCCCTTTTACTGCACAGTGTAATGGCTTCTCATGTCAGCAGGTTAAGAACAGAGGATTCTGGCAGTTGATTAAATCCATATTCAGATTCCCCACTCCTCCGCCTGCTGATCAAAGATGAGATCCCAATCACACTCTCATGTAAATCTGAAGTATTTGCTATGGAGATGCACCACCATAGACATGGAACTGGACAGCTTCAACGATCAATTTGCCCTTGCTTGCAAGCAGCTGTTTCCAGGAAATCAGAAGGATCTTTGCTGTCAGAATGCAAGACATGAAGATTTTTCTTTCAAGTGTACAATTCCCAAGTTTTTGTGTGAAAAATAACGCACAGAGATTTGACTGGACTCTGTTCTGAAAGCATTTCCAAGGCACTGTTTTGCGGGAAGGGACCGTAAATGCAGGGCTTTGCTGTAGATGACCCCATTTCAGGGGCCATAGCTACATTCTGGAACCCCTCTCTGCTGTGCTAAAAGACTATTTGCAGGATTAGCTCTGGAAAAGGAGATGAGATGTCTGGGGCAGAGGACTGCATTAGTGGCAAAATAGCTGTGGACTTATCACTTATTTTTCTCGGCTAACAGATTCCCAGAAAGACTGGTGATTGCCACTGAGGACAAAGTGGCAGTTGAAGGAACTGAATCTTTCATCTCCATTGCTTGAGCAGCAGAGAGGGTGATTCTCCAACACTTTGACCCTCAGATCTCCCTTTCAGCTTCTTATCTCCCTATGGCCTCAAAGACTCATCTCCAGTCCCTCACCGATAGAAGCAGCAAGAGTCAAGAAGAGTTGTAGGGAGACTTGTGATCATAACTACTTTAGCCATTCTAATCCAATGCAAGGTGAAATCCAGCAGTGAGAAACAAAGGAATAGTCATCAAAACAAGACCTCCACTTGACCCTCTCAGTGAAAGACTCAAGAGGCTGGCACTACTGGTGCTCTGGCTGAAATAGCAGTGAAATTTCTCCTGTTCTCTCTACGAGTCATTTTGTGCTGCAGCATCTGGATGCACATGGGAAGAACCAGTAACTCCAGTAGGACTATTAAATTTTTGGAGCTGATTAATATATACCAAAAGCTGACAGGTTACTGATGCTTGCGCCTCTGACAGTATGCACACTCCCAGCATTTTCTCTGTTCCTAAGTCCACAGTACTGTTTTTCAATAATTTTCCGTTTGCCATCACAACATTCTTTTTAGTGAAAGACTTTGAAGAAAGGAAGGCAAGTTTACTGGCAACAGGATTTGTCCTTGCTACCTTAGGGAAATTTTGGGGAATCAGTGGAATAAGTGGAAAAGTACCAGTCCGGAAGATCTCCTTGTCCACCTGACTTGTTTGTCAAAACAAACAAGCAGGCTAAGATGCAAATTTCTACCCTTCCTTCATCAGGTTGGTGAATACCTTGTACCCCTGTAACTCAGAACGCAGCCATTCCCACAAGCCCAGCCTCACTCAAGGTTTATGGTTATCAGTAAAATAAATCTCAGCCTAGCTGTGATGGATATTAAAATTGTTCTTCCATACATTTAAATTAATAGCTACCTTTTAAATTGGAGAATTGGGAATGACTAATGATTCTTCTTGACATATGTTTACAGAGGCATATTGACATCACCACACCCTTAATGCCAAATTGTTGCTCATAAATGTGATTCCTCAAGTGTTGATGCTTCCCATTTTCACCCCAGTCTGGTGTAAATCACACAAATAGCTAGGACTGTAGCCCAGTAATCATCACACTATTAACTTTCTAATTGATGGTAATGGCCAGAATAAATTTCAGGCACCCCAAGGGGTGGTTAATGGATTTTGTAGCTTGAGGGCAGAGCAACAGGAAGCTTTTCCATTAATCAGCAAGATGAGACAACCGTACATGCCCTACACTCCCCTCCCCATCATAGCACTGAGGTCATTGCAGCTTTATTTAAAAAAAACCCAAAAACTCTCACAGCAGGCTGAGCTCAGGTAGAGGGATTGATGCACTTGCTCAGCAGAGCTACCTTAGCATCCATAGTCACATTACAGACCCAGAAAGCTGCTTTAGTCCATCTCCAATTAAGATTAAGGAGCAATCTTATTGTGTCATAAACATGTTGCAGGTCTTCTGCAGGGTACATACTAACTGCCAGAGAAAAGATTTTCTAGCTGGCACCATCCAAGAATTTGCAACACAATATGCAACCTTCATTCTATCCTGCCAGTGCAAATCAAAAGCTAGAAAGCTTAAAAGATCCAGACAGCCCAAGACATTATTTTCAAAATCACTGTCCAAGCCCCTTAGTTGTTATAATGGAGTAACTCCCGAGGACCAGTAGTATTTTAAAACCAGCTAAAAATGTGCCTCATGCATTAATTCATACTAAAGTTAGTTGGAAGATGAAATTCTCATCCCTTAGGCATTACTAACAAATTTTTTTTTCCTTGTTTTAAAATATCATTATTCCCAAAGTCTGGATGGAATAAGAACACAGGGGGGAAAAAGATTAAATTAAAAAAATAATAATTCAGAGTGTTTCATTTCACTCGTACCAGCAGTACCATTATCCATTCAACTGAATATTTTATAACATAGTCTGGCTGTCACCCCACAGGAAAAAAGCTCCAATGAAACAAGGAGAAAAATCAAAATGAAACACACTTTAGGTTTCAAATAATTCCAACATTTTCTGTCAAGATTTCTTTTTTAAAATATTGCAGGAGATTTATCTGAATAATGTCGCGTTTCCCAGCAGAAAATTGTTCCACTAAAAAGGTTTTCAATTCATTCTGTGAGTCCAAGCAGAGAGCAGGCTAAGCTGTTAGCTCAACTGTTACCCTAATCTAGCTGTCAGCTCCACTGTTACCCCACCATAGTAGCTAACAAAGAACTTGTTGTTGCTGGGTGTAAAAGATGTGCTACTGGATTACCTCACCCAAAAACCAGCAATTAATGCTTTAAAGCAGGCAAATACAAGTGTTGCTTTTTTTCTTTTTAAAGCCATTTGACTGATGCAGCTCTACCATTTGTGCCAGTTTCAAATAATCTACATCACCCAGAGCCACCCAGCTTTATTTTTTTTCTCTTGGTTGTCAGAAGCATATTTATCACTATGTATCTCAAGGATCAGTAGGGTTATAAAGCTTACTATTTATAGCTGCTCTTAGGGTATCGAGCAAGTGACAGTAATTTGTTCCTCTGACATCTAACCTTAGGTCAACTCCGGTAGTAGAAGATGGATTTTTACAGGAAATGAAAGTACACAGCAGAAGATTAATACCGTTTCCCAGGCCTGCGGAGGATGCACGCTCCCAATCACTCTGCAGAAAAAATGGTCAGGAGCATGTGCTGTGTGTTAAGAATAGAGCAGGCTGTGGTCAAGGTGAGGTGTTCAAGCAGTCTATTAGCAAACTAATACACTGGCATTTGTGCATAGAGGAATTGCAGGCTGATAGTCTAGAAATGAGCTCAGCTCTTCTGGTTCTTTGATGCTGAAAGTTATCTTTATGTCAGCACCAGCTACAGATAAAATGGATTTGCTTTTATGTTACTAGTAAATGATAAAAGTAAGTTAAAGCTTAGCTGTATATTCTATATCAGAAACATCTTGCACAAGATCAAGTTACTATTTTGTCCTGCATTGCAGCAACATCTTGTATTAATTACGTTTTCTCTTTGTGAGCAAATAAAGACTGCAGATTGAAACACCTTGAAAAGACTCCTTGATACTAAAATCCTTTCTAATGGGCTATATTCATCCACTATTCAAAACTTATATTTGAGTCCCTCCTCAAAAAAAATTGACCAGAAGACTTGTTTTTCCCACAAGTCACCTGTTCTTAATTTATTTGGAATTAAATTTTTAAGGAAAGTCTTTCCAAAGATTTGGGTGTATAAAGACATTAATTATACAATCTAGTCATTAAAATAATGCTACCAACAGGAACTCAGCCAAGTAACTGAAAATTCTTTTTACCTTCATACAAAAGACCTGTCATCCTCAGCCACCACCAATGCCCTTAAAAAAAGGTGTGTCTTCTAACACACTGAAAAAGGAAATTTCAGCTTTGCTGACCAAATCTCACACTTGAGCACAAAAGCCACATAAATCCCCAAATTGACGCGTACTGCCATATCCTACCTCCAGAGTCCATCACTTCCAGGCACACTACTGCTCTATGCTAGCATAGTCATGCAACTCCCTTCTGGACAGTGCTGATACATACTGTGTGTATCCACTTACATTCCTGCACTAGGAAGTGGAGGTGGCATAAGTGGATAAGAAAAATATCAGTCTGATGTTGGCCATACAAAATCTTTGTGTTTACTTCCAGTCTGTGGGCAACGCAGCCTACTTAGCTCCAAACCCAAAGAAGAGCTTATCTGGTTATATCTATGAAGTATTATTTGAGTGCTTCCACGTGGCACTAATGTCCCAAAACAGGTGGGAAAAGCCATGCTAATTTCACCTGTGTTAAAGCCAGTTCTGGTAAAGCAAGAGTTATTAATTACAAAAGGTTCAAATTTGCATTTGGAATGACAAAGGTCACACTGTTACATAAAGATAATATCCTCAAGAAGGACCTTCATAAGTCCCTGGACATTTGTCTAGAGATGCTTGCCAAGTCCTGTCCTTCTGTGTGATGGAAAGTCTCTGATAAATGACTGTAAGTGGAAGGTCTTCAGTTTCGTTTTGATTTATTAGCACCCAATTAGAACAGACACTTTAAGTAACAGTTGTTAGGACAGCCAAACATTGGAGCTGTCATGCTGGATGGTGGGGGAGGGAAGGAGGCAAGAACAGGTGCAAGATTTTAAATGTGCTGTTCAGCTGGGGAGCAGACATTCATGTATCACAGGTATGCCCCAAACCCCACTTTCAGCACTGTCTACACACATATGCCTCCACCATCTATCAGGCTGCCAGAAATCTGATAATTTGTTGCTTAAAGGTCCAGTAACAGGTGAAATAAGACCAGACAACTGTGAACAACTCTTCTAAGTCTACACAGATCAAGTCCCTGCCACAAATGCACTGAATTCCTCCTTTCAGTAGATAAGAATTGGAGCACTCTAAATACACGAAAAAGTAGTCAGTGATTTTTCATTGCTTCAGAATAAAGTTCCCTGTTCAGTCCATCTGATTTTTGGGTGAATAAGGCACCTTAACCTTCACATCATGTATGGGGGTTTTTTCTGTCTCCATCCTCTTCCCCCTGTTTTAAAATTTATGGTTACCATTTAAGCTGATTTCAATTTCCATTAATAATATGTGCAACTGATGTACATTTAAGTGATTTTAATCATGTTGTAGTGACAGGTTTAGCTTAAAGCAGGGCTTCACTTAGAACTATCAAGTAAATTTCTCTTGAAAAGGTCAGTTTAACATTTAGCAGGAGGACCCATTCCAGACAAATTAGAATTTGCTCCACTTGCTTCAAGTGCAAACACTTTTCAAGCTGGCTTTGAGAGAGGCACGTCAATCAAAAGAGAAAAGTGTCAGGTGCCCAAGGGAGAAGGTTCACTGATGCCTCCCCACACCGCCATCCCAAAGGCTGCTCAGACAGGGGCAAAACTGAAATATTCCAGCCCCACTGTTCCAAGACTGGGGCTGGACTGAAGCCAGATTACCCCACAGATAATAGGGATGGCAGAGCCCAGGGAATTTAGGCAAGCCCCTGACAAGTCAGACTTCTCACTTCTATTTGCTGCAGCAAGAGGAATGCAGTGGGAACAGCCTTGTGTGCTACAGAGAGGTGTTATTGTGCATGCATCCCAGGAGGATTCATTACTGCTCCTGTGCCTGTCAAAGCCATTCTGGCTCTCCAGGACAGCAGCACAATAAGCAGAGGGGCAATACCTGCAATGCTGTGTCAGTGGCACTCTCAGCAGTAGTCCAATTCCATGTACTCTACAGCTGGTGACAGTTGGCATCATCACAAATAAAACACAAGAATTAATCTGCAGCATTTGAATTCTTGAACCAGTATCTCTAGAGAACACAGTGACATGAGATCTTGTGGTCCTTCCACACTGCTGATGTGACTTTCACTGTTAAGAGCCAAGGAGATTAAGACCTCCCGTTACTGTGCCACCCATACAAAGAAGGAACATGTCTTAGTAGATCACTGAAAATAAAGTTTTCCCTAAGGATGTTCTCCATCAGATGACAGTTTCTGGATAAAATCAAAACATCCTCCAGGGACCTATCCAACCTTCCTAGCCAGCTGGCTGAATGACATCATCCATTTAGTGACAAGTTTCACAGTCTTTTTCACTATCATGTTTTACTACAGTTTCAGAAACACAAAATTCCATATAAAACAGAAATTCTGTTTTTCCAGACAGCTAAGTGAGTTCATCATGGTATAAATCTTCCTTGACAACTCCCAAGTTCTCCATGAGTCCTGGAGAGGTCTCAAGGAGTATTTTCGACATCTGTGCTGTCACACTGCCTAAAACAATAATTATTAGTTCACAGGTTTATGCTTCTACCTAGAAGGAGTGGCTGGGATAAAAAAACAATACAAAAAACCCCAAACAACCAACCAAAACTCCCCAACAAAACAAAAGTAAAACCACACACACACATTGAAAGTTCAGGGATAAAACTGAAATGTAATTCAGTCATCTGCAGGGTCATTTGGAAATGCTTCAGACATATGTTTTCACATTAGAAAATGCCAACCTTCCAAAGCAGAACTTCTCAGAAAAGATACTGAATGGAATTTCCTGGCAGAACATCAAAAGGAACAGATTATTTAGTTCTGGGAAGATATCCACCTGAGATGTGAAAGGTCCAGGCTTTGGTAGAAAGAGAGGACCGCACATAGAGAAATAGCCAGCTAAAGTATTGATTCATTTGTAGCTATCTAAGCATTAAAACAACAGCTGGAGCTGTTACTACAGTAACCACCAACATACTGACATTAGTTTCAAGTAAATCTTCCTTTACAGCAATGCAAACACTGGGATGCAGTCATTCTCAAATGATAAAAAACATCAATTTAGGAGCCTCCTTTATCTGAAGAGAGCTAATTATTGCGGATGATGTTCTCCTTCAGCCCTTTGAACTCTGTTTGTGTGCAGGGCAAAGAGATATTTAATAATGCAACTACACTCATGATTATGGAGGAGAGTAATAGATTCACCACCGATTTGACTAATCAAGCTGACAAAGTGATTGGGTTCAACAAAAAGGGAAGGACTCTCCCAGCAGCAGTTCACTAAAATAAAAATTAAATTCTGCACATTTCCAGTGTAACAAAAAAGATTTACCAGTCAATAAAAGGGAAGGAAAGAGAATAGCCTGGATACAGCAATATACAGAAAATAAAATTCAGGTATAGGGTGCAGCTAAGACTGGATTGGTTCTTCTAGCTTCATTTCAGAGGATCATCAAACAAAATCTGCAAAGAAGAGAATCTGCAAAGAAAGTCCTATTACTTACAGAACCATTTAGGTCAGGTGATTGTAAACAGCAGTTGAAGATGACAGGTTTTCTTGTAGCAATGGAGACAACTGTGGCTCTGAGGGAGGATCATGACAAACTTCAGAAAGTAAGCTAGGTTTTGTATGAGAAATGTGTGGTTTCAAGAAAAAAAGCAAAGCTACTTTGGAAATGGAAAGCTGACTCATCCACACACAGCACAGCAGTGGTCCCATGAAGTTATGTGAGGTTACTGAGAGTCAAAAAACTCAGTCTGGGTGGCGGTGTGAGAATAAATTCAAATAAGTGTCTTTCTGTAGAAATGTTTTATTTATGAGAGTAAAACAGAATTGTTGGAGGGAATAAAATAAAACTCCTGTGATTTTATTTATCCTTTTACTTCATGCTAAGACTTAATGGGAAAAATCCTAAGGTTATTAATGGTTAAAAAAAAACAACCTATGTGTTTTATTGGATTTCTGAGGTGCTAATAGTTTTTATAAAGGACATTTCAACATGTTCTATAAGAGATGTGGTAGATGTGGGGCTGGTCTGTAATAGTTTGTTCTGGTTTGATTTATGGGGTGTTTGCTGTAAGAACAGACTAGTGGTATTTAAGAGAGAGACAGCTCCTGAAGAGGATGGAGGAAACAAGCCATGAGAAGAGATGGCCCAGGAATAGCTACCTCTTAAATGGCCCTTAAGGATCATTAGGGTACATTGACAGAATCAGGTAGAGGAAGGGCTTTGACCTGAGGATGAAGGAGCAACTGTGTCTGCAAAACTGTGTTACAATCCAAACTAGTTCAAACCACCAGAAAATCCCACATCCAAGTGGGACAAACAATCCCAAACCCTGTAAATGATAGCCAGCAAAGAAGGGAATAGTGTTCCAAGGCTGGCTTTATGGCTTGGTCATTGATGCAGGAGAGTAGAAGAGCGAACTTGAGGCTGAGAGAAATTGCACACTCCAAAATTCCTTGTGGCAACACTAGATCACTACACAAAAAAAAAAAAAAATCCCTAAACTCTTTTACCTTGGCATATGCCAGATATACTTTAATCACCTTAAGATTTACAGTATACTTTCTAAACCTCTCCTTTTAACTGTTTAAGCAAAAAGCTCCTCATTTTCAGGAAGCTTACCTTTGTATTCACCAATGGTTTACAGACACCAAAAGAAAAGAGGGTATGTTACAAAATTTCTTCAATCATGTTAATAAGCATGGAGGAGTATAAACTGTATTTAGGCCAAGACTCAGGAATATAACCAGACTCTGCAGGACAGATGTAGCCATCAATGCTGGGGGTTCTTATTAGCCAGGAAGTGGAAATAAGGTTAATCTTGGGATTGTGAAACTCTTATATTCCCATTTTCACATTCCAGATATTTACAGTCCTCCTCTTCGCAAAATTGCTGTGGACTGTTTCAAGTTCTGCTTTACTGAGTTTCGATTCACAAAGAAGGAGATATTTACCTAAAAGAGATATTTAAGTAAAGTCACCATTCCCAAATATGATGTTGCTCAGCTAACAAAAAAAAAAAATGGACAGCAAAGGCAAAATGCCTCTTGTCACATTGTTGTGTTTGAGCATGAAGCTCATTGACCTTAAATGTATCTTCTGAGGGCTGTGGAAAGGTGAGTAGGTAAAGGAATCATTCTGTAGGGAAATGGAGAGGGACAAATGGACAACTCCAGTGATTGCACTGTCACCCCTGAAATATGAGGACTTTTTATGCCTCCACAAATGAACGCTGTTGAGCGAGATCAGAGGCTGATCTGTCATCAACCACCGGACCTTTGCATAATGATTAACTCCCAGCTCATCTAAATAAAACCTTGAAATGAAACATCCCCTTTGGGTATTCAGAGAGGGAGAAACAGCTCAGCTAATTAGACATACTTGTCACAGCAGCTAATCAGCATACCTACCTCCATCCCAGCGATGGTACCAGCTGGGGAATTATTTCAAAATTAACCAGGGAATTAAGAAACCACACCTTTGGGACCTGATGGAATAGGAATCTTTGGCTGACAGAGCAAAAAAGATGCAGGAAATGAAGTAGCTGCTAAGAGTAAAGCCTGCTTTAGAAAATTAGGAGTGAAGACAGGCAAGTCACACAAGAAGTGATTCTTGTGGCAATTGACAGATCATCTGATTTGCAGTACTGGGGACAACTGAGTAGTAGTCTACTTCAGGGGAAGCACTAAAGAAAACATAATCAATTAATCCCAGAAAGTCAGCCTAGAGTGCAGCAAATGACAGCACTGGAGCATGAACAATATTTAAATCACATTTACCTTCTGCCTGGGGACAGGGACTAGATGTCTGTTCTCTACCTCCAGACAAACTCAGTCCTAGTCTGTTATTTCAATTAATGGAACAGGCTTTTTTTTGCTGAATGAAGACATTATTACTTGTCTACTCTATGACTCTGACAGAAAAGCAACACTAACAGTGCATCTTCCTTACTGTACCACCAGGCATTAACTCAGCTGACAGTGCTGACAAGTCCTGTCTGATTTAGAGGCTGGTAAGTTCAGCAACTTGAGTGTAACTACCTTAGTTTTGCAGGACTCTGTCAGTAGAAGAGTTATGCTGCCAGCCCTGTTCCTTCAAAGAATCTAGGCCTCTTGGCTCTGTAAATCAGGAGCAGCAAGCTTGGGCCTTATAACAGGACTACTGCCAGTTCATAATCTGAGCAGATGAGATTCATCTCCCACAGGTCTCTGCCACAGCCACACACTGGGCATAGCTGGTGACTTAAAAACCAGTACAACCACTTGCACCCACTACACAGAACCACAGAGCAAGAGAGAGGCCATGGCACCCTGCTGCAGAAAAGCAGGAGCCAGGCTTGGTCAGGAAAGTGTAACAGCTACTGTGGAATGCCTGACAGTTTTTTTCCTTTTGGTCTCCCAGAGAGGGCACAGTGATCCAAATAACACATAGCAAGGACAACAGCCTCAGCCGGCCATTGATCAAACTTACCCACCCACACCCATTTGATCTCTGACACAGCACAGCAGCTGCCGATCAGATATTAAAAAGAAAAAAAAAAAGTCCTTTAGCCTCAGTCGGATTCTTTCTTAGAATTTACCTCTGCCTTAGCATCTCCAATCCCTTGGACAATAACCCTATTCATACTACTGAGGCAACTGACTTTTATTCTCCATAGAGCCCTCTAGGTTCATTAATCTCTCTTATTAACTTTAGCCCCTATTCATACATTTCAAATCTCTCCTAGGAACCAGGTGCCAACAGCACAAACTTACTCCTCCAGGAATTAGGGCAGCAACCTGTGAGTCACTGCCTGATGTGCCAGCAACATTTCCTTCCCCACTGCACTGGGGTCACCTGTTTGCTGTATCCAGCCAAATCACGAGATACTCTGGAACAGCTGTAGTGCAAGGACTGCATTCATAGGAGTTATGTTACTGGTAGGTGCCCAAACAAACAGAAAGGAGCATACCATTTTACAAATACCAATTCACAAGAACTTTGTGTTCTTATAGATGGTAGAGAAAAGACAAAACAAAACAGAACACAAAAGTTCTGTCTTTTTGGATAGGTAAAACTGAAAATGAGCCTGACCCAAACCTTACTGAAATCTGAAAGCCTTTCCAAAGACTTAATGACAGGTGAATCTGTGTAATTATCGTATATAATTACGTAAAAGCCTGTGAGAGGCTTAGTGATTGAGAAGACAAATGTTTATGACATCTGCATTCAGTAAAGTTGTGGACTCTTGTGTGATGTTTCATAAGAAAATATAAATGTATTATTTAACTTTCAGAGCAAGACTTAAAACTTCTTGAAACTAACAAAGAAAATGTCAGAATCAGGGAGGCCAGAGAAGCAGCATTTCAGAAAGGAAAGGAAGGGACAAACCTACGTGGGAGGACAGGATGACAATGCCCAGTGGAATGCTGTAAAAGCATGTACACGATGACTACCAAGTGTAGGCCAAATACACATGTAAATTAAGGCTCTAAGGCATCTGAGATGTTGCTGATTCACTCAGCATCCTCTACCTCTTCCCAGATGAATTTGAGCTCCTTAGGTGCCAAAAGACATCAGTTCCTAGGCAAAATAAAACAGGTGCCAAAAGGAATGGAATTATCCAGCCAGACTGAGACCACATATCTTGTGTATTTTCCCTATGTGCCAGATTAAGCTAGGGCCTTTTTGTGTTTTCCAAATTTAGAGAAAACCCACCATCAAGAACAGATCCTTAAAGTTACTAACACAGGTGTCAATGCTCAATCTTCAAGAGAGAGGGGGAATTTCTGCATAAGGGCAGACAGACACTGACTGCTGGTGTCATCCCATGCAAGACAATACCTCCAGCCCCTGAGGGCAATGCTGGCAATAACTGCATGATTCCCCCTGTCTGCAACTTTCCTCTCCATCAGTGAAAAGCTATTTTGCAGCCAGTAGAGGCTGACCCATCCCATCAGATGGTTAACTTCTAGACCTTACAGAAGGCAATGCTGCCTTTCATATTTCGTTCTTAGAATAGAGAAGACGCAGCTTGCTAAAATTTTATGTCCCTCTCCTTTTTTCCTTTATGACCAAGATTTCTACGGGTACTTTTGCAGCAGCTCTTACTCACAGGAAGTCAGATCTATCAAACAGGGAAGGAGAAGGCAGATTCAATTTTCTACATCACGTTCAACCAGAAGAAGGCGGGGCAGTCATCACTAAGTTCTTTCAGAAAATTAAATTAGCAAGCGAATGAATTTCCCATTGTAGGTTTAGGCCCACAAATTAAATAGGAATAACTGATATTTTGAATCACATGTCCCAAGCAAATGGTTCTTCAGAGTCAGGGTCATTGCCATTCTTCTGAAGAGAAAAATTTCTGAGGGGGCAGGACAATCCAGCCAGCCTTCAAGCAATACAGAGCTGAAGATCATCCAAAACCACCACTACTTTATTCTTCTATGCTTCCATTCTCTAATAAGCACCACGATGAAAATTTACACAGCACAAGTTTACTGAAGAGCCAGAATTTTTCCTAACTACTTAATGGACCTTTCCAAAGTTATCCCTATTATTTTCTCCATTCATTAAAAGGATAAGGCAATGCTTATATACCAATCAGTAGAACTCATGGACACTGTTCTCCAACTGCCATAAAGGCTAAAGTCTACACACAAGTGAAATTTTATGTCATTTATTCTTTTTTTACTTCCACAGGGTACTCTATTGAACATGCTGAGCAACCAGTTCATTTTAGAAGATAAAATACAGCTGAGTGAGTTTGCCTTCATCACACAGTAGGACTTCACATATATAAAGAGGTGTAGGAAAAAGAAACTGGATGGCTAAAGGGACAGAAAAAGCTCTAACTCCTCAAGTACCAATTAAGCTCTCTGCAGCTGACACAGGCCAACCTGGTACTTTCCAGCTGTCCACCATTCTGGATGCTAAAAGTTTGTATTAGTTTAAATGATGGTTACATTCTGAGAACGGAAAATAACCCACACAAAACCACAGCCACCAAGGGCTACTAAATACCTCTACTAAACACTTGCTGTTTTATAAAGTTGTTGAGCCATAAGTCAGTACTGGCTGAAAGGCTACGTTAGAAAACTAACAGACATGTCTTGGCCTTGTTCTTATACCCTGTTGTTTTTATTTGCTGCAGGTTCCCATTGAAGATACTCAGTCAAGTGGATCTTTGGTTTAATCCAAAATAACCCTCTGTGCAACTGAAATGGACCTTCCTTATTCAATGATAAATGACTTGATGAGTTTACTTATAATAAGAAAGGCTAGAGTTCTAGTTATTATAACAAGTAAATAGCCTCGAACCTTCTGTCAGTTAAATGAGACACAGTTGGATTTTGGATTTGGTTTGGGGGTAAGTTGCAACATGTAGCTCCTCTACATAATAATTCTAGATCTTTCATTTTCTTCAATACCAAACTAAACCCCACATTTTTTCCCTTTTTTGTAGGGCACTAACGAGCATTCCTGGAGTTATTGCACATCAGACAAACACACACACAAACAAGGCTATTATATCTCTATACATGTTCTTTTCATGCCAATTCAACAGAAATTCTGCAAATTAACAAGCCCTGTTTACTTTGTGAGGTTTATTCCATCTTCTTTCTAAACCAATTGACTCAGCATGTTTCTTCTGAAACAAAAAATAGCAACTAAATATAAAAGAAGCCAACTGCCAAACTCAGTGCTTTTATAATTACATTAATAGAGGGGCCAAACAATGCATTTATAATTATTACAATACTGACCATTATTTTCTAATGGGACATAGATTGAATAGACTTTATAGCTACACTAACTGTATTTTCAACCATCTTTTCTGTTTACTTTGAATTTTGGTGATGCCAAAAAACTAAAGTGTAACAGCAGCCATCAAAATAATACCAATAGTAAAAAGAAAAGCCTAACAAGAAGGGCGATGCTGCTTTTATATCAGTGGCCAGAAGTAATTTCTGGAGCTAGTGGAAAGTGGTGCCATGTGACTCAGGTCAATGAATTAAACACCAGTTTCTACAAGTAGAAGGGCTGACTCCTCATGAAGCTCTTCTCACTTAACCGTGTCTAATCTTCTTTGCTCCAAAAGTCAGATTTCCTCCCCCATCTCTTATCAGTATTTGTCATTGTTTACTCAGCCTGAGCAATCATTTGCCCACCTTATTCCACCATTAATATTTTCTTCCCTTTGTTACACCTCCCAAGTCACTAACAGACAACAAACTTGGTTCACTTGCCATTTTAAGCATTTGCTATATGCATGGTCTTAGGGGGACATTTCAGATCTGTTTAATTTTACGTCTATCCTTTAATTCAATTCAGTATTTCAGTTAGTCTTGTGCAGAATTGGATAATTTGAAATGAATTAATGCAAAATATTCATCTTTGCAAAATTAAAGCGATCCAACTTGGTTATGAGATGAAACTATATCATGAAAGTAACATTTCCAGTGCACCTGTACCTATACAGAGTTCAGCTCTACCACAACATCAAGTGGGCATCATGTGTGAGAGTGTAAGTTCATTTAGCTCTTTACCCTGTCTCTGCTGATGGTTAACAACAGATATCTGTGTAAGACCTTGGGAAGCATGAATTAGTATTTCCTCTACTCTCCCAGTCTTCAGCAGTTTGGATTCTTTGCCTTTCTGGGCCACAGATGGCATCCCGAGATTGTTCCTAAACAGTGTAATGCACTGTTGCACTTTGCATTTCTTGTTTATTTCTGCCCAGAAATCCCACCCTGGGCAGAGTTTTATTGAAAATTGTATGCTGTCTCAAAAAGCCTTACATGCGACATCAGTATCTTAAATATTTCAGAGTTCTAATTTCTTTAAAAATTCAACCCCTGGCTCCTTAGCTTACACAGTCATTGATCGAATAAGAGCATTTCTGCCTTTTCACAACTGCACATGAAGTCCAGCTCTTTCCCTATTCCAGCTCCTACACACTGTCCAATCACAGCTCTTTCTCTATGCTGTAGGTAGATATTACATAGTCCTGTAAGTACAACCCTCAGCCCTTGTCCTACTATTATCCTTTGCTGAACTAAAATAAATTTTTTCAAGTGAGCTCTGCTTACTAAGTCATCCATTTGCTCACTGTGATTACCTCAGGTCTCGTTTTGATTCACTACCCCGCCTGTCTTCAAACTTGGAAATTATAACAGATTTATTACCAGACTAATGGCAAAGATGCCCTATATCATTGCACCTGGAACAAACCTTCCAGAATGTCATTAGAAATATCTTGCCAGGAGAGGATTTCTTGCAGATGACTTTTGATTCACATGAATTTGCTGATTCTTGATTATGCTTAACCAAATATTTCACTATCAAATAGCTGCAAACCCATACAGCGATAGCACACAAATCTCCCAACCACAGCCAGTATCCTGTTTTCTGAATCATGCAGCTCTCTCATATCACAATAAGTTCATTCATACTCCTGCTCACTCAGATCACAAACTGGGCTGATTAACTCACAAAGAAACACTAAATAAGAAGTAGAATCCCTGTTCTGAATCCAGGGCCCTTTTGCTCCAATCAAACAAATTACTGTGTTGAGGAAGAAAAGTCAGGAGACTGAAAATAACTCCTCCAAGTCTCTCCTTAAGGCAGCATTTGGCTTCCAAGCACTGTTGTGTATCATCTTAATAAAGCACTTGGGAAATAAATCAAAGGCTATTAAAACACTTGTGACATCACACTTGCTTCTTTGAGTAACATCCACGTCTTGAATTTACAGTACATGTATGCTGAGTAGCTGGTGGACTGTAAAGAAAAAAAAAAGTGTATTGGCTTCTTCCTTCTTTGGCTTCTTTACCAGAGATAAAGTCTGCTGGGATTGTAATGAGCTTTTCTTACAAAAGAGTTAGCATTGTGAAAGCTGTTAACATACAGAGAGAGATTACAAAGAATAAAACCATTTACCTTTGAAAAGGGAATACTTAGAGGAAAATTTACTGAGGTCTTTGAGTTTCTTTCTTACTACTTTCATCGTGACTAGCCTCTAAATTTTATGCTGCCTCATAACAAGAGAGCACATCGTCACTCAAGCATTGGCAGGGAAGCGAAATTATATTTCCACAATGCCTGTAGTCAGGGCATTTTGCTCACAGGCAAAGGAGGTCAGAGTCCTGCAAACCACAGATGAGCTTACTAGAAAGGGCCAACAGTCTATAATTGATACAACTTACATTTTTAACTAGATATTAAAGTTAATATGGCAAGTCATCAAAACTCATGTTTCAGGGCATAAACTGATTTCTGTAGCAGAGCAAGAAATACAAATTATCCCAAAGGTAGCAAGCTTATTAAGAGTTTAACACTGATAATAGCTGTCATTTAGCTGGAGGCAGGCTAGCGGAAAAAAAAGCAGATCACCTCTTGAAAACTCTAGCAAGGAAAGTTCATTTTGAGGAAGAACTGAGGAAAACCTTCACATTCTTACCTACTCCACAGTATGATGTTGCTTTCACTTAAGCTGTGCTACCACAGAGTAAGGAAAAAAAAAGGCTCTAGTACTGCCTCCCTCACCTCCCAGAAAACACAAGAACAGAGGAGCTGAGAAGTTACAAACACAACTGGGGAAAAAAAGATTGTTTCATATATTCATAAAGAAACAAGTATCACAAATGAGTGCATTAAAATTTCATGTTGCTGCTACCTCTAGTGCTTCTCCCATCTAGTAGTTCTTACCAGCAGTGGCACACAGTCCATGGTCATATCTTCTGTGTTGATTTTCTTTCCTTGGAAAGAGAAGTGACTGTTTAAAAGGAATGGTTTTGATTCTCATTTCTTACCCTTTTGCAAAGATTAGCCTCTGTTCAGGCAAAATCCAAACTAACATTGTCATACATTGACTCAAAGATGACAATCCGTACAAGAGTTTCTCAAGGTTCTGTTGGTACTGGAAGAGAATATAGCAGAAGTTTGGCTCAGTAAAGCATAGATCAAATATCTGTCAGGCTTCAGCTATGGATGAAGAGTGTAGGCTTATGCAGCTGTGTTTCTGCTCTTCCAGGACTGGGTTTTATTAGCCAGCTTCATCCAAAACTCTCAGCTCATTTACTGCAGATGGGCAGGTAACATAACCCATTTAACTCATACATGCAGTGGTGAAGAAGCTGGCCTAAAGCTATATGTAGGAAGGCTAGGACTCACATCTGCCTTCCTCATTCCACAGCTCTAAACAGAAGATCTGTTGCTTCCTACAACAGAAAGGACAGAAATAAAGGAGATCAAAAATGTGTGGGTTTCAGCCTCTTAGATTGATCCTTTGGAGCAGAGACAGCTTGAGACAATGTAAATACACACAACCCCTCAGTAAGAAAACAGTGACTTGTTGGTAAAGCATAAGGAGAGCTTAGACCTGCCTACAGATTCCTTTTATTCTGCTGTATTACCGAAGGGTAATCAAACAGATCTAGTTCTATCAGGAGAAGTTCTGGCCTCCTATTTCCCTTTTAGCTTATTTGAAAAAGGTTATGTATTCAAATATAAAAAAAAAAATGCTGGCCTAATTTTGATTTCTGTCCCTTTTCCCCCAGAGGTTTCAAGTCCATAAGACTGGCAGCTGAGTGCTGTGCAGATTTTAAAGCCTGCAGCTTAAGCGAATTCTCTCAGAAGCTCTAGACACGCAGTCACAGCCTGCTGGGGAAGACTGGCAGCTTTTAATCAGTGACAAGGAACCTGCCATCTCCTTAGACTGCCTTCCAGTGTCTGTGTCCTTTCCAACCAGCTTTGTTTCTCCCTTATGTATGGGAAATACCTGGTTCCTGATTAACTCTGAGGGAGTGTTTGCTTTCTTCCTGTTCTGCCATAGAAGAGAGAGCATCTTTGTGACATCATGACTATGAAAAACACCTCCAGTTTTACCAACAGTAAATAGTAACAGATCAGAAAGTTGTTTTTGTTTTTTGTTGGTTTTTTTTTTTTTTTTAAATGCTGGACAGTGTAATCACGTAAGCCAATGGCCAACATTCAGCTGGTTTGCAGCAAAGCCAGTCTCAAGATTCTGCTTGGCCTGACCAGAGCTGTGATCTGAACCTTAGCCTTCAGTGTGACAAAGCATCTACATACTCAGTTCATGGAGATATCCACCCCATTCTTATTCCCCTTCCATCCTACCCTAATTTGTCTTTGCAGCCAAGATACTTTAAGCAATTAAGAAAAAGCTCTCAGGAAGCAAGTGTGAAGAATCTGCGGTTGGGCTTTCCCATGTTTACAGCAATTTGAGCTATTCAATTCTCTCTTCACTATGAGAAAACCAGGAAGTGAGGCTTTCTTCCACCACAGAAAAGCTGAGGTTCTGAGCAACCACCCAACTCCAGTAGCTCAAGCTTGAAGGAAAACCAGAAGAAAATTACTGGGAACATATACACAGATATGTATATAGAGTCATAAAATACAGCAGTAAAAAGTACATTAGTAGAACGAACAACACTCTTTCTGCACGAATTTTGCCTTGCAGGGAGATCGGATATCAGTCTCTATCTCTCCTCATGAAGTCATTTAATGAACAACACATGTGGTGTTTCTGAATTTCTAGTACTTTTCAACTCAGCATCTCTCATAGATACACTATCTATCCAGATGAAAAGAGATTTTATCTTCATACCTAACTACACAGCACACAGTAAAATGCATGCTAGAGAAATCCATGCAACTTCCAGACAGAAGAAACTCATTTGGGGGATAGGGAAAAATAATGGGCAAAAGGAAGGTGTTTTACCTTCCACTACCATGCAAAGCACTGCATCAGTTTAGACTGCATTACAATCGACGTTCATAATCAACAGGACACGTCCTCCTCTACCACTTAATGCATCTCACCAGTGAAATTCCTCAGTGCAGTAGCAGTGGGAAGCTGATAGAACGGACAGAAAAGATCCTGAATCCCCCCACGCCTCCTCCAAGCCTATATAAGGAGAAGTCCTATATAAGGAGAAGTCAAGATGCAAATTAACTCCTGGCTCACCAGGAATCAAGTGTCCCTCACGTTGTCTCTGTCATACAAGTACAAACTTTCTCAGTGCTGAGTACACAGAAGCCATCATGGCACATCCTAATGACAGGAGACAAAATGAACCTTCCTTGCCTTAGTTGCTCCAGTGACCTGCACAGTATTCACTAACTGTGGTCTCACCCAGTAGCCCTCAGCCTTCCTAAAGGACTCTGTGCCTTCCTGATGAACAGCTCATGCACTGGTGTCCCACTTTACACACACAGAGCCGTCCACAAAGTCCACTGTACTCCAAGGCACAGAAGCCACTGGCAGGATCACACCCAAAAGTGGGCTTTGCTATCATTATTGAAGGCACAAATTGATTAATTGTGGGTTTTATTTCTCCTCTTCAGTTTTGCCCAACTATTATTTGGTAGGTTAGAGAAATCAAAAAAAAAAAAAAAAAGAGGACACTTCTAAGCTAGACACTATTTTTTGGTGTAAATGGTATTCAGTTTATGCTGCATAACAAACATACTATTGATATATCTTATGCATTTTTACAGCACATAGTTTCCAGGTGCTTCACTAAGTCCTTCATAATGGAGACCTAATGACACATGCCTGGCCCTTTCTGCAGTAACAATAAACTGTGAATGTTTGCATGGATAATTCCCAAGGTGGACATGCAGAAATATTTTGGGCCTGGATCTGAAGACCTTAGAGTTCAGATCTCAAGCTAGTATTAGGCACTAAAGTGGATTAGCTTTTTGTTAACCCAAGCTCAGCCCCAAAGACCCTTTCCTTTTTGTGATTAGTAGCAGTTAAATCCCTATGAAGAGATAAGTACAGTTTTACCCAGATCTGCAAAAGGAAGAATGATTGCATAGACATGAAGGAATGGAAGTATCAGAACATAAAGGGTGTTCTGATTTCTGTTTATGAACTGGTGACTATTGTGTTGTTTTTCCTCTTAGATATCAGCTCCAGTCTAGCTTGTCTGCAGTTATTACACATCCACAACAGATGGATGAACCCCATGGACCAGAACTAGAGATAGTTCTGTTATGTTTTACCAATATCATTTGCACAAACAGGTACGGTCTAGGAAAGAGATATGTAAGTTCATCATCTAATTTACAGAACAGGAAAGAAAAACTGCATTTAAACACTGTATGTCTGTAAAACGGCATGAACGTAGTGCATTTGCTATTTACAGTATATTGCTAATATATGTAGCATTAATATTCATTATCTTGATTTACATGTTTCTTTCATGCGGAAAATGGATTTGAATCCTTTCTGATTTACTTGATAACACTCCTACATTTCATGACTGGCTGCAACAGAGAACACATTTCTAATACGCTTAATAAATTTACATCATCATTAGTACAGAATATTTTATCCATACAGGCCAGGGAATAAGCAGCACAGCACTAAATCCACAATCAAATCCGATCCTTCAAAATATCAGGGTATGATTCTTCAAGCTATGTAAAGGCAGAACTTACATAAGATTGATTAAATAAACACACATATGACACAAAATGCAATAGTTTTACTGGCTCTTATTCCTCAGGGAACATAAAACTCTGGTAAATTTCAATAAAAGTTCATTTTCCTGCCAAACTAGGATCTATTTAACCATCTGCTGTGAGTTGTTTCCTAGGTAGGTCTTTTTTGGCTTTTTGAGTGCACTTTTTGTTTGATTGGTTGGCAATCCCCATATCCACCCTCCAGCTTTATTTGAGCTGGTTTTGATAACATGAAAAACATCCCAGGAGACAGAAGACTTGACTGTGGTAGAAGTTTTTATTTCTGTTAGTCACCAGGGTAAAATGAGCCCCTTAATGTAAAAACTTGATAGCTATAGGAACTATTAGGTCCCTTGGGGTCCTGATGGCTGAACAGTGTGTCCCATCACAGAGAAAAACTCTGCACTGAGCTCCACACACAGTGCATAAAATCCATGTTCTAAGCCCACTTCCAGTGCAAGCAGATCTCCCGCTGTGATCAAACCATAAAAAGATACTGCTTCCTACACAAACAGCTGAGTGTGCAAACTCATTCTTCCCTTCCCCCAGATGCCCTCCAGCATCTATACACAGAGCAGACAGAGGTTGCTACGTTTGCAGGAGAGAAAATGAAAAAAGAATTAAACTAAAAGACACAAGGAAATGTCATTGTTACAATTTCACTAAATGCCCATAGGAGATAATGTGGCAACATTTATCAAGCTCTGATATTCATTTAAGAAAAGTGACTTACACTGTGCAACTGGAGCACTGTATTTATAGATAAAAGCATTTCAAATAGTCCTTTTCAAGTTCCTTTTTCCCACAAAACTGCTGGTTAAAATGTGCTTAATGAGACTTTCCTTCCCCTCACTTTGTCAGTTCCTCTCATACGGATTTGCTTCTCCTACCTACTTCAGCTAAAAAACCCTAATCTGCTGTTGCAGAGCAGACTGTGTCACTAAGCCACACATTATGACCTTATTAGTGTGGTTCAGCAGGTAGAAAATAAATGTGAGTTGAGAACAGTCAATCTGCAAAACAGAAGTAAGGACCCAACATAAATTTCCAGAAGAACAATGAATGTATTAACAGACATCCTGGAAATTCCCCTCAAAGGAAGTAAGCAAATACAGACAAACTCTTAAGTGTCCTGTTGCAATAACTCTCTAGTCCAGAGAAGAAAATCTCCACAAACACATCAATAATTTCTGAACATGACAAGAGTGAGAGAGGGCATTCTTACGTAGCAAGGAGCCAGAAAATTGCACGCAGAAACATTAGTATTGGAGGTTTCAAAGCACCTACAGTATTTATAACCACATGGTTGGGGTAAACTCACAGCCGAGAACTTTCCAGCAATGGGATTCAAGGGAGAGAAAGATGTCTAACAGAGATCATCTGGCTAGTATCATAGAATGGTTTGGGTTGGAAGGGACCTTGAAGATCATATAGTTCCAACTCTCCTGCCCACCCACTAGACCAGCTTGCTCAAAGACCTATCCAACCCAGCCTTGAATACTTCACAGGATGAGACATCCACAACTTCTGTGGGCAACCTGTTCCAGTGTCTCACCACCCTCACAGTAAAGAATTTCTTCCTAATATCTAACCTAAATCTACTCTCTTTCAGTTTAAAACTATTCCCCCTCGTCCTACCACATTGCAAGTTTGTGTTCAGATATGATCCTCAATCTACATCTACCTCTCTCCCTGAGGCTTCTATCCCTAGAGCAACTGCAAGAGGAAAGAACACATTCCAGTTTCTCCACTGCTTCTTTTCATTATCTAACATACTAATACTAACCGATCTTCAACAGTAAATGTTTTCATCAACACACTCCCATACACAATGATGCTTAGGGGACTACCCAACATACAGGCACAACACAAGGGTACTTAGACCTTAGTACCAAGTACCTTGGTCTACCTGAGCCCAATATCTTGTCTCTAGCAGTGTCTGAGAGCAGGACAGTGAATTCTTTATTTCATTAAGTTATCTCATGGAATAAATGAAGGTTACTGATTCTTCTCTGGATTACACACCCCATTTCCCCATCTTGAAAGGACAGTTCCAGGCTGATTTGCAGTGGTGTTGGAAGGAGCAGATGAGTAAACTGATGGACAGTAGTTCCAGGTTAAACAAAAAGGCCATGTAAAATCTAGAAATAGATCCACTCTAAGCTTTCCAGGAAGGAAAAAAATATAGCAACTCTTCAAAATCCCTGCTTTACACAGGGAAAATTAAATCTAGATCTATAGGAGGCATAAGTATTTTTCAGCATCCTTGAGATTTCTTCATGACATATGTGCTGAAGCTTCCTTACTGCAGAAACCAGGAGTGGTGAAGGACAGGTTGGAAGGGATAAGCTCTCCTGATTGGGGGAGGTCAGAGTTCAGGCACAGTATTGGAGTGTCAAGAGTATCACCAATAGCTTCCAGAACTAAAACAGAAACAGATCACATTGTAGAATGCTCTCACACTAAGCAAACTCTACATCTTCCTACTTTCTGGCTGAGAACAGAAGTTTAATTACTGTTATTTCTATATGAAGTTCCATGAAATTACCGATTACTGCCCAAATACAGAGCAATAAGAAGGCAAAGAGGTGAATGGTAGCACTCATGGCTTGTCAGCTTCTCAAGGCCCTGAAAGTGTCCTGCACAAACACCTTTCCAGAGCATCATATTTACACAAATAGAAAAAGATTAGTCCTCCCCACAGCTGTCTACAGCTCATGGATACCCTATACACTATTCTGACATTTTTATTTATTTGAAACGTAAGCTTATCTTACTCCAGTGGTAAAAAACATCTTCTAACTCTCACAGCTTAATCCTCTTTGTGATCTGAGAGATATCTATGAGAGGAAGAGAAATAAATCCAATACACTCAGTTAATTGCTCAGTGACAGATAATCTTTTTTTCCTCCATTTTCGTCCTCTTCTATAAAAAGAATAGCAAAAAGTAAATAAAAAGTCCTCAACTAAAACTGTGGAAAAAATCTGCTGAGAGGATAATGGCATAATTAAAGTCAGGCACAGCCTGATGCAAAATTTCATTTACCAGGTACAGTTGCAGTAGCTTACTTGCCATTCAAAGCTCACTGAGCACAGAGCCTTAACACTCTAGTAGATAATACAGATTCTCTCCATCTCTTTTCTCTTACTATATTTCATCTTTTCATGTCTGTCACCAGTGGTCTCTTAATTCATCAGTAGTTTTGGAAGGATGATCTCCATCTGTTAGTGTTGCAGCCAACTGCAGTTGTAACTCCAGTAGTTAAACTGGCTGAAAAATTACAAAGAAATGTCGTCCTAGCAGGTTCTAGTGTGTTTATAAAGACGACAGATTCATATACTGCAGGCAATGGCATAGTTGGGTTATAGGTGGTTACAGTCCCATCAGTCATAAAACTGCTTAAGTCACCCAACTACGCTTTCAAATGACAGATGTGCTTATAACCAGCTATCACATAAATGACTCATGTCCGTGACATGCTTCTAAACAGCCTTTCATCATTCATCAGCTTTTTGAGAATGCACTCAGCACAGGAGGCAAGAGTGGTATTTCTTTGTCATGTATTCAAGACAGATTCCACTTCAGCTGTGGATACCTGCAGAACTACCTTTCTCCTCTAGCCTTCAGAAACAGAACTTTAGAAAGGAAACCAGACATGAGATCATGTTTTTTTCCATTCCCCAGAATAAAACCTAGAGGCATGAAATAAATTGCAAGATATGTTTCACCCCTTCTCTCAAACCTATTTTTCCCTATCCTTTTCAAACAAGCAGAGAGATTTAAATTAACATGTCACTTAAGCAGCCAGGAGGAACAACAGCTAATAACTTCTATCAGGTAAATTGAATAATAATATATGCCCATCTCACCATTTCTATTTATCACACTAAGAGCAGAGAAGTTGTCCTGGGATCTTCATAGGCATATTTATTAGTGACCTGAAGGTATGCCTGCACAGTGAGCGGGGATCTAACAGCAGAGTCAGACTCAGGACAAAGCACAGTGTGACCACCTAAGGCTTATATAAGGCAACAGGACTGAAGAAAATACAAAGAAGGGCACTGGCAGCTTCCAGGGCAGCCATGAGCACTGAAAAGCCAATCAAAGAGTAATGGAGCACTGCAAAGACAAGTATGTTTTTTCTGGTTCTCCTTCAACATTTCCCAGTCCAAAGCAATCATTCATGGATTCTGGATGGTTGGCCATACAACGGCAATCAAGTCCTGACATGTGACATATGCCAAGTGAAGTCTGATGGGTTCAAAGTAAGACAAGTGGTTCCTCAAATAATTTATGGAATTCCTTGCTCTTGTTCACAGGTACTAAAAATTTTAACACACTCTAAAAGATACTGAGAAAGTTAGCTCATGGAATATTAATCCCGTGATATATATTAATATATATATAAAAAAAATTATTCTGATCCTGATACACCTTACACTTAAGATTGAAGAAGGACCCCAAACTTAAAGCCTAAGAAGGAATGCTAAGAGAATACTAGGAGAAAGTGTCAGCTATGATGATAATTTTCATATAGTCTTTCATATAGACTGGTTCTTGGTAATAGGATACCAAGCTAGAGGAAACAATCAGGTTATTTTATGTTGTTAATCACGTTCTGACATTAGGACTGCACTCACTAGCTCTAGGACTGCTACATTGCTAAGGCCCCAGCTATCTGCTACATCCTCCAGAGACACCCCCATGGTCCCTTCTCTTTTAATCAGGGTAAAATTTTATGCCATTATGGAATGCCCCACAGAAACTAATTCTGAAACACGCAACAGTGTAGGGTCAACAAGAAGCATGTTTTCCACTCTGATGTGGCTATTTTCAGTCAGAAAACCGTATCTTAACACAATCCTACACAATCACATAAGCAGATCTTCAGCACTGTCAGCAATGGGGAAGGAGGTGTCTTCACATGCTGAAAGGCTGTATCTTTCTCAGTGACTAATGAAACAGAGATGAGTATTTCTCAGGGTGAAATGACTGACGCTAGTAAAAGGAAGTAGAAATAGTATTTTTCATATTTATGAATATTCTTTTTTAAAACCACTGTGAAATTAAACAATCTAGCACAAATTCCCTTTATAAAACATTGCCAAAGCCACATGCCTGAGAGACCCTTTATGTGTACACACACCACAGTAAAGACAAGGGAGTAGAAAGTCATAGCAGCAAGGTATATGAATGGATGAAAAAAATATTTATTCAACCCTGAAAAATACTAGTTTTTTGAGTGTTCTTGTTGCTGTTCAGAACAAATCCTAGCAGTTTTGTGTTTCTTTAGGGTTTAGTTTTTCTGTCTTGGGTTAGGTTTTCCTGTTTGTTTGATTTTGGTTTTGTTTCATTCCTTCAGGCAATTGGGCAAAGCAATAGCCTGAGTTCAGAATATAATTCATGTCAATCCCTCCTCTGTCATTCTCTTAAAACCTGCTCTCAGTTCCTTGAACAAAAAGGTTATTTGTTCTATTTCTGCACCAAAAATCTTCCTTGGTGAAGAAAACCCCTTTTCCATGCAAGCTTATCAAAACAAGGTCATTCTAACCAGAAATTTCAGTTTCAAATACCCAAAGTTTTCTTCTACTGTGACAGTAGCCTATTCACCTCCATCAGTGACCTGCATACAAACCCCCTGAACTTCCCACCAAAGTTTCACAGATGAAACCCTAAGATGAAACCCTTTCATCCATTACTGCTCGTAAAAGTAACACGAGGGACAGGTAAAGTAAACACTTTTTAGATTCCTTCTTCAGAGAAGTAAAAAGAGGCACCATCTGCTTGCACTGAATCCAAGTAACAGCCCTAAGAAATTGTCCAGGGCCTAGCTCCTTCCTTTGGTTCATAGAGTGCATGATACGCTTTGAAATCATGAAGGTATTGAAACATTCCCTATAAATCAATCTAGCAGTCAAGTGGAAATCAATTATCTAGTACTAATACCATCAGTTCTAGTCAACAGACATTGAATACTCACTCTTAGGTATTCCCCCAGTCTAAGCAGTACTGGCTTTTCATAAGGATCATTTGGGCTGACAGCCATGAGATCCTTCATTATAAACAAGAACTTTAGGCTGTTAAAAAAATAAACAAATTGGCTGATTTTGATCTGAATAAGACAGGGAAGGGTAAATCAAATGACAGTATATCCACGAAGTACCTTATCTACCTGAAACAAGACAATCAGACTTCAGCCTCTTTGTCCTTGAGTATGAAAGAAATGGGAGAGAGAGTTTAGCTACAAACCTTCTAACACATTTAAAGAAATCCAATTAAATTCAATAAAAGAATTGCATCAGGCTCTTCCTATTTAAGTAAGGTGATAATTATTAACTCAATTTATCTCCATACCTCCAAAGAGAGCTCTCTGTGATGCTTCCCAGGTTGTAGTCATACAGCTTTGTCAGAATTAGAATCACCTGAAGGCAAAAGAAGAAATCATGATTAGTCTCAAACAATTACAATCTCACAGAACTGAAATAACCCCGTGGAGGGCTTAGAATTCTTTTAATGGGTGCTTAACATAATTGAATGAATTGTTAAAAGCATTTGCCTAAACTGACATGGAAAGAATTTGCAGAGGTGTACCTTTAGCCAATTGGACCTTTTCTCATTCAGCTCCTCTGCATGTTATCACCAACAGGTTCTTCCCTCAACCCCAGGAGGCAATGGGAAGGAGCTGAAATACTAAAGTTTCAGGATACAAGATGAGATCTTGTATGCAGTAGAAATAGTGAATATTTTCTGCTCTGTTTCACAGGCATTGAAGCTGCTGACTTTTTTCACAGCTATGGTGCACTGACCTGCCTCCAGTCAAACTCTAGTTGTAGCAGATGACATGACACAAACAAATGATCACCAGTTTTGACTTGGGAGACTCAGACTGGACATCAAGAAAAATCTCAATGAGGAAAACAGTTCAACACTGGGACAGACTACCCAGAACATGGGTAAAGTCTCCATCCCTGTTGTTTCTTAAGACCTGGCTAGACAAAGTCATGGCTGACCTGACCTGTAGCTGGTGATAACCATGCTTGGACTAAGAGGTTGAACTGGGGGCCTCCAAATACCTCTAACAACCAATGTTTCTGTGACTTCAGTGAAAAGTTTTAGATTTATTCAAAATGGAAGTGTTTCCAAGTTTAGAACTTTTATCCGCTCTTTTGATAAACAGCCTTTCCCTCCTGCCAAAACAGACACTTCTAGAATAAAATTATTGTACTATGGGGAGGAATGCAATTTTAGCAAAAAGCATTTTGAGCAAAACATTTCAGCCTGCTCTTCTGTTAATATCTTCAAAAAATAATTTCTGACTTTCAAGATGTTGGGCTCCTTTAAGAAGACCTACATTTGGGACAAACTACCAGACCATTACTATTGCTACTAATTCATTTTGCATGTCTCCCTGCAAGATCGCTGTATATCTTATCCTCCTCCCTATTCCATTAAAACCACAGTAAATTAGAGTCCCAACACTTATCTGACAAAACTCTGATCTATACATCTCTTATTATTTTCAGCCTGGGTTCCTAAGAAATGAGGCACACAGATACACATCCCCCTGCTCCCTTGGTAAAATTGCCAACTTCAACACTTTTGTCAGAGCAACAAAGGACTGTAGGAAATTCAGTGCCTATCTGCCCAATGCTGCCTATCAGCTGGCACCAGCATGGCAGAGGAATCACCACATAGCTGCTTGTACTAGGGGAGGAAGAGACCTCACCACTGCCTTTTCCAAAGCCAAAAGCCCTTCTACATCTTACACACTGATAGCCCTAAAACAGCCACAGCGGGAATTGTCTCTTTCCAATATCCTCAGCATGTGAGATGGCAGAAAAAGCTGATGGGAGCTGAGGGCATAAGCGAGCACACAGTGCTATAGCAGAAGGTATAGGGGACAGAGGACACACATCTGACAGATATCTGTTTCTACAGCACAACTCTTGAATCTCTCGTAGCACAAAGAAAAGGCTGCCCAAAGCACTCCCTATCTGCACAAACACATGTCATGTGCGGCTCACGGGGAAATTTACACAACAGCCACGATCCCCCTCTGCTCCCCAAGGCACCCTGACATGGACGTCCCCTCCGCTCCCCACAACCCTACTGCTGTCCAGGAGGTGTTTTCCCCTCGCCTGGCAGGTCCCTCTTTGAAGAGGCAGCCAAGGTGTGAAGCGCCAGCCGCCTGCCGAGGCATCAGATGGCCAGGCTGTGGAGGGCACATATGGTTCACCAAGGCTCATACCAATTAGCACTTTGTAAGTGCTAAATCTCAATCGCCACCCTCCCAGGAATGCTTATCAATGACAGCAGGGCAGCTGTCTGCTCCAGATACAGAACTGTGCCGCTGCCATCCCTCACAGCACCCTCTGAATGGGTCTGTAAATCCCCTACTTGGCAAACAAATAAAAATCAAGCGGGGAGACAAACTCCTTGTGTGCATAAAACCTTTCTGAATAACAACTCGCCCAATGAAAGGTAGCAGTGAACTCCATGATGTGCAGTGCCAGCCTGCTTGCAGACACTCTGTGGGAGTTGTACATACCCTCAGCTTTGAGCCTCCCTTGGACCTGCAAAGCAGCTGTACAGTTGCCTGTATGTCTTTCCAAGTCTTGTTTTCTTCTCTTGTCCCTCTCCTGCTGCACTTGCCAGAGGTACCAGAGATGCAAATGACTAACAAACGTTTCCCCTAATTAATATTTTGACATCTGGCAATTTTAGAAGCAGACCTGAAGATAACAGGTATAGAAATTGGGAAGAATAAACAGGAAAAACAGTGTGATTTTCTCCCTGTTCTTTGCCACTGGCTGATGTAATCTTGGGGAAGACCATACAAGAATCAAGAAACACTTCCCCCGACTGTAAAATACAGGAATTAGAATCAGGCTAATTTTATTTTATGCAATACTAAAATTAGCAGTGTGTAATTACTGGTGATAACTAGACTGAGAATTATTTTTCATAACATACTCAGATTTTTACTTTTTCCCAACTGAGAAAATTTACAAATCTAAAACGACCACGAAAGAAAACTCCATTGAGATTTTTAATCTTGTCACTTGAGGGTGAAAAAATATTGCAACTGACATCCCAAAAAGAATATGAAATTACAAAAAAATTAAAAGTGCCAATATGAGAAATCAAAATATTTATCTTCCAGAGAGTAGAAATGTCTCTTTTGTTCTTTTTTCTTCCTTCAGAAATTTCAGTAAAACCCACACAATCTTGAAGTTCTGCAGCTCCCTTGGAATTGTTGGGGGGGAAAAAAGCCAGCTGCATTCCATCATAATTATTTTTTATATAGCTCTAACAATCCCTCTGCAGAGGCATCCCTGGACTCATCTAAATATGCATCTTAATTGCTGACTGGCTACATCAAGAATCCTAAGTAATATTCCTGTATCCTGACTTCTTAGTAAATTTAGGATTAAATCTTAGCATTTAAGATTTCCAAGTTAATGTATATATTTGACACCATGCTGTGGTGAACATATGCAGCCATTTAGATACCTCCACTTGGTGCAGATACCCTATTTCGAGAACGCTTAGGAGCTTTTCTATTAGAAGCTTTTTAATTTTTGAGAATCTGTATCAACTCCCAAATGTCTTAAAGATTATCCTTAGTTTCAGCAGTCTCCTTGTGTCATTTACGGTTATTCAAATACCAGTAACAGACCTGCTCAAACATATATGTACAGAACAAACAGATCATTGGGCAGAAAATTAGTTATTTCTGACGTAGAGGTCAGTATTCTCTTTTCCCCTTTGTAATGATACTTGAATAACCTACATAAGGCCATGGTTTTGGATATATTTACTTTTTCAGAAAACATTTTTCTCCTTTGCTGTTCTCATTTCTTTGTTATTTAGCTTGCAAAGGTTAGTTCATGTTTAAGACTGTTTCTTTTTTCCCCGCCCTCTGTAGCTGTCACTGTGTAGTACTGAGGAACCTAATGAACAGAGACATGCATATTATATTGTTCTAAATGTCAGAAGAGGGGCTGTGAAGAAGCTCAGTAATGAAACGAAAAACATTGTCTCGCCTTTTCCTTATTTCTTGCTTTGTTTTTGTTTTCTAGAAGCGTGTGTTTTTTCTCCTTTACCACTTACCAATCAATGCAAGCTAACAAGAGCAAGAAGCAAAAAGCAGGCAAAGTAGAAATACAATGAAAAGGAGCTGAAAATCCAGCGTTATGCTAGCTCTGCTGTGAATACAGATAACCCTTCCTATTCCATAGAAATACAAGACTTCAGAAAGTCTGCTATTCATTAGGATCAGCAATTGAAGTGGATTATTCTGCCGCAGCAGCTGGGACAGAGAAGGAGACACAAAACTTTATCACTTCTGCACTGATAGCTCAGATTAAAAGACACTTGATCCTGGGTTTTACCACATCCCCAGGGAGCACACCTACCAAGAGATATAGCACTAAAAATGTTTTTAGTTACTCATAAAAAGCAGAAAAGCCCCAGCAGGCAGGAAACAGATAGAAGCCTTGGTGGGTTGGCACAGCCACATGGAAGAAAACAGACTGTCAAAAGAGGTGCTTAAACCTGGCTCACCCATCTGCCAAAGGAAACCAGTTCCAAATGGCTGTTCTAGGAAGAACAGGGTATTTGCACTTTGGACACCATCACGTTTTATTTCAAACTAAGACAGCGTTTTCAAGGAAAACACACTTTGTTAAACACTCCTGACCTGTGATTGCATTTTAAGACTTGGGATGTGAAGGCCTACCTGTAGGATTCAAAACAGCAATCAGTGGCTGGGCAGAAGAGGCTGCTCTGCAAACTTGCCAGTTTAGGCCCTAGCAGGGTCTTTGCTATCGCAGGACAAATTCTAGGGTAAACATGGCTAAATTTTTCCCACACCTACCTTGGTTCGTGATCAACTGATCCATGCTATCCTCACCATATCCTTCTTTGCATTTCTGACCCATGTTTAGAACTGGCTTACATCTTTCTCTTGACCCTGTTCTCAACTGCTCTGCAAACACATCTAGGAAGCTCCCCCAGGGTATCAGCCAGAATTTGTCCTTTACTGCAGCACTAGTTCCGAAGGATTACATTTAAACTGACTTTTCTCCCCTGGCAAAAGGTATTGCATCTGATCAAACAGTGCTGAACTAGCTGGCCAGGAAGGTAGTGAACAGAAGTCTGCAGGCTGCTGCTCATCAGTTTCATAACATATTGGGAAGGAAGCGATAAGCTGCACTCTGTGGCTGTGTAACTCACCTGCTGTTAATAATGTGGGGCCAGAAAGCAAGCCAGCCCACACTGCCACAGCTACACAGAAATCAGCACCCAAGACAACTAATAGCACACTAGGTCAGGGATCTGTAACACTCCACAGTACTCACTGACAACTGCAAATTTACCCCTGGGAATGCTACCTGAGCACTGCGTTAAAAGATGTCCATACTTAGGCAAGCTCAGCTAAACAAGGATGTGAACTGCAACAATCATTGTGTTCCAGGTTTGAACAGAATCACTAAAGACCCACTACACAAAGTGGTCTGTGATAATCCAACTCAATTTCATTTACACCGACAGCTCACCTTGGATACGTTTTATCAGTTTAATTCTCACCACCACCCCCAGGTCCCCTCTGCAGATGCTTTCCACCTTATGCAGCACAAGGTACTAAATTCATACCAATGACTTGCAGAGCTCTGCAGTGACAGGAGATTTTTCCAACAGAACATCACAATCAAATTTCTAAAGGTGTTCACTATAACTTGTTGGGCTCTGAATTTTGTACTGTTACCTCTAGACTGACCCAAAACTGTGCCAGAAAGATGGGCCCTACAGGATTCCAGCGCTGATTTCAAAATCACAACAGAGCTTTGTTTATGAAAACAAAACTGGTCCCTCTCCTTTAATATTTTCAAACTTTCATGCTTTGCATGTACGTTTGCTTGTGTTTCAGTCAAGACTGCAGATGTGCTGGGATAAACCACAGCACTAAAAAATACATAGTCATTTGTCCACTTTCCTGACTTGCACACTATCAGCTCTCAGCACTAACTGTGTACAGGCTGCCCCTTAACATTTTGTTGAAATCATTTTAAAGTGGTATATTTGGTAAAATATTTCTAATACCTGACTGATAGCCATTTACAGCAGCTTTCTGAATCAGTTTCTTGTGAGAACTGTTAATGTGGTGACCAGATATTCCCCACTGACCATTGAAATCCCAGGGGAAAAAAAAAAAAAAAAAAAAAAAAAAAAAAAAAAAGAGGAGCATGCAACACATCCAGAGGTTCTGGGACTCAACACACCATATCTGCAGTTTGGTTGCTCTATTGTTATGAGCTTAAAAGGTTTAGACATAAGGTTTGTCCCACACATAACACTGGCAGTCGTCAATATAACTATTTTGTTAATAAAGTATTATAATGCACATAGCTATGTAAAAAAATTATAGATTTAATGGTGTAACTATATTTACAAGACTCTCCTGATGAAACTGTCACACTGCCTTCTAATTAGGAAGAGAGAAAGAAATATCCAGGCACAATCAAGACAGTTTAAGTACACCTCAATGTGCAGTGATCCATGAATCCCTTATTAAACTCTAGAGATCCTTTCCATCCCCTACTTAGCAGGAACATAAGTCAATAACAAAGAAGCACTAAATTAAGTTTTCACAAGCCTGCTGGTCTGCTATAATTGAGCAGGAAACTAAAGGTTTTGAAGCTTTCTTATGCACTCTGTGTCAATAAACCATATTTTTCAGGCTGTTGTGTTTGAGAATATGCACATTCGAAGACTGGAAATAATTGGGCACCTATCTGTTCCGTTTATCTCTACCTTCCCAATACCACACTGGTTTGGGTCTGGCTGAGCTGGAGTTCATTTCCCCACAGTAGCCCTCACAGTGCTGTGCTTTGTACTGGTAGCTAGGAGGGTGTTGATAACACACCGGTGTTTTGGGTACCGCTGAGCACAGCACCAACACTGTGACATTCCTTCCCCAGTTGAGGGCAAGATCCTGGGAGGGGACACAAGTAAGCCAGTTGACCCAAACTGACCAAAGGGATATTCCATACCACATGACATCTGCTCAGACATAAAAGCTAAGGCAAGGAGCAGAAGGGGGCATTCATTGTCTCCAACGGCTGCCTGCTGAGGAAGCATCACACGTACCCAAGCCCTGCTTCTCGGGAGTGGCCGACCATCGCTGCTCATGGGAAGCAGAGAATAAACCCTGCTACCTTTTGCTTTTGCGTGCGCAAGCTTCCGCTTTGCTTTTTGCTTTAAGTAAACTGCCTTATCCCAACCCATGAGCTGTTTTCCATCTTACTCTCTCCCCTGCCCGGCTGGGAAGGGGAGTGATAGAGCAGCTGGGTGGGCACCTGATGTCCAGCCAAGGTCAACCCACCACAGGACTTCAGGACTGTAAAAAAGGAGGAACAGAACCAGAACAGAGGAATATTCTCAATGAACTGTTTGGTGAGACAGCTATGTGAGGAAATGTTTTCAAATAAATTCACAAATAAGCCTGAATAATTCATGACTGAAAATTTTACAGGCTGCTCATGAATAAAAAAAAAACCAAACTTGAGAGAATTCATTATTTGAGCAAATTACTTATACAAATCTTGTTCTTTGTATTATTTTTAGCAATTTTATACCACTCAGCAGGTATAAGGACCTCTACTTTACTATGCAAGTAACAAGAACTATGGAGTCATGAAGACTTCTGTGATTTGCTTTCCACCTGGACTGCAGATCAACAGACGTTCAATGACAGAGAACAGAAACCATATGGTTAAACAGCTAAATTACCAATTCACAATTTCACCAGTCTTCGTTATGAAGAACCTATAAAGTGAAAATCCCTTCATTTTTCTGCATCCTACAATGAACAGAAAAAAGGTTCAATACTGCCCACTAATCCTCCCTGTGACAGAAGCGATAGCCGAAATTTAGAGAAAAAGCATTAAAATTGTGCATGTAGAGGGTGACACTTTCCCTTAATAACTTTCAGCAGTCAGCAGATTACACTCTTCCTAATTCAAAACTATTGCAACTATTGTGCCTAATAATAAAAGGATCAGAGAGAGCAACCAAGGATGATCAAAGATGTGGAATGACCTTTTTTTTAGTGAGAAATTACTTCAACTCTCAATCCAAGAAAGAGACAAAGGAGATATGAAAGACATCTGTAAAGTCCTGAGTGTCCTGAATTGATTATTCACTAGTTTTCAGCACACAAAGCCTAGGACAGCAAGCAAAACTGGGAGGTTCAAAATATTACATATAAATGAGTAGGGAAGTTCCTTCCCACTGCATTTTGTGGATACTGAAAACTTACTATCAGCTCAAAGGGAGACAGAAGTTCAGGGAAAAAAACACACATTGAGGTCAATTAAATAAAAATATATCTAGCAATGTTTGTGCAGGTTTTCCCAGGTATGCAATTTTAGCCACTTTTGGAGAGAGAATATGGCCCATCCTTTTGTTCTTATAGATACCATAGGTAGCTTTTGCACTCATGAACTTATATAAATCTGTTTATAGTTATTTCTATTTTTGGCATCTATACAAACCACCTGTAGGCAGAAATTTCAATGTTTGCCAAATGCGGATACTAGTATTTTCTTTCTTAATCTTTTATAATTCAATCACTAGAGCAAGATGTATGGCAGTGTCTATTATACTCAGATTACAGGGGTCCCTGGCATGGTGACAACTTTTAGGAGACAACAACACGAATTATAATAAAGAGAGGCAAAATGCAGCATCTCTCTTCAAATCTTTTAAAGATAATCCTAATCTTCATGCTTGTCATCAGGATGGAATAGAAATTTGTTACAGTCTAAAAAGAATTTAAGATACTACCACCACCAAATCAGAGAGGAGGAAACTGTTTCTGTAATAGCTAAGGTCAAGACACTGAGTTGTTGTTTCTCCTGGCTCCAAAAGGGACCCAAACATAGGCCTACCACATTCCAGAAAAACACTTCGGCCACTGACATGCTGATTAACTTATAAAGTGGAATTAATTCCCTGCTTTGAATACTTTTTTCGTCACTGAAATCCCCTTTCACAAATTCCCGTTTCATTCAGTAAGAATCTGTTTCATGGAAATATTTCTGAGTAGCTCCAAACATGATTAATGAGCTAAACCGAAAAGCAAACACAAACCCAAAATATTAAAAGGAGTAAAAGTAAAATCCAGGGAGTAAATTACTGCAGGAAAAAAAAAAGAAAGATACTCAGGTTCCAAAGTAAATGTAATAGTAGATTTTCTTCCAGTGGCAGAATTAGGCAGGAAAGAGGGGAAGGAGGACAAAAACAAGGGAAAAGACTGCTTGTCATCTTGAAATGTTTTAATACAAAGGCAAATAATGATGAAAGAGACAAGGTTTCATTTCAGAAGACAAAAGCTGGTATAGAGAGAATCGATTACACACTGTAATTGCATTCATGCTTAAAAGCCATTAGCATGAGAGCCCTATGCATGCTTCAAGAAGGAAATATAGCCTTCTGTATATTCATGTCACTGAATACTCATATAGGCCTTTAGGGGATTATTTCAGAATTAAGACCAGAGGAGGGTAAAGCCCTAAGACTACTTGGAAAGAAATTTCTTCTCTTATGCCCTATTATATTTGCTGTCAATCAGCAGCTCTTTCTTAAACATACGGTTACTGACAGTGATTTAGGGTGGACACCCAGAAAGGGTGGAAGGGTCAAGTGGAGAAAAGCACTCAGCTGTTCTGTGCCTGGCGTGCTCCTGGGCTTGCTATTGAAACACTCAGACATTCCAGAGGCTCCAGGCTTTGCCAAGGGACAAAGATTTTAAGCGATGAAATGTCATTTCTGAAGGAAATTTGGAAAGCCAGCATATCTACAGGCAAGTAAAAACTTGCTTCTGAGAAGTTTCTCACACATCTGATCTTATGTACAAACTAGGACTGCAGCATAGCCACTGGCTGCTAAAAGAGAGCAGCACTTAGAAAAAAAAAGGAGTAGGCAAGAAGAGACTTCATGAAAACATTCCAGTCAATCATTAAGATCCTACTTTGCAAGCTCTATGGTGGTGCTTTTCTGGTTAAGACCCAGAAGTTCCCAAAGAATTTAGAGATACCCATGAACTCCAAACTCACAGTTTTCCATAAACCAGTAATCTAAGCCTCTACTGGAACATAATTCACCCAACTCTATCTGAAGAAAGAATGAAGAGGAGAAATATCACAAAAGGTAACTAATGTGAGAAAGACTGAAGAGACCTTTCCTTGGGAAAGGAATCGACCTGGGGGAAGACTGGAGGTGGGGGGATACACAACACAAAAAACCTGGGATTCATATGGTATATACAATACCCAGATTGTTTATTCTGGAGCTTACTACAGAATACAAAAGTGAAAAATTAGCATGCAATGAATAATTTATTTAGCACTTTGCTATTGTTTAAACAACTCACTTTCATGAAAGCAATGTGTATTCAAGCAATAAATCACTGTTTAGCACTCTGTTACAAGCAGAAGATAATACTTGACAGTATTATTGAGTGATGTTGCATGGCCACAAGGCAACTACAACAGAGATAAGGATGATGTCCTTTAATAATAGACTGCCCCTCCCTCACTCCAGGGAAGAATTGGGTCTTTAAAAATAAAACTTTCATCCTGGGGCAGCAGGCTTAGTGAAACTTAAGACCATAAGTGCCTTTTATCTTTAGGCCCCAAAAGTGCCCTGCAAACATTAATTGATCACTCTGAACAACAGTTCTGTGATGTAGGTTGGTTTTGTTACATCAAGTATGCAGAGTTCAAGAGAGTTTGCTATGGAAGGCAGGGTAGGAATACTTACTCTGATGAACTCTTAGGCCTTTGCTCTTGAAAACGTTCTTTGCTGTCCTGTAATGGATGGAGAGATGGGTTTCATAAGGTCCAGACCTGCTCTAACATTGAGTCCCAGCTTCCACCTTGTTTAGCTCTAACAGGACAAGAGTAAAAGCTTTCTATTCCCCTTCATGTAATTCTACTGTCTTTTTGAATCCAAACAGATGGGAACATACTCTTTTTAGCCTGATCTTCAGTCATGAAGATCACTACCCTACTACAACACTACCCTAACATACACAAGGTATGTTTCCCAGAAGCTGAGAAAACAAACAAGCCTTGTGCAAAGATCATTTTTATTCCGCACAGTCTTTTGCTACTGTGTTGAGGACATCTATTCTTCCAAACACCTGTTCATCCAAAAATACTCTCTAGCATTCCCTATGCATCTTACACTAACAAATAACAATAAAATGCATCACTCTGTCAACAAACTTGGTAGGTCTCATCTTATGGTAACCACTGTTAATGGACCTAAATTACAAAATAATTTCCCTCAGTCCTAAGATTTATGAAGTGCCTAATGAGGTCTCTGGTTGCTAAAATTAATTTGGTCACTTGTTACTCCTCAACATTGATAGGAAGAGAAGATGAAAAATCAAGTCCTTGTGTTCTCAGCTTCTCCCAAATCAGCAGAAATCTCAGGGCCAAATTCAGCACAACACTTAGTTTGTGTGTTAATCAGATGAACAACACTACAAAGCAATAATTTAGTGCACCTTGTTTGCCATAAAAAAATAAGAAAAAACATCCATTCAGCTTGCACTCACTGGTCAACACAGACAAGGAAGTAGGAAAGTAACATAGGGCTTTCTAGTGTCTCTGAACATTCACCACTTGCTCTAGAAAGAGACACAGCAGCAGATAAGGACAACTAACCTTAACTAATTGGATATCTTTATTGTTTAAAATCAGATCACTCCAGAACTCCGGAGGAGTGATCCCAGTCTCAAACAGAGACATTTCAGCCATTACCTAGTATGTTTTGTCATCTGAGTATATGCCTGATTATACAGTTCCCTGCATTCTTCCACCCACTCCAGCTGCAACAAAATATGCCAGCAGCAGCTGTTTGTATTAAGCTAGAAGGCATCTGGAGACCAATTGTAATGCAAAGGTCATATTTTCCAAGCTGCTTATAGACAGTAATTTGTAAGTGTGTAATGTCACATGTTGTCAATAATTCAAGGTGGGAAATTTAAACAGCTAATAGGTTATCAATTCTTCACTTTCCCACCTTATCCCTTTCTCCCTGAAGAGCTGTTAAACACTGCTTCATCTGAGCATACTCCTTGAACCTCTGACTCAAAGGTTTCATTTGTTTATGGAAAGAAACTTAGGATGGCAAGATGTAAGTAATCCCTTAACAGGTACCTAGGGATCATAACAGACATAAAGTGCACATTTCAGACTTAGGATATAAATTGCTGTTAAAGGTCTATTTTCACTGGGGCTCTATATTCTATAGAACACGTTGATGCTGTCAGAATAAAAACTGTTGCATTTTAGCAAAGAGAAGAGGACTTAGTCAAAAACAACTTGTTAAACGAAGTGAGATATATTCAAAGTAAGGTCCTTCCCTCAGTTCTTTTGTGGGATAAAAACAAACAAACCAAACACATACACAAAACCCAGTAAATAAAACATGAATTATGGGTTGTTTCTTTTTCTCTTCCCACTACCCCATCCCATTTACAGCCATCAGCCAAAGATTAAACAGTTCCCATGGCTGTCATCAACTCTGACAGCCAGCCAGGGCAAGACTAGTAACAAGCACAAGCATCGATGTAACAGTAGTATAAAGTTTTCACCTTGGAAAGCTGCACCCATTTGTTGCTGCATTCCCACCTAGGATCCCCATAAAATTTGTTCTGGCAATACTATTTATAAGGAACATATAAGACAAGACATACTAATGCTAAATATCTTTATGGATGCTATTAGGCCTGAGATACCTTTAGCAGCACTGTGGCCAAAATGACAGTCCCCCCCCCAGTTAAAATAAAAAAAAAATTAAAAATATCAAGGTTTTTATTCTTTATAAAGGCCCTCATTGCTCTCTACCTCTTTCCCTCCCCTTCAAACTTGAGTCTTATATTTCTCTTCCTACAGTTTTTAACTATGTTAGCTGCCTCCTAGTTATAAAATAAAAGGAAAGGCACATGTTTATGTGCTGCAGCGGTTTCATCTCTTAAAGCTAATGGGCAGGACCTCACAACTTGCACCTCACATCTCCTCGTTCCCCTGGCACATATTTTATCAAGAAGCTATCTCCAAAGGAGGGGAAAGTCAAAGCGTATTACAACCCAACACACAAAAACCTTGTTAACCTACTAAGATGTGTGACTAAGATCCTGTTATCTGAAGGATATCAAAACTAAGCTGCCTTCTGCCTACATCCCGCAGGCTTTGGCAGAAAGTGTAGGAGAGGCACGGTAGTCCCAAGTGACCGGCGACCTTCATCTTCATTTCTCCTCCTTTTCCTCCTCATTCACTGCCAAGTGAGATGTAGGGGGAGATATTCTCATTTTGCTATATATAAACCACTTAAGTTTAAGATTTTTGTGTGGTCTTTTGGGAGTGAAAAGTCAAGTCAGTTCCTGACTTCCTCTCTTAGCAAGGGCAAAACAAAGGACAAAAGGCTACAGGGTGGAAGCCCATTACCAGAATTGCAACACCCAAATCACTGACCATTTTTTATAAAATTCAACCAGTGCTAGACTGTCACACATGGATGACTGTTGCATCCAGGTGCAACAACGATGATTAAAATGATCCTGTGGAATCAGATGTTCTTTAGACTTCAGACATTATAAGAAAGAACTCTTGTTTGGTCATTTCCTCTAGTGAGAATATCTCTGATAACTAAAAAAAAAAACCACAAAAACTGCAAGCTCCTTTGTGTATTTCTCAATCACTTCTTTCAATCTCTCTTAGCTATGCTTTGGGTCAACCCCCTCAGCTCTTACATTAAACAAAATCATGCTAACAAACAGGTGCAGGGAGGGTTGTGTTATTGGAAACATCTTAACCCCTGAACTAGCCCACACATCCCAATTTCCCTGATGGTTTTGCCATATACCCTTTATTAAAAATGAACAGCAGTGTACCGACTGTCATTTTCAAAATTCCTATAACTTGAAAAAAAATTTTATTAGTGCTTATCAACAAAACTATCCACCCTGACTGAAGTGTATAGCATAGAAATATGGCCTATTCCTCTCAATAGACTGCAGAGAAATGTATTGTTTCATTAACTGTATCAATTCAACAGTGAAAGCTGGAGGAAACACATTTTAAGTTCTTCTCAGAATTTCAGACTCTAATACAAATATTTTAGACTGAAAATTTGTGGTTTCAGGATTTCTTCCACAGGTGATTTCAGGGTATTCTTCCACAGCATGCTAACATTACATAAATAACATCCTACAGATACATACTGTATGGGCAAGAACCATCCCTTAAAATCTGACAAGGGATCCAAACACTTGAAGCTCTGGCAAGTCACAGATAACCTGGGAGCACCAGAGCATTGGTTTAGAGATTTAATTTCAGAAGCACTCAACAGCTTGAAAAGTATTTCTCTACCCTCAGGTATTCCTTGTCTACAAAAGAAACACTTTGTTTCTGAGTGCCAACCTGCAGCCAAAAATAAGCATCTCTCCCCAGTGGACATTTCTGATTTTTCAGCATTGCATTCCCAAATTCTAGTCCAGTGATCTTTTCACTCATCTTTATTAAGCTTCCTCCTATAGCAAACCAATCTGCCCTTGGCCTTGACTAAGTAGGGGTTTCAGAGATCTGAATTTTGCCCCAAAGCTGGACAGCGCTTCCATACCTGTCTCACCTGCAAGCCATTACCCCCAAAACATACTAGAGAAATAGCATGGATTCGTTATAGCAGAGAATCATCCTGAATTATTTCTAGCAGAAATTTTCAGCCCTGTCACCAGTTCACTGACCCATCTACTAAATTTGTCTTACACTTACAGTCAGCCATTTGTCAAGACAGGTATGAAATGAAGCTTTATATTCCATTCCCTTTGACTTATGTTTTACGTTTGACATGTGTGCCTCCAGGGAAGCACAATATTTTCCCCACCACCTCTTCTGCTTGCTCAACACCTGTCCTTGAGGAGACTGATATTTCCCTATTTCTGCCTTTAAGCTACACAAGCAACTGAATGAATAGGTCTTATGTAAGAAAAACATTCTCATCATGTCTCCTACCACCTTTATCCTCAGCTGCTTGTTCCATACAGATCACTAAAGAAAGCAGATTATTAGCCTTTATCTTTGGCTTGCCATTAATAAAGTATCTCAGTGGTGTAACGTAAGCACCACTAGCAGTGTATATTCCCCAAAGAGATTAAAGAGGCAGGAAACAAACTGGTAGTACTCTAGTTGTTTCCAGTGGAGCACCAACAATTTCCATCAGTTTGGGAAACATTCAGGGAAGACAAGACATTCTGAAAAATTCCTACAGCTGGGATAGTGCACTTTGAGGAGCAGATCTTTAGCCAGCAGAAAGCAGCAGAACATCATGAATTATTGCCTCCAACTTCCTTCACTGAAAGATTTGCCTCACTAGGAAAGACACACAGCTGGGAAAACCCAAATGAAAAATGACATAAGCAAGGGCTACAGCTCTTGCCCCCACTGCACTAATCTCAGAAGCCTCCCAAAAAGAGTTTATAAACTGCAGGAAGCTCAGCTCTCCAAGGGCTCTCCCTTATTCTTTTTCTACTGCAGAGAAAGTTTCATGCATACATTTGAAGGCCACCCCCGAAAATGAAACAGAGAAGGAAATTCTGTTAGGACTGAACTTCATAAAATTAAATTTGTCAGGAAAACTAATGACAGCTCCTTCATAATTTGCAAAGGACAACACTGATGCTATTTGCACCATGCTAACAAAACCCACACCTGACAGTGGAGGGTGACTGGGGAAGCAACACTGCACGTTACCTTCACCGTGAAAAAGCTTCCTCAGTTTTATCACTGGACTTGCAATATTTGCTTTATTAAAGATGTACCTAACTACAGGAGGGGCTTACATGTAATTTTATGAAATACCAAAAACTTGCTTTCCAATTTTTGTTAAAAATTTAGAAACTATGACTAAAAAAAAAAATCTCACAAAGCAGAGTCAAGCATATACACCTTTCATCTGGAAAGAGTCTCATAAACCTAGAAACTGTCATTATGATTTCTTTTGAATAGTGAAGATGTAATACCAAGACACAGCATCACCACGCAATGGCTTCTCCTTTTTCTGTGGTAAGTTACAGCCAGTCTGAAAAGGCATCTGCTCTACAGATTTAGTTGTGACAACCCAAAACAAAATTCAGTTCCAAGTAATGAGCTTCCTATCATTTTAAGAGGGTTTATCACTGTACAAATGCATCTAAAGATTAAAGACTACTCAGCTGAAACCAACTGACATGTCATTAAACCAGTAAAATCTTTCCGTAAAAACTGTCTTATCCTTTTTAATTCAGTTTCTTCTTCAATAGAAAAAAGAATGTTAAGCATTTTAGAAGATGATTAAAGCAAAACCAGGCTGAAAAAAAGAAAAATGTCACATTGTTTCTCCAAGAAAGAATGATAGTCCTTTGGCTTAATTTCCTTCACAGAGAAAATACGTTATGTAGTGTTATCTCCATGTTAAATTTCTAGCAGAGTTTGAAAAGGGGCCGCAAATATCACCACAAAGAGAGGAAACAGATGAAGAGGCAGTAACCCTGGTTCACCAATACCAACCTCATTAGGAAAAGGCAGACAACCTGGAGTCAGAACCAAAGAGTTTTTTGTTGTTTGTTTCCTCACAGTTTTTCCTATTCCTTCCTTCGTCTTTATGCAGAGCAAAGCGATAGCTCATGTCAAACAGCACAATGACAAGAAACTCTACCCTGGTGAAGAGAAAGGCACTAAGTGAATGTAGTCCTTACCATGAGCTGCACAAAGCACAGCTCAGCCCAGTTGGATGCAGCAGTGCTGGGAACATGGGATGGCATGAGCAGCAGCCTGATGCTGAATTTTGTTTTAGATTGCCACAAGTAAATCTGTAGAGCTGCACCCAGTGCCTATCCCAACCAATGCTGTGCTCCTCCCCAGAGAATCAGTTCCCGTAGGAACTGCCAGGTAAGAGAATTGCAACACACTGATGTTTGTCTTCATTTTCATTCAAAGAGAAATGTTTAAATACCAATATCGTTCACAGGTGAGAAGTTAAACAAGCTGGCGTTACTCAAGAAAATACCTTTTTCGCTTAATTGTGAGGATGTGTGCAAAAAAAGTCAGGAGGGAATAGTGCAGCTCCTGGTTTAATGGTACTGATTATTGAGGAAGTAACTTCTCTGATACTCAGTTGTCTTTCCGAGACCCACTGTCTTCACTATCCTTGGACTTCTGAAACTGCATATTGCCACAGCAAAGAGTGATCGGTCCCACCAAGTTCACCTGCACCAAAGGATAAGCTAGTTTGGAAAAGGCCACTAAGTAAATAAAGCACAAGTTGTTTTCATTGCAGCTTGTGCAGTTGAGGAAATCATGGTTATCATTTTCACACCCAATTACCTGGCTTGCAGTGGCAATTACACTAATCCCACACACAAATTAGACACGGCACTGCATGAGCATGTTGTTTATACAGTAATCTGCACTTCCAAATATTACTAATTTTTTTTAATCTGACCCTAAAGCTTTTAGTGGCTGATATTGAGAGACTGGTAAGCAAGAAGAGTAGTAGACCATGGTTTTTCTAGAGGTGTGCATTCATTTCATAGAGACACTGCTGTTTTACTAAATAACAAATTCACTTCTTTCTCATTTTCTGAGGAACAAAATTCTTATTTCTGCCTTTAAGTACTTTGGAAAAAAAAGAAGGGCAGTGTATACAGCAAGGGGAGGTAGCATCATGGTGACAAGCATTTTGCATTATTACAGGAGCAAATTACTGCTTCAATTCTAGATGACTAGTGAAGCTGATTAATACATCCCTTTTGGAAGGGATGGGCAGAAGGTCAAGATAGTATGAAACAAAAATCTGTATTTGGTATCAAATGAGTCTCACCACTTAGAGGAAACAGAAAAATTTTATTCATTATGCTTATACTTCTAAAACTCTTTTCTATATTATTTTGTAGAAAAGAAGACAGAGTAAAAGGAGTAGGAAAAGGAAGAAAAGTCTCCATAGTAAAATAGAAAAAAAAAAGGCACCAAATGCATACAACATGCAGGAGAAAAGCTTTCAAAACCCAAGTGTTGGTATTCCAAACCAACAACTTGTTAGTTTTTTGGGTGCAAATCATGACATTTATATCTTCTGAATTTTCACAGAAAAAATAGCAGTGAAAAAAACCCATTCTTTTTCTCAGTTTATCTTAAGATCTAATACAGAGTGTCAGATATGTTTATCTTTATGGTTGACTGCCTATACAGACCTGTGATGTGACCCTGCATGGACAGAGGTCCCCAAGGAAGCCCTGAACAGGTGTATTGATCTGACTTGGTTAAGGGACAGCAAGGCTACTCCCATCATAGCAGTGCAAATCCCTGTGTTGTCAACATAGCCATATGTGTTTAGAGAGTACCTTACATGCACAATATATAAATATACCTACACATGCAAAGGACTATTAGCACAGACTTACAGCCTCATTTATGTGAGTACACGATCAGCAGTCTCTAGATTGATGGCAACTGCTCTGCAATTAAATAAAATACTTTCTACTTACTAAACAAAATGTCATATTTAATTTCTTTTTTATTTTTTTCTTCCTAAGTAAATAGGCTATTATAACTTCAAGTTCTTAAATTGCTTTTAAATGCTGATGATTTAGCTAGAATAGAAATAAGCAATCCAAACTCCCTTCAAGTACACTGTTCAATCTCAACTTAACTTGTCTATTTTTACATTAAAAAGGCACGGTCTCATTCACTATTCCCAAAGAAAATCAAATTGAATTATTCAACAGATTAAAAAAAAATCTCCAAACAGCTGTTTTTTCCACTTATCCACTTTCTTTAGAACTATTATATCCTTCCCTCCTCTCCCTCCAGATAAAACCCCAAACCAACAAAATAGGAAAACACACAGCAAAATCCCCCACAGCAAGGGGTTCACCATAAGCTCTCCTGTAGCTGTCTAATTCTTACCATTTCAAACACTCATCTGTTCCAAGGTAGCATGAATTACTCCAGCCACCACAGTAACAGAGATCCAGTCCTTAGCAGGATTTCAGTCCCTCATTCTCACTAGCGAATTACGCAACTGAAAACATTTGTGACTGGAGAACCGAGGTTTTCCACCTTACCCTAACGTGTTAAATCAGGAAATGATGCTATTCCCCTTTGCTTTCTACTTGCAGGACAAATAATCTGTTTTTATGCAGGGTGCTAAAGAAATAAAGGAAGGTACATGAAAAAAATAGGTTCACCTTTCATTCTGAATGTAAGACCAAGTAATTTTTTATTCTGTCCAAATCGAGCTTCTGCAAGCTTGTCATTTGTACTTATGAGTCACCTTCTATTGGCAGCTGTTCTCTGTCTTTCTCAGGGAATGAAGGAATGAGGTCTCAGAAATCTGTTTTGAAAAGAAAAAGAAAATCTAACCAAACAGTCCTTCCTATCTCCCTTTTTTAAAGGAATATAGGTTTAGGTATCTGTAAACAGAAGGATGGAGATGCCCAAAAGTAAAAATATAAAGTAAGAACTTGGCATATCACATCTCCTAGGTGACTTTGAACTCTTCAAGCATCGTGCAAAAGATAAAGCAAGATGAAGAGCTGCTAAGTGCTGGTGTTCAAGGAAAACAGGAGGCAGCAACATCAAACAGAAAATTAAACTGTATTTGTGGACTGTTTCTTTGTGTTTCATGCCATGATATTTTCACTGGCTAGAACACTGACATTTATTAATTCTTGGCTTGTAAAGTAGACACAAGACTTACCACAGCCCCAGAATCAGATATCAAAAGTAATTTTTCACCCTGATTTAGACTGAAATCACCTCAGAATCTATATAGCAGTGCCAGAGCCCCTCTTCCACAAGCAAGTTTTGAGAACAGAGCTGACTGCAGGAAGCAAGTTATCTTCAGAGCTGCAGCATCATTCATCATTAGATTAACACAAGAATGCCATTTTTAGGCAGTCATATAGTCTAAAAATCAGCAATATGAAATCAATTGCCAGCACCATAAGCTTGCATTTCAATTCCCATTTTGTGTCATCCTCTCTAAATAGGATGCAGTCATTACCTGAGCCTCATCATTTGCACATTAAGATGGATAATATTAATTATTTCCATTAGCCACCAAGGCATTGTGAGTCTCTTGTGGGACATTCTGCTGAATCCTTAGTTTGAAATGCAGTTGTTAAAACACAAACCTATGGCTCTCAGAAGAGGACTTGTACTTAATAGTTTTGAAGAAAGACAGACATGTCTGTACATCTTTATGGCCAAATAAGTTTTCATGTGCACATTAGCGGTGCTTAGCTGGGGCTCTACTTCATGAGCTGCAGTTTTACACGCACTGAGCAGTAGGAAGTCTCCTATAATCTTTAGCTATTTCATGTAAAAGGTGTGTGGAAGTGGTGCTGCCTGCCATGAAAAAATGCAGGAGGCGATACCATAGAGTTGCCTAGTCAGCCCCCTGCTTACAAGGCAGACATGCATCTGCCATCTGCTCCCAGTTTTATTTTAGACACCATAGTGCAAGGTAAAACATTATCTAACTGCCCTTAGTCACCAGGTGTAACTGATGTGCCCATGGAACAAGCCCAGAAGCTTCACTGTGAACTGCAAATCTCAGACCAGATGTTCCAACCCCTTCTGCATCACAGATAAATCATTTACAGGTCTCACACTAGAAACATTTCTGTAGTTACACAGTGCTGCTAAACAGGTGTCTCCTAGTAACCAGTTCTTTATTTTCTGCACATCTGTTTCTTTGCAACCTCACACCTTACCTACTGATGTTATTATTGTTGCCCTTGTCAGAAGAGAAGCAACAGTTTGTAAGTGCTTCATCCAAAAAGTCCAGAAGTTTTGCATAAGAATTAAAATAGACCATTTCCAGAAATTTTAATATAGCGCCATGTAAATAAGTTAGTTTAAAATCTTATACAATTTCAGAAATATTTCCTCTGGACTGAGACTCTGCAACCACTCTACAGAAACCAACTGCATGGACAATATGTGGTATTAAATTTTTGGTATTAGTTAAAAGATAAATCATCTTTTATGATTTAGTTTTTCAGTTCTTGATACTTACAGGTTCATGTTTATCACAGAATAAGACTGATGTCTTTAATAATTCACCAAATTGCATTCCAGTGTGCATGGTTTGTAAATGATGTTATAAACTGTAACTGAAGTAAACTGTTTACAAACTAGACACAAATTCCTTTAGATTGTTTGTTTTTATTTGGAGCAAGAATAAAATATTAGGCACTATTTTATTTAAAGCAAGCAGCCAAGTCTCAGTGTGATGCTGTGCCCAAGGAGCAGTCATACAACAAGCCCTGCTGTGCTTTCAGGAAATCACAAGTAAGTTTTTTATTTCAGCCAGAAAAGGAAAACAGGTCCAGAAAACAGTGAGAACCTAATGCAACCACGCAAGACCACATCACACAGGAAGAAAGGCAAAACAGGTCAAGGACATAGAAAAAAAAATTGCTTATAAATTAAATTAAATTGTTTATAAATAAAATGCTATTTCCCCCAATACAGCGTCAAGCTGGGCCATCAATTCATGAGCAGTATTTATTTCAAAAACTTTTATTAAGCTGTATGTATGAATGGGCCACTTATGTCCAGACCTTGTCAATCTCTGGGAGATTTTCACACACATCTCAGCACATACTCTTCAGCCTCCTGTTCTGGCAACGTTCTTCATCTGCACATTCAAGTACTTACAGAAACCATTCACACAATCTCGCAGAAAGGACTTTAGTCTGCAGGCAAAAATATGTTACTCTAAATGACAGCATTTCTCAGTAACAGCATAACTAGCAGCAGAGGAAGGAACTAACATCTTGAGAAGGATAAATGACATGATCTCAAGCATTCCCCAGGAGGAAAGTGGCAAAACTCTGCTGATTTGGCACATCACACAACACAATATGCTCAAAGCCAAAAGGACCATTCAGATTCTCAAAGTTCACAATATCTCCTTAGTCAGAAACTGATGTGGTGTGAAGGTGACCAGCTGGGGGTGAGGGGATGAGACAACCACATAGTACCAGGATGATAACACCACACAGCTACACTTGCTCACCTCGTTACCACTGGCATTTCTAACCTAGTGCTCCTGAGATGTGTTTTAAAGGACTCTGAACTGGACCATCAGTACAAGCTGGTCAATTTGTCACTGACAGTGTTTTTTGGGCCAAACATGCAGTGACGAGAATTTATGTCATTTAGCCATTTTCATGTGAACTGTTTCCTCTTTTTGGGTTCAATAAAGTACCAAAAATGCAGGAGGAATTCCATGTAAATGGTATATATTGAATGGTTTTTGTAATAAAAATTAGTTCTTCGGTTTGAAAGCTCCTGCAGTTTTGCTAATTAACATGTTGATGATGAATACTTCATGCTGAGTCTCATGGTCCAATTCAAACAGAAGAATTTAACTGGATAGCAAACATTTTGAGGGAAGGACATTGCAGTCTTTTAATGTCCCTAATGTCCTTTCTCAGTCAACCCATAAAATGCTCTTCTCCCTGTTGTTTGCCTTTAAGATGACTAAACAAAAACATCAGTTATCCATGCAGCTGCACTGCTAGGTAAAACTCCCACTGCCTCGGAAAAAAAAACCCAAACAAACACAAAAATAAACACACCCCCCAAAACCAAAGCACCAAAAACCCAGAAAAATTCCATATGTCCTCATGGGCCATGTCCCAGTAACTTTCTCGATCATTTCAATCAGAATTTTATGTACTAATTAGAAGTACATAACAGGTTTCATTTATGGAATTTAGTATCCCTTAAAAAGAACTCAGAGGATGAGATTCTGATTCCAACTGTGGGACTTCACCATTTTAGGAACCACAGTCTGAAAAGACTGCCCATAATAAATAGAGAACACAAAACTTATGTGGAAGCACTTCAGGTTCCTGGAGCAGAAAGATGCAGTAGATTTATCTGTCAGTGACACATTTGTAAACACACGGGATGCTGCATAAAACATTACCCTGGGCACATGTAATGTACAAGCTTATTTCCCTGAATTCTGCACAACTTTCTTTATGGCAAACGTTGGAGGAAAACTTTGAGTGGGGAAAAAAAAAAGAGACTAATCAAAACATGACAAACAAATAAAACACTTTGTCAGATTTCCTCAGCCTTGACACTACAAGGTGCAGTTTGAATGTTCAAAGACTGTAAGGTCACATTATCCAGGAGAGTGAGAGGGAAAAGCAGCAACTGGTACGTGAAAGCATTAGATCACTGCAGGATTACAATACAGCTATCTCTGAGATGTAGCACAGCACTGCCAGAAGTAATTAGTACTCTATCTGGAAGATGTATATTACCAGCAAGAGATCTGTGATTACTTTTAGTGGGGCTAATGAAAGACCTGTGCTTATCCTTATTCCAATTCATTTCTATTCTCTCCTATCCAGCTTTATCAGCATTGGGATTAACATCAGTAATAGGGCTGTGTGCATATTTACACATTGTAATTAAGTGCTGGGGGAAGACGGAAGGGAGCTCTTTAAGATCATTTATTAAAATGCAGACACACTGCTAATCAGAGCCAAAATTTTGGGAGAAGTTATTACAAAATAAAAACCCACTCCAAGATGAGAAAACAAGAGTTCTCTGGACCCCTCCTTGGATCGATGAATTACTCAGGATTCACTGACAGCATCAAAGGGACTCTGGAAAAAGCTAGAGTATCCATCTGAAAGTCCGTGTCACAGTTAAGGCTGGCTCAAAAGCTCAGTGTTTCAAGCAGAGTAACTCACCCATTAAATGCTACCCATCATATCAAAGAAAGGTGAAGATCCTGGCCATTATGGCCTGGATTCAGCAAAGCACTTAAGAACATCCTTTACAATGAACATCTCCTTGATACTATCCCAATCTAACAATTAAGCATAAAAATATGCTTAATTCCAAGGGCAATTTCTCTTGCATTAAGCCTCTGCTTAACTCGACCTGCTGCTAAACCTCAGTATTGCTGGTTGCAATGCACACCTGCATCTGCAGGTTTGCTGTCAGTGGGCCCCTCACACTGAGAATTTTTGTTCCACATCGTAGAGCAACTCATTCATTGCAATATGTTCTTCACCAAGATCTTGCACTTGAGCAGACTTGCATAACATCACTTTCTAGCAAACATTCAGAAGGCTGGAGATTTTACTAGGTTTGGCTGGATTTATGTAATTGATAGAAACTATAGATCATACAGAAATCCAGCAAAAAAAAATCCTCCGACCATTACACCAAGATATGTGTTAAGTATTTTTTCTATATCTATTGATATGATTTTAGCATGTCTATTGATACGATTTATAACACCTTCTACTTACTACCATACTGTAAAATAAGTATTTGAGGCTCAGTCAGGATTTCACTTTCTTCCCAGAATTTACCACTGAGGTCAATCAGGTGATGAGATTTTTCCCAAGTCCACAAGGTTTCAGGTGAGCTACATTCAAGCGTCCTAAAGAATTCTTTTCTCCAACGCCTATCCTTGAGTTCCAGTATTTTTACTGCTCCCATTAAAAAACACCATAAGCCTTCTGCCTTGTTATTTACCTTCTTGCTTTCCACAGAGCAGTTACATTTCAGTAGCAAAGCCAGTACCAGCTTCATTCTTGCTTTAAAATCTTTAGCAATTAATGACATTTATATAAGTGCCAAGAAATGTTACTCTTAAGACTGTATTTTACTACCCTTTCTGCTGGAGGCAACCTTTGTACACCACATGCACACACACAAGCCAAAACCGAGAAATAACTGTACTCAGCAACACAACTACAAACCTCAGGAAAACCAAGTACATAATAAACATTAATTAATTTCAGCCACATGCCCTCCTCTGTGAAGTGGGTAATTACTATTCCCATTTAGCACAAGTGGAAAAAATAAAGGAGAATGATTTTCCCAGGTCAAACAAGGTGTACAGCACAGAACACAGCGCTCATAACTCTAGCCAACAAGCCATCCTTTTCTTCATATAACCCACATAATTAAATTCTTTCAAGTCCGGTATGTAAATTACCAGAAGTCAATACGATGAAAGCAAGGCTACAGTTTCTTTCTCAAACATAAATAACACGTCCATCTTCTCACTTGCCTAGTTTTAGTATTCTCATGAATATTCACATCAGAGTTTCTTCCTCAGAATGCTCTGGAGAAAAAGAGTAACGATCTACTAAAAAAAAAAAAAAAAAAAAATCTAATGACCTGCTGCAACTTGGAGTCGTTTATTGGCTATAAGATGATTAACTGTATATGTATAGCCTGAAAGGCAAAAAGCAAAGTTTGTGGACTGAGTCCAAAATGAGCAACCAGGTTCTGATGATAAAGAGAGATCTGCTCACAGTAAGTGGGTTTGAACTGGCAACTTGACAGAAGCTTAAGAGATTCACTTAATTTACATATATATTTGTTTTTTTTCTTTTCAAGGGGAGGGGGTAACAAGGTAAATCATAAACAAGCCTAACTTCCTTGCTATGGGAATAGAAGCAGTTTTTTAGTTGATTTTATCAGCAACATAAACCTGCAGCTAATTGTTTTTCTCTGTACCCCAGGATTACAGGAAATAAGTTTGATGATAGGTTAATTCAGTAGGAGAATTAACTCCTATAAACACACAGAATAGTTTGAGTTGGAAGAGACCTTAAAGATCACCTAGTTCCATGCCATGCTTCCTACCCTGCTCCTTTCACAGCAGTCCTCCCCTTCAGCCTGCCTCAACTCCCTCACCGACTAAAGTAGAAAGTCTAAACTTTCTTTTACTGGGCTGGGTGGTACCAGGATAAAAACTGCCCACAGTGCTCTCCAGAATCACTGGAGGAAGGCAGAGCCTGCAGTACTGACTGCCACCAAGTTTTTTCCATCAGCCTCAGGAACCTCATGTCGTACTCTTGTATCACTACTTTTCCTCTTCATTTCATTACCTCAGCAATAACGTGACCGAAGACTGTGGTGGTCACACCATCTCAGCTCATCAGCCTGCCACTAATGCCTTCACATGTAAAGATATCTCTTATTCACACAGTATATCCTTGACACTATTTCTATTTGCATTGAATTAAAATTAATCAGCCAGGCATTTGCCACAGCAATCCATGTAACTCAGCTTGGCAGCATGATATTATCACCAGCTAAGCAATATTAGCTTTATATGATTAGGATCTCCTGGGAACTCATTCCATGAGAGGACTGCAGGTGTTGTAAGTCATAAAATATTATGCTCCCTCCAAAGAACCTGTATGACAGCCTTTTCCAAAGACATCATCAAAAACTGGAATGGTGAATCAAACCTGACTTATTAGTGCGAGCTTCACAGGTATGCAAGTCCTTAAATTATCATCTCATCCCTCAGCAAGAAATCCCACAGCTCATTAACTCTTTCAGTAGGTGTCATAGTGCTGGCACCCTTACTGCCTACTGTCAGACATCAGACTGTGTGTGGGCCACCATCAGCGAGGTTTTCATTAGCTTGGCCTTTTTCTTACTTATTCTGCCCCCAGTAAGTTCAATTCTTCAAACCTCTGATGCAAATTCTCCCCATGTGTTTACTAAGATTTCAGTTCCTTCTACTGCAGGAGCAGCCCTGCTTTGCTGTTGTCAGGATAGTTGCCTATGCTGGGCTGCTGGATATCAGCTTGCAAGGGCTGACCAGAAAATCTTGTGGTGACCTGCTTGTTTATTAGAAGAAAATATCTGTAAACATCTCTGAATACATGCCAGAGAATTCAGATAAGGCACATATTTCAGGACTCCACCTCTGCCAGAATCCTCCAGGAGCATGAGACTGAGACCTGTTCTCCTCTTCCTGTCATGTCTTCCATGCGCTGGCCAAAAAAAAAAAAAAACCAAAAAAAAACAACCAAGCCTTCAAAACATTCCTTTCCTTGATATTGATATTCCCTCAAAATTGTCTGCTGACAGACCTCAGAGAATGGGTACAAGTCACAAGTTTCTGGTTTGCTTTTCCTTCATCTATCACAGATGGAGACCAAACTCAACTCCTAACATATTAGCCTTGGCTTTGGGAAAGGAGTTTTCAAAGTCTAGCTAGAACACTTCAAGAAAATCTTCAGAAAATCTTGAATAGAACAGTCCTTTTGACTAAAAAGTCTTCCCTTCAAGGAAGAACTGCCCTGGGCATCCAGTCCCTACCTAGCAGATGGTGGCCTTCAACAGAGGTGGCTTATGTGAATCCAGAAGATTAATTCTTGCAAATTTTAAATGTACCACTGACACGGGACAACCAGGTCGGGAAGGATGTATGTCTCTGATGGTGGCCAAGTCCTAAAAAAGCCATTGCCTACATAATGAATTTGGGCACTACTTTTACATTTATTAAAGATGAAAAAAAGACTGCTTTTTTTATTACATGCACTACTTTGAAATTTATTACAGAGATAATAGATGTCATAATATTAATAGCCAGAAAGATGTGTTATGCAACAGGGAAACATACTCAAATATCCCAGGTGTTTGTCAGACTGACACAAAACTAAACAAAAAGTTTAGTTTTGCATAAAATGCATAAAAATAAATGCTTTAAAAACTAAGTTTTCTGTTTGCACTGTTGTCTTAAGGATTGGGAAGGTAATTTCAAACCCTGTTTAAGATAGTATCAGAACAGTCAGGACAAACAATGACAGTCTTTGCACCCAGACAAGCAGCTACAGGAAAGCTTGCCTAAAGGTACACTTTTGCCAGAAGAGAGAACAGCTGTTGTACTGTAAATAAAATCAACTTCAGCATTAGACTACAACCTATGTGACAGGTTTTTATTTTCCCTTTATGTTCTCTGTAAGCTAAAGAACATTTTTGCACTTGTTTCATCCCATCTAAGGGCGGGCATTAACCAGGATGGTTTCCCAGGAAAAGGGCAAAGCACAAACTAAACAAAATCAAACAAACAAAACCCAAACAACCTTCCCGGATATTTTTCCTACTACTGATTTCAGTGCAATGAATAACCCAAGCCAACCTACACATGAACCATTTTCTTAGAGGCAGATATGCTTGACCTACAAAATTACTAGATATTCTAGACAGTTATGAACATGTGAACATGTATGCAAAAACATTTTTATAAACTTATACTTGTGTCAATACAAAACCCAGTGACATCCCCCCTCTTGTTTTTCATGTATTTTACTGAGGCAGAAAGTTTGTAGAAAAAAATTAATTTGCCCACCTGAAACAATTCAATTCCCTGCCAGCATTCAAGTCTTAATTTTTTTTTTTCAGTTTTAGAGACAGAACTTTTTGTTTTGCTGGTGTGCAGAGATTTATAATAATTTGTTGAAACTAATGAATTTGAGAAACAATGGGAGTTGCCAGATTAAAAACCATTCTTGGTAGAAAAAGCCAAGAAAAGATGAGTATTTTCTTCCAGCTTTACTTGGAAGTGTGCTGCTTCATTTTTTTAATTTGTCATATTGCAGAAGGTTGGATTAGTCACGGAACAACCTAAAAGCTGCCATAAAAAAAGTCTTTCAATTTTACTACTGAAATTACACATAGGTTCTAAGAAGATTTGGAGAATTTGACATTCATATGTCATATATTATGATGCTGAGTAAAACTCAAGCCAATACCTGGTATCTTTAAGATGTTCCTATATCTGAAAAAGGACTTGTTTGAGAAAAGAAATTGTTAATTTATGCTAAGTTCAGCAGAGGAAGCAGGATGTTAGAAAAAAATTTTCAGTACAATCTGAAGAAGAGAGAAAAGGGCCAAACTCTGTGCTTATGAAAAACAAGTGGTTCACAGTCATTATTAGGCAACAAAAAATAACAGGGGATGACTTCATTGCTTTCACAAAGATCTGATTCAATCACATTCAGCAGAAAGGCAGATTTTTTACTGCTGCCTGTGCCACTCTTGAGTGTATAGGTGGCTGCAGGGGAACAGGCTGAGGCTACACTCTAACCCGAAAGAGATTTGTCTAAAATCTTCCCCATTTTTGTTGTTGTCACAGGACTGAGCCAGTGTGTTACAGTGCTACTGTTTAGAGAAATAGAATCAAACCAAGCATGGGATATAAATCACTGTTTAAAAATAAGTACTTTTATTCTCACTGCAAGAGTCCTAGATCATTTCATCAGATCTTTCAGATGACCAGCAGGAATGGTCACAGTCATTTTTTTTTTTGTGGTGTCATTGTAACATGCACAGGATTTCAATAAATCATCCATAAGCCTGAGCTGCTATGAAAGAATAAAATGCATCAATGCATAGTGCAATGCCCAGGAAAGGCCAATACAAGGAACCAAAGGTAGTGTGGATCATGAACCACCATGAACCATGCTGAGAACCCTTTATTCCTTCTAGATTACCTGAACCATAATGGTCTTTCCTCACCATATTAAGAAGAGATCAGAGGGACGATGAACATTAAAGTATCCTCTTCATTATGAGCTCCAGCATTCTCTTGAATATTTTCCTACAGCAGTTATCAAGACAGCATCCTCTGCTGTTATGACACTTTGGTATATTATGCCTCTAAATATGCATTCCAAAAATAAACCTGCTAGTACCAACAAGTGCATTGTCTAAGTGGTTGTGGGAGTGTGAGAGTTAAGGAATGGCAACAGGACCACCAGAAAATAAAAGGCTTCTTTTTTGAGTCTCAACCTATCCACCAATGACTGTACCTTGTAAAAGCAATATAATCCAGTAAACTCAGTACCAGCAGACCACAGTCCTTTAAAATATTAAAACAGCAATGCTGCAAGTACTACAGACTAGAAGAGGATATGAAACTTTCAGCAAACTGCATTTAAACTGAAGAGAAAACTCACTTGCGCTTGTCCTTATTACTGTGGGGGAGAAAGAAAGATTATAACCAATGTAGCACATCCAAAACCACTCCATTTTAACATCTCAGGCTTCATTTCTGCAGCCAAAGAAGGATTTATGCTGATTGACTGAAAGCATTACCTAGAGTTTGTGCTATGCTTTATTTATTTATTTGCTGAGGAAGGAGGTTCCACGCTTATTAGGTATTTATTGCATTGACCAGTTTTATCAAGGCTTTTGAAGTGCTATAAAACAGGCTAACCAGGTGAGCAACATTTATATTCATGCCTAGAGTGGTTACAAATTAATTGATCAAGTCCAAGGAAGCTTTCAATCGACAAGGTTTGCAGTCCAATTCTGAGAGAAGCTGAGGCTCTTCTACCCATAACCTTAAGGAATTAAGTGGGAACTTCCCTGTGTGAAAATAGGGAAGCTGCTCACAAGCTGGTTTTTTCCCCACAGAAGGCTGCAAACTGGCAAATAGCATGATTCCAGTATATGCCAGTGCAATGTAACGGATACATCTCTAAGCTGTGGATTATAAGAGCAAATTCAGTTTTACAATGATGATATGGAAAAGTCTTCACCTCAGCCACTGGGCATAGACACCCATGAACTGCACATCTGCAAGTGCAAGTGTGACCAGGCTTAGACATATTAAAATATTTAGAAACATGTCCATAGGAAACATGCCATAAAAACACAGTGCAACTGCAAGACCAGAATAGAGCAAAGGCACCATATATATCCAGATACCATCTGGGATTAAAACATTTCAAAAAGTATGGCACTACTTCACTTAGCATTTCCTTCCAGCACTCTGCAGTGTAAGGACAGCCAACAGAATTTTTTAGCTACAAAATAACAGGGCAGTATTTTTTCATCTGATATTTGAACCAAACAATCTTGTTTTGTGCTTCAGGAATTGTTACCTTTCAGATCAGATATAAAACCAAACCAATGTCCTAATCCCAAGAAGCACTAAAGATCCATCCTACTGCATTTTTCATTAATATTAATCCTGATGCCCTGGCCACGGTCCCACTGAGATAACTGCTATTTGCCTCTGCAAATTCTTCTCTTTGTTTTAACAGGGTCTAAGCAGACAAAATTCATCCCTACGTAACATTACCAGCATGTTTATCCAGTTCTTCCCCTAGGTTCTCTGCTTGCTGCATCAGGAACATAGTGTTCTTGTATCTCTTTTAGCAGCAACATTACACTGTGTCACTTCAGCAGGGTGGTGCAATGACACATGCAGAGAGCAAAGATGGTTTTTGTGAACACTAGACTGCATATAAGCTTAGTGCTAAGAATTTCCTTAGTAAGCTGAAACAAGCACACATTATTCAATGTTAAGTCAGAATCTCCATAAGCATAAGAAGGAAAAAACCCCAACCCTGAGACCAGCGTGACTGTTAGTAAACAGACCACAGAAGCCACCTCCTTGCTGAGGAGTGACTGGTAGTGGAGTGTGCAGACACCATGCATCGTGCACAACTCTGGCACCAAATCCCAGCTTCAAGACTTAGGGAGTTGGTGGGCTTACCATCTCATCTCCTTCAGTCTAGTTATTAATTAAAATTATTTTATGTTCAGGAAGGTTGCTGTTCACTAAGGGTAGGCTTCATCTCTTGGAAATTAACTTAAGCTTCAGGACTTTAACTTGGACATCCTGACACTTTTTCCAAACAATGGTAAGAGAGGCACTCTTAGAGGGGAAAATCTTTACAAAAACATTTAAGACATTTTCTGGCTCATGCTTTGCAAGTTGCACCATCTCCTCTCTGTCCAGCAAGGGCTCAGGCACTAGCTTTTACAGTAGAATAGTTTTTTCTTGTCTAACTTTAAACACAGAACAGGTGTTTTAATTTAAAAAGGTATTTGTCCAGAGCAAGTGTAGCAGAGACTGGTCTCTCCATTCTCCAGAGCTGACAGCACAGTCCCTCCAACAAACATGAGAGATGTGGGAACTGCTTAAAGAAACTTTTAGCCAGATGCATACAATCGCATGAAACAATATTCATATATCATATATCGTTAAATACACAGGGTGGAACAACCCTCTCTTGACATTACTGTTTGATGGCATAAGGTAATAACCATCAAGTTGCCATATGAAATCTTAAAATATTCAAAATAGAGAGGAGGGACAAGAGACTAAGCCTACCAACCGTGACCTGTTAAAAGGGTGTTGGCTTCTGTTCCAGTTTCAATAATCCATAGGCACAGGGGTTTCACTGTGTACCACTTCAAGCTGGCACAGGTCAGGGAGCCCATGTCCTCGCTACCAGGTCACCAGGTTGCAGGTGCCAAATACTTTTCAGTTTCTGGGCAAGCAGCAGATCTCAAATCTGCACATGGCATACTCAAGATTGTTCAATGCATAAAAAAGTACCTTCTTTTTGCAAACTCATCTCTCCATTAGGTAAAGCATGGACAATTTTAAGGAGCAATTGTAAGATTTTTTTCGCTCACTGCTGAGCTAGCACAGCTAATATATCATCACTCACATTTTCCTCCTTCCCGTCACTGCTTGTCAGCCACAATTAGAATTGCTGCTCAGTTCCTAGGTTGCTGCTTATGAACAAAGGCAACTTTGAAAAACAAAAAAAGTCAACTTCAAACCATTTGATCTCTCCTTTCATCTCTAGCCAACAGCAAACAACACTAAACCACAACAAAAACCAGATGTTCACACATTCAACAGAAACGATCAGAGCATGTCAATGTCCTAATCCAAATATTAAAAATGCAACAATCAAAATGAGGTATTAACAAGGGACAAAAGGACTTACAGAGTACACAGTAGTGTTCCTATCATTACCCAGAAATTATTTTTACAGTTATTGTGCTTTTTGAAAGTTTTGTGACAGATCATTATTTTGATACAGAGCAGACTTTCACTCAAATACAGTCCTATGTTTTCTGTGGTACTAATCTAGCTATACAATTTGTCAAAATTTCATCAAAATTTATCAAAACAAACTCTCTACTATATTCCAGAAGGTGAAAAACACTCTGTAAATAGAATGCTGGATATAATTCAGTCAGCAAAGATACTCGTGTTCATCAGAAATCAAAGGTAGTAAAGGAGCTTTGCACAGGATGTGTAGAAAAACATCACTTGTCTAACAGGAATTGTGTAGCTATCTCTCCACCTAGAAGCACTTATAATTTGAACACTACACGACAACTTGCTCTTAAGCACTTCCCATGAGCATCCCAGCTGATGCAACTACAGGATTTGCAGCAGTGACTGATGGTAATACATGGCCACAGATTAAGGTTGGCATTGGAGAGACAGGTAGTAGTTTAACTTTTGTTTTAGAAAGAGGGTCCAAGGCTGGACCAGAGATGACAGAGCCCAGCTTCTCAAACTTAAGCAGGACAAAGCTCTGCTACTGATGGTGCTCACACTGCCTCTGTACTACCACAGATGTGGTATTAATTTCAGCCTGGTTCTGGTGGATGCTGGGTATAAGATCACAATCCAGGTTTATGGGGGTACCTTGTTGTTCTTTTCCGTCCTCTTCATCCTCACCAAAACACTAGTTCATCCAGGTCCTAGACACAGTCTCCCAATTCAGAGAAAAAGTTAAGGAAGAAATTGTCAGGAAAAGATTTTCCTCCTATCCTAACAAACAGGTACTAACACATCAGGAATAAAACCCATGGCTACACACTAGTGTTAACCAGCACACCTGCAGATTTTAGATTATGAATATTTAATATCTCAACTCAAAAAAAGTGGAATACCCAAACAATGCCAAGGGGAAAGGAAAAGAAAACCCACCACAAATTCCTTGAGGCAAATGCTTTCACAGGGACTAAAACTTTGGGAAGACTACTATGTTGATGGGCAAACAACATCAGAGGTCAGAGATGTTCTGTATGCATATCATTACCTGGAACACCATTTCACTGCAGCTGACATGTCTACAGCAAGGACTTCCAGCTGCCAATGTTTACTGAGATGAAAAAGGTCAAAGAAATAGAACTGACCTTTTCATGTGGGCCTGCTGGGTAAACATGAGGCATTGCTAGGCTTGAAAATGGATTAAAGGGGGCAGAGGGGGAGGAAAGCTCTCACAAGAGCCTCTGAGGGTAAAATCCAGCAGTGCCTCCACTCCACTTAGTGAGATCTCAGCAGTTATTTCTGTTTCACTTTGTTAGCTTTCAGCCAAGTGTTACATCTGACGGCAGGGGTGGGTCTCTACAAGGACTGGAGAGCTCTCCTGCTTAGTCACCTAGGAAGGCAGATCCAAAATAAGCCTGTAGATGCATCCTGTATCATACTGCTATCACCACTTGAGACACATAGAAACAGTGACATTAATTTTGCATCAAGTCTTGATTTCCCCACGGTCCTCTTAGGGAGAAGGGAGCACTCAGTCTCTTGAGATGAGGTACAGAAGACACCTTAGCTGTGTATAGCTAGGATTTTTTCAGTGAGCTCTTCCCACACCCCAGCTCTTCAGCAATAAGAATAACTGAGGCACTAGCTCCAATTTCAACACTCAGCACCATGCTATCTCTTTTGTCAGTGTTAATAGGACTTTTTTTAAAAGTGTCAACGGAACAGGATTGTGGAGAGTTGTATTCACCAGACACACAGAACATGCCAGATCCAACGTCATCGTGCTGCTTCTCTGCCTTTCCACAGAAAACACTGAGCAACTTCAGAAAGCTCAAATTACATAAAGACAAGCTTTGGCCAACCCTTGGTATTTTTAAATAATCTCAGGCCAGGAGCTGACATGCGGTTTTTCAAGAAGTGAGCATCCACAACATTAAAGACTGCGTGCAGGATGACAGCAACTGCTGGGTGATGTACACCTTTGGAGATTCTGACAATAGATAGACACTAGGGAGAAAAGCACAGCACCAGGAAAGGCTGGCCTTTGGATACAAAGCAGTTGTTCTCGGTGCTTTAGAACCTCGTCTCACTGCTTCCAGACTGGGGAGGACATGCAAGGAGTAGGATTAAGGTCCCTACACAAACCCAGGAGCAGCAATAGGTGCTGTAAAGCAGCAGGTTCAGCGCTGAACAAACACAAACCCTGCACTTCTGAAACCACAGCAGGACTTTTAGGAGGACAGTTACTCAACTTGTTGTGATCATATCTGCATGAAGCTGCTATTGTGAAGTCACAAATAAAAATGGACAGCAGCCAACAATATCAAAGTTCAATAATTCTTTCTATTTCTTTTTTTTAAGTATAGCAAAGCACTGACTCAAAAAGTATATTCATCCTAACTGCATCACTCTTTCATATTGTGTTAAAATTTCAAATTTTTGTGACTGTCACCAAATCAAATGGACACAAAAATAAACAAGCAGGAAAAGAAATACATACTGACCAGTAACAGATTTACAACAGTCTTGCCATTTGAAAAGAGCACATCATCTCACAAGCCAGAGCAGTATTTCCTTTTGTGTAGTGTTTTTTTTTATTTTACTTTTTTCCTAGAACATTCAAGTGCATCTTTAATGTATTATTCAAACAGAAGCAATGATTAATTAATCAAAACTCCGTTGTATAGGGAGAAGAAAACTGGGCTCTTGTGCAACACCCGGCCAGATGCTCCAACTTAAAGGGAATCATGAGGGAGGATGTGTCAGCAATAGTGCTTAATTATGCAGTAAAAAAAGATGGGGTTTCAGAGACAGCTTTTAGGTTTTTAGCAGCATCTCTGTTCAGTGCTTCTCTTCACCATATATAGGCTACATGCCCCTTTAAGTATCCCATCTATCAGAGATACTGAAGCAAGGAGTGCTTGATCCAATCTCCTGCAATCTGGCTTGCCTGGAACCATGAGCAGCTGGATTCAAAACTGATCAATGAATTCTCCCTAAAATAGGCTGCTTTAAATGAGAAGTGTCCCTTGTGTGTGTCTCAGTACTTTTTAGGTAAGGAAGACACAGTGGTAGACTGATGTAATGGACAAGGAATCAAATCTGGAGTCAGGAGGGCTGTTCTCTGCTTTTGGCTTTGTTGAACTACATAAACCTGCTCATTTCTTGGTGTTTCTCTTTCCCCTCCCATACTACATCTTTTTAAACTTGAGAATTTAGCCCTATTAAAAAAAAAAAAAAAGGAAAATCATTTCAGATGCTTAAAACTATCCCAGGGAATCAATAAATAATCCTAATCCCGTCTAGGACAGGTTTGAGCAGTGCTGTTTCAAAAAGGAAACAAACTCTTCTCCAAGTTTGTCATGGGCACAACAGGAATCGAAACCTGCAATACCTACAAAGAAAATGCAAGCTAGGTAATAAGGGAAAAGGTAATAAGGAAAGACTTTGCACTTGAATTCAGATTTCTGTTGAAACTCCTGCTTTTCACACAAAACCATGTAACTGTCTCCAGTATAGATACTGTAGGGGTCCATCTCTGCATATCCACATGCAAGGGGGTCACAGCTGTATACAGTGATATTGCCAGGTGTCTACCATGGCCAGTTACCAACTACTGATTGATTCTCTAATTCAAGTGCCTGATCCTCCTATAACAGCTCTTTTCCTTGGTGGTTCAGCATCCCAGCCAGCAGATTATCCCTCATCCTGAGGATCTGGGGTGACCTTTGCCAGCTGCATCCAATCTTGCACCCATCTTCATTTCCACTACCAAAGTACTTTGAGATAGCCCCTTACACAGGTCAAGGCTGAATGTTTAAAAATAGAGCTCTTCTTCCAGGTCTTCCCTTCCAAGAACCCCATCTGACTTCAGTACCTGATTTCTGAATACAGGTGGGTACCCACCTCCAGGATCCACTGACTGTGTTCCCATGATGCTGTGAGCATGATACAGCCCATGATGCTGTGAGCCATCCTCATTAGCATGCACATGGCTGGTTTACCTTCAGCTCACTGTCCAGCAAGACCCCCAAGGTGGCTCCTCTGCAGACCTGCTCCCCCTTCAGTCTGTTCCCAGCCCACATTGCTGCAAGGGGTTTATTTCACCCCAGGCTCAGAATTGCACGCTTCCCCTCGCTCGGTTTGATCAGTTTGCTGTTGGCTCCAGCCTCTCTAGGCCTCCGAGTGGCAGCCCCGCCCTTCAGCTATTTATTGACTAAGACCCCAAATCTGATATCATTTGGGAAATGTTATCTCTAACAGTTTTTGTATCACAGCCCACTTCTGTTTTCTCCTACACACAGCTACTGAAAATTCCAGCCTAATCATGGTTTAACTGTCTCCTGTACTGTCCAGACATATAAAAGAAGCCATTCAGTGTTAAAATATTTATGTGTCACTCACATCCTCCCGGAGCAGGAGTGAAATAAACTACAAAACTCGCTAACTCCTCTGCCTCTGAGGCAGAAACCCAGCATTTCATACATTGCCTTTAAAGGTAAGGGCTCCCTTTCTCTCCATGCAGCATCCAACCTAAGATGACAAAGAAAACTGAATGTAGCCTTGCTCATGATTTTTTGAGCATTTCCCTCAGTCTGTGGTGTGTAAAAGCACAGCCATGCCATTCCACATTGGAAAGTGGCCTTGACTCTCAAAATCTTCTAGAGAGGTTTGTCAAAACTGCCCTCACTTTGGTTCATTAACCTTTTGCCCTTAGTTTCAGTGCACCTGCCTGCTTCACCTTTTCAGCATTTAATTATTGCCTTTTCTACCCAAGCTGAAGGCTAAGGTTTGGCCTCAGACCTCTCTGCCTGGTCCACATGAGCTCATTAAAAACTTGGTGTTCTACAACTGTAAGAAGGAGACAACAGACAACAAAGATAAAGAGGTGCTAAGAGATAAAACCATAAATGATAAAACCACTGAGTGTATGCAATGAACAAGACCAGTGTTTATTTCTAACCCTTCAGGGCCAGCACTTTTTTGCTCACCTATCTTGAAGTGGTTAAGCATGGACAACAACATTCTGCTGTCAGCAGCATTTCATGAGCTTCCTAACAGAGTTTAAAATAAAAAAAAAAATCAAAGAAGGTAGAAACTCTTCCGTTGGAGTCCCTTACAAAAAAAACCTGAGCTTTTCTCCATTTTCCATCTATGTCTTCTCTAGAGGGGAACAGGAAGCACATGGATAGCTCTGAAAGACCAATTCTGAGATTTTTTCAACAAATGCTTGTCTGTCAAAGTGAAACCAACTTCCTGAACATAAATTATTCATGTTCAAGGATAAAAGTATCAGAGTCGATAACCCAGAAGATTAGGAGATTTCTTCCATAGCACTTTTCTCCTTCTGCAGGGGCAGGCTGTTTCTGTTATTTGTAGCTAAGATTTGCCAAGAAAGTTAAACTCAGCCAAGACATCTAAAGGTCTTTTTGCATCACTTTTTGCTTCTCTCCCTACTACTGTTGATCATACAAAAAGCTGCTTCGACATTTCCACATCATTCATTCAGGCCAGGGACACAGAATACAGAATTCAAGGGGTTTTGATTATCAAACACCATCAGATTGCAGACTGGGATTTCCATCAAATGGGAGATGGGCACACAGAGCCTTCTTAAATGCTAGGCATACAAGCCATGATGGAAACATCTTTGGTTTTCCGTTTTAAGGAGCAGGGGGGCTGTTCTTTTCATGATATGCAGTGCTCTTTGAGTAGCTTGAGAAGTTTTTAATGCTCTGTAATTAATGCTATTACCCAATAATAAAAAGTATAATTGTTCAGGGTTACACATATGGAAGAATGGAAGAAATAACTGGAATTGAACTAGGATGATTTTTTCATAAATTAAAAGATACAATTTGAGGGAAGAACAAGTTACAGATTCTCCCATTATGCGAATTATGTCATACATTTTTAGGTAAAAGACTGAATTCTGCTTTTGCTTCTGTGCTCCTACTGAAGATGCTAGTCCACTGAAGAAGCCGCAGAGGTGAATCAGTTTTCATTCTCAGGGGTCAAATTCACTCATTTCTGCATTTGGTATAAACCCAGAAGTCTTCAGTAAGTCTAGTCTAAACCCTGTCTATTACACACTCCCAGCTATCAGCAGCAAGCCTCTGGGCTGCTTTTTCAATGTTTCTCATTTCATATTTTGATGCATGATTCATACAATATTTGATTTACCCCTTCATTAACTTGCCTCAAGTAGAGAAGGTTGAATGCTATTAGGTCAAAAGCATTTGAAAAATTTCCTTCTTTTCGGTTGATCTACTCAGTGAATCAATATTCTTCCTACTCATCCAGTTCTACTCTCAAGGGAAGTCAGATGTTCATGGCCCTGACCTTAAATATTGGCCCTTAGCCCATCACTTAAAATGAAAGACAGTAATTACCAAATTGGTGGACAGAACTGTCAGTTGAGAAAAAAAACAGGGAAAGACAAAGATGATTGGAAAGAAAACACAGATGCACTGAGATCTGGCTAACAGGATTTCACAAAGAGGGTGATATATTGTAGCTTGCCTCTGAGAACAAATACACTGGATCTAATATTTTTTCTGAAAACCTGTATGTTTCAGGCTGGATTTCTGAATATACAGAACTTTGATTAAATTCCTTGTATGCCAGACACGTTATCCCTTCCCCCTCAACTCTTCTGGTCAAACCCTTGGAATCTTAAGAGCTCTAGTGGTACTGCTTTATTTATCTTAACGTGACTAAAAAGATACTGCTGCTATCCGGTGTGAATTCAGGCCCTGTCCAAGAAGAGAGCATTTTGCAAACTGTCATTAGCACTATTGCCTCTTTTGAGACAAACAGAACTGATTTGTTTTACTTTTTTATTTTCTTAGGGAAAAAAGACCAAAAAAACAACACCAAGATGGTGGTCACCTAAAGCCTTCAGTATCACAGAAGCCACATTTGCACAGTTCAAGATTCAGAAGTCTTCAGCTACCCATCTCATTAAGACCTGAAAAGGACTAGGCTTGCACAGGGCAGGGACTCTTACCTCTTCAGAGACACATGACTTCAAGATATTTCCTTCTGTGCTTCCAGTCTTTGCTTTTGTAAAATTAAATTACACCTACAAATTTTTAAACCACAATGGAAAAGCATTCTCCCTCAGCATTTCTCTGGCTGGCAAACATAATGCATTTTGCAATGAGAGACTCTAAGCCAGCCTACAAAACAAAAACTCTGCCTCAGTACTGATAAAAAGTGCAATACTACTACAGGCATTTTAATATACAGCAATTCTTTTCTGTTCCCCCCTGCCTCTGAGACCAACAAAACTAATCAATGAAAATATGAAGCATGTTCTGGATATATTTCCTCTTCATCCCACACTACGTATGCCATGAAATGCCCTCATATAATCCGTGATGTTTCCCATTGTACTGTCAGCTTACTGTCACCTCAGCAAACAAGGCTTTGGAACAGCGTTTAAGCCAGTAGCAGAAACTTTAGAGGTGTCTGTTAAAAATACACGTGAAAACAATTAACAACTTAAGGGAGTTCTTTCAATAAGAAATGGGAAACATCAAATTTCCTGTGTTGATGATAACTTGAAAGAGAACAGCTACAAATTCTCAAAACAGTGCTCCCTTTTCCAAGATATTTTCTGCACATTCAAGAGAACTTCTTAACAAAAGCAATTACTTCCGAGGTCAATACAGGTGGACTAGTAATGCTATTCCTGGTAAGAGAAGAGCATGGAAAAGTATTAGTTTTCAGTAGTCATGAGAACAGATATAGGTTTGTGAGCATAATGTAGAAGCATCTAGTTTTGCCATAACTGTGTTTTATTAGGAGCAGGGGAAAGGAGCTAATCTTCCCACATACCAGAAAAAATCTGAAAGTTCAGAAAATTCTTTGAGTTGAAAGGGCATGCAGGTTCTGATGCATTTTTCACTAAACTTTTGGTTGTGACAATACAAGCTACATCATGGATATTACCATCTTATTCACTTTTTCCTCACCTCCCACCAACAGATTTGCACAGAGCACACTGTGGCAACAAACACAAACACATGAAGTCCCCAAACCCTTCCTGACCCGTGCTACAGAAGGAGAATTTAGTGATGGGGAATTTAATTTTCTCTTCCAAGTACTCAAAGTGAATCGAAGTTGACATGCAGGGAAAAAGACACTGCTTTGCTTAAAACAGTTCCCCTGCCACTACTGAAAGCTCTTCCATGGTACTTATCTCTCCACTTTGGAGCTAAAGAGACAGAGCAATGCTGGAGAGAGGAGCACTCGGCACATGAAGTATTTCCAGGTAAAACACTTGCCATGTGCCTTCCCCAAGGTGATCTCCATCCACAATTTGATCTGACAAGCTTTTTCAGACAGTTTGCAATTCTTTCACCAAGTGGCCATGTGTCCTTCACTTGCAAATTGTTGCCATGCCATTTATATAAAATAATCAGTCCGAGTCCTGTTGACTGGATAGATGTGTCCTAAGGTATGCCTCCATACTCCTTGGCTACATAAACACAATGCCAGGGTTTCCTCTATACATATGTATTTCACTATAATTTTGTTTATAAATAGATATAAACTAAAAACAAGAAACTCCCCATTCTGTCATTATAACTCAGCATAATGATATATTTTACTTGTATACCTCACTATACAATGTGGTACACTAGTATAGATGCCTTCTGATTACTCTTTAGAAATAAGAGAACCTTAATTTGAAATATTTACCAGTCCAGGAGGATGTTTGTACCCAATGCCAGTTTTAATTTACCACGCAAGTCCTAATTAGCAGATACAGTATATTTATTTCAGGCAGTGACAGCTGGTTTTTTTAAAATAAAAAAAATATTTAGAGAGAGAAGATGTCACTGATAAGTGCATTTTTACACATATACATTTACATGCTTCAGATATCAATTATAATGTATTAACTGAATAAACAGCAGGATTATCACAGCAAGTTTGTAACTTTTTTTTAAGTCTTTGACACTTGTGACAAAGTTTATGACAGCTCCAGTTTGTCATCTGAGAGAATTTTTTTGATTCAATATCAAGCAAGTCTATCACGGGTTGGCTCAGGTATGGATTTGCTTTTAAAAAATGAGCTGAACTGCTTAGTCATAACAAGTGCCAACTCTATTTTAAAGATCTTTAATATTTACCTTTATGTGGCACTGTTATGGGATGCTGGAAAAGTACCATCCTTAGCCTGAAGATGTATAACCCGCTCCTGGACTGCTGTCAACCTCAAAAATGACAGCAGGAGCAGAAAACCTCACTCAAGTGGTAGATCTTTGATCACCCCTCTCTTCCAACTCCTCATGTAAGTGGGTGATTTAAGATGGACTGTAATACAGAAAGATCTCCTAAGATCTAGGTAAGATGGTGATTGAATGGCCCTTTCTCTTCCTGATCAAAGTGTGAAGTCAAAATCTGTCTTTTAAGCAGTTGATTTTCCTCAGCTATCCACTAGATGAATAAAAACCTTTGAAACAGTTGGTCCAAAAGGAAGTACATCTCACCTGTCAAGAGAGATGTGGCAAGAATAGGTCCGCAGACTGCATTGGCTTTTAAGTGTTCACGAGCTTTTTGTGCAAGTATGAAAACATTATCATTGGTTTCCAGATCAAACTGCTGCACAGAAAAATACGATCTACATGAGGGAAATCATACCTGCAGTTTTTAAGAAAGAAGCCTTCCTGACCCTTTAAATTCGGGAACAAAAAAAAAAGAGCATGCAAGAATTCAGGGTTAACAGAGTCACTAGTAACAGTCTGCCTCTAAGGATTGTGTCAGCAGTACTGTGTGGATCCAGTATCCAAGAAATCTTACGTCCTTTGGCACATAGAAATCACTGTTCATTTTCCACAGTAGATGCTACTTTTTACTTAAGACAGAATTTGTCTGAGATCATTTTAGTTTTCTAATGCTCGTTGTCCAGACTGAACTCACAGACCTCCATTATTCTCAATGTAGGAAAACAAGCAGTCCCAAAGGGAGCTGTCTCTGATGTGTCTGCAGGCACAGGGTTGGTAGCAGACTCCACATCCAACCTGCAGCTAGCTACACCTTACATGTCACAGTTGAATACAGACTGGTATTAAATACTAAATGAAATGTTTCTAAACAAAAAACATCAGTCGTCTTGCATTGCAGAGCCATTGCTGGATATTTATACCTAATAGTTACACCTGACAGGTTTCCCTGTTGTAGAAACATTATTTCAGCCAGCATCGCCCACACTATATGAAACTCAAATCCAGATGCACATCAGTGAAAGACAGCAGCTTAAATATAGTTTGGTGTAGTACACTACTTGAAGATCAATAAAACTTTTCAAGGGCAAGAAAGACTAAGTTGCCAGCGCAGAACAAGAAAACAAACTCTTATAGATTTGATCTCACCTTGCCTACATCATAGCCACGGACAAGTCAGCAATATCAACACTGCAGTAAGAGTAGTGCCAATGAAATGTCAACATACAGAAGCTATGTTTAAGAATAATTCCCAATTCCCACTGATTTTAGCACAAAACTTCTCTTACAAGGTTAACTTTTACTTCAGCACCCAACTCCACCTAAGGCCTCAACTAGAAAATTTTGATATACCTTTAGTTTTGTAATCAGCACAATGAGGACAATGAGGTTTACTTCCTGCTTTTTGGGGAGCTATGTGGAGTCATTAATTGCTCTTCACTGTGAAGATGAACTCTGTTCTATGCCAAGTTAGAACACAATCCTAAGGCCAAGCAGAAGAAGCATTATCTAACACAGGTGTACCTGACCAGAATAGACTTAAAAAGAGGAAAAAAATCTACCTGTTGGCTTACTAAAACAGGTGCTACACACAAACAGTGGCAGAAGACAAAAGCAAAAAGAAAAAGACAACACCTAAAGAATAGAAAGATAAGCCACTCCTGCTTTATGTCAAAGACTACATACTCTGGAGAACTTGCCTCAATTCCCTATTTGGCTACAAGCTTTTCTGTCAAAGCTGAGTCCATCTAGTTTCTCTGTACTTCTATTCCACCTGCCACTCCAGGAAAGACAAAATCACTGTGTTTGCATTATCCACACTACAGGGGAGGATTAAATGATTAGCTTAATTTCACATGAATGTGGATATGTAGTGCAGTCTAGCTAAGACCACCCCCCCACCAGAACTCAGTATGAACTGATTTTTCTTCCAAAAAAACTCAAAAGTGAAGTGCATATCCTTATTTTTTTGTTGTTGTTGTTGTTTCCTGAACACTGCACACTCCTGGAAGTAGCAGTCTAACTCTGGTATCTGCAGATGGCAGGACACCAAGCAGGGACCACAATCACGATGCAAAGAACAAATGCAAATACAGGCTTTTTGCGTACCAGAATTTACACAGAAGCTCCTCAAAACCCAAAAGCTTTGTCTGAATATTTCATTCAGCAATACTGAATTCTGCAGCAGCTAAGAACGAAATAATCTTAACTCTAAAAATTAGACATAACTTTTTATTATCGAATGATAAAATTACTTTTTGTCCCACTTTCCTCTCATCACTAGTGTCTCTGCTAAGACTGGATCCCTTAGAAACATTTTTTATGAAATGTATCCACTCTAAAATAATTCTCCCCAGGAATAATTATAAAAGAAAGAACTTTCATCTATAATTAAATCTGAAAAAAATCTTACCATAATCAAAGGTAATTTAGACCTTCCACCAAGAGCTTAGCACATATTGCCAATGATAAATTTCAAGAAGTTGCCTGGGTTGGGTCCATCTTTTTAACAAATAGAAGTGTGAGGAACTTTCTATTGTATTTCAAAAAAGATTTTCAATTGAGTAGCAGACTCAGCAATGTCTCATTCAGGCTCTTAAACTAATAAAGGCCCAATCTAAAGCTCGTTAGGAGAAAGAATCATTCCAACAATGTCTCTGAACTTTGTATCAGGCTCTGTGAGAAAGCAAAAATTTCTTTTTGTGCTATACTTTCAGACCAGCAAGGGGAAAACCATCTTGCCATCAGCATCAACAATAAAGTTTATACTCTGCAGTAAGGACTGGATTTCAAAGGGTGTTTGTTCCTCACTTGAACTTCAGATAACTTTGTGGAAAAACAGCTGCTGGTAATACTTAAGTATTGTGGCAAGAGATAAATGACTTTAAAATGCTGGTCTCTTCACAGGGTGTAGTAGCTGAGTGCCATAGCCCCACATAACAGTGGTGGGAAGTATGATAATGGAGGGAGGAGGTAGAGTCATGTACAGTCCAACATGGACACAGTCCAGTTCACAAGCCCATCCTGGGGGGAGCATGGCAGATCCCAGGAGAAGGGGATCTTAAGGCACAAGAACTACAAATATCACAAGACACTTTGGACTTCTTTCAAATTGATACATTTTTCCAAAAAACTTGAGTTTTGAGGGTATCTGTCCCTAGTTATGTTTAGGGGCTTTCCCCCTTCTTTGCTTGGATGTTGGGTTTTGGGGGTTTTTTTTGAAAATTAGCACTTTTCACATACACTACAAGAACAAAAATTAGTTAAAAATGGGCTTTGTCTAACATCCAGTCAGGATCCCTCCATCCCTGTACTGGGTTCCCTACAGTTTTAGTAGTGAGCAGACCAGAGCAGCACTTCTGAGCAGCACAAATACCTTTTTTGCACATTTCCCCATAGATTCAGTCCTTCTCATGCTGAGCTGCCCTTTCTTACTGTGAACTGCTGCTGGATTTGCACTGCACTGCTATTTGGTTTCCCTTTAAAAAAGAAAAAAGGGGGGGGGCCATTCTGTTTTCAAACAGACAGGTTGCTTTGTATCTTCAGAAAATAAATGCTTGAACACATTCAGAAGCAAGATTGTTATTTTCTTTTTAAATTACAAAATATATTTTCTTTTTTTTTTTAAGTTTTGTTTTGCCAAAGTTCAGAAAGAGCATTCAGTGGTACACTGGTGAATTCAAACACTGTCTGGCAAGTAGATGGGACTGCTGCAGAATGGGAGAGCCAGGGAAGAAGGGACTGCTCACAACTCTGCTGGTAACCTGGGTGCATCCCTCACCCCACACATCTCATCTGGATGCAAGCTCTCTGGGGCACATTGCCTGGTGTACAAATTTTTATCACCTGCAGGAATTGTTCCAGTTGTCTAATCTGGCTCCCCACAAGCAGTTCAAAGAAAAACCTCAAAACACAGCAAAAAGTATCCTATTAATCCATGCAAATCTCATGGTTTGGATCCCTCATTTTCTTTGAGATTTCATCCCCTCTTCTCATTCTTCTATACCTCTGCCCAAACATCCTCCTCCCTCTTCTGACTGCTCCCACTGCATGCATCTCCTTAACAATCTCTTCACCTCTTGCACACACCTGAGCCACAAATTCCTTCAGCTCCAAAATTCATTCTGGTGGTTCTGTGTGGGCAGGAGTGATATTTACAACTCAAAGGCCCATGGCAAGGCAGAGCCAGATTACAGGTCTCTGGAGATTGTTTCCCCACTGTACAGAATGCTCTTGCTCCATTGCCAACCATGGCTTCCTCTTAAAATGGCTACAGCAGCTCACCTGCAGCAAGCTGAGGTCCCATTTTTGACAAGAAAAGTGCAGATATCACAGACAGTAACTGCATATCCCTTTTCACATTCAGTAGATGATACTTAAAGGCCAATTTTCTAAGCCATGTTTTGTTGGCAACGTTTTATGAAGTAGGTTGTACCTTCCAGGTCAAAAAAAACAACCAAGCACAAATGCTGCTGCAGCACCACATTACACACATTGGTTATAGGATTTGCAAGACAGCTGAAATGGTAACCTCTGCTCCTCAGCTATTCCATTGATTCAAGCTGTTAATGCTGCACATGCGTGAATAGAATCTGAAACCAAGGCCAAATCTGCAAGAGTTGAGCCAGCTCCCCATCAACAGAGGGGGGATTTGTAGCAGCTTAGGATCACCAATTTGAAGATTTAGTTTGAACAAGCAAGATTTTGATTTGGAAGCACTGGAACTGAAGAGGGTATCGTAGATTTTCAAACCAAACCGCTAAAACCTAGTTCTTTAGACTAGGGATGGTCAGCACTGGTATTAAATATGCATGGCTACCCAGATAGAGGCACAGATGATGCAGCTGCCTACTCTGGGATGTTTTCCAGTGTCACCTACCAGCAGAGCTCTCTGCAATGTGAGATCTCAGTCCAAGTAACCTGGCTCCTGCCCTGATGGTGGAACACACTGCTCCCTTAAACTGCTTTCCTTTCCACCCACCTTGCAGGGACCATCTTTATGGGTGAACATCTGATGGGCCACACTGAATGCTCAAACCACCTTCTGGATGGCCCATACCTCCAGGGGCTCCCAGTGAGCCTCCAACTCTGCTAGTATTGTCACCGTGGTGATACCTGTATGTAGATATCTCCTCAGGTACAAGTCCATGAAGGCCAATACCAGCCCTGCAGGACCTCAGCAGTGGTCCTCTCCCAAGGGTACAATTCAGTCCCCAAAGAGGACTAGATTAACCAAGCTGAGTATTTTTATAAATACTAAGTTCAAACTGAGGCTACACACAGAGTAAGTAAACACCCTGTCCTGTTCCTAAATACAGCTCTTCACTGAGAGACCCAAAATAACTTCAAGGCTGGGCTATGGCCTTTTGCCATAGGGAGCAAACTGAGGCATAAAGACAAATCAGTTTATCTTTCTGCCCTCAGACATGCAGAACTGGGACCCAGGTCCTCTGAGCACTGCAATAATGCTCCATCCAGTTGAAACATTAAGTATATTCTCCTGAAGGAAGGCGGCAGGGTGGAAGTGGTTTTGATGGCTGGGGCATTTCAGCCTGGAAAAGAGAAGGCTCTGGAGAGACCTAAGAGCACCTTCCATTCTCTAGAGGGGGGGCTGCAAGAAAATTAGACAGGGACTTTTAACAGTTTTATCACTTGTAGTGATAGGACAAGTGGTAATAACTTTAAACTGAGAGTAGGTTTAAACCGGATATTAGGATGAAATTCTTTACTGAAAGGGTGGTGAGACACTGGAACAGGTTGCCAAGAGAAGTCGTGGATGCTCTATCCCTGGAAGCGTGGGCTGGGTGGGGCAACCTGGAGGAACTTGGTCTACTGAAATTGTCCCTGACCATGGCAGGGGGCTTAGCTTTAGATGATCTATGATGTTCCTTCCAACCCAAAGCATTCTATGATCTTTCCAGGCTTGGTGGGCAATCTGGCACTCTCCAATCCAGCTGTTCAGTATGCAGAGTCAAAGGGAGGCTCAGCTCTAACTCAAAGGGATTTAATAACCAATTGCAAAATGCTTCTACCAAATAAAATCCTGTCCCTTCAATACTTTGAAACATTTTTCATGCGCAGCTTCAATCCAGAAAACTAATGAAAACAACACAAACAAAAGGAGATTCAGCTTCTGAACAGTAATACAAATATATGCAGACAATTCAAATAATTCTTGCTGCCTTAATTCCCCGGAGTTGTAACTGCATATATTAAACAAAGCTCAGGTATTAAAAGTCCATGTTTCCAAGCAATGAAATTGATGCCATAAACATCCCTGGATCCACTTTTAGAACTACCCTAAATAGCCCATCTCTGCCTTGTTTAGCTGTCAGGTTTCCACTATTTTTGTGAGCATCTTGACACTGTCTCACCTCTCTGCTTCCCTCAGGATCTTACTCTGCATTATTCAGGATTCCTCAGGCTCAATATCCAGCTCCATGTTCCCAGCATACCTTGGTCACCCTGGCCACATTAGCTCTCAGTTCACTTCCCTTCAAATCTTTCATGGCTTTACTGGCAACCAGGTGTACCTTCCAAGTATAAGCCACCCCTTGTCCAGCATCTACCACACTGTGTCCTTGTATTAAGTCCGGGACACTTCTTCAATATAAGTACCAATGCATATCTATGCTGTGCTTCTGACATTTCTGAAGTGTTCATTAGTGTGGTGCCCAGATATTAAGCAGTTAAAGAGTTGTTCTAACCTTCCTCATTATGTACTTTGAGCCTCATTAAATATAATAAAATAATGAAAAAATATAATAAAGTAAAATCCTTTCCTGAGGTACTTAGTGATTGACTGCTCTTCAAATATTTCAAGAAAATGACTGATTGGGAATTTGTGTCAGAATAATTTGCAGGTGGAAAAATTCTTAAAATGAATTTCCCATAGATGATTTTCAGATCCTTTTCCTTCTCTTCCTGCTGCATCTAAAAGGGATTTTGTACCAGTGGAGCAGGGGGGATCAAACCAATACCTGCCTAGTGAATCTGACAAGTAACATCCAAGCAGGCTGATGGAAGTAGAGTGCCCCAATTTCTTCCTCTCATCTATACAATCTCCTTTACTTTTAAGAATACTCATGGATCTCTGTGGAGACGGCCCTGACTGCCTCCATTTCTGGCAACTCAGTTGGAAGGCTCTTCTTGACCTCACTTTTTATCTGTAAACAGATTGGGAATGAGGTTTCTAAGTGAGCAGTAAGAGAGCTATACTTAATTTCAGTTCTCCCAAAATTTTTTTAACCCTTTGAGGGGAAAAAAAACAAACAAACCATATTTTCACATATCACTAATTATTTTAATATTAATGAGAGAAATGCCAGTCAGCTGTACTGACAATTGATCCCAAGTAGTTCCTATATTGGCTGTGTTTAGAATATTGTCAATACCATATCCACACACAAACCAATTGACAGTGCCTCTCTTTGGTAACCACATTCTGCATTAGCTTATAGGGAGCTCTTAAAGTCAGAGACCATCAGCAGCTGTAACATCAGAATACCAAAGTGTTATTGTGCTATTTTCTATAATCTTCCACATGAGAAAACTTCATCTTCTCAGTAAAATGCTTTCTTGTTCTACACTTTGAACCAAAATGATTTTCTACATGAAAGTATTGACACTACATATTCATAAGACAGTGTATTTAAACATGAAAAAGCTGAGCAGGTACAAACTACTAGTCAGCAACTCACTCAGTAGGAGCATTATTATTAACTACATTATTCTTTCAGGGAATGAATCCCTCAGCCCTGCAAAGAATTTAGGCAGACTTAAATAGCCCCATTCAATCAATGCGATCTCACCTCTTTTCCTGACTCAACGTTTACTCTACACATCCCAAAAGTATTTTAAAATTCCTTTTGCCCAGACCTGTAAACCCTTCTTTATCCAAGTAGTCGTTCTTGCATCCCTATTCTCTAAAGTTCCAATTACTTATTGAGTGAATATCAGCAGAATTTAACTGGCTCAATGAGAGAATCAGTTTTCCAGTTGATGCGTACCAGCAGTTTAACAGTGAGGTTCACAAATACAAGATGCTGGGGGGAGGGGGAGGGGGGAAGAAAGAAAGAATGAAAAGAGATGAAAAGCGTGGCATATAAATTCAGCTGGAAAAGCGAAAACAAACAAATATTGGAAACAAGTTAGGTCAAAGAGGCTGATTTCAAGTGATCTCACACAGATTACACATAGCAGAAAAGGCAAGACTATACTGTCAGTAAACAGCTACTTTAGCTTTCAATTAACTGCCTATTCACTGCTCATTTTCTCTGCAGCTGCAGGCCCAAAAGCCAGACTCTGCATCTGCAGTACAATTCCTGCACCCATGGATTCCTCCACCAGTAAGTGATGTTTCTCTGCATTTACACCCTACAGTCAGTTTATTCCCAGCTCCAGCTGAGCAGCAGCCAAGGAAACAGAAATGTAGCTCAGAGGAGTTTCTCACTGTGCTTCATTCAGACTGACTCAAACAGGGAAAAAAGTGTGAACTCCTCCTGATTCGATAACAAGCTTAACCACAGCAAGAGTACTGCCCAAAGGGTGCAGATGTAGTAATACATATATTCACATACATTCACATTCAGAGGTCACCAGATATGTTCCCCTTTCCCTGATCCCCAAAAATCAACCCTCTCTTCTGACACCCTTCTTTTAGTGAGCAATTCCCCACTTGCTCTCCTAGACTCAAAATGTATTTGCCAGTCTAATTTAAAGTGGGTTACCAAGGTGCATCTGCTTTATCTCTCATCTGTTTGTGGGAGCCCCAGAAGGCAGTGCACACAAAAGGCTGAAAAACCCTACAAAACTCTTCCCAACTGGACTGCCTGTCAGCAGAAATGAATTACAGCAAGGGGAGCTGCCACATTGCTATCAACACAGAAGATCTGGGATCAGCTAACTGGTTTTAACAGGTTCTCCTCGGCCTTAAGCAGTGACAAAATCCATAAACCACACTTTCCTTATAGGAATGTGTCCAGATGCAGGGAACAACTAAAAAGGAGAAAGGGATGTAGACATGCTTAGGACAGTATCACACTGGAGCAGATAAGCAGAGTGTCCAAGTGATTTAGGAGCCTTGATCACAACTCTAACAGTGACCAAGGGAAACATGTGAACCCCACTGCCTCTTTCAGTTCCTCCATTGTTTCTAAGCAATAGGTTTGCACTGGAATGCTCTGGTTTCCATACGCTTTCCAAAGAAAGCAAGGCTTTGGCAAGCTGCCCTGTGACTTGCAGGTGAATGTGTCTGCAGCTCTCCCCTCCTGCTGCAGTGCTTGAACCTCCTGGCTGACTTGGATCAAGGTTTAAAGCTGCAGTAACACAGAAAAATCTCTCAACAAGCCAGGCAGGTGGGCACAAAAGAGACAGCCAAGAAATATCTCCTGGGAATGCTCTTTCTACAGGAAAGGCTAAGCTTACCTCTTATTGAACACCTGTGAAGCCTAGAGAGAGAATCAGAAAGAGAAAGAAAATCCTCATGAAGTCTTGGCCCAGGGGAAAGTTTCAATCAGCGCTGGCAATGAACCACAAGACAAAGCCATTGGAAACCAAGCTCCAGTACTTCTACTCCACACAGAACTACTTATTTAAAGTATCTCTTATTTGAGGATCTCAGCAATTTAATTAAGTAAATGGCCCTCAGAGGCAGGTAAGTATCATAATGCTTATGTTACAGATGGCTTGCACTGGAGCACTGAGCAGTTAATCGAGTTACCCATGACCACACAGGAGTGGCAGCACAGCAACCCACGAGTCCCGCCTTTCTGGGCTTTTTCTCCAGCTAATAGAGACACTCAATTTGATTCACATTTGCAGGTCTTTACAGCAGTCCCACAACACAAAACCCAGTTAGCCCCATCTGCATAGGAGGCCAGAACACTGTAATGAACTGGCAACTCCTGACTTCTCCTGAACCTCTTCCCACCTGGCTCAATGTGAAGACTGGCGTGCCTCACAGCAAATTTGCCCAGCTGTACCTCTGCTCTGGTTTTGCATGAAGAAACATGGCCACGTCCACGCCAGGCATTATATCTGGGTTCAAGAACAATCACACTGGGCACCAAGCAGCTCACTGACCTCTGCCTGTGAAGCTGATGAGCTTCAGTCGTCCAGTGCACAGGCTCTGGAAACCAACCTCCCGGGCCAGCCTTCCCGACACTGTGTGTATGGGCAGTAAGTCTGGCCTTGGATGCAGTCCCAAAACTCAGAGCAGATGGAGATCCTCCTGCAGATGTACAGGAAAGTGGTAACAAAACCTTGTCCATCTTGCAATCAGCTGTCCCTGATAATTAAGACTTCATTTTCATTTTAAGTAATTCCATCACATCAGGTGTATTTATTGCCAAATTGTGGGTTGTTTTCTCTTTTTCCAGTTTTCAGCCTTGTGATTTTTCTTGAGCTCCAAGGCACTCAAAGCTGAGATTTACGTGAAGTCAGAGTACTGCTTACCAGCTGGCTAGAGGTAGGCAAATAGCACCTTTGAGACCAAAAATTAAAATATAAGAGAATGAAAAAATAAAACAGATCCTCCCATTCCTAACTTTACATCTCCCATTGCTATAAAAGATGTTAGATGTTTGGCACAATCTGCTTCTTCTAGCAGCTGGAAAGCTGGATTGTGCACAACAAAAAGAAGACATCAGATATGTCTTGCATGGAAAAATTTCAGTTCCCATGAGAAATCAGAACCATAGGATGACACAGCTTCAGCTATGAAATCTTTTGTTCATTAAAATAGTACCGATGGTAACATCATTATGGCTAAATAATAGTTTTAGCAAAAAATACAGCATGGTATACAAATAGCAAAGGTATGAAATCAAAGAAAGGAAAGGGTCTGTCTGTATATAAAGTAAATATGGCAGTGTGACAAATCATAGGGATGAAACGCAGCAGAAAACAGAAGCGGAGAAATACATTTTGATTCTTTTAGACTGTATAAGTTGATCACTTAAAATGGAGTGATCTACCATTGAACTAGGCAAACTATGGGATGACTGACAGCAGAGAACAACAGGCTCTTGTTGAGGTATTTACATATTTGTGCTCTGTGAGGCTATTCAGCATCTACAGCCCCCCAGGGACATTAACTGCTGGGTTCCCAGCCTGCACACAGATCTGGAGCTAGAGACATGTCCACTCACCCAAAGACAAAGCACACCAGCCTCATTATCTGGTACCATGGCAGTTTGCAGGGCTCCTCTGATGGGAAAGGCCCATTGGTAATGCTGTAGCAGCGTAACTGCAGTGTGCCAGTGTTTAAAAAAACAAACAAACAAACAAACAAACAAAAAAACCCCAAAAAAACCAACAAATCCAAGAAGAACATTAAGCCCATTCTCAGCTTTGTATGGTTATTTATTTTAATTAAATCATTAATAAAATTTAATTACAAAGTAATAAAACCCCAGTTGGATAAGCACTAGTTAACATACCCATGGAGCTTTAACACTACTGAAGTGTAATTTATTCAGTCTGATACACCAGTTCAATTAAACTTGAGGAGTGCTGGTTTCTCTGCATGTAATCCTCATCTAGCTCAGTCATCCAGAAGTTAAGGGAAAGATTGTTTCTTAATTTATCAAAGTTAGAATTTTCCAGTCTCTTTTAGAATAGGAAGGAAGCATAGACAGTGTCACTTCCAAGCAACGTCACTAACTTATAGATGCAAAGGAGAATTTCTTATTATGTTGAAGGAAACACACAATCACATCATGCAGCCGCCGTTTAGGACTGAGACATCTCCTGGATTATCAAATGTGTTGTTAAAGGCATCCTATTCAAGAGAAGAAAAGGGGTAAACAGAAAACTCCCTAAACTGAAACTGACTCCGAGTTAACAGCCCTGAAATGTTTTGAGAGGTTTTTTTTTTTTTTTTTGTTAAACCATGCTCATGCTTCAAACAATTGCAAGTTGCTAAGTGCTCAGAGAAAATAATCACCTACATCAAGATGCCTGAAGGAAATCTCATCTTCCAGACACACATAACACGAGCAAGTACAGAAACTATGTTGTGTTTATAATCTGCTTCTTGTAAATAGAGCCAAAATTCTCAGCAGGGGCTGGGGAACAGCTCACTGAGGAGGTACAGGGGTCCTGGCAGGCAGCAAGCACACCACAAGCCAGCCCTGCACCCTGGCAACAAAGGTGGCTGGCAGCCTCACAGGGCACAGGAACGGGATCCCAGCCAGCAATCAAGCCAGGCGATTATTCCCTCTGCTCTGCACGTGATAGATACCATCTACAGTTTTTGCACACACACCCCCCCGCGCAGAGAAGCCTTTAATAAAGTGGACCTTGCTCAGGGCAGAGCTGTCCAGACAGAGGGGATGGAGCACCTATGCAGAAAGCCAACAGGAGCAGGGCCATCTCAGTCCAGAGAGGACATGGCTTTGGGAGGCTTCAGAGTTGCCAGCAGGGAGCTCATCAAGAAGAGGAGGCAATCTTGTCACAGCAGGGAAAAGTGGGAGAATGAGGGAGCAGGTGGAAGTTGAAACATGAGGGGATCAGCCTGGACACAAGGGAAAAAGATTTCCCCAGTGAGGAGAGTCAGGCAGTGGGACAGGTTGCCCAGAGAAGTTACACAGCCTTTATCTGAAGAGGTTTTCAAGATCCAACAAGGAATAGCTCTTATCCACCTAATTGGACCTCAAACTGTTCTTGCTTTGAGTAGGAGGTTAGACTAGAAATTTCCTGAGCTCTCTCCCATTCCAAGTTATGTTTGTTTGAGGCACTCTGCTGCAATGCAGGCAGTCTACGCTAAAATGTGTGAGCACAGATACAAAACCTCGGGGGCTTCTCTTGGAATGTATATGTAGATTGATGGTTTAACTTGTAGAGTTCTGGTTGTTCTTTGGACCCAGAGTCTTATTTGCCTGCACAGGTGGTGTGCATGCATTTGTGTCCACATAGCAGGAGGGGAAGCTGTTACATCTATGGCTTCTTTCCATTTTAATATATCTGGTACTATGGCATGTTTTGCTTACTAGAGTGCAGGAGTGAGCCTGCAGCACTGAAGTCCACACTTGTACCTGCTTGTAACAGGCACCTGCCCCTGTGTTAGCCTTCTCATCTTTGTTCCACCTGGTCCACAGATGTTCAAGTCATTCTTTGGGATTTGTTTTTTTATAAATCCCAGAGTGCTGCACATTGTGAAATACCTGGGCTTGGTTGCAAACCAATTTTGTCATTACATGAATGTTTATCATACAGCTCTGAATCAATTATCAAAATTCAAAACTCAAGTATGTCAGCCAAAAATGACAGGTAACTTTAAAGTAGAATTGATCATCTGGATCATCAACACCCGTATACTAGTAATTACACGGACACATCATGATCACAGCTTGTGTTTAATTTCAAAAGGTGACCAACAACATCAGACGGGGCCAGGGCAAAGGAAACAAAACTAAGTTGGGAGACAACACTCCTCTTTCTTTGGAATGAAACAAACAAGGGAAAACCCAGCTGTTCCTTCTCCAAGATACTCTGAATCATCTGCTTCTAGTTATCACTAAAGAGTAATAAATAATCACAAGTCAAACCTTTTCCTTATAATTTAACTGCTTATAATTATATATAATTATATAATATATAATTTATAATTTAACTGCTCATGTTAACATAGTTCCTTAGCTGAGTCTTTTCCCTGTCATGACCAAGCAGCCTGAGGCAAGTCTAACCCTCACGGTCACACCGATGACTTAACACAGGAGGATGGAAAGTACACAGACTGCATCTTATTCCTTGCCTCTTATTCCTCCTCCACTGCAAGTCTCTGCTTTCCTGATTTCTGTCTCTCAGTCCTTCACTGAATGTAGGGGGGGAAAGCCAACAGGAGCTTTGTGCAATTCATGTTGATTGTGAAGCACTGACCTCCCACCAAGAGCTCAGCTGCTCCATAGCTGGGAGGCCTGTGCTCCTTCCTGCCTATTTCATTTTGATAGACCAAGACTCCCTGGAGTTTTACTAACATATTTATGCAGTGTGTGGGTTATCCCAACAGCCAATAAATCTTATTATCTTTCCTCCACAAGTCCTGATAGCACTGAGTGATTGATGCACTAAAACTTGGTATAAACATGGAGATAAACATCCACCATTCCTTTCCTTCCTTGTCTTTACAGCACCAGCAGTTTAGAAGTGACAACCCATTGTTTCACTTTAGCACAGCTGTTCTAAAAATGCCTGAATAACATCAGAGGCTATGCAGAAACATTCATCTTTACATCTTGGGGGAAATAGTGGCTTTACAGAGCTCATTTCCTCCCACAACCCCCCTTCTTTTTAAAGGAAAGTACCTGGATAGTGCTCTTAAAATTGGCAATGATAGATGCCTAACAGCAGCATTTAAAGCAGTGGTACCCAACTTCTGGTTCCTGGAGAATGATATACCAGACTATGGCCACATGGAGCTGTCATGCCTTCCTTGGGAGGAAGGAAAAGATTCAGCTATTCAGAATATTAAATGTTCTGTATTTTACCTACTGATCAGCAAGGCATGCAGACCACTGACTCAGAGAGACTGAAAGAAACCATAATCATCCTATGGAAAGCTGCTGCCTCAAACAACTGGCATTGCAAATAAACACCAGTAGAACAACTTGCTAAAGGTTTCCCAAGCTACGAACCAAACCAGGTGCCCCAAATCCCTTCTTGGTTTCTCTTCAAGACAGGTCAATTCTCCAGCCTACAGACACCTGAAATACATGATCACTTTGTCTGCTAGAATACAAATTACCTGGAGAGTAAAAAACCTGAAGGATGTAATGAAAGCTATTGTTTCAAATCTTTTTGCTCCTGTAGATTTTCCCCCATATTGAGGTTCTCTTCAATAATTTCTTAGACTCTATCCAACCTTGGCCTGGGCAGGACAGAATATTCCTTTCCACCCTCCAAACACAGAAAGCCCCAGCTCATGCCTAGGAAAAGCTGCAAGCTTACACATACACATAATTCTTTGGCCCAAAACATGGCAAAAGACACCAATATATTAAATTCAAAGCATAAGAGAACACGTAGTGAGCTGCAGAGTCTAGTTTAAGAGAAAGGACCAAAAGAAACATATTCTGCCACAGCCAGATGCTGCACTGTTCTCCAAAGGATTAAAAAACCTGAAGCACAGTAAGAAGTCCAGTGTGCTGGCTGCAGGATAAGCCTGAGTTAAAATATATCCCAGTCTGAGAAATTAATTTGTTTCATCCCAAACAGGAACACTACATTGGGAAAGAAAATTGAACCAAAGCATCCCAAGTTCCACACAGATAGGCATCAATCATTTGACTCAAAGGACAAACCAAAAGGTAGAAATTAAGTGAAGTATCAATATCATTTTTCCTTCTGATATCCCCTTTGTTATTTGTAGTAAGAGTTGCTCAGAAAACCTATGGCTTTCTTTTGCAGGAAAACACATTGGAGAAAAATAATCTTCTCAAAATGTTTATTGAAATTTCTTGATTGAATTTTGATTTATTTGATTTGTAGACCGAGCTTTTCTTTGACCTTGTACACAAAAAGAATGTTTCTTTACACTTCATTTCAAAACAGCATTTAGAGTATAGGTGGAGAACAGAGAAGAAAATGGAACGGGGACTATTTTTGCATTTTCTATTTCTTAAATATTTACAGTAGAAAAATTGGAAAAGGGTAGAGGCAAAAATCCAGAAAGAATGATAGGGTTAGAATGATGCTGGTTTTTAACTGGAACCAGGAGTTTTAGTCATATGAAATGAAGAAAACAGTTAAACATTATTTAATTCATTTTAATTTGACTAAAACATACAATGCTGTCAAAACAAATATGATTTTGCAGTACATGCTATCTTCACTTCCAAAGAGTATTAACACTGGTAATACTTAATACTGAAGAAAAAATAATTTCATCTTTTTAAATCCCTAGAAGCAATAAAACAACAATTCATCAGTTCTACATGGTTTAAAGGAAAGCAGATGTCCAGTATGCCACATTAGTTTATCACACTGGAGAATGAAACATAAAGCAAATAAGAATTTATTGGCTAAGTACCATCACCACAAATCTGTCTCCTCTTTTACCTTGGTAATAAGTTAATCTCCTCAACTTCGTAATAAGGAGCACACTGCAGGACACAGGAGGGCTAAGCATGGCAGTTGATTCACTTTACCTGACTGGCAATTTGGCCCAAGTCAGAAGTGCCTCAGAACAGCAGGGGATGGTGTTGCATCATGGTGAAATTCATCTCTACTTTTCCTCTACCACTTTAGGGCCACAAAACCAGTAGGTATTTTCTGTAAGCTAGAGCAATCACCAGAAAAATGTCCCAGGGCTGGGAGGGAGCATCAGCTTCTTCCTCCACCACAGCAGAGACCAATGACTGCTGGTGAGAAGCCAGCACAAGGCAGTGCTACCCAGCCTATCACTCAGCATCATCTGTAGTAAAATAAAACCAGGCAATACAGAAACTCCAAAACCACTTGATTTAAAAACACCACATAAAATTCTCACCCTGAAGTGTTTATTTCTATTTAGATGTTCTTCAGTTTTGCTCAGTTCCCGCCACAGACTCTAGAGCAGCAGGGAGAAAGCACTTAAACTGTCAACCCTGATGTGCTGTGCCACGCTTACACCTACAAGAGCCACGGGGTGCTCAGCCTGCTGCAAACCTCAACAGAATCTAACAGGGCACGTGAGCTGTGGGTTTAAGGCACAGGTGGCTTAGGGGGCATTTCAGCAAGATTCACTGGGTTTGCTTTGGCATATGAAGTAAGAGTTTGCCAGGTGCATCCTCTCCCAGAGTAGTAATCATCCACAGCATTAGCAGAAAGTTAAACACTTCACTATTCAGCCCAACACAGGATTTTAATCTATTAGTGGAAAATGAGATGCCTCCATCCATATTATAAGAGCACACATGCTCCCCTGCCTATATATAAAGCCCTTTCATTTTATGATCAGTACAGTAGTTCTGTGATAGAGCAGGCTATAATATTTTATTAATGTTAAACTTGTCCACCTGGGAATCTATACAAATCACTGTAATTTTGCCTCACTAATGTTTGTTATCAATCTTCTCAATAAAATGAGAGCAAAATATTGCAGAAGTCCCTCTCACTGAATTTATTCTTTTTCCTTTTTTTTTTTTTTTTATTTTTCATCCTTCTCTCTCCTCCTCTTGCCTGGGCTTCTGTCCAAAGTCACAATGAGTTGAGAATAAGGTGTTCAGAAATTATAATTCTTTAATCACCAAACTTTGACATACTCTAGTCATTGGGGCTGGAGCATTTTGATATAAGCAGATCCCATGCAGTGACAGAATCAGGTCAACAAGGCAATTAACCATCTCTGCATTTACACTCTCAGCAAAACAATAAAAAACAAAAGAATGGATAGAGAAGATTGGATGAGGGACACCATAACCCAGCTCTGATGGGCAAATAATTGGCTTGGCTTTGCTTCTGCAGTCACAGTGGAAAGGTGCACAGCTCACACTTATTAATATACTTGCAGAGCCAGACCCTGGAACACACAGCAGTACTAGTGCCCACTAGCATCTTGGCAGCAAGCTGCTGCAATTCTCTGTGCTTATCTCTTTTCCTTGCATTGATAGGGGCATTGTATCCTAAAACAGGGAGTTTGATACCTCAGCTTTTAAATACACTGTAGTGCCTAAAGCTTGCTAACTACAATTTTTGCTAGTTTTTCAGCAAAGTCTATGGGAGTAGTAACAGTACAAATGAGCACATGCTGTTTATCCACAGAATGGCTGTATTTCCCACTGTCTACTACCCCACACATGCTTCTCTACTTTGACCTACACGGGAAACAATTTCATCAGTGGTTTTAAAATACTCATAAGTAGTGCCCCTCTAACTATCCTCTTGATCTATTTTCTGTAAGCTCAGAGGAGTACATATAATCAGCTTCCAAGACAGCATGAGCAGGCTGCCAAAAATGTCTTGCAAACACTCTAGTACCTCTGGGAAAGAGATCTTGTTGCATCCAGGAGTAAACTGAGGCACAGAAGGGATAAGTGCATGGAAATTTGGGAATCAAGCAGCATCGCTGATCTTTTTCCTGCTTGTTCACTTCGGTAAGTGACACCCTCTGAGGCAGAATAAACTCACCAACACAAAGATTATAGTGAGGCAGAGATCTGTCTAGGTGGTTGTAAATAGGGTGTGACCTAGTCCAGGGGTGATTATCTCCCTCAGTTCATGGAGACTTGAACATGCTCAGGGCTTCTGGACTATGTAACCTAGACTAGACATTGAAATGGAAGGATCACAGGATATGAAGTTTGGGAGTCAGTTCTCATGATGCCTCTTTTTTACCTAACAACAGGTTTCCTCAGACAAATACTTGAAGGAAAGAACTTTGCCAAGACATTATCCATTTCCTGTCCCCACAACACACATTGACACACTGACTGACAGGAACCCAAAAATTAACCTTGAGAGATCTCCCAGAGGCCAAATACTGATGAGTTTGTTTCTTATTTCAGGACATCTCTGACATCCACTGGCCTGGATATCTTCACACAACATTGCACACACACACAGCTGTGCAAACTCAAATATCTAAAGAATCAGGGAAAACTGAGAAACCCCTTTTCACCACATTCAGAAAGCAGAGTGAGCAACGCCAAACTCCTTCCCTGTGTTCCTCTCTTCCAGCCCCAGGGATGAAAGAGTCAAGAAACAGGCTGTCCCCAGTGCCATCACTGCTCTGGTACTGCCAATAATAAGTTCAGTCAGTTAAGAATTACTTATACAGAGCCAAGATCAATAAAGCTATAGTGTGGCAGAGGCAGCTCAGGCAGGCTCACAGGGGGCATAACTAGGAGTGATGGGCTGAAATTAAGCAGAAGGAAAATTTTGGCTGAATAGCAAGAGAAATTTGCTTTGCTAATAGGTCAATCAATTAGACCAAGCACACTACTCTCAAGGGAAGCATGCAGGGAAACCTGTCACTGGGATCACTTAAAACTGGAGTGAAGGAGCTCCAGAGGTTGTCACTGCATAAGCAATTCCACACTATGCATTTCAGGAGCACTGCAATTCTGTCTAGCCCATGGGATCAAAGCCAAAACTGTCCAGCTTATACTACCCCTCGAGGTCTTAATAACCCTTTCATACCTATAACAAGCCTACATTCCCAAAGGCAACACAGCTCTGTTCTCCCTCCTCTTGTATTTAATCCTAGCATACTCTCAGAATGGCATTCAACTCATGAAGTCATTGAATTTCAGGGTGTTAATTATCTGAAATCTAGCTATTTTATCTGCTATCACTGTTAGAGCAAGCTACTGAAATAGGGATTTATGACAGAAAGTACTGAGGTCTCTCCAACAGCCACCCAGAGAGTCAGAAATAATAATTGTCCGATTCTTTGAGAGTTAAACTTTTACTGATTGAGTTACCTGTGAGACCTTAACTTCTTAAAACATTAATTTGGCTAGCTGCAATCATGTGGCTGTGACATAAAAGATCTTTTCTTGTTTACCAAGCAAAATAGAGACTACAAAAGGATAGGATTTCCATTTCTACAGTGCAAATACCACAGAGTGAAAATTAAAAGATTGTGCTGGCAGAACAGTAAATGGATAAACAAGATCTAAATATAATTATGCTGAGTATTAAAGAAACATGTTTCAACAGACACATCAGAAAGATTTAAGTAGTCTCCAACAAACATGGTAGGGCAAACCATTTAAAACCATCAGTATGCCAGATCTCGGTCCATCAGTGCAGGCACTACATGTTTCCCACAGCAGCAGAGATCTTTTACTTAAGAGACCATTACCTGCTGCGTCCTTGCAGTATCATCCCTTATCAACAGTGGGATTTGAACCCTGGCCTGCCAGCATGGTGCTTCCAGCAAGAAATTACTTGTTATTGAAGGAGGAGCAAGGGGAAGACTAAAGCTACAGAACAGCATGAAAATGCAACACTCAAGAGCGCTGGAGAAACACGGAGAAGCCCATAAAGCAGCAGAGTAAGTGAGAATTGGGAGCTCAATAGGCTCTATCTGTGCAAATTCCCTGAAACATGTGAGAGGGGCCACTAATCTTGTCAGCAGGAGTCACACTGATCAAACCATGCTTGTCCTGAAATTGCTTCAGATCGTGACTGCTCTCCAGCCCAGAGATGGGCCCTGAAGTCAGTCTTCTCCTAATAACGATAATTCCTCTGCTTTTTCTTCAAGTCATAGGGTTTTCTCTGTCCCATAAAGATCAAGAAGGTCAAATATCTCATTCTTCACCCAAATTTCTCAGACACACTAGCCCAGATTGACTCAGATAGGCATGCCTATCCCCTCAGCTGCAAATTGTTTCTCAGTTATTGCCCTTGTCCTATTGATGTGACAGAACCTGCCATGGCCAAGGCACCATTTTGACATTTGAATCTTTGTCTGCTTGCCCTCTTTTAAATGGTTCACTGCATTTCTTTAAGGTACATTTTGAAGCAAGGAACAATCCCCTAAGCACAGACTCCGGGCTGCTATAAGTTAAAAGACAAGCAGGTTGTCTAGGCACATTTTCACTGTAAACTATAGCTGGAAATCAAAAAAGCAAGTGAAAAAAGCACAAGATTTTGCATATTCAGATCTGTGAAGAAACCAGTATCTCTGTTTCTCCAATAGATGGTGCTAATAATTTCTTTCTCAGCTATCCATAAGTAAAAAAGGTGGGTTTCTTTTGTGGCAATGCTGCAGTAAGAGAGCTGTGAAATGGGACAGAGAAAGCAAAGAATAAAGTCCCAGCAGCCCTGGGGATTCCCATAATAAAGATGTGAAATGAGAATTCTGACTCACCCCAGCAGTGCTACTGGTGCTTTCTAATCTCTTTTCATTAAGTGCTAAGTTCCTGAAACCTTTCCTGAGCCTTGGCAGCACCCTTTTCCTTATGTGAATAAGGATGAAAAGTAAAGGTTTTTGAGGAAAAGTGTACTGGCTTATCGAGGCAAACCAGGGAGAATAACAGCCTCCATCTTCTGTCACTCCTCTGAAATGAATACAACACCCAAGTTGTAGAAACAACAGTTGCTTAGCATTAAGGTTATCAATCAACAGCATGCTTCCACTAAGGACTGCTGGACTTAAAAACATTTTCAAATTTCCCTGTTTGTTTTTCCCCAGAAGCATAAACAAGGATCTGGTTAAATATACCTCAAAGTGTTAGAAATCTACATTGGTGTGTGAGAACTGGATAATTAAGAAAGAAATTCACTTCCCTAATTGGGACAAAAAATGCAAGACTGTGTAAGTAGAAGAAAATTATGCTATTGAGAATAATTGCAATGTTAACAATTTCAGTTGTTTCAAGAACTCTTAGCAAAACTATCACCTTGGCTGTGTCCAATCACTTTATTATTTTTATTTTTAGCACATCAGAGCTGTTGCATTTGTCCTAAAACTTCTCATGCAAGGCTCAGACCATTATCCTACATCTACTGCATCATTTGTCTCAACTTACATTCCCAAGTGGCTGTCCTAAAACTTTAATATTCCTGCTGTGTTTTCTCACCTACAGTTTTGTCAGCCACAAAGGCTATTCAGTTGTTCCAGACCACAAGCAGTGCTAAAGCAGATGTTAAGAATGAAAGACAGGGTCAAGTAATTTTTAAGCACTATATATAGTTTGGCTGCACTGGTTTATGCATTAGGACTAGAAAGTAATGGGAAACTCAGGCAGTCAGACACAGATGGGGTTTTAACAGCAGAAGTGTCATGGTCTGAAATTTAATGTTTTCTTCCAGGAAAGTCAAAGCAGGAATGAGGCAGAAAACATTCCTGTGGAGCACAGCAAATGGCAGCTGCATTCAGTCATTCACGTTCTCTCCAGATGAAGCAGCACTCGTGGACAGTACCCGAGGGATGTGGCCAAAGACTCTCTTTGCAAAAAACCGTCAGTACGGAAGCAAAAGATGAGGCAAGACACCCTTCACCTGGCACTTCAGGAGGGAAGACTTGAATTTACAGACAGTGGATCTTCACCGCCCCATGTGAACGTGTTGAGCACTTCATAGCCGGTCCCAGTGTTCCCTGTACTGTGCAGTATGGTGTAAATGTAGTGAGGGGGAAACAAGGAACACCAGTAGACCCAGACAGTCGGGGCACGCACCTTGGTACATGTGGTGTTGCTCCTAACACAGGAACTTGTATTGGCACAGCTCAACCAACAAGCCCTAAGAGATCTTCCCCCTCTACCTCTGCGTCTTATTAACACGGTATTGTAGTGCACCACAGCCTCTGAAGAACTCAAGAACTGACAGGTTCTGTGGGAAGCAGCAATTTTAATGTTCATTCTACAGTTTAAGAAACTGAGTCACCACAGGCACAGGGATTTTCTGGAAAATTCATAGGAACTCTGCAGCAGAGGAGGTAGCTGAACTGAGATTTCCTGAGCCTCACCTTAGACCCACAAGCACATGAACTGCCCTGCCCCCCTTCTACTTACTTAAATAGATATATACCTGGGTATTAAATCAGATGCAAATCTCTTGCTCTACAGAACTCAGAGGTATTCTGAAATTAGCATGGGGGAAGTAAAGAATACTTGAGCTGCAAATGAATAGAAATCAAGGTAATGTTCAGCATATATTGCTTGGTTCTCACATGCTTGACTTTAAGCTCTGATCCACAGAGAAAATGCCTCTAAAATATTAACCACAGTCATTATAGAAGGCTTGCTTCTGACAATGTGTCTTATGGTTCATTTACCAAGAGAAAATGGGTGCGATTTTAGCCAGTGTTAAAATTAATCTGCTTTTATCAGAGAAAGGAAACTAATCCCACCTGCCCAGTTCTTCTGTACTCTGTGTTTTGAGAGGAGACTAAGAGAGGCAGCAGGCTTTAAATAACTAGGCTTCTCTCTGAACCTGGGATTCTGTAGGTTTTTACTCATCCAGGTTGAAAAAAAATTTTCTGTGAGCGAGGCCAACCACTTCGCCCAAACAGAATTCCTACAAGGCCAAGTTCATAATCAGTGCTGACCCTGACCTGACCCAAATTGGGTGCCTACAGGACTTTCAATTTCTTCTTTGGGGAAGGTCAATTCTCAGAAGCCAGTCCAATCTGTGATATACGGGAAGAATGAAAGCAGAGTAACATCCTACTGTACACTCAATATCATCCACACACAGTCCCCAGAGTCACAGGCAACCCTCCAGCAGCTTTACAAACCCTTTCACACACACTGAGTTCACCCAAACTTCTCTCTAAGCCCTTGAGCTCCTGCTCCAGCCCTGCTTAAGGCAGAGATAGAACTTCCAAGCCAGAAAAGGTTTCCTGGGGAAAGAGGAGAAAGACAGGAGGCAGAGTTCCCTTGTAAGTTACCACCCCTGCAGAGCAGCCCTGAGTCACACAGCATTGAGCATCTGGCATATCCACATTGGAAGGGTCCAGGGTGGAGCTCAATAATCCCATTTACATCACATGAGGATCTGGCTTCAGAGACTGAGCAGATCCCTCTAGTTCCTCTCTGTCTTCTTTAGTTTCTTTTTGCATCCAGAAAGTGTATTTCAGTTCTGCTACTAAACTTTAATCACTCACTCTCTAGGCTTTAGTTCTCTATAGATTGCTTCTATTGACAGCAAATCCTAGGAGAATTATTATTTTTTATTAGTATTATTATCTTCCAGTACCGCATACATAACAATAGCTCTCTAGATACAGCAGACAGATATGAGGAAATGAATGGAACCATAACTGCCTCATGTCTTTCATTTAAGATGTTCTGGTTTTAGTCCTTTTGTTCAGAAACAAATTTAGCAAGAATTTAGGAGCTGTGTGTTGGGGCTGAAATAAATTAGGTAAATAGCAGAAGAGGGAAACTTGCTATGACTTCAAAGTACAATCAACACAATGATGGGACTTGATGGAATAAGAAAACCAGGGTTGAATTTAATACAAATGGCTCCATTGTTATCAAAAGTTCTGTACAAGCTCTAATGATAATTCAATTGCATTGTTCATTGGGGAGAAAGTAGATGAAGATCATTTAATGTTTTATAATTAGCAAAATATTTCATCCTGGCTACAATTTACCTTCTGTGTGAGGGAACAGAAGGGGTGTCAATGGCAGGTTGCAGGTAGCTGTGGCATATAGACAGACCTAAGTTCTGCTTATGCACACACCACGGGAAACACTGATCAGTGGTAATGGATACCATCAGCTGGAAGATTCTTGTCAAGATTTCTTCATTGTTCTTATCATGTCCCCACTTTGCATAATGGATGGGATTGCTGGAACATTTCATTTCTGATGATAAGACTGATCTGTGAATAAGCACTTCTCCCACATAGCTTAAAATACTGTTTTTCTATTCCAAAGTGAACACTTCCAATTTATTTAGAAAGTCAGGGATATAATGAAGCAGATTAAAAGGCAGGACAAGTGCCAAGCCCTCTCTTGAACTTGACAGTTCCTAACCCAAAGAGCCTCACAAGGAAAGCATGGCACTTCAGTAGAAATGCCACACAAGATGCCATCCCAGACCTCCACCAAGATGGTCCCTTTATTAGAATGTGATCAGAGCCAAATAAAAAAATATTAGATCTGCTTATTCTCACCTTTCTAATGGCAAAAAGTATTCGAAACCCTAAACACTCATAGCCCAGAAGAAAAATAATGAGACCCAAATCAATTGATTTCTGAAAATTATTTCCAGTTCAGTGGAACAGCTTATGCCAGCAGAGCATGTAATGCACACTGTTACCCCTGCAGAACACAGTTCTATATAATAAGCTCTCCCAGCAGATGAGCAACAAGCGTCAGTGACAATAATCACCTGTTTGCACCTGGAGCACCACTGACTGCACGATGCTTTGACCCATCCAGCTGCTGTACCTTAACCTTGCTAGACTGGCGGCTACAACACCTTCACCCTCTGGAAAGACACTGTCATTTTCTTGCACATAGCCTGGTGATACCATTTGTCTTGTGGCACCAACAGGAGGGGTCCTGGTGTAACAGGTGGAAGAAGGGGTAGTTGGGATGCTTTCATCTGTCCATTGTCATTCACCAATGGAAGTGGCCATCCTCACTGCCTTTCAATGCCAGGGACTAAACTACATCAATAAGTGAGTCAAACACATCCTTAATGAAGATTGCCAAAAAGAGGGGTGGATCTAAGTACTGATTTGTTTTCACATCTCACAATAGAAATCATGCAGAAAATTCAGAAACCCTTTTGACTTTGAGGCATATATTTGAAAATCTTCTAAGCAGAACTATGAACAGCACTGCAAGATCTGTCTCTTCCATTCTCCAGAAGGAACTACGCACTATGAAGACAGAAGGTCCCCTGCCAAAATGCTGGCTAGAAAGAAGGTACTTGTGGGTTAATGTGGGTGTTGGCAGATCTTCAAGAGAGGCAAGCCAAGCTGTGCTTCACTTTCACAAGTTAAAGAAGTTGGAATGATGGGGGGTGGGGTTGGGGGAGGGAGAGGAGGAAACATTAAAAAAAAAAAATCAATTGGAATGGGAGAAATCACCTTTGAAAAAGCTGAGAGTCAATCACTGATAAGGAATGTTGTAATTCTTGGTCAGATCAGAGACTCTCAGCCCCCTCAAGATGATAACTGCAGGATATCAGGTGCTAGAAGCTGCCTCTTTGTGCCTTTTATAACATACCAACCCATTTAAAGTCATCCCTTTGCCACAGGCTGCCAACACCAGCTTAAAAAAAACCCACAAGAAGCAATGCCGTAGTGGAAGCTTCTGTGGGGAGACATGCAAAAGCTTCAGACGGAAAAAAACCTGAAGATTTAGGTGAACTATTTCATTTGAGACAGACGATGAAAGCACAAATTAAAGCCACACATTAGCCTACCTGGGATAGCTGTCAACATGAGGGCTCCTCATCTTGAAAAAAAATTCAGTTTAAATGCACTTAAAGGCATAAGGTAGGAAAACACAAGTACTTCAGGTAACTTACTGCAAACCAAGAACATGTATGACATTGCCCCTTCTTAGCTCAGTGACAGCCCACTGCACCTCCTGTTTGAGCCTCAAATCCAAGCCAGGTTGGAAACATTCTGATGCAACTGCGCCATCAGCCACAGGAGAGCTCATTTCTAAGGCTGCTACTCAAAAGGCAAAAATGCACCACCAGAATTCCCCACTGAGACCAGGGCAATCCCTTGTCCATATTAACTTCTGACACAAAGATACAAGAGACCCTAAAGGCTTCTGGTTTTGCTTACATCATCCCTCTGAAAACAAAAGCTGCCAGGTTACAGACTTTTGTTTTCACAAATTATTCACTCCCTTCTGAGCCCAGAAAGCACCACTCCAGCTATAAGAACTCGTACCTCTACAAGTAGCAAGGCCATTCCCTGCCAAATTCAGGAAGGTAAACAAAATACATCTCTTCTGGCAAAATGTCTCCACACCAATTTGTGTAATTGCCCACATCTCTGAAGAGGGTCTTGTTCATGCTCTGACTCTAAGCATTGAAATACAATTAAACCAGATGTATCAGACACAACTTGCTGGCTGGCTCATATCAAACCTCCACAGGTGGTGGCGAAGAGAGGCGACTGTCATTCAGAGACGCTGAGAACAAATTGCACAGTGCATGCAGAGAAAGTCACAGCATGGAAGACTAAGGTAAATTCTTTCATCTATGCCTCACCCTCCAGCAATGTCTCTGCCCACTGAGTATGAACTTTTGGCTAACAGTGTTAATATCTGCCAGTGTATTTCCTTATCTCCTCCTCCAAGCTGTTTCACCAACACATAATCAGGCTTCTTTACCTCTATACTGGCTCTTATCCTCTTTCTGTGTCTTTTGTTACCAGCCAGTGCTTCTACATCACTTAAGTCCAAAATCCCCAACAGAAAAATCTTTACTCCTCTTCAAAGTGCTCATGGTTTTCTCTTTGTGTGAAATCAATCCAGCCATCTGCATCTAGAATAGTGAAATAGTCTTTTCTCTCTAGAGTCTCTTTTTAGTCAATTCTAGAGCTAAAACCACCCTTAAACCCTATTGTTCTGATCACATTACCCCAAACCACAAACTTTGCCTTGTGTATTTTCTATTGCCTGCTTTCATATTTCCAGGCCGTGTCCCAGAAACAGCTTTTTAACATCATCACATTATTCTGCTCTATCAGCAGCTTCAATTTGCTGCTCCATTCCCTGTATTGTCCAGTCAATATCCTGGCACACCACTGTCCAGCCTTACTCTCCTCTATTTTGCAAAGTCTTCTCTCATTCTCCAGTTCACACTGCCCAGAGAAGCTTCCTACTTACTTAGGACACATTTCTTCTTTGGCACCTCTTTACTGGTAGAAAATATTTCAAACCATAGTGGGTTTTCCTTCAGTTGAGATCACTCAACATCAGCTTTCCTCAAAGCTTATCAGCAGCCATAGGTCAGCTTCTCTACTAGAAAAAAATGTTGTTCAATAGACTCCTTACACCTTCACACAGTTCTATAAACGAGTCTCACCCTCCTACATTTGCCCCTCCTATCTCTTCCTCGTCCTTAATCACTTATTCCTTCCACCTGAGAAGACAGGAAATTGAAGCCAGCTGGGTCCCTTTCAAGGGCCCATTTACACCCTGAGAGCTTCCTTCATGGTCCTTCAAGTTGCCTTCTGCTGCTCCTCACTACACCCTAAAATCAGTGCTCATCTCCTGTGTGTTTGCATCCATCTGTATATTATTATCTAAAGGACAAAAAAAACTTTACTAGGCTGAATCGAGCAATTGCATAATCAATGCATTTGTAAACCCCATGTTTCTGCAGCTTCTTCTTGCCTGTTCACACATTTAAGCAGCAGCAATTATCCAGCCTACCTCCTGCCCGAGGAAGAAGTCACTGCAATCGAGTTATCCAACTCCTACGTAAAGCAATTCAGTGCATTCCTTGGAATTGTTTCTGCCATGAGGCACCCGTACCTGCCTCCCAGATCATGGCTGAGACTGTTAGCTCTTTGAGCCAGGAATCAAATATTTGTTTTTAAAGCATTTCAGTGCTTTAAAAAGAAACATTGTACAGGATGTGCAATTAACAGGGAGGAGACATCTCTTGTTCCACACTAAAACATTGTCAGCGATTAGCACCTTTAGGAGGCTCCTACTTAGTGGAAATTGCATACCTTGGGATCTCGGTTGTCAATCTGCTCAGCAGTGGAAAGGGTCAGAACGGTGAAAAACAGCTATTTGGGCTTTCAAAAATGTTCCTCTTGCAGTCCATTCTCCCCTTGAGTTTCTGTCTAGTTAACAAATGCTGGAGCTGCCACACTTCTGACTTTCCATAGAGCTACCCTTAGTAAAGCTGAGACTGTTTCAGGAACAAAAGCAATATTTGATATTCAAGTTCCCTTCACCATACCTTTATAGCAGCCAATGGGATCATCTTATAGAAGGCAAAAAAATGCTGAGATTAATTTAAAAACCACCTTCCTAGCTACGTTCTTTATCTGAATGTGTCTGTTCTGTGGGGGATTCAGGCAAGCTAATGTTTGGTTTCAGTCCCAAGAGAAAAAGACAAGATCATTAAATTTCCCAAGAGCATCAGTAAACATTTTTCATCAGCTAGTCAGTAACACCAAAGCATTTCCTTTTGATGATGTCTGAACATTAAACATTAATTGCAAACATACATAGAGATGTGTTTCTGGACACTGCAGGATTTATCAGTAAAAAACTCCCCACAATTAGTGGTTCAGAAAGGAAAACATTGTATTGCCTTTGAGACTACCCACCGACTTGCCTCTCAGCAGCAGCTTTACTGCCCAAAGAACTTGTTACCTTCAGCAAAAATCCTTTGGTGACATCCTCCATGTGACTAAGGAGACACCACAAAGATAACACAGATGGAAACAGAGTCTCTCCAGGACAGAGAAAGAACACAGCTTGTTTATAGGGCCCATTACCACAGGGGAGGGTCAGAGAGGACAAGAGCAAGGAACTTTTACCCCTCCTGGGAATGAGATGAGGTATCATGTAGTGTCCCATATACTCCACGTATTCTTATGTATTCAGTAAAAAAGACGTGTCCTTGATACAGTATTAATATCTTTTCATAATCTTGGTGCCAAAGCAAAAGTCAGCTGGCAAGGTTTCTCACTAATTTTCAACACTATAAGAACGCAGACAATTTTGGTTGATATTTTAGTGTAGCAACTGTCACTGTAAATGACATACCTCCAAGAAATTTTCTGATTTTGACTAAACTGTATTTTCTAACAGAAAATTCTTCTGACAACTTTCTTTCCCCAAGTGGCTCAAATAGTAGTATTTAATGATTTATATGTCTCAATGATGTTTTTACTTTACTGACATCATCTGTCCTATGTAAAATCAACACAAAAGGTGAATATTTAAAACTGTATGTCATCTATCTTCTGTTCCTTACTTCTGCAATACTGCATTCAGTTCCCATACTTCATTAAACCAAGTATTGCTACAATGAAATATTTTCATCTTCTAGCAGCTGCTACTGCATAATGCATTTCTAGATCATCTGAGTAGCTTGTTAGGAGAAAAATTTACTAATGAGTTAAAATTTAATTTGTCTTGTGTCGTCCCAGTTCAGACATCAACCACACAATTCCATATATTTAAGCAAAAGCCCAAAATTACAGACATCTTTTCTCTTCTCTGAATTCTCTCCAGCAACGATCTCTACGTATGTCCTTATTTAACCAAAATGCTCTCTATATAAAGGATTAAGTACAGGTTTCCTGAGTAACATTTTATAATGAGATGCTGATTCCTTTCTGCTCCTTATAAAATTTCTCAAAGTATCTCTTTCCCCTACTTGCTTATAAAGGTTTGTTTCACACCATAATCCACCTTGCCCAATGCAAGATTTCTCAAAAATTACTGTTTCTGCCTGGCCTTTCAATACCTCAGTGTCAGAAAGGGATAGAGATGGATTCTTCTGCTTGCCTCAAAGCCGTTCTTGGCTTTATCTAAGTGAATACTGATTTACATGAGTGGAAAAGGTGCACAGACTCAACATTTTTCCTCAACTACTTCATTCTGAGATGCTGCCAGATGCAATAGAGATAGGGAAGGACAGAGCAAGCTAGGCAATGAAATTTTCTTCTCTTTATGTGTGTGTGTTTCCATTCAGCCTGACAGGAACACTGGTGATTTTTTAACTCTTTTTGGAAGGATCTTTGGAAAGTAATTTGGGGTTTGTTTTCTTATTTCACTTTAAAGCCATGCCTCAGATGCCTCGCTGATAAGCCTGCCTAAAGAACTTGAATAGCACTGAAGAAAATCAGTGCTGCTGTACTCAGGACAGACACTGACAGCAATTTTAAAAGGACATGAACAGCCATCAAAGCATAGGCAGATAACTCAGAGCACAAATACTTCCTGGAAATACTTGCTACACTTAACATCACTTTAAAAGTTCAAAGAAACATCAGAATATCTTTGGTTAAGTCTGCTTTAAGAGAAACGTGATGTTCATCTGCACTGAAGTTGTACTTTACCCTCCACTGTTCGTGGTGGTGAAAAGACAGGTGTAATAAACCTGCCAAGACAGGGCTCTTTCCCCAAGGAGAACTGAAAGGGACCAACACCCAAACAGGACAGGACAGCAGCAGGAAGAAATTCTAACTTGGGATAAAACTAAAAGGAGAGATTGAGAAGCAAGTGGGAATCACCAGAAACATTAATTTCCTCCCTCTGAATCCATGCACAAATCAGACAAACCATCATGCTCCGCTGGATATTGTGTGTATCTGTATCTTGTGTGCATTGGAAAATCATACAGACAAACTTTAACACTGTAATGATTCCAGGACGGTGACAGCACTGAAATCCCCTAGAGCCTGTTACACTTAAGAACAGGGAAAAAAACATGGATGCAAATCTGCTCTTCCTGGACTTCAGAGCAATGGTGGCAAAACTGGCCCACATCTGTGTAATGTGGGCACTCTAAATTTTGTCAGACTTCAGCTGTGATCCATTCCAGCAGCTCCCCAGCTATCCAAGTAGATTATTGCTATCCCAGCTCCTGCCCTAATTCTGAACTGTGTAACAAAGAATGATGTCAAATGAAGCTGAGGAAAAAGGGAAACAACATGTTTTCTATGGAAGTTTTTCTAAGTTTCTGAGAGTGTAAGTGGGAAGACACTACAGGAATCTGTTTCTTAAGGAAATTTTAATTAACAAATCCACAGAGCCCCAACCCACCTGGTACAGAACTGGCCCCATCCAAACATCTCAAAGGAAAAACAAACAAATAAACAAATAAAACCACAAAACCAAACAAAAATAAACCCATTAAAAAAAGCTATTATCCTCCAAGTTAATGAGTGGAGTCTTGGTAAGTTTTCTCAACTATCTTCAGTGTCCTGGTTTAACCGGTCTTTAAGGTGCATCTGGTCTTGTTTTCAAATTTGTTCTGCAAGGACATTTGTTGTCATCTGGGTTTGGAAGGAAAACTAAGAGGGCAGGACTCTCCCAGTTAATGCTGAAAGATGTTATGCACAATCCCGTAAACCAGGCACTGTGGTTGTACAGCCACATGTACTTTCTGCCAGGGCTGAGTCCACCCTGCATCCTTGTGCCTGTACTGTCTTGTACATTTGGAAGGCAAGAGGAGATAGGGCAGGTGGACCTAGCAGGACCACCACACTCATGCTGAAGCCTCTCTGTGCAGAGTGCATTCCTGCTGCTGTGCAGCCCCCCACTGCTAACACCTGCAGCATCCCATTTAATTGCTGCCCAGGGCTGCCAGAGTAACTCAGCTGTTTGAAACCATCAGTGCAGGCTGCACTGGCTCGTGGGCTGACCTGCTCATGATGACAATTATTGGGGTTATGTTCACCTTTCATTAATACAGAAACACATGCCTTCCCTGCCCTTCTGCATCAAGGGAAAGCATCAGCACTCACACACAGGTGTGTGTGGCTCTGTTTATTGTTTATCTTTCCTTTCAGGAATCACACTCAGATTGTGTTGCTGTCTGAGCTGTCACTGCCTGTCACATTACAATAACGATCGCTGCTTTCAGAAGCCAGTTCAGGTCGTTTAATCATCGCTTCCCTCCAAGCTGTCCATCACAGGGTCGTCTCCAGGCAACAGCATCAACAGACAGGGCCGTGGGTGGCTGATGATGATGAGGAGGAGGATGGAGCATGCTAACATTTGCAGGGAGGAAGAAAAACTCACGTTCCCATGGCAGAGGGAGGTATGGGAGCTGCTGAGTCTATCTGATGGGATCCCAGCCTGCAGCATGATGAAAGTAACAAAGATTTCAGTGATTGCAGAACTCAGTGTTTTGGTGGAATCAAGAAGAAGATGCCAGGACCCTGGCCCATGCCACAGGAATGCAGAGCTGGATTCCTTGCTTCAACTCTCGTAGGTGTCCATAGTCCAACTCCCTCCATCACAGGTGGGGTGGCAGGGCCCTGCCATCCTGCCCTGGGCACACGGGCACAGTCTGGGGTAACAGATAGCCAGAATCAGCCACATTTATTCCTTTAACAACTTTAAAATGAGTTGGTTTGGGGTGGATGAGAAGTTCCTGAAGAAAAAAGAAAGACCACGTGCCAACTTACAAAAGTTGAAAATAAAATGGAAGGCAACACCAAATTGGAAGCTTTTCATCCAAAAGATGAGCTGGAGAATTATTTTGTTTCATTATATTTTCCAGGATATACACAATTAAACAGTCATTTGCTATTGAAACAAACAGACACAGGTTTGCATCAAAGCATCTTTCAGTTACAATAGCCTAAATTTTTATTACTAAACTTCATCAGCTCATCTGTAGCAACATTACGTCACTGGATCCAAGCTAAGCCCAGATTTATGTAGGCCAGATCTATATTCTTCTTATCTCTAGACCAGGTTCTGTCCCCCTTAACATAATGAACGGAGTGTGGAAACATGAACACAAATGAAGTGGAGGAAGTGTAGTACAATCCCTCCCCATGATTCACTTCTCAGTCAGAATACCATCTCAGGGAGTAATTATCCCCCAGACTGCTCTAACTAGTGACATTTTACCACGGACCTATGCATTTTTAAATGAAGTTTAATGCATATGCTGTTTTGCTCTTATTAATCTGCTTATCCTGTCCTATATATACAAAACCTAGTAATTTTCAAAGTAAGATCTCACTTTTACCTGCAGATAACCATTTCCAAAATTTGATTTTGTTCTCAATAATGATTAATTTAAAGTTTTTATCTTTCATCTACAGAAATATATTTTTTTCTTGAAAACCTGAACTGAAAGCAATGGAAAGAAAATTATTTTTCCATATCGCATTCTTTGGCATATAGAGCTTTATTTTCACCATAACTGTTATTTTTTACAACAGAAAAAATATATTTGCACTCACCTACATGTAAATACTTAAAAAAATAAGGTCCTCAAATATTGATTTGAATATTCAGTGCAACTCACTTCTCCTAGGTCTGTTTTCAGAGAATATCACTGAAAGTTATTGGCACCATTTTTGGCCAAGACAGGGAACATTAAACTGTTTCTAAAGGTTTATAGTGACCCAATGACACACACAGAAATGGAGCATATGACCTCTTTCAACTACTGAAAATATACCTTGGATTTAAAAAAAAAAATTTCCAGGCAAAGTCCATTCCAAATTATTAAATAGCATTCATTTCCACATTAGTTAGGAATTTCTCACTACTTTCTGAATCAGGGACTTTATGATTACTTCACCCCTCCCCCCCTCAAAAAAAAGTGCACCTGAGAAAATCACATATTGAGCAGGGACAATTTATGAAAATGAAAACGTGCCTACATTTGTTACATAACATATTTCCCTCAAATTATTTTCTCAACCTTGCATTTAGTGGGAGAGGTGAGAATGAGGGGAGAAACATTTGAGAAAAGACATGGGATGTCTCTATTGGGTTATCTAAATAGCCTGAGATTTTTTAAAGAGCTTTTCACTTCCTCCTGAAGACATGCATGAAAACTATCTGCAAGAGCTCATGGCACTGCTGTCCTTAAATGATCACCAGCAAAGGTGATGAGAAACCTAATACAATGAGGATGTGAGCACTGACACCAGGCTGGGACCTGGTGGTGTAAGAGATCAAAAGCTTCCCATATGTAGACAAACACTCTCCACCCAAAAAACCCCTTCATCCTACTTGGGCTATCTCTGAGTTTTCCCAAGAGGAAGAGAGAAATCACAAGGCCCATGACTGCCTTTACCTTCCTGCCCCTGCAGAAGCAATTGTGCCCCCCAACCACAGCCCAGGGAGTCCCTTTCCCAGCATGGGCTGCTCATGGTGGGGATATTTGGCATTGACATCCCCCCATAGCAGCAGAAGCAGGTCCAACTTCCCACCTTCTTCCCCCACACCTAAATCTCCATCTCCTTCCTCAGCCTCCTCCTCCCTGCTTGTTCCATGTCAGGGGCACCTCAACACAGCCTGCTCTGAGCATGTACGTTCCTACCATGGCACAGGGGAGTTCACAGGCAGCTCTGAGTCCCAGTGTGCAGTCGCAGGAGAACATCACTCCCCTACTGAGGGACATGATGGAGAGTTCTCGGAGACCCTCTAAAAGAAAGGAATTACATTTTAGGACATACCCTAAAATATCCTGTTCCTTCTAAAAGTACTTTTCTTCTATGTTCCTCGAGGAAAGAAAGCACAGTACCAAGTAAAAGTGTTATTGTGTTACCAGTACTGAGAATTAGGGATTAAGGACTCATGTTAACTGTTGTCTGATTTAAGAGACAGAAAAAACAATTCAAAGTGGCACAAAAATAATTTTATTGCATCAACTTTTATATGCATTTAAAATTCCAAAATAATTAGTCTATCACCCAGTGCTGCTGTTTGAGCTGGAATGAAAGCCCATTTTCATTTAACATAGAAATGTCAATTAGAGCTGTGGGAGTCATTGATTTTTTGGTTTGCTGGCCAGATATAAAAAAATAATTGAGAAAAAAAAAAGTGCCTTGTGTCAGTGTTATATTTTCTCTCCTGAATGTAGTTTGCATCAGGACGAACAGGATGCAGTACGCACAGCTTTTATGATAATACCAGTTACTTAAATATGGGCAAATATAGTTTGAGATGCTCTACAATTCCCAGACCATCAGGCAGTTCCCACAGGATGCCCTTTCCCTGTGAAGCAGCAGCTAGAGGCACTACCATCTCAAGTGTCACTAGATGTCTCTGTCTGGGACACTGAATCAAGATTTTTGTATCACTGTATCATTCAGAAATCCATTCCAAAAACACTGCCTTGATTCAAAATAATTAAAAAACTGTTACATTTAAACTTTCATAATTTTGGCTTGTTTAGGGCTATTTCTTAGGAGCCTTGGGATCAAAGGAAAAATCAATGTGAAGCTACGAAATGCTCTGGCCAAGCTACAACAATATTTTCCAGAGGTCTTTGAGCTCTGCACAACATGAGGGTTGCATTCAGTCTGACATAGTATGAAAGGCCCAGAGGATGTAAGATTGTCCAAGGCTAATGCTGACCTTGCAGCCCTTCATATATAAAGCTGTGTCACAACTGAATGGGTCAGAATGGTCTCTAACCCCTCCAGAATGAATTAAGGACTTCTGACCTCCTGGCTTCCCCCTCTGGACTGACCTCATCGGGATTGCCAGGCCAGGGAAATACAAAAGTCATATTTGAAGTCAGGAGGAAAGAGAGAAACCCATTTTCTATTATAAAGTACAGTATTAAGAAGATTGAAAGCTATAACCCTATTGCTTTACACAGTTTATAGCCTCTCAATATTGCATGAATGCCAGTTGCAACTGTCAGAGCTCTTCCATTATTCTCCTTAATCTCCCCTCATGATGGGATTTGCATATCCCACCTGTCAGTCCAGGCAGAAGCTCCTCACCATCTCCCAAACACTTTCACAGAGACCAGAATCACAGAATGACAAGCCTTTCTTCTAGTCCTCACAGATTCTCTTTCACTTACTGCTTTCTCTCAGAGCATGGCTATTCTTATTTCCCACATATCCTGTTTCACGTTCTGTATTTGAAAATGTTTTATCCAGTCAAGAAATATATATAGAGATGGACTGCAATACAGAAGAAATACTATGCCTATTGACTCATTTTTTTAAAAACTTCAACATGCACACAAATAAATAAACACCAAAAAACCCCCAAGACCTCTGGTTAAAGACGTAAAGTCCTATTCAAAGTTACAGGAAATTTTCTGCTGTTTTCACTCACTGAAGAGCTTTTAAAGGAAGTTTGATACCTAGAGTGCATGTGAAGTATTTTATGATCCAAAGAAGTAAATATAGTTCAGAAGACAAAAAATTGAAACAGGGGACTTTTAGAAATATTTTAATTTTACTTGATTTTTTTTTCTAGTTTAAATTCCCATTTTTGTTTCCTCACTTTTTATTCAACCCTTGCAAAATATATTCTTATAGCTCTAGCAAGAAATTAACCTGAAACAGTCTCAGCATCTGGTGCATTATACTCTTACTACTATTATACACTGTTGTAATATGTACATCAAACATACTACATATCACAGAACTATTTTAATGCAGGCATCCTCTTCAGATGAATATTTTGGGGAGCTGTTTTCAGCACAGCAGGAGTCAACCTAAATGCAAAGCGACTGACTCTGGGGTTATTCCCCACCACGGGTCTCACTGCACATCTGGCTCTGGACTCTACATCCATATTTATTACCTAAAAACTCTTCCTTTATGATAATGCAATTGCCATGGGAGGAAGGGAGCAATGGGCTATCGCAGCATCATACAAGTAATGCTGGTCACTCACGGGATGATGTTGGCAGATTCTTCATCCCTGATAGTTTTACACTGCAGCCACAGCTCTGCCTGCAAGGGAAGGATAGCAGCTACCAACTACATCCTGTTCCACGAACACAGCATTTGAATGAAGTCTCAAAGTTAGAAGATGTAAAAAATAACATTTTGATTGTTATCCCCCGTTCTGGACTGAACAGAAGAACACTGGCAGTTTAAGGTACTTTTGCCATGCCTTTACTGCCTCACTTGTAAAAAGTAATACATTTGTTATCATCTGCACAGAATTGCATTCATCAAAAGCAAAAACTGGATTCAAATTCGAGTTCTTGGGAACCTGACTCCTAGAAATTCAGAGTTCACTTTCCACAACCTGTCGCACAAGCAGATACAGAAAGAATGGTGCTTGCTTGATTTAGCAAACCAGAGGCTGAAAGGGAATATGATCGCTGCCTGTAAAATGATTCCAGGGGGCGTAAGTGCCAGGGAGGGAAAATAACTTTAATTAAAAAGAACATGCACAAATGAAAAAAAAATTAATCTTAATTGTCCGATGGCAATGTTAGAACAGAAATCAGACAGTAGTTTCCCACAGACAGGAGAAAAAGGCTTGGAACAGCTACACAGAAAGGAAGAAGGCAATAGAAGGGTGAGTTGAAAGATACCCAACTCTTTGTAAGATGCAGTTTGATCGGTTCATGGCTGTAGGATGCAGTACCTGCTGGAGCCATGTGACATTCTTGAAATTCCTAGTTTATAAAGTAGGTCTGAACACTTCAGCTAAAAATCCAACAACAGTTTATTCACAATTATTTGTCCAGGTGGAAATACAGTGCATTTGAAATATATAGGTGTATTGTTATTCTGCTTTACCTGTGCCCAGTTTTTCCTGTCAATAACATTAAGTAAAATTTTGCAAGCAATATCTCATGTAGAGTCTCATCTTGCCTAAAAGCTCTCCCATAATAGACTTAATTCTTCCCTTGTTGTCTAGTGTTATCACCTGACAACAGCAATGTTGACGTTGCCGGCTTCACCCTGCACTAGACCCATCAGTTGTATCGATCTGTTGTGGACAGAATATAAAACTCGTCTGGCCATGATTGTTTTGCATCTAATTCTGACTCCATCTCCATATCTCCATCAGTCTGTTGAGGATCTGCTGTTGTGGAGGACCTATGAGAAGCTCAACTTTGTTTTTCTAACCATGTAAATCACAGAAGTTTGAACCAGTTGTTTACAGGTATCATGATCATGTAAAAGCCAATCCCCCGGTATGCAGCAAGGTACATGCTCAAATTCTTCGCCATACACTTTAGATCTACATCAATGTCCAGCCCAGGAGAACACTCTGTCCAGTGCCAGGCAATAGCAAACTGCCATTATAATAAATGAGCCCCATGCTGAAACCCATGCTGCTCTCCTTCACAGCACCACATTATAGCACAAGCTGTAGCATCAAAGCACTTGCTCAAACTCCCTTACCTTTTGACCTCCTCCCATTTTTTTGCTCTTTCACCAGAACACTTTCAAATGAAAAAGTAAGGCTCTGATCTCACTCCAAGCCAACCTAGGACAGAAGCATTCTTCATTTTTTGTAAGCTCTGAGAACCATCTGTATCCGAAAAGCTCATAATGGACATCACCTAGAGACTTGCTTCTCTCCATTAAAACCAAGTCTCTCTTTTAGCTCCACACATAAATCTCTGCTAGCTGTTTTCTCCTAGTCTATAGCATCACATTAAGGGAGCTATGGGGACTCCAAATCTACAGTGTTTGGATACAACACATCAAGAAGCAAATTTGAAACCTCTGTGAGCTAGGAAACCTGCCAACTTCCACACCAATGATGAAATTTCTCAGTGGTGCAAAAAGCAGGAGATCTCACTTGTGTATCTTGTCGCAGAGATTAGAGAAAGATTTATCTCACATGACCTTTTACTCCCATTTCTATAGGGGCCAGTGGAAAGACCTTCAGGATGTATCAATGCAGGTAAATTAAGTAGTACCAGGACCCATTTACAGACTCAATATTCTATACTCACATTGTCAAAATAATTCCAGGTAGGGTACTGGCATGATCCACCTTCTTGGATCATTTTTGGAGTCTGGCATGATCCACCTTCTTGGATCATTTTTGGAGTTTGGGACTCGGTGCAAGCCAAAGACCTTTTCCAGCACCCAGTTTTGCTGCAGCCACTCTTCCCTGCTGCCTTGCAGATTGAAAGAGCTCAGGATTGTGGAGATGCCAGACAGCTTTGTGTGGCCTCATTCACCTCTGCTGGAGTCCAAGAAAGCCTGAGACCCATCTGTATTTTAATACAACACTGGATACACTCCTGATTTCAGCCTCATGTCATCTAACAAACCAGGCTCTCTACACCTATGCTCTCCCCTGGGGACCTCCTGTTGACTCCACTCGTGAAACAGCAAAGGAGACAGGAGGGATTAGTCCACATGTGAAGCATGTCCCCACAGATGTAAATAGGGCATGCTGCAAGTGTCTGGATATGAATATTGTTCTGGAGAGCAAACTGTCCAGGGAATACCTAAAGTCATTTATGGGCCAAAATAATCCCTGATGTAAAACAATTTATGTTGATGGAGTTATACCTGGATGACTTGGACTATTATTTACTATTCTTATTTTATCTGTGGCCGAGCATACAGCAAGTTCATCCTCCGAGCAGAATGCCATCAGTTCAATGGTGTGTGCACACACTCACCATGAAATCACAGCCAAGCCCGAAAGAAGCTGCAAACACCCAGAACAATCCCTTACAGAAATTCAGGAGTCCTTTCAGGGGTTCCTTCTCCTCCATCAGCAGCATTGCCATTACATCCAAACCCCTATCAAAATAAGGATACAAGGAACCACACTGAGGCTGGCAGAATCAGGTACATTGCAATAGAAAAACAATCTTTAATTTTCCAGTTTTTCCACCTGAAAGGATTTCAAATATTTTAAGCTTTACTTTTGATTTTTCACTCACACAGAAACTGCAAACTATTATCATCTTTATACTGCCCCTCTGCTTGGGCAAAAGGCAAAAGTTGTGTGACAGCAGCACTTACAGAACACATAAAAATGAAAATGGGAAGAGGTGTGTTGCATTCCCATGCCACAGCAAGAAAACACCAGCAGGAAGCTGGCAGCTACCACTGTTGGAGTGCAGCCAGGGCACTGGGGTTATTTACACAGCATCCCTCACAAGCAGCACCATGGGATCCTCTGGGACCCACATGCAGGCAGAACTACATATGTTATACCCTAAAGGAAGTGTTTCACCCCAAGCCCATCACACTCCCAGCTCATTCCCAGATGGGTACCCAAAACATTCACACAGAGACAATGGGTCAGTGCCACTTTGGGCTTCCTACTGGACACACACCATTGCTTCAGCTGAGCCTGGACAAGCCTGTTGTATATCCAAGTTCTGCTGGGGCCCAGCTTCAGTTAGTGCTCTGAGGGGGGATGCAATCAAAGCACAAAACAGCATAGCACTGCCAGAGCCCCAAGCAGCAAAGGAGGGAGCATTACTAACTCTGTACACAATGCAACCTGCAGCTCTTTGGGGAGGACAGTCACAAAACATTTCCCCACAGCTCCCTGAAAACATTTGTACACTAAGACACTCACAAAGTAAATCAGTCCCTGAAAATAACACCCTACGCTACCACAGTGGGCTGAAACATCTATACATGTATATGTGTATACTTAAACACGTGTATAATAACAGTAGATGTGTCTTGATAAATGTACAGATTAAACATAAATTCAGTGATAGACCAGAAAAACTGATGCCTGCTGGCTGATTTTTATATCAGAATCCTTTTTCTTAGCAAATGGGTCACTTGAAACCAGCGTCAGCCTCAATTCAATTTGTATGAACAGACCTGAGTTCCTACAAGGCAGCTTCTGTTCACGCAACTATTTAAGAACAGGCTAGCTGAGTTGTGAAGAAAGAGGAAAGTTCTTCAAAACAGAGATGATAAGTATTCCCCTGTCAATTAATTGATTAAAAAGCTCCTGATGAGACCATAAAACTGTGTCCCAATTAACTAAGGCTGAACCCCATAGTGAGATCCTTATGACATCCACTGCAATTCTAAATTGAGTGGCTCAATACAATCCAAAAGGAATTCACAATGACTAGACTATCATTTCAAAATGTTATCAGGCTCCTAGTACTAAAAGCTGAAAGGGAGTCCAAGGATTTCTGCAGAGCAGCCAGAAACCTTCTGGCATTACAACCAGAGAGACCTAGGAGAAGAGCCTGTCCCCATTTCTCCTGGGAAGTTGTATGGGCAACAACCACATAGTGGCGGCATCCCTTTCTCTCTCATTAGCATTCTGCTTGCTGTCTCTAAGAGGCAAAGTTGGAGCATCGGACAGACAGATTCCTCCACTTCTGCTAGTCCACAAACACAGTCAAGAGCAGGCAGAAAGCACAGCAAGCAACTGACCCTGCCTTCCCTGGGCCTCAGTTCTCAGCTCCAGGTACCTCGGTAGCAGATGCTAGAGGGATACAGGGCTCAAGTTAACCTGGTAACTTTGATGCCACCACTATTGCTCCAGTCTGGAAACCAGCTGCCTACATCTCCGGTCACTTTTGTTCTGCTTGGATCAAGTTGGAGCTGTTCTGTTCCTGAGAAAGGTCCAGTTTACAGGGAAGAGACAAGAACTGTCCTGTTTTAACATCTTGGTGACAAGAGGCAAAAAGCAGCTTTATCCCATTCACAGAGGTACCTCGGGGGCAAAGTCCTGAAGCCCTCTAGTATCTCCACTGCAGCAAGGCCTGGGGATGAGCCCTTGGGATGATGTGGGCTCGCAGGGCTGGCAGCAGAAAAAGCAGCAACAGAGGGACTTTCCCTGGCCTTCCTTACAGCTGATCCTCCCAGAGTCCTGGTGAAGGCTACCCTGGGGAGAAGGCAGGATGCGAGGACGGATCTCCCCTAGACAGACCCTTCCCCTCCGCGCCGCGAGCAGTGGCATCACTGTATCCCTCTCTGCTCCGGGGTGAAGTCGAAGGGGGCCGGAGGGGGATGTGCTCAGCGGGCGGGTGGGCAGTGGAAAGTTTTTCTGCTCCAGAAGAATGGCCCTTTTGAAGCCCTTCTGCCCCACTGCACACTGCTAAGCGAAGCCAATCCCCGGCGCCTGGAGGCGCAAAATCCCCCTCGAAGAAGAACCCCCCACCCCTCATCCCCATCCTACACTCCCCCGGACCCCCCCCCCCCCCCGAAAAAAAAAAAAAAAAAAAGAAAAGGAAAAAAAAAGGCAAAAGGAAGATGAAAAGCAAAGCGTTCCCCGGGGTACTCACGCTGCTGTTGTGCCCGGACCAGTGCACCATGGCCTGGTTGTGCGCCGAGTCTCCGGCCAGGGCGAAGGTGGTGCTGCCCAGCCGCAGCTCCTCCAGCCCGAAGCGGGCGGCGCCGCCGTCCCCCGGCTCCCGCCCCGCGGCGCCGCCCGGCCCCGGCCCCGCGGAGCCCCGCGGGCTGCGGCCCCTCCGCCGCACCGAGCCCGGCCGCCCGCCCGCCGGGAGGGGAGCCTGCCCACGGTGGGGTCGGTCCTCGGCCGGAGCCTCCGCCGCTCGGGGACGGCGCTCCCCGGCCACTTTCTCCTTCTCCCTCATCACTCGCCGGGTCTCCCAGCCGCTGGATTTCGTCCCCGTGGGAGCAGCGGCGAGGGTCGCTCGCAGCCCGGCATCCTCCGTCCGGGCCTCTTGCCCTCTCTCACCTCCCTTCTCCTCGAAGAACCTCCTCTGCTCCTTCTCTCCTTTTTCGGTCCTCAAGTGCATCAGTAATCCTTGCTGCGGCTGCTGCTGCGGATGCACCTGGGAACGGCAGGATCTGCAAGTTATTTCTGCGCCGGTAAAGCCAAAAGTGAAGAGGTAAAGCCATGTCCAGTACAGGAGAGCAACGTGCCAGGCTGGGTACCAACCAGCAACTTTTTCCATCGCTGCCGACTGCTTATGAGTGCGAGGGAGAAAGAGCAAGGAGAGGGCAGGAGCGAGGGAGCCGGGTGCTGCCGATTCACCCGCCGCGGGGTAAGCGGCGAGAACTCCGTAAAGTTTCAGACTCTGCTGTGCTAGATGCAGCCGGGGGATAGAGGAGATTACTTTCTTCCGCTGTCTTTTTTCCCTCTCGTTTTCTTTTCCTTCTTTTGCACTTTTTCCTGTTTTTCTCTTTCCCCCCTCTTTTTCCTTTTTTTTTTTTCTTCCCCAAGACTGGCGTTGCTGATCAGGCTTGTGATGGAAGGCAAAGCCACAACCACACGGGGGAGGAGCTGAATTGAAGTCAGAGAGAGAGGGAGAGAGAGAGGAGCAAATCCTGGCTGGTGATTTCTCCCGGCTGCCTAAGTGGAAGTCACAGCCCGCTCCTCTCCCGCTCGCTCTCTCTCTGCTCCCTCTCACTTCGCCGCTTCTGCATCACTCCGCCTGTAGCCGCCCCGCCAGGACGCCCCGCGCCTGTGTCATGAGTGGCTGGTTACGCACTCCCCCTTTCTCACTCACACACACTCCAAGAAGGACTTACCCCAACTTTTAAACCCAAATCGTTCGATCCCTTCCTCCTCTGCACTTCCCATCAGCTCAAGACCCTGAAACCTGCTCCCCAACATACTGAAGTCACTACACATGAACTGGAAGCAGAAGTGTAAAGTGAAGGAAAAATACATGCATATGTACAGACATGTGTGTATAGTCTTTCTAGAGGAAATATTTAAATTCGATTAATTAAATGACCTTAAATGTCTGAGGAGTCTCTGAAATGTCTTTCCCCCCATGACTGATGTAAGTGCACTGGAGTTGCTGGGAATAGGCACCTGTGCTTGATTTCACAGAGGGGAAAGCCGCATTTCTTCCCCTCCATTCCCTCCTCTGCTTTTGCTTCACTGTACCGTCATTTACAGTAGCTGCTGATGCTTAGATAAATCACTCATGCATGGCAGAGATGTACCCACATAAATGCTGATGGAGACAGGGACAAGGTTTTGGAAATGAAATGACAGCAGTTGGTGCTGGGAGACAGGAAGAGGGAGATTCCCCTCCAGTGATATATCTGCAGAAGAAAAGCCCTTTCTGCTCTAGCTCTCTCACGCTTTCAGGACTAGCAATTTCACCCCCAAGGAGCAGTGGTACTCTTTTACTGGGGTTCTTCCCCAGGGAGCAGTCCTAGTGGTGGCCGGAGGAGATCACCAAACCCTGCTTGCAGAGGCTGGTGTCTGCTGGCCACGGGAGACATTGGTCCCTGACCGCAGGCAGCACTGTTGGTGACTGCCTACACAGCTTTGACAGGCACTTGCAAATGCCCACACACTTAAAGACTGGAGGGAATTGAAGGCTCTTCCACCGCAATTTTATTCCATCCCCATCTGCCTGCTCTCAGTCATTCCCATTTGATTTACAGGAGAGTTTATTTTTTAATTATTTTTTTTTAACATTTCCTTCCTGACATGGAAGACCTTATTGATTTTTTTTGGCAGGGCATTTCAGAAAGAGATTTACAGATTTTTTCCACATTCTTCTAGAGATTTCACTCAAATGCTCACTGGTGACACATTTTGGAATATTAGCACAAGACCAGGGGTGAAGGGAAACTCACAGTAATTCAGGCTGGGCATAACTTCACGCTGCTTACAACAATGATGGATTGTCTGCAGTGTAACCACCAGACCTCGGCTAAATCTACCAATTAACTGTATACCTGTTTCCACATCTCCCAACTAAATGGTTACTATTAGTTACAGCCTGCCAGGTAATAATAATAATTAACACTTTGCACTTAAATGCTTTCCCTTACTAAACCCAAAGCTCCTCACAAAGGCCACTTCTGTTGTACAAACGAAGGTGGAGCTACCTTATTAGCAACCCAATCCTTTGTCTTCTGTACAACAGATTGACCAGATGGATCTATCCCAAAGGATGCACTAAAGAGTGTCACCTTCCTACCATAAGTCTCTTAAAGAGGCCTTAATCTAAAGGGATAGAATTCAAAGAGATGGGTATGTGAGACAAAAAATAAACTTCGAAGAATGAAATTAATAAGAGGTCAGAGGAAATTTCTTCTGGGATTGTAATAGAGATTTTCATGCCAATGAGTGGTTAAGGCTAATGAGAGAAACAATCTAGCTGTCTCATTTAGGCAGATGATTATCTCTGGATTGTGATGAATGGCCAGTGAGTGATATGGATATGCCTCGTATAGCACACCTTAAACACTGGGAGTACACTACACCTGCAGAACTCTTCAGCAAATGTACACAAGAGTCAGTCATGGAGAGAGACTACTGCATTCAGCCTGAGGACCACAGTCTCTTTTTCCAGCATAACCTTTGTTGTGGGTGCATATAGGACAGAGGCATACAGTTTGAGCCTTTCCCTGATCCCTATTTTCAGGAACCATCAGTTTAGGAGATTCCAGCACCCGATCCCTTACGTTTAATATGTACAGATGGACCTGTCTTCCCAAAATTTGTCTAATCTGTATTTATACTCTTGGTGTCTGAGGCATGCTGTGTTAGTCAAGTTTATAATCTGATTACGTGTGCTTTTGAATACTCATGGTCTGCGCTTATCTGAAAGAGACATATTAAATCACTGTAATCTAATCTTGCTGCCAGCCATCTTTCTGCCACAGATGATGTGATGATTGAGTTGTCAGAGATAAGAAACCAGAGTCTTTGGCACAAAAGAATAATCCCCTGTCTTTTGATGTAAGGGATAGCTTTCTGAGTTGGGAGCCAGAGTAAGCCCCTATGCTGTCATTGGAGAAGGGCTGAGTTCACATACTAGCCAAAAAGAAGCATTGGGTGTGTAATGACTGAACTCCATAGCTGTGTCCATGATAAAGGAAAGGTTGCACTCATGGGTATCCTGACCTGAGGCAACACCTGCTCTGATGTTTCAATACCACATGTCCAGCTCCAACATCTGGTGAAATGTTTTCTCTTAGAGCCCCTACACTACCAGATCAGGAGACTGCTCTTCTGTTTCACAGAGCCAATATTGCCACAGGGAGGGAAGGGGAATGAGCCCTGGGAGCCATGGAACAGGAGGCAATCATTGGCAATATCAAGCATAATGCTGTGACAGCAAATGAAAAATTCAGGTTTTAGCTAGCCTCTTCAGCCTCTGCTTTTGCCAGAATAAGCAATGGCAGGGGGTGTTCTTCACCCCCATCACTCTTCATCCTGCTCTTCACCAGGGAGGAACTACCTCAAAGGCAGAGATCTGCACACACAGGAGAGTGTTCGGGGAGGTTCTTGCTGTTGGGTTCAGGAAGAACAAGAAGGAATTTAATGAAAGGAGTAGATACCAATTCTGAGTAGCAGTTGCAGTGGAGCAAGCATCTTCCTTAGGATTTATATAGCCTTGAGGAGCAGGAACAGAATGAAACGTGGATGAGTAACAGAAATCTTCACTTGGGACTGGGCAGTTTTAAGACAGGTGGAAATATGGGCTTGGTCAAGGATATAAATCCTTATGACAATGATTGCAATAATCTACCATCTGCAGGAATCTTTTCCTCTGGATTGTTTCACACTTGCAATCAGAGACTACTTGTGAAAATGCAATCCTGAGAGATTTCCTGGCTCCACAGTATTCCTGTCTTCTGAAACATGCTAGATGATCCACCCTGCATGATGGAAGCACCTCAGGGACTATACCAACATTGTCTGCAATGTGATGGAGTAGAAAGGGAGAAAGAGGAATGAAAGAGGATACAGAGAGAGAAACAGAATTGAGTGGGCTTAACGAGATGAGTTTTTAATATAGGACAAGGACATAACATAGCCTCGTCTGTCCTGCATCCAAATTCCTTTTAGGCAAAGTAGTATAATATTTTCCTAGTAAATATTTGTATAATCAGGATTTTTTGAACCTACACTCTTTTTAAATCATCAGTTTTCTCTGTAAAGACTGTGTAATGAAGGGAGACCACGAAGAACACTGTTCCATTGATTCTTATAAAGCCACGGTGAGTGATGAATACTGTAGTTTGACATTACACATAATTCCTCCAAACGGAATCTCTGTTAAAAAAAAAACACAGGATACAACAGGGCTTGTTTCCCTTAGAGAAAAGAAAAAAACCTTACAACTTTAAATGTCACAAAAAGATCTTTTTTCCTGACTACGTCCTGGATGCTTCATTCTTTGAATAAAATAGACACTAATTACATACATCAAAACAACTATTTCCAAGTGCTTCTTATTTCATTGGACAACTGGAAATTACTTACCTGTGTGGTTTATTTTGTAGCAATATTTTGATAATTGTTACATAGGTATCATCAGAAATAAGTCCTGTAACTTACATAGCGACAATGCATTTGACACAAAAATTATTTGAAAAAAAATCTAGAACTGACATAAAATCTGTATCTTCTTTTCACTGAGTTTCATTTCCCCCCCTTCCCCAGATTATTTTTGGAAAGGTGATCGAACTATTTATTTTTAACACTAATAATTCCTCTAAATTAATTGACATGAAAGCTCTCCTTTGTTATTCCACACAATAAAGCCCCAAATCAGTGCCATTCCAAAATTAGGCTGCTGCAGCTTTTAACAGGGGCTCTCATTCATCTGCAAATGTGTTGCAATTTTGCATTAGTTGCCATAAATATTAACAGCAAGGTCTTTTTGTTCTTTTACTCCCTCTTGCTGCAGCCTATTGCAAAGACTGAGGTTTAAAGTAATCTCAAAAAAAGGGCAAGACTTTGCCACTTTACAATTTAAAGAGCCATTTTGCTTTGCTAAATCCTCTGATGAAGCGTTCACATAGCAATTTATCTAGCAAGGTGAGCAGATTTGATCAATGTGATTACCTGCAAGTACAGGAAAGTGCTCAGCTCCAATACCTGGTTGCAGTTTTCCTCAAAGCCTGTTTATACTGAAATATCTAGTGATGCTCATTAGCCAGCAGCTTTCTCTGGATTCAGGAGGAGTTGCCTAGATCTCTCTCCTCTGGAAAATCTCTCATGTAGGCTCCTATGTTTCACTTCCACTTCTGGATCCAGAGAGTTTTCACACCATCCAGCCTCAAATGGGATGGCATTTTATTCTTTGAGTCCAGACCTCCTTCCTGCTCTTGCAGCTGCAGATACTCCCTGGGCCAGCTGTGCACAATGATTTCAGTGATAAACCAAGAGTGAATTTGCCGTGGGAGGAAGGGAGCATGTTACCCCCCCAAATAAGCCTGAACTCCCAGTCAGGTGCTGAAGCACCACTACCACATCCACACTGATGTTGAATCCAGAACTCTTTGCTACAATCCTGGGATTGAATCCCACTTCTCTAATGACATCTGCTGCTCTGTCCTGGCCTTGAATTCACTTGTCCAGTGATCATCTCCCCTTGCGATCTGGAGACATCAACCAGCTGCCACCCTGTGCTCCTGAGTGCTGCTCCCCTGTCAAGGATTACCATGGAATTTAGGAGCTGAAAAAACACAGACCATAGAAGACAGTGGATGAGAAAATCTGCTGCTTGAAATTCCCAGCTGACATTCTCTCTTGATCAGCTTTTGCAGCCTAAGAAACCTGGAAAGCTGCCCTGAAAAGCTGATCTTAGATTCTGCTGGGTTTCATAGTTAGTTGAGTATAAAGTAGAATTGCAAAGACTCTCCTTATATCAGGACTGCACACACTCAGCCACAGTGCTCTGAGCTTGCAGCTGAGGAGAAAACTTAGCTGGAGCTCACAGCTGGAATGAGCTTTATTACAACAACTTTTAAACTAGTAAACATTGGTGAAAGGAGGAAGCCTGAGGTGTATCTCATAGTCAACTCATTCACCACTGCCAATATGAATGATAACCACAGGGATGACCCAGCAGTTGTCACATTTCATCCTGACTGTTTTAAAGCAACCCCATAATACCCAGAAGGTTTTTGCCATCAATAACTAAAATGTATGCGGTGGACATTTCCAACCACGTAAAAAGCAAGAATGCAACCGGGAAAAATGAGAATGGCTTTAGCAAATCATGCTTGACCAACCTGATCGTCCTCGTCCTCACTAAACAGCTGACTATTCTAATACCAGCTCCCAGAGCAGTCTCACTGTAAACTGAGGACGTGGGTGATTGATAGAGGTCTGGAAGCTGGCTGGAATGCTGGTCCCAGCAGTTGAGAATCTGCTGACTGGAAAATGTCTGGGGTTTGCCCTGCGTTTCTCTTTGCAAATAAGGCAAACTGCATATTCATCTACCTTTGGCAGAGCATCATCAGGAGATGAAGAAGAAATTATAATCTCCTTCTTCTTAGCACTGCAGAGGCTGAACATGGATACTGTTTCTGCTGTGGGCCCCCAGTTTGAGAGGAACATGGAGAAACTGAGGAAGGTTACAAGTGGAGGGCTACGACGGTGGTGAGCACAAAACCTACAAGGAGGTGATTGAGAGCTGAGCTTGTTTAACCTGGAGAAGAGGAGGCCAAGGGCTTATCAATTATCAGCCAATGATGACTTGAGAGGGAGTTACAAAGATGGAGAAGCCAAACACTTCTTGGCTGAGGCAGCTACTAAAACAAAGAGAAGACAAAATTGGTGTTTGTAATGTTCAGATTGAAAATTAGAAAAAGCTCACCCAGAAAGATAGTGCTATGCCAGGACAGGATTGTAAAATAACCCTAAGGAAAACAAAGCTGTGGCCAATCTGATCTAGTAATGATGGTGGCTTGGCTTCAAGTGAGAGGCTGGTCTCTCAAAACAAACATTTATTTGAATATTTGAATATTCAAAAATAGGTCAAGAAGAAGACATGTCTACAGCTAAAGGCAGGCGTAAATCCCATCTCTCCTCAAGATAAAGCCAGTAACCTGTTCCAATGACAAATGATTCCTAGGTTCCACATGAGCTTAGATACCATCCTGCAGGGAAATTCGAGTTCTTCCAGAGACCTGTCTAGTTCTCCTTTGATTAGATCCCTGTATCTCCAGCACTGGTTTAACAAACCAATGGGGACTCTTTGACAATTTTGTCCTCTTGGGTCCCATCCCACCTACCCATGGTATTGTTACCAAATATTGTTTCCAAAGCTTTGCAGAGTCCTACAGCACTCCTAACATTTATTTGAGAGTGGGGTAATGGAGTTCTAGGTCTAATGTAGTGCTACTACCAGTGGCACATCCATTGGCAAACAACAGCTGAGGACAGTTGTGCTATAACATCCTAGATTTGGCCATACTAGAAAAACTGGGCTTTACTTTACTCTCTCTGTTGTTCCCCTGGGCAACTGTCATTTTCATTCCATCATCTTCTAGCCCTTTCCAGTTCCTCGAGAGAATTGTGGCTGTGGGATGCCTCTGATTGTCTTGCAACCTTGCAAATCTGCAATTTGAAGCAGACTGATCATGTGCAGATAATAGTTTCCTGTGAACAATAAATATGAGTCAAAGCACCTTCCAGAGAGTCAGGATACTTCAGTAACATAAATCTTCTTAAAAGCCTAAAAGGCATAAAAATCATTTGTATTTTCTCCCTTTTCTAGAGATTACTGAACTTTAGTCATCACTGGGGAAGTTTGCCTGACACTCTCTCAGCTCTGGGTTTATCTGCATTGACAGGACAATAAAAATTCTTGTCTATCACTCTACTGCTGTCACCTTTGGCTTCTGCACTTCGTAATGGAAGAATTTAATGGAGATAAGAGAATAATGATGAAGAGAAGATTACAAACTTAATGGTCTGTGAATGGTGTTTATAGTTTGTCATCGTTACAGATGGTGTTTTCTTGCTTGTGCACCTTGCTTGATTTCTCTTACCTGAAATGTTGACAAAGTAGGAGTTCCAGGTACAACTAAAGATAAAATATCTAGCAGAAGAAAGAAAAGGCAGAAATAATATTATTCTTCTATCCTACCTTCTTACTACAAGAAACGTAAAAAATATGAAAAAAATGAGAACCCTTGAGGCTGATGGAAAATGTGAGCTTGCTCTTTGGCAGTATTTCATTTCAGAACTGAAAAAATGACCAGGCAAAAATTTCTGTGAGGCAACTTTGTCCTGCCTCAGTGATGCATTATTTCTTAAGTCATGGTCAGAAGTCCTTTTCTGGAGACATTAGCATCACTCTCAGGTCAAGCAACAGAGCTTTTCACACGCACACTCGCATGGTACACAATCAGAAGAGAAAGATTTGGTCATCAGTTAAAACTGTTTTTACTAACCCAGCTAGTTTCTGTCTAAAACAAGGTAGAGGATACTAACATGAATTTTACTGCTAGATGATAAGCAGTGGAATACTTCCCAACAGACATCCACATCTGAAAATTACAGTGCATAGGCAGAGACACCTTTCCCATTGGGGCAGCTGTTAGGAAGGTTAGTGTTTTCATAGGATCTATCTGGCCAGAATCTAAGGCAGATGAAGAGAGGGAAACTTCCTCTGATGTTTTCTCTCTCCAGCCTTATAGCTTCTTCAGCAGCTTCTTCAGCACCTTCTCAGATCTGTGGTATCCATCTTCTGTGGCTGGGTGGGACAGGGAGAGGTACATCCTCTAATAAGAGCAGAAGAAGCAGGCATGAGAGACATCATGTCAGCTCCACATCTGGTGAGAAACTCCAATCTTCTGACCAAAGTGTCATAAGGAAGGATTTGGAGTGGGTAGTAGAAAATCAGGAGAAAATGCAAAGGAAATCCGTATTTCTCTCTTGTCAATCTTTTCATCGTGAATCATGTAGTGAATTTCAGGCTCCTGATGTCATGGGTTTATACAAGATTATAAATTTTCTTTGTTTGTTTTCTTTTCTTTCCTTAAAAAAATAAGGAAAAAACACTAGTCCTCCTAACTATGGAGAACGGTGTGAAGACAAAGCTCCTGTTGGCTCTAAATCTAATCTGAAGTGTTTCAACACAAAATACAAAGACAAAGCAGTCAAATTAAAACATTCCATTTGAGCACTTTGGAAAGGAAGGGTTTCCTCTTTCTTTTTTTCTCTTTTTTTCCTTAAAAATGGTTTTCCAGAACTATTTTACACAGCCACAAAGATTTTTTAGACTACGTATATTTAAAATATATGTGGTACATAAAAGGAAAAAAAATAATGTTTTTCAAGCTGAACAATCTGTTACATTCAGCTTGAAATTAATCTTAGATTTCTGAGTCTCTTTTATCCCTTTATTTAACTCCAATTGGCCATGGAATTAAAAAAAAAAACGGTTATTCATATGACTTAAATTAATTGAGATGTTTTCCAGAACACTTTCCAACATAAAATAATTTCTTTCCATAAGTTTGGTCCTGGGTTTATATCTTGCCCACAGTTCTTAGCAATTTACCCAGGATGTTTGTGGATGTAGCACCTGAAAGACTAAGCTATATAAAGTTCATATACAGATATTTGCTTCTGGTAAACAGGACCCTGGTAATGTTAATTTATTTTAGGCTTAAATTTAATATTATGTATAAAAGGACTCTTTAAAATAATTTCAAAATTAGTTAAAATTTTGTCAGGTTTTGATCAATGCCTTAGAAAGAATAAAAAAGAAAGAAATCCCCTCATCATCAGTCAAAAGACTTTCTTCTAGAAGAATGAGGTTTATGAAATAAGGGTGATGAAAAAACAATAATTCTGTCTGTTTAATATATGTATACACACACAAAGGTCAATAAATAGCCCAAGCAATGGAAGCAACTCATAAGCCATGCTTCTGCTGATTTCATTGCAAGCATTCCCTGAGATTACATTTATTTTTGTGAGTATTGTTGCCATGGATGGCTCTGTGTGTTTAATATCTATTCTCATGGAAAGAAAGTATAGGGGAAAAACCCTATTTGCATATATTTTCATGCAATTAATAATAGTTCAGGGTTTGTGCTTTTCTTATGCCAAAACCGTGCTTGCCAGTATTTGCAGCCCTCCAAATGCATGTGTTAGTCCAAATCTGAATCGCTTTGATTTTCTCGTCTCTTTGAAACATTGTTTGTTCAAAAGATATTAAGTGTGCTTCTCTTTTGTCTTCATTCAACCTAGAGTAGTTTTTAACATTTTTATAAAGACTCCTTGATATTCTGTTTTAAAATGCCTTCAGTTTTCATTCTGACCAAGTCTCCATGTACATTTTGGTTTATTTATGTCTGATTGCAATCAGTGGGAGTCTTTTCATTGATTTCAATGGAATTTGGATCAAGTTCATTTGGAGCATAACTTACATATGTTTGCTGTCATGGAATAAGCCAACTGTCAGAGCAGCAGCATCCAAGGAACTTGAGAGAACAAGGATTAAATTCAGGATCTCAGATCTTGCTTGGTCAGAACTTAAGCAAGTCCTGGTTTATTAGTGGTGACTGCCCTAAATAACACATCTTGAACGTCTGCCCTTTCACTGCAGTAAGAGCTTCTTTTTCAACTCAGTATCTCCCAGTAGTCAGATCATTTTAATCTTTAATATGGTGCCTCTCTCTCCTGCAAGTTTCCCTTATCATGATTTCAAATCCTCATTGACACACTCTGGGTATTTTGCTGTCTTAAACATCTGCTGAAGGACTCTTTGAGATGCAGACTTAACATCTTTTATAGTTAAGTTCTTTTTGCACTTTCCAAATGAGGCAAAAACTGATAAACAAGGAATGGAGCCTGGATTGTTTTTCCTGTTTGTTTTCTTTTGTTTTGTCATGTAGGTGCATCTCTCTGCACTATCTTATTTTGTCTTTGTTGTTGTTGTTTTGCCAGACAACGTAATTATCTTGATTGGTGGGTGGCCAACAAAGTTTTAATTAGATCCAGGGGGATTTGAGCAGGACTATGTATTTTTAAAAAAAGGCAAAACAATGTTGCTAGAATTATTGTTTATTTATGTTGTGAGACATCTTCTGTGAAATATGACATTGCCTTTTTGCATTTCCAGTTCTGCCCTCTCTTCTCCTGCCCTGCTCTCTCGCTTGGTTCACAGGGAACGGTGAACTGGCATTAACATCCTTGCACTGAGGCAACACTGCCAAGCTCTTGCTGCTGCATAATGTCCAGGAGCTCAACTTCTGCCAAACAGAGCCATTGATCCTTCAGCTTGTGCCAGTTCAAAGGAACATAGGATGCATATCCAGCTTTGTAGAAGGGCTGACAAGTGATTTGGGGCAGACAATTGGAATGGACATCAGTGAGCAACACTGAAGGCAGGGTAAGGACTGCACTGGGGAGATCTTTTTGACTGGTTATGGTTATTAGTTTTTGACTGTAAAAGGGTTGTTTTTATTTATTCAGATGTCTAAAAATATCCTGGTAATGAATTAACCTGAATAGGGGGAGGAGGACAGCAGAACGCATATTGATTTTCTAAAAGCAGGCAAGAATGCTGTTATTTTCCAATTAACGTTCAGTATTCCAGAACTATCCAGCTGGAAAGAACCAGCTAAGCAACAGCAAGCTTTTTGCATTCTGCACTTTTTCTAGTGATATTTTTCTCATTAAACTTCTTTTAAAAGGGCCCTAATAGCAACTTCACCATTTCTTTGCTAATGGTAATTAACTTGTCGTGGACTCCACTGGGGTGTCTATGGAGTAACTGGTGGGTATCCAACTGTTCATGCTGAAGCAGAAGACATGATCATATAAAGCCTGCCCCTGCTCCAGTATTGGAGAAAAGTGTGAGAGGCAAACTATCTGAATGCAGCATTCATGATAAGGATGCTTCTCTATAAAACTCAGAGCAGATCTCGGTGGGACTGCTGATGTCCTGTAGTCTGATTCTGGCTGAGTCACCCTTTTCTTTCCACTTTTCTTTTTTATTATATCTGTCATAACATCCATGCCTCTTCCTGCTTCTGTCTTTTGGCTCCTTGTGGTTTAGTATACTTGAGGCTCACCAGATTCAATAGCAAACAATGAGTGAAAATTACACCCTTCAAGTCCCCCTTAGTGACCACTGACTGACTAGAGCTGAATCATGTGGCCAGGAGCAGCCTGCACCACAAATCCAACAGGCAGCACAGGGTCACACCACTGGCTCTCCAGTAAGACCAAGCATTAGATCCTGCAGCTCATATTTATGTACCCAAAGCATTGAGCACTGATAACAGGAAAGCAGATTGGAAGCAGTGAAATTACCACCTTTCTGAGTAAACATGTGCACACACAGGTCAACATACATTCGCATAAATTGAGATCCTTATTTTTTAACAGGTTCCCTGAGGTTTTATCTGAGTTTTCAAGTCTTCTCTGCTTTCTGAATTTTTATTTTTCTCTCTTGCAAGTTGCCCTTTTCAAATTATTAACTTGTGCAGGGGTGAACTTTACTGAGTTCAAGCAACAGCAGAACTTGTCTGGCTAACAGTATGCTCTGTATTTCCATGCGATTTGTCTCTCTCATCCCAAATGCTCAAGGGAATATGGCTATAGAAAGTCCACCCTGGGACTTTCCCTGGTATACAGGTTATGGAAACAAGTGCTGAAGCAGAATTCGGCTTTTCTCCATCTTGGACTTGGCAAAGCGTTTGTTAAAACTACAAGCACCCATTACTATTATAGTGAGATGGAACTTTTGCCAGATATTTCCGAACAGTTTTGCATAAATTTCAATATATATGTTCTTATTTAGCAAATGTTTATTTAGCTATCACTGTAGTTTTCCTTTAAGGGTCTACCAAGGGCCCAGGGAGAGTGACAAAACCACCAGTTTTTGCTGAGGAATGATATGCCCTGCAGTTATATGTGTGTTTTGAGTCTGGAGACAAATTTTAGGGCCTGGATTTATTTATAGTGTCTAATAGATGCTTTGATAATTATGTGCATGGGAATGGAAAACAAATTCTCCAGATTAAAAAGCATAAAGAAAGCGTGTTTGGATTAGCATGATCAACTGAAAGCATCCATTTGATTCTTGGGATATATATATATATATAATTTACTAAGCTGCAAAATAAACATACTCTACTGTTCCTCTGTTGAAGGCTCCAGCTGTAAATATTTCATTACTTAAAAAATGTATTGCTATTAGATAGGTCTTTTAGTATTCAGCAGAAACAAGTTTTAAGAAATAAAATAAATAAAAGAGAAGAATAAAAAGATCATTTCTGTTTCCTTTTATAAACATAACATTTCAGTTGGGTGAAAATTGCTCTGCCACCTGTTGGCTGCTGGCAGAATCGTCCCACAAGTGGGGGTTTTATTAGCTTTGAAGGCATGAATTCCTGCACTTACAAGTGTGGTTGTAATTACATCATGACCTGGTCTGTCTCTCCCTGTCCTGCCACTACATTACAGGTCATCACCTCTAAGGAAAACAGATCTGCTTCTTGTATTATGCAAGGGAACAAAGTCTAGATGAGGAAAGGAGGAAATTCATCAGACAAACAGAAACATTATCCACTAAAGGAGAGAGAAGCAGAGCACAAACTCCCTCTTCGCATGAAAATACTAAAAATACGCACAAGTAGCCTGGGAAAAAAGACTTGTGACTAAGGTTGGGGAGTTTCATGGCAAAAAGGTCCCATGGGACCCTTCTAGAAAGACAGGCAGTGACCTAGTGACACCATCGTTATAGCTTTTCTTTGCATGACTAGGACACTTCTGGTGATCACCCTGCTTTACTTGAAATGGACAAACCGCATGCTTTTGTAGAGTATTTCAGGATGGTTTCTTCCTGAATTTGAAGGAGAGGAAAAAAAAAGTATGGAATTCTTCAGTGTTTTTCCACCATTGGAATTCTTTTCCTGAAAAAAAAACCAAAACCAAAACCAAAAACCAAAAAAAACCCAAAAAAAACCCAAAACCAAAACCAAAACAAAACAAAAAAACAAACAAACAAAACAAAAAACCAAACAAACAAACAAAAAAACCCCACCAAAACCCAAACATCTGAGGCTTTTGTGGAATAATTTGGTAATGTTGGGTGCCTCTTTTGATTCAGGACATTATGGGTTTTGCTGTCAAAAACCTGACACTGTAAGCACAGGATTAAGTGTGAGTGCATAGATACCTGGGAAGATTTTTGTTCTGCATGTGACATACTGAAGCCACAAATAATCACACAATTTGCTGCCCATGTAGGACTTTGGCACTGGGTACATCAACTATTTCACTTCTCAAGAATAGGTCCCCATAAAACAATCAGCGTGCCTGAACATCATGAAGTACCATTTTTTGCAATTTATTATTGTACTTCTTGGAATCCTTAAGGAGCCTCAAACAGAACATTGAACAAACACGACAGTCCCTTCCTATAAAAAGTTGCAGTCCAAGTTATCCAAGTGTTGGGAGCAGTTAGCCTATACACAGAGGAGCTGAAAGCCATCCAACATTAAATCAGAGTAAATTACATGGCTGAGACAAAACTTCACACCAAAATATTGCAAGATTAAGCCTTCAGAATACATTGTAATGTAGGTTGTTCTCCAAGCATGGCAACAGACATCCCCTCTTCCTCCACTGAATATTAAGACAGTAAAAAAACTGAGAAAGGGGTTGCTTTGCAGATTTGCAGTCTCTCCTGAAACTTTTTTTCTCTTTCTAACAGTCCTGAAGAACTGTTCTGGTCCTCAGCTATGAATTCTCTTTACAAAGTAAATTCCATATGTAGGAACAGCTGCAGCTGTAGGTTGGGGTTTTCCAGCATTGACATGAGAGTACTTTGTGTCACTTGAAGAGCTATTGAAAACTCTTATGAAATACTGACATTTCAAGGCAGACTTCTTCGCAGAAATCTGAAAAAACTTCAACCAATTTTACATGTCATCAAAACTCAAAACACAGATACTCTGACTGCTGCAATTTTCTTATTTCTAAACAGTATTTGACAAACATTGAGATGTTATAATAGTTATTTTCTTATCAAAATATATATTGAGTTATATGAAAAGTTTCATGTCTATGGAAAATTACGTACAATCTTCATGAGCACACTCTGAGTCCTCATTTGGAATAATAATCTGAAAATGAGATAAATTTCCCTCATTTGCTCATGTATGCAAATTTGGCACAGGGTACGTGAACCGAAATTATGAACTGAGAACTGATAATATACATCACATATGGTACAATTCAGTAAAAATATTAATATATTTATAAAGCATTTAGGGAGTCTGAAAAGGCTGTCAAGAGGATGCCTGCAGCCTTGCTTTCTGACAGTATTAGGTAATTTATCACCATTTCAGCTACACCCTGTTCACAGCAACATGTCTTGAAGGTGCTAACATAGATTTCTCAAAAAGGCTGTTAGCTGACTTCTTGCATTCCTCAAGAACTGTCTCAAGAGCTGATGATGCATTACATTGGAAAAAAGGGATGAACAGAAAGACGTCATTGCTCTGACTGCGTTCAACTCTGTGTCCAGCTCACACTCCACCACTCCTCCTCCAGGTTCATTTCAGAGACAGTATTTGTTACTTCATTTTGTTCCCTACTGTCTTGTAAACTTCCTCGCAGCAACAAAGTTTGAGGAGGTAGCCTGAGGAAAGGAGTGACTTCGGGAGCTAACTGACTGCTCAGCTTGTTACCCTGTGGCTCTGCAGCTGGATTATGTATCCTGCATAATCACTGTAACAGTCTGGGGAGCCCATCTGTGTCAACAGCTCCAGAGGTCTGATCTTCAGCTGAGATAGGTCAAGTTGGCTCCAGTGGGGCCACCCTGTTTTTCCTCAGGACGTGGTCTCATGAATGTCACCCAAGAGTCTATCTCTAACTGCAAAAAACTCAACCTTGGCTCAGCCTAGCGCTGAACAGTGCTCTACTGTAAATATCTACTGCAAGGAAAGGATGGTCTCAAGAAAGACCATGATGTTTGCGAGTCCTGCTCTCCCAGCCTGGATTCTTCCTGTAGGCTAAGAAGAAAGGTGGACTTCTTCCAAGCAGCATGGAAAAATTACCCTTGGGTGTGCATGTATCAGGGTAAACTGATGGAGTTTCTCATGCTCTGAAGAATAATCCCTAACCATGCGTAAAATCATGGTGGCTTCTGTTCTGTGGTGATAGTCTTCACAATCAACATAGTGAGTCAAGGTCACCTGGGATCACATGCCTGAGAGCAACAAAAAGAAGATGCCAAGAAAGGAATATAAGTCTCAGGCAGTCAAGAAGTAATACTTCTTCAGAACATTCTCCAATCTCTAGCAGTTTGCAGCTCAAGGACTGCCCAAACCAAACATGACTCATGTATGTGCAGTAATTCTGAGTGGATTTCCCTTCATGAGTTTGTCCAGTCTGTGCTTGAATCTGTGTAAACTCTACATATCCCCATACCCTGAAGCAAGGAATTTCATAGCCACACCCTGTATGACGAATTACCTCTTTTGCTTTCTTTTGAACATGCCAGTTGCTGGCTATTCATGTATCAGAGAAGGAACAAAACAAGTGGTCCTACCTCATCTCACTACTCAGGAGCCAGAACATTTCTCTACTAAAAGTTATCCATGCCTATGAGAATCTAGCCGAGCACTGGATAAACATGACATAAAACTAATCAGCATTTCATGCACTTCCAGGTGAAAGTTTAGATAATGCAAAGCATTTGTTTTCTACTCCAAATCATCCCAATTTCAAGGGCATTTATACCCTGACTTTTTACACTATACTTAGCTAAAACATGCCCCATTAGCTCACATGCAAGCCTTCATGCCTCTATAGCACAAATTTATTTTCTCACCTTCCTCAGATGGTATTTCTTACCTCATTGTTGAAGCTCAAATTGATTTACTGCCCCCAAACACAATTCAAATGCTCTACGGTTTCCTGGCCCCTTTAAACTCTCCTCAATGGCAACTGATATGGAAGTGCTGTCCAGGTCCTCGCATTTAACATCATTTGATTCTTCTCTCCCTGTCCTCCATCTCCCTCACTTCCCCTTATTTGTATTCTCATCAGTGTCACATTAAATGCCGCAGAACACGCTTTTAGGGTAATAACAGGCCTGAAGTTTATGAAAAAAAAGATTGATATCAGCTTCATAAAACTCAGGGGAAGCAATATCTTTTCTGCGCCTTGCCATCCCTTTAACTGCAGCTACCTTTATACATTGTGGAGGGAGAGAAAAGTTAAAAAAAAAAATAGGAGAGAAAAAAGACGATATCTCCAAGCAGCAGTGGGATTTTGGTACCTGGTATGCCATTAATTTCTTTATCGCTTTAACAGCACGGAAGTTGCACTTACTTCTTTGTGTATTTCAGTGGTGTGTTTCTTTCAAGGGCTTGGTAATCTTTTTCCTTAAATGTCAGTAGATTCTGAAATGCTCAGGCTTTGTAACCAGTGGTTTATAGCCGTCACACACCGAAAGGGCAGCAGACGAAGAAACTGTCTCTTATTGTAAAGAAACTGAATGTATGCCAAGTATCAGGATGGAAGGAGAAACAAGGCAGTGAAATCAGGCTGGAGCTTTACACTGATGCCCAAGCTGGTGGCACCCAGGTACCCACTGTGAAACCTGCACCCCCAGGCTGAATGGTCTCCCTCACCTGTTTACCAGCAAGTTGGTTCTTCTGATTATGAACCCAAAGCCATGTTTGGATTAGGGTCATACTCACTCTATGCTTTAGAATCTTTTAATACAGGACTTGATTTGGGATCCATCACTTGCTTCAGCACTCATTCCATCAGATCTCACTCCTCCAGAGCAGCATCTGTGTCAAACACAGCCTGATGCAGCTGCAGGAGGTGAGGGTGGACTGTGGATCTGACAAAGCTCAAGGATTCTGGCATAGCTATCTTTTCTAGGGTTGTACACCAGTTAAACAGCATGAAACTTTTGTGCAAAACCTACCTGCATTTATTCCAGGAGGCACTGGAGAGACAAAGAGAGGTAATAGACCACTCAGCCTTACAGCACCTGGAGATCCAGGAAATTGCCCATATGCCTTAGAGCAGCATCTCCTATATTCCTGTATCTTTCCAAATCAGTGCCATGTAGACCTTAGCAAAGTTTTTCCAATGAATTTCTCTTTCATTCCCAAGTTTTTCTATTCCCAAGTTATGGTTTAACTTTTAGTTCTGCATGTTGGAAGACTGACATAGGTACAGTTAAGAAAGCTTTTTCTATTTATTTTTCTTCCCTTTTTTTGGGCAGTCATAGTTTGTGGTTCTTAACCTTGACAGTAGATATTAAATTCAACAAAAAAGTAAAAGTCATTGCATTTCAGCTTTCTGCTTCACTGCCTCTGAATACTTGAGTTACCTCCATTTTTTAATATATTTTAAATGCTGCCAATTTAGCAAAACTTGCTGAAATAGGCAGATGAGGGGTGGGAGAACCTGAAGAAGGAAGCTACCTTGCTAAAACCATCCTACTAATCCCACCAACTTGTCAGTGCTTGCCAGAAGCCATAGCAAAACAACAAACAGGCTTTTTATTTTCAAAATAGTCCAAATTGTACCAGCCCCACCTTCCCCAGGTGTCAACAGGCAAGTTGCTGTAATACAGCTATCCTAGCAGAGAAATAATTCTTCACTTAGTAAACTCACTGGGAGTTTCTGCACAGGCTTTTCTCTGAGCTCTGGAATAGGCCATATAGACCTTTATTCCTTCACAGGGATATGCCAATAGGTGTCCACTGTAATGCACAGCATCCGAAGATGGAAAATAAAGAGATGATTTTGAAATCCTGAATTCAGATAATGTTTTTATTTATTCTCCCTTCCTCCTTTTTCAGTTTTTTTTCTGTCTAAGGGAAGGGTTTTCCAGCTGTGAGCCCACCTCAGCTAGATGGGTGATGACTGACCATGCAAAAAAGGGAAGGCATTCAGTAGATTGCAATGTCAAAGAAATGGGCAGAGGATTAATGGATATCAAGGAGCTGTGTTGTCATATAATCACTGAATGTAGTCACTGAGTATAGGCCTTTCCCCACTAATTCCCATATTAAGCCCATCAAAGTGTTTTCTTAGTCACAAATATGTAAAAATGAAGTAATCTCAGTAAAGTGTTTAGTAAACAAACATTGCCTGTCCCAGAGGACTCTGAAGTATGATTGAAAAGCTTTTATAAGCATCATAGCTTGTTCTGAAAGAGTAATACAGCTACAGCTTTCAAGCTAAACATCCTTTGGGTTGCAGAGTGAAAGGACATCACAGAGCTGAGTTAACCACCAAAAGAAATTGAGTAAAAGAGCCCAAATTGACTGATCAGCCTTCAGGTTCAGAGTAGGCCCCTCCTTTCTGAAAAATATTAAAGAATGAAGTATCTTTTTTCTTCCCAGGTGAAGGAACATCTCAGGGTATAGCACAGGATGACCCAACTGAAATAAAATAATTCTATAAATGCCATGAGTTTGTTATAGGAAGCTAGCAAAGCCTCAACCCAAAATCAGATCCAAGCCTTGGAGAAACACATAAGTAGATTGAATGAACCTTGTTGGTTGAAGAAGCATCTCCAAACTGGTGAATTAATATTGCAGACCTAAGATTATTCACTGGAAAGCTAAGGGGATTTTGCATTGGTATGTTGCTACTGGATTTATTCTCTAGCCTGTGCTGCCTTGGCTGCCTCAGCCCATCTCCTGCAGCTGCTGGGATTCGGCTCCTTCTCTGCTTTACAGTCTAACAGAGACAGAAGCACATCCAACTTCAGGAGCTGCTTCTGGCACTTGATAAACAACTCTGGATGCAGTGTTGTTACTGTGTCTGGAGATTTGTGCTTGGTGAGGGACGCCTCAGGAGCCACCTCTGTCCCTGGGTGTGCTCTGCTCTGCCTGGAGACCTGGGCTGCCTTCATCTGGTGTCAGAGGCAACAGCTGTTAAATAATAAGTATCAAGAGGAAGCAAGTGAGAGGAAGAGACACAATTTACTGAATAATAATGCCAAAATTCAATGCACCAGAGCATTTTGATTTAGCCATTTCAGGGACTGGCAGCCCACAAAGCAGCACTTCAAGAACATTGCAAATGTTCTTGAACAGGGAGAAAGTACACAGATCATATCCTGGGACATAGAGCAGACACATATTTAAACCCTTAGCCAACTGCTTCTCAAAACAGTCCTTCTCCTGCCACCACAGACCTTTCCATCACTGGTATTTATCTGAAAATGGAGAGAATAAAAGTAACTTAAAGGAAGATGAAGTTTGCTAGGTCTTTGGTTCATTAACAGTAGCCAGAACCAGCAGCAGCAATCTCATAGTGATTCCAGCTTTTTTAAGGGAAATTATGGACAAGGAAGTAGTTTTCTCAAGGAAAATGTTGAAAATCACTGTAATAGAAGTTCTTTCTGTCTAAAAGATGAGCCTGAGGCACGGTGGCTGGATTGAGTCCCGTATGGCTACCAAAGCACTTGAACCCAATATGTAGGCATTTAGCTCCAAAAAATGGTCAAAAGAGCCTGTGAAGGCAGCACAGACAATACCAGCTCTTCCTGGGAAAGCTTTTGCAATTATTGCAGCTCAATATCAAGCTATACTGACTGGAAGCAATTCTTACTTTAAGACATCTCTACTCTTCGTTTATACTTCTGAGGACAGAATCACTCTCACCCTTTTTACTGTTCCACAAGGAGACTTGGGCAATTAATTTTGTTTTACCACTAATTCAGAGTGGGTGAAGATTTCAGATATAAACTGAAGGAGCATCCATGGATGCAATGAAAAGCACAGCTCATGAAGATCATTTCACAATTCACTTTAGTGACCTTGTCCTTTCTCTCAGTTTGACCTTTCAAAAATATTTCAACTCTGAAACAAAGTGCAAATCTATAGCTTTTCCTTTTCCCCACTCCATTCCACCCTGCTTTTTGAAGGTCCTCTCTGCCCTGATTTTATCTCCACTGCTGTACACCACATGTGTTCCATTAGAATTTCTGTGGAGGTCACAATTTTTCACTAGCTCATAAGAACATGCACTTTGATGCAATCCAGTAGGAGCCCAGTTATGCAGATGTACAAGTCAAAATAAACAGGAAAATCTTTTTGGTTTATCTAAAGTTATAAATCATACCCAGCATCCTTTATTTCCATAGCAGAACAACTACATAGCAGAACAACTACAAAGCAGAACAACTTCTTTGAGCATTGCATGTGCACATAAATATATATATATATGGATATGCACATATAAACCCCACGCATATATTATATGTACAGATGTAAGTACACACATACTGTTCATGTTGATACATAAAGTACATGTTATTGATTCCCCTGGTTCACTGATTTTCCAGTGTTATCACTCTTTTTTCTGATAACAGTAATCAGGATCTGTGAAAATGGGTATTTTTGAATATATGGCATTCCACCTTCCCAAACATTAGTCTATATAAGACATAAATGGGAATATACATCTGTTTGCACTTTATTAGTTATTCCTCTAATTCTGTAGTTGAAGATCTTAAATTCAATTTTACTTATGATCCAATAAGGATTCTTTATAAAAGAAAAAGGTAAGAGTTTCTCCTTCCTCCCTCTTTGTAAGAGGAGTCCCAGCAGGCACATTAAATTTTCTCTCAAGAATCCTGCAGGGATGGGTTTGACTTGTCTGTTTCCTTATAAAACTTTGTTGGAATCAGCTTGATTATAGATAAATTTCCATTGGAAGGAAAGACACACAGAAGAAAATGCTGGAACCTGGCTGTCCTCTGCAAACGTCCATTGATTAACTCAGTTATCTTCATGACTAGGATGTTCTGATTTCAGTGTACCACTGCAACATAATAACAAATCAGGTGCTGCTATTTATTTCCTTATTGCTGGCAACAGAAAGACACCAACACAGCGCAAGGAGAGGAAATTGTCTCTTGGTAAAGATTAAAACTGTGATTTGGGATATTGTTTGAAGACATGGTCTAATTAAAAAAAAATTTCAATTAAGGAGCTACAAAAAGATCTACATATCTAGTCACCAGTCAGACATTATTAAAATAGTTCAAGCTATTGTTTGGTATTTTTTCATCCCTAGGAACTTTAAAAAGAACAATATCCAAAAAACAGTCCCAAAATAAAGAAGTGGTCAAAAGTTTTGAAACACATACAAAGGGATAAAAAAAAAATAAATAAAACTTGGGCATTCAGTTTCACTGAATGTTAAATAATACATTTCAAAGGTCCTGCACCAAACCAAAAATGTTGGTTTTGTTGTTTCTGATTCTGAAAAATCTTAGTAGCACTTGATTTTAGGAGATTTTATCTTAGTGTGTCAGAGTGCTCATGAGGAGTTCCTGAGAGAGATTCAATTGCTCCAATGCTCCAGGCAAATATTCAACTGTTTTGGTGTGGGGAGGAGAATCTCAGGCACAAATTTCACACAGTGCTGGTCTCAGTCTGTCTCTGCTTAAGTATTCTGCGTGTAACCTGGTAAATAGCTGGCATGAAAACTCTCATCTCTCCATCCATAAAGAACATGAAAGGTTATAGCCTCAATATACAGCTGCTCTGCTTCTCAGCTCTCCTGCCCAACTCCCAGCATGTAAGTCACACACTGTGTTATGAAAGTGTGGGAAAGATGATCCTGAAAACTCTGTGGCTGAAGCCAAAGGAGAAGAGAGCCACCTTATTCCATCTCCCTTGCTCTCGGTTGGTCTTCATGACCAATTTGCAGCCTCTGTACTTCCGCATTTACGTGGTCAGGGAGTGTCAGAAATCATCAATGAGTGTTGCACTTTATGTACTGTGATACTGAGTTATTCTGTCCTGTGATCAAAACTTTAGGCAGCAAAGTCTTTTCTTCAAGGTGTGTTGTGACTTTATTTTCAGATGCCACATCTGTCTGAGGAATTCTACAAGTACACCATGGGCCGTCTCAGAAACTGCTCTTTGCACCTTCAGTTCTCCACCAAGCAAGAGTAAAACCACCATACAAATGGGCCTGAGAGAAAAGCCTACAAATAGTGCATTGATCAGGAAGGAACAAGCCTATAGCATATATTAGAAACAATCACTTTCCCATCATTTGCTAGAACACACTAATGGAAAACCTTAAAAAAAAAAACTTCAGACATTGGATGAAATTATGTATATGTGTTTTTTGCCCTCCCTGGAAAGCCAGTTTTATTTCTATTCAGTCCTATGTTCCATTTTTTTCTTTAAAAACAGAATAAATAAATATTGTACTAGAGCCTTAACTCAGAGTTAATTAAAAAGACCGAGATAATTGACAATTCAATAGTAAACTGCTAACCCAAGCTCTGAAGTTGAAATTGGAGTTTAAAATTCCTCCAGGCCTTGCTAATCTTTGGTGCCTAAAGGAACAAAGAAAGTTTTTGTTTGGGGAAAATTTATGATTTCTACATAACAATCTCCTTTTTTTAAACTAGATTTCCTAAGGAAATAGGATACTTTGTCAAACTGTCTGTCATTCCTCCCTTAATTGCTTTTAAACACACTTGCCGATTTCCAACACATTTTAAAGGGAGATAAGTCCCAGGAATAGTGACATTTTACAAGTTTTACTGAACTGCCAGGATAAAGGAGTGAGACGCGAAGGACTCTCTCCATCCAATGAGGGGCAGGGAGCCCTCAGCTGCTGCACACTTTGTCTGGGAAGGAGGGCTGGCAAGTCCTCCAAGCATAGGCAGGGATCCGAGGAAGCCACAAAGTTCCTTGAGTAAAGGGAGTAAAGAGAGCTGCTGCTGTTTTGGTGGGAGAGGTGACAAGTACAAGTGCACACACAACCTGACTGCTCTGGCTCTGCTGCTTATGAAATTCCCAGTTAATTTTTCTGATCCCAAATTTCATCCATTTTTTTGCCTTTGAAGCATTTTCTATTATAGATGCAAGATACTGGAAGTTTTCATTGAGTCAAGGAAGAAAACAGCCATCTATGAAATGTTGTGCCATGTGGAGAAGGATTGTTAGTGTTTATTTATTAATAATAATAATAATAACAATAATAATTTATTATTTACAAGTTTCTTGTTCATATTCAACTAAGACACAATTATTTAAAACAAAATAAAACACATTTTTGAGCAAACCTTTTCAAACCTTTGTTTTTGTTGTTGGTCAAACCCACTTCTGCCTCATCACAAGGAAGTCTAGACAGGTAAATTTGTAAAATCCATACAGAGCAAAGGTTAGAGGCAGACAGAGAGGGGATAGGGAAACCAAATAGCCATGCAGTAGATTCTAAAAAAAACTCACTCATATAGAAAATGACAGGTATATTAGGGGAAAAAATTGATTAATTTCTTCAGCTGTAAAGGACCTCACAGTCTATTACCATCAGCTTGTGGAAGCCAGTAGCCATCATGGCAGATGTCTTTTCTTTACCAGTACTTCAAGAAATTAAACTGTCAGTCTTCATTTCAGCTGGTGGTTTCACCATGACATGATGCTGTGCTTAAGAGGGTTTGAATTCAAAACAATTCCCTTGGCTTCACTGTCTCCCTGTATCAGATCGGTATCTCCTGATGAAATCCAGGATATTGCATTCGAGACATCAAGGCAAATGAGGGCTGGCAAGCATTAGGTTGTACTGTATTTTTGGCAATGAAATACTCCTACTGGAAATCCTGGAGGACATCCAGAGCTTAAAGCTCTATTTTATCACTTGGGCTGAGGAACAAGTGCTTTAAGCAATTTAAGATAAGACCCCCTCCCCTCAGTCAAGTAAAGACAACATCACAAGGGACAAATTCCCAGTGCAGCTCTACATAGTTTGGCAGAGTTACACTCATGATGGATCTCTCTTCTCTGCCTTCTGAGAAAGGCAACAGAAAATAACTATTTAGAGTGTCATTACAGTACAAACTTACTTCTCTTAGTCCTCCCATAAATTTTGCTGTACTGATTTAACACTGCACTTGTGCAAACTGTTAGTGATCCTTTGTTTCCCCAGAAAGTGTAACCTTGGAGGTGGAAGAGGAGGACAGAAGGAGCCAGTATTTGGATGTGGAACTCATAATTCAGGTGGCAGGGTACCACTGGAGCAAGGGATGACTTTCCTCCTAGTGCTTTATGATTTGGTGGTGGCTCAGTAAAATGCTCACCAAGCCAAAGGTAGGAAGTGAAAAGGTCTCTTGTATTTAATTCTGAGGAAACCCAGCAATGACCCTCAACACACTTAAAAAAGAAATATTGCCCTCCAGTTGGAAACAGCAACTCACATTTCAGTGTTTCCTAGAAAAACAGCTGAATTTTTAAGCCCCTACATCAGGACTGGTGGAGATCAGTGGGCTTTGCCAACCCTTCCTCCTTTCTAACCTCCTAAAGAAACTCATACACCTCACCTTGAGTTTTGTCGTGCCTCTTGTTCCAAGTCACTCAGAGATGCCTTAAAGGCTGGTGTCATACACTGATGCCTCTGAGGATTAAGGGCTATATAGGCAGAAAAATATTTCTTCCCAGAAATGGCACCATGCTCTGAAGCATAAGGATTGATAACCCCTGTAAATTTTCTCTTTGCCAGTGCAACTCCTGATATTATTCATATTCATGTAAGTGCCTAATCCTTTCCTGAATTATTTGCCTTATATCAACTTGAGCTCACAAAATAACTTTATAGGTAGCTGCCATTTTCATCTCTAAACTTTCCAGAATGCTCTTGCCAGTGGCCTTTTAGCAAAGTACTGATTTAAGGCTGATGGTTTGCACTTTGAAAGCCACAGGCTCACTTTTATGGAAAAAAGAGTCCAGACACGTGTGATGACTTGTATTCCAGTAACAACAAAACTCATTGACCAGACACAAAAATGACCTGATTGCAGAGAAAAACTCCCAAAGTGACAAAGAAATTTTCTTCTAAAGAGATTTTAAAAATGCACTGGAGAAAGTAGTTGGGACTGTTAACTCCTCCTGGACATATCCCTCTCTGTCATGCACACTCCTCATCCGTTGGTTGAAGTAGATGCAAATATGTTGCTTTTCTTTTAAGGGCTGCAATAGATTTTTCTGCACTTTTAGAGCAGGGAAAGAAAAAAATTTAACTCTCTGAAATCGCACTTACTTCTTCACACCCTAAAAGAGGAAGGAGTATATCCCACATCATGGCATGTCTCGTTACCTATCCCGCTGGACAGCACTCATAGGCTAATCACTTCACTTTTTGCTTCAACACTCAATGACCTTAAGCCTGCCCTTGCAACTGTTTATACAATTAGAATCTCTCATGTGCTTAGACACAACAAGACATCTGCATTTTGTCATTTTGCCTGTTACAGCGATGTTTACCAGCACTGAATTTATTTCAAGGAAAAATGAAACAAATCTAAAGAGTTAACAGAAAGTAGGTTACCACAAAATGAGGAAATCTGATAATGTAGCATTTCAGGCATGTGCAGTGGCTGCTGGAGTGAGGGCTCTCAGGGCATGCAGAGTAGGGAATGATTAGGAGTGTCTCCGAATCTGTCCAGGTACTATTGTTGGACACAATGTTCCATGGTTTTTTTTTTTTTTTTTTGAAGATGTGATATATATATTTTTTTTTCTTATTAAAAAAAAAAAAAAGACCTTAAAATTGTGATTTAGGAACACTCAGGTTAGATCAGCAGGGATATTAAACCCGGCCTTAAGTACTTCAAGATGAGGGGAAGGGCTCCTTTTGAAGGCATTTGACATCCTGAAAAAACAGCTTTATTTTGAAAGAATGTACTTAACCCAGAAGATCTATTTTCCTTGTGTTTTAGACTGTGATCCATTATTTGGTATGCTGGAGGTTCTTTTGCCTTGTGAGGAAAATAAAATCACCAGTGATATGAGACCTGTACTTTCTTCGATTTTTAAAAAGCACATACCCAGGCTCTCTTTTTCGTAAGCAGGGTAGCAATAAACCAAAGCAAGTAGTGTCCTTGGTCAAAAATCACTACCAGAAATCAGAAAGCCTGTCAGTTTATGGGTGTTTATCCCCCCCACAAATTTCTTCTAACTATCCCCTTGCTAGTCCTCTTCTTGGCTTTCCTGTTTTCCCAAGCCCTACCGCCTGCAGACCTGAAATATCTTCTCCACTCCGTCTGCAGAACATACCCTTCAGTTAATTTATTCTGATTTACCTACAGCCCAGTGCTGAGGACGGTGGTTTCAGGGTTTGAAGCTCCTTTACTACCTCAAGCAGTTTAACTGGCTTTTCCACTGAACTCAACTACCCGTAACATCCAGGAGTCTGTGACTGATCAGCTCAAACACCACTGGTGTCCTTCAGCTTTGCAACATCGACCAAAACTACATTTAGAAATGCAGGAGAGAAGAGTGAAATAGTTTCTCTGCTCACAAAAAGCCCAGTAAGGACATTCCCGTGCTTTCCATTTTTCATCTTTTGTAAAAGTCCGCGAGGGTATTTGCTAGCACTGATTGATTGATCAGCTTTTGGGACTGACATTTTTCCTTGTATCCAATTAAATTTGAACATGCACTGACTTCTTACACCTGCCCTCTTTCTCGATCTTTCTTCCCTTCTCTGTGGGTAGGTCAGAGAGAGTGAGATTAAAATTATACAGAAGAGGGAAATGAATCCAGAGAGAGAACTGAAATAGTGTAAAAAATCTGTTTGCAGGAATATGACTGTTCTTTCTGCAGATTTACAGAATTCTAGAAAGCGATAAACTGGCAATGAAAAACAACTTCTGACTCAACTACTCACTTACAGACAGAAAGAACAAACAATTAGAGAATTTACACTAACTCAATTACCAAGTTAGACAGTGCTTTTACACAGCTCTCTATGCTTGTTCTTGAGACCAAAGCAAAAAAAAAATATTTCTATGCTCCAATTAAATGTGAATTCATTTGTATTTTTCCTCATCAAGTGCCATAATGAAAGAGGGGAAATTAAGTGTAACTTTACTGTTCAATGAGTCAAAGCTGACAATCAATAATAAAAATCATCAATCCAAATTAGTAGCACAAGAAAAGAATGACACAGCACTGTCTCCAGGACTGGAAGAATTGACACCTCTCACTAAAGGCCACCTGATGAAATCTGAGTCATAGTTAATTTGCAGGGATCATGATTGCAATTAACTGTTGCACAAGATACTTGATGCTTTTCAGAGCAAATTGTCCACATTTGGAACATGTTTTTAGAAAATGAGAGTGCCATCTGAAAGCATCAAATCTTTTCATGCGGCAAGTAGTCAGCTCTTGAAAAAAAAACAGTTATTTTTCCATTTCCCTTCTAAAATCCCCAGTGCTTTTTAATGTGCTGTCTCTGTCCCCTGTGTCCTGTTTGGACAGCTTTCCAAGCCATTCTTGCTCCCTTCTCAGAGTTTTTACATGGCAGATGGTGATATTCCTGCTTCTCTCTGGCCGTACACCTGGGCTTCTTTGCTTCCAGTGGGCAAAAGCAGTGCTGGAACAGGCCACTGCTTCATAAACTCTCTGACTTCAATGGATTCTCCAAGAGTTCCTGCAGCTGTAAGTTCCTTGGAGCTACTCCCAGAGGCATTCTATGCACTTTCTCACTGCAGGATTCTGTGTTTGGTGAACACAGTCAAGTGTGTGCTGCCTCCCAACAAGATGAAAAATCCTCCATGCAATCCAAAAACTGCAGGGAAGATCCAGCAGTACCTTCTCATTTAGTCCTTTTCTTCTTCACAAGTGGCACAGATAGCCCTCCCTCTTCAACAATATCCTCCCTATCCTCCTGATGAGTTGCTTATAATGACTCACTCAGCCACGTATTACTCCTTGAAATGTAAATGTAATTGTCTAACAGTGCTCAGCTTGATGAAGCACAAAAAATGCATCAACAAATATTTGTTTGTTTGTTTCTCCACAAGAAAATGTGCAGTGGAAATCTCTTGCAATCTAAGTGCCTTGAGTAGAAGGTTAAAGAACTGTTGTTTTTCAATTTGCCCACCTGAAGCCTCTGATTTCAAAGAGTATTTGGATGCTAAAAAGCAAACTCACCCCAAAACCCAAACAAACACAATCATAAAAAACCTCACAATGAAAACAAACAAACAAAATGAACCAAGAAACACACAAAAAACCTAAAGCAAACCACACAACAAAAAGAAATAAAAGAAAATCATGTGTAAATATTTTACTTTTCAGGCAGGGACCTGAAGGTTTTCCTCACTGTTTTCTTTAAATTATGGGATTCATTCTCCAAGCCTTTGCAATTTGCTGATTAAAGGCAGAGACTGGAGAGGCGATCTTCAGCTCTCCAACGTACTGAATATTTAGGCTCCTAACATCTGCTTAGGAGCATCAAAACTTCCTGTTACATGAGACTAGTTGCTCAAGAAGATGTGTAACAAAATTCATAAGACTCAGCACAGTTTGTACAACATGAGAAACCTTCTCTCTTTGTAACCAGTGAAACCTACTCAGTATCACCACTAGAGTTTGGGAAATTATTTGGTGTATCCTGAGTAAATACCTCTCTTAATTTGTGGATGAATTGATGGATTACATGTGACTGACTGCACTTAGAAGAGCGACTCTGATTTAATGGCAACCTACATTCTGGGTGCAGTTACAAATGCTTCATTAAGTTGGTGCAATGAAAATCATCTTGGGTTTCACACCCACTCTGTTTATAAACTCTGGAGAGAAGCAGGTACTTAAAGATTATGATTTATTTAATTATAAAATGTTCCTTCACAATAGGATGTATAAAACATATTCTCAAAGTACCCATTGTGTCTACAGTGTAGATATTCAGATTAATGCTATTTTAAGTGTTTTGAGCCAAGGACCATCACAAAGGCCATAATCGTAAAACACTAGATGGGATATTCAATTCCATACTAGAGTTGGAATTTGGTATTGGGAGGAGTCATTTCAGCTGCTCTGTGCTATCCTTCCTGGACTCGCTGCTGCTCCAGGATGGTGTGGGTCTGGATAGTGCTATGTGTACATGTGGATATCTTGAATAACCTAACACCTCAAATGTCTCTACATTTAGCAGAACTGGGTGGATGCATCAACCAAGAGCTTATATTTCCTGTAAAGTTGATGGGGATCTGATCAGTAACACTGTTGAGTATGGAAAGGTGCTCAGCTCCCCATATTCAGTCAACAGATCTCTTGACTCCACCCCCTGTAGCAACTACATCTCCCTGACTGTAAAGGCACCCAGTGAACACTGAACACAGACACTTAAATGAATGTGTCTTTGTGTGGAACCGAATCCTATTCCAGGAGCATAATATTTTCAGAGAGCTTACAATAGGCATTATGCCTGTCAATAGGCATTATTAATCCAACTGTTCTAACAGATGCTGTAAAAAATAGGGGCAAAACCTCTGCAGACTTCCAGGGTGAAATTCCCCTGGTGCAGACTGTTTGGAACATCTGTGATTTCTGTAATTATTGCCTGTTTTTCCTGCTCAGATGTGCCCATGCCCAGATAAACCAGTTGTTTTCAAAACGATAAATAGAGGAATAAAAGACTGAAAAGACACTTACTGTTAATTATTTGCATTTAGGGTGGGGTATAATTAGTTTTACAATTGCTAAGGCATTGACAGCAAGCAATTGCTATCTCCAATCCATCCATGAACAGGCTTCTCAGTTAGTAATTAGAAGAGACCACACATGCTACAGATTACTGTAGCTGTATAATGACATGGGCTTTTCCTTTGCTTTTTGCTTTTTGCTTTTTGTGTTTGGTTTTTGGTTTGTTGGTTTGTTGGTTTTCTTTTCAGTGCTTTGTTGTTTCTTCCTCACCGTTTCCAGTCAGCATGCCTAAGTTCAGAACTTCCTTTATTGGAAATAGGAGATTTACATTGATTATAGCATTTAGAAGAGACCATTTGGGAAGACACCTTAGGAAATTATAAAGATTCTTAAATTAGAATGCAGCCCATTCCCAACAGAAAAAAAGTCAACACAGCACCAATTCTAGCAAGGTGACATTCTTCCAAATATCATTAGCTGCAAAGGCATGGGCTTAAGTAAGAATCTGAGGGACTTCTTTCTTGCAAGTGTGACATATATTTCTCTTGGAAAAGAAAATACAGGCACTAATTTCCTATTCACAAGAGTGTGGTCTTCTGGAAGAAGTGCTAGCAATAGCAGTTTGGTTTCTAGCACTCTCCCAAAGGTAAGGAGGTGCTGGCAGAAGTAGAAATGATGTTAAGATGAACTCACAGTGAATGACTGATAGTCAAAGTACAAAGGATGACATTACTAATATTGTCAAAATACAAAGCAAGTCCATAACTCTGCAGAAGGTAAAGGGTCTTCATTTTTATTTATTTCTTTTAACTTTGAAGAGCTCATAAAAAAAGTCAAAAATGCTAAATTTTTCTGATTTTGCTGTCTTTTCTCTGTGAATCACTGCCACAGTCTAAGGGCCCCTTCCCTGCTAATTGCTGCACAGCTAACAGCAGAGTGTTTCCACCCTCACGCAGACACATACACAATTGTTTCCACCACTATATACAGACATTATGTCATGTCACCTTTATAATACCTACATAATAAAGGAGAAGTGCCCTAGAAATATTGAATTATAAATATGCCATTTTTATAGATCCGAAAGTTTTATAATTCTAAAACTTTCACCTCTGCTCATGCAGATACCTTTTTTCAATAAGTTTGGAAAAATGAACCACAAAACCATGAGATATATACCTATTTGTTAATGCCTCATGGCTTGCTGTCAAAAGACTGGTGTAGGAACAAGTTAATAGCCTATATATTCTGTTCTGGGAGATTACAGGGTTTTCTTACAAGAGGATTAACACAAAAACACAATTATCCTTTCAATTGCATTTTTACATATAGCCAAGCATAATGTAGAGTTCATCCATGGAATTGCATATTTTCTGTGATGTGTTTAGTGAACCTGGAGATTACAAAGGAACTTGCTGAGATAGAGGGACACGAGTTAAAAGAAAGGAAGCAAATTCACCAAAGACACACAAATGGAAAGAGCTGGGAATGGCTTGCATAGTTCTCAGTTTTTAATTTACTGTATTAGCAAGTGCAACATGCTGTTTCCCCTCTGTAAGCATCTTTATGACTGCTCCTATGACAGTTTACTAATAAAACAGTCTATTTTATAGATGCATGTGGTGGTGCCCCCACCTTTTGCCTTGCACTCGTAGGTCAACTAATTATATAAGGGGCATAGGCTCTTATTTCTCCCTAGTATGAGAGTAAGTACTTTGGAGATTGGTTGGGGTTTTTTTCAGTTTGCAGGAACATACTCATGCATTCTGCATGGAGAACCCCAAGTTCACAGAACAATGAAAGATCATTTTTATATTGTGTAGAAAAATTACCCTGTTTACACCCTGCTGGCATATTTCTGTGAAGAGAAATGTATCCCCAGCTTCATGTAAGTATAAATGAGAATATTAACTCCCTACCTCATGAGCCAGTCTTGCATTGAGGTGGCAAAGGATGTCAATGCTCCGTAAAATATGATAAAATACTCTTTATCCAATAAAAAAAGTATATGGTGGGCTTCTGTCTTGTGGGCACTATGAGCTGTGAGCTACCTCAGCATGGGCAAGAATAAACTCTGCCCTAAAATAATAATTATCATATGACTGCAACTGATGCAAACTAGGAGATGACAGGCTCAGGAAAGAGAGCTGGTTGCAGCATATTCCTGCTAGGATAGATGACAAGTATATCAACTTAACAGCACTGAGTTGGTGGGAGTGGAAAAAAATGTTATTGTGCTCTGGATTACAAATGGAAGATGTCTCTTATTTCCCTGGAGCCTTTCTGGACATGTAGCTACCCCCTAAAGGTGGAGTCACAGTTCCCAATGGCATGGTGGTTATCAAGTGGATTGATACAGGGTATATAGCCACCCTCTCTCCTGATGAATCACTCCGTGTTTAAAGATGCATGACCAGAGACCAAAAATACTTGACATAACCTCCAGGCTGGAACTGAGCAGGTAAAAGATATTGCACAAGGGACATCCCTTTTCTCTATGATGAAAAGTTTTCTCCCCCAGTTTTTTTCGCTCATTATTCTGGAAAGTGAAGAGAGAGGGTCAAAAAATAATGACAAGAAACAATATCTTCATCCACATAATCAAATTCACTACACTGAAAAGTCTGTCACAGTTTCTAATGAGTTGGTTGTTGTGCCATTGCAAGGAGTTTTCATGTCCTTTCCCACCCTCCAGCTTCATGCTCAGCACTTCTAACATCTCCAGTATTTTATCTGATATTGAGTTTGTCATTTGCACTTACAATTTTCTTCATTTCCTACGGTTCCACTCATTGCTCACTGTCTGCCAAGGTGAAAGTGGAAGACAAACAGCCATCTTCCTTTTGCTATATTCTTTGCTGTTACTGTTACTCTTCCTTGTGATGCCTGCCTCATATGTGAATAAGTTAATACCTTTTTTAGACAGTTTTGTTATTGCGTTTTGCCTTTTTGCATCAAATCTCATAACATTTTTGTTTTAATTGCTAATGTCCCACTTTAGGAATCCTGGAAATATGTGCTTACGCCTACTATCAAAGTTGATCTTTCCAAAGATATTTCAACATAATCAGCTCCCAGTTTCACTAGGAGAAAGGATATTTCCTTTGAGAACCTTAGCTCAGGAAAACCCACAATCAATCCATAGCCCTTTCTACAATTATTGTTCCCTTTGTCCAACAAAGAACAAGACACAAATTGTAAAGGTAACTACTGGAATAAGTCAGATCATCACAGCATAAAGGTTCCTAGTTATCCCAGTGCTTAAGTGACCAAAATACCTGCATTGAAAAATCACTCAGAATTTAGTGCTTATCACCCCCACCCACATCAGAATGGTAAGAGAAAATGTCTCACTAATTTTGAATCAAGTGATTAGACATTCACTAGACTTTTGAATCAAGCAAGTGACTAGAAATTCTTATAGCATGTAGATGTCCAGTGCTTTTTGGAGGTGTGTTTTGGTACAGAGGTCATCCCTGTGGAATTACTGGGATACAAAACACTTGGAGTCAGGAATCAGTGAGCCCCATGGCTGAAGAAAACACATCTGAAATGGATGAAAACAAATCCTCCCACGCTCAACTGTATAAGTTAAGTATGTGTAATCTCAAACACTGAAAAGTGTTGTCTTATTCAAAATAGCCCAAACACAGGATGTCACAATTCCCAAGTAAGGATCTTCAGGTAGATCCTTAGAGATCCTATAGAGGACTGTGACCTCCTACAGAGATCACAAGGGAGGATGTCCAGACCAGATTATCAAAGCTGAATTAAATATTTTTTTGGGGTTGTTTTCTTAAAAAGTCGCTGGGAAATCTCTGTTTGGGGCAGAAGTAGGGAACAACATAGTTGTTTTAAAAGACTGTTTTCCACTTTGGACTATAGCTTAATTTTGCTGCTCACATTCAGATCTCCCTTTGTGAGCACAGATTAATGTCATAAATTGAAAGGCAGCTCACAGCACATATTGCCCTCAAGACAGAAGCCCACCATATACTATTTATTGGAAGAGAGAAAGTATTATTTTTAATTTGTAGAACTCAACTAGGGAGAAGTAGATATAGCTCAGTTAGCAGAGACCAGTGCCTGCATATTAAAAATACATTAAGATCAATAAATGGATAACTGAAACATCTATTAAAACATTTCCACCTAATATAAAAGACATGCATAGCTGTATAATTGAAATATATTTTCTGGCCATACTACTATGAGATAAAGAATTTCAATGAAAATATAAAGCACAGAATGATATTGCTCATTGTTAATTATCCAGCAAATAGGATTATTATTTTCTTTTTAAGTGATTTTTGTGTGAGCGTGCACTGGTACATGACTTCAGATTTTCATCTAGAGAATGGAAATTTCTATCAATCCACTGCCTGGAAAATAGATGGAAAAACGGAGAGAAGGTTCCTCTAAATGCCAATGCTTTCCACTCTTGTTTGAAAGGGACCTGATTTTAGGACTACCATAAACTTTTTTACTTTATTACTTTTTCTGTCCTTAGGCTCCTTGTCCTTATTTTCTCATCTTTAGCTCCGTGATCATTCCCATGCTTTACTCTCTGAGGCATTAAAGTTGTTAGCATTTTCTTACTGTCCAGAAACTGGAGCACAGTATCGTTTTAAGCATATCATGAAGCAGATTTGTGATCAGTGCTGGCATAATCAGGAAAATGGAAGCATAAGGTTTCCTGAGCTAAAAATAGAATTGTAAAAGATTAAGCAGTCTTTTGTACTATTTATGGTGCATAGAGACTAAGTGTAAAGGAAAATATTTAGTAAACTAACATTTTAGGTTATTTTAAATATGAATAGAATTGTAATGTGTGCTTTGAAAGTGTCTCACATCCTTGGAAATGGGCTTATACAGAGACATATTTCTTATGTATAAGCTTTAGACTCTAGCTCTTCCAAAAAGTCAAGCTTAATACCAAAAAACCCCACTCTTCTATATTTTTGCAAGCACCACTTATCTTCAGAGGTGGATCTCTTTTTCTGAGACGGGTGGGATACCCTGTGAAAAAAGGACAAAGAGAAGGATGCAAACCTTTGGGGAACTCTGATGTGATCAATGGCTTAATTTCCTTTTCTTTGCAGACAAGAAGGGTAGCAAAATACAGTATGGCTTACTAGCAGCTGTCAGCTTTTCACTGCATCACTCTAGAAAATATGAGGAATAAGGCTGAGGGGGCCACATTTAGAGCTACACCCAAAACATCACCAGAGGTGCCGGGACATGAGGGGCAAGGCTCGAGAGGGATGTGCGTTACATAAAACTCTTAGCAACAAGAGATCTGAGGTGAGTGATCAAAGGGAATCCTTCCTGGCTCTGCTCTAACTGTCCTGGGTGCCTTGGGGAAGCTCTGCAAAGCTGCTCCCTGGAATTACTGAGAAATATCAGGAAAGTCCCCTTCCAAACCACAGTGCTGCCATACAGCCAGCATAAGCTGCCTGCTGGGAGGGGAAATCATAGTTGGTTGGTTGACTTTGGTGGCCAAAGTGAAAGGAAAATAGTGAGAAAAAGAAATCAATTTGGCTTTAGGAAGATTTTGATGAGTCAGAGATGTGCTTGCTGCAGAGACGCTGGGAGTGAGTCGAGAATACCCTGTCCTTGAAAAGTGATTGGCTAAAGCTCAGACTTTTAAAATATTTTGGCACTGCTGCACTCCACGTTGCAACATCCGACTCCCCGAGGAGCTTCAACCCTCACTGAGATTATGTAAACCACACGAATTTTAGCTGCACAGGGAAGAAGCTCCTGAGTTACCATGCAGCAAAACCAATCCATGCCTACAAAATAGAACTCCTGGACAGGGAGCCTGAAACCAGCCATGCACCTAAACTGGTGGTTACAGGCTTATTGGTATCCAAATCCTCACTTTTCTCGAGAAAGGGGATGAGAAGATATTCAAGACCACACCTAAGTGTCACCACTGTTTGATGGTTACTGAGTTACACTGATTCTCAGCTGGAGTCAAATCCACTCCAAATGCTGGACTTTAGTGAACAAGGTGACTTCTCAACCTGCCACACTGAAGTGACTTAAACATCCTCTGAAAGGGAGAAAACATTTACACACACAAAGGTTTTCTTGTCATTTTGTAGGTTTTTTAGCTGAGGATAGAAGGAGAGCTGGCATTAGCCCACGATGCAGTCAGCTGTGGTGAGTGCTCAGCTTATGCTCAGAACATGATGTTAATGCAGCAAACCCTGCACTTGCAATTAAACCTCATCAACAGCAAGTTAATACTGTAGCTTCAGTCAATTAGTGCAGAACTAAAACCACTCTAACTTTGCCTGCAGCACAAACCAGTAGAGCTCAGCAAGCTCAAGAGACCAAGGTTAAAGGATACCAGTATCTGTGATGTATAGCAAATATTGCTCAGCACTTCCTTAATAACATTCATTTGGGAAATCTCAGTCCCAGGTAAAATCCCTACTCACCGGTGTCCCATTGCTTTTGGAGGGAGCCACCAACACTCTGAATCCCTAAAATTCAGACAACTGTCACAGCCTGAATACGGACCATAACAACACTATTTTTTACCTTTTTTTCAGAGAAAAATAGGCTTTTAGTCTAACACATAATTTTGTTCTTTTTTTTTTCCTTCTCCTCCAAGAGAAAAACAAGCAGACAGAAACCTGAAGGTCTGGCAATTTATGTTGTGGGAATCATAGAAACTGAACATGTTTTCAGGCTTTGTGATCATAAACTGCTTTTGGGAAAAGAGATAAGTTTCTTTCGTCTTTTTCTTTTTTTTATTAAATTTATTTTCCTCTCACTGAAAATGACTGCTAACACGCAGGATTCGGGGAGTTTTTATTAATTCCAAAATTTCAGCTTTCTGAATTTTTACCACTTCATAAGCTGCAACAGCATCGTTGCTGCCATTTATGTCCAGGGTCACCATTCTGCTTCTTGATGAATAGGGACATGTAGAAGTCTTATTAGTGAATTTAGATTTATGAGCAGGTTTGAGTGACAGACGCTTGCATGTCATGAATACAAGAGCAGTGAGTTTCTAAATACGACAGACTGCATTAGGCATAGGGATTTATACTGCATAAGAACTACCAGAAACCTCCCAAAGTAGAGGAATATGTAGAGTGAAGTTAGAAATGGAAGCATGTCTCATAGAAACGTACAACCTGGAAGAATCTCAGCCAATCACTTTTTGATACTGCAGGTAATCACAATAAGAATATTAGAATCCATTTTTAAGCTATTAAGGCTTTTCCCTAGGACATTGCAGAAAATTGGCTGTAGAAAATTTATATCTGTTTCTTTTTGGGGGAATATTTACTTTTAACTGGAAAAACCTGTCTTTCTCCATGTTTACCTATTGAGATGTAAACTGACAGCCATGCACTCCAGACATGTTCCACAAGGCTAAACCAGATATCTTGCTTTCATGTCCCCCTAAAAGACAAGCTGCCCTCAGAAATCAAGAGATGGCAGCTTGTGGAAAAAGGTGCTAAAAGAAACAGGTTGGGACAGGGTGGGATGTGAAGAAATACTGGGAGGATAGTGGGAGGGAGAGATTTCAAACAAACCCCCAGTCAACACAGGGCAGAGAAACATTCTCAATGTCCTCGTGTCTCTTCCACGTTTCTGCCGAGGAGAAATTTCGCCAACTCCACCTTTCAGTTCTCAATTCTCTTTAACAGGACAGACAAACATCTGGGACTGACAACTTTGGGGAATAAATCAGATTTTGAAGACATAATGTTTCATTTCCAGCTGTGGCTCAGTTAAATGTTCAACAGTATTAAAAAGCCGGGTAAGAAAAGATGCCTGAACTTATTACCCTGGTTGCTGTCTCAGTGTTGAGATATTTCTTCCTCTGTATTTACTACCTTGCTTTTAAATAAGCTAGTAAGCCCTCCCCCCTTCTCTTGGGAGATCATTCCAGAAATAAATGGAAGTCACTGCTAGAGGGTTTTACTTTATATTCTGGTTCTATTTCTCTTGGCTCAATTTCATCCCCTGAAGTCAGCATGGAGAAAAAGATTCATGGATTTTTTTTTTAAGGGCAGAAAGGACCCCAGTGATTGTCTAGCATGACATGTGTAACACAAGGCATAGGTCTTCACACTACTCATTTTACTCATTTTGATTCCATATCCAAGAACCATAGTGGTTTTCTTCTTGTCTTTTTTTTTTTTCAGGAGAGAGAAATCCAGTGTAGAATTTAAACCTTCCAAAGATAGGAAATCTACTACAACCTTTAGCAAGTTGTTCCAGAGGTTAGTTTGCTCACTATTCAAATTCACACTTCATTTTTAGTTGGAATTTATTTTGTCTGAACTACCAGTCGTTGCTTTACCTTAGTTTGTTACACTGCAGAGCCTTATCAAATTTATTCCTTCTGCCCTTTCCCTTCCCCCTATGGATATATTTAGGCTGCAATCAGGTCATTCTCTAAGCCTTCTTTGGTAACTAAAGAGAGTTGCTTGAGTATTTCACAACAAGGTACGTTTCCCAAGCCCGTAAGCATTCATGTGGTTCTTCTCTGAATCCCTTCCAATTCATCAATATCCATCTGAAGTTTAGACACCAGAACCAAATAGTATTCCAGCAGCAATCTCACCAGTGCCAAGTGCAGAGTTAATTTAACCTCACTACCCCTACTGAGTTCATTTAAACATTCAAAGATTACACTAGCTTTTTGAACCATGCTCAATAAGCATGAAGACTATGACCCCCATGACTTCTTTTCTGCCACTGCCTTCAGAAGTCATGCATGCTATGTGCACAAACTGTATTTTTATTTTTCAGACACATAAACTTAGATTTGGCTCAGCTGAAACACATGCTATTTGCTTGATATCTTCAAACAACCAGATCACTCAGCAATCTGTTCCCTTCCATGCTCCCCCAAGCTCATGTTATTTATAGACTTAATCCATAATTACATTCTAGTTTTTATTTCCAAGTTGTTGATATATTTGTTGATTAGCGTAGGTCTGAGCAGGTTCTTGTGGGAAACACAGACATTTGAAAAAAATTCTCTTTTTGTAATTAGATTTTGAGAACCATTGTTTAACAAGGTTTCAATGCATTCAATGTGTGCCCCATTGATTTTATATCACTCTAGCTTACAAATCAATACATCATGTGGGTATCATTCCAAATGTCTGAAAGTCTATTACATCAACAATATTGCACTGATAAAGCAGACATGAAATTTAATTTTGAATAATAGTATACATTCAGTTAAACAATACCTTTTTTCATAAAAACATGTTGATTGGCATTTGTTATTCCCCCCTCATTAAATCTTATTACTAGAGTCATGTGTCAGACATGCCTTTAATTTGCCCAGAACTGAGGGTGGGCTGAACAAACTTGTAATTACCTAAATCACCCTGCTGTCTTTTTTAAAATACTGGTATTGTTGTGATTTTGTTCAAGTTCTCTGGGATATGTTCTGCCTTCATAGAGTCAATCAATATTGATGGTCGTTCATCACTAGTTTTCTTACCTGTAAGCTGTCTGTATCTGCTGATTTTAAAGGGTTTTTTTGGCACTGTCCTAGATTGTAGTTGCAATAATTTCCTCATCATAATCATCATCTGTCATGGTTTAACCCCAGCCAGTGACCAAGCCCTACACAGCCACTCCGTCTCTCCCGCACCAGCAGGATCAAGGAGAAAATCAAAAGGGTAAAAGCCAGAAAACTTGTGGGTTGAGATAAAGACAGTTTAATAGGGGAAGTAAAAGCCACCCACACAAGCAAAGCCAAACATTCACTGCTTCCCATGGTCAGGCAGGCGTTCAGGCTTCCCCAGGAGAGCAGGGCCCCATCACACAACAGTTACTTAGGAAGACAAATACCATCACTCCAAACCTCCCCCAGCTCCTTCTTCTTTCCCCCAGCTTGATATGCTGAGCATGATGTCATATGGTCTGGAATATCCCTTTGGTCACTTGGGGTCACCCACCCCGGCTGTGTCTCCTCCCAACCTCCCAGGCACCCCCAGCCTCCTTGCCAGTGTGGCAGTACGAAAAGCAGAAAAGGCCTTGGCTCTGTAAGCCCTGCTCAGCAATAACAAAAACATCTCTATATTACCATCCCTGTGTTCAGCAGAAATCCAAAATACAGCCACATACCAGCCACTGTGAAGAAAATTAATTCTACCCTAACAAAAACCAGCAGACATCTGATGTTAATACTCATTGACTCTGACAGAAAACTTTGCTAAACTTTATTTCAGTAATATGGAGAAGTCCCAGTAATGTAAGAATGCTTTTATGTTTCTCATGTTTTTGACATAGTTGAACAAAAAAGAATTTTGGTGTTTTCTTGACATCTGCTGATTACAAATTTCTGCATGTGTCCTTTTGTTTCCATTTAACTTGTATATGCATATATATATATTTATATTTAGACTTGGCTACTTGTTTTTCATTCAAAGTAGAGTTTGATGCTTTTTTAAGCAACATAATGTTTTCCTCAAAGTGTATGATTGTAACTTTTTTGCATTTAGTAAAATGTTCATAAACAAGTCCCAATTATTTTTTATATTTTTCCATTTATAATGTTTTCTCCTGCAAATTTAGCTCATAATTGTTTCTGTCTCTGAGAATCTGACCTATAAATACAAATTATTTTGAATTTATTCTGTTTGCATTGAAGACATGATCATGCACACCTCACTCATGGTTTCCAGATGAGTTTCTTTTTGACTGTGAATAATATGGCATAATACAGAATTCCTCAGTGCTGAATGCAATATAATTGTTGTGCACTACAAATAATATTTAGTACTATCAGTGTGAAACTTTGAATGTGCCATTCTCCCCATAACCATTTCCACCTGACGTGCCTTACAGAGGGATTGTTAAGCAAGTGTTTACTTTCTTCTCTCATGCTTGGGTGATTGGCAGTTGATAGCAACAATTTTCTCTCTCATTCTTTATGAATATGATCTTTTAATATGATCTGTAAATGTAGAAGATTACTCTCAAAGCTGTCAATGGCACAGATAATGATATTCCTGAGAAAGTCAGTTTTGCCAAATCGAGCCTTCTTAAATTGGTTACAATGATTTTCATAATCTCAGCATGGAAACAGTCTTACTAGACTTGAGTAATATCCATCAAAACAAATTTCAATCAACACTTTTAATAAATGAAAAAAAAAACAAAGAAAAATTTTATTCCAAGTACTGGAAATAATTACACAGTCCAGTCTTTTTAATTATCTTTGTGTTTAACTTATTTTTTTATTAATATCTTATTTGCCAAAACAATGCATATCTGATCTTCTCCCTCCTTTCTAAGTTGCATCTTCAGTGGGTTCCTGATCAACCGAGACATCATGACAACATGGAGAAGATTGTTTCCCCATTTACTGAGATAGAAAGAGATGATGCAAAATTGATGGCTGCTACCAAAATAATGAAGTGCAAATTACGCTCAACTCCTTGCTCAGCCACTAATGCCTTTCCAAAATCTTCTCACTTTCATTTTGTCTTTTGAAACCTAGGAAGACTCATCCTCTTTCTTCTCTGGTACCGCTACTCCAAGATCTACGAGTTACCTAAACCACACAGTACTATAAATAAACATAAATAAACACCCCAAAAGGCCAATTCTCAGTGTTTGTCTGTAGACTCTGAAGCCAAAGCAGTTCTGCTTCAGTTATCAGCACTGGGAACTTCATGCTCCATCATGTGGAAGACTTTTCTATCTCGTCTAGGATAAAAAGTATTGACTTGGATTAAGACTTTTTTTTTGGTAGAGCTTGCTGTTTGGGTTGATTAGGCCTTCTATGGAGGGTTCCCAGGAGTTCTCCACTCTAGTCTACCCACTGGAAAACAGCAATGTTTGTGAGAAATATGTAGACAGAAACAATAAGGGGATCATGAAGATGCAACACACAAGGAAAGCAGTGTGAGGGAAATCTCAAGCCACTCAGACTTGAGCAATAAGGGGACTGCCACACAAAGCAGCTCAGAATCAATAGCAAATTTCCTTTTTCATTCCTAGCACTATCTGCTCTGAAATACGTCTTTTGATGTTTGTTTCAGTAATCTCTGTGGATTTGGCCTGTTCTTAGGTTGTTAACTTCAAATTGATATTTAATCCATTTTAAAATCCATTTTTACCCATGTTAACTTACTCATCAACGATTCAGTTTTGAATGAATCTTGGAAAGAAAATGAGAGAGAAAGAAATAAGAAATACTCATGGTACATTGTTCCAACCCTTTCTGCTTTTTATTTTTATATCAAAAGAAAAACTTCTATCTCTACACTTTTTCACCGGAGATTTTTTTACACTTGAGGATCTGAGATTTTCAAAAGGCTAAAAAATATCAAGAGATACTAAATAATAGTGGATGACACAAAGATTTTTTTTCTTACAAACATTAACAATAGAAGAGAGTATGTGTGTGGTGTTGTGTATGACAAAATATGTATGTAAAAGGAGGGCATATGCCTTTAATACAGTATATTCTTTATTCACTAGCAAATTACATACTAGAGAAAAAGTTATCTACACACATGCAAACAAAAATATATGTGCACAAATCTGTGCTGGTACCATCTTATATAGCATGAAGAAAAATTAAACTAAAAATCTCAAGATCTAGAAGAACAATACTCAATAGCAAAAACCAGACATTGAACCCAGTATTATAAGAACTCGTAATACCAGAGTAAGTCTTATAAACATTGTCAGTGAGTTACATAAATGTGTGAAAGAGAATGTAGTTCTGTGTGAGTTCAGATTTCCTCATGCAAAGGCTTGATGATTATCTGGATAATACTAGAATTCTGTCCTAGAGATTTGCAACAACTAGATTGATTTTTCTAAGTATCAGTAGACAAAGAGTCAGGCTGATAAGTCCTAATAAGTCTGGGATGACTACACTGAATTGATGCCTTTTTAGCTGCAGAAAGAATGAGCAGCGATGGCTAGATAAGTAATACTTACCCTCACTAAAAATTGGGAATTATAAAATTGTTTTTATTCCCTGAAGATATAGAAGACACATAGAATACTTTATTCCCTAAGGATACAGATTTTTTTTGTGGAAGGCTTGGTTGAAAAAAGCCAACTTTTCACCTCTGCTGAACTTTGTTGAATGAAATTCAACTGCAATTAGGTCAGGTAAAGTGAAATGTGAGAGAGAACCAGGCCGCCCACATTGTCCAAGTCAATGCTATGCCTGCATTTGTGCTTCACACTTGAAGTTTGCTCTTACAGTTGTGGTAACCAGCCAGCTATCTAGTGCCAGGTACCCTTTTACAAACATGAGTCTCTTATTATTAGAAATGCTCCTGAGCCCCACAAACCTGTTCATAGCAGGGAAACACCCCTCCTAGTTCATATCTGATCTTTCTGCAAGTTTTGTGACTTCCAGGCTGATGAATTTTAACGTGTTCTCTGTAATGTGCAATGATCTCTTCCTTCTGTTTTAGTTTCCTTATTTCCTCCAGGCTAAAGTACTTTTATTAATGCACCAGCAGTGTCTCTCCTTAGGATGATAAAAAGAGGTATAGAGGCACATGCGGATAATTATGTTTCTCTGCAAAATATGGGGATAGAAGATGTATCTTTGAATTGTAAGTGTATAAAATTGCTTGATGTTTTTCACTTCCTGGACTTATTTTTCACATTTGCTCCCAAGTCCTTGCTCCTCAATATTTTCTTGCGTATGTCAGTGAAGTTACTTTTGGCATGAGGACTCCAGATGAGTCTCCATTGCAAGATTAAAATCCTGTCTGAATTCCTGCTATACTGCAGAGCTTGAAGACCTCTAGTGCAGAACTAGAGGTTTTGATTCATCCACTATGAAGTCACAAACCAGAAGAGTAATGTGGATCCTGGATTCTCAAGTTTCCATACCATTTCTACACCATGAGAACTAGTGTCTAGGTGCTGCTCAATCAGTCACCTCCTAAACTTCATAATCTTAAATGGACAAGGTCAGCTAAAAGGTTACTGCCATTGCCACTTTACAGAATTAAGGTTCTTAAAGATTTAAAATCAGTTGCTGAGCATTTACAAGGTATCTGTGTCTGACTCAGGAAATGAGCCCTGACCTGTTGCCCTTAATTGCAAAAGTGTTTATAGAAGCCCCTCTAATGGCCATCTTGAAAACACACTTTCTGAGTCGTGATTCCCCATGAAAAGGTACATTAAGGTACCTTACTGAAGGCTGAATCAATCCAGAACTACAATTGTGTTTCAGATGGCCCAGACCCCCTGCTCAGATATTCCTTCATCACTGTAGTTCATTCCGTCTCCAGTGTTGCTTGCTGGTTCTCACATTTCACTAAAACAAATCAACATCTGCTTTACTGCAGCTATATTTCTGCAGGAGCTTGAGGTTTTAAATGAGAATTCAGACTTTCAAATTATAGCTATGGACACAGGGAATGCAGAGAAGGTATTCTTGTCTACACGGATATTGAAGAGATGGCCCTGGGGTTGATTATCTCTTTGCAATCCCTAACAATAGGCATTCCACTCTATTGTGTCACATGCAGCCCAAGAGTGTAAGGCATGAAGCAGGGAAGGCAGGAAGGTCAGAGGAAAGAAGGCACTTCCACTGAATGATGAAAGGGCAGTGCAGCAGCAGGACAAGACTCCAGAATAATAATAATTAAAAAAAAAAGAGTAACCTAAAAGTCAGGCAGGCCCAAGAATTATTTACTGCCCAGGAAGAGAGAGGATTTTTTTCTGCAGCAGAGAAGAACAGGCTGACTAAATTATAACCTTAGCCCCCAGCAGCAATCAAAGAACTAAAGAGGAAAAAAAGGAACTCAGGGGGAAAGGAAGGAATTTAAAAGAAATAGAAATTCATAAAGAGCCTTTATCAACATGGAAAAGAAAGCAAGGAACATGAGAAGTGAAATAAGAAGACGGAAACAAGTTAGAGGAAAATTAGAAATAGATCAAAAAATGACGAGCCCTGGATACATTCAAATGAAGGTTATTTTTGTAAAAATTCTCAGAAATATTCATGATGTGCACAATGTAAGGCTGTGTTGGTCATATGAACTGGAATCACAAAAGGGAAATTACTACTGAAACCTTTTATTTTATACACGGTGCTTATTCAAACAAAAGCATCTTCACACCAGTCAGCTCTTTGGAGATTCAGCAAGAGTTTTCCATACCCAGTCTAGGATTTGTCTAGACAAACACCTTTCAGTAAATAAAAAAGGAAAAATGAAGTTGAAAATGGAGAAAACATGCAGTGGAAATAAACCCCCAGACACCTATAAAATCCATGTAAAACTTATTTCTCAGCCAACTAGTTAAAAAGAGGCTTACAGTTTAACATTAGCTTAAGCTGAACCTTTACTAAATGACTATGTTTGTACACACTGTGAGTGACACCTTAGGAAAAGCTTTTGAGGAAAAGGTCCATACTAAGTTCCTACTCACCCACATTATAAATGGTTCTGTAATAGTAAAAATAACCTGTAATAAGGAGCAATTATCTAAAATGTTTCTGAAGGGATGTGGTGAGCTTGCTGAAATACATATGCTTACTGACAGAATAAATCATTGATTGTAATGTTTGGCCTTAAAATACCTGAGAGGTGTCTTAGCAGTTATATGCATATTATGAACTGAATGGAGGATGGAGGCTGTGTGTGGCAGATACTTGCTTCTATCAGCAAGTTGGTTACTTTTTTAAACCATTTTTGTGAAGCCGTGTCTCTTTTATGATTGCTAGCTTCAGATTAAAGTCCTGCTAATTGAACTTTCTGCCTATAGCAAACCTATAGCTTTGTAGCCCTATTGCTGCCATATAGAAGAAATTTCAAATGCTACAAAGCATGTGCTCTGTAACCAACTCTACACTCTTTTACTGTCACTGGTTTTGGTTTTTTTTAAAGAAAAGTAACCATAGGTTCCTCTAAAGAAGTCCCACAAAGTAGAGTCCATCATAAGACACCATCTTTCCATTTCCAGGAAAAGTGTTATTAGACTCTACCTCACAGTTCTGCTTCTGCACACCCAGAAGTGGCACTAGAAATGTCAAATACTGCAAGTATAACTCTATATATGAAGGGTATGTGCCCAGGGGCAGACTAACACCTGACTTAGCTAACGAGGTGAACTCTCTCCTGGGATTTTCACCAGACCCCTGGGACAATTAGTCACCCCTGAAGAATCCACACCACTTTTTGCTTAAGACTCCACTGGTAAAAGAGGTGAATGGAATGAAGGAACACAATGTCATTTTATTTATATTTCACACCATAAAAAAAATGATCCAATGCAGATTCCCTCTGCATGCATGTACAAGACTGATAAAGCATCAGTTAAAAAGACACAAAGTATACTAAGAACCAGCTCAAATGAATTCCCGCACACCTGCAAAATCGAATTCGACCTTCTCCAACTCCTGGCCTCCAGCAAAAGCCTGAATGAGTAGATAAGGTTTACAATATGTCAAGGAAGCTTAAAAAATAACTTTGGCAGATCAATAGAATGAGAAAGAAAATCCCAGGACTGAAGACACCTACTTGGAAGGATTAGTGTACGAAGTGGAACCATTACAGAAAGTACTGGGAAAGATATTGAGCTCTTTCACTGTACCTCATGGGATCTTTAGCTGAAATGCCTCAAATGCCTTTGTAAATTAAGTATCTTGAGAATAACACATATTAGAGGATGCACCTTTAGTGCTTCTCTGAAAACGAAATTATATATCTGGGGCTTACGAGAGTAAAAGCAGTTTCTGGAGATGCAGCAAGTGGTGGAGATGCACCCCAGAGGAAAAAGACAGGTTGGAGGCTCTACTTTCAGGACAACACAGTTTCCTGGTTTAACTATGTAAGGCTTTGAACTTTAAATGTTTTGATCAAAAGATTCTATTTTCCCAACTTAGAAGACACATTTTCTGACATGAATGTAGTATTTAATTGAAAACTGAGGTTTTACTTAATAATATCCTTTTTCTTCCGTTTTTACAGAAATCCTTCATTCTGCTATGTGGGTGCAGTTGCAATACAAATAAAAAGGGCAAGCTTCAGCTCCAGATCCCAGCAGGACTGAAACAAAAAAAATACAGGAAATCTGTCCACTGCTAGGAAAGTCAATAGTAAAGATGCAGACTTCAAAAGAAATCAATAGAATGACAACACCCCTGCAGAACAGACCTGACTGTTGGAAGTGATGCTTCTTTACCTGCTGACATACATGGTATTTTTAATCTAATGACTTCTGCAAGCAAGAATCATGTCTCAAAATCATGACATGAGTTTCAAAGGAGGAAACTTAAAGACAAATGTGGTTTGCAGTTTCACCTTTTTCTTTTGTTTTGTATTTTTTTGTTTTGTTTTGTTTTTCATTTTGGTTGGTTTTGTTTTCTTTTCTTTTCTTTTGTTTTAAAAAGGAATGTGCCTTATAGCTTTTTTGCTCACAGCTCACACGTTCACTTTTTCCTGTGAATATGAGGGGTCAAAACCAACTTTTCTTTTTAATGAAAGTTGATGTTAGTCACAACAATATTTCAGAGATGACTGTTAAGAAAAATATCAAAATCAGTGAAGTGAAATACATTAAGTTTGTCATATTAAATATCTATTACTCCATTCTTTCCACTTTTACTATTGTCCATTAGAGTACAAATTCAGGATATTCAATCAAAAAGTCACATATGAAGCAGTAGTGTTCAACCTTGGAAATGTTTTCATTAGACTATTATTATAGCTTATAAAGCTATTTAACCTATTATTTTTTCTGCTGCAGTTAGCCTTTTTTTTTTTTTGAAGGAGAAGTAAATAGCTCTCCTAAGTGCACCTACAAAATTATCACTGTGGAGTGGATCAGTCACTGCTAAGAGCTGTTGGGTTTGCTCCTCCCAAACAATGGACAAGAAGTACATTTTTATGATGGTCTTATGTATAGCCGGGCAAGAACAGAGGAGGATCAGGTCAGTGTGCATTAACTTTCCTTCATTTTCTGTAGTTAAACTCATTATCTAGTACCTGTACCCCAAATCCTGCCCTCCAAAAAATATGTGAGATGACACATATACCTGGAACTGCCGCCTAATGGCTAATGAAGGGATGGAGAAATGCTGACACCAAAGGGAGAGATCTGCAAAGCAGTTGTGAGAGGCAGTTAAGACAAACCTCAATAACATGTACTGCAGGGATCATAGAATGCCCTGTGTGGCCTTCACTGTGGGCTCACTGCAGTGAAGGATGACATGTGATAGAGACAAGAGCTTTGGGATTGTGGTTATGGGCTGCCCTCTCTTCTATCCCCTCAGCTCGCCAAGTGGCCTGAAGACACAAAAGATAGGATGGTTCCAGTATGAGCTGACTATGAGACTTAAGCTTCATCTGTCTAAACCTCATCATCCTCCTGCTCTCTTTATGGTTCTTTTAAGGTGCATAAAAATCATGGCACAGTGATATCCATCTCAAGTAACCATAATGGCCTACAAGTATACCACATCCTGCCCATCTGAAAACTTCAAATGACTGACTAAACTATACTTAGTATGTTTAGATAGTACATGTCAAAACTGTAGTGATCCTTCCCGTTAGACATCTTTTTCTAAAGCCCAACCCGGATCTCTCTCTGCAGCGTAAGCCCAAAAGTCCTTATCCTCTCCACAGTAGACATGTCAACCAAAAACCTTTCTCTGTGCAAGGTGTTCTCAGATATCTCCCAAGACTTGTGTCTTCTGCATGCTAGCATTTCCATGCTGCTTCTGAAGCCACTAACCAGAAAAACCAAAACCACCTGATGTCAGGGACTCGAAGTCTGGGCTGCCCTTACAGAGACCTATGGGGTCAGTTGGTTGAGCTGGGCAGAGGTCCAAAGGATTACTTTAATGTATGGGATGTATTTTCTCGTGACTGATTGCTTCCTCAATAAATTAGGCAAATGCTTCTCCACTGAAACCAATGACTGATTGAGGAGCCCTTGAAGCAGTAAATCCATTCCTCTGTCATTTTTCCGGACAGTAATGGTACTACTGTAGTCACAGAAAAATATAGAGCTGCCCTTTGCATTGATGACATCCTCCTTTAGAGCACAAGTTACAGTTGCTAAAGCAGCACTTTTGTGGACAGAGTAAAAAATCATTAGTCTTGGCATCTTCTCAGTCATTATTACCACTGAGGACATCAAGCCAGGCTTGAGGGATGTACACATTCAAGAGTTCAGCATACTGTGGAGGTCATACATGAATAATAGTGCATTTTCTGAGGGCTTTTAAGCGTAAGCCTCTCGTGTTCCCCAAATAATGCAAAGGGTCAATTATTTATGTGTAGATTCCAAAATGCTTTCATTTTTGTGTTGTCAGACACACTAGAAATTAGAAAAAGCTATGGAAATCCTACAGTTTACCAGAAAATGAAGCACCATCTTGGCAGCAAAGAAATGTGAGAAGTAACCATCAGAGAGAGGTGAAAAATCATCTTGTTACCACATCAAACAGGTGAAAAACTGCATTAAACAATTTCAGGGAGCATGGTTTCCTCCCTATAACCTTCAAGTTATAGGTTTAAACTACTTAATTCAGTACTGTAAGAGAAGAATAACAGAAAATGTATCCCAAAGGTCCTCTCTTCTCTAATAATTTCACTTCTTCTTGTCTCCCATGGTCTTCACTCTTTTCTCTAATCGCTCCCACCTCATGTCTGCCTTGGCTCAAGTGGCATACAATTTTTTTAATCCTTACAAAGGGATGTAGTTTGTCAGAAGTGCAGTGTACTCATATGAAAATACATAAAATTGTATTAATAATGATACAGTACCCTGATGTTCCCTTCAAGGACCAATTTACAGATCTTAACCAAAAGCAGTATCCTTTTGTGCCAGGCACTGCACAGATATATCAGAAAATACAGACTCCCTAGCAAAGCTTTTAAAGTCCATGGAGAGACAGACAATCTAGCACCTCTACCTTCAGGAGATAATTATTTTACTTTGAAAAAGGCACTGAAGTATTAAAAAAAAATCAAAGGGAAATATAATTCAAGAGTAGAACAATTTTCTATTATTCTTATGGCTAGCAAAAAGCTGAATGACTTTGAGTGCAGTTGGGTTCTCATGAGAGCCACCAGTCTACTTGACTGACAGGGAAAATTATATCCTTTAATTCACCTTTCACTCAGAGAGGGAACATGCAAGATAGCATGCAATGGAAAATGAGAGCAGGAACTGAGCACACTGTGACACCTGAAGTGTCCAGTCAATCATGGACCAGCCTCCCTCCAGCATGACCTGAAGGGACTCCATCTAGTATCTGTGTTCCCATACACATTCAGCCCAAGCCTGCCCACAGAGACAGCTAATTACTACTCTGATATTAAACCTGTAGGTGTCTAATGAAATGGGGGCTCCACTGAGGTCACCAGATCCTGCCACTGCTGCATGAATCAGGCAGAAGTCACTCACCTCCCTCCATCCCTACTGATTTGAACTGGATTCAAACCAGGACCTACAAGAAAGGTGAAAGGGACCTGAAACTCAAGAATTCACATCTCTGTGAGCCTTGATTAATTAACCTCAAAGCTCTGGTGATTGCTCTTCTGTACATGTCAGTGAGGTTGAATGAGGCAGGGTCTATAAGCTCTTCCCCCCATGCCTTTTTGCACATGTAGACACAACTCTCTTTCCTCCTAGTAATGGTTTTATCAAGCAAGATGCTCACAGTTGGCACCACAGTTCATCTTCAAATTCAAAGCCACTGTGTGGGGGGCCTGCATCAAGGTGGAGACAGGCAAAGTCTATTGTAATAGATGGTCAGACCCCCAAATTGAACTGAATTCAAGGAGCTCCTTAGGCAGGCAGGAAAATCAGTGGCTGGGGAGCTCACAAAATAAATGGTATTAGTGGTTTGAGAAGCATGGACCTTCCCTCAAGGCAATAGCCCTTCAGCTGATATTAGCAGACATGATTCTGTCTAGAAACAAGAATAAAACTATGTTTGTCTGTGGTAAAAACCCATCTACCCTCACTTAGTCCATATTGTCAACATACTTTGAAGTGCCTGAGAATGGATATTGAGTTATTAGTGGGTATAGGTGGGAAAACTGAGGCACAAAGAAACTGAACTAAAGCTAGAAATTGAAAATGGTTTTTCTGGATCCAAGAATAATCTGTAAATTTCCTCCTATGTCTAAAAGATCCCAGATGCACAGAACAAGTGCACTAGAGCAAGTGCTACAACTATTGAAGACAAATTCAAATTCTAATGAGGAAACTGTTCTACTAATTCCACCTCTTGCATTTGAAATTTCATCTGGGCACACTACCCTTCTTCACTTCCCATTTGCAATATTTGCCTTCTGTTGTTATGTGTTGCCTTTTTGTTTCTGGCAATTCCCTACTTATTCTTGTTTTTTAATAGTGAGTTAACTCATGCACCTGAATAGAGTGCTAAGTGGGCCAGCCCCCTTCTCTGCTAGTAATTTATAATATGTTGCTTGGTCACTGCAGCTTGATGCTTACTAATGGTCTGACCCCCATTATCTAGAATGAGTGTTTCATATTCTTAAGCTTCAACAAAATACCCCTCACTCCACTCAGCAAAGCTGATCTGTGGGGCAAGAAGTCACAACAGAGATGCCAGGGGTTGCATAATAATAGGTAGTTCTGGGGTGAATTTCCATGAGGCAATAATGTCAGATATTTTTAGTAATTACAACTGAATCTCAATTCCTACCATGTGCATAGATGAAATACATCTGTTTGCACTATGATGTGAAGTTAATCTCATCATTAATAATGCTTCTCGTATTTATCTTAATATTGTTAATTACATGGGACTTGCTGGATATGAGTACAAAAGCGTGTGTAATTTGTCTTTTTTCCAAGAATTTCCAGTGCAATTTACCATTAATTACTTGCTGCTTAATACAACAACCTCCCCCAAAGAATAATTCCAGCATTATTATGGCATCTTAGAACAGTTACTAAGGCTTTTTATTCTGCATAATATGTCATTACCAAGAAGGGTGAAAAAAACCCTAGAGCCATTCTTACATTCTAAATGGTATTCTAATAGACAGCAAAATTTGGATAATTTAACAAGATAAAGGTTGTCCTTGAACTTTACTTATTAATGATAGAACCTATCGTAATTTTAATGATTTATTAGCATGCTTATATTGCATATTCTCTAGCATGGGCCTTATCCAGTGCCTATTTGAGGCTTTGGAAAGATTTTCTTTTGCTTTAATGTCCTTTTAATTGGCACTTTATGACCTGAGTGTTAAAGAGGAACATGTTCTGGCCAGAAGCTCCTTGGTATTGCATGGAGCGTTTAGCACATCTCTGGAGGGAATAGTCCAGCTCTGCTGTGGAGAAAGATGAGGTTGTATAATGTAAATAGTGTTCAACTTTGATGTCTTTATAGCTCATAGAAGATTGAGGTCTTTGTAGATTTTAGATGTAGACATTGCATGATTAAACTGGTGCATGTGATCATGACTGGATCATGCTTAAAATTAATGAAAGATTTATAAAAGGTAGGTTTATGACAAAATCTTCCAGTGTGTAATTTTGAGAAATCATAGCTACATCTAAATTAGAAAAGTAAACTTAAGCACGCACTTGGAGTGTAGCCCTCTGATGCTCCAGGCAGGGATGCTGCTGGAAGATAATTCTGTCCCCTTTCTGATCCCCATGTGTCAAATTCCTTCCCACAGAAACCAGCATGTCATGCATAAGTATGTATGGAGAGACAATACATGCTCAGGGCTCACCCCAGTTTGGATAGAAGTCATTGAAATCAAAACCATTCTTGAGCCCAAAAATACAGATAAACAGGGTATACTGGAAGCGCAGGACTGGGCTGTTGGAAAACTCATGGAATGTCTTTAACTCTCTTGAGTCTGCAGCCTAACCGAGGAGAAAAAATCTTCCAGACACCTAGGGTTTTTATGCCACCCAGAAGATACTCACTGAGCAGACATTAACATTGGGAAAAGCCCTTTTTCTTTCTCTCAGAATCTGTCCATCGAGCTCCAGCTTCAATCACAGACAAATATCCTGAACAAAGGAAGAAAGGAGGTTTCTAGCATCACCAAAACTAGCGCAGAGAAACTATAGCCCTGCCAAAAATCCAGCCAAGAATTAACTAGTGCACAGGATTACAATGCCATCGCATACAATAGAAGATTGTTTGCCCATTAGCTCTGTTTTCAGCTCTCTGATCTCTTTTTTGCACTGATTCCTCTTCTCTCCGTGGAGCAATTGCTAGCAATAATTGTAAGCAGCAATTGAGGCAAATGCAAGAGAGTAGGAAGAGAGCTTAGATGCTGCTGGGATTTCTTAAATATTTATCAGACATTGATACGGCTCCTGGGGTCCTCCAACTGCAAAACTAACAAACTGACAACCACAATAGGAGATGTCATTCTGGCCTGTGGTACATCATATCTCAACCATGAGTTTTTTCTTTTCTTTCTTTCTTTTTAAACTTGTATCATAAATCTACCCATAGGTCCCTTCAATCTAAGTGGCAATTTCTTTGATGCTAAAATTCGGTGTTGGATTAGTAACCCACAGATTGTAAATAAAAGGCACCAGAATTTCACCTAACTGCAGCATACTATTCATCCACCTGTGTTACAGCTGACCAAAACTCAGAATTTCAAACATGTGGTTCATTCCCAAAGTTGAAGCTTCGAGGTTTTCCAGAAAGCAGAAGTTTCAAATTTCTAGGTAATACCAAAATACCTTTGTAAAAGTGTTTGCAATGGATTGGATTAGACTGAGCTAACTGAATTGCACCTTATTATATTGTGAAGCTGAAGCACTGCTCCTGAGCCTCTTGGAAATGAAGCACAGAAAAGTTCCATGTAATCAAGACTTGTCTGTGAAATATAGCAGCTTAGTCAGATCCCCATTTCCTCACAGAAAACTTTTCCATTAGAAAAACACTTCAGCAGTACCTGGTTGGTCCTGGAGCAGCAGTTTTTCCAGTATTGAAGGTGATTCTGATAAGAAAGGGGTAGAGAGGTGTGTTTAGTCCTGCAAAACCCAGAGCAAGAAGAGCTGATGATACTATTTTGTTCTGCTTTGGTATTGCCTACTCCAGAATTTCAAATACTTTACTCAACAACAAACTGATAATCTAAAGGCAAATGCATTGTGGAAGAAATATCTTGGAAGCATTGGAAATACAAGAGTGTCAGATCACAGGAGAAGAAGAAAATGAAATGAAACAAGGAGGACTGGACAAACATTCATATGTTTACAGACTTCTACTGTTTGTAACAAACATGAAACACCCTAATACAAGGTAGCTAAATGTGACCCACATATAACTCATTCCCTCAAAGGCTGGAGGGGGAGCTCTTACAATTGTGGTGATACCCCCGAAAAAAGAAAAAAGTAATCTATCTCCATTTTGTTAAAATGAAGTTGATATATGTAAATTTACTGGGTGCAGACATCCTGGTACAAAGACACCATTGTCTAGGAACTTTTCCATTGTTTCATGTCATGATTCACAGGAACTTCGGAGAAATATTGGCGTGGTATTGAAATCATCCTACTTATGAAGCTCAAAAATTTGAGCTAAATGGGAATATCCAACAGTGTTGCCACTCTGGAAAGCTTCTGACATTCAGTTGATCTTATGATGTGAAGCTGATTGCTTCTGACTCCATCCATTAAAGGTCACTGATTTGTATTCCCTCGCTCACTCTGTTTCACACGTGCATGCATACACACTAATATTTTCTCTTATTGTCTGCATATTTTCTGTGGTATAGAGCAAAGCCAGACACCAGTTCAGTATATATCAGAGGATATGACACCATTCCCAAGAAGGATTATGCTGAAATGTTGCTATCACTCAGCACTTGTAGCATCTCTGGGTATTTGGTGTTCACTTATCACATTTTTCCCGGGGTCCCGCCAAGTCAGTCACTATACATCTTGCATCTTCCAATTAGATAAGTCACCCGCACTCTGTCAAGCTCTCCTCAGTTTCTTTTCCTATGGTAATGTCTTCCATGTGGGCTACCCCATTTTTCAGAAGCCGTCCTCTCATCGCCAGCCACCACCATGACTGAACATTAAATAAGTGCCGCTTAAAAAGCATAGCATGAACTCTTTAATTATTTACAATGGCCCAATTATATTTACAATAAGAATTAAAAACTCCTATGTTGATTTCATGAAGTGGGGAAGTATGATTATTAGAAAATGGTGGGTTTCAATTAGTCAGGCTCATGCTACATTCAATTCTGAATCTGAGATTCAGCTTTTCTCATAAACAGTAATGTTCATACTGGATGTTGTTTTTCTCTGAATACATCTAATTACTGTTTACACTGGTGCCATTTGAGATACAGCAAAGCAGGCAGATGTGTAAAGCACACGTTTTTCGCTCATACAGAGGTACCCCACCTGCAGTGGAGTCCTGATCTTTTAGGGAGTATTTTACCTCTGGAAGATGAAATGGAGATTGTCTTTTTGACCTACAGGTGGATAAATTTTCACAAAGTCACGCAGTTAGGAAAATCATTGAAGAGGGATAATTACAAGCCATGGACAGATGATAGGGTTTGTTTTCCATCAATACTAGATGCCAAAGGTCTTTATATTCAAGATCACTAGGCAACTCGCTACTTAGTGATGCTTAGACAGAAAAATAGCTTTTTTTAATTTAACACAGAAATAATGTATTGTGGTTTTTAGAAGTAAAATTTACAGTGAATGTCTATTAGTAGTGAATAAAATATATATTAGTCAGGATCCCAGTACGTGTTCTTCAATGAGCTCACAAACAGCATATCTGTAAAAGTCAGCCTTTCCAAAGTCTCTCCAGGAGCTTGAAAAATTGTTTTCTTATGGACAGTTCTTTCCATAGATATTTTCAATTGAAATTTTTTACAATATCAGTGGCCAGGATGGAGCACAATACATTAAGAGCTAGGTTTGATTTGCGGGGAACACAATAAAGAACAGGAATATAAAGCATGATTGCTTGTCCTCTGATAAGATTTTGTTGTTCCAAAGGCTCTTCTTTCTTTCCCTTATCTAGGTAAAAGTTCATGAAGTTCATCTACTTCTTTTTGAAATGCACCCCACTAAAATATGCTTTATGCTTTGGTGCCTTCTCTGTAGGCTTTCCCACTCTGCTGAAATTTCCTGTGTCTGCCAAAAAGCTTGAATGAGCTGAACTGAACTCTGATGTGATTGATAACATCCAGATTTGGGTATGTCTTGACAGTTTCTGCTGTTTTAACTCACAGTTTCTATTTAGAGGACATTCTGATTAAGTGTTTGTAATATCTCTGTCCTTGGGCAGGACTTCTTTCCTTGTAAGAGCTTGCCATTTACTGACTAATACCACCAACTATGGGGACAGAGTCGTGCTTTTATCAGGAGGTTTAGTATGTTGGAGGACAGGATTTAATTCCAGCAGTGCAAAGAGGGGTTATTTAATTCCCACATTACATAGAAAGGGGTTAAGTCAGTTCTACAAATGCTGATGTGTTGAGCACACACAGAGCTGCCAGCTATGTGTTTCTCATCTCTTAGACGTGTTCTTCTAGCAGGAGGATTTCCTAGGACATCTCAAATGGCACAATACATTTGTTTAGTCAACTAAGTCCCGTTTATGGTTACCATAATGTTAATTGGCAACAGAAGAGAGTGAAGTCTACCAAAGGCAAAATCATGGATAGCCTTCCTTTCTACCTGCATAAAATGCAAACTTCGAATAAACAGCATTTACAGCCCATCACTTCTAATCATAGGACATCTTACATTGTGAAAATCGTATTTAACTCAAATCCAAACAAATCCAAAGGTTTGGAGAAGTCCTTTAATAAAATAAATTCCACAGTCTCTGCTCTCCAAGTCTCTCCAGACTCAACAATTCCTCGATACTATTTACATCCAAATATTTGCTTGGCACCTTACAATGGTTTGAGGCACACCTTGGAGTCAGCTCTGAAAATCTGAGTCTGTGTATAGTTCTATAAATATGTCCTTTGAGTCATATAGATTTAATGCTTTCAAATGTTTTGTCATTGGATATTTCTCTGATTTATTACATCAGTTTCAGAAGGTCATTTCTTATAAGACCAATGCTTTCTTGATCCTCATGAATGCTGAGGGTTCACATTAGAGAACAGAAAGAAAGAGGATGTTAATGGTCCATTTCCAGACTCCTCACAGAAAATAAACCACCATCTTTTAAGCCATTCCTCTTTTGCCTGAGTATGTTTTTGAAACACATTCTGTCGTTTGTGGTCTAATGGCAGACAATGCTTTCAGGGTGAGAAAAATGCATTTCTATTAACTACTGAGTCTCTTTTGCTGAAAATTTAAAAAGACACGAGAAAATGCTCCTTGCATTGGAGTTCCTTGGTCTTAGTGTATGTTCAAACTCCACACAATAGTGCTGCTGTTCTATCACAGCCTTCATTCAAGAAGAATTCATATTGCCAGCTGTGCATGACAGTGTTACGTTTTCACTCTGGTTGAAAGTAAGTGAGCCCAAGACAACTTCAAAAGCAGTGTTTCTTGCTTTGTTATACATGTGGTCCACGATACCTCTAGCTACATCTTTCTGTTAACTGAATAGAGATCACTCCACTTTGGATAATTCTTAAGGATTCAGACAGAAAAATCTAGCTTACAATCGAACCAAAAAAGCAGTTTGGGGACTAGAAATATTGGAATTATTTCTATTTATCTGAAGACATTCAGGCTTGTCAAGAACCATTGCTCACAAATGAGCAAACAAGTGCAGCTGGTCTGTCACAAGAAAAGTCCAATCCTGCTTTGTTATGAATGAAATAGAGGTATCCCTCTTCAATATCTGCCCTTACAGCACTTATTACAACACATTTTTGCATTGCTGAGGCTGTTGGTCCTGCCATGTGCCTCGAGATTACTGCAATTAACAAAGCATGCAAACTCCAGCCTGCCTGCTCTTACAGCAGCTGCCAGTCCAGGTCATCCATCCCAGGGTAGAATGCTTGGCTGCGTTATCTTAACTTACATCCAAATTTCGAGGGAGAAACCACAGTCATGAAAGGCTCAGTGAACATGCTTGAGCTAAAGACAGAAGCTACATTCTGCAATACAACAGAGAGCACTTACTGTCACAGTACTCAGACCCTTCAAGCTCATCATGGTTTTTCCCTTATACCCCATTAGAGCAACATAGACATGCTACCTCATTTGGTTACTAGAAGCTAAAGAGACTTGCCAAAGGTCACCTGAGAATTCCCCTCACGCCTTCATATCTGCCTTCATTGTCTTTTGCTTACATTGCTATTTACCATTATTATCAATTCAGCTTTCCTCTTTGATGTACAAAACTTTTCCCTAAGAGAAAGTTGATTTCCTCCAATTCTCCCCTGATCAATGCTCCAACAATTCTATTTGTAGTTAAGTATCTCCAGTTTTGAATAGTTCCATCATTTATTCTAAATTTCCTTTCTAAATTTCTAAATTTCTCTAGAGACTTCAGATTAAACGAATTCCCCTGGAAAGAGCTCACATTACTCATTAATGTGAACAGGGTCCCTCTTTTGCCAGTACTTTGTTATTTCATGGATTTTGCCGTTAGTTAGAACTGTGGTTGGAAATTTTCAAAGCTGTGTTCCTTTTGATGTAGCAAGGACAGACAAGGCCAGTGGCTGAAATATAAGCCCATGAAAGCTGAGCACCTGATTAAAAGAGGGTAACTGTATTCAGAAAGTCACTGGCCAACTCAGAGGCAAACTCTGCTCTCCACCCCTCAGTAGAGTTGTTACAAATCAAAAGGAAAATATTACCTTAAAACCACATTTGAGCAATATGGAAGGAGTTAGACTCCGTTTCAAATATGTTTTTCCAACTAATACTCTTGTGTAGCTTAAAATTATCCTGACAGAAAAACAATTGAGGCAGCTTTTAAACTAATGATACAATCCCATGGATAATTTCCCCTAAATAGCTCAGAGATGTGATTGAATGGTCCTATATATCATTGTGGGAAGCAATTTTCCTCAATGAGTTCTACCTGGTGGATATCACAATCCATTATAGAGTGAGTAAAAGCCTTCCTCTGAAATCAGACTCAAACTGGCTTTGGAGCAAAACTTAAACCCTGAGGGTGAGAGAACCGTGATTATATCTAACCCCTCCCTGTGATTCACAGGTTCCACACCTTTCTCCCCACTCAGGTAACTCACTTTGTGAGTCATTCCCATGAGCTGTATGGCTTTCAGACTGTCTTCACAGGTGTTATTGAGCTTAATGTGGGATTTACTGCTCCTTGATATGTTGCCCAGCATCCCACAGATGTCTTAACAATATTCTCCAGTATCAGTTTCTTAGGTACTCAGGCTGCCACAAACTCAGGCTGCCACACCTTTTTAACAGCAAAATTTCCCCCCTGCTTACTGGTCAAATCCTGACTTTTTGGGAATTAACAGAGAAAACACAGGATCCATTTGGGGGCAAATGTGAAAATGGCTTGGGCACTGGAGCTAAAGTAAAATGTTGAACGTAACTTAGTTCTATCTACAGTGAATCCAGAACGCTCCCACTGATTTCAGTGAAATCTGGAGCATGTTCTGCAATAGTAAGTAGTGCAGAACAACTGATGGTGAACCCAGACTAAGAAGAATTACTGGAAGTCACAGAGTCTAGCGGGCTTACATCTAGTATAACGTCAGAACTTTCAGATAATCCCGCACTGAGCTACCTGAGGGATCAAATTCCTGTTGTGAAACTGATGATCTTTACAGCCTTCTGGAGGGGAGCAAAGAGACAATGGAAAACTAGATTTTGACTGCCGAAAGACAGCAAGATAAAAGCACTTGATTGTATCCATAAACTTACAAGCCAAATATTGCTGGTGTTCTTAAAACATGCTGGGCCAAATGCAAATCCTATGATAGATATCTTGAGGAAAGATTCTTCACTAATGGCTCCAAAGTCCACCTCAAAATCACAGAAGAATTGTTTCATTACAGCCTCTTTCTGGAAAAAGAAATGTATGCTTATTTCCACTCCATGAAGACAAAATACATTGAAGTGTACATGTCCATGTTCTTTCTACTCTTTGAAAAAATCCCATAGGGTTTGGAGATAAAGTGTCATTTTTTTTTCCTGATATTTAAATGTTTGTACAGAATTTGACTATTTCCAGATTACAAAACATTCCTAATGATGTTGTCATCAAAATATAAATATCATATTGGTAAAAGCTTTTCGATTGCTCTCACTACATTCTAATACCTAACAAAATAGTAACAAAAATTATTGTGGTGCTTGAGTTCAAAACACAGACTTGCCAATGTATTTGGGCTTGCTCTAGGTTAAATTATCCCTTGTTTAGAGGGCACACAGACTAGATCTCTTGCCCATTCCCTCATTTACCATTTTCAAGTGGAAACAGATTTAATTGTAATTTGTTAGGATGAAATTCATTGTCTCATTTTCCAATTAATACATGTTTTCTTATGCATAGATCTTGTAATCTTTTACTTAGCCAGCTCAAGGGAGATGACAACTTTCTGGATGATGATTTCATATACTTCAGAACACCACATACTTGTTTATAGAACTCATAGATATTTTGCCTTCCATTGCAACAGTCCGGCCAAGCCAAGTGGTGGAGACCTGACTAAAACCTGATGTATCTGTCAACTCCCAGAAGCTTTTCATAGCTTTTGTGCTTCTTTTGTTTTAGCCACATGTTCTGGCTAAATGGACAGATCAGTTGGGCCCAGGATTCATCTCTGTGATGAGCATTCTGCTATGCAACAGCACCTTCACCAGTACTTTCACCCCATTCTGCCACCCACAGGTAAGTCTCTTGTAGCTTTGCCGCCCAAGAAAAGTGCTGCATGTCATCTTGGTGGAAAACCCTCCAAAATGTAGGTATAGGGTACCAATCAGTAATGGATGGCAATGACTGGATCAATTTCAAATGGGGTAGTGAACTGTCTTCAAGTAGTAAAGCCTTTTGTGTTGTAGTCTGCAACTGAAGGTAAAAAGGGTGTTGATAAACCAACAGCACCAGATCCAGAGCCACATCCCTTCCCTTTGAAGTAGCTCTCCTGCAACACTGGCATGCAGTGAAACAAAGAGCTGAAGCACTAAGCAAAATGCTTATTTAAAAAACCAAACAAGCAGGACACTGTTTGCATTTCTATGAGCTGAAACACGAGCAAAAGTTCAGGAAGGCAAAGACGAAAGATAAATACAGACTCATTTCTAATAGAAATAAAGATCAGAGGGCCAGGAAAACCAAGCCAAGTTCCACAAACACACCTTTCACACAGCACATATCAATGGATATGGAAAAAAAGCATCACAAGAAAGTTTGTCTTTGCTGTCCTGCAACCTTCATTCTTGGCCATTCTATTTGTCACAAATAAACAGTAATTTATGTTTTGACGACTCACCCACAATGAACCATAGAACCACAAAAAACAATCCCCAGTCATTTATTTGTGTATTTTTTTCCCTAAGGTTCGAATTTATTTTAGATGACACTTTTTTCCCACCTTGGCCGTGATGGGATATTTTCTCTATGCCTTTTATCAAACTGACAGGTGATATTGCTTTAAATTGGGCACTGCATCAACAACAGAGACTTTCTCATTTCAAACCCAAAGTGTCAGCCAGGTGGATGAGAACTCATTTTGTCCTTTATTTACTAAATGCAGATTGGGTTTTCAGGAGCCAGGAGTGCAGAAGAGGAAAGGGATGCCCTGGGTGATAATGGGAATGGATGAGAGAGGACAGCAACAGAACAACACAGCATGAAGCAGGCGAGAACTTATTGTGGGGTGATTAGATGATATCCATCTTCTTGTCTATAAACCATTCCCACAAGCATAGCTTTCAAATTCACTTTGTCGCCTGTCATGGCTCCTTCCCCATTAACAGCATGAAAGGTGACAGGGGATTGAGAGGATGTTCCTGATGGATTTCAGTGCATTGTGGATGTAGCTGAGGGATTACAGATCAGGGGTGAAATATGCTTTCAAACTGAAACCCTAGATTCCACAGTTTCTCTTGGATCCAACATCCAGTCTGGGGCCCAGGAAGAAGCAGTTTCCTGAAGAATGGAGGGAGTTTGTTTGGCTGCTGTGATGGCCTGCCTAGTTAGTCCTCAATAGCTGCTGGATCCTGAGAGCACTTTACACAGAAAATGTGATAAAAAACAAATCTTGAGCCTACACTAAAAGAGAGAAAGATTCTGGACAGTGTGAATATATATATATATTTGTTAAGCTTGGAATATGTGATACTTCAGTTGGGAAATAACCTGTCAGAGAACATTGTGATTGTCTCAGCAATATACCAACAATTAGCAACCCTGAAATTTTCATCTACATTTTTAGGGAAGATTCTTTTGAACGTAATTCTTTCTAAGGGGATGGCAACTTTTAGTGAAACCATGAAACTATATAAGCTTTGATATTCTTGTGTGTATTTCAACCAATTACTATCTAGACTCACTTTTATAACATTTAAAGTTCTTATTGACATTACATATGTGAGCAGACTGCAGATGCTGAACAGACAGGGAATTCTGCTGCCTTGGCACACGATCTCCTGCTGCTAGAGCACCAATTAGCCAGAAGGTAGTAGGATGTTTCACTGTTATAAAAATGGGAGCAGGATTCAAGCACAGCAACTACTGCTGAAATTTAAGGGGACGAGGACTTATTACAGAAGTGATAAAGTGGCTTAAAGTAGCATCTGTGAAAACACACTGCTGGAAACTAGACAGATGACGGAAATTCATGCCAAAATCTTCTTAGTGCTCTCTCCCTCCACTTCCCCTATCTCTAACTGCATAAAAATTACCTAGATCTGAGAACAGGCAGGACTGCTATGATTTAGACAGGCAAGTTTGTTTCTTCTTTCCAGTGATCTCAGTATTTCCCTGCATACTCTTGACACTCTTTGTGGTGACTCGTACCTGTCTCAAGAAGGACTTTATGATTCACACTTTAAGAAAAGCAGCCAGGAGTCATCCATGTGAGAAAGTTTCCGAATAACTTTTGTGAATCCACATGACTGCAGCAGAATCCTGTGGTTTGCCCACGCAGAGCTGCAGCCCTCTGTAAAATGTGTAGCTCTCCTTCCTGTTCACTGCCGCTACCCAAACCCCACTCTGCACCAAGCAGAAGCACAGAACATTCCATCCATCAGCCTCATTCCTTTCTTCACAAGTTCTCCTAAATGCTTTTAAACGAAAAAGACAGATTTTACTAGATAAAGTAATTTTTTAAAGAAGAGGCAACTCAAAGTGAGTTGATGAGAAAGGAGTGTTAGAAAGTGTTACAGCCTGGAGCATTTCAGATGCTGCAAGACAGGGTAAAGCCAGTTGTCAGTGTGGCTGTCAGCCCCGTGGCTCTCTGGGGCACAATAAACTCACAGCAGTTCTGCCTGTTTCTGGGAGGTTTCTTCTTCTTAAACCACAGACATTTAATGTCTGTGACCACTTCTCCCCACTGCTAAGCGGTGTTTCTGGCTCTGCAGCTGCTTCAGGTCTCCTTACCCTGCTGTGAAGTCTGTGACCATCCTGAAGGAGAGGGCAATGTTTCCTTCCCCCGAGGTGCATCCACCTGACCCAGTCCCTGTGTTATTTCCACAAAGTACAACAATAAGTAAGTGGAGACAAATAAGTAAAATAGGTGCTGTTTACTACAAACACTAAAAGGAGTCAGTGGCATTAAAAAGGGTCATCCAGGTGAGAGGAGCAGTGCTGGGGTTAGACCTTTCATACATATCATGTCTGCTGTCACATTCCTACATCATCCCTGTGCTTACTCACACCTATTTCACCTAAGCACAATTCCACCAACTTTAGGGAACTTCTGCTGGGAATCTCCACGTGGAAGAGACCTGGTGTCAGTGTCTGTGGCACGACACACATAAACGCATAAAGACTCAACATTGACATGTTATTGCTGTGTCTTTCCAGATGGTAGAGAGGTATTTAACTCAGCAGTGAGATTTTTTTGCTGTCATCATCTGCTGCTGGGTTTCTGTATACTGCTTTCTGATAGGTGCCACCAGAACTGGGGAGCACATGACTGTATGAAGAAGCTCATTGTCTGTTTTCTTAGTTGTAAAGAGCATACCTGTCACAAACATGACAAGACACTCAGTCCCCATCTCAAAAGGAATACAAAGTTTGTCATGGTTTTGCTTTAAGGCAAGTAAACAATTTCACCTAAAAATCATGATTGTGTTTAGCTTTTAAGCTGAAACTGAGCCAGAATAGGCTTTAGGAGTTCACAGCGACTAATTGCGAAAATAGGTGAAAGAGAGGTTCCTAAAATTATCTGAATTTAGAATAGATCATGGGAACAAGAAAGGCTCTGTGACTCTGAAAGGTCTGTGATGCTGTCAGATCTTGTGCCACATCAACATCTAGAAAGACTTAGGCATATACAGCACGAGCAGTGTCAAAATAATCCAGGTAGATGAGATGTCTTGTGTTATAGCAGTGATTATGAATAATTGAAATATCATGACAGGCAGAGAGATGTCACATTAGAAAAACACAAAACAAACCAAAAATTAACCTAGAAAACTAAAAAAGAAATCTGAATGCCACAGAAACCCAGCAGTGCAAAGGATACAAGTATAATAAACAACACTCTGCCATCAAATATTTAAAATGGCAAAACAAAAATAGTTCACCTATTTTAAACCCCAGAATTATCTTGTTATGCATAAGAGAGGCACAGAGATGATACATATGTGCAAGAGCACTGCAGGGCACTCAGCACAATTCAGACTGACTCTTGGAGAGAGCATCTCATCTTCTGGTCAGACATTATTCTTTTGACTTGTCTGGAAAAAGTGTGGTCAGAAGTACAATGATAAGAACAGGAAAAGCAAATGTGATGTCTGCCCAGAGTTCAAGATATCCTATACCTCGATCTTGGCCTAGCTCTGCCACCCCAAACTTCTATTTAACTTCTACTTTGATCATGTAGCAGCACTGGTAGAACTGGTGGTTATCCCACTAACTTCTCCTAAACAAGGATACTTGAATTTTAACAGAATCCTTAGGAGAAACTTATGCTTCCCTATGGCACCAACACATATGTGATCTACGAGAAACTAGACTGGAGACACCTAGGAAGTAGACCTCTCTTCCTGAGTGGCTCATGCCCTGGGGACACCAAGCCATTTAGGACAGTGGGGGATTCTTTGTAAGAGGATTTAAGAGAAAACACATGCTCCTGTATTAGCTGAGCCAAACAAAGGCCACTTGGCTACTCAGAATGAGATGACAGCAGCATACCAGTCTAGTCTTTCTTTCATTTTTCTTTCCTGAGCTCTCACCTCCCACATTCAGTCTGTACCACACTGACTTCCATCACCTCCCACCACAGGGACCCAGAGCCTGAGATCTCCAAGCAAGGAACTGGCTGTCCTGTCCTGGTAAAACCTATTCAGATGAAGTCTGAATTCTTCCTGGAATGGCAAAGAACTGTCCATATTTATCCAAAATTGTCCCAGAGCTAAAGTGACTCATTGTTATAAAATTCATTGACACCCACTTCCCTCCTCTTGACGTCTTTAGGACCCCTTTACAAAATGCCAAGGAGAAATAGTTCCTTGGTTAACAATGTTTCCCATTCAGAATGTGGAGGATTTGGTAACAATAAGTTTTAACATAGTGTTTCCCAGTAGTGATTTACATCTGCATTCCTGTAACAAACCAGATAATTTTCCATTCAGTGAACAGCTGCCTTGCACATTCTATTTTACAGGGACTGAACTTTTAAACTAATGTATTTCCACAGGAGCAGAGAAAAGCAGAGTCAGGAAGACACCATTTAATGAGCACAAACCCATTACTGATACTAGTCCTCAGGAGAAATACAATAGGATAAACCTAAATCAGTGCCATTTCTTCAATGATAATGGAGCAATGCTGCTTGACACCAGCTGAGGATCTGATCCTGTTAACCTTCATTGACTCAGACATAAGTTTCCCAAAGCATTTAGCTAACTGGAGAAGTGAAATGCAACTAAGATTGGAGGATGAGGATGCAGCTCTTGAGGAAAGGGACAGCAAAGGGAAACTACAGCCTAAATTTCTACCTCTCTGAAATGGCAATACAGTGACACTGTAGCAGGGTATTCTTCAAGCACATAGAGGAGAAACGTGAGCTGAATCTCATTGCTGACTGGCACCACAAACCTTTCCAAATTCTGGGGTCTTTATCGCCTCCCACACAAAGGCACTGTGTGTCCCTGACATTCCCCAAACAGCTTTTAGCCTCACCCTTTCATTCTGCAGAGGGCACTTTGACACTTTACCTCCCCTTAGCGACACCTCTGCCATCCTGTAGGGCCCTGCAGCATCGTTCACTTAAGAGATAACTCTAATAATTAACCACATGCAACCCAAGCAGAAAGCATCTGCATTTTGGGAAGACAAAAGCGAGTAGTAACCTGTGTTTCCATTAGGTGGTTTGGGTAAAGATTTGAAAGGCCCCGAAGTATATTACAACAGTTGCCTCCAGCTTTGATAAGCTTTTAGGGGCAGAAAGGCATAAGAAAGACACAGGTCATCTTCAAAAACAAGCCACATCAGCTGTCATCTGTGCAACTCATTCTAGATGCTGATTTGTTTAGTTATGAAGAATGAAAGTGCATTCCTAAATCCCAGATCTTTCTCCAAACAAATCCATAGTGTATCTCTGCCACCAGGAAGCACCCACAACACAAGGACCAAGCTTCCATCTTACAAAAACTTTCTAAATCAAGAACAAATACCTAATATTGTAAGTAATCACCAGGAAAAAAATGGCATAAACTAAGTTAAGAGCTGAATAAAATACAAAAAAGTGCTTTACAAAACCTTCATAAAGACAGACATTTGCTCAGGATCATGCAGAATTGGCAGGACTAAGAAGAGAACTGAGGAATCCTCAAATATTGAGGAGACCATATAGTCTCCCTATTACTTAACAGCTATAACTGGCAAGAGGTAACAACACCAAAACTCCTGTTTCCAGATGTTTCAACAGGACACTCACAGATTTCTAGTATTTTCTTAGTTGAGGACTATATATACGATAAATGGAAATATCACGGTACATCCACACAGAACATCTCAGCCACATTAAAGCACCCTGGAGCACCCTGGGAAACAGGACTGTGAAGAAATGCCAAGAACAGGTAATCAAAGATGATCATCAATTAATGATTCTTGTACCATGAAAGTCCTTCTCTCATTATGATATGCTAGTGTGCAAGACACAGTTACTTTCACTTTAGTTATATAGTTACATAGTTTTTGTTTGGGGTTTTTTGTTTGTTTTTATTTTTTACTTTCACCACTGCAATAGAGAACTCTGTTGGTGTTAAGTTTTAATAAAAGGTATGCCTCAGAACCAGGTTATCTGAGGGAATGAGGCCTTTTCTAATTTCAGCATCAGTCTGTAAGCAAATAGCCCCAGTTTAATAAATCTCTTTTATTATGATGGGATTTTTTTCCTTCACAGTCTTGTTTGTGCATCAGGGAGTAACAGCAATAAAATCTCACGTTCCACCTGAAGGAAATATGTTCATAATGTTAGTTAACAACCTAGAAAAATGTTTCCCTTGTTGTGCAGAGTGCACCAGTCTGTAATGTAACCAGAAGGAGAAAAAGAAAGAGACTGTTGGTAAGAGCTCTTGTGCCTCTTAGAATGAATTTTGGTTTCATCTCTTTTGGAAACCAAATTCTTTATGCTACATTTGCTATGACCTCTCAATACAGTCATGTCAGCCTACAGATGTCATTAGGACTCTGACAATAACTTTTCTCTTAGAAAAAGTGTCCTGGTGATTTTCAATATGAAAATGCAGACCAAGAAACAACACCAGGTTGTGGGGTTGCCCATATTCCCTACTTCTCTTGCTTCCTTCTAAGTTGACCTTTAAGGGCAATCTATTTGCTCTTCTATGGGGAGATAATGAAAGGTCAAGGGAACACTCCCAAGATACAGCTCCAGAAAGTCTTTAGCAGGGGAATATTATAAAGGTTTGCTCTGCTAGCTGAGAACCCTGTTCTGTCACTCACCTTTGATAGCTGGAATTTTCAAGATATCTTGCTGTCTAAGAGGAAGGTTCAGGCATATCCAAAGTATCAACCTACTTTCACAGTGCTGGTGGACAACTGGAAGCAAGCAGGGACCCTGAATTTATTTGAAATAATGCAGACAGGCAGCATTCCCTTTGTCCTGGCAAAGCAGACTTCTGCACACCCTAAAGCAGAGAATAAAACAACTTGCATGTAGGCTCGGCAAAATAATTGCTTCCAACAGTAATAATATATTTCTAATCACACAATAAATTTCATTAATCCTGAAAAAAAAAAAATCTCTTGAAGTCCAGACATAAGTAGAATCACCAAAGTGTTATTCCATTTCATCTATTATTCCATGCTTCCTGGATATGGAATACTAACATTTTATAGCCACTTACAGTCGCATTTAGAATATACAGGAGCACATCTTTTGCTGAATTCAGGCACCTGCAGTTTGCATCTATGATTAAGAGCATAATGAATGATTCAGACTACTTACTATCCAGGACCTTAAAAATCTTCCATATGTAATTTCAGAGCATAATAAGCATTCTGCAAAGTCTGACTAATATTTTACTTTTCTTTCTCCTGAAAAAAGCAGCAGCATACCTAATGGATGCAGCAGGAAAACACACCCTGAAACACAGCTAGAAACAGCTGAAGATAGTTAGGAAGAGAATGCCCAGACTCTAAAAACTGGGCATCAGCTGAAGCAGCTTCTTCCTTGTTAACTGCTTTTCATGATGGAAGTCTTTCCTGATTCCCACAGCTTCTGAAGCAAGATAATAGTGTTACAGGCAAGCTTTTGCTGGGCCCCAAACCTCATATTTAATCTGTGTTGTTCATATTCCAATATTGATCAAATTTTAGATTTTAGACTCTGTTCTCAGTTCTTGTTGCTTTTGAATGCATAAGACATTAGAGATCGTTTTCCCACTGACTTGCAGAATGTAAAGAATGAAATGATTTACTGAGTCACAAACATAAAATATTAATGTTTCTGAAGGCTACCATGACATTATCATATTGTGAGAACAACCTACCTAAAAACATTACATCCATGGACGACAATTATAAAAAATCACTATTACAAGAACTTGAACTTTTACCTTGTAAACGGGAATATACTTTCTCTGGACTGAAAGGAACAAGAAAAGGATATCAGCTGTGATAAGAACTGTTTGATATTTAGGAGAAAAGTGCCAGTATTAAGTTCAATCAAGGTCCAAACCTCAAGAGGGAAAACCCAACCAAGCCAAGGAAGGAATTTTTAAAATGCTTTTCCACAGTATATGAACAATATTGGATCAGGTCTTCAGATTCATCCATTAAGCACACAGTTTTGGATTTTGGTGGTTGTCTCTGTGCATGTGAAAGGCTGCACACCCTTCCAGAAAGCCCTGGTCTCAGCAGGTACGTCCTTTCCTGATGAAATGGAAAGAGAGAAGGAGGAGAGTTTAATTTGCTGAAATCCATTGCATTTCTGGATCATATGTCTGCATTGTGCTTATTGCAGGAAAGTTTCTGTCAGTTGCTTTTCCCAGAAGTACAATATGCATCTGTAGAGATCCAGCTGATGCAGGGCATGAATCCGTCTGGCATGTAGGGACTTCTGATAGTGCTCAAGTGTGGACTTAAACTGCAACTCCATCAAGAAGAATACCACTCTGAGGACACCAGCAATGCTCTCCAGTGCATATCAAAGGACTACAAATTAAAATACAAGGCAAATTCTCACCTAAAAGCAGCCTTTCCAGTGCACCAAATTAATGTAATCAATGTATATGGATCCAGTGGAAATCATCTCCTGAGATGAGCTCAGTTTGTTGGAGCATGGTGCTCATAATGCCAAGGTTGTGGGTGCGATCCCCATATGGGCCATTCACTTGAGTTGGACTCGATGATCCTTGTAGGTCCCTTCCAACTCAGGATATTCTGTCATCTGAGATGGATTCTAAGATATGATCCATTTTTGGTTTCTTCTAACCTGGAATGTGGCCAACCTAGTTTATACCAAGTCTTTACACAGACACTTTTCGAAAAACTATCTCAATTGATCCAGTTGGCTGAAAATCCAGCACAATTTCTCTCTCTATCCCCTGAAAGAGCAGCAAGGCAAGCTAGAGAATCCCACCGGCTCAAAATAGATTGCTGCATATGTTCATTTTTCTCAAATTTTTCCTAAAGCCCATCTCGCATGCAGAGATTCCTTTGGTTGTTCCTAAGAAGAACAATTTGCTATGGTACAGTCAGCAACCATGTTTAGGCTGGGACAGATTGTTGGCCAGTGAGTAGGTGTGGGCATGCTGAAAACCATGTTTTTCACCCATATGGCCAACAGATGGGATAGGAGAAACTTTTTCAAAGGAAACACAAGGCACTTATGCTATGGCTGCTTGGAACAACAACAACAGATGATGCCAGTCACTTCTCACCAGGCCCTTCATGCCCTCACAGCTTCTTCCATGTTACATTTCCATCCCCCATTCCCTCTGCACTTGTACTAAGCTGCAGTTGTTCACACACATATATTAAAAAAAAAAAAGAAAGAAAAAAAGAGAGAAGAAGAAAAAGGAAGTGGAAAACAAAGGAGAAGAACAAAAGAGACCAATGATGTTTCTTGCACACAGCTCTAAACAGTTATGTGCAAGATAAAACATTAATTTCTCGAAGTTCCCACCATAAAGCACGCTCTGATTTTCAGGGAACATTTAGGTGGATGGAGAATTTGGATACATCAAGGCAAAACATTGCAAAGTTTTGAGAAGTTTCATGTTTGGATTGCTCTAGCAATGGTAAACCCAAATTTGTGGACCAGATTCCCCTCTGAAGTGAAAGCTGATACTGATAATTTGGATAGTAAATATTCACTAGAGCTTATTGCTTTGAAGTTAGTAGTCAAGATTACTAAAGGGGAAACTTATGAAAAAGCAGATAGTGCAAAACTCACAATGATATGCATAATTCATCAAGTGATAAGCATGTCTATTCAGGTCTATTCAGGTTTCAAACAAACCTGAGCAAAGCAGAGATTGGCACCAGCAAAAAGGGTAGCTCTGGACCAAAAGATCAAGTCTCAGCTTTAGCCTTTCAATTTTTTTAGCTGGATTTCAAGTCTGAATGAGACCTCACAGCAGACTTCTGGTAATTTCCCTGTCTTCTGCTTTCCTAACCATTCCCCAAGAAAGGTTGTAAAATATGTCAGACTTTAAGAGGTCGAGTATTTGACATGGTTCTGAAAGGCCCACCAGTGTCAGGCTCTCTCTGGCCACTGCTTATATGCCAAAGATGCCATGTGGTGGAAGACAGCTGTAAGCCAACTGTAGCCTAGAAACACAGTTCTTGTTTTCCCATAGTCACTCATAAAGAAAAAGGTAAATCCCAGACAAGACCATCATCATGGGAAAGCTTTAGTTCATTGACCAACCTCCTAAGTTAAAGTTAGTTTAATGAAATTTTGCTTCTTCACTTGTATTATTAGACAACCCTCCATCATTCTTTCCTTATCAGAATACCTTTTCCCTTTGTGCCAAACCCAGCACAAATGCAATCCACATCAGCTTAGAGCAGATACATTATCATGAGCTTCTGCAGAACCACACAGAAGCCTGTACCAAATATCCTTTTGCATATTTATTTCCACTGAAGTGTTTACAAAGCTCATACATTTTTTGTTAAGGCAGCACACAAAAAATCCTCTTACAGTGTAGTTGTTCCTTTACCCATGAAAACCAGAAAATTATAAAAGTGTCATTACACTTAACACTATCTGGTGATTTAAGGTACAAAAAGAACTCTGGAAAAACTAGGAACTTGCCACCTTGGAGAGTTCAAAATGATCAGAAAGTTTCTTTTTAGATGACATGCACAGCACAAGAGCATCTTTACTGGTTTGTAGCGGAGGTTCATCTTGCACAGTGCTGTATGTCCAAAAACAACCTGTTCTCTGTAATACAGTATGGGAGGAGAATATAAGAACAGTATTCTGTTTTAATACACTCACAGCCTTTAAAGATTTGCAGATCCTGTTACAGTCATGATGATATCTTTGCATTTAACAGCCATTTTACAGTACGGTATCTTAGAAGCACTGGATGATTCTCTGAAGGTATGAGAAGTTCAGTCAAAGTCCTTGACCAAAATAATTCAGAATATATAAACAAATTCATCTTGAGAATAGAATTCTAATTTTGTGGCTCATAAAAACTTTATGAGAGGGAAAAATCCTTTTTTCCTCTGTGCATGACCTGGCATCATGGAGACCAATACTGGATTCAAGCATCTATTGCGATACAAATATTAAGTCACTGTCCCTTGTGCAGTTGATCTCAATTCTCAGGATCTTACAGTAGTGGAAAACAATTATGCAGCTTTAGGAAACAGAATTTGTTGAGGTCAGATGTGAATGGAGAGGTGCAAGGAACTGCACTCAGCTTGTGCTTCCAATTAGTCACCTTCTAGTCACTGTTGTCTTAATTTTATGATCAATAAGGAAGATTTTATTCAATTGAGAAAGAGTTGGTCATTTTTACTCCTGAGGTCCATAGTTCTCTTCTCTCTCTGACCCTCCCCATCAAAAACTAATATTCTGATTTAATTCTGAAATCCAAGGCTTTCACTTGGATTTCCTTTTCTCCACACATCCAGCCAAACATTCCCACTTGCCAGTTATTTAAATAATGTAATTGGATCACATTTTCTCAGGCTTCTTTGGTGATTCTATCAGAAATGTGTAGGTCCCTGTGGAGCTCTTATCTTTATCAGGGAGAAATAAGTCTGACTTTTCTTACTCTTTTTAGTGTAGCTGAATCTTGGAAATCAGAACTAATCTGTGATTGCTCAGCACTGCTTTCCCTTCAACAGTGATTACATGTTTTCTCAATTTTAGTCCTCAAACCTGAACACTGCTGTGAGCAAGGCCCTCATTCCCCAAGCCTTCTAGCAATAACACTAGCTTCTTTGATTTATACAGCATTTCTCTTACTAGATTACTTAGAATACTTATGGTATCCTGAAATGCACCTGAATACAGGGTGACTTTTTACTTTTTTACTTTATTTTTTGCCTTCGGTTAAATTCCCAAGTCTCTTCCCTTTTCAGTATGCAGCTTTCAATATCCTCTCTTCTGATATATACTTGTTTTTTCCTTCATATTGCTGCATCTTCTTATTCTGCTGTTATCTGTATTAAGCTCTTTCCAAACTTGCAGCCATTGGAGTTAATCTAGAATTCAGATTTTCATGTGCCTGTTGCAAAATTTCAGTTATTCATTCCTATATGAGTATTTTTTGTTTCCTTTTTCTTTTTTTTTCATAACCTCTGACTTGAGAATTTACCTTTTGCCTTCTGACATTCAAGTCATTTACTCAGTTAGTAAAATCCCAGGGAGTTCTGCACTGATCTCCGCAATACTTCATCTTTTCTTTTGGTTTGGCATGTTCCCTTTCTCCATGAAGTCATATTGTCTCTGTGTAGATTCAAAGATGGGGGGGGAAAGAAAAGGGAAAATCAAAGTGAAAAAATCAATAGCTGTGCTTGGTTATTTGCTTGATGATTTCATTCCATCCCCTGGTTCTTTGACCAGAAGTAGGTTAGGCCAGAAGCAGAATGACATTGCCTTCCTTTGTGCTATGGCATCAGCTCTCAGTGACCTGTATTTAGGGGCCCACTGAACTTATTTACATTTTTGCAAGACCACCTATTGCACCTTAAGTTCCCACCTCCTGCCGGCACATAGTAACTGAGGTGCTGAATTCTAGTTCACTAGTTATGAGACAAAATAGGTTTGCTCTAACTGAACTTGAACTGCCTCATTTTGCAGTTGGGCTGTGCCTCTGTGTCAGGGAGAGCATCTCTGTGTGCTGTTACTGTGTCTCCCCTCACATTTGCAGATGTGGGAAATTGGTAACCTGCAACTGTGGGAAAAATTCTTCCAGATCAGACTGCACCATTATTCTGGCATTGCTTGTTAAGACATTTGCTTTAGGCTAAAGGAAACTATCTTTGAAGTGCACAAATTCGCTCAATGGACGGTGTCACACAAACCTTACCAAAGAATCATATGGCAGGAAACAATACCGGATTTCAAGGGAAAACTATCCGATGCATATATTTAATTGAGAGTGTCTGTGCAACATGGTACCTGGTGTTCAAAAAACAATGAAAGCTTTCGGTTACAGATTCAATATACAGCAGAAAAGAGCTTGTCTGTAACTTTGTAGTATCAGTCTAAATGCAACTACAGTTGTTTTTCCTGACAGAAGTATAACCACACTGAGTTTGCTCCGTTGCTTGAAGGTAATGTGTAAGCAGGTCAACACAACCACACTCTGTCTTACATCGAGATAACACTGAAATGTATTGAAATACAACAATGTATTTCATATCCTCAGATGCTAGAAGCAGAAAAGAAAATTGCCAGGTCCCCTTCTATTTTAGTATGAATCCAGTTCAAACACAGCCAAACCCTCATGAGTCCCCTTGTATATTTCTAATACAGACAATCAAAATAAAAATATGAAAACATAAAAATGTTGTACTATAAATTAGAAATGTTATACCAAGGAAGATTTTAAAAATATTTCAAAATCTCACTTATTCTTCCCCTCCTAAAGGTTGTAAATATTTATTTTCTATTTGAACTGGTGTAGCTGGATACTGGTGAAGCATTTACTATGGAGTAACATGTAAAGGTTCCCAGTCCTCCTTATCCACATTCAAAACCTTTACATATGTGCCTATGGTTTGGTAGAGAGGGGGAAAGAAGAAGGGAAAGCTTTTGGTTTCCAGAATAACAGCATTTTTTTAATCCTTTGTCTCACTGAGGCATCACAGGATCAAGAAACAGGCACAAAGTAAAGGAATGAAATGTTTAGAGCAGAATATAGCAAGTGTTGGATAAGTATGTCAATTAATCATAGCAGGATATTAAAAAGTTGTCAGCATAGCAATAACCATTGCATATTTATAGAAACATTTTCATTATCAGTGGTTTGGTTTTAACTCTTAGCCTGGTGAAGCAAAACACCACCTAGTAAAGATGTATCCCAGACTTGGATTCAGTGGCAAAGATCCTTTATTGGCATCAGCACTTCCCGCTCTGTCTCTTCTTAATAGCGGTTTTCTGTCCAGCCGAGTCATGAGGTAGAAGGATGGGTTCAATTCACTCTGCAGTTTTCCTCCACATGTTGACAGTCATTTTCCTTGATCCTTGAAGATTAGGATGACTGAATGTTTTCTGTGCAGGCCAAATATCCTTAAGAAACTCACTAGACCACATATTTCCAGGGCTGATATGCTGCTTAGTCTCTTAGTAAATGCATTTCACAGCTCAGGAAGAACGTCTCTTTTTCACTGCTGGTATCTGAAGCAAACCTATAGATTTGATGACTCCACATCTTTAAAAGGGATGCAGACCAAGGTCAGTGCCATCTCCCTCAACTCCAACTCAGGCAAACAATTTTTTTTATGAAGTTGCAGATCATGTTTGCCCAGATGCTTCTGATTGTACACAGTTACTGTCATTTTTCTAATTGGAGTGAAGCAATGCAATGAGAAGTATAGAATATGCTGAAATACCCAGCATGACACTGGAAGGGTGTGAACTGGCAGTGGCCACTGTGGGGTGGGATGGCAGGTTAGTGTAATCCAAAGGCCTGTATATGTGCACACAGTTGTCATGGCAAATACTGCCCCCATGAGCTGACAACATGCCTGTTTCCTGGAGTTTCCCTTCACCTGGAACCAGATTTCTCAAAGAATAAAGATCTATGCTTGCCTATCAACATCTACCAAAATTCAGTTTTCCAAGTTGGTTTATGGTCTAACTGCAAACAGAATGGAAGTGGGAAAGCCGCTTCACTTACCATAGGCAGTTAAGATCCTTATTTGAAGTTATTCCTTACTTCTGAATCAAATTAGGTGAGCCACCTCCAAGACGATTCATAGCCCTACAAATTTTAGGTATTGTACTCCATTTTTGATACAACTCATAGATCCTGAAAAAGCGCAGTAAAATTCAAGTCATTTATAATTTAAGTACCAAGTAAGGTAATCCTCTGAAAGTAAGTACCTAAACTCCCTACCTGGTAAGGGAGAGGAACACTTTCAAATGCTTTTTGAAGGAATTCTTGCTTACCAAAACCTCCTACTTCCTACTGCTATATGTGTCTACTTTTTGTCTAATGTGTGATTTACTTTGCCTCCTTCTGAGATGCAAAGAGACAAATGCAGAAAAATGAGTCTGTTATACAAAGCACTTAGGTTTTCAAAAGCCACAACATTTAACAACCACCCTCACCCCAGACTGATCAAATTTGTCCATTTGGCTATTACTGGCATTCAGCTTGAATTAGACAACATCAGAGCTTTTGTATTGCATCATCTGTCATCGCCTGTGCAGAGCAGAAGACACAGACTGATGGGTGTCTCAGGAACTGCTATGGGAGGATGCAACATCCCTTAATTCCACTTAATGTGCTGCAGTGGGTCTGTCGTACTTTTCCACAGATTAGTGAAAAATGAAGTGGCTTTACTGTTCTTTTCCTTGAGAATCAATGAGGCTGACTTGGCAATGGTGTCTCTGATGGAGCAAGAACATTTGCAATGTCAAGGATGAAATATTTAAGCTCCCATGGAAGGCACTTCAGAAACAATCTTTTATTTGCTCAGTCTTATCCAGATTTCCCTCTGACTTCACAGACTGAGATTGGAGCCTAAGTGATGTCCTAAAAAAATACTCATTGGATATTTATTCCTTCCAAATCCGGTTCCATGAACAGCAAGGTTTCACAGTACTTTGTTTTCTTCAGGGTTACTGGTAAATTAGGAGACAAGAAGCTCATGTACATGCATATTACATACGTATAAATGTTGACGTGAGTAAATACATGTGTGTGTATGTCTGCTGAGTAAAAAAAAAAAAATCTTCATTTATATTTGCCTTTAATGAAGGAGTTCCATCCAGGCTTCTATTCAGCATGCATTTATGAATGAAAAAAAAAAATAAAATTAATTATATCTTCATGGATTTAAATTATTTTTATTTTTCCCCACAAATCTTCATTTTATGCTATATATCCTGAATTATTTGTTGTTTCCAAATCAGGAAAATACTCATTGTTTGAACTAGTGGAAGAAACTTTGTCATGTTCACAGGGGAGCCAACACTTCTTTCCAGTGCTTAGAAATTATATTAAAGTTTATTTTATTACTTCTCTAGGTAGTATTGACACTGTGATACACATTACAGACAACTTTTTGTGCCAATGAAATTGGGATAAACCTGGAAATCAAGACTTGAAGAGAAGAATAATTTGGGATTTTTTCTGATAAGGGCAGAGATACATCAAGGCAAATGAAATGTAAAGAGAGTAAGCTGGCCATGATCTCAGGACAAAATGATACTGAAGGGAGCACCCATCTATCTTCTGTATGATATCTTTAAAGAACTCTTGAAATTCAGGATCATCAAGCTTGGGAGAGTCTGGCATAAACACCAAATTTGCTTCAAGGCAAAAGGGTAAAGTTATAGTGGCTTCATGCAGCATCTGATGGTGGTATCATATGCATCTGTTGAATTAGCCATTTTTTAATATAAAAGTTCCTGAATTATTAACTTTTTCTAAAGTGATATTTGATGGGAAAAGTAATATCCGTATGAAGTATTAAGTGTTCCTTATGAAAGAGCTGTAGAAATCTGACAGAGCATAATAATTATGCTGTCAAGTACAGAAGATTCCATTTTCCCTGAACTATATAGACTACCAAATTTCAGAGACTATCATCAGGATACTAAGATTTATTTTGTCTCCAAAGGCTCAGAAGACACTTTTGCTGAAAACACACATCTAACAGTTAATTCTTTTTTTTCCTTGTACTGCTGCAGTTAGATTTTGAATGATGGCTTTCTATGATCACAGGCAGGGAAATGTTAACTAGTGTTTATTCATTCCCCTATTATCAGCTTGCCCAGGAGAAAGGATGTTTGTGGTTTGCAGAAGACAGACTAGAAAAATATTTTTGCAGTATGCATTCACTTGGCACATGCAAATCCCCACAACACCTCTGGGCCGCCACCCCCAAAAACCCCCTGCAGACAGTTTGATTCCTTCATTTGAAGTGAGAAGCCTCTTTTTCTGCAATAATGTGTCCAGGGGATGATAGAATTTAACTTTTACAGTAAAATTTAGCTGAGTCACTGTCATGCTTTCTTAAAGAGTATGTGGTCAATTAAAATCCCAAGTTATCTATCTGCCTTTATTCCACTAAGGAGTTAACATGTCCATCTCCAAAACTCCAAATCAGACACAGACAGAGGCACGTTTATCAAGGACTGCCTAACTGGATAGCTAGATGAGTTACAGTAGCTATGGGAACTATAATTTTAAATTGTCTTGGATTTATGCACGTTAATTTTCAGCCAGAACATTTCATTACAGGAAGTTTTGGCATTAACTATTTTAAGAAGTTGTCCAAATCATTAATTCATTAATTTCTGTCATTTATACAGAAATTTAGATCATTTTCCAAAAAATTTGTCTAGAAGATTTTACTTTGTAAATGTCTTCAACACAACTGAGTAGTAACTAATAATCTCTTCTCAGCCATCAAGGAAATGAAAGGGGCATATGTTTAGGTACTGATATAAGGATGCATTCTGAGATGAATGATCATCATCATTTTGAGCTCAACAGAGCTGAACTTTACTACCCTATCTCTGGCCATGCTTCTGGACATTATCAGGCTAGTACTGTTAACACATGCAGAAAATTAGGACCTGGTAGGTTCCAATCAAGATTTTCTTCTAGTAGACATTTAGGGTAATAAAAGCATAAGGCAGCACTGTAAATGTGAAGAGACTTCACTGGAGAAATGGCAGAAAGCCAGTGTCTTCAGAAACTGTCCTCCAAGGACAAGAAGCTCCCCCTTACTCTCCCTGAAGACAGTTCAATTTCAATAGCTAGAGAAATCTCAGGCCCTCCCAGGTTATTTACCATTTCTGAGACTACAAGAGCTAACTTGACATGAAATGCCTACCATATCCACTGCTTCTTTATCCTCTATTTAACTTAATTGCAACGAAATTCTTATTGTACATAATGTTCAAAATACACACCTCTCACTGGTGTCACAAAATTATACGCATCAAATAAGAAGACATCACTCACATTTTAATTTCATGTTCAGGTAAATTTAATAAAATATCTCCCTAAGATGACAGTTTGTGGGGCAATAAGGAGTCTGAATTAATCTACTTCCTGCAGAGTAAAACCACTTAACTATGTACACGTCATGTGAGCGTTTATAAAAAACTGTCAAATTGTCAGTTCCACTAATAACTTGACAAAACCATTTATGTTTCTGGAAGTTAATAGTAAGGTTCTTGGTCTCTTGGATCATGTAATTACACTTATTTAGATTAAAACCAGCAGGATTAAGCTCTCCGAATTTGCCTTCAGGCTTATTTAACAAAAGCTACAGTTTTCTCAACAATTACAATAATTGATATCCCTTCTTTTATAGTAATTCGCATTGTGATTGCCATTGCACCATCTATAGTTGCTATTAATAACAATAAATGGTGGTATTTTTTTCCTTCTATGTGTCAAATGCAAGATCATCACGGAAGCCTGATAGGACACCCTTTATTGCCATGCTCTGTATAACCGGAAGGTCAAAATTTGCAACAGAGAACATTTTAAGACAGTAAAATGTAAGAGAAAACGAAGTGTCCATATCAGAGGTCTGTTGCTAGAAGGCAATATTTAAGACTGCATCTGCAGTAACCTGTTAAAATAGAGTTAATTGCCTGATCAGCCCCGCTTCCAGAATTTTAATTTACATCGCTACATAGCCTTGGATCATGTGAATTCAACTCCTTTAGCATGAAACCAATCCAGTCCAGCTGCTGATAGGCTTTCAGCTTATGGAACACCATTAAATTGATCTAAAGTAAAACTCCCTGAAATATCTGCAAGAGCGACACGTTTCAGGACCGTTTCCCTGAGCCACCCTTCTTGCAGCACACTGCTCTCTAGAAAACAGCTCCTCCAAAGTGTTTTCCTGAAAATTAGACCACTGAAAGAGGGTGCACAGTAGGCAAGAAGCAGAGTAAGAGTGCTATTAGAAAAACCAGAATTACCATCTTGTCGTGTGTGTTTATATGTATCTATGTGTGTGGGAGATTTCTGAATTGTTTCAGTCCTGAATTAGAGTAGGATTACAGTAGCTCAACGTTTTTCATCAAGTGGAGAAAAATAACAGAAGAAAGGTTGTCTTGGAAAAAAAAACTAATTTCAAAAGCAACAATAGAGAGTGAATAGCTGAAACATTTAATATCACATGAAAAACTTCTTGCTTAACACATAAGTGAGGAGAGGCTAGGACAAGATTTGGGCAAGGCAAAAATGCATCGGAAAAAAAGTTCAGAGCACAATGCTGTGCCTCAAAGCACAGTCAGATTTCCCCAAGGAAAGATTTCAGTCACCTTCAGTCACCAAAAAAAAGAAAAATAACAAAAAAAAATTTTTCTGGCGTCTTTGAAATGACATTTTCAAATGAATATCTCACCAACAATGTATTCTTTCTGTTATGTTCGATCATCTCGCCATGGGGCAGAAAAAATAGTTTGTAATTTAGAGGGCCAATTGCAAAATAGCAGCAGGGGTTTTTTTTTTGAAACATCCCATACATTGCTCATTACTTTCTTGGATGCTTAGGGAAGATGTGTACCCGTACCATCAGGAAGATGAGTTCATGAGTTCATCAGCTAAAATGGGTTAGATTTGTTATGGGTGTTAGTCTGGGTGAAAATGCTGGAAAGATGTTGGCTGATGAAAACTCCTTCTTGAGACAGTGCCAGAGCAGCCTTCATCCCACAGGTGTCTAAAGGGTAAATGGTGTCACGACTGAAAGGTTTTGTTACATCTGCCAGCTAGTATGAGAAAATCAAATGGGGCAGGTCTTTCTCATTCAAACCTGCATCTCCATCCCACCCTTCCATCAGGGCAGACCCCAAGCCTGCATTTGGATGAGTGACACAGGTGAGACAGCAGATTAGTAGGAATGCTCCCTGTCCTAGCAGGCTTCCCTACACTTGTCCACCACAGGCAGTGAACAGTCTTTCTTATGGATGGTCTTGCTGTTAATAGAAGGAACATGCATTAGGTTGCCAGCACAAAAGAGAGAGATCAGAAGTTAAATAGCTGCTGAAACTTGGTGGAAAACTTGTACAACATTAATTTTAGGGACACTTCTGCTGAAATATCATATCTTGAAGGAGGCTGAGGTATGCTGCCTTTTAATTATTCTTCTTAATGACAACAGAAAGAAAAAAAAAAGAGCTTTGTGGCTCAGAAGTTCATCTGCCCCTGCTGCCTGCTTTCCTACCTGAAATCAATCATGTTTCGTTCCAACTATCCCTCTAGAAACTAATTGTGACAATACCAGGGAAAAGAATATTCTTTTCATTAAAACCTGATGCTGAAATTAAAGTAACTTGGTTTCTCTTCTGATATTACCATTTATCCTTGAGGTGACTTGTAGCTGATAAGGAAATTTTTTTTTCCTCTTTTTTGTAATTTTGTTCAAAATTATTATTCCCATCCAGAACTTTGTTTAGCAATGTCTGCCTTGCAAGTCAGGACATTTCTATGCTTTACCCCCTCCTCCAGGAGGCAACAAATATACATGAGTGGGGTGTTAAATGAAGTTCTACCACTGTAAAGACTAATAATGGAGTGGAGAATCAGACACAGTATTTTAATTATTTACTAAAATGATGCAAAGAGTCTAGAGATGTGACAGCAAATGGCAGATCTGGCTGAGAAATAAACGAACTGCCAAGCCACAAAATTCCCATTTTTCTGAAAATGTACTCTGTGTGATAATATTAAACATATTGAGCCCTCCCATCCATAAGCAGAGCTCTCTATAATGGGAATGTTTTTAAAGTTATCTGTGAGGCATAAGTACATCTTTATGTCTGGGAGGATAATAGGACAAACTTCTTTTCCATTGTAGATAAAGAAGATGTGTTTTAAACTTGCCCAAGGGAAATTTCCAGCTGGCCAATTACTGCTAGCAAAGATTTCCTCTATAAAATGGTATTCCTCTAGGGTCAGCAGGCTACCAAATGTGTTTTCTAAAGACCAAAAGTATGTAATTACTGAAAAGGACTTCTGGACCTTGCTGGCTGTTAACGTTGTTAAAATAGACAATTTTTTGGGTAGCATATAAACAGAAACAGATGGACTGACTTCCAAGATCATATTATCAGAAGAGGTTCCAGTATTTGTTTTCTTTCCACTTGGAAAAAAAAAAGGAACAATAAGAATAAAAAATGCAAAAGAACACCCAAACTCCCTAATTTAAGAAAGAAAGTCTAAAATATGTTTGTGGGACTATACTGTCTGAGACTAGGCAACAGACCCCAGTATGTGGGTAGAAGAGGACAGAAGGAAGAAAGAGACATATTTATAACCCCTTATGTTATGAACAACCATATCAAAAGCATGTTTGTAAATATTCTCAATCGCAGTAGTGTCTTTAATAGCCTCAACTCCTTCAGAGTTAGATTTCTCACTGCTAAGGCTACGTGTTGTCAAAGGGAGATCTGAATTGCAAAGCTTCCCAGCTAGAGGGTATCTCATGAGGTCTGCCAAGGAAGCGGATGTGACCAGAATGCAACTAATTATTCATACAAACACCTGCATTTTTTGGCTATTCTATTATTTCCTTCTGGGCATTTTTGAGCAAAGCAGGAAATTTTCATTCAGACTAGTTCAAGGGCCTCCCTCAGGTAAACCAGAACCGAATTTTCTCCCATTTCTGTCATTAAATTGAAAGGCAGCAAATTAAAGGACTGAGTCACTTTTTCCTGTCATCTCAGGCTTTAAGACTCCTGGGATTTGCCTCCTTATAAAAATTAGAGCATTAGGCACTATAGCCATCTTGTGAACTAAAAAGGCAAAAGGTACCAAAAATTCATAACTCTACAAACAGCTTAACACTGACACAGCAGACATCTTCCATATGCTGCTTCCTGTAGGCAAAGAGTGGAGAGGGAATAGCTAAAAGCATCCCTTTAACCTGCCTAAACCTCTCATATTCACAGAACAAGCTGTGGGACCTCTCTTAATGGCCATGTCTGACTTCAGCACAAATTTTGTGCATACAAAAATGTGGCTAGACTGACTGCTTGGAAGATGGATGCTGATGGTTAAGTGATGTCTATGTATTCTTTAAGTTTTATATAGCACATACAACTTCCTGGTCCATCCCACCATCACAGACAAAAAACAGATTTACGAGATATTTAAAATCAGACCTATGGTTTGTAAAAATTTCCATTCTCTTTCTTTCAAATAAAAATAGACTAAAAGATGTACTAGCACAAAATCAGAAATTAGTATCTATGCTAAGATATGAAACAATAGCTCAAAAAGAAAAGTAAAACATTATGAAGAAGGAAATTGTGTATCATGATACTGCATTCAACTACTGGCCAAGCAAGAGTCTGCCAATGTTTTTAAAAAGTACCTTAGGAATAATTTCAGCATTCTGTTTGTTGAATTTCCTTTAAATAGCAGACTACATCATCTTATTCATTATGAGAATTTGTGATGGCAACAATGCTAAATTACTTACCTATTATTACTATATACTTATTGTTTTGTCAACATATCCATGTTCCACTTTATTACTCAACCCAAAAATTTGCTCTAAGTAAAAACTCAGTTTCTTCTTCATGTTGCAGAGACTATTTTAGCCCTGTCTTGTTGTTGTTGTTGTTTTTGGTTTGGTTTGTTTTTTTGTTTGTTGGTTTGGTTTTGTTTGGGGTTTTGGTGGGTTTTTTTGATTGTTTGTTTGTTTGTTTGTTTGTTTTGTTTGTTTTTTGTTTTTTTTTTTCCACTGGGTCTCACTGTTGTTTGTTGTAAAATAAAATTTGAACTTTTGGGGGAAGGGAAAGGAGAAAGAAGTCATATTTTGGAGGTCCTTTTGTGGAGGCCAAAAGATACAATTAATTGGGAAATAAAAGCTATTAATTGGGAGAGGAAAGGAATGATACAAAGTTTTTGAAAAGTTGGGGGGGTTCCCCCTAAAGCTCTAATTTTATCATTATTAATGCCAAGATTTACAGCTGCATTCAGGACACAGGAGTAAAGCCAAACATCATACAGAGCATGGCTTTCCATTCGAAAGCTGTGCAGTCACTATCATCAAATGCTCTGGATATATTTTGCCCTTTCAAATTCCTTTTGGGTCTCCCATAAAGGCCAAACTACTTCCAGGATGAAAAAGCTTGAGAAGTTTATGAAAAGAATTTAAAAAATACGCCTACCTTTTATTCCAGGGGAGCTCACTGAGTGACTCAAAAATCTCTTCTGGTCCTAGTTTTATACCTTCCTATGGAAATACCTTATTTGTCAGACACTTAGTGGGATTCAGAAGAATTGGCCTTGTAGGTCAGGATATGCCCATCAGACTGAGAGAGACATCAGAGGAACAGGCCAGGATATATTATGTCTGGGAACTACAAATGAGTTTTGAGATCCTTCTTAGCCAGTTAAGATGATTGCAAATATATAATACAACTCTAATGAGCCTTTGTCATCTGCGAAGTGCGACAATCCCACACAGGCGCAAATTATAACCAAGAAATGGAGTGTATAATGTGTGTAAGATCACAGAAGAAGTAAAGATAGATTTGAATGACCAAAAGTCAGTTCCGCATATGAGCCAAGTTGTCTGGGCTCAAGGCAGGTTCAGAAGAAAAGTCACGTGGGTTTGGAGGAGTAGTATAATCCAGCCAGCAGGAAAAAAAATAAAGAGGGGACAACGGGGAAAGAAATAAAGAAAACAACCCAAAACTGAGCATTAACTAGTCCTACTACCTCAGGGCACAAAGGTAATTTCATCAAAAACTACTCTAAACACAGATGTGAAGAGCAAAGGTATCAATGCAGAGAGCGTCCAAACTATTGTATCCCTCCCTGGCTTGTACAGACAAGATTAGGATCAGAGATGCTCCTCCTGTGTCCGTGGCAGTTGTATGCTGTTGATGCTGTGATGGGGAGTTGATACGGTAAAAGAACAAAAGAAAGGAAAAATCTTCCATTCCAAGTTCTGTTTAAGCAGATCCTTCTTCCAGTTAAATGAAACTGGGAGGAATTCATTTGCTAGTCATTCATTTTTTCCACCTCATGACCACCCAGACAGAGCTTTACATTAACAGATGCTTCAGTAAATCCAGCTTAGTTCAATATCTTATCTGAAGAAATAGGAAGATAACGCAAAACAAGCCAAGGATGGAGAATCATCTCTTCTGGCAAATTCAAGCCCTCCTGACCGAAACTTGAACATCACTTTGGAGTCATTGTCTACAGTTTGGACAAATCATAGCACCTATTACCTCAGTAAAGGAAAAAGGCACAGAAAGAGCTAGGAATGGTGCCATCCCTTAGCTACTTCTTTGTTCTTCAGTAGCTAAGAATTTGGCCCAAAACCTTTGTTTGATAGAAATTGCTCCCCCACTCTCTTCCAGCTCCTTTTTCTTTCTCTCTTTTTTCCTGATATGAAGCTGTAATAGGTGTTATTTGTGAAATTACAGGTTCACTGGGATGGGAAAGCCAACCCTAATAACTATCCTTCAAGAGCAGACATGCTGATCAAATCCCCCCTGTTAAAAAAACGAAAGAAGTTACTTGCACATGGGAGCAATTCCTGAGGCGGTAAATGAGTGAAGATAGCTGGAGAAAATTGAGTTTAATTTGTCAAGGGAGTTATTTGTGACTTTCTTCCTGTCCATGCCAATCGGACAGTACTTGTTACATTAATTGCTGAACACAAAGTACTGCCATCAAAAATTAATGGATGCTATTGTTTCTTTCTTCTTTTCTTTTTTTTTTTTTTTTAACCTTTTTTCTGGCATCTGCTGCTCTTCCTCCACCACTAACCTTCTGAGTCTCAAGGCTTCTTGCACTACCTCTTTGGCATCAGCATCTGGAGTACTGCTGCCAAAGCACACTGGATTTAAACAAGCATGCCAGCTGGATGTGCCAACACCAATTCAATCCTCTAATCACACCTTGTTTGCCACATGGAATTCAGGAATTCACTTGCAGACAGCATTAGCTAGACAAAAAACCACTGCCCCAAACCCTCTTGCTATGCAAAAGAAAGGTGGGCTGGTGACTCATCAGGGTATACAACAGGTCACAGGTTGTCTCAGGTATTTGAAACTCACTTTTCAGACCACTTCTACTCATTAGGTAGTACTATTGATCTGCTTCAGGGACTCGATGGAAGATCCTCATAAGCAGATACAGGAGAGAGGAAGCTTCCATCACACTCCATAGGGAAACCAGTCATTCCTAGGTTATTGGAGCTCTGGAAAGTGATGTGGTGTTTGCACAGCACACTTTGCATAAAGTCTAAACTTTGAGCAGGGCTAGAAACTCTCATTTTATACAGTTTAATTTGATCCCACAACCTCAGCTGAGGATTTAAGACAAACTCCAGATTGTACAAGCCTGTGTTAGTATCATGAGAGCTGGATCCATTAAAGGTGATAATCATATGAGGATGTAAGCAAGGACTAGAATAAAGGTAGGAAAAAGCTTTGAGCTTTACTGTGGAAAGTCATAGATAAGAGATATTAAGGGGTTGTATTAATAGAAGGGGTACAAAGGAAAGGGAGTAACTCCCCTTGTCAGGGGATTCAGTGAACTGAAATATTCCCTTGCTTGCTCAAGCTCTTCTGTCTTAGTTGCGATCTCTGTGCAGAGGAGGCTGTTCTCCTATCATTTCCCCACTAAAAGTTTGCCTTGCGAATTGGCAACACAGTTTTGATATAACCACAATTGGAATCCTGAGCTCTGCTGCCTGGCTCCTAAATTACTGTGACAGAGTAGTGACAACTGACAATTCCCTGCCTTTTAAAATGCCTCAGCCTCAGTCAGTGAAAGTCAAACAAGTAGAAAATGTGTGAAGATCTGATTTCTCAGGCTGATTATATATACATTTATGTGCATGTGTAAGCTCTAGGCCCTTGGTGTTTAATCAAGTACAGTATTAAGTGAGTTAATGAAAAAGGAGTAGTTATCTTCTGCTAATGTAATAGATCATTTGGGGAAACAGAAGTATTGTAGTTACATGGAGGGACTTTGAATAAGATCTTTGCTGCCAAAACAGAGGCAAAGGCAACACAAATCTAGTCTACTAACTCAGAGTCACTGGAGATAAAATGTAGGAGAATTAAGTTCCCATCTTTGCACCATTATACCCCTTTCCAATGAAGTTTAAATGCTTTCTTTTCCATCAGAAAAGGCAACAGTCTATTTGCCAGGACTAGGACTGAATCCCAACCTTGTTCTTGGGCTCTGAGATGGCAAACCTGTCTGTGTCCCTTACTTTATTTTCTTTTGAGCTTGGCAGTCTCAGCACCACTTAGTGCATGTGGCCATAGGACAGTGGCATGACTGAAAATGTATGCCTAATTTTCCGAAAGGAGAATGCCATTCACTTCTCCAAAGGGCAGATACACCTAGAAAAACGTTTCTAGTAAGCTCTGTTTTTATGTTAAGTTAATATTTGGAGGAACTGGGGAGAGGATGGAGAAGAAGAAAAGCAAACAAGTGAAATAACAAAAGCTTCTATGGAAAATGGTAGATATCAAATGTGAGCATGTATTTGCTGGAGGTGAGGTATTTATTTATTTACTCCAACTTGTCAAGAAAATAGATCAGATCCTATAACAGCTGGCAGATCAAGAACAAGATGTTCTGAGAGCCAGCACTAATGAGCTCACAGATAATACTCACGCTGGTTAGCACTGAATGCCCCAAGTTGACAGAAGCACTGGCATCACTACACTAAGACTCAAAGAGGAAGTTATTTAAGGAAGAACAGTGGTGCAGTCACAATGTTGTGCATCATCAACTGTGTTCAACATGCAAACTGTGGAAATATTTCTCACAGTCAGTCCTATTTATGTCAGAAACTATTAAGACTCAAAACTGTAACTCCGGAGGTTCCCTAGCCCTGTGCCTGATACCAGCTGCTGCTATGAAAATAGTATTTTCAGAAGAGTTTTCTTTCTATTTCAGGACCAAATAAGTGACAGATTTTCAGTTCCTTTTTATTTAGGTGCATATAAAGTGTCAAGGCCTTCCAAAGGTCAGAGAAAATAAAACACACACAAAAAAACTCCAAAACAAAAACATCCCCGAAAGACATGCCAAAACTGCAGCCAAATCTATCAGTATTCTGGAAGCTCAACCATCAACCTAAACATAATGACTAAAGATCTCTCATTGTCTAGCCTGGAGAGTTCTTCCCTCAGGCTCCCTCTCTTCCAGACTGGCATTCCCTAATTCTGCTTCTGTTTGAAACAAGAGAGCTGTTGGATTTGTGACAGAACCACTTTAAAAGGAAATTAAACATCTTTGGAAAGCTGAGGGCATATCACTCTTTAAATGCAAGATGTTCCAAGATGGTACCTCTCACTTCCAGAGCACTCCCACTGGCAAGTAAGCTCTGCATTTGATTGACACTTAGTTAGTATTAAATAGGCCAAGGCACTAACAAAATTCATGAATTTACAAAGCAAAGTAAAAAATCAATGGATTTTTTTGCTCGATGTGGGGTTTTCATTCCAGTTCTATGCCTTACTTGATTTTAAATGAACAGAAATTTTTATACACATGTGTATTTAGTTGAAAGGCAGGCTGTGAAGGCTGCAGAGGTATCAGTAGTTGATTATAGAAATTTATTTATTCACAGCACAAATCCCACTTGGAGATGCAATCCATTTGCCAAAGAATCCTTTAAGCAGCCGTATCAAGCCACAGCTGCTCAAGAGGGGAAATTTGCAACACTTAACTACTTCAATCTAATTTCCAAAATCCCCACTATCTACAGTCTTTAAAGCCCAAGAGCATGGATTTTGTATAATTGATCTTTGTGCTGCAGGATACCTAAGTAGAGGAGTACATTTATCTTTTGGCTCCATGTTTGAAAAATAGATGCTGCTGTGTTGATAATGAAAGGAATGGAGGGGTTCCTACGATGGCTGGCACAAAACTGCCTCGGTATCACAACCATAATGAGCCTTCGTAGGTAGAGGCAGGCAGAGCAGCTACAGACAGTGAAAATGTTGTTTAATAAAAACTGGAGGTTCAGGCAATAGGCTGGAAGTTAATTTCTCTTATCATCTTTCTCCAAGAGCATAGTAAGACATTAGTAAGGCCCAAAAGCTAAGACTATGCTGAATGCTTGCAGCAGCTTTAGGGTGTGACTGACAGCCGGTGCTGCAGCAGATTCACCTGCAGATGTTGCTCTAAATACAAAGTCTAGATGAATGCCTCCAGCGAGGCGAGCAGAGAGACAGCCCGCTTCATGTCATTTCCTGCACTGCTGAACTTGTTGGTCAGAGGATGATGGTTTATCCTCCTTCACACTGGACTTCCCTTGTTCTATGACCAGGAAGTTTCACTCAAAACTTTGTACAGTACTTTTTGCTTTAGCGCCATGACTTTTCTCCATTTTCTCAATATTATTGGGCTACAAATAACATTGTCCAAATTAGAAGTCCAAGTCTGACATTTTAATTCCTGAAGTTTTGATATCAGGCACTCTTATCCTGTGTAATTCTATCAGTGATACAGATATTTCTAAAGTACTGTATGGATCTCTTCCAGTTTTTGGATCAAAATGGCTTTTAGGGTTGTTAACTAATATTCATTCATAGGAAGTAACAATATTTTTTTCTCTAAATCCAGGTACAAAAAAATTATCCTGATTTTCATTTAAGGTGGGGAGAATTCAACTTCCAATAGAAAAAAAAAATCAGAAAATTGTTGTCTTAGAAGCAATATGGCTGGAGATGACTTTGAGATATCAGTTGGTCTATTTCCTTATTGTATTACTGTGTTTACATCTAACCTTATCTTTACAAACTCCAAAGAAGTTTCCATTATCCATATTTAGGTCTCTTTTTAGATACTGGGATGCTATGGCCACCTCTATTACTGTTTTCAGTTTTCCCTAATTTTTGTCAACATGTGCAGCCTATAAACAAAGAAAGCATTGCAGCTGAGGTTCTTTAAATACACAATGCTGTTTCCTTTTAGGTTAAAGTTCTCTGGAGTTTCTACATTGGTTCTTGCTGTTTGGTAATGCCATAGACAGTAATCTTCAACTTCAATGTGATACTTGCATTTGCTTTTACTTAATCACAGACTTTTTCCTTGCACTCAATTCCTCTGATTTATGAAGTTCATTTTGAATTCTTCCCGTTTCTGTGGCATCTGCAGACTTTCTGGATTTCATATCAGTAAGCTCTACTGCCTACATCACAGAGGATGCTAATGAAATAATTATTGGTTTTAATTTATTAATAAATTACTAATAAAATTATGAGTAATACCAGTCCTAAGGTAGCCCCTGTGCACTCGGTGTAACACATTCTTCCAACTTGAAGAGTAGCAGAGTACCACTAGCAGGTACTCTATGAGTGCAATTTTCCAATAAGTAATCTGTTCACTTTGCATAAGCTTTACCTGGAATTTTCTTTCCTAATATGCTTCTTTCAATGACATAGGGAGCTTTTTAGTTTGTAGGGAGTAGAGTTATTATTTCAAAGTGTTTTGTAAAATGGTCGTTTGCGTTTTCACCTAATTCATATAAGCATCATGCATGTAGCATCCTTAACCTTCATAGGTTCCAAAGATCAAAGGTGCCTTCCCTCCTGCCTCCTCTCAGGAAGAAAGGAGGTAATAGCAGAGCATAGTGAGGTGGTGGGAAAGCCATCATGAATGTGTTGCACTGATAAAATAACTAGAACAGATGTTTCTCTATTTATCAGAAAAATACAGCTGCTTTGAAAATAAATGACAGACTTTTTGCAGACTAAAAAGAGATTTACAGCCTAAAAAGCCCCACATCATTCAGTTGCAACCATAGAGACAGGAGGCTAATTAGAGCTAATCTAGAGCAGATTTGCTTTTTTGCAAAACAAGAAGTACTCATATCACTTGCAAACAAACTGGTCTTTGGTACATGCTCCATGTCATCTTGGGGTCTGTGTTCTCACACCCTCAGGTGCCTGACTGCAGTAGCTGTGGCTAGAACTTCTGTGGATATAAATGTCATTGTCTCTAAGCAAGCACCACTAATTAAATCATTTAGGATATGATATATATTTTTTCCTAAAATTCATTGCTTTCCAACCCTCCCTCCCCCCAGTTCAAACTGAGGATTTTCTATAGCCATTTGTTGCTATGTCACAGCTCTGTAGACATATTCTATATGAGGCTTTTAGCTAAGTATTCCTCACCATGCAGGACAATCCTTATTAATCTTCCACTGGGACCTTGTCCTCTCTGTAATGCTCCACACATTTATCTTATACAAGCGAAGTATAGCTGGCTAAAAAATACCCAGAAAGAAAAGGTCACATTTATGAAGGAAGAAATATTGCCTTCCCTCCAAGAACAACAAAGCATCTAGTAAATCCTTAGTAATGAAGAAACAATATATTTGTGCCAGTATATACTGGATACCATCTTTGAGAGGGGAAAGTTACTGCTGTCTGAGTTGGGGACATGATCCCCAGGCAGCTGGATGAAGCTTTTATCTGGTTGCTCATTCCCACTCTTTACCTCCCATGGAAGATGAATTGGGAACAGATGGGAGGTCCAGTTTCAAATCCGTTATTCACCAGTCCCTTTCCTGAACCAAAATCATTATGTCACCTTCAGCATTCGACAGACTTGCCAGCTGGACTGGAAGCCCAGTTGTGTTGTTTGGGAGTCACTCCACAAGGCAGTGACACTGTCCTCCAGTCCCGCTCCCCATGCCCTGACATGCTGGTATGAATCTGCATCATCTCTAAACATTTGTGCAAACACTGGCACACACTTTCCTTTCAGACCTTTGCAGAAAAAGGGAAACCTAATCTATATGTAGTTAAACCCTGTCTCTCTGACTCTGTGTAGTATTTGCTACAGTAAATAGAGGAGCAGGCACTGTGTGTGTGGCTCTGCCAGAGCAACACTACCCATTTGTAAGTTGGGACGTTATTTGAGTTACTGTATGAATTTTCCAAGTGAATTAAGCACTGTAGATATCAAATATAGATCTATGCAGAAGACAGACATCAGGAAGAAAAAAGATTCTTTGCACCTTCACCTGGAAAAACAGATGGGTGTGTTGGAAGCAGTCTGTGGAAGCTAGTAATCTGTCTCAAGTTAATCGTAAGAAATCTTCTTGGCCCATTAGGAAAAAACTCTGCTATAAGGAAGATACCGTCATCAGAGTTTCTTCATGCAGTTAGTTGTCACACCTGCTAGCTTGTCTTTTCCAAGCTGAAAAGGAATTTCACCTGGTGGAAAAAAAATGCTTTGTTTATGTCTTGTTCCCAATGTAGTTATATGTGATGAATTTGAAACAGATTTCTAGGAAAGGCAAGTCCTCCAAGAATAAAGGAAGTAATCATAACAGTGGCATTTTCTTTAAGTTATGGAGTCTTTTGTAGTAGCTCTAAGGCTTGATTCAGTGAACTGCTAAGGCATACATTGCTTGTGTGCAGTGTTTTCATTTCCTTGACTTTCGCCAGGGATTTACTGCACTCTGAAAGACCAAGTTATTAGAAAGAGAGTTATCTAAAGTGGAAAGTTCTGATAATTTCATCAGAGAATTGTCCTTCCAGAAATATTTTCAGCTGTATTTCAACCTAATTTAGCTATCACATGGTATTTGCTAATCAATGAGATACTTCCCAGCTTTGGAAATAGATTTTTGCACTTGATCTCTGTCTGCGTGTTTGTTTCAGGCATTAGACCACCAAGCTGCCTACAAAGTTTTGTTCTATAATCTAAAGTATTCAAGGGGCCAGAGGAAAAAGCACAGTTATCTTCTGCATCAAGTTGCTGTTCCTTAAGGGAATATAATTTTTTCCCCCTCAGAGCTTGTGCTGAACCTTATTCTATAACCCCATATTATTTCCAGAGTACTGTTGATGAGCCAGATGATCCCTATTTTGTGTTTGTAGGTAGTTTTACTGGCAGCAGGCTTGTGTGTGGAAGTATCCTTGCATTTCAAGTGGAAACATTTCAGATTTGTCCTTCATTTTACCTAGGCAATAAAATTAGGACTCAAAATCATACTGCATCCAGTGGCAAGACTCCCATGATGAAATTAAAAAGACACCAGCAAGCAAATCAGAGACATCTAACCCATTTTTAAAAGCAATAAAAATAAATCCTCATCTCCACAAAGGAAGAGGGCTAAAAGATAACCTACCTTGAAGATGACCTTCAAAGGGAGAAAAGAAACCCAACTTGAGAATAAGTACAAGGGCCTAATGCCCCCAATAAGCAAGACTTGCAGAGGTCATTCTGCAGATAGATTAGTATAAATTAAGCTCCAAACAACTGTTTATAGTCCTTGCTGGATAGTTTCTGATTTACCCAGGAAAGTACCAAACAGCTAAGGTAAATTACGTTTAATCTTGATGTGGTGAGATTCACAAACTCTGAGATTTAAAACAGAATGTTGTAAAATGCTTACATTACTTACCAGCACAATTCTCGTACAATATGTCTGTGTGGAGTTTCTGCAGAGCTTAAGTGTCCATCATGCGAATTAAAGTGGTCATTTGAAGGAGAGATAACAGAACTGAGGTGCAAGTGCCTCCTGATTGCTGATGCCAGCCTTTGGTAACCTTTGTGGATTTAGACAATATCAAGTTGTTCTCTAATGGTTTTGAATTGAAAGTATAAGAGTAATGAGGGTAAAGTGTTAAATCTCAGAGGGGAACAGAAAAGTCTACATAAAATTGGGCTTTGCTACTGAGAACTTCATATCTCAATATACACACACACATGCACATGTATAGATGCATATGTTTACATGCAAAAATAAGTGTAAGTACCTCTCCTCAATAATTTTTAATCCTCTAAATGAAACTCTTAAATACAGCACTGAACAAAACAGTAGCTGAGAACATGAGAAATAAAAAGGACACTGGTATCAAATGCACAGTATAAGTAAATTGAATAGGCTGTTGCAAGCAAAGGTAAACTGTGGGCATTTCTTTCATCCTCCAGATCTCTCTTTTGTTTGGCCAGCTAAAAATGTATTCCTAAAATATCATCAACACTTCCACTCTGACTGTCTGTGTAATCTATACTCTCATTGAACTATTCAGCTGGGTTTAAGGGTAGGACATTTTCTAGGGACATTACCGCTCTTTCAGAAATGTGGCTCCTTTCTCTGCTGAGTCCTTTTTCGTTTTTCTTTGAGCTCAGACAGGCACGAGAGAGAAAGATCAACATGAAGACAACTCATTTCTTCATTCAGTTACCTATAAGAAAGGATGAGGGAAAGGCCTGAATAAATTGTTACCTTTGAAGCTACTACTGTGGAATGGATATCTTATAATTAGTTAGAGATTGATAATATCCACAGACTGAGATGCTGGGTTGATGAGTGCTTTACAAATATGTGAAAAGCAGGGTCATCTAATGCTTTTGTATTCATAAAGTATGTCCTTCTGCCCTCTCTAGGAATGGGCAGAGAGGTACAATCAGAGAGTTTGACCCTCAGAATGGCTTACAGAATTGCTAGTCGCCTCAATTACCCTGCTCACATATGGGGAACTTAGAGAAATGTATCACACCATAATATGATTGTCCCTCATTCAGTCTAGGAAGATCATTATCTCTGGAGTTAATAGTACAATATTTAACCCAGCAGAGTGTATTTAGAGTTGCTATTAAACAACAATATTGAACTAAGCAATAACCAGCCCTTGTCTCAGCTATTTATGATTCCAGAGATATATTATATGCATCACTGGCTTTCTCTTCTGGCATCTGTAAACTCTTCTGACTAGTTAAATGTTCCAGCATTGATACTAGAAGCAGCAATCAGTACATGCCGATTTGCTGCTAATGAAGGAAACAGATCCAAGACCTAGGGTCACCTTCCTTTATCCACAATGCATTCTAATTTTTCAAAAACAAGGTTTATCTGGTAGGCAGAGAGGAGAAGAGGGAGGGAGGAGAGTTCTGCTGATTTCATTGTACTGCTCTGAAAGGAAAGCAAGATAAACAGATAATCATTTCTCTGTCTCCAATTTACATGAGACCTCCCCTGGTACTTATGCCTGCAAAGGCAGGAAAAATTGAAGTGTACAAAGCAGAGCCTCAGTGCTGCTTCATTTTGAGTCAAGCTACACTGTGTGCGTGCCACTGCTAAGAGCTTCTATCTACATATAACCATCACTTTTTTTCAGCTCTTTTAATACCTTATGCTACAAAGCAAATGATAAAAGACTCAACAGATAAATCCTATCCAGATAAGGAAAAACAACTGCACTTCTATGTTCCTTCACACTGATTACTTACGGTCCCCCAGATGCCAAGGGACAGCAGTGGTAGGCAAGACGGTTATCAACACACACCCTTCCAAAAGAATTCTTTCTTGCAAATTGAGAATATCAAAATCTGGAAGTGTGTGGCTAAAAAGCCCAGATTTGTACCTCCTCAGGCTGATGATATATAAAACCTGCTGGGCCACATGAGGGTTCCACATTTTTAAGCTGTTTAGATGGGCTCCATAAGTGGTGTAGAAATGTTTTTACCTCCTTAATTTCCCTTATACTTCAGGCAAATTTGTTATTTTTCCCTTTCTCTTCTTTGGAAATGTCATGTTGTCTGGTTAGTGCTAAAAACCAGTCACGCTCACAACAGAGGCAGCCATATTTCAGGAGAAAGGGTGGACGATATTCCTTCATCGTGAAGTACCACATACAAACAAATCAATAAAGAGGTGAATTAAGAAGGGTTCAGGAACACATATATTAGTGCTAAGCTGACAAGCATTAGCACAGAAAGCTTGTTTTTAATTCCCTCTCCTTCCTTTTCTCGCCATAAACAGCCCCAGTCCCACCCACAACCCAATGCTTCACAGCAGTGATTAAAGTAAGAGATCTTTCCTCGAGCGACCTACTGCTGGGACTACCATGGAAATGGCAGATGCAGAAATCTCAACTGTCATTCTCCTAATGAAAGTCTGTGGTGATGAGAAACATAGGCAAATTCATTCTGAAAAGTGTTTGTTCCTGATACGGGTGTTAACTAGAACCTTTGTTTTATCTCAACTCCTTTTGCCTGCCCCAGCAAGCTCCACACTCTGCTTGTCATCTGCAGCAGGGTAGAATCTCCACTGGAAGATGCTATTGAGTAAAAATAGTTGATTAATGTGGAAGGAGATAATTTATATCGTCATTGGACTGAGGCCAGAGATATGAGCCCATAGAGAAGGGAAAAAGCCATTGAAATAAATAGTAATCTAAAGGGAGAGGACAATGCAAGGAAAGTCTGGGGGCCAAAAAACCCATGTGATCCTGCAGAATTAAAGTCTTGATAATATTAATGGCTAAGTCTCACCTAGGAATTCCTCCACTCAGCTCAATAACTTCTGGCATGGTTAAAAATCCCCTCTTAGAAAGAACTCTTATTTCAATTTAAAGACTGCAGGCAATGGAAAACCTTCCTCTTCCTCTGAGCAGTCAGCCAATGTTGTTAATTATCTCTGCTGTTAAGAAAATAAATAAATCGGAAATAAAAAGGATCTTATTTTCATTTTTAATTCATCTAGTTTCAATTTCCAGCTACGATTTCTTGTTATGACTGTCTAAAATTAATGAGAGCTTTTCCACCTCTGCACTTTATACGAGTTATCCCCACTGGAGATACTTAGAGAATGTGATCAGGTTGCCTTTTAACCTTATTATAGACAGAGGCAGCAAAATATCTCTTGTGATGCCTCCTGTTCATTTCTTAATGCTGAACTTCAGGGACCACTTCTACAAGTGAGGAAGCAATTTATTCTCTTTGACAATATAGGGCTCTCTTGGGAGATTCTGCAATAAGTGCAGAAATGGTGGCTGTTCTCAGACACAGAGTTCTGTGATATAGGTGAGGGCTCAAACCACCTTCTCAATTTTACTTACCTCAACATTTAACTTGTTGAAACAACTTCTCCATGCTCAGGTCTCAAAAATCCTTAGCCTAGACACGAAGATCCAAGCCTCAGCTCTCACATCTGTTGGCCATTCCCCAGCTTCATTTAGCAGAAAGAAAGCAGAGACTTCGGAAGTGATGTGAAGGGAGAGTGAATGCGAAGGGGACACCTTACAAGGAGGGTTCAGCTGCAAGCCTTGACACTTAGGTTTCTTTTCCTCCTTTTGAAATCAGAAGGATATCTGGACTAAGAAATTCGGTAAGGGCACAGGATCAACTCATAAACTCAGGCACATAAAATATTGTTAGAGGAATGTAAGCTGGCAGCCTCATTCATTTTAAATAAGTTTACAACATAGAATTACTCCTAAGTCTGCATATCGGATTGCACTGAATAATGTGAATACCAAACACGTCAGAGGACAAAATTAGCTTAGTGAGTTAGTTGGTCGCTTTTTTCTTTCCTATTTTCCATTTTCTCTAACCTTCCCTCTAAGAGGTAACAAAAAATTTTTCAATTTATTTTTTTCCTTAAATCTCACCAACACGATCCCATTTGAATTGTGACTGAGTATTAACAAGGTTCAGAAGACAGAGATGTAAAAAGATGTTGGAAAAAGTTTTGGATAATTTCTCTGAAGGATTTCTTATTTTTCACCTTTTTATTTTGAGTTGTCTGTTGAACATCTGCTCACAAGATGCTTTTCAGCTACTAAAAACAGGGAGCATCTTTAATACAATGTCTGTGCTGGACTCTAGAGCTTCTTTCCAACAAAAGAAAAACTACTTTAAGTCAGTGGGTATTTAAGGGCATGAGCCCCATTGACTTTGAAAGGAAATTAGGACCTTAGCTGTCTCTTGTGACTTTTACAACTTCACCTGCTCCCAAAGTAAAACACCATCTTGTATCCAGGTACACCAGCAAAAGCTGAGCCCTTTCACTAAAGCAAGTTGAAGCAATTTAGAACCAAATAAAGAAGCAAATAATATCCACGCACAAATTTCTCCAGACTTGTAGCGCTCCATACTGTTACAAGGCACAGCCCCTTGTCCTGTGACCACCTGTCTGTTAGAATTATTTAAAAGTTTCAGACCTAAACTAGTTATTCCACAGCTATAATGCAGTTGCTTCTGCGGTGAATCACTGCAAAGTCCACCCAACAGCATCGGGCAGAGCAGTGAAATTCAGGAGAAAAAGACATAAAATTCTCCAAACCAGGGTAGCCAACTCCTAGCCCTTACAGCTCTTTGGAGAAGAGACATGGGTTTCTTAAACACACCAGAGGTAAGATTCACACACCAATTAAAGCTCTATAAAACCATATAAAAATTATGCCTCCAAAATCTTAGCCTGGTGTCAAAGTTTCCTTCTGAAACTGATATCTAAAATAGATGGACTGAATTGCTATGTGATTTTCTTATGGGAGAGAACGATCCTAGCTAACAAACCTGCTATAGAGACATATATTTTTGTTTGTTTAAATTACAAGACATAAATTCTCATTGCCATCAATGTATGTTTTACATCTCATACTGACTTCTTATCCTGGGAGAGGGATTTTACTAAAGAAAGAGAGAGAGTATCAAATAATTAAGAAAAATTTAAAAAGGAACAAACACTCAAAAAGCACGGTACACTCTATCTTTCCCAAGAACAGGTCTTAAATAATGGATATGAATCCATCAAGTCATTATAGTCCCTAGTGCTATGCTAAGAAACCATAGCTAAAAGGAAGAAAATTACTAATTTTTGCACATTGTGACTTATATGTAATGTTCCAAAGCTAATATTGTGGGGAAACTTCACAACTGCTTGAATGCGTCTCTACAAAAGTCTTAATAAAATCTCAAATGAAGACCCAGGATGGGAAGTCCTTAATCATTTCTGTGATCTTAATTGGCATTGATTTCTTGTCCAGCTGAGAGCTCTTTGTTTCCACGGGGAATACCTATTTTCACAGGAGTGACATCAACCCAAAAAAGCAAATGAAGCTAAAATCAAGCATTTTTTAGCTTGTTTCTGAAAAAAAGCCAGTAATTGACAGGAGCATTACTCATCACAGAATCTGAGGAGAAAGTCTCTTGAGAGCAATCCTTTTTTACTCCTTCTCAAAAATGCACATGTGCTTCCTTTCATTCTTTCCTCTGGGCCTAAGGTGTCAAAAAGGAATAGAGATTCTTAGACATGTTCACAGTTCAAATGCACTGCATGCTTGGATATGAAATCATCAGTTTCAAGTAAGCAGACTCTACGCATCCATAGATGGTAAGTGTTAGAATGTATAAATAGGCATTTTCAGGAGGAAAGAAAACACTAATGGACATCTCAGGATTATGCTCAAGTACGTAGATGTGAAAGAGCAAGTCAATGCAACACTGAACTGATATAATGTCTCATGAGCATCAGTGTCATAAAGCCAATTTCGTGAGCTAACAGGAGACAAAGCCTGACCCGAAAACACAATTAGTCCTGAGGGTTAATCCAAATTAAACCGAAATATTTTTGGTGAGTGTTGGACATTAGCTGCCACCTGGGTGCAACCATGGATAATTACCATAATGATCCCAGACCTCCGAAACTAAAGGCAGGCTTTGGGTGGAGTCCACCAGGCTCTGAAGCAATTCACCACAACTTGATGACCTGGAAGAAAAGGAATAACAAATCTGGCCTGGCTCAAGTGTGCAGTTCCTAGTTTGTTTGCAGAGAGCACCCACTTGTCCCTGTGAATAAGATGAACCTGTGACCCATTATGTATCAAGTGAACATCTCAATTCATCTGGAAGTCAGAAGAGATTAGAAGCTATAGCTCCACTCTCTAACTGTACATTGCTTGTATTAGACAGAGTAGGTGCACAGGGTATGTTGCAGTTCTTGGCATTTGTAATCTTCACAAGCACTCATTACAAGGTAAAAATTCAATTAATCCAAGACAAGAGCTCAACAGGAAAAAAAGCCCACAGTTATTTTAAGCTTATTTAGTTGCTTTTCCTGCTGTCCTTTCACACTATTTTTCTCTGTTGGATGACACAAAGGGAACTAGCCCATTGGTGAGTTATTTCATTCATTTGTCCCATTGCAGCTCCTCCAGTGATACAGAGAAAATAATTTAATTCCTTGGATTGAGTAACAAACTAATAAAGGATGTAATTTTGCAGATACATCATATTCCAGTGAGGAAAGATTTGTAGAACTTTGGGCAGAAAAGAAAGAAAATAGCTTTCTTGGAGAAAGTCAGGTCCTGGGCTTCTGGCTGGAAGCAGCTTCATCTTCTGCTGCAAAGCCTGATCCAGAGCAAGTGCTTTCAACAGGTTCAGTGGATCTCACACCAGGCACAAAATACTCACCAAATCCCAGGATCAAGCACTTATTCCCAGACTTACCATCAGTATGTTAGAATTAATTGATCTGTAATGACAACACATACAGGTAACGTAAAAAGAAATAAACTTCTTTGTCTTCTGACCCAGTTGGGAACTTGATCTGACGTGTTTCTCCTTTGACTTCAACTGATCCAGCTGCTATTCTTCCCATTCTCCAAGGCCTGTATTTTCTGAGAGGCTGGAAAGATGTAGATAGTAAGCAAATCATTAGCAAAATATCATGTTTCGGCTCACACTCTGCCCTCATCTGTACTGATAGTGATCATGCCAGTCTGAATCTGACACTTTGGTAGTTTCACAAACTAAAGAAAAAAAGGGAGAGAGTCTAGCCCACGACAGACAAACTGTCAGATAAATACTGTTGGGTTTACAAAGCTAGGGTTCAATCAATTGCTATGTCTGGCCTGCTCTGTTCCAGTGTGAAGTCAAGCATTCTATTAAGCCATTAATTTTTAAGGTGTCAAAGGGAAGTTTAGGGAGAAATCTAAAATAAAAAACTGCTACCTTTAAGACCCCCCCCAAAACATCCAGGGCAAATTTGTTTCTGGTTTAATCAAACAGTTTAGATTTTCAATATCCAAGATCAGAGAATGGCTTATTGGTAACAACACAATTTTATGGGGGGATAATTTAAATTTCCTTAATTAAATATATATTTATACTGTACAATAACTTTCTCTCCATTATCTATTATTCTATCATTCCAGAATGAGAAGCTACAAATCATCAGAGACACACAGATATTAATATTTAATGTACTTGTTGATTTCTTTGCAGAGTTTCTCTTGTCTTTGTGAAAGAAGCCTGGAGCACAGCTATTAATCAGACTCCTGGCTTTTTTTTTTGATGATGTAGCAATGAGGCAACTATTTTGACTTAAGGAAAGAAGAGCTTCCTATTTAGGATCCACTGAGATATATAATCAAGTTAGGGTATCCAGGAGAGGATCCACATTCAATCAAAATGTATCTATATTCCCATTATACCAATATTGGTAGGACTAAGCAGTCATTACAAAAATCAAACTTAAGAGGAGAAAATTCACCCAATTTAATTTGACAAGGGAATGATCATATTGTTACAAAGATGTAATTTATTTTTGAGATCAGGACATACCTGGAGAACATCATTAAGCCTTCATTCCTTCGTCAAACCCCACAGGGTACCATAGATGCAACACCAGTAAACCCCACCATCAGAGAGCAAAACTGCTACATTGCAGTCACCCCAAATGTAAGGGTCCTACTACACCCTGGGTAATAAAATCAGTGTTGCCGCAGGATGGAGTTCAGCTGTGAAGCACATTACCACCCTGCTGCACTAGAACAGAGAGCGCTGCTGAAAAGACAGCTTAATAATTTGCACTAACATTTAGCAAGCTGGACACCTTTATTCTTAGCAGTCTAGCACCTCAGGCATGAGAAAAATTCAAACCACAATATTAGTCTCCAGTACTCAAATTTAGTGCCAGACTGGCAGCTTTTGTAAGGCAAGCCCTGTTAATGATCCCTAGGTGTGTGATCCCATCAGATCTAAGCTCCACAGCCCGCTCGCTCCCTAAAGACTCTCTTGGGAGGCTGCTGTTAGAAGCAGCAATTAGCGTTGATTGAGATGAGATTCATTATGATGCAGACATCTAAGAAAAACTGGACTAGAACCATTAAATCGTTTTACTCAGATAAATGAACAGCCATTGGTGACAGCCAATGTTGGTAGTGCCAAGAAAACTGGCTCTGAACTGATGACTTGGGAAGAGGCCTCTAAATCCTGAACCTAGTGTTCTTAGTTTGAGAGAGAAAAGGACAGGATGACAAGTGATTGTGCTCTTTCCTTTGTTATCAATGGGGAACAATTTAATGAGCAGTTTATTGAGACTTCAGCCACATTTATTATACATCTGCTATTATTTCACTTGCCTCAAGTAAGGAATGCCCTTAATCTTCCCATAATTTAGATATTTCATCGTGGATGTCTGACCAGCCTCCACTTTGCTGGCTCAGGACCCTTGGTAAGAATCACTGGCAAAGCTGGTTTGCAGCACAGAAAAGAGTTGAGTCCCACAGACGGTTTAATAAAGGTAATGTCATTTTCAATTATACAGCACAAACACTCCAGTAAATTCTACGTCGCATCACCAAGGAAACTCACTGCAATAATTCAGTCAAAGAGAGGATTTCTACAACAGTTTAATAATAACAATGTATTCTTCTCTGTTGCCCTTTACCCAAGGATATCAGTGCTTTTCACCAATATTAATTCATTTTCTAAACACAACTTCAGAGTGTAATTTCAGAAAATTAATTGACTATGACATTCCTATGTATCCTAACTGTTGATCCCTTGCCATCTCTCTGCAGAGCAAGAAAAATCCCCATGAACATCTCCAAATCACATGGTAAGAAATTCCTTCCACCACCCTGTGCTTTGTGCAACTGGCATCTTAGACATGACAAATGTAAAAGTTAAGGAAATATAATATTCTTGCATCTACTTTGCAGTTCATCCAAATTCTCTTTTTTGGTCCTCAGTAAGAAGTGTGCCAGCCTGCAATACATAAAGCCAAGAGTTACAAAGACTGTTGGGTAATGAAGGACATAAATAGATTATTTTTTAACTATGCCTCCTACCTTACCAGTCTGCATGCAGAGTTTCTATAATGAGATAAAATAGAGGATCAGGATCTCTACTCAAAGTGTTATGGTCAGAGAGAAAAATGGCATCGTAATGGTCAGAACTGAACAGAGCCCCAGGCTCATGAGATCTTTCTTCTGTCCCCAGACACGCTCTATCACATGTCCCAATGCAGCACATTTTCCTGATTCATGACTTGGTTTCCCTGTTCAGGAAAACAGACTTATTCTTTTTGCTGCAAGACTAATGTACAGGCTGATTCACTCCTGTGCTTTCACATCCTGGCCCAGGAGACAAAGAAAGGCAAAGTACTGTCCAGGCACTTTAAGAACTGACAGTACTGCAACTAATGGTTGCAGCTCATATTTTTAGTGCTGCCTTTTCCTCTAACTTGTTTTCCTTTCATTCTTTTCTCTCCATTCTCACATAGGTCAACTTGACCTATGCTCAGGTCACTGCAAGTCTCTTTATCGACTTTGTATCTCCAGTGAAGATTCATCTTTCCACTTTTCTAAATGTTAGTACTCTCTCTTTTCTTGGCAAACATGGATTTTTTAACACTGCCCCTGGCATGTTCAGATGCAAACCCTTATGTGTCGAAAGGAATATTGCAGGGGGAAAATGGGGAAAAAAATCATGTGTGTCGCCAGAACAAAAGGACTGGCCCATTGCACACAGTTTGGGAACACTACCCTAAAACCAGTGAAGGAATGGCAGAAGCAGAACGCACAAGCTATAACTCAGTTTTTAATGAGACAACTGTGATTTCAGGGGCAGAGGTAACTATTGATTTGATCATCACTGGAAGGGTAAAGATGCAGTTTCTCCCCTTCCTAATCTCTCCCTATGGCCCATCACTTTTCAGAAACATGTACAGAAGTAGCACAGAGCCAAAATGTCACAGCAGATCCAAAGAGTGTTTTAGGATACAGGATGACCATAGTTTGCACAAGAAACACAAACCTTCTAACTTATTCCTTAGCTGTAGGACATTAAATCCATACCAGTCCTTGCTGTCACCTGGGACTGTTCAGTATTTACACAAAGCTAACTGTGGTTCACTAAGAGCAAAATCAGCCCTTCTGCTTTTCCCCAGTGTTAGTTTATAAGAAAATCACACAATAGACTTCACAAAATCACAGAATCACAGAATATGACAAGTTGGAAGGGTCATTGAATGTGACTCCTGGCCCTGCACACCATCCCCAAGAGTCACACCATGTGCCTGAGAGTACTGTCCAAACACTCCTTGAGCTCTGTCAGGCTTGGTGCTGTGACCACTTCCCTAGGGAGCCTGTTCCAGTGCCCAACCACCCTCTGGGTGAAGAACCATTTTCTAATGTCCAGACCTAAACCTCTTCTGACACAATTTCAGGTCATTACCTCAGATCCTGTCACTGGTCAGCACAGAGAAGAGATCAGTGTGTGCCCCTCCTCTTCTCCTCATGAGGAAGTTGTAACTGTAATGAGGTCTCTCCTCAGTTTCCTCTTCTCCTGGCTTGAACAGACCAAGTGACGGTTTCCCCTCAGGGCTCTTCACCTCCTTTGGATGCTCTCTAATAGTTTAATATCTCATATTGCAGAGACCAAAACTGAACACAGTATTCAAGATGAGGCCGCCCCACTGCAGAGTAGAGTGAGACAATCCCCTCCCTGGACCACCTGGCGATGCTTTGACTGATGCCCCCCCCCCAGACACAATTGGCCTTCCTGGCTGCCAGGGCACTGCTGACTCATATTCAACCTCCTGTCGACCAGGACCCCAGGTCCCTTTCCTGGCACTGCTTTCCAGCATCTCATTTCCCAGTCTGTAGGAAAATTCAAGGTTGCCCCATCCCAGGTGAAGAATCCAGCACTTGCACTTGTTGAACTTCATGTGTTTGGTGATTGCTCAGTCCTCTAATACATGGAGATCTCTCTTCAGGGCCTCTGCCTTCAAGGGAGTCAATAGCTCCTCTGAGTTTTGTCTCATTGCAAACTTACTCAGTGTCCCTTCCAGTCCTGCATACAAGTCATTTATGAAGATGTTTTAGAGCACAGGGCCCAAGGTGAAGCCCTGTGGGACCCCACTAGTGACAGGTCAACAGTCTGATGTCATCCCATTCACTATTACCCTCTGTGCTAGATCCATGAGCCAATTGCTCACCCAGCACATGATGTGTTTATCCAGCTGTGTGTTGGACATTTTGTCCAGAAGGATTCTGTGAGAGACAGTATCAAAAGTTTTACTGAAATTCCAAAAGATTATATCAACTGGCTTCCCCATATCACCTGGGTGGGTTACCTCATCATAAAAGGAAATCAAGTTTGATAAGCAGGACCTTCCTCTTATGAAGCCATGCTGGCTGGACCAGTAACTGCACTGTCTTTCAGGGTTTTTTTAATAACTCCCATAACTTTACCAGGCATTGAAGTGAGACTGACAGGCCTGTGATTTCCAGGGTCCTCATTCTTGCACTTCTTGAAAACTGGTGTCCTGCTGCAGCCAACAGTGAGAAGGCAAGCAGAAATTATATCCCCAAGAAATGTTCCTCCAGATGCAGAAATCTGTCGATCAGGTCTTTCCAGAGAGAGAATTGAGGTCTTTGTAATTGATCTCCCATAGTGGATTCTTGTTTTATACAAGTAACCCAGATCATTTCTGGATCTCTTGGAAGAGAGATCATACCTATAAACTCCTGAAATGGGTTTGATATGACAGTATATACAAAAGGACCACTTCTGGTTTTCTGTGAACATGTCAGCAGGCAACTTCACATGCTTACAACTTGTCTCCAATGGGCAGTGCATATGCTGAGGTCTGTCAAGAAGAGATGCATGTGTGCAGTCTGATGAATGGTCTCTCCTCAGGCAGCATGCAAGAATGGTTTTTGGGGAACTCAGCAGTTTTTAGTGTGGTTCCTTAACCATTAGAGAGCCCAAGAGTGTTTGCAGTTATGCAAATTTTCTTATTACTTCACATCACAACTCAATAAAAGAAAAGAGGTACACAGCAGGGCATCTCAAGTTTTGTCAGTGCCAAAGAGAATTTTAAGTAGACAGTAGAGCAGAAAACCTCATTGCTCTCTGCGAAGTGCTATTAGTATTGCTTATTTTGTTCCCTTGCTAACTCAAGCTGGGGAGTGGAAAGGGGAGCAGAAATGCATCTGCACTGGAGTCACACTATTCTGCCCACCTTCTGTCTCGCAGAATGAGTCTGGTCCAAAGACCAGGAGCAGCCCTTCACCCCTCCACCTTCTCTTAAAGGCCTGAGAAGGATCATGTGTGTGAAGGTGATTTCTACTTGCTTACCATGACCCAGTTGACTCCTTACTTTGTCAAAGACCATTACCAAAACCCACTTAGAGTGAATAAAGTTGGTTTCCAGCACCATTGCATTTTTATGGCTTCCCTTTTCACAAAGTATGATGGTCTCCTTTCTGCCTTGAATTGCAATAGCTTGTGCAGGCACTGCCAAATGCTGGTGTAAGAACAGTGCTGTTGTTCTTCGGCACTCTGGGGAGATCTGTCTACAGGAAAATTTTTTAGAGAAATGAGACTGCAGAGCTGTGAAGCTGTCACTGCTGGACTAAAGAGCAGTGCACAGTATCCAGAGAGATTTAAAAACCTGTGCTCGAATCCTGAATCAAAAGTGGGCAGAGCCAAAAATAAAAACAAAATAATCCTTCTTCTGAAAGAGCAGTTTCCTTCTGATTAACTGGGAGTCTATTACTTGTGTCTAGTCTTTCCTCCTAGAAGAATATATATATATATATATATATATGTGTGTGCATATATACATATTTATATTTATTACCTATTGCTTGCACTTTATAGCATGCTGTCCTGGTTTTAGCTAGGGTAGAGTTAATTTCTTTTCAGTAACTGTTACAGTACTGTGTTTTGGATTCAGAATGAGAATGGTGTTGCTAACATGCTGATGTTTTGGTTTTTGCTAAGTTGTATTTATCCTAAGTCAAGGATAAAGTTGCTTGTCTCATGCCCTGCAGTGGGAGGAGCATAGCTGGGACTGGTGATCAAAGGGATATTCCACACCACAGAATGTCATGCTCGATATGTAATCCAGGGGAGTTACCTAGAAGGGGGTTGAGCTGGGTGAGGAAAGGGGAGTCTGGTGTTGGTCAGAGGGCAGTGAGTAGTTGCATTGTGCATAACTTGTTTCCTTTTTATTATCTTTATTATTATTTACCTTAATTATTGTATTTTACCTTATTTTCAATTATTAACTGTTCTTATCTCAGCGCACAAGTTTTACATCGATTCTCCTCCCTTTTCTGCTGGAGGAGGGGGTGGGGAGAGAAAGGAGGGGGTGAGAGAGTGGCTGTGTGGTGCTTAATTTCCTTCTGTTCTTAAACCACCACGCATACATACATTTTAGGAGCAATAAAACCCGCCTACTTTAAAACTTATGGAAAATACCTGAGACATAACGAACACTTAGAAAATTACTTAAATACACTCAGATTAGACTAATTCTAATTCTATTTTACAACTGTATATATATCGATACACAAAACCACAAAGACACATATATATACATGTAAACTTCAACAGAAATAATATTTCCAGCAATCTGATTTATTCTCAATTTTGTAAATATCCTAGATTAGACTGGACTTGAATGGTAGCAATAGCAATGAACAATTTCTCAAAGGGTTTGACCTTATTACTGAGCTACTCTTGTAATAATAATGCCTGAGACCAAAAGCTTGTTTATATGGTCTGCTGCCTCCTTGCATGAACTATTGACCATCTGTGTGAGAGTTTCCTGGGAAATGGACTGAATTCAAACATTTGAGGATCTCATACTGGCAATAATGGAAAAAAAAAAACCTTCTTATTTTCCCCCAGAATCAAAGGCTTAATAAAAGTAACTCAATTTGAACTAGACTGTGTTGCCAGGAGCTACAGGGGGGAGAACGAATACTGAGAGATTTCTAAGGATGTATTTTCATTTACAAAAAAGTTTCAAAAGGAAAAGAAAATGCATGAGAATGGGAATAAGGACTGAAATGCAGTGAATGATAGATACTAACACATGACACAGAATAGAAAGCCATTGCAGTCACAAATATCCAAGGCACAGATTTGGAGAACCACATCCTAATTTCTGAGGTCTCTTTTGACATCAGCCATGTATTACAAGCATGGTGCCTATTCAGAACCCTGTTAAAGACACTTTCACACTGTGTGCAGGCAGGCAGGGAGTTAAAGGCTTTATGAGTTTTTTATTAAACTTTGGGAGCATGTTTCCATGACATGGCTCTCTGATGAATCATGAATTTAACACAATTTACACTGTGATTGCTATGAGCTGTGAGCATGCACATAATTTTTGCAGTTTGGCAAACAAACATTCATTCAATAAAGAATATTAAACTGGTGACTTCCCAACCCCAGCCCAGCCTTGCAGGTGAAAGTTTGGGAGGTTTGGGTGACTGCAGGCTGCTGATCCTGTTAAACTGATGTAAGCCTTCCTTAAATACTTATATATGAAGACATTAAAGACTGAGTGATTAATTTCCATTTATTTACCATCTTTAACATGCACTGATATGAACAGCAGGAGCAGATGAAAATGTGCTGGCTTCCCGGCTGTTTGCCTATCCCATTCCCAGAGTTTACTGGTCATTAATTCAGGAAGACAAAAAGGGAACTTGGACACATCTCAATTGCTTCTGTTATTAATTTGAGATTTTAGAATAAAATCACTGCTAGATAGGTTAATTTGGGAGCCTATAAAACACAGCAGTGGAGGGACAGGGACTTGTACATTTTGCTGGTCTGTCCTGGAGTCAGTGATCTTCAGGATAGTGGCAAAGACATGGGGGAGATTGGCAGTGTCTTTAATTGACTAGCCCTCCCAGTAACAAAATTTGTCTCTCAACCTTCAACCCTTCCCTTTTATCAAATGCATTTACCAAACTTTCAGACAAGTTTAATCCAATCAATTCCAAACCACTTTCAAATTTATATCAGTGTAACTTTGCATCTAGGAAAACCTTTGATGAGCTCTTTACCAGGCCTTGATACTACAAGCTCTCAAGTATACTCTTCATTTTAAGCACATTCCTCAAACCTATTGATCTCAAACCACTTCAGTGGATTATAAACATGTACTTAAAGTTGGAGACCTATATCTGCTTGCTTAATACAAATTTGTCAATTCTGAAGTGGAGTAGATTTAGATACACTAAAAATGAAGCTAATCCTTTAATATTTTCCTGATTTGCATAGACTTCTCACAGGTTCATTATTAAACATATTTAGGAGCTTGCTGTACTGAAAATCAAAGCATTGCAATAGCAATGAGTCTGAAATGATAGACTGGATGGTCAGATCAGAGATTTTGTTCTATGTCTCCCATGTGATAGCCATGAATTTGTAAATAATCAAGAGTCAGAAACAGTTCAAAGGGCTTCCTGGGAATAGAAGGAGGGAGGGGGAACTTGCTCAACAGATAAGGAGGTTGCATTGCTGATCGTTCACATGGGTGCATTCAACATCTTTCAGGAAAATGGACCTGGAACATCCTAATCTGGTTGTACACTGTAAGTATAGTTCTGCTGTTTCCGCTGGAGATGAACTACAGTACTCCTGGAGTCACCAATAACCTAATAGACAAAAATACCCAGAGCTACAAATGTACAAAATTACAGTGGAATGTATCAATTTCATTTCAGAGAGCAGAAGAAAATAGCAGCTGTGGAAAATTAGATATGCTGCACTGGAGGGAAGGGGAATGGTGGAGGCGGATTTATTGCTATTGATCTATTGATCTATTTATTTTTACTTTTGTTACCATAACCTAGTTATAATTCATTGATTCTGAGATTGAAAATTTGAAGGAAGGGGCCTTACTTGGTTGATATGGCAAATATACATTATTTTAAATATTACTCCCCTAGTGATTACTTGTCAGCGTCAGTTAGCGCTCAAAAATGGATGCTTTAGAATTGCCAGAGTGAAGGAAATTCCTTCCAAAGCCCAGAAAGCAAAACAAGGAATAACTAGGTTTTGCCTCTCTTAATGTAAGAATTAGAAGGCATCCCATGAAATTTCCAGGCAATGGATTCAGAGCAGCCAGAACTTCATCACACAACTCTGAGTTAAACTTTGGAACTCCTTTCTGCAGGCTATGGATCATGCCAGAATATTACACTGCTTCATATTTTGAGGGGGACAAAAAATCTAAAAAGAAGTATTAAACAAAGATGCCATCTCTAGCTCAGGAAATTCTCAAACCAGGTCACTGGGTCTGAGAACATCTACAAGAAAAGCACTGCATTCTTTTTCTGCTCTGAAGCTCTTCCTTACGTATATATATACACATATATGGAGATATATATGCTAGTAACTACTGCCAAAAGCACTATAAAGGTCTAAGCAGTCGCTGACCTCACTCAGTATGACTCTTCCTGTCATTTGTGTGTTCCAGTTGAGAGGATTTGAGTCCTGGGAGAGGTTTCTCTTTATTCCTCATCTTTTTCCACTACTACTGTCATTGATATTGCTGTCACTTATACTGTTAATCACACCATTATTATGAATCACAACAGTCTTTGACATACTGTCTTTCATCTCTATTAATAATTTTGCTGTATCTTATTTCAAGTAACGCCATGTATCAGGGAAGGACTACACAGAACTGTTGTGCTCCCCACTGAATATTCACATAAAAATCTCACAAAGCTTCTAATTGGTATAGACCAAGCACATAAGCAGTAAACACAAAGTGGAGGCACATGAAAAAGTGGTGTGGTGTCACTTATCTGAGGTGATTTATTGAGTTGTTTCAGTCCCAACTAATTGACAACACTGCCAAAGGCCAACATATTTTACAGCATGGCCTTGTCTCACCCCTGATGCACCTCTGACATCTTCTTTACTTGGACTCAGTGCTGAGATGGAGGGTGCACACGACAGTTATCCTTCTAGTCTCTGGCTTCCAGAAGGGAAAACAATGGAGCCAGATGGTAATGGAAACAGAGTGAATTGAAGCTACTTGGGTGAGGACCGAGGTGCCAGTGCAGGTCCTTCATGTACAGGGAGTAGGAAAAGGTCACTTTTAGCTTCAGTGCAGAGAAGTTGGGGAAAAACTCCAAAATAATTTCAGGGAAAAACTGCATAAGTTTCACTTCCACATCTCTCAGACCATGCAACCAACAGGATGCAATAGCATCCTGTGTGAGCTATTACTGTGGTGGGGGAAAACAGTTTTCCCCCTGAAGTTATAAAATGGTAAACCTCCAGGGGGTGGTGATCCTTGGGTTTGAACCAATGAGCACTTCTGCAAAATATAAACATATCATCCAGACCGGAAAAGGAGAGTTGTAGTTGTAGCCCCCACTGGGCCTGAGCCCCCCCCCAGCCCCGGCTGGGGGACTACAGGGACTTGGAACAGTGTAAGACTAGGCTAAGTATCTGTAACTAATGAGTCGGGGGAAGTTTCTCTGCCGTGAGCAGCAGCAGCAGCAGACCAACACTGACTGGAGAAAAAGTGGCAGAGAGCCAGAAGAGGTAAGAACTGAAGAAGCAGCAAACAAACATGCAGCCAAGGAAGAGAGACAGAGTTGTCTGAAGAGAAAGAGAGGCAGCAGCAGAGAGAGCAAAACTAAGATCTACAGAGAGAGAGAGAGAATTTGGGTAAGAACTGAAACAAACTCCCCAAATCCCTCTGAGAACCCCTAGGAGGAGGAAGATGGACTCTTACTTTAGAAGAGTCTTGGAGTGCTACAGCACTGGAGAGAGGAGCTGAGAAGCTCAGGCATCCTGGAAAGCTGGACTGGGACAGCCAAAAGAATGCAGAGGAGGGCTTTCTCCCCCCCTGCTGCTTTGAGACAGAGCATGGAGCTCTGCAAAAGAGGCTTGAATCTCCTGAAGATAGGGACTGTCACAAAGGCTCCTGTACTTCATTGATATGAGGTGATGAAGTGACCTTTGTTCTGGGAAACGCAGCCCACGGAAGAGAAGACCCTCGCTTGGAGTCGAAGGGCTGAGAGGACTTGGATATCTCCCCTCATGTGTACTGGCAAAAATGAGGAGTGAGACTCTTGGCCTGCTGAACATATTGCAAAGGCACTGGTGTTGCTTGGGTAAATGCTTCCAGGTGAATTCCATGAATTGGAAGGTAGTGGGATTGATGCCCGCATTCTCCACCAAAAATGTGGTGGTTTGAAACTCCCAAGAATCTAATTTCTAAGTTCAAGCCCCCCCCGCCACAGTTTGCCCTTGTGAGAGGGTTTAGTGATGGTATGGACTTGATATCTTTTTCACCTCATGTGGAGAGTTTTCAGACAGAACACAACCATTCGTTATTGGGGGAAGGGGAAAATATTTACAAAGGTTTATTTACACACACATATATATATTTACATTAAATTAAATTTCTCCTTTTCTTCAATAAAAGTCCAAGAAGAAAAGACAAAAGTCTTTCTGTCACTTCTCAGGCCACAGTTCCTTCATTTCAGTGTTTTGTGGCACTGGTTAGTGTCCTTCATTTTCCTGAGGCAGCAGATTAAGTATGGCAGTCAGGACTTTATTCTTACTTTGTGGAAATTCCAACCCCGAGCCAGAGCCTTCGGGGAATTTCCTCGAAGATCTTCACTCCTCTTGGGTTAGAACATTGAAGGCAGCTTTCGGTTCAGTCTTACCAAAGCTCTTCTGCTCTGTCTCAGCTCACCAGCATGATAGAAGCAGCAGCAGCAGCAGCAGCAGCACAGGGCACGGCCACCTCCTCCTCATTCCATCCTGGCCCAGCTCTCAGGATAACTCTGGGTTTTTCAGCCCCTTTCTCTCTCTCTCTAGCTGCTGCTGCATTTCAGGACTCCCTAAGGGTTTGGAAGTCCACCCCTCTTCAGGAAGTCTCTGGATTTTGGGAAAGTAATACAGTCTTACCCCAAACCAGCTCTGTTGCATTTTCCTCTGTTTTGTTGCCAGCTCTCCCTCCAGCAGGAACATCTCTGCATCTTTCAGCTGGCTTCACGTTATCTTGTTGCTACTGGCTATCTTTTAGCTTTTAGCCATCGCTGTCTCTGTTCAGGACTGCTCCGCTGCTGCTTTCAGTGTCTTCTGCTGCTGCTGACAGTAAGGAAACTCTTCCAGCTCTTGATTACGGGACCTGGTCCAGCTTTGTCACTATATCGGGTCTCCTGTAGCCTCAGCTGGGGGCTGGGGGCCCTTGGCCCCCAGAGGGGCTCGCTGGCCCCCTGCTTCCTCCTGGCTCAGATCACGGCTACCTACCTTCTAAACTATCTTCACCACCTTCTCTTCCATTTCTGTGGGTATGTAATTTCCGTAGGGTGCACGTGGACTATTGATTGGTCCAGTATTATCAGTGGGGCAAATCATTACTACCTCAGAGAAAAGGTTTTTCAAACCACCACTTCCTTCACATGAGATAAAACAATATATTCCTGACAATCCTGTAATTTGAACATACACAACAGTAAGTTGTCACATGTCCCTCTCAAAGGAGCTGGTCCAACGTGCAAGGTTAGTAAATGGAAAAGTTTCCCCATGTCCTTAAAGTAAATCTTGTATCAGTCCCCAGCTGCTTCATGAACATCAAAATAACTTCCAGCGCAACTCCAGCCAAAGTGGATTTTGTGAAAACCAGTTTCAGAGCTTAAAAACTCAAGGAGAATCTAAGAGAAGAAATACTTCCAATGGCCCCACAATGTGTCAGCACATTAACCATGGGCTTCTCTGTAAGAGTGAAGGAAATTCCCTCCAAACAGATAAACCTGAGGACCTCTCTTTTGGCATGCCCACTTCAGGTCATCTTCAAAAGTGCTAGCTTTTGGAAACCTTTAAAAACCTGGTCTCCAAAAAAGGGTGCTAGAAAACAAACCATCAAAAAGAAGCACTCAAAGGACTAGTCACGAGAAGCAGGAGTGTTACTGTTCTAAGGTGGGGTGGTTGTTTTGGGGTTGGGTTTGGGTTTTTTTGTTGTCTGTTTGTTTTTAAGCCAGAATGATTTGGGAATGAGCAGGAATGAGTTTTATGCTCCCTACCATACTCTTTGCTGCAGGTCTGTCACCATCTCCACAATAAATTTCCAGCTGCCACCACATTTTAATTCTAAACCCATAAAGAATTAAACATAGCCTCAGCTGAGAGCATCTGACCATCTCAGGTCTCAGAGGGGGGCTTGGTTTGAGCATAACTGGGTCACCCTGCAGTGTTCAGACTCACAAAGTGAGCATCACATCCTGCCACACCAATCAATCTTTTCATCAACATTAAAGAGTTCAAGGCTGAGCATCAAGTTGGAGTTTCAATCAGGATTTACTGCCTTTTCATTTTGCTTCACAGGCTGACAAGTGGGCTTGAACACATTTCAATATGCTGATTCTTCTTTATAAAAGCAATTACAAGCAGAGAAGCACAGAACAACCTCAGCTGCTGGAAAGGCCCAATTGAATTTTTGATTTAGTAAGAGGTGGTTAGCACCATTAATGAGACCTACCAAGGACCATGAATGATTTGATCTAACAGAACTCTAACAGAGCCTAGATTTAGAACAAGGAAAGGCATATTCATTTTATTTACTTTTTTTACCTGCAATCACCTCATTATAAGTCTCAAAACCAAATTATCATGCAAATTATGTGAATTCATTTCCCATTGATAAAAAAATAGATATGATTAACATGATTTAGCATTGCAGAAGTACCAGCCATCTTCATATTAGTCTAGTTGAAGGCTACTCCAGTTTGGATTAGAATGATTTTTATTCCAATGCCCTTGGTTGATGGGCCATTTATTCCAGTGCATTATCTTTGGTAATGCTGAATACAGTTACAGGCATCCATAAATGAGCTGCATTATTTGAATTTACTTCCTTGAGAAACTCAGGCAAACTTCCATGTGTGTTAAGCTCAGCAGTGATTTTGAAGGATAGGGAGTAGGCAGATGGTGCTATTCCAGTGAACCTCCTTTAGGATTAATGAAGGGAGGCTGTATTCAATTGTGGGACAACCTCTTGAAAGATACCAATGAGCAACACTGTAGTAATTCATTTTCACACCTATGTGTTTCCTCCAGGCCCAACCTACTGCCTGCCATTTCAGCTGTACTTTTACCAGCTTCCTTATGGCTTCTCTGAGCTGCCACCCACCCGTTTTGGACCTACAGGTCATCAGTCTCATGCTTCCAACATGTTCTTCTTCCTACACTTCCAGTGGTACTTATAAAATAAGCAGCCGTACCCCATTCCAGTAAGGCTTGTATGACCTTTAATTATTTTGGCCATGACACTACAGCAAGGTTCTCCAGAGCCAAAAGGATGAGCTGTTATATTTAGTCACACACAGGTCTCTCACTGTGCCTGTACTGAGTCACACTGCCTGTGGGTCTAGCGTAACAGGAGCTGTGGATAAGAACTGTGTCACACATTTACTTCTACATCCCATCAGCACCTAATCTTTGCTCAGGACCTTGGACTCTTGCTTGCAGCAATTGGACAGCACAGACACTCTGCATCAAGGTCACATTGAGAATATGAATGAAGGAGAGGGAGAGGAAATATTTTCTAATTCATTTTCATAAGCAAAAATATTCTCCACTTCTTCCTGCACAACTAAGCCTCCTCCACATTAGTTATTCCATGGCGGCCCTTTTATAATGGTTGACAAGTTGACTCAAGGTGTGTAAATCCCTCGGGGAATATTTTTTCAAGGGAAAAGAAAAAAGGAACCCGTCTTAGCGGTACTCCAGCACGCATATCAATAAGAGAACTTCAGCAATCACTTCCTGGGTGTAATTACATTCATCTGCATTTGTGACTAAGTGACCTGTCAACGTGTCAAAGAATCTAGTTAGGGAATGAAATTCTTCTCTCACAACAACAGCCCATGTCAACACCTGCACTTCTCCTATTTTCATTTTACTTGTACAGAAATCGTCTAGGCTTGCTGTTAAGCAATGTCTGTGGTGTATGGCTGCAAAGGTGTCTCTCCTAAGCAGGTAAGATCAAGTCCTAGTGTGATGATACTAAATCTTAGCTAACATCCTTGGAGGATTTGAGGAAAGCTAGGTTAATAAAGAATGTCCCTAAAAGGGTTAAATTTCATCTGGCATGGGAAGAAGGCAGTGTACATCTTTTTACATTATTGAAAAGTTACAATTATTATGCTGGCAGCAAGAATTTTTTTACACAGTCCAATACATAATGGTCAAGGGCCATAAATTGCAAATTAGGCTAATTTCACAAGTTAACCTCAATGAATTGAGAATCACTTCTTCCACCTCTGTGACACCACTTGACTTTTCCCTGGGTAAATGCCACTGGTCTGTGACTGTCACCACTGAATCCCAAATGGGTTCTTCCACTTCGGCAAATGTGAGCTGTGTTACTGAATGGACAACAGAGGAGGAACAATGCAAGTAGCAGACAGCAACACCACACTTATAGAGGACTATATAAGAAATGGTTAGAGGCTTGATCTAAGAGGTCTGATCCAGTGTTATTCAGAGGTTACTCCTGATACAAACCACACGTTTTAGGGGATTCTTGTAGCCTTAGGAAGGACCACTCCTGGGGGTTTAGAGCATGGTTAACTTGAGACACAAGTTATTAACTTCTTTCTATTTGTCCTCGATCTCCATGGGAAGGCACTGGTATCCAAAAATCTGTTGAAGACACTGATTTTTAAAATCAGGCTCACTGAGGTACTGCAATGGTAGTCTGTACAACCTATATGTCCCTCCTTGCCATTCCCCAGACTCCTAAACAAACCGAGAACTGACATTGCCTGTGGGGCACCTCACAGGTTTGGTAAACAAGCTGGCTGTTTTCAGATCTCATTTCCCAGTAACACACGTAGCCTGAAGGTGCCTGGAAAACTGTCAGTGTGACCCACACCTGGGAAAGTATGAACATCCCTGTCAGAGAAAAATGGACTCAGAAGAACATAACATAGCCTCATAAATAATTTTAGCCTGGGTTCAGAGTACCCTATGTAGAAGACTCTTTTTTGCTTTACGTAATTTTCCAGCCAGATTGCAGATATATACCTCTTCCCCTGTTCTGGGCAGAGAAGATATTTTGCTCAAGACCCTTAACAAATGATGAGTCAGAAATGGCAAGCCAAGGAGAAAAAACTACTGACTGATGTGCAGAAAAGAGCATCTTCATAAAATACAGCTAGGTTGGGCTGATTCTGAGCACATGATATCATATAAAGGGCCATAAAATTGCTTTCTGCATAAGTAGAGATACTAGGGACTGTGGCAGCACTTAAAAAGTTTCCCACCACTTTCTGATGTGATGTGAGCAGGAAAAAAACTTCTGCCCATGTGAGCTCAACTTGATAGGAAAAGCATATACCTTGTGTCCGTGGCTGCAGCTCTCTCAGCATTAGTTACAAATTAAGTTGAGGTGAAAGGACACAGGATGTCTTCTGCATCAAAGCCAACTGAACTCACATTTCTAAAAATATTTGCTTTGCTGAAATGTGGAGATGACATGAAGTTATTATCAAACTGATACTGCTCACAGTGTCAGGTTCAACAAAACTGAACCATGTAGCAAGTGTGTCATCATCCTCTAAATACCATAAGCACATGCTGAATTGCTCTGAAGGGTCATTTTTGTGTTTTGATCTTTTAAACACCACTTTTTTTTTCTTTTATTCAGAATGAGATTTTTCTAGATAACCTTTCATTTTGTTTCTAAATACTGAACAGATAGCTGGAGTATTTCAGTTCTGTTAGAACTGAGTTTTGTTTGGTTATAAGTGACATTTATATTAATCATTTTACCACACCCTCTGAATTTTGTTTTATCTGGGAAAAAAAGTGATCTTTTCCTAATTTTGAATTTGGCATGGAACAGAAAGTGTTTTGTATTCAGATCTTTTTATAACGGGTACTTTACCATAAACTCACTGAAATTTCCTTTCTTACAGGAATTTTTGTGCAGGTATTTTCTCCTAACCTAAAAGAAACTGCAGCTTCATCATGATTCCTTGATGACTAGTACTGCACAGTTTAGTATGACAGCTGTTGCTCTGCTTTGCTGCTGCCCCACTTCTGTGCCCCACTCAGAGATTCCATGACCCATACAGATTGCATAAATTCACACCACACTCATTTCCCACTCCAGTATATGTCTCTTATAAACAGTGGGCCACCTAAATGAATATCAGTTTTGTCTGTGAAAGGTTTCAAATGTACAAGTTTTCAAGGATAGAGTCATATTAATTTAAGAATCTAAAGTAGTAAAAAGAAGATAAATTTTTTTTAGAACATTCAAGTAGTATCTCATGTATAATTATTTAATCAAGTCAACACTACCTTCAGTTATTCCCCTGGCATTCAACAGGCACTGCAGACTGGATGTTACAATCTGCTTAATGAACTCCATGTGGTTTCTTCAAGAGATCTATGATCACTAAAATAATGAAGGATGATGAAGCTGAGTGAGCAGGGCCAGACTAAAAATCTGCTTGCCCTGTGATAGACAAGCTAAGCAGAGCACCCCTATTAATTAATTACTGATGAGACTCTGAAAAGCATTAGATAAAACTAATTAAGATTAAAAAAATCAACTGAAGCCTCCACAATGAGAAACAGCAGCTGAAGGACAGGATCTAGCACATGGAGAAGTCAGATCTTGTTAACGAGGAGCAAGAGAGCATATATGTTGTTGTTTGGGACACTACTGTCGTGATTACTGTAGCATTTTTTCAACATGAGTATTATGAGATATTCTCACGGTTTTACCTAGTGCTAGGTAGGGTTAAAACAGATACAACAAAGAATAGGAAACATTAAATTCTGTTAAGGTAACTGAACTATTGATTAGAGACTGAATATTATTAATCACCTAAACATCATCTAATTTGAGTGTGTTAATTTGAACATGGTTGATGGACCTGAATGTCAAGGCCTTATCATGATGCTGCTGCCAGGGGGAAAAATTCTACCATTGTAGCAGCAGTAAATCCTTATGTTATAGGAAGGAGAAGACTGAGCTGGAGAGTTTTCTCCTTGGTCATGGTTTATAAATATCTATTTCCTCTTTTTAAGGATTATCTCCTCTACCCAGACACCCAGAGGTATGGGGCTGTTCAGTCTGGAGAAGAGAAGGCTTCAGGATGTTATAGCACCTTCCAGTGCCTAAAGGGGGCTTACAGGAAGGCTGGTGAGGGACTTTTTGCAAGAGCAGGAAGCTATAGGACAAAGGGGAATGGCTTTAAGCTGAAAGAGGGTAGGTTTAGATTGGTTATTTGGAAGAAATTCTTTACTGCGAGAGGGGTGAGGCACTGGAGCAGGTTGCCCAGAGAATCTGTGGTTTCCCTGTTCCTGGAAGAGTTCAAGGCCAGGTGGGACAGGGTTCTGAGCAGCCTGGTCTAGTGAAGGCATCCCTTCCCACGGCATGAGGTTTGGGACTAGGTTTATAAGGTCCCTTTCAATCCACGCCAGTCTATGATTTGTCACAACTTAAAATTCTTTTGTCATTCTGGATGTATTAAAGATACTACTGCAGGCATGACTCAGGGTTTGCCAAGTGAAATTCTGTGGTATATGTTCTGAAGGACATGGGACTTGAAAGCTGAAATTACTTTTTTCTGATTTGTGTCTTGTGTTACAAAAATTCACCAGAGTAGGCAACACAAGGAAGTTGCACAAGTCCAGAGGATGGACTCTTCAGTCTTACATAATTAGTACTTTGAATTGTAGAAAGTAATGATTCTGAGTTTGGATTTATGAGGTGAAGAGGATTCTAGTTATTTTCTTTCTGAAAAGGATAGACACAGTGATTTCTTAGAGCATCAGAGAACTACACAACAGTGTTGTGCAAGGCAGGAAGGGAACAAACTGTTTCTTGGGAAACCAAAGATAGTTATTCATCACTTTCACGAAAAGAACTTTGACTTCTTGCACCTCTTCCATTGTCCTGCAGTTCTATTCTTCTACTTTTCCACTGAAGACCTGACTTCTTCCTCCATATGTGACCTATCAGCCTCTTTTTAAACCAGCTGCTCTCTATTTTCTACATAAATGCCATAAATGAGCACATTCTACCAGTTATTATCCAGCACATCAGGTTAAGAACAGCCTATTACTTATTTATGACTGAGTTTTCAAGACTGCATGAAAAACTCCAGGTACTAATAAACAGACCACTGTCTTCCATTTTCTGGGTGTTCTTCAAGATTAAATCAAATGATTAATGATCTGTTTCTACTCAATATTGTGTGAACTTCTATTGGCAATTACCATGCTCAAGCAAACCTTTTATGCACAAGGTGTGCATGAATAGTTCTGCAGGCACTCTACACAAAGCATCATTCTCTTTCTTGAATTCACACATCTTTATGTCAAAATACATAAAACTATATCTCTATGAAAACACCAGTACGAGTATATCTGAAGCAGTCAGAATGACACATTCATAGACATTTTTTATCTGTGAATATAAGCAACTATACAAGAGACCACATACTCATCTTCAGTTAAAAACCTGGTTGCACATATTCTGGTGCAAACACATTCACACAAAAGCCATGATCGAGCACAGTCACTGCTGCACATGAAAATAATAAAAAGCTACACTCTGCTCCATTTGTGAAGCCAGAAAGGGTCACATAATAGAACTTGTACTGTCTAACTGAACCACATCTGAATTTCATTCCATTTCAGTTCACACTTGAATTTCTCAGCATAGTAAATCCTCTTCAAGCCTGTGAGACATGAGCAATGAAGACAACAATGTCAATGATACAAAATTAATAGTGCAAAATGGCAATAAAATGGGAAAATTCCAGCACTGCCCATAAAAGCATATTAGCCTGACCTGTATTTACTCTTCTTTTCTGGAGAAATTAGCTTGTGTCTCAAAGCTTATGGGAAACACTAACAGTAATGAAGCAGAAAAATGATGAATGTTAAAGTATTAGGGTGATCTGTAGATGTTTGTAAGTTTACCCCTCTTTGTTGCCCATGTACTTTTGATGAGCTTGCAAAGTTTTAAACCTCCTAAATTTAAGACAGAGCAGTTTTATTTCTTTCAAGCTACAGTGGAAATAATTTCCTTATCTATCATTTAGAATGGTTTAATACTTTCATTAATCCACACATCATAAAGCAGAAAGTGATTTTTATGTCTCTCCCAGTCAGTCATTGTGCCTCCCTGAAAATGGAAAATGGCTGTTTTCTGCTGATTCTGAAGTTAAACTTAAGGCCAGTATCTTCACAATCCAGGCTAGTCATGAAGGTAACAATTTAAAGGCAGATAGAACAGGTACCATCTCTGCTCTGTCTTTATTAGGCAAATTGTTGGCCTTTGATATGTAGCAGGATCTGATTGCAAGGAAGCAGCACCCTGCCACATTTGATGGAAACCACGTAAGACACTGTTTAGAGTAACAGTGGTTCTTGTTAGGCACAGGAAGCAGGCAGCCTCTTACAGGTGTCCTTGTCTCTAGACGTAGTGTCCTCAGAAGTAAAACGTGACAAATCATTTCAAAAACTCATTGAAAGAACTGACAGGTGGCTGGGGACAAACAATCAAGACACAGCTATCTGAAAAGATAGTTGGTATGGGCTTCAAGCAATGCACTCCTAGTTGTAATCAGTGGTATAGATAATAATCATGTTGCCAACTAAGGTTTTCTTTTATTAGAATGAGGGGTTTATTTTCCATCCAGTCATTCCATGAAACTCCATCCAAATGACTGATTTTTTACAAAGTCTTTCCTCGTTCTTAAAAAGAAAAAAAAAGCCATATCTTCACCAGGTATCTACTGAGCCATCAATCTGATGACTTCAAGAGCTGTTGAGTTGCCCAACTTCTACTTTCTCTGGCTTTTTTTCACTTGTCAGACAGCAATTTTCCCAAACTGTGGGCTTTGACAGCCGAAGAGCTGATTGATGATTTAATAGACAGACCCTTATTATTAATGTCTCACGATGGTATCAGTTTAAGCCTAGATCTATAGAACATCAGGATTTAAGCACTTACCACAGCACAAGCTATCAAGCATTCCCACTAATGCCAATAGGATTTTGGCCAGCTCTCTTAATGCACCAAGACCTGGCTCAACACTTCTCAGAAATATATGAAAATTCAATTTACCACCCTATGGATGAGCTGCAGCTGCCACAAGAAGGACATAGCTTCCATGAAGAGTGCAAAGAAGAAACTCAGAGTTTGACTTGCATGCATCTGTTGACACCACAGGGATAAAAGAGAGTACAAAACCCTCAGGGAATGGTCCTCTCCCCAAAAGCAGATCCTACCCTACACACCTACAGGGCACTCAGACTTTCTTTTGCTACACTCTGCAGATGAATATCTAGATCACTGCCATTTTTTTCTCCCAGCAGACTACAAGTCTTAGCCTAAATTAAGACCCGACCTTGGCTGCCTCTATTATGATTGGTATTAGGTTGGAATTAGGCCCATAATTGAGGGATATTTTTCCTAAAATTAGGTATAAGAGAGTCAATATTATTAATTTCAGCATATGAGTATGGGGGAAGTGGCACAGGCAGCTCATTGCACTCTTCACCTGCAGTCTGGCTTTATTGTGTTTTGGCAGTATCTCAGTGGGAATGAGAAAAGGGTGATGAGAAAAGGGGATGGGGTACAAGACCATTTCCTTTCAACCCTCAAACAAACCCAAGCCATAACACAACATACACATACACTCAATGGGGAGACTAGGCTTTCTGGACCACTCTTCTGAACTTAGATGCCCAAGAGCTGACCTTCCTACTCAGTTTAAAAGTTCCCCAGGGCTGCACATTCCTGTGCAGAGGAGCTCTGGCTTGGGCAGTGTGGCCCCTACTGCCCTTCTAAGTACAACAATTTTTTATTGCACGTAGGCAAAATAATTTCTATTTAGATGCATTTAGTAGTGTAGGTGGGTATTATCATCCCATCCTCCCTGCTTTTTTGCTACCACTTCCAAAGAATTAAGTAGTAGAGACAGCAGCGTGTCCCCAAACACATCAAGAAAGAAATCCAAAACCAAATAAGAGTCTAATTGGGAGTACATTGAATCTGTGAATCATGTTCAATAACAAGCATCCTTTGAAACAACCGACCATCCCAAAGAACCTTGTGGAGGGGTCCAGCCTGTTGGCCATTTTATGCACCACATTTAGAAGTTCACTAGTTTGTGATGTGAGAGGATGTTCAGCCAAGTGGAGAACCAGCTTCATTCTCCCCAAGTTTCTGATGGAATTGCAAGCAAAGGTGGGAGAGGGTCACATACTTTTAATGTACAGCTAGAATGTCTTCCACATTTCTCTTCCAAATAAGTTCAAAGCATTTTTCAGTGGCAATCAGTATTATTCCTTTTCCAAAAGGTCTAGTCGGTATGTCAGCTGGATTATTAGTAAGACAAATCCACCACCATAGGTCATAAAGACAATATTTTTGCAAAACATTCTTCCCCTTCTGATAAATTTCTCATTTGTTTTTTCAGCACTTTGCGACATTTATTTTTTTTAAAATATTGAACTAGAAAATGTCTTATTTGTTTTTCCTGAATAAGAGAAGTGGGTTTTTCTGATACTCATTCCTGGTATGATAATGTGGAGAAGAGCAGAGATGAAAAATTGTTTCTTTCCTTAGAAGTAGTGGAGGGAATAAGTATCATTACAAAATGTTGGTGAAAAATTAGCTTTTCTACTTCCCACATTAATATTTAGGAAACCTTGGTGAAAGTCATAAACACAGGAGGTAAATTTTTCCAATTTAGCTTTTGCTGAAATGCTGCAGGGAGAGAAAGAGAAGGCCACTTCCATTCTGGGAGGCAAGTTGCCAATTTTGCACTTGAGTATTATTTGTTTTCTAATCATTCACCCTACCCCCAACCCTGTCCATGGCCTCCCAGATGACCCACCCGCACATCCAGTCCACATTCACTCCAAATGACCCTGTAAACCAAGAATGGGCTTTTAACCCCCAGAGGTCTCAATGTGTGGCAATCTCCTTGTCTTCTCGTGAATTGAGTACAGGACCCCCAGGGACTGCAGCACTCCACATACTCTGCTTTATATTGGTTCACAAAAAGAAAGAAACAACCATGGAACAATTTATAATGTGCTTGTTTCAGGTTTGAACATATGTCAGGATCTCAAAACACTATTTAGTGAACTGAAACCTGAGGTAGCTGTGAAAGTGAGGACCAATACTGAGACCAGGTTATTGTGTTTATCTCAAGCTGCTTCTACATTAGATTGTTGTGCTGATGCAAAGGATGCAAAGGATGCCTCTCTTCCAGCACCATCTCATGCCGTGCAAACTCAATCTGCAGCCAACTTGAACTGCTGACTAGCAAGATGATCAGAGCATTAGAAATAAAATATTTTACCTGAAAAACCACTAGAAGTCTTTACCAGTGATATCCTTGCAGGATAGCTAGCCTATTTTAAAGTAACCTTTTTTTTTAATGTTTAAGAGATTTTTTAGTCCTGCACTGAAGTGAAGGTAAAACATTTCAAAGGTCCTTGTCAAAATATTTACCTTCAAATTCCAATTCCATCTGTTTTATTTTTGCTCCCTCTTACTGCTCCCACATTTCTTCCAATTTGCAGACCCCTCATGGATAAAAAGTTTCCAAGAAATTTTTCAACCTTGACAAATACAGGAGTCGGTTTTTTCTATAAAATTAGACCTTGAGCAGAATGTTTCATCCACATTTAGAAATACAACAAATTATTTAATAGAAAGAAAAGGCTTAGTAATTTAAACTCTTGTTTGCTAAATTTCTCCTAGTTCTCAGGGCCAAAACTGCATGAATAAAAGGTCACTTTACCAAAATGCATATATAAATAGGTGTATAAACTATCCATAGAGGCATATATGAACACACACCTATATGCTCAGTACCTCAGAGGAATACCTGGTCACTGGTTTTCATGTGTGATTAATTTTTTACATTAATATTGGTTTCCATAGTTCAGGATTTGACAGTTATGTCACAGCACTAATCATCACACTCCAAAATGTGTCTGAACTCAGCAGATTTCTTCCCTACAACTCACCAAGCCAGGGACCTCACTGTCTCAAAAGATGTTTCAGGTTAGTTTTCAGGTCTGGCTTGGCTCATATTTAGTAAGTTCTTAGACAGTGGTTCACTGAATCTCTCCTGCTAGGCTGGGCAGGAATCGAAGCAGACTCATTTCACTAAACGATAGCTGGGGAAATTCTTTGCTGACTGTCACAAACACTTATTCTTGAGAAACAGAAACCTCCAGGTACAACTCTGCCTTTTGAATCACCAAGGCAATGCAAAGGATGGAAAAGCCATCCCAGAAATGGAACTTAAGAATTAATTTTTGGTGACTAAAAGAAAGCTTTGCCTGGACAGATTTGCCCCATGGATAAATACCTGTTTCCCAAGCACAAGAGAGTGCCCAGAGCTGTCAACCTCCAATCTTAGCCCAAAAATCTATGAAAATAAATGAAAAGTCCCCTGACTGATGCCAGAGATCTTCAGCTATTTCTTTTATCTCCAGCAGAGTAACCTGACAGGAAAACTTTCTCTTACCTGCTCTTACCCTCTTTTGGTGCACATTTTCCTTCAGCTCATGCATAGTAAAAAATCCACGGGTAGCTAAGCAGTTACTTTCAGTCACTGAAGTTAGATGAGACGAATCCCACTCAGGGAGAGTAAACAATTCATCAAGGAGGCTCAGCAGGTGCCTGTATCCAACTCTCCCCACTCCCAGCACTTCAGCTGCTTCTTTGAGTCACCCACCATTTGGTTTATCACCTCAAGCCATGAGGTTCCCACTGCCAGCACTGAGCACTCTCCAGTTCCTTCCAGCAGCCACAGCAGGGCCATTACCCAGGTTCGACTACACTCCCCTCACTCCCACATCCCCCTCCCTCTGCTCTGCCAGCTGTGTCCACCTCCACACAAGAGCAAGACTTGACAACTGCATTTACTTAGTAATTGTGATAGGTTTTACCCCAATCTTACATTAGAAACTAATGGAGATCCAAATCTATTTAGAATGGAAAACAGAATCTATAATAACTCTCATTTGGCTCAGGCACCTAGGAATGTGTAACTACTTAATGCGTATTTAGACATAGTTTATGGCATCAAGGTATGTCCTTTTAACATGATAAAGTTGCATTCCAGCAGTGGTGTTGAGATTAGAAAGTGGCAAAAGAGAAGCAGAGATTGATTTAAAGGGTTTTTCATTGAACCATAACCTCACCACATGGCATTTGCTAATGAGCAGGCTTCTCTGTTGTCTTTTAAAGTAGCTTTTGCTCATATATCACTTCTGCTCCAATGTATCTTATCTTAAATGACAGGAATGTACAAGCTATATGGCAATTGCTGAAATTCTGAAGCTGGAGATTAGCCACAGTTCTATTTATGGTCTGTCCACAGACATAGAAAGTATTTAGGAGCGATACTAAGAATGGTAGACCTTTTGGAAGACTGGAATTATGGTTAGAGCATCACAGGAGAACTAAGAAAATATTCCTCAGGAAAAGGTTTTCACATATTAAACTAGATAAACCGCATAAAAAGGGACTGATATTCAGAAATTAAACACATGATATTTGTTTTAAAATTGTTCAAATTTTTTAATAAAATAAACCAAACAATCGTCACTGCTTTGGAAATCTTAGTGAAGACCTTTATCTCAAAGAATTTGAAGCGTCTTCTTCTGAAATATATATATACAGGTACATATATATATGTGTATATTTATATGTGTGTATATATATATATATATATATATATATATGCTCAACCTCATTTGATGCAACCAATGGAAAAGTGAAAAGAACATTCCCAAATGGTCTAGTTATGGAAAGAGAAAGAGCCTTATAACCTCTGAATCTAGAGAAAGAAATAGATAAAACAACACCTTGTATCAAGAAAGAATTAAAAGGAAATCATAATCACTTTCAGAACAATAAGAAAAAGGTATCTCAAGTAAAGTCAGAAAACATCTGCTATGTTGAGTTTTACACAGTATGATTGCATTACTCGATGATACAGCAATTACACGCTTCTAGTTAAAACCAAATCAGCTATTACGAGTCAGCTGTAATTAAATACCCACAATAGACTTCATGTGAAAAGGAGGAAAATGAGTCAAAAGAAAAAAGAAGTTACATAATTCGATACTGAAAAAATCTACGCAGAAAAATCAATCAGAAAAAGGACAAAATTATGATTTTCATAAATTTCACTGTGACCTTTCAGAGAACTGCAAGATAAAAGAGATAGAAAGTGATGTCATTGTCACTTAGGCAAAATGATTTCTCACATCATTTCAAGCAGCTACATGGGTTCTTTATGACAGTTAAACAAAAGAACACTCAGAAGTCTTGTACATACGAAAGACTGATGTATTCTTGAGCCAGATTTGCTTGAGACCTTCCAAAGGCATAAAAATTGCATACAACAGTTTGGAAGAGGGATATCTGAGACTAAGGGCCTCTGATGGTCTGTAATAATAGACTTTTTCTGTAAATTTCACTCATTGCTTTTCTGGAATTGTGCAAGTTTCCTCCATTGTTACATTCCAAAAAAACTGAAGACCCATAGATGACCTACTATGGTTCATGCTTTATGAATCTATTTGTCTCTATGTCATTTCTGGTATGGGATATTTCCACCAAGCTTGTCAAATACACCATCACCAGTTCTCCATTTCCACAAAAAAAACCAAAAGGAACGAATGCTGTTCAAGGGCAGCTTGAACATGGAAAGGGCAGCTTGAATATGGAAAGGCACTGGTGCCAGCCAACATTGATAAGACTGTGCCTTTATCATCATGGTCCAAGTTTCGGTGATATAAGGTATGTTATTACAAATTGGAGGAGCAAAGTCAGAGGTGAGAAAGTGCTAAAAGTCAGTTTGCAAAAAAGGGGCAGATAAGAGTAAGTATTGATGGAGTGGGACACCATCCCTTTGCACTGTTAAGTGTGCTGAGACACTGCCTCAAGTTGTCCCCTTGACTTAACATCCTTTCAAAAAGTTAGACTGTGGCAGCAGCAAATCCACCCATCTTAGCAGATGCACTCTCGAGTCTTCACACACATAATCACGTTTCTATACACATGTGCAAGTATGACATAGCTATCTACACCCTGTCACATTACATACACTAAGAAACTATTGAACACATATGTACACAGAAACATATCCCTCCTAAAAGTCCAACTACAGGGCAATGTTTCCTCTTGACATGTCTGCAAGTTCCTGAAGGTTGGTGTTTAACCCCGATAGGAAGCAGCCAACCACTTTCTCCCCTCACCCCTCTGATTGGATGAGGGAGAAAATCTGAAGGGTAAAAGTGAAAAAAACCATAGGTTGAGAGAAAGATATTTTAATAGGCAAAGCCAAGCAAAACAAGGAATTCAATCCCTACTTCCCACCAGCAGGCAAGTGTTCAACCACCCCCAGGAAAGCAGGGCTCCATGACACAGTGGTTACTTGGGAAAACAAATGCCATCAGTCCAAATTGCCACCACCTGCCTCATTCTTTCTCCCGCTTTGTATGCTGAGCATGATGTCATAATGTATGGGATATCCCTGTGATCAGCTGGGGTCAGCTGTGTCTCTTCCCAACTACTTGTGCACTCCCAGCCTCCTTGCTGGTAGGGCTGTGTGAGAAGCACAAAAGGCCATGAAGCTGTGCAAGCACTGCTCAGCAATAACAAAAACATCCCTTTGTTATCAGCTCTGTTTTGCTCACAATCCAAAATATTGCACTGTACAAGCTATTGTGAATAAAATTGAATCTATCCAAGCCAAAACCAGTGAATAACTGCACTTTCTGGATGAAGTAAACTGCAAGGAAGAAAAAGTTAAAATTTCTTTGCAGTTTATACTGACAAAAATGGCTGAACACACCACACTGACAACACCTGCTCCCTATACACCAGTTAAAGACAGGGTAAGCTGCGAAGTTCCACCATTTCACTCCATGTGTCACTGCAGTTCATGCAGGCTTTGGAGTCATCTCATCCCAAGGCAAAGGGTAATTCAATCTCCACATCTGATTCCCAGCCTCTGGCTGAGCATGTCATTAGAGATTACTATCAGCTGCAAGGTCAGGTTTCAAGACGTGGTTATTAGGAATGGGAGTGATATCTGAGATGTCACCCAAGAGCCATTGGAGGTAAAGACTGTACACAGTCTCTCTTGAGTTATTCCCAACCCAAGTCAGGTTCAATACTAGTCACCTACAGCTAAAGGGTGCCACTGTCCATTGAAAACATAGTGAGCCAATCTGTCCATCAAACAGTGAAAATATTGAACAGGAAAGAAAGAGAAAGATTAACTCTTCATCAGAATCAGTATGGGAGAAGAAGAATAGCTGTCAGCAATGCTCCCAGGCAGCAAAACAACTTAATGGAGAAACTCTCCATGCCAGACAGAAAACTAGACTTTGCAAATGACACAGGATTCAGTTGCATCAAACAGGAAAAATACTATTATTGCTTGCATTAAAGTGAATAATTACATAATTACATAGCTGCCTTTTTTTTTTAATTTTTTGTTTTTCCACAGTAGGGAAGAAATTTTCTTAGGTCTGTAAAAGGGAGCAAGGACAGAACTGTGAATAACAATCCAAAGGGAAATTAGAAAACACCAGCTTCTTCTAAAAGGTCTTTGGGAAGTAGGGATAGGAAGAAGGCAGATAGGTGAAAAAAATATTTAAGACCATTCATCTCTTAGTTAACTAAAACGCGCTCTTCAAACATTAGTAGTGACATATCAATCTATTGCCTAAATTTTATGATATTTCCACTCAAACAAGCAGAAGCAAGTTATCCCATTTTTCCTTTCTTTTTGCAGTTGAGTTAAGCATAATATACTTACACTGACTTATGTTGCATACAGGGGCTTCTCTGTCTTCCTAACAGCATATTGATATGGGGCCTTCCTCAGCCAGGCTAAGCCAGGGGAAGCCAGACAGACATTGGGTCCCTACCAGTGGCATAGGCAGAGTCCATATATGGGTTAATGCCTCCTCTGAGGAAAAGCATGTCCCTTCCAAAGGCATAAGAGAACCCACCCAAATAGATGAAATCCAAAAGGGACAGAATCCCACGACTCACAGAAACACATTTCATACCCAACCAGCACCATTTTTCCATTGAGATCAGCAAGGATTTAATTTATGTCTTTCCACGCCCATTCTTTGCCTTGCCCTCGGGACAATGCAGAGCAGACACCGACACAACCAGCCTCCTTTTAGAGGCACAAGGGATCGGCAGGTTGCACATGTCTGACTCCAGAGCTCTATGCTCACTTGGTGCCAGAATGATTATTTTTGTGTTGCAGGCTGTAATTCCTCTTGATTATATAGAACTAAAGCCCAGCTTCTTTCCAATCAGCTTGAAAACATAATGATGATTTTTTGATTGTGCTAAGTACATATTTTGACACATTTTGTGCAGAAATCTTGGGTTGGAAATCAGGAATAAATCTTTTTACAACATAAATAGCGTAGTGATAGGAGAAAAATCCTATTTATTCCAATGGTAGAAGATTTTTGTACCAAGCTTGTGCTGCTGAGTATACACTTGCTTTGATCTTTTTCTTTTGTGCCACAAACATTAACAATATTGTTAAAAAAAAAGGGAAGATTAATAATTTATCAGAGATGAACTGAATATTTTTTCCTCTCCTTTGTGTATAAGCAGCAGCAAAGCTGTCTAACTTCAGAATCAATCTTACCCTTATTTTCTATTATGTACTTCCTGTTGTTCCCCAACAAGATTAATTTTGTTTTGTGCAAGTCACCAACCAGTCTTCACTAAAATAAGATTGATTTTGAGTTTCTTTTCTCTCTCTCTCTTTCTCCACCTTACTTTATTTTATTTTATCAGTGTTAATAAAACCACAGTGACTTGTAAAATTCAATTTAGAATTATTTTCAAACCAGAGAGATTTAGACACTTTTACCCCCTCTTTTCACAATGGAGTTATTTCTCACTCACAACAGTTAGAAAGTAGATCTTTTATGCAACAGTTTTGTAAAACAAATATTCTGGAAGGACCTAAAGAAGGAAAAGCATCATACTTCTGACATAAATCATCTCAACAAAATAGACAGTAATGGATATTCTTAAGCAAATTTCTTTTTGTTTTATTCATTCATGGACTTAATTCAGAACAAACAAGACATCATGAGCAATCTCTGTACCCTTTGCAGAATTTTTTTTGTTTTGGAGAATGTTGAAGATTTTTCTCTTTTAACATTAAAGGGTGGAAAAAATGTTATTGATTGTCAAGGCGGAAAAAATGTTATTGATGTTGAGAATGGGAATTTTATTTACCTAGGATAGCACCCAGTGTGAAACTGAGGAGGGAGAGAAGGTTGAGTTTTTGTCAGCTTTGGGGATTTTTTAAACTCTAATCTATCACCCATTTATGATGTTCACTGTGTTTTCTCATTCCACTTATGGGTGAAACCAAAACTAGAATGATATCTTTCACCTACTGGTGACCTTCCTAAATTTAAAGTTGCATGGATTTTCATAGTTTTCAATTTCAGTTTCTCTTTCTATTATTTTAGTTTCCAAGTCTTAGTCCCAGACTTTGATGCTGCTCCACTGAACACAGCACTGTTTGGAGCATATTTATATGAAAGAAAAATACTCTTCATATAAATAGCCATCATTTTAATCCTGTACCTAAACTAGGGTAATGTAAGAGTACCTCCAAAATATTTACAGGGAGGAGATAGAAGTGGTTTGAACCGTTTTGGCAAAAATAGAGCTGGTAATGTTTTTATCTGAAGACACATCATTATCCCTCTGAATAAGACACATCTTATTCCTAACTGAACATGTATTATAACCACGTACAGAAAACTTTAGAGGAAAGGAATATGCTCCCAGTTATTAAGACATTGCAGTCAGGTAGCTGATGATTTGGTGGGAGCACCTCCAAAATGTTGATATTGACCCACAGGTCACTGATTTTCCAGTGAGACTGCTCATAGTCCAAAATTCCAGATGAACTGAAGTATTGACAAAATCATTTCTTATTCTTCCGTTATTATTTGTTCCTCCCACCCTGGAGCTACAGGTCAGGAGTTATTCTGAATCCAAAGGCATTTTAAGCATCAAGAGGAAGCAGTCTCTGACCTGGAGAGGGTACAGTTGTTTTGTGAGCAACCAAGAAGAAATCTGACCTGGAATTTAGTACTGAGCGGAATCGGTCTGACAGAAGAGTTTCCCCAGATAAAAAGCCTGCTCAGCATGTCAGAAGCAAGTTAATTTTGTTGAAACTTTTGGTGAAAACCTATTGAAGCATTTAATTCTGAGGCAGTCAAAATATTTTGCATCAATAAGATAAATTGCTTTATTTAAAATGCAATATAACAAAGGCAAATTACATTTCCCATCAGATCAAAAAAAACCACCTCACTTGGAAGAGTGCTTCCACTTCACAAAAAATATAAAATGTTTCTGCTTTCCTTCAGCACAGAAAGGCACCACACCTTTAGCTCTCCACATGCCCTTTTAGATGGACTCTCCTGAATTGTTTGGCTGAAATCTAATAGCAGTCAACCTGGAAATTTGACATGGAAAGGTTCTGGTGATCTAGAAAATTAAAGAATCCAGGCTTTACTGCAACAACTGAAGATAGTTTCTGATTCCACCCAATCCAGAAATACTAGCAGAAAACTTCTCCATTGTTTTATTTCCTCATTAGTCCCAAGAGCAGGGAAATAGAGAAAAATGAGAGAAGACATTTACTGCCATTCTGAACAGGCCTGCACAGCCCACATCTGCAGGTGGTAGACAGACAGAGGGGAAGTAAACCTGTCATAAACGCATATGCAGCCAGCACAGTCCGTATAAGGACTTTGATTCATACCCAGATATCAGGATTTTATCTCCTCTTTGCTAAAAGGACAGGGCAGATACTGCAATGAGCTCATTTACAGGGAATCATCGCTCCCAGGAAGTACAGTTTAAGAAGTATTACTGCAGTCTAAGAAGTATTACTGCTAACGCATTGAAAAGCATTGGAAAAATTACAAATGTTGAAATTATTCCACTGCCAACTTCATCAAAATTCAATGCAAAGCCATCTTAGTGCTGAGAGTAGAAATGCATGCTGAGTGTAGATCTGACATCAGTTTCTGTTTATTTTAGCTTTACAGACAAAGTATTCTCTTTGTTAATGGGGAAAATAACCTATTTTTTACTTCAGTCAAGGAAATCTCTTTTTATTTCCAAAAAAGAAAAGGATCTAGAAAGAGAATCACATAATCAGGTGGGGCTGTCAGCAACATATGGCTTTGAGCAGGAAAAGGGAGGCTATTTCTGAACTTGTGAGGATGGGAGAATGTCTTTTATCAAGATAAAATACAAAACTTGTTTTGAAAACTCTACAATATTTCATCTGGGTTCAAACAAAAGCTGCTGATGACAGACACAAAGAATTTACATCTTCAGAGCTAGGTGTAGGAACTGCAAAGTGAGCAACAGAGTTGTTGACTCTGAATTATTCAACGTAACCCATTACTTTCCAAAGACTTACACAAGTGTCCTTCCTATTTACAGCATGCTTCACAGAAGAACCTTCCTTTCTCTGCACATTTCTCATCCTTTTTCAGACAAATACTGTTCATTTAGAGCTCTTCTTACAGAAATGGGGACAAGAGAGCTAAGCTCTTCACCAGGACTGGGTGGTAGTGGTGCATGATGCTATTGTACACTCCTATGTTTCTCAAATCCAGTGGCTTCTGATATTTTCAGAGAGAATTTAAGAACCTAATTTCTTCTAGTTAAAAGATGAGCCTTAAAATGCAGATGGTTCAGAAAAGTGTTCAAAATGCTGTTTATCTCTCCAAGTCAATCCCATATTCCAAATACTCAGATCATATCCAGAGAAAATATTACCAGACAGACCCTGGAATATCTATCTTAAGAAAATTATCTAGCATTTTTTTCTAATGAACTCTGTGGATGTTTTATATCAGGCACAGAAAGCAAAATACAAATAGTCACCTGGGACAGGTTCACTGGTTTGAATCTGGTATCTAAATAATACAGCAGAAGAGCATACTGGATAAAAAATGTTTTGAATATTTCAGAAACACTTGTAAAGCTGTTCAGGAGGTGAAGATTTATAAGCACACTGACTGCAAGTGAACTTTCCTGCAGATAAATGATGAGCTCACCTGCTCCACGGGCTGTCAGCATTTGCATTACGATACAGAAGCAGACGATTAAATCTGCAGCTGTAACCACTCCTGGCAATGATCTTGTGACAAATCTCAGAGAACCCATAGAAATGCTTCATTAACTTATAGTGAGACATGCTGCAGTGAATTTTTGGGCAATGTAATAGTTAAAAACACCAGTGAAGACAGCTTTCCCTTGTAAACCTCAGTCTCTTAACACCACTCTTTTCCGAGGACACTCTTTGCCAAGATCCCCAAGGTTTTGAGCATAGGACCAAACAAAATGCACCATTTTTCCCCCTCAAGCACAAACACATTTGACCAATACTCTTACTTTATACCCTTTTCCAACATATGGGTCTGGCTCATTTGCTGCCCATAACAGTCTGCTGCACAAGGCAGCTGTCTATTTAGCCACGCTCAGAGCTGGTACATCACAGAGAACACAGGGGATATTAGAACGGGGCAAAATGCAGCCTAGTGAGCACTGTGATCTTCCTTTACGTTAAAAAAAAAAAAGCCATTCCTGTGGTAAAATGTCTTAGATATGTACTCAAGCCACAAATGAACTTGCATGCAACAGGGAAGAAGTCCACATCAGCCTTCTGATTTAGCTACCTTTAGTGAAAATGCTTCATTGGGCACAAATTTAAACATTGAGCACATGTCCCCCACATTGTTGTGCATCTTTAGGAATAATTTGGTACCATTTCTCTTGTTCTCTCATTCTGGTGCTGCAGAGTGTGGTGCTGGCTCCAAACAATTTCACCAGACATTTGCTTGCAGATTGCACCCTGCCATGGCCAAGCCAGAGGTTACGAGTTGAAACACATTTCATTTATTCTTGTCCTAAGAGCATTAAAACTAAAATAAGGGTCAAAGTTAAAGCCTTGTAATCATGTTTTGAGAAATGTTTTGGGTTTTTTTTTGTTTGTGTTTTTAATGAAAACAGAGGTTTCCATTGCAGTTCTTTCTCTGGGCAATACTCAAAAATCAAATTCCCTAAGCCTTCTCCTCCAGCTCAGGGGAACTCAGGACTCACACATATCTTTCTAATTTTTTCAGTGTGACATTTCAGCTCTCATGTATAAAAATACATGTTCTGCATTTAATTTGTGTTACCTGAGAGTTTTTCCTGAGTTTATTATTATCATTATTTAGGTTTCTGGAGAGACAAGAAAGCAACAAAAATCAAGAGAAGAAAATGAAATAAACCAAATCTTTCACCTTTCACAGCACTCCTGCATTTGGCAATGATTATCATCAAAAAACAAAGAAGAACAAATATTTCCTTTAGAGAGTTGCTGCTCGCCAGCAGAAAACTTTCAATAAAGAATAGATACTTATTCCAAACCAGCCCAGATTATATGGCAGATCATTTTCCATTTTCCCTCCCTCTATCTTTATTTCAGTTACTATTAACATAAAAACAATGTCTCTGTTTCTGGGGGACCTACTAATGCCTCACAGAAACTCTTGAAAAACATACCATTTAAAGGTAATTTTCCTGACACAGTATATAGATATTTTCTCCTTTTATTTTTATATGCTTTATAAATGGAGAGATTTTATTGAAAGAGGAGTTCTGTTCTTCAGGAGCTCTCTGAATCCTGCTGTTTATGTTTAACCCGGAGTCATGATAATCCCCTTCATTTTTCTTTAATTTGTCATTTCATCTTTTTCACTTAAATAAAATCAGAGTAACACACAGCATGCTCCATGGTAGCATCTGACTTAATGCAAGAAGCAATTATAAACCTTACAGTGGCTTGAAGCTAAACTTTTACATATTCAGACAGCAGCAGCCCCAGCTTGGCGTGCAACGCTTTGAGCTCAGGCTGAGAAAGCTGTTGGCAGAGTCACACACACCAAAATACTCCTTCTAATCATGTGTGTCACAGGTCCCTGCTTCTACTAGCATAGCAAAGGTGGCTGCTGAGGCAGGCACCACAGGGAAAATCAGACCAGTGAGAGCAAGGGGTTGCCAAGACACTCAATAACTCTCCCCAGCATCAGGGTGAGGTCTGCTTTGCCTGTGAAGAAGTGTTACATGATCATATCATCACTTTAAGTCCACATTCCTGCCACCATACTCACATACAAGGTGTTTCCAGACTCTCTTCTCTTCTCACAACACTTAAGTATGACCAAAGCACAGAGTTTCCCTCCCAATACTGCCCCGATCTCTCCTCCTACACAACCCCAGCAGCACCATTTACTCCCAGTTCTGCAATGAGCTCCTTCTGCAGAAACAGCCACTAAGGAGCTCTTTTAGCAACTCACATAAGCTTTCTGTGCCAAAAGTAGATAATAACAATAACAATATTAACATAAACAGCCACCCCAAATATTACACACTGTTTCTGATATATTTTGCATGTAACAGCTTAGTAAGAACAGCATTACCAGGCTCACGAGACCAAGCAGCTATTCCTTTTACTACAATAGCCAGCTAAGAAGAAGAAATACATTACTCACTGAAACCAGAGAGTTAATGTAGCCAGAAAGACTATAAATAGGAGAAAAGTGGAATCAGCTTATTTTCTAGGGTAGGTTGAGCTAAGGATGAAGGTGCATTTTAGAGTACCCAGAAAGGCTGCCTAGGAAGTGCAGGGGATTTATGTTAGGGGCTGTCTAGACTGTGAGAAATTCCTGTGATTTCACAATGAAATTTTTACTTGCAGAAACTCCCTTTGTTGCTTTATTTGTGTAAGCTTCAAATCTGGAAGTCTTTTCCTTTCTTTAGTGCTTGGTTCTTTCTACAAAATGTAGGCAGAGATTAGGTTCTCAAATGCTCTGAGTGCAAGTTATTCAGACAATACTTTAGTTCTGGGTTGTTGGCAGTCTTTGAAGGGAGACTTATGCCTGTCAGAGCTTGGATTTTGGTTCAGTTGCTGGATCTTTTTAATCACTGCATTTTCTATGCTATCCAACAGGCACTCTTCCAGTCTAGAAGAAAATGCAAATCAGAAGCTGCAAAGCAGCTTCTCACTACAGGCTTTAAAGTGGAAGAGAAGAAAACACGTCTCAAAAATTTTACCAAAATCTCGGTAGCTTGCAGTATGTAAGTATTAAATGGGGCCAAATGTATGAAGTTAATCATAATGCTTGTTGTAATGCTAGGTAGTTATCCCCTGATGTCCCCATGACCACCATAGTACAGCTCTCAGTTTAATTGCTCTTCTCACGATGAGGGCTATGCAATGCTGATCTTCAAGTGCTGAGTTATGTGATGTTTAGATATCACAGAAAGAAAACCCTTTCTGTTTATACACAAAAAATGGACTTCTACAAACAGAAAGCTATTTAGCACTAAAAATAGCACAACAAAAGAGCCTCACAGACATCGCCCCTCCCCTGTGTTTTCTCCTGTGGACAATAAAAAATGGCAGGTTTTGTGTTTTATATGGGGAGGGAGGGAACAAATGTGTGCTTATCAGCATGAATACTGATGGAAAATGCTGAAATTTCACCCCACGTTAAGGAATACAAATAACATTGTAACATTTATAAAACACACATAACAATGAAGCAAAGGGTACTTCTGTTTAGTGTTACTTGTATTGGAATACTAAAAGCAGTAGCATTTATTTAGAGCAGAGATGGACAGGAAATTGCAAGCAAAAATAGACACTGCATTTCTGCAATGGTGGCAAAGCTCAGACAAACCCCCTCTCCACCATGGCTAAGGTTCCTCTGCCCAAAGACATGCTCCCCAGAGACCTTGGTCATCAGTTCCTATTGACCTGGCTATTGTGTAATGGTTATTTTCATGCTCTGCTTGTGCAAAATTGGTTTGTTAGTTCTCATCTACATCAGCTCAGCTATCACTTGGGCATCTCAGCACAATTCCCAGTGGTTGAATAGAGAATGATATCTCAATCTTTCCAAAGTACTTGCTGCCCCACATTATGGCAAAAATATTTTCTTCCCGCATATTCTGTTTCCCTCTGCTGATGCTTTTAGGTGAAAGACTTGCTTTCAGAAACACAGAAATTACAAACTAGTAGAAACAAACATATCTTAAATATATCAAAATGAAAGCAAGTTCTGGGCATTGTTTAAACAGGGAGAGAACATGTTAATCTCTGGTGAGAAAAAATAGGTATATGAATAAATTACTTGCAAATAGGCTCTGAAGCATATAAAATTAGTGCAGTTGTATTGGAAAAATATTTACAAAAATTGCCTATAATTAGGCTCAGGTGAGTGCTAACAAAGAAAACAGTTGTTGCCTCAATAGGCCTGGAGGCCAGAAAAGAGGATGAGATGAAAGAATGCAGCTGTACCTGGCTCTCTGAAATGAATTAGGAGAATGTGAAACAAGGCATTATATGAGCTCTTGCTCATGTGACCTTATTTCAGTGGAAATTAAACATGCAATGGATGTTTTATGCATGAAGAGAAACAATGTTGAAAATGCCTTTTTGGAAATCCACAGTCTACTTTGAGTAACCTCACATCTAGGAAGAAATGAGATTGAAAGCACACCAAAGAGAGGGCAACGAGACTCATTTCAGGCTGGAAAAATGCTTCATTTTCCTTGGTTTTGAAAGCATATAAAAAGCCAGGAGAGAGAAATGCTCTCAAATGATGCAGACCAGGCTGTCTTTTTTTTTCTCCACCTGTTTCACAACTTTAAAATTTTTCCCATTTTTTTTCTTGCTCACACTTTGCCCAGAGCCATCGATATCTGAACAGCTCCTCTCCATGTCTTTTCCTTGCTTACCTCCCTGTCTCAACACATAGGGAACACAGTAAACTGAAAGGAAACACCATTTCCTTCACTTAAAGCACAAATCATTTGTACAAAATACCCCTGAGGCCCTGGATCACAAGTTGACAAAAAATGTATATTATATGGGCAGAAAAAAGGGAAGATTTAAATATTTGGGGCTTCCAGGTGCAGGGCAACAGTTGCTCATAAATTCACTAGTAAAAGTTCTTGTATATTGTTATGATTTTTCTGCATATTTCTATTGCCTCCTGGCAGGGTTTTTACCCTCTTTTGGAAAAAGGTAGAACCTCATAACATGCAGGGGTTAAGATGGCTCTGCAGGCAAGCCCTAGTTCCTCTTCTCTGCCTAAATTATATCATCTATTAGAGGACCTCACTTCTCTTGAATGTAAACTCAGCACAATAAAGGTTAGCATTGATTCACCGTAGGTTTCAGACAAATCTAGACTACATGAACAAAAAGAAAAAAATAGAAATACTGATGCAGATAACAATGACAGGATGAGACGGGAGCTCATTCCTCTGTACAGTTTCAGTCAGGGACAACAACTTGGACAGGGAATGTCTGTGAGCCACCACCACTTGAAATTATACAGGCAGAGTTAAAATAATTCCTTTGTGATGCAAATGCCTCTCAAATAGAGATAGTGCAGCTGATATATATATATATAATACCAGTAGGGGAAATTAATCAGACAAGTTTATTGAGACAAGGGAGTTGCATCGTGAGTTTCTATCTGCACTGATCAGTACAGTGCAGCTTAAGGCTGTGAATAATATCACACACTGGCTCTTATCATTAACCTCTTAAAAGTGTGTTTCCCTACAACAAAAAAAGTCAAAAGCACTGGAAGAGCCCTTTCTTCTCTTACATTTCAATATGAAAATTTCATTGAATTAATTCAGTATTGCTGCTGGGGTACAGGAAAGCTTCATCAAACCTCTACTGTTTGTATCAGTTTTATACCTCAAATAATGGAAAACAGCAATATAGACTTTCTTTTCTTAACAGCTTTCTGACCTTCTGACTGCAATTCCCACTCTGAGTGACTGCAGCTCAGGAAAATCGTGTACTCTGAAGAGCCTGGTGGCAGCAGAGAATCTCATCAATTTTAATCCCTGAAAGGTTCATGAGGTTTGAGCCTGACAACAAAATGCTGCACAACATGGCTGAGCAGAACAGATCTGCTCCCTCCTCACACTAGTAACAGAGATCACCACCCCCTGCCCCTTATGGCCTTTGCCTCTGGATGCTGGAAGAGGAGTAGGAGAACAATTTGGCTGAACACAGAGATGCCCTGTGTAAAGATAGTTATCAGATATTAAATACCAAGGGGCACCTCCCAGGATGGAAGGGACAAAGGTCTGCTCTTTTTAAATGAAGGTGTAGCACTAGAAAGACTGGACTTCTGAATCTAATCCATCTCAGGGGAGAGAAGAGTAAGGCAGAGATTGAAGCTTTTTTTTTTCTTTTATCGATGTAGTTTTTTTGCAGTCACCTTGATGAAACTGAAACCCAGTTCTTAGTCAGCTTGCCAGCACTTTGAGACAAAACAGAGTCCAGCCACCTGCCATTCCCCAAATGAAACAGAGTTGTGGGAATGAACTGCCATTGACAGTAAACCAAATTTGCCTGGTTGTAACAAGCTCAATTCCCTCATCTCTCTCCTTGTAGCTTAGACACACATGTAAGATCTTGGCAAAACTTGCAGGCCTTGGGGGGCTATGTAGTCAGGAAATTTTGCCACTGCTTGCAAAACAGCAGATCTGAAAAATAGTGGACTCAGTTAGAGTCCACCATTCATGGCTTGTTAGCAAAGTTTGGTTTCAGCCCTGAGAACCCAAATCCTTCTTGTTTGCAAGCTTTCTTCTGGGTCCTGAGCAAATCCAATGAGGACCTGAATCAAATTTAGAAGAACAGTCTCTTGAATCCTTGCTAATAGTATGAAAACTTTTCACTTTCCCATGTTCCTTAAGCTTGTTTTCCCCACCCCAAAATATGACTTGATTTAATAAAACATTATATTTAAGTAGAAAGGTCAAATGTTTTCAGAAGGAAGACAGAATAATGAGCAATACACAATTCCACAGTATAACTCTACATCTGTATGACCATAACTCATACTTCTCCAAAGCTTGTTGAAAACCTTTGACTGCACAGGGAAAACAGATTAATTTTGCTACTCTGTCCCACAGCATTTAACACTATTTAGAACAGAAGCAAACACTTTCTGGCCTCTTTTAGTAGAAATGTGGCATGTTGGTCCAGGTATGTTAATGCTCAGCACAGCATGAACAACAGTAAGGTGCCCGGGTGCATGTTCCTGCTGCCTCAAAGATTCTAGCACAGGCTAAAGAGTTATCTTACTGTGCTAGTGCCTGCTCAAAGCCAGGCTGTTTAATCCACATTCTTGCTGCAGAGCAGAGAAGCAGCTGCACAGCTGCAACAGCTATTTATTTACACCTCCGCCTGTTTGCACATCACTGGAGACATCAGCATTGTCCTGAGCTGGCAATTCTTTAAAAGCCTGTGGAAGCAGCTGTAGAGAGATATATTGATTAAGAGAACCACCAAGTCCTCATCCACATCTTACAAGTAAATAGGGAAAAGTGCATTGCTAAATCTGTACTCTAATTATAGCTGGAAACAACTAAGGGAAAATAGCTATGTGGATAAATATTAAGCTGTGAATAGCAATACAACCAAGCAGGAGGAAGCCATAGATAACAGGATGGGTAATAGCCCTCCAGCAGACTGTAGGTAACATAGTAAAGTTGAGATATTTGTTCCTACAGTAACAGCAATTCAGACTTGATTTACTTAGTGAGACACAGACCTGTTTTCTTTACCCAGATCATACAACCTGGGTATAATTCAGTATACCTGCATCCTCCCTTTGAATAGGCACTGTGTGGATATAACTAGCAGAACACATTTTTGGTGGAGAAACACTCTTCCTATCCTTCTTTAGATAAGGCTCTTACCTCAAGTGATGAAGCTTTATATGCATTACAGATCAATTAATGTCAAAGATCAGTGGCTGAAAATTTGTCCTATGTTCTCTCCCCCAATATTCTTCTGACTGAACTCTAGAAAACATTTTTAAAATTATAACCCAACTCCTTTTTATATCCTAAAGATATTGTCCTTCTTCCACAGAAAATCTTCTTTGGACAGCAGTTCAGTGGTACACATAATACATCAGATGAGAAGCTCGATGTATATCAGCAGCAGACCTAAGAGACTGAGACTATGGATCCATCAGGAAGGTACATAATGTGAGATTGCTTGTACGTGCTGTTCCTCTGCTTCATGGAGAAGCTCTGTTCTTGTGACACTTCAGGGGATTAAGCTGACGAGTGTGCTATGCAACCAGGAACTAATGTTGTTTAAAACAGCCCTTTTTAAACTTTTTTTTCCTTTTTTTTTCCCTCCAGGCTGATTACCTCTCATCCAAAGTTCAAGCTCTTGTTGTCTCTTTAAATGGAATTTGAAAAAATAGCACATGTATCAACCTGAGTCATGTCTGTAGGGAATGGGAGAAGTGACAAGGGGGCTGTTTGTTTCCAGGCTGAAATACAACAGCCAACACATCTCCCCTCTTACTGCTCAACTATTTTTTGTTATCCTAGGAGACTGGCATCCTGTCTGATCAGAGCAGGAGAACTGATCTGGGTCTCATACTCAGGGCTCTTCTTCTTTGGTGGCCTTGGGCAGGTCATTTCAGCTGTAGTTCCTCTTGGGACTGCTCCAAGCCATCTTCACCCAGTTCTCAGTTAAGAAAACCAAGAGAAAACACAACCTCTTGGAAAACAGTGTTCCTATTGATTTTCTTCAGATGACTACACTGCTGTCCTCAGATGAACATACCCAGTGTATCAGTTGATAATACAACTTTTCATTTGGTCACTAACGCAAGGCTGGATTTTCACCATAGTCACAAAGAGGTAGAGCTCAGCCTTATCTGCTCTGCTGTGTAACCAGTGAGCACAGTTACTTTCAAAACTTTTAACTCTGAACTTTCATGAGCTTCTAAAGCAAAAACTTCTTGTTCTGGAACTGCTGCTTCTCATGCAGAAGAAAAGATCCCCACTCTTTTGAAAATGTGCTGCATGTGGCATTTGGTGTAGTTATGGTTCTACAATAGAAGGAGAGTTGAATTACTTAAGAGAGAGACTTCCCGACCTGGCTTGAAATAATGAAAATAATCATTGCCTGGGTGTCTGAGGGAAGAGCAAAGACCAAGTGATCTTCTTTTAAAATAATGGAAGCAAGGAACTACCTTTTTTCTCAATTGCTCTAAGGAAGACAACAGACAATACAAAGTGACAAGTATATTGGCATAAATTGTGAGAAAATATGTTGATAGATCATTTTTACCTCTAGTCTTAATCCACAGATAAAGCAAACCCAGCCTATTTGAGACACCAATATTGCTTGAGTTGATGTGCTACTTACTTTCAGAGCTTGAGGTCAGTGAAACAGTTAATAAAGTTGCAAGATCTGTTGTTGCACTGGAATGGGGACAATTGGCACCTCCCTTTGAACTATTGATGCTGGGTTCTGGGCAGCAGCTGGCAGGTTCCCTATGCCACCTCCCTGGCTAAACATTGAGAACCTCATCTGTAGAAGACGCCAGCCTGCCTGGGTACAACTTGTCCATAGATCTTAAAAGTGTGAGAGGATAGCACTGCCACCCAGCAACAGGAGGAGCTTGCTTGAGCTCTGCCCGTTGTACTAATGGCTTTCCAACTTGGGTGCTGTGATTCCTGCTATGCACAGGGAGAAGACACATGTGAGCCCCAGGTCACTCCAAATCCTGATCTGTGCAGGGCTTCTCAGCAGGAAGCACAACACTGAACCCTGGCCCCCAAAAACAGAAGTGTTTAACAGCCAACAATTTCTGTCACAGGATGGCAGATTTGGGAATGGTTTGCATTGAGACAGGTACATGTTACTTGGCTTGGGGAGGCTGGGAGAGTCAGACTTGCTCTTTCTATACGTAGGTAGGGACACCGTGACAGCAACCATTTGCTTCGACTGCCCTCCCCTCCCCCAAAGCAATTATCAAATTTCTGAGTCTCTGGCACAGAGAGGAGCAAGAGAGCAGATCTCTGCTGTTGTGTCACCCCAAGGTCAGGTACCCCAGACAGGGGACTGTGCCCACCGTCTTGCTGGAATCGACTGAATGGCAAGTCCTTCCCATTCTCAGCCTCAGAAAGAGTGCTTTTGAATTTTAAATACTGTAAGAGTCAGTTGTTTTTCCCCATCAAATTGCCATTTTATGGGACAGTCTGAAGCTTAAATACAATGAACTTTATTGCCAATCTGACATTTATCTGCAATGTATATTTACTGCCTGTAGAGCGAGGGCGAGTGGTATATTTTCTGCTCTGTCAAACAGGGAAAAGATACAGCAGGACTCTCCCCATTACCTCTACTAAAAAGAGTCAGATTTATTTGTCTTGACTTGAGAGAGTTGTTTTCACTGCATGTCTCCGTACTTTTACAAGCTGTGTGAGATCTACCTTATTCTTAATAAGGTATAAATACATCCTTCCTCCTTGACTGTAATACCCTGATACAGGGGGGAAGTGCTGAAAGAGGAGGATGTTTGTTATATTACAAGCTTTTTACAATATCAGCCTAATGAGATAATGTATTTATTTATTATAACAATAAACACAGCTGTAAAATGGACCATAAAAAATAATAGATGACGCACACATTTCTATACCCAACATGTCAGCTGTAATTGGGGAATAAATTAAATGATCCATCTGCTTGCCATCTTCTACACTTTTTTCCCTAGTATCCTTAATATTTAAATACAGTCAGCATTATTTATATTAATTACTCTCTAACAACAGCAACGACAAAAACTCCACAAGGAAATTGATTGGCCTTGTAAAATAATTCCCCAGCTACATCACATATACACACTATATTCTTTTCCTTACACTTAAATTTAATGAGTATGATGGACTTGCTTTTCTTTATTAATAGTTTTCACTTTATCATGCCAATACTATTGAGTCTTCTTTTTATTAGTGTCTTGGAGACACTGCTAGCAAGGATACATCATATAAGAGGTTGAGAGACAGTTCAATACATTAAGCTGGGAAAGAAAGCTTCATCTCCTTTCCAAGAGCAACAGCTTCAAGAATACAGAACTCTGATACCAACTCCTAAAACTGGAATATCAGCTGAACATCCCAATGAATGTGAACTGTTGGGGGTAACAGACATTATACAAGGAAATGATGCAATTTCCTTTCTTGAATGTGTGTAAATATATACAGGCAAATACTGGCATCTACATAAACATGACAGGAGAGAGAAACTGATACACAGCAGGATACCGGCTTGGATGCAAAGAGAACCTGAATTTCTCAGATGTCCTTGCCCAGTGTTAGACTCATTGAGGACCAGTGCCATTGCTTTGGGAAACCTTAATTGATCAGTGACAAGTTAAGTAATTGCCATCAAGTCTCTTCATTCTTTAGACTGTATATCAAATCTGGAATCAGTGTAATATTACTTCAGGAGCTCACTAAGAGAAGGAGGTACAATGATGAAAAAAACTGTTTTGGAAATTTCTTTCTATTTTTGATCTAAGTTTAAAGAATTCATATCTGGTGCAGAAATTCCTTTTTTCATAACCTAATCTGTGTGTAAGATTTATTTTAACTTATTTTTAAATAATTACAGTAGATTAAAAAATCTTGAAACATTGGGTTTCTATGCTCTAGAAAATCCAGCTTTAAATGTTTCTGTATAACTGTTCATTATAAAAGACTAAATAGGAAAGAATATTTAAAAGGACTATGTTTTCCCACTGTCTGGATGCTGAATTGGGTCCGCACTTCCTGTTCTACCCATCTTTTTTTTTTTAAGTATTTCAGCCTAACAACATTGGAAACTTCATTAGTACTTTAGTCCTCCTATCATCATTGAAGACTTCCAAAAATATAAATATTTACTGTGAGTATAATAATACAACAATATACAAATCATTCAAACCATTTAATTAAAGGAATTTATACATAAATATGTTTGCAACTGAAACTCATGCCAGTAATTTTTTAGACAATCAAATTTTGCATAATTTGTATGGAATTTGGTCAATTATGCCTCCCTCAAGATAAGCTCTAAAGTTAAGATTTTAAAATTCCCCACAGTCAGTAAGGATACCCAGGTAAAATTGTACAGATGTCCACTAACATAAAACCAGCTTTTTTTTGAACCATTCACATTTCTTCCTCTAACTTCCAAATACCTTCAGCTCACACCTTCTGCAGGTAAAAAATTAATGTTGCATGTTATGTTTAATGGACCCTTTTAAAATGTGCTCCCCATTGTCTTCCATCAGATCTCTGTGTCTTCCGACAGGTTGTATGCTTCTATCCAGTTGAAAGTTAAATAGTGGAATGCATGGGGTATTTTGAGGTTAGGGCTGTTCTCCTTGGTGGGCTATTTGGAAGCTTTTTTTGGCAGAAAATCTTTCAGAAAAATCTCTCAAACAGACGAGAACAGATATGCTTCAGCCTTCCCTGAAAGGGTTTGAAATGCAATGCACAGAAGGTGCATCTGCAGCGAGCAGAGCTTTAGCTGGCAACAATAACATCTCAGTGATGGGAATTCTGCTTACAAGCTGTTTTGTCTAAATAAAAGAAGATGGTCAGGCAGTTATATTTCAAAACCAGTCAACAGATTTTCCATCTACTTTCAATTATTATTCTTCTCTCATCCTTCTCTCCCAGAGTACATGAAGTAACCTACTGCAGACACCCTGCACAAGTATCTCACTGATTCTAAAGGGCAAAGCTACTTTTTCTAGTTAGCAATTAAAAAGGTTTTGGTGCCTGTGGTGGCTGGTTATTGAGGTTATTGCTAGTTAGTGCTATTATGGGATTCCACTTTCTCTATTTTCTATTATTATTACAAAGGGTTCAAGAACAAAACACCACTCAGGATGAGACAGGAAATCTGAATAATAGGCATTATACTATTTTCTGAAAAAGAAAAAGCAATATGAGTTCTGGGAGCAGCTTAGTGTGCCATTTTTATCAAAAATAATGAAAGGGATATCTCAGTTTCTGTTCTGCGCCCATCATTTCACCAGCTGCAATAATAGCCCACAATTCTTGGAGTGTTTTACTTTGGGATTAGCATGTTGCAGGACTTCTCTAAACAAATTCATCTCTGGTTTAATTGCCCAGAGAGCTAGAGAATTGTCCCAGGAGGGAATTTTATGGATCCTTCATTTGTAGGGTTTTTTTCCAGCAGTTTTTCTTGGAGGATTTTTCAGCTAGAAACTAGCACAGATAAAGTACCTTTTATTAATAGCGCTCCAGATCCTTGCAAGACAAGACTCATGTCATAGGTTAGAGAAAGAAAAAAGTCTCCTCCCTGCACTTCACTTATTTTCTACTAACTGTGCCCATTCAAGACTTTTCCCCAGTCTCCTGTAAGGTGAAAACTGTCCTTAAAATGGGCAGGTCAGTGCATTCCGGTCCATTAACTGTATTACACCAGCAAGTTAGTCTTTCTCAAGTCAAGTGGCCTTGCTTAAGAAAAGCTCTGCAAACATAACAATCTGGAGCAATCTGACACTACTTACCTGTAATTAGCTAATAGTACCACTGAGCAAACTTAGGAAGATTTCTCTCATCCTCCAATACCTATTTTTGGCTGCAGATATATCTTGGTTCTCATGATTTGCAGACAGTTTTATTATTCATTGATATCTTTCCATAGACTTAATAAAGATTAAGATTCTAATTTGGGGAGTTGGGTTTGTTTCCTTTTCACATAGGTTAAGAATGAATATTGGATGCTGACAGACATCTTTGTTTTCAACATCTTTGAAACAGTCACTATGATTTATTCCAGTTGTGGTATAAATCACATTCATCACTTCCTTGATTCTCACTTAAAGAAACACTGGACTTGGGTTTTTTCCCAACACTCTTGCAGCATTATATACCTTGTTGTTGCCACCTGTATAATTAATACTGATCAATCTTCTTATCAAAAATCCTATGAAATAACGGCCATATGCAGCATTATTCTTCCACTAATGAAATGCATCTATATCTAGGGGTAGGGACATAATGGCTGTTTTAATTGTTCTGAGCAGATGCAGTAACATTTATGGACAGGAAGAAGAATTTTGTTGTACATAATTAGCCCTCAAGGAAGAACCTCAAAAATTTCACATCATATTCTGAATCTTACTCATAGTCAGAGGAAGAATTAGTCTACAACACTAACTTTTGTATATAGATATTTTGGAGTCTTTAATATCTGCAAGAATTCAGGATTCAATATTTCATACTTCTTCTGAATGATGTATTATCTCACTTAAAAACATCGACTGAGACACGAGGAGTTTCACCAGCTGTATAAATCACCACATCTCAGATACCACCTGAGTGCCACTGGGAGAAGTCTGAATGTTCAGCTAGTTCATCTCTGCTCCATGAGAAGTGATACAATGGGCTAAATGTTCTCCCTGTCATCAGTCCCGTTTCTGACTGATCTTACACAGTTTTGCAACGGAAGAGAGTCTGGAGAAAAGTGTAGAGGAGACCATTAGAAGGGTATCTGCATGAAGAGTGTGAAATAACTTTTCTCCATAATTAAATTGCTATCAGTGAATCCTTTATACGTGCCCAAAAGAACAAAAATGAGGAGGAAATGTCCGGGACTACAAGGAGTAAGGATATGTCTTCAATAGTGAAAATGAACAGGGTTTTTTTCAAGATGTGGAGTTTAAATGTTAGATAAAACCACCACTGTTGATTTCTAACAGTTTTGCCTTGTGTATGGAACGAAATATTTGTATTTTAACAACATTTTTAGTTGTGTTGTGTTATGAGCATGGTTCAGATTCTCTAACCTGAACTCTCTTACGGGGCTCTTACTGTCTATTGTACCAGTCATCACAGTCCAGATATTTTTTTCACCAACTTCCCTTTTGTTTTAATATTATTAAATTCAGATATGATTTTGTTTAAAGGCTGTGAAATGCAGAATTTTCTAAATATATAATTGTTATTGATAAAAACAGACATCGGCAAGTGGATAGATAAATGTTTAACTAACTTGAAAGGCACCCATGTTAAATCAAAATTCCCAGGGCTCTTGGAAAACCTTACTCAAGAAGCACAGAATGCAGCCATGCCAGAGAATTTCACCATCCAAGATTCAGACATGTCACAGCAGGCGATTAAACTGGCTTATGCAAATTAAGTGACAAGGAGAACAAAGCCAGCATCATTGTGTGAGATTTACAGCAACTTTAGCTGTGTCTAAGCTTCTGTTGGTTAGAGAGAGCTGTTGGTAGTCATAATACCCCATATGGAGGCAGTCTGAGCAAGTAAACTAAGTTCACAGATAGGATTGCTGAACTTAAGGAGTGTTTTTCCAGATGGACACAGCTGTTAGGCCCATTCTTCCTCATTAGAGTCAACAGGTGCAGGTACATTCATACATTATCGTGTTATATGTTTCTGCATAACCCCTCTCCAGCCATGTATGTCATGAATTCCTTGCTTAATCCATGGACTGGCACATCTATACGTGCGAGTATCTGGATTGTCTGTTGGGTGAGCTAGAAGATGCCAGGTGCAAAACTGGAAAAATGCAAGGACAAGGTGTTAAACAGGAATTAAACAGGGGCCTTGCAAACTCTTTATATCAAGATTTGTATCAGCCTTGTTGGTAACAGCCTAATAATAGCCTTTCTAGATTAAGTTTAGTGTACACTTGTGGGGACCATGTCTAGCCACAGCCATTTGCGTAGAGGATCTTTAAGCCATTCAACTCTCCATGCCACCAGAGATGAAGGGTGAATTTATTTATTCCTGCCCAGTGTAAGAAGCAATCTATTGCATATTTCTTTTACCCTAAACAGAATTTATTTTAGCAACAGGGTGGGAGACTGGATGGTGAGTGTGTGCAACTTCCTTTGGTAAATATTCATCACAGAGAATTTTTCTATCTCATAAAAGTAGTAACTGATGATTTTTTTTTTAACTGGGGTCAACCAAACAGCGCTCTGAAAAATTTATGCATGACTGCTGCTTCTTGTTGTTGTTGTTAATTTCTTATACATGGGTTTTTAATTTTTACTTTTGTGTTTCTTAGATTTCTTTGAATCCAAAACGAGAACATCTGCTGTGTTACCAATGCCAATTTGACTTACAGAGGGGGATGAATGTCAGCATGTGATGAACTTTCATTTATAGCCTAATAGATCTCTATTCCAGAGAGTTTAGCAGTTGAAGCTTACATTCAGAACTGAAAACCTGTGCTTTACAAGTCAATGAAGCATTTTCAGTGGGTAATACTATCAGGCAGAAGTGTCTGAATAGTGGCCTATCAGAGTTGAGTGTAGTGAAGACAAAACACATGTAAGGTAGCTGCAAAGATAATAAAATCAATCCATCAATGGCCTAATATAAAGTGCTTTGGCCATTGTGACAGACAAGAACTTGGAGAAAAATATGAAGTCCAACAAAATGGCTTTGCCACCTGCTCCTCAGTAATATCAACGGGTGACCACAAGGATCCTCCAAAATGGGAGGAGAAACCCAGGAGAACTCAGGAGAAAGTGAGAACTTGGGACACAGTGAGAAGATATGTTCTTGAAAATGTAACAATAAATCAGAGTGGAGGCAGTATCAGGCAGACAGAGGTCAGATGCTGGGCCATGGACATGACTCATGCCTACGGAATAAAAGGTAGAAAGCAAACAATGCCTGGGAATGATGGTACATGAGTTAGCCGCTCTAAACAAAATGTGTTGGACAAAATTACATCTTTCAAAGGCTTTAGAAAAAAAGGCCTCAAAAACTGAGGTGCAAGGTCAGAACACATTTAGCCAGAAGAAACTATCGTCAGGCACTTCAAAGTATTTCATGCTACTGAGTGCTAGGCAATACCACTAACTTCTATTTCAGACTTAGAAATAAGAACAGAAATTAATTTCAACCTCGTAAGTGAAACGAAGTACCATGCATTAGAGAGATGCAAAAATCACCAGTTGAATGGTTGGGGCTGTAGAAATTCTGTAGTGATGGGTCAAAACCCTGGGATAATATACCCAAGGGGCCCAGAAGCATTGGACTGTTCTGTACATGGGTTTCACTATTTTTAGTGAGTATCCCCAACCCCCTATCCCCGAAAATATCTCCCACCGTCAGAAAGGACAGCACGATCAAGGCTTAGAAAACCCTCTAGGTTCAGCTGTGTGATTCTGCACGCTAGAAAAGTATCACAGTACATATTCTGAGCCATAATTTTCACTGTTCCTGTACTAGCATCTCCACAAGCACAAACTGTGATGTTTGTCTCTCCCCAGGGAAAATTGTTTTGTCCACACTTCTTGGTTGGAGTCCACTGGGGTCACTGTAGCTGAAAATTCCAGGGAGGTACCAATGTCTGTCTCAGCCTGAGCCACACATCCCAATTCCCCACAACAGCAGAAGGGAAGGTGTGGCTTCGATTACTACTGCTTTATTTGTGTCATTGTCACTATCCAAGACCCTACTCAGGTGATGATTTAACCTCCATTGCAATTAGGTTAAAAATATTATTCCAATTACCATGCTGATTTCTCTTTGATGACCTGTTCACTCAGTGATTCAAAAGGTCTCTGCTAATAGGAGGACACTCTACCTTGCACAGCATTAATAAACCTTTCATCAGTATATTTCAGATTCATTGTGGTTACAAGCAAAGTTGTTTGAACTCATGTTGTGCTGTTTGATGTATCTTTTAAGGATGTTCTCAGCATAAAGAGATCAGAACTGGGACAGACTCCTGAAAGATGCAGCTACAAACCCTAGTTTCATACTATCTCCTGAATCTTTAAGGATGTTGATTAAGGCTGGAAGCAGAATATCAGTTCTAATATTCCTCCGAAGGTTTCAGATCCAACTTCCAACTTTGCAGCATGGTCTGTCTGATCATCCCAGCTTAGAAAAAAGCAGAGATATAAGATATGAACATGCCCAGAATGTGATGCTGGCTATGTATAGGAAAAAAATAATCTAGAAGTGACAATTTTCTAGCATTTCATTTGATAGATATCTTCTCGTATCTTCTTCTTGTACTGAGAATTCTCTTTTATTAGGTGATAACTTTTAAATTTTATCTTTAAATGTGAATGTAAAGTAATCTAACATGACTGATGGATTAGGTCTTCATCATTTAGCAGGAGACTGATTACTGAGGAGAATCAAATCACTAATGTGATTAGGCATTAACTCCATGTCCAAGTCCCTGAGAAAAGCAAAGCAATCCTTCCCTGTTTAGAACTTCTTACCTACAAAAATGTGTAAAGAAACTGCCCAAACCCAACCCGTGCCCAGAAAAAAAGTTGCACTGGAAATAATTCTGTCATTTTCACAGTCATGGGAATAAATCCATGGCCTAAGACAGATGGAAGTGTTTGTTTTCCTGCATTTAGTAAAAATTTACTGAGCACACCATCAGAAAGAGAGCACAAATCATGATGTCATTTTGATGTAGATTGAGGCTTTCTGCAACACCAGTCTCTCATCACAAACACTAATGATCCATTCCTTTATCTATTCAATTCTTATTCAAGGTAATTTTAGCACCAGAACTGAGCATTTGAAGTTCTGATCAGATAGAACTTTTATGGTGTGCTTACATCCCCCTGCTTTGGCAGTGGGTGTGTGACATATTTATCCCGGATAATTGCCCTGCTTTTCTTCTTTTTACAATGCCTTTGTGCAGATATCAATCTCTGATTTCTTTTCTGTGCTGTATACCTCATACTATCTAGATAAAACCAAAATCCTCTTTTACCTGTCAGTAAGTACCCATTGTTGAGAGATGAAGAGCCAGCTGTGTTTTTTGGGAGCAGAATGCATCTCAGTGGTGAATGGAGTGTCTGAGGAGCAATAGGGAATGTTACCACTATTTATTATTGTTATTTTTTATTACATCTCTATTTTATATATTATATCTATAACTACGTATTTATTATTATCTTTCTATAATCAGCATACTTGTTATAATTTCTTTATAAGGTAGCTGTTAAGCTCAACTTCAGATGCAGACAGAAACTTCCTGACGAAAGGAATGTTAAGTAAAAAAATAGCTGAATCTCATTGGGTATCTGGGATAAGGCTATTGCATAAAACTAGTCTCAAGAAAGTGACCTGGGAGTTCTGGGAACAAACCACCTTGCAAAGCCCCCAGAGGCACTGTCTGCCAAGGAGCTACCTTGGGGGTGGCATTGTGAAAGAAATGGGAGCCCTGAAGGACTCACATGGCTCCTCTCACCCCCCATTTCTCCATTGGACAAAAATACTGGAGTGAGAGCAGGTATAAGCAGGAGTACTTTTGACCTTAAACCTTGGACTTCAAGAGCATTTCCCATTTGGAGCAAAAATTTTGCCAAAGGCTTAATGTATAAATTGATCTTGACAGAACTCAAGCCTCTGCTTAACTAATAGTGTGAAAATGTCCCTAGTGACTGCTGCATGTAACTTCTTGAAAAATTCTGAATTCACGGAAGAACTAATGGAAATGAGAGCAGAGAAATACAATCAGATTTGTACAACCAAACTAATTTATGATTTTATGGTTTTTACATTTTTACACAAGTGACCAGAGACAGATGAAAAAAAGGGAAAGTTCACTGAACTCTGCTGTTGAAATTTTACTTTTCTAACTGATGACCAAATACGTTCAAGCAGCTGATAAGATGCTCATTTCATTACACCCGACATAATAGTCTTCCACTGATTATCAAAACATATGCTGAAGTCGCAGCATTTTACCTTCTGTCTTCAGAAAGCTGATGACCCCCTTGGGAAGCATTTCACCACCCTTCGGCCTCACTCGGGCTGTGGAAGGGAAATGAAACTGTACTGTAACACTCCCTTGCTGGAAAGACTAACCCTCTATGGACTATTTGAAAGCAGGGACAACCCTGGCACTGTTACAGGTGTACTCAGGCATTTTGTGAGGACTGGGAGTGACAGTGATTGCTATCAACAGTGTTTGTCTGGCATTTTACTTGTTGGTCACTGCCTTTTATTTGTTTGTAAGGCATTTGTGTTACTCTTATTCACAGTCTTTAAGAGAACCTACACAGGCTGGCTGGATCCCTGTTAAGGACTAGCTAAGCTCTCTGCCTGAGGTCAACTCTCAATCCCATCCCTAAAGCAAAGTCACCTCTTCCACAGTAGATGTTCTTCTGTCCTGGAGTCTTTAAAGTTTTCCCTTGACAAAGGCGCTCAGCCCTCAACAAACACCAGCAGCTTTCTGACCACGTGGTATGAGACTATGAAAAAAAGAACCATAACAAGCTGCCTGCAGCAGCAGGAGCACCAAGGGAAATGGGTTTGGCCGTGGTAACCAGGGTGAAGACACCAAATCATCAACCAGCAGCTGTATTGGAGCTGCATGCAGCAGTACGTGGCCACAGAGAGCAGGCAGTACAAAACTGCCTTTCACCCTACACTAGGAACACTTCTCTGGGAAAGCACTGGGTATTTTTCCCCATCCCTGGAAACATTCAGGGTCAGGTTGGATGGGGCTCTGAGCAACCTGATGTAGTTGAAGATGTCCCTGCTCATTGCAGGGGATTGTAATAGACGACCTCTAAAGTCCCCTTCCAACCCAAACTATTATATAACTCTATGATTTTGCTGAATGACTATTTCTACAGCCAGGTACATGCAAGACATTTTCCCAGACATGCAAAATACCTTCAGGGTTTTTCTACTCCAAGGAACATGGCATGTCTCTTGGAAGCAATACTTCTTCATGTTGGTTAATCTTGCTCAGTAGCTTGTTTATGCCTTCACGATATGCTCACTGTCTGCTTGCAGAAGTTTTGTGGCTCTCTGTAATCTCTATCACAATTTCTCTTTTCCAAAGGCTGTTTATTATTCCTTAAATTTTGAATTTAACTTTCCTGCACCTGGGACATTGCTCTTCCTCTGCTTCCCCAGGAGTGCTCAAGCCCCAAAAGCTCTTCAGAATAACCTTCCTGTCACCAAACTGGTGGCTTTGCTTACTGAGACTCAGATGTTTGCTGCACTTTTTCACCATCAACATCTTAAGTTTCAACACCCCCACCAGCTCTCTTATGGACTAATTTAAATTTATTTTTGTGTTTTGCTACTGTCTTAAATTTCTTACTCTTATTGAATCCTCTCCTCTCTCTTTACTTTGTTCAAATGCCTATTATTAAGCTACTGGATTCCTTCTTTCCTTACACACCAGCTCCCATTCATCTCATTCTCCAGAAGTTAGACTGTTGTTATTCACATTGGGTTCCTCCTTTTAGCCTGTGGCCAGCACCTCAGCTGTACCAAAATCTCTCTTTCACTTTTCTTCCAGGTATCTTGAATATTCACTCATCTTTCAGCAGTGATGCAAAGGTTTTGTCTCCATAGAGTCTTCACATCTGTGACAGGATTCACCACTGGTTTCCCATTAACTTCATATTAACCCAAATAGCTTTTGGGTTTAATGATTCTACATTACATGTTTCCTGAAAATCATTTGTCCTCAAAATTTTCAACATGATTACAAGCCTTACTTCTTGTAGCATTTATAGCTGGGACAAATGCATTCCTTACATTCCTTCCTACCAAAAACAAATTATCACAGCTGCTTCATTTTTCTACCAACCACCACAGCAAGACTTCAATTTACCAAGCTTCTGCTGTGCCTCTGCTCCAAGCTATTCACTTGCATTTCCCAGCATTACTGCCCTGAGTGCTGTACATTGATGCAGCCAGCGAGAGTTCCCAGCAAAGAGAGGGAGCCATCAAACCCCCATGTCCCTACATGCACAGCCCTGTGCAAAGGAGGACGTGACACGATTCAGCTTTCTGCAGGGAAGCAACAGAGGACCAGCAGGACTCTGGTCAGCAGCTAGGCAACATGCCACTAAGGCAAGGAGGGAATCTTTTAATGAGATTAGCACTCAGAGGGAAGAAGAGGCAAGAAAGTACTAGGCTTACAGAGAAATCCCTGTACCAGGAAAAACATTCACTGGTTTTTATGTGAATGTTGCTGAGGATAACAAAAAGTACAAGAGAGCAGTGTTTTGCAGGTGAACAGGCTAGATTTAGACCAACACAAAGCACAATCAATCAATTTTTTGTGCTAGCAGCAGTGCTCGAAAAGTGCAGAGCGTAACTGAACTTATTTTGCTTGTTTTATAGACTTTTAACAGGCTTTTCAAAGCATCTGGCAGAAAGGAATATGGCAAATTTTAACGCTATTCATCATTCTTAAGGAACTGATCAAGCTTATAGCAAGCTGATGGGTGGGCCATGAGAGTGAGGGAGTTACTTCATCATAACACATTGCACACAATTGTTTTACCTCATTATCTTTTAAATATATACTAAGTAACTGGAATGTAGAAACATTACAACTGTAATTGGACCAAATATCTGAGACCACAAGGAACTTAGTTCCTAGGTCATGATAATTCTAGATCCACTAAAGGCAGTAGAGGTGATGTGAAGTCATGAGAAATAAAGATGAGCTCTCTCTGAATATTTGCAGTATTGAGTGTGGGATGCAAAGTCAATAATTTTGTTTTAAATCAAGAGATAATAGAAATCACTACACTGTATATTTTCTATAGCAAAACATAAGGAGGGGGAAATTCAGAATACCTGGACAATATGAAGCAGAAAACTAAGATTTTTTTTGAAGGAATAAAAGCATAGTGGAAGCACCTCTGCAGTTTCTATGGCATAAATGCACTAATTTGTGCTATGTAAAGCTGATAGAAATAGGCTACCAGATGCTACAGCTAATATAAAAGTATGGAAAAATCTGACCTAATGTTGTTTTGTACCTACACTGCACTCTGCTTTGCTGTAAATGAGAACACAAGACACCAAGCAAATGGAAAATGGAGGACAATATTTTAGGTTGGAGTATATTACCTATACTCTGACAAAATGCCTGCTCCCATTGAGATGCCCCATTTTGTAACTTAGATGCCCATTAATATGCACTGAAAATGTAAAAAAAGGGAAGTGTAAAAAGTGACAAAGTACTTACAGAGAAGCACAAGGAGTATTTCTGGATAATAAACACACTTTTTACCAGCCAGAGGACAGTATAGCAAGGGCTGATGACAAGAAGTTTACAGTCAGCTTGGTTGAAGCTAGAAGATAGACATTAGGTGAAGATCTGGTAATTCTAGGAAAATCAAGTTCCTAACCGGTTTGTATTTCATAAAGTTTTTCAAAATAAAACCAGCCCTTGACTGAAAATTAATTTGGAATCAAGTGTCTTACTGGTTTCAGTATAGCAATAAGCAGGTGAAACTGCAACAGGAGCCATGCTGAATCCAATTCACAAAATCACAAGAGCAAGGTTAAAAGAGATCTCTATTTTCTTACTGAAATATTTCAGGCCACCCAATTATCTAGCCCTGAGTCCAATAAATTGTATTTGACTAAAGCATTCTTTGTCTTAGATTAAATCTTGTCTGCTATAAGAGCTTTCAGACTTTGCTGTAAAATCTGAAGAGATTTTGTCTCTATCCTTTTTCTTGTACTTTGGTCCAGTAGTTAATCACCATTATCATGTATTCTGAAAAGCTTTTTTTGAGTCTTAATTCAGCTTTAACCTTTGCTTCTTGTTGCGCTTCTCTCCTCCAGGCAAAAGAGGTTCTTAATATCCCATTTTTTTTTCTTTTTGTGAATACAGTTTATAAAAAGCAAAACCAGATTTCCACCTACTCACAAACAAGTGCACGTGAGTAGAATCTTGCCCAAAGTCATGCAGCACTCAAATTTTTCTGATCTTTTTTAGAAAACAATTCACTGCAGATCTCCAAATGGAGCTGATGATGTACTCATCAAAGCTTTCAGTATCTGTAACCATCTTGTCTAAATAAAAAATGCTTTGCATTCTCCAAATTTTTCTACAAACTTTTGAATCTTGGTTGTTGCTTGACTTTTGTCTGTGGTGATGAAGAGGCCTCCTTGTAGTCAGACTTCTCATCCTCTTGCAAGCATTTTTGTTTATGCCACCTAAAAAGAAAATGTTAGACTTTATTCCCCACTTCTTTCACTGCATGCTGACTTCCTATCAGACAATCTTTAAGACCCTAAAATTTAGCAGAAATCTACTTTATTTGTGGGCAATTAAATTCCTGTCTTTTCAGTATTTATTGCCTGAAAACCTAGTATAGCCCTTCCACCACTGTTCCTGGGAGCCATATGAGGTTAGCTGAGCAGGCCAATAACCTTAGCTGCTACTTCATTTCATCTACCAGTTTGCCACATTTGGGATTTTTTATTTTGTTGTGCTTTGGTTTGGTTTTCAGTATCAGTCCAGCATTATCACTGTCTTTCCCTTCTGCAGTTTCCCTAGCCAACTAAAGATAAAATCAGGTAGACAGATGCTCCTTTGCTATAATTTTTTTCTGGGTTTTTGTCTTTTTTTTTTTTTTTTAACTCTTAGACTGTTATCAGACAGAAAATATTCTCTGCAAGAAATTGCCTAACATCCTCATTTTATTCATGCATTGAAAATTCTTCATCTTTGTGTGATAAGTTCATCACCTTTATTTTTCCAGCTACTGGACAAAAGTAGTCTGTAAAAAAATTTGGCTTTCTCTGTACCAAAAAGAGTTTCACTATCTCTCTCTACCAATAAAAGTATTATCTTTTGCAGGATTTGGGTTCCTAATATAACTGACAAGGTAGAAGTCTGTATGACTTCAGGCATGGATTTTTCTCTAATGTTTGTAGCCTCCTGTTATTTTTTTTCTGCACATCACAATTTCCCAGGGTTATTGATTGCCATCTGTTTCCCTTTTTCAATGTTAACTATAAATTTCTTTGACAAAAAAAATTAACTGCCTCCCTTGCACATTAAACTAGAATCAGGTTTTAGCCAAAGTCATTGTTTTTCCTGATTTGTCGATTCCTAAAATTAAAAAAGCTCTCAATTTTCCTTCTCATTCTTCTTTTTATTCCTTCCTCTTCAAATGGTTCAGCTAATGATTTTCCTATCACTCAGTGAAGCTGTGCTTTCTTTGCAGCAGTGAGTATCTGTGTCTTTTTGCAAGTGTAATTGCTGATTCTACCTTCTTTTTGCTCGTGTGGGTGTAAAGGAGTCGAGTATTGGTCTCCAGCCAAACACCAGCTTCCAGCCCAGTGACTATTTCACCTCCATCCATTGCTGTTAAGCCCACAATAAAATAATTTGGTTCCTTGCAATAGTTCTAATATTAGAAAATGGTTCTGACTCTTTTATCAAGTGATGTCACAGCATGGTGTCAGGGCTGCCCTGTGCATCTCCCAGGTGCAGCCACAGAGTTTCCACCCAAACACAAGATTGTGTCTTTCTGCTGTGTGGATCCCACAGGTTTGACTTACACGGGGGCTAACCTGCGATTTCTTAGTATGGGATTTGGATAGGGGGGTGGAAAGCATCTGGGAAGCATTTATTTGTGTCTTCATGCTGTAGCAAGAGGTCATTACCAAAAATTCAGTAAATACAAAAAAGCAATATTAAAAAAATAATGTGTGAACATCAAAAGATACATGCTGGTTCCATTCTGCTTGCTGATAAAAGCACTGTTTGGTATTAATCTTTCACTGTCATTTCCAATTGACAACTGAAAACCAAGCTGCACCTTATCATCTGCTCAGTTTTCATAATTTAGTTGATTTTCTTCTATCACTTTAGTTATGATTCACTTTGATCAAATTCCAATAAAATCAAACTATGCAAGTAAGAATTACACAGGAGTTTGGATTTGTTTTTAATTTTTCACTAAAATCTTCAATCAACACTTTTTAAATATCTTTCCTAAAAGATGTGAAGAATACTTTTTCTAATAAATTCAAATAACATCAATTGATCTCCACATATTGACGTCACCAATTTGCCCAGGAATGCCATGGATGACATCTTTGTCCATGAAGAATCATTAGTTTCTTGAATGCATTCATTATTCAAAACCACTTGCTAGTATTTTCTGCAAATAATTCCATCTCTGGATTTTGGGGGGGGGGGGGGGTGTCTTCTTTACTCACTTAACATTAAATGTCCTTCCTGTCTTTGATAAGAAACTTCCATTGATTTGAGAAGAGATTAATTCTCTCTTCTAAATACCTACTCTCAGACTAACGTCTGCACAGATTTTTCAACACTCAAAATGAGTTGTGAGTTAATCTGGGCTATCTCTTTTTAGGACTCCCACTGATTAACAAGAGAATAATTTTGTTTCATTAATCACTCAGCTCTTTGGGAAAACCAGAAAATCTCTTCCAGCATCACTCACACTTTGAGAATTAATTTTCCAAAATACTTTCTCTTTAATCACAGAGTCTATTCTCAAATAGACAATATTATAGTTGTATTACTTCAGAACTTTCAGTAGCTGAGAATTCAGTAGCTACATTTCTGACCTTTGGATAAAAATTACCTCTATCATGTACTATATTTTTCAAATTCTTTCCCTTGTATCATAAAGGAAATGTCAATATCGTTTCCACTTAGCTAATGGGTCATATTCTGTTCTGATTTATAAAAGAGCCTATGAAGTAACTTTGTTATTCAGTAGTTACACTTGAAATTGCAGCCAGCATAAGAGAAAACAAAATCAAGATAGGTGAACTTATTTGGAGAAAAGATTTATTGCACTTTGCCGTTCATTGATTTTCCACACTTACAGTTTTCATGAAATTGGTTATTTCTGCTTTTTAAAAATTCACCACAATACAGTAAGACTTTTTAAATTAAAAACAAACAAACAAACAAACAACATTTCTGTATGTGTTGTGTGGATGCAATTTAAATGAACAGACAGATGTTTACAAGTCATCAAACCTTACTACAGTTATTTTCTTCCTAGATTAATCACACAAAAAGAGTCAGAAGATGAATTTGTTTCTTGATTAATGTTTCTGGAGTTATACCAGTGTAAATTTTGCTCTCCTATCTCATTTGAAAATAAAAACTTCATAAATTTCTGCTGAATGCACACTGACTAAGCATGAGTTACAATAACTAAAATAGTCTAAACTTGTCATTTGAATTTCTCTAGTCTGTGAGGATGTTGTGCAGGGCCAGCTGCACAACTCTGGAGAAGCCTGAGAGTGCTCCCACTTCTACGAGCTGTGATTACCCTCTGGTTTTCTGTGGAGCAGATAAGAGAAGCGAAGTATCCTCCACGGGTTATGTCATGGTTAACCTTCACGCTGCACCGTCCCGCCTGTCCCATATAGGGCTGTATTTAATGGCAGATAGTCCTATAAATCTCATGTGAGAGGAAACATATGCATTTCAACTTGGTTCTTTCCTCACAATAGTCAAACTATTCTGATTTTGGTTCTTGTTTATTTTGGTGCTTGTGTATCTTTGGAAAAGCAGGAGGTTGATTGCTTTGTTTCATTTTCCACAAACTGGAAAAAAATGGGGATGGAGGAATACTGGGTCATATTAACCATATAGATTGAAAGTTTCCACTATGAAACATTCTCTTTGCACTTTAAAAAGTTGAAATTATTTGTTTTGGGGTTTTTTTTCAAGTAAAAGCTAAGGCAATTTTCATCCAGCGATTGTGAAGGTTTAGGGGACTGGGGGGGAGAGGGAAATATCTTTTGTTTCTTTTCCTTTAAAAATAGGAAAAGGAATAATTCTGGAAAGTTAAGAGCTATTTTTAACCACACCACTCCTGAATATAGGTGTGGAATTGCACCCAAGAAAGGGAGCAGTGTTGCTGAACTAGTGTTTTCCTTCAAAATTGAAGGAAGAATGTTACTTTTCAAGACTTTCTCAGTTGCAGCTGGAGGCTCTGGAGAGGACACACAGACATCTAGTGGAGAAAATGCAGATGCAGGAGGTCCAGAGGGTCAAAACTGTGATACCTCATGCACCCCCCCATGGTAGTTCCCCCCCCAGCCACCTCACACCCTTGCTGCTGTGTGGCTGAGAGCAAGTCCAAGACACAACCCAACGTCTGACCACACAGGGAAAGTGAATGCTGTGCCTGGAGATTGCTCTGTTTCCCGTTCCCCAGGGCTCATCCTTCCAATGCATGGACACATTGTGAGAACCCCCATGAAATCCCTTAATAAACCTCCCATAATTCAGAGGCTTATCATGACCTTTCAGAAGCTTTTGAAGTTCCCCTGTTACTGATTTTTCATATCAGAAGCCCAAATGAAGCTGCTCTTTTACAGATTTGACCCAAATCAGGTGGTTTCAAGCTTATAAGGCAATAATTACGCAAGAAGCAAAGTCAAATTAAGCTCAAGACTGCAGACATTTAAGTCCTGCTATAGAGTTTGGGAACCATTTAGATAAATTCAACAAGTCTGGAATAAAGGTGAGCTAGGACTCTAAGAAAGAATAGGTGTCACAGTATCATTTTTCATACTACTCCATCTTAGTTTCTGAAATATGAATTCAAAGCTAAACTGAAAAGGAAAAATGGGATTTTTCACAAAAGACTTCATCAATCAAAACTGAGTTGAAGACCTTCCTCTGCTTTATTCTCTTTCGTCTCAAAGCCTTATGAGTACTTAGTCCTAGCAAAACTTTTCATAACCTTGAACTTACTCCATAAGAAATAGAACCCTAGTAAAATACCCCAAACAAATTAAACGCAGCCAATTCTTTGACATGCAAAATGAATTTCAGTTTTGCCCTACTGTCGTCTTATGTTTCATTATTATTAAAAATGTCAGCAGTATTTTGCCTGCTGGGAACATATTTTTTTTCTTTTTTTTTCAATCTTATTCACAGTTCGTTACTCTATTTTACTGTTCTGAGCATCAGAGACTGACAAGCAGAGGGGGGATGAGGTCTTTCCAACAAACAGATGCTTTTTGCTGAATGTTTCTGTATGGGTGGGAGTCACAGGGGGGCTTGCAGTGAGATGCCACATCCAGTGACCTGCTTTGAATGAGATCTTGCCATATAATAAATATATATAAATACAAATGTGTCTAAATAGTTTGAATGCAGCATAGTTCCTTCTAAACCCACATATTGATCATTTGCAAAAGCCTAAATCCCAATTCCTTTCAAGTCCATGGGAGGTGCTCCACTTGACATTAGCAATAGAAATATGAAAGACAACTTTTTCCTGATGCTGGGGATCCAGACAGAGATGATCATGGCACAGAAATGGTGGGTCAGTCTTGTTTCTGGAAACAAAAAAAAAACTTATTTAGTCTTTATCTAGAAGTCATGGACATTTTCTTGGCTCTCAGAGGCCTATCTTTCTTTACTTTGTTTTTTCCTAATTTAAAGACTCAAGAAGAGAGTAATGCCTTTACACAAAGAGGAAAGTTGTCTTTATGCAACCTGTGACCAAAGAGGAAGAAATATTTACTTTGCTTTCCTAATCTCAACAAACTGCATCATTTGACACACAGAGACTTGTTTTATATGCTTTGTAACAAATCACATGGAATTTTCACTGTTCTCTGGGTCTACAAATATCCCTCCTAGGCTTCCATTTCTTGTATTCCAATATTAGGTGTTAAGGGACATGTATTATTTGATGTTTGTTTAAAAATTGTTTATTTAATGTCCTCACATGTTCTCACCTCACAGTCATTTACTAGAAAGCAAATACAAATGAGCATGAACAAAACAAAACTTCAGGGGTTGTATTCTAGTAAATATTTACTGTGAAAACAGTTGAACTGCTTACATTTCTTTAGAGTCAAACATCACCAGCTTGGATGTGCTATTCCACAATCCAGGCAATATCTATCTTAAGCAAAAAAGACCTTCAGCAGTGTCACACAACTAAGCCTCCAGATTAAGCCACCTGCTGTATCAGTTACAATCCCAAACTATGAAATGCAAATTCTTGTACCAGGAGCATGTTTCCTCATATCTCTGTGAATTATTGTATTGTAGGCAATGTTCATTCTAACACAATAAATCTCCACTGAGTTGAAATTTAATGCACTCCACTGCCTCGATGTGCTGTAGGTATAAATATCCTGGAGTCCTTGTGCTACACCTGCTGAAAACACAGTACTGGTGTTACACAGCTACAATACTAAGTAAGGTTTTAAAACAGAAATAACATCCCACATTAACTGTGGTGTGAACATTATAAAACATGAAGGACAAACTTCGTCTGTAACACCTCTTCATTGGCTACATATAATTAACTTGTTGTTTTCTGCACAAGGTGCCTCATCCAGCAGCTGTTGTGATATTTGTAAGTGTTAAACTAGGTGAAGGAAAGGAGCATGTTTTGGGCTCTGACTCAACAGAGCTTGGATCTGTTCCCAGCAGCTCCAGTATCTTGGTAGTCCAACCAGGTCAGTAAGAGCTGTCTCCTTGGCTGTCTCAGAGCCCACGACTTAAAGTTTACGTGATTTTTGTTCTTCCGCAGTGATTAAGGAACAGCCACATCCGTAGTCAGTGACAGAAACATCCCAGCTGGCCATCTTTTGTCTCATCAGACAAAAGAACCTTCTTAGAACCTGACAACTAGAATGGGGCTTAGGTCAAGTCTGAGTCAAGTCAACTCCACTTTGACCTAAAAGTGGATTTACTTCAGCCATTCTGCCACCATTCACCTGTGAATTCTACAGTGGTAGGATTAACAGAGGGAAACATAAGTCATGGAGAATTTCTTTGAACTTCTGTATGACTGGAAAAATTCTGAGACCTGAATTCTCAGAGTCTTCTGTTGTTCTGGCAAAATTGAATCAAGTGTGTCAATGGAAATAGTGAACCATATGAGTGGGATCCACCAGACAGTGTGATTCCTTAATTCCCTCAAATTCAGGAGCAGAATTCCCTTTTTATACTCATGAGGAGACTTGCACATGCAGCACAGAGTAGACCAAGAGCAATCAGTAGGTGATGTCAGCCTTGGGCCAAAGGATACCATCACCAGTATACTGGTGTACCAGTTCAGACAAAAAAGAAGCAAAAATTTGAGATAATGAAACTCATTTCACTGGTCACTAAACATATCCTAAGGGGATGAGAAAATCATGATAGGGGAGTCACTACATTTCTGCTCAAATAAAGGAGATTTTTAAAATTATGTTTTAACCTCACAGTTGAAATTTCCTGCATAACAAGTACCAGTGGGATTCCCCTGAGCTGACATTGAGAGGTGGCCCATTCAGTCATAGTCAAAACAGGATGATTCAGCTTTGTAGAGTCTGAATGTTAGAACTCCCTGCGCAGATGCAACCCACTGTAACAAAAGAGCCCTTTTTTCAGTAGATCTCATGTCAATTATGGAAGTGCTTTTACTATCAGGAAAAGAACTATTTTGGCTACACAAGCTGTATGTCCACTACTAGAACTTCACCACTATAAATATACTAAACCAGACCTTTTTAGGGAAGAGTGGTCCTCAGTGAGCCATTCATTGAGAGACAGACACTTCGGAGACAACTAATCCACAAAACTGATTAGTGAACACCAACACAATGAGTCTGTAGAGTTGTCTGTTTTCCATATCCGTTCATTACCTACATTAATTATATTATCCCTGATGTTGCAACTGAATATCAGAGGCAGAAAACACTCTGGAACAATTAAGTTTTATTTCCCCCTTAATTTGCCTGACTATAAAGAGGACAAATTCCTTTGTATCATAAGGAAATAGACACTGCACTTGGAATAGGATGTGAATTTATGTAGACGTGGGTTGAATGAGGCATGGTTTGGGGAGAAATCTGTGTTATGAAGGGTTGTTGTGAGGCAGTCCCTGGAATTTCCCGCATCTAAGAAATGTCTTTGGATGGGGTACAGTTTGGTCACACATATACTTGGCATAATAGAGCGGGTTGTTCTGCCTCATACAGACTTGTGCATAAACCAGCACTTTCACCCATTCCACCTCTCAATTTAACTGAATTTAAATGTGAGACTTAACATTATCTATTTAGAAACCGAGAATTAAGGGGGAATAAAAACTCCATTCAGGACACGAACTTAAATTGCCACAGGGTCCTTTCTGCTAAGCAAACAGCTTTTCTAGTAAACTGGAGCTGATGATTCAGCAATTGCTGGGAAATGGCCTTTCAGCAGGGAAAACTGTGATGGGAAGGTCGTTTGAGTGCTACCCATGAGTGTTACCCATGGGTAGCACCGAGTGGTAACTGTACTATTTTCTGTGGATCTGTGAGATGGTCCAACAAGCACAGTCAGCCTTCCTTAACCCAGGGAATGATTTCTGGTCTAGATCCTATTCTAAAGTCCTATGGTGAGAGGGGAAATCTTTCCTGCCCCACCTTTGATGCCAAAGTCTCTTTTTGGCAATCTGTCTCCACCCGGAGATGAACTCTTCCCCAGGCATTTTCCCTGGGGAATTCACAATTCCCTACAGCTCATTTTTGTCCCAGCTGTATCCTGCTTTGTCTGCAAATCAGACAAATTGGAGTTGTATAAACCCCATCACATATCTGTGTTCTATTAGATTAGAAGTAGACAGCCTTTAGCAAATTAAAGGAAACCTCAGACTTCTTCCTTTCGAACTCCAGAAATTTGGCAATGTGCCTCAGACCTTAAAATGACATGAGTAAGATGCATTACAAAGGAGAGAACCTGGAAGAAGAAATCAACTCCCTCCACCCTGCTGTTTATCAAGAACAGATCATATTTCCAGGTCTGGCACTGACATGATCTCCATGACAGAGGCAGTTTCAGCTCTCCAACACTCATGAAAATCCCTAAATCTATTCAGTTGAAGAAAACAAAGTCCTTAAAATCCATTCTTTAAAGCTCGGCATGTCTCATCTTTGACAGAAAAGTCTGTGGATGTGTCTTGGAAAGGAAATACAGGAATCAGTGTAAGATTAGACTGAATACTAAAGAGAAACGTGATCCCTGGCAAGGGGAGAGAGGGATTGATACCTCATGAACTGGTTCATCAAGTGCATGAACTTTTCCTTCCCTGTAAGACTTTCAGCCAAGTTGTTTGTGCTGCTATTCAGATGCTTTACAGCCAATGAATTAAAAGCTTAGAGACCTTGTCTCTCCAGATTACAACATTGCTTTTAAAATGATGTCTGGGTACTGTTGGAGTCTGGGTCATTGCCATCACGAATGGAAAACAAAGACAGACAGACACACATATGCACACACTCCCTGCACACACAACCAGTTTGTAAGAGTCTGGTTGTCTGTTTGAATTCAGAGAAGCTGCGCTGTCTGTTTGTATTCCTTATTCATTTTAGCAGGAAGCATTTCTTCTCAGGGCCTTAATCTGTACAGACTGCTGCTATGGTCTGCTGACCACTGACTGTTTTCCATTCCTACATTCACTTAAGAGAGAGACTAATTGTCCCACGCTTGCTTCGAAAGACAGTCACTCTCCTCCTCTCTTGAAGATCTGTCAGAAAGAGGTGACAGTGACCGATCCCTTAAGCTATGAGTTCTCTATTCTCACCACATTTTACCCTGGAAGTACTTCTTTTATTTTCACTCAGTGCAGTCATTTTCACATTCTTAAGTTGTTCATAAACCGCCTATGTGTTTTCAAGCCTTCAGAAAGCCAGAGCAGCTCTGCATCTCTCACTGAAGGCCTTACCAACCCTGCAGATCTTCTGTCACGGTCAGCGTAGCAGTGGGTGACAAAACACTATGTGTCTCTGAATCCAGGCTTACCTGTTAATTGTGGTACATGTCTCGGAGTCAGAAGGAAACATCTTTTCTCAAGTCAATGGGCATCAGTTGTCATGGCAGATCATAAAAGTGAATCCTCTTTGTGATCGTACTTCAGCAAAGACCCTTATTTTTCAAGAGATTCAGCAAAGGGTATACGGCTGCTTGACAGCTTGGCAGGCTGAAGTACTGGAATTCCCAGTGCACTCTGCACAGCACTTTGGGCCCTTAGGCAGGCTGGGTCTCTGTCCTGGATAAGTGTGGAGGAAAGCTCAGTGAAAGCCTGATTCTACTTTCTTGTGGCTGAACTCACCAAGCACAATGCACATCACCTCAGCAGTGTAATAGTTGCTGCCTCACTGCAGACATACCACAATCCCCACCAGATGTTCATTATGTTGCTTTGATAGATAATATATTGGGTAAGGCTCATTTAAGACAGATTTACTGTGAACTTCATCAGCCCCAAATGCTGCACATCTAACAAGGGAAATTAAGGTCCTGCTGCAATCTTGTTCTCCCAGATCATGGTTAAAATGAAAGGGTGGACGGCTGTGTTCAGCTGTGATTTCTGTCTGAACTTAAACATCAGTGCTTGTCAGTATGTTGGGAATAAAAGGATGGGCATCATTGCAAGAAAAATATGCATGAAAACAGAGAAAAAAATAACAGATATACAAGAGTTACTTGTCAGATGCAAAAATCAAAATGATTTTTCAAGGAATTTATGCCTGCTCAAACAATAAGCTAGTAACAGACTGAAACGTAGCCCAGTATAAAATTCAATAACCAAATCAGACTCCATGGGGACCTCACACGTGTGTGTTAACATCTATTGCACTATATTTTGTAGTGTCTTTATACTACATGCAAGAATCATCCTTTTCTGGCTTTCTTTCATGGAGCTTAGGCTCAGTACAGTCACACCTGAATTACTTAGAAATTGAGTGTCTCCAGGAACGTACTGAGAGCCCCTGAACTCCACTTGAAACGTCAGCATCTTGGAACAAAGACCCAGGCAGAGTGAAAAACACCATCCCTTTCACACATCTGTCAGATCTAGTAGGAAAAATGTAATTACCCAAACTGAACAGGGCCTGGGGCACAAAGGTGGCTGTTCAGCATCTGAGCTGGTGGTCTTGTCAGCTGTGCTTGGTGACTTAATCATGTTCAAAGACACCATAGTACACCTTATCCATTGGCAATGGTGCTGATATTGTAAAATTGTCATATTCCTCAATATCTCACACCAGTAGCTCCTTTTAAGGGAAATCAGAGTTGGGTCAAGCCGTCAAAAAATCTAGAGGAGGGTAGGTTTGGCACTGTGGAGGTTAACACACAGACTGACTCCATATAAACTAATTATCTACATAAATGTTCAATCTTTTTTTCTGAATCTTACTAAGGTCTTGACCTTAAGAGCTTCTTGTGCAATTTGGGTTGATTCTGTTATTATCAGAATCAATTTGCTCATTACCAAAAGTACATCTAAGTACATTAAGGGCCAAATTCTTGGCTGGTATGAATTAATCTTCCTTCAAGCCAGTGAGACTGCAATTTTACACCCCTACAAAGTGAATATAAACTGCTACTAAATCAGAATGTTTGCAATTTGCAAACTAATGGAAAACCAGGGTCAGTAGCGATGTAATTTCTTTCACATTATCTCCCCATAATTGGTGAACTAGCTTGAGTAAAACCGGAATGGATACATGACTTGGAGTACAGCAGGACTGAAGGATTTTCTTTGTTACTGTTTGCAGTGGTGTCAAAAACTGTTATCCAAAACATTTTATAATATATCAGTCATCCTTCACATTTATTATGGGGGGAAAGGAGGAGTTTGGAACTGTAAAATATTTAATAACTCACAAGAGGGGCAAATAAAACATTTTTTTCTCAAGACTGTGTAGAAGTAAGGAGAAACAACAAAATTGTGCAGCATGTTTTGATGTTGGTGACTTCAGTTGAAGTTGCTTGCTGTGTCAAGCCTGGATGCAGAAAACTCTGGGAGGGCAGTGACTTATCATATCACTTAGGAAAAATATCAGTTACCCTGCATATTGCTGTGCATACTCCTGAGCCTGCAGACAGAGCGTGGCAGAATTTCCAGAGCATACATCATCTTAAGGATTTTGGAACTGTAAGGCAATTTCTTAGGGGAAGGTTAGTTAAAAATTTTTCATGTTAGCAAAAATGAAAGAATTCCAGAGGAATATTAAATCAAAAAACCTAAAGATTACTAAAATTATGGGTTCTCCCATTTCTAAATCTTATTTGAAGACACTGTAAGAATTCTGACTGTCTCTCATAAAGAGCATAGTTCATAGCAATATATTCTTGTTCCTTGAAGCAGTTGAGGAACGTGTCCCCTCTCCCCACAGCTGGATGGGGCTTGGATCAGAGAGTCCTTAATTCATACATCTTTGCAGCCTGAGATGGTTGAACTCAGCCAAGCACATTTACACTGCCTATCATGAATATCAAGGAAAAGTTGTCTCTGATTTATTTGTTCAGATGTCTGAAAACACTGAGTAAATGTGCTTATCTATGTGGGCATGGGTGTGTGCAAGGACTAGCTCAATGTGTAAAAATGTGGACAGAAAATTGTGTAGCAATTATTCAGCATTAAATAGCACACTTTTCTCACCATGAGGTTTTCTCCACAATAAGTTATCTTTAAAGAATGTGAATAAAAATGAAAGCTCCCATGGTGAAGCTATCAAAATGCTTTGATATAAAGTCAGTGGCTGTCCCTTTGAACAACTCAAACGATTGACATGAGTTGTAAAATTCTAGATAAAGTACAGAAAAAAACTTGAGAAAAACAGAGATGCTCCTTCCTACAATGTCATTGGAGGCTGGATGTACATCATGTAGTCAGTGTAATAACTAAAAAAAAAAATCAGTGAAGAAGGTCCTACTACTTGAAAGGAGTTCAAAAGAGATCAAATTATGTTTTTAACCCTTTAAAATTGCACTATCCCTCAGCCAAATGAAAGCTGAAAAAGGTCTACAAATGTCAGCTGTGTTAAGTGGACAATTATTTCACACTTACAGCCTTCAAATCAGTGGATTTCTTGGTGATTTGTAAATAAAGATGTCAGAGCATGTAAATACATTTCATTTTTACTTGGAAAATATGCACATTATTTTAAGAGCTCATATAGATGTCTGAGTTGAGCCCTATGTACAGCGGAAGTCCTCTTGTTTATAATAAAATGGTACCAGTATTGCTGACATTTTATTCTAGATTAAGCTCAGGCAATGAAGCTTAACTCCTACTTATTTAGTCAGTACAATTTATAGCTGCTTCTCACCATGTAGAGAATTTAGGGCTTAGCCATGCAGCACAAGTCCACCTGGTGGAAAAGTCACATGAACACCCTGAATTGTTCCATTTCTTTATCATACCACATATAAAGACAAATTATCAAAATGCATCAGTATCAGTCTTAAACTAATAGGATTTCTTCGAGGGACTTAGTCAGCTTTTTGCTAGTTTTTAACATTGGCTTTGAGATAAACTGTTCTGTAAGGGGAATAAATCAAATACATTGTGAATGTCTGTCTGTGTCTGCTTCCATGTATATCTGTGTTTATTCACACATACCTGTTAAAATTACATGGCTGTCATCAGAAGTTAACTACTGGTTTTGTCCTTTGCTTTGTTTTTAGAACTTTTGTTGTTTCTCACTTTGTTCTTAGGGCTTGAAGTGCAGTAGCCTGTGGGTTTGGATCAACTTTTAGTTCTGTGTAGATCAAACAGGTACTCTGAGACTGATTGATTGATTGATTGATTGATTGACTGCCTCAACAAGTTCCCTCCACTGTGCAATCCAGAATTTTCAATTTAGGATAGACGAGAAAGATGATTTTCAATCCTCAGTGTCTCACATAGACCTTCTAACACAGCAATGAAAAACCAAATGCCATAAACCCTATATCAACACTCATACCACTAAATAACTTAAATAAAGTGTCCAAATCTTTGCACTGCAGCTTTAGTGGGAAAAAAAAGGAAAAAATATTCTTGTCTCCACCCAAAAAATCCTGTTGTTTCCCTGCATGCAGGACTGTTTTCTCTACTTCATCCTCTAGTTCTGCAGTTCAGGGAGAAGGAAGGCATTCTGATTTGGGCATAGAAGGTTCACTTTGGCCTGCAGAGCTGGGGAGGACAATGCCTTGTGGGGAATAAAGGAAGCAAATATTGTAGTACTTCAGGAGGAAAATTGCTCCCAGCACTATATATTTATGGAGGATTTGGAGAATGAGGGAGGAATGGCTTGGTAGATTCCTAAGGACTAGATTTCCCCAAATCTCTTCATTCCAATACTCCACAGAATAAGAGAATCAGTCAGATTGGAAAGGACCAGGGTAGGTCATCTGGTCCAACCTTCCTGCTCTAGCAGGGTCATCCTAGAGCACATTGCACAGGATTGCATCCACATGGTTCTGGAATCTCTTCAGTGGGGGAGACTCCACAATCTCTCTGGACAATCTGTTCCAGTGTACATTTAGGAGCCTAAACAAAGCCCTGGCAGGAGGATATCTCTCTGTCCATATTTATATAGCCTAGGTTAAGCCCTGTTTCATGGGACAGGAGGAGAGAACAGGGAAAAGACCACCAGAGGTTTCCTTCTCTCCACTTAAAGTAAAGGGGACAGATTGCTGTGCCATGTCCATTAGAACCTCAAGGGCAATAGTAAAGAACAGCCCAAATGAGAGGACGGAAAATGGGACACAAAAAACAAAAGGTCTGGTTCTTTGAACACCCCAAACTGGAGGAAATTGCAAGTCCTTTTACCTCAGATGTGTCCTCAAAAGCAAGACACTTGGTTCTTCTTTGGCCCCAGTAACTTCCAGTATAACTTGTATTTGTCCTCTTTCTCTGCTTATTCACTCAGTTTTCTGTACATTTCTATCTGTGAGTTGTCTTATTCCACACAACTTCTTTTGTTGGTTCTTTCCTTTTACTTCCCCCCCTTTCTCTATGCAGAGCTTTCTTTAAAGTCTCAGTAATAAAAGGCTCTCCGCTAGTTTTATGTGTATGGATTCAAAGCTCAAATCCCTCTCCTTTTTGCTGGTATTGTCTGCACATCCACAGAGAGTGGGAAGTTTTTATCTGCTTTTGTTACCAAATCCCAGTAGCAAATGCACAGAGTGAAACTGGAGATGAATCTTCTTGCACACTGATGTGCCCACACACTCCCAGACCTGCAAAGGTGCCATCCTCAGCAGCTCATGGGTAGTATGTCCATCAATTAAACAGCTCTCACATTGTAATATCCATGTGATGCTCATCACGTGCAGCTACAATACATCCGTTAGGGTAAAAAGCGTGGAATTTTTGCACATACACAATAAAACTTTGCAGAGAGCTCTGAACTGAGTCTGAAATGCCTTCACATGTCCAGTAAAGCCCATTGCAACAAAGGAGTTCAATTCCTACCAGTGGCCACACTGTCACTTTCATGGCTTCATTCCCAAGAGTACCCAGCCAAGTCTGACTCCCTCATCCAATGTTGAAATTCTCTCCCCATACTCTTAACTTTTGGTACGTCTAGCCCTCATCTGATACCAGCCAGGGCTGTACTTTTGAACAGTCTGACCAAAGGAAACACTCCCTGGGGCCAAGAGCAGAGAGAGACGAACTACCAGGGTGAATCAGTGAGATATGCCCTGTGCAGTATGCACAGATTCACTTTACAGCACTTGAACTTCATGAATGCAAATGATCTTAAAAAATCCGTAAAGGAAAAAGCACACAAAACTGCCCTTGCTCTTTCTCCTTCTTTCCTTTCACTTTATTCTGTCAGCACTGCATATATCACACTGGAGCTCTGGGTTTTAACTAGGCTTTACTGTTTCATTCTGCTTCATGAATTTTTCAGTGTTTACACTTATGCTTAATATAATAAGATTGATAATGCAGCTGCCTGATAGATTCTCATCCAGGCTTCTCAGCTAGAGAGATTCTTATTCTTTCTCCCTAATTTCCGTAATATCCAAAAGTTCATTTTCACCTTTTGCATCTTGATGCTGTTTTTCATCTTTCAGATATCCATCTCCTGAAATAATGTCTTCAAGGTAACAACATTTACCCTGTGGATTTACATGACTGGGACACATCTATGCTGCTGCAGCTGGGCAGCTTCTTCCCACTCACAGATATGTTGGTGAAGCAAGTGTGGGACCTCACCAGGAGGAGCTCTGTGAGCTGAAGTGCTGCTGAAATGTGCCGGCTATGTTGTTCCAACAGAGAGGGATGGTGTCATCCACATACTCCAAGTCCTGCTAACTTTCATTTGCGAGCAAAAGAAAAAAAATCTAACAGAAAAAAAAATTAGGAAGAGACAGAAAAGCAGGGGATTAGTGAGTAAATAAGTGATTTACAACCAAGAAGATTCCATGCTTTGCCTCTTTCAGCCTTACGATCCAAAAGCAATGGTCAATGAAAATGACTGGCAGCAAAATTAAAACAATATATAAAAGGGAATAAGTCTTTAAGCAGCATGTGTTGACTTTGCTGCCATGGGAAATCAATGAGATGCACAGTTTAGTGGGATTAGAAAGAGGAACAGGATGCTCACATAATCAAAGTGCAGAATAAGCAGCAGGAGGATGTTAGATGCAGTATTTTAGGGCTCAGCATCCTTTCAGACCTCTCACCACTATACACATCCTCTCCTCCCCCTTCCTTCCTTCCTTCTTTCCTTCCTTCCTCTCTTTCTCTGTTTCTCTCTCTTTCTTTTTCTTTCTTTCCTTCGAACTGAAGTGAGTAAGGCATTGTTTAGGTTTCAATTAAAGACTCTATGTAGGGAGAGAGAGCAAAGGGATATTCTGTCTCAAGAGTAAACTGTTCCCTGATATATTTGTTGAAACACATAATTCTTTTTCAGGAAACATTAAAGGTTTTCCCCCTTGGACTCACATCATCTGTGGAAAAAAAAAATAAAACAAAAAAAATAAACATTAAAATCTTTGCATTATGGTTAAAAATAATATTCTAGATGGCATAGTTAGATCTCATTTCTGTCATTTCTTCCTGGTTTGTGACGAGAGAAGCTCTACCTCGTTCTTAATGTAAATAAAAAAAATAAAAAAAAATTACACACAAAATACCCAACACACATACACCAAAAAAAAACCCCAATAAATCAATTCAAATCACAACTCATTTCCACGTTTTTTTTAATGAACCAGCTCTGAAACTGGCAAAAGTACCTGCACACTTGCCCAGCACTCAGTATCTTGGGAATCAGTGAATAATAAATACATGTTTAAGTGAAATGCTGCCCAAGGGCCCTTGAGGTAAGGAGATTTCAGCTGTCTTTTTTCAAGGAAGCTCATGACTTTTGCATGGTCACTATTCCTGTGAGCCATCCCAATTAAAAATAACACAGATGGAGCACTCGGATCTGGGATCCTTTCAATAATTTATGGATCAAACACAGCCCTTCTTCTTCTTGCCAACAACACACCTGTCACAGAATTCTGGGTGTCTGAGAACCAATTGTTTTAACTTCTCTGGGCCCAAAAACTGTGGGGTTTTTTCCCCTGATTTAGTCATTATCACTTCAAAATGTATGTTGCTCCTTGGTTTAAATGATCCTTGGTTTAAATGAAACCAAGGTTCTAAAAAAGTTTAAAAAGTTAAACAACACTTAGTTTGCTTTAATAATGTCACTAAAGCCTTTAAAAATTTTCAAGGGAAGACAGGGGGAGATATAGATTCATCAGCTGTAAAGAACCGATGGTTCTTTTGGTCAGGGTTTCTGGCCCCACAGTGTGAAGCTGAAGGCACCAAAAATTTTGTTGTACCCATTGGTGCCTGCACTACATGTCCTGCATTGCACAGTGCTTAAGGTTTGTCAATGGTTAAATAAAAAGTTTCCTAAATCCTTTCCTAAGTCAATCCCACAGCCACTAAACTCAGGTGCCTCTTCCCAGGGCTGTGTACAACTGTTCTTCCTTTGAAGAAAATTGGTCCATGAGCTGATTGCAAACAACAAACAGAAAAAAGATAAATGCACCACCATGCACCACATGAGAAAAGATGGAAGGAAATGAAACATATGGAGACACAAAGCTTGCTTTTTATTTGCTTGCAAAGGAAAGCCTGTGACTCAGATGTGTGAGATAGTTCGTATTTTCAGTCAACTTTATTTAGGGGTTGGGAGGTTTTATTTTTATTCTTCAAAAACTCTGATGGGCTATATATGACTAAAAGAGCATCAGATGACTTTGCTTCTCAAAGTCATAGCCATGTCAAGGAATGAACTAAAGAACTCAGGAAAACTACAGGCGCAATGTTTGGTGATCCTCCGATAAGTGTTAATGTATACAAAAACATTTTGGCTCCATGATGCTTAAAGAAAAATCAAGTAAACCCTGATTAAAATAAGCAAGTGTTCTAATTCAAAATTTTATCTCTGTATTTATTCATGTCACAGTAAGCTTGTAAAAGTAGCTTAAGCTATGCTTCTGAAGATTGTATCTGAGTGCTGATATTTTCTAATATGTTTGAGGATAATTGGAGCTGTCACCTATTATTATTAATCATACCCTTGAGTAAATGTTTTGACAATACAATTGCAGGGACAATTAAAAAACATAAAAAGTTGCAACCCTGACACTTTTCTGTCACTGCCTTTAATGATGGCATCACTGCTAATCTAGTCATTTGAGTCTCCAAATATTTGCAGTGTTTGCTTAAGACTTCAACAAGAAATATCGCTCTCCTACTGGGGTAAGAAATGTTGAAAAAAAGAAAAATAACATTTTAAAGATGTTTTGATGTGTAATTGTTGTTAATGTATAAGGATTTGTTATTGGAAAGCTTTTCGAATGTTTCCCATTCTGGTAGGATGCATTTTAAGTATGAGGTTCTTGTAGGAGAAAAGTAAATTTTTTCATAGTATTCAGAATTTTTCCAAGACCCCAACTTTATATCCTCCTTATTTTTAAAGAAGGGTCAGTTGCATGGATCCTCTCTGGAAGACCACTTAGATTAAAGCTATTACATGTAGGTACAGAGGTTACCCATACTCTGAATATGGCAATAAGTACTGAGTCTTCTTGTCACAAGGAATTTAGGTTGTAAATATAATTCCTGTACCAGATCAGGATAAAAATAGCAAAAACTTGGGAGGGTTGTTTTTTTGGTTTTTTGTTTTGGTGGACCATGCCGATCCAGAAACAATTTCCTTCCATTAGTAGCTCCTAAGTGTCAGCTGAACTTCAGCTTTTAGAAGTGGAGGTGACGCCACAACCTCCCCAACCGTGGCTTTCCCCACTCATCACTCTTCTGAACACTCTATAGTAATTTCCCCACTGTTAACATCCAGGTACAAACATGCAATATTCAGACCAGGTAAATCTAATATTTTCATTGTAAATGTCTTCTTGTCTCAGTGTTTTTGTTCACTAAAAGCAGCCGGGTTTCCAACCTGATTTCTGCACTGGTTTCCCCTTATAATTTCTTATCCTTTCCAATATTAAAGAAGACCACAGCACTTTCTATTGTAGGAAGCTGTAGTTAAAAGTTACGGTTGCCTTCTCAGAGTGTGTTTCTGCTAGAAAGACTTAACTGCTCTCTGGGGCCAGTTTTTTGCACTGGTGCATATGTATTACTTGTAGTACGAGCAGACCTGGCCAAGCATAGCCTTCCCTGCTGTTAGCTTTTTGTTTGCATTATGACTTCATTTACTGCTGAAATTAAACCTGTGTGTGTGTATCCATGTGAGTTGTGATTTCCCTGGGAATATTAGCAGGGGCTGAAATTCAAGTGCAACTGTGGAAAGCATTAACTCCCTCAAAATCCTTTTTCCTTTTCCTTCCCATTCCCCTATGAAGTTCAAATAGCAAGCGCAAGCAGCATCTCTTCCTTCCCTCGCACAGTGCTAGTCCCAGTTCAGTGCAGGCCTGCTCCAAAGTGAGTTGAAAGACACCAAGACTGTGCACGTTCTCTCCTTTGGGACTGCCTACAAAAGATGGAAACTGAGATGAGTACATGCTGCTGCTGCTATCACACCATGAGTGCAGCCAAGTTTGTGGGCACATGATGCAAATACAGAGCACAGGGCACCAGAGGTGGTCCACTCACAACTCTTCCAATCTGCAAGAGAAAAAATCTGATGAGCAAGTGGCATAGAGTTGGTATCACATAAAGAAACAGTTACAATTCCTTAAAAGCAGCAGAAAGAACATGCAAAGCATCAGCTGAATAATAGCAGGGAATCCTGATGATTTAAGCCAACATTTTGGAGCCAAAGTTATCTTTATGGATGCTGCTCCTCACTTCCACAGTGTCAGCTTTGCAGACTTTCCCCTGGACTTACTGAGCTTTGCTGCCATCAGGTCCTCTGGTGATGGAATAGCATGGCTTCAGATCACTCCTTCACTTCCTAAGACTGTTCCCTATTGTGACAGCAAAAAAGAAATTATCATAAAATCATAGAATGGTTTGGGTTGGAAGGAACCTTTAAAGGTCATCTAGTCCAACCCCCTGCAATGAGCAGGGACATCTTCAGCCAGATCAGGTTACTCATTACTCTAGGTGTGGACAGTTGGACACATGGCCTGACTGTCAATCCTCTGCATCAGACTCCAGGAGACATGCTCTTGGAAGGCTTTTAACCTAACGGTGGAAATGGATTTGGCTGATACACAGCATGGTACAAATTACAAAACTTCTATTGCAAAGTACCCTGCTGAAATCAATGTTAGAGTGAAGATCAGCTTGCTCTTCTCCCTCCAGGTAAGGCAAGTCCTTGCAACAACCAGGAATTCATTTTGGTGCAGATTTCTTCACTCCATATAGTGCAAAGAAAATAGGGCTTCATGACCCAGGGACTGCAAAGCTCCATCTGGATTTGAGGCACCTAAAAGCTAAAGGCTCAATCACTTCTGCTGTACAGTGTCTTCAAGAGGGAATGAAATTACTTCCCTTTCCCCCCTCTATTTAAAGGAATTAATGATATTTTCTGTCCTGGCTATCTGGAGAGAGCAAATAATTGGAAGAGAATTGATCTTTTGAAGTAACAACGTCAGCACAGCCTTCTTTCCCCCACACCCCACCCCTTCTGCCTAATTCCTACTTCGGCAGAAGAAAGGTTTATGAAGAAAATTAGTTTCACCATTTGCATACACCAATATATTTAGCTGGTGGCTGTGTAGGTCCAATTAACTTAACTAACAATATGGGTGAAATTAGGTTATTGGATTATACTTGTAGCCAATTAGAGTTGCCACGGTTGAATTACTCCCTTTCTTAACCTTATTTAAAGTTAAGAAAACATGTAGATGGTGAGACTAGATGGTTTTGCTCCCTCTGGCTCCAAGAATAAAATGTTTCTATTTCCCTACAAAATACCTTAGAATCCAATAGAGTGTGCAGATGGGGATGGCTATGTTTTATGGTCAGGTACAGCTAAACTCATACATTTACTCAGATCAGAACTGATATTTGAAAACAAACAGACCCTATTTGTTGTGCTTTTCTGGACTTCTTGCACAGAAAGCAAAACTGGAAGATGCACCTGCGGCACCCAAATGGGCTCTCCCAGCATGGGATTTGAGGCAGGGCTCAAGTCCCCTTAGGGCTTCATCCCCTTAGTGTCAAAGACTCAGTGGATCCCTTATTAATGCAATGTAAATGTGACTTAATGTTTTCTTAACAGAGTTCATTTTTCTGTCCCTCCTGTAAATGATTAAGGTCATTTGGGTTCACAAATCCATTTCTCTCTTGAAAGGAGATTTTCCTGATAAAATTAAAGTCCATCCCATTTTCAAGCACTTGCAAATAAGAACTAAAGACAAACTTAGTCTATCAAGTCCAGGGTATATCTGTTCCATATTTCTGACAAGGACTTGGTATTGTTTCACAAAATCTTCTCAACATCAAAGCGTATTTCATGGGTTCTGCTTAGAAAAGGCTACAGAACATGAGTGCCACAAAAGAAAGCTCTCTCCCAAGAGAAGCTGAAAGCTTTCGGTCCTGTGCAGTGGTGGTGATGATTTCACAAAATAAATTGGCTATTCAAAAAGGGGGAAAAATTTTTGGATCAGAGGAGCTGGTTTATGGATGAAAAAAACAAACTCTACATTCTATTGTAATGTAGAATTTTGAGAAATTTTTGAACGATTTTAGAGTAAAGTGCATTAAATCTGCCTCAGAAAGGAACTACAGTGTGTCTTAAAATGGATCAAACATCTATCTTTTTAAAAATATAATCAAGTTTGTCAAAGTCTTTCAGAATAAGCAAATTAGCTGAAACTATCACAAATTAAGGAAAACTGTCAATGCTTTCAAACCGTATGCCACTCCTGTTCAGGAAATGCTAGCACTTTTTTTTTTTCCCAAAAACATATTTTCACTCAGGTCTCTTGGAGGCTTTGTATAAAGTCATGACAGGAGAGAAACCTCACCAGGGGCTCCCCATGAAGATGTGTCAGGCTCCCTTGTTTCCAGGGTTGTACCTGTTCTGACCAGCCAAAACCCGAGGATAGAAGCATCTGGGATTGAGCACGCAGAGGGAACTCCCACCATTCCCTACTTATTTCCCTCTGACAAACCTTTCCTCGTTTTCCTGTCAGCAGAAAGGACAGACTTTGGGCTGGGCTGCTGCACAGCCAGAGGTCAGAAAGGTACTCGATATCTCAGGTCAGCCCAGTGGTGACAATCCCCCGCTGAGCTCTCTCCTTGCCAGCGGGATGCAGGGGCCGCCTGCCCATGAATCAGCCCATTCAGGCTCTGTCCTGCCTCAGCAGTGCTGCTCTGCCAGCGATGGACAGGGGCCACTGGCAAGGCCACGTTCTCCTCCTCTCCACCACACAAGTCCATTGTCCTCTACAGATGCTAATGGACTGGGAAGCTTCCCGAGACACAAGCTCCCTCATTGTCCCTGGGAAATGCTTTCATTTGTCTTTCTCTTTCAGCTGGATCCGGCTACACACCAGTCACTTCCCAGACATAATGCTGCCCTTTGTGGCTGTCTCTAACACCGTTTGGGGAATGCTCTAATGGGGACTGACCCAGAGCATGAAAGGAAGGGATTGTGTTAGCTGAAGTGCCTGGCATTCTGGAGAAAGCTGTGGGTCCAAGAAGGTGCCAGTCCTTTAAGAGCTTTACTGGTTACCTCCTCTCATCTCCCTTCCCCTCCATAGCCTTGCCCTCTTCTTCCAACCTCCAGTTACAATATAAGGTTTTAGTCCTGTACCTAATACATCTCCTGCATGCCTCTGAGCTTCACAGTATATGAATCTTGTATGTCCAATCTACAGACAAAATATGATTTCTATTGTAAACTGTTAAATTGCTTTTTCCCGTTCATGGGGAGCTTCCTGGTGTTTGAAGTTCTCACTGCTCCTGAGGCTGCCAGAACCACTATCCTGTCTATTAAGCTGATGTAGTCCCTGTTATGTCCTCCCAGCAAGGAAATGGTACCACAACATTCACAGACCTAGACAGACCTTGCATAGACCTCCATACACTAATAATGAATGAAGATGCTGTTCCTGGGAGCACTTCTGTTCCCTTGATAAGTGAAATGGCTCCAGTGTGATTCAGGATAGGGAAGAGCACAATCAACCCTCCATCTGAAGTACTGACACACAGCACATTAACTGGCTAATTGCTCACTGCGTTTTCCTAGATGTTATCTAAAGAAAACAGTAAAGACACCAGAGAACCCCTGTATTAACTGTTGTTAATAAACAACAGTTTATTAATCACTCACAGAAATGGATCCTGCAGGAGGATAAACACAATGGAAAATAATCTGGCTTTTCCTAAAACCTGACCTGATTCAACAGAGCTTCAAGGGCATAAGGTATGGTCACGTATCCAAATTAAGGTATACTTTATGAAGTGTTCTGCTTTTGCAAAATCCAGCAGTAATAACCCTTGTGCTTTAAGTGTTGAGCTGATCACTGTCTGGGGGTGGGAGGAAGGAATGTGACCCTATAGTGTGTCACAGAGAGCTGCCTTAGTGTCTCCTTCTGCACTGCACTGCAGTGGCAGCAGGCATAGAGAGGCAGGGCACTGCACTCACCTCTGTGTGACGTGCACCCTTTCACAGCAAAACTGGCAGGCTTAGGTAGGACTAGGAATTAATAAATGAGTTCTCTGTCTAGAATCATGTTCTCCCTGGCCTAAAGCAGAAAAAATCATGATACCTTCTGCATCCAGGTTTCTTCTGGTCTTTTCTCTAAGTTCCTGGAGTTAGAAAGCTAGAAAGCTGAGGTCTTCCAGTGAGTCCCACTTTATTCTCCACTCCCAATATTTTCCAGTGGGAGAGATGGAATTTGCACCAAAACACCCAAACTGCAGTTCTGAATCGATGCCTTCTCCTCAGTTCCACTGACATTTGTTTATTCTGATGTGCCAGTGTACGAGAGAAGTGCAGCTCACTGATATCTTTGTGCTGGAGACAACAAAGAACATCCCAGACTGTGTTCATAACAGCTTAGGACGTTCCCAAAGCAGCTTAGTAATCTGTTGGTCTATTTGGTTTTGTTTGGATGCCTATCCTTTAAAAGGTCACATCTTAAATCTGAATATTTTCCCTGTGCTCTGTGTAAGTTTAGACAATGATCCATGAAGGACTGTGCTGAGAGTCCCTTCCCAGGTAGGTTTTACAATGCACCTTACAGAGCTGTGCTTGTTCTTCTTTCCCACTGTGAGCCATGCCATCAGCATCAACATCTCACCAGGAAGCTTGATCAGGAGAAGCCCAGGTGGCATCCCTCACCTGGAGCGGCTGTTTTGAGTAGTGAAGCGCTTGCTGAAAGGCCAGCACTTCTCTGCCTGTTTGCTGCCACCACCTTGGTTTTTGTTTCAAGTAGCTTAATGATTTAGCTGACCTAAACTTCTTGCTAAAGACAATTAAGAAGATGTCTGGGAACCCCAAGATGGGAATGCAAGGAAAATGCATGCTTAATAATTTGGGAATCCTTTAGTTTTCCTTCCACTCAAATAGCAAAAGAGCATCTGGGGCATCAGATATTCATTGTGCAAGTGATAAATTTTAACCTACCTGAATAATTCTTTAACCCTGAGCAAGGGACATAAACAACAAGATTCGGAGTAGTGCACTACTCTTCAGCTACAGCTTCCCATCTGCTGCTGTGAAGGCTGTGGCCCTGAAGGTCCTTCTTTTGACACTAAGGAAAGCAAGGTAAAAAGAATTTCATTCCTCTCTTTTCCACACATCCCCAGCTTGACTCCTTAAAAGGAAGCCTGAAGGAAGCATGATGCTCTTCCAGCTGACCTTGAGGAGCTCAAAAAGCCTGGGGTGGTGCCTCCTGCTTTTACATTGTCCAAAAAAATTCATGCTTTGAGCTTCTTGAAAGCACAGAGACTGACTTTGGTTTTAACCTCTGCCCAAAGGAAAATGTAGTATGAAAATAGGAGAGTTGGAAGGATCTGTAGAAGTAGAGTGGCAGGCGCATTTGAAGTCTCCTGCGATTGCTCTTGCTCAGCATATGTCACAGGCTGCTGTGTGCTGCCTCCAAACTCACCTGATGGTCATAAAGGTCCTTTTAATTACAATGCCACATATATTCTTTCATCAGAAGATCCTAGAAATGAAATACATCATACTGCCACATGGTTTTTCATTAGTGTTAGAAAGACCTGGTAAAAATCAAATAGGAGAGTCAATGAAAGTGAGCACATACAAAATAGACATCTGGGCCTGTTTATGTAAGCATCCTCTACTGTGAGTTAAGTCCTAGTTTTATTCCTACACAGCATCAAGCTACTGAAGCATTCAATGGGTCTATGAAGGATAATATGAAGTTAGGGGCTGTGAAAATTTAATATCACTGTGCAAGATTAAATGGGACTATTTCTTTCTTACTGTGATTTATAAGGCTCCCTTAGGTTGCCACTCACATATCATAGGAAAAAAAAAGAGGTTAATAACAAGAGAAGTCTAAGACAGAAAACCTTTCAGTGGACTTTCAAATGCCTCCTTTATATGAAGTTGCACTATCCAAGGAGTGACTTAGTGAATACAGAACGTTGTTCGCCTTGCATACCCTTTGTTTCAGATGCATGATGTTGTACTCTTCAAGTGTGTCATCCAAACTGCTTTTTTGGCAACAATAACAAGGGTGGTGAATGGCTGGAATCTGTTATCTCTAGCTCCTTGGACCCTGCATAATGATAACATTTGCCAGCATTTTGCTGCTTTTCCCAGAATCTGAACTGAATTTGTATATAAGAAACAGAGTGCACCAGGGTGCAGGTCAAGACCTTCCCTGACCACCAAAACCCAATGAGCTGCTACAGGCAAACATTTATATTCTGAGGTGAGTCTGGTCTTGACTGATGTGCAGCTGTGAAACTGTTTGGTTTCTTGTCCCAGGGACACCAAGATGACATTCACAGGCAAAATACATGTCTCTTAATCTTTATGTGGGAAAATTACATATGGACAACTGTATTCAAAACATAACCAACATCTATGTAAACTGCAGGAAAAATGGAAATGTGGTGCATTTAAAGGAGATCAGGCCTGAGCTTTCTGCTTCCTTCAATCTATAGAGCGAGAATATGTCCCTCCCTAGGTTTCAAAATGCTTTACCATTAAATTAGTATCATTATCCTCAGGAGTAAAATGCTGTAAAATTGTGATTCTTTGCATTGAAATCTGAGGCTCTACAAGGTTAAAATGACCTGCCTGAGGTTGCTTGTGAGCCAATTACATCAACAGCAATGCGTCGTCACAGGTGCCAAACCACCTTCTTTGTCAAAATGAACATGAACTAATTTATGTGTTTTTTTGAAGTTTTCAGCCCACTTCAGCTTCAGATCTTTCTTTTTGTTGTTGTTGAATTGTTCAAAATTATGGGAATTTGCAAACCATAATGCAGTAGAAAATAGAGGGGAAAGCAGTACTATCAATACGATAGGATTGTCACTTTATCCAGTACCAGGTGGTTTTTATTTAAATTGCCAGATATGTGACTGCTTGGTGGGCAGATGGGCAATCCATGTGTTTGTATCTGAAGGTAGGCAGTGTATGTCTGTCTGCTCTTTGAATAATTCCTTCTCCAGAAAAGGAGGTGACAATTTAAAGGAAATCATGACTTTTCGAAAAGAGTCATGGTGCAACTTTAACTCCCACAGGACTCAAAGAGATCTGAGGAACTAGAGAAGTGAAATGGGGTTTCTGGCACTTCCCACAGCAGATCTCTGTTTTGAGGTTTCTTATTCCCACACAGGTGTTCAAGAGCCAGGTTGCTATTTACACTGCACTGCCATTGACATAAAAAACTCTGCCAGACCCACAAGAAACATAAAGTGCAATTTGTCAGCCTCCTACCAGCTAACATTCTCAGCGGTCAGCTACCACTGCTGCACTGCACACAGAACACGCCTCACCTTCCCTGCTGTAAAGAAAGGGCTGGAAGTGTTTAAAGTATTTAAAGCGGGATTAGGTAAGGAGAAAATTGGACAAAATTCAGGGTATGGTTAAGTGCAGCCCCGGTAAGAATCCTTGTAATATGGACATACCTGAGGTGGCTTTAAATTACTAGGGGTCTGTAACAGTGACAGAACAGGGCTTAGCAGCAGCTTATTGTAAGATCAGATCAGTATCTGTGTAGATGCTACTAGCAACTTGAAAACTAATTCTGGCATGTCTAGACCGAGTGCAGAAAAAGATCAAGTTTGAAAGAAAAAGATGTCTGAACCTGAAAAAGGAAGATACAATATGCTGAAATGCAGTTAATATATTTCAGGCAGGCTGAAGTTTAGATGATGCTCATTCCAGAAAGGGTTGTTTGGGAACTGGTTAGAGATAAGATGTACAGAAGGACCACAGAGACCAATCTTGTAATGAGAGAAAGGTAGATGAATTGACTCAGGACAACCTCTACATCAAGCTGGAGATCACCTCTAGCCAGTTGTTATGCCTTTTTTATTTTTAGTTATTATAATGTATTTATTATAATTACTTAAAATGGATTATTTACAGCATCAAATTCTGAGTGGAAGGAGGGTGTCAGAATCTGACTCTAGTAATCATATCTTAATTAGGAAAGTATTGTCCCACCCAGGAGGTTGAAGGAGGTTGAAACCATTGAAACTGCTTTGGAAAAGGGAGCACGCACTCATGTGCAGTTTTTATAGGTAAGCTCACATACTTTGAAGTTTGCAATGCCAGGGCATGGAAAGTAAATGCCCTGAAGTTTGCTGTTGATAAATGATTGTGCTTCTGAAATGGTAATACAAATGCACTGAGTCGTGAAATGCAACTAATATAATTAATCTTGCAATATTGTAAATCTGTTGGAGACAGATAACACGAGAATTTTGCTCTACTGTTTCACACTACAGCAAAAACCAATAACATTGTGTTCAGAAGGAAGCCTGGAGCCTAAATATTTCCAGGTGACTTTGGTGATTTAAAAAATATCTGTTTACATAACCTTTCAGAAAAAGCAAACATTATGCATAACACCAGTTTGCTCCACCCTAGAATTGCTCCAAGAACTACCAGAAGAATAAAGATATATTCTGTATTATTTTCATTGTTATACAGAACTTAAGCAATTGTGCGAACATCTGAGGGCTTGGGAGATTTGGGTGTTAGTTGATTGGTAGGTTGTGTTTTGAGCCATTGCAGTCAGAACATTAATTACTCTTAGGGATGGTCCTGTGCAGGGTTAAGGATTGAACTTGATGATCCTTGTGGATCCCTTCCAACTCAGCATATTCGCTGATTCTGTGAACTATTCTCCAGCTGTGGATCTCAAAATCAAGGACTACCCCTTATAAGAGGTGGATTTAGGGATATCTCAGTCTATTTCACAGTAAGCTCTCTTATTTTCTCCATTGCAAACTGCCTTTCTACAACTCCTCTTGCTGACAGACAAGAGGGGCATTCACCTACCAGCACAAGGTTTGGACAACATCCACCTTTCCAGTCTTTGATAAAACTTCCTCAGATCAGAGACAAACACGTACAAAAGAAACTTAACACTGGCATCACAAAGGAAAAATGCTGGAGAAGCCTGTTGCAAAGTGATCTTAAAGCACAAATTAGCTACAAACTGGAAATAAATGAACCATCAATCATGCATGTAGATGCTTCATAAGGCATTTGGAGGGACATATGTGACAAGAGGAGACAAGACAGGTCCACACCAGGCGTGCAGACCTCTGAGTAACCTAGAAGGCAACCAATCCCTGGCACCATCAGGGGGATGCCCTGCAAGGCCTGGTCTGAGGCTCTGAGCAAGATCTCCTCTGAAACGAAGTCTTGCTCTGGGTTAGCCCAAACAGGGAAAGTTTTCAGCCCCTCTCTACCACTCCTGATTCCCAGTGCCTCCTTCTTTGCATTACAGTGCAGATGCAAGTTGACTGCTTGGCTTATCTGGATTTCAGGTGTCTGAAATCCATTTCATGCTGGGGGCTGTGGTGACAAAATGGTAATTGTTGTATGAGCTCCAGGAGGCTGGACATACAGAATAATTGACAGGTTTTTTGTTTGGTCAGCATCAGCTTGACCACAATAATGCGATATTAAAAAAGTGTCCGAAACACAGAACTATTAGGCTAGATTCTTGTTTACAAAAGTTTTTGCTTGAAAACCTTTCAGGTAATTGGAGCCAGTAAATTACTCCAACTGAGATCCATTTAAACAACTGGTGCACGGTAAGAAATTATTGCTAGTTGAGTTGCATGGACACAATGACACTACTGATGAGCTACTACATCTTGTCAGCCCCAGACCCAAGGCAACTAAGAATCCCTCCCATGAAACATCACTTTGATGGACTCTGCAAAAGAAGAAGATTGTCTCTGTAATGGCATGTCTTCTCAGCATAAAGACGTTCCTGAAGTAGCACGAAACTGCTGCCCTCCCTCCCCTGACTCTATGCATAGAAAAATGATTGTGAGCAGAAAAAAGAAAGAGAGAACAGGATGTCAGGTTGGACCCACGCCACCTCAGTTTTTGGCTCTTGTTTTCAGTTTCTTTGTGTCTCATAAAATCTAAGTAGCCTCATTTTGGGATGGACAACAGAATTCAGAGTACTGCCAAAATGAGCTGCATTGCCAATCCCAACCTGTGATATCTTCATGCCTGCTGGAATAAATATAACCTTTTCTTAGCACCATGGCTGGAGCTCAGTGGGAGAAAGAGGGCAGGTAACTCATTTGGAAAATTCACCATACAATCATTCTACTAGAGTAGTGGTGTTTAGTTTCTCTAGTTTCTTCATTTCTCCTTTTTTTTTTTTTAACTGCAGTTTTGGATATGCTTCTGAGTACTTTTTGGAGACTACGAATGGATGCAAGAATGGACATGCTTGGGTCTATGGAGGCAAAAAGGGAGTCATTGTAAGCAGTGCCACCCATGCACTTAAATGCCCACAAATTTCAGGAAGAAAAAAATCTACTAGCTTAAGGGAAAAAACCTCCACTGCTTTAACTTGTCATTATATATATGTCTCCAAGCATTCAACGAGAAACTCAAAGTTAATAATAACTATAATTAACATCTCTCAACATTGACTGGCATCTTCACTCTGAAAGATGGTATCACTCCTCCCAGAACTGAGAACACCCATGGAACATTACCACAATAAGCAAATAATTAGCCTGAGAGCCTCTCAGAGCCAAAAGAAAGGCAATAAGTGCCAATCTTCTGTCACTGTGAATCTGCCTCGGTTCCCTCCACTTATGCTGTCTCTTGCTGCCCCCTCTCTGGTACGCTGGTGGTCAAGTCTAGCTCTGCAACTGGCTTCTCTGGGATTTCTCCTTTGATTTTCAATTACATCTCTGCCTAGGAGTAAAACAGGAAAGTTAGGAAATAGTTCCATTGAAGCATTCAGACCTAGATTTGCTCCATCTCCTGCTTTCCGACCACCTTTACAAGGACCTGGAATCCCACTGCCAGGCCCCTTTTCTCTGTAAATAGGCTGTAGCAGCCACTGCCTATCCTACCACTTCATTTTGCTCTCTGACCCATACACCTGCTCACCAGCTTAATTTTCCTCCCAAGACTCTCTTACAGGTGATAGTCCAGAGGCAACTGTGTGTCTACAAGCTTTCTGGATGCCCAAAGAAAGGATCTCCATGACCTCCTTTCTAGCTACCACTGTATTGCCAAGCTGCCTTTCTCTCAGGTGCTGAACTTCCCTTGCAAAGTAGAGCAGCACTAGCAGAGCAGAGTGTTTGATCCCCACTACCCTTGAAGGAGCAGACCACATTTGAGAGTAGGTTTGGTAGATACGTTTTGGAGTTCATACAAAGAAAAAAAGTCTCTTTATCCTGCTACCACCCTGAGTTTTCTTGAGCATGAACCGCCACCAGCAGAAACATTATCAGTGTCATTAGGACCAGCAAACATGGAAGTATCTCAGCATGTTTTGTTGTTGATCTTGCTTGTATCACATGCAAAGCACACTTCCTGTTGTCATTTTTCTTCCCCTGTGATCTGATATCTTCAAGAAATAAAAATCAAACCCGAATAGTAAAAGTTCCAGGATGAACATTTTGTTGAGCAGTTGCCTTTTGATCTAAGCTGCTGATACTTACAGAAGCAGCATTAATCAGAATTGTTTAGAGAAAGAAAATCCAAACTCCTCATTCAAGACCCAGTTCTACTTTTCTTTATTCATGCAAAACTGCACCATGCTCTATAATCAGTCCCACAACTCCATGTTATGCTCCTCTATTTCCTGCAGTGCTCAGTGACACACCAGTGTCACAGGACATGGGCATCTGGGGGCAATTCAGGGCAATTGGGAGGATACAATTCACCACCAGCCAAACTTGAGAAAGACTAATATGAAGTGAGGTTGGTTTGGGTCAATCCCTCTCTCTCAATATTTCTGTGTCCTCTGGAGTCAGTTCTCACCATTTTGGCTGTTCTGCCCTCTGAATGCTGTGTCATAATTACCTTCAGTGCAAAGATCAAACCTGCATGAAGCTTCTACTAACAACTACTAAAAGTGTATGAGAAGGTCTCCAGTTCCATCTTGCCTGGAATGTGCAATGGTGGCAGAGCTTCCCACCTAACAGTGAAGCATTTTGAGCCCTGCTCAGGTAGTGGCTGAGACACAGCTCACCAGAGAAACAGCTGAATACTCAGCAGCTCACCTTCGCTTTTCATCTCAGCAGTCTCCAGAAAAGTGTCACTGCTTTCTGTGATGCACAGATTTTGGACGGTTGCTGTTGAGAGCGTTTGCTCTTTAACTTCCTTTCTCTAACTGCAGCTTTGTACATGGTACAAAGGTGGTTCCTCACATAAAGAAACTGAGGAACTAAGATCTCTAAAAAAGAGATTACACCTGCCAGCTTTTTGGATTCAACTTGCATTTGTGACTTAGAAATTCATCCAGATTAAACAAGGGAAACTTACGAAACACCTTGACTTTGGGTCACTCCTTTTGTTTTGTGATAAGAAACCAACCTGCAGGGCCTCAATGTGAGCTGCAACTTAGCAGCAAAATAGTTTTGTAGGAAAAGGTCTTGTTCATTTTGCTAAGAATTGTTGGAACAATTTCTTCTTCTGTTATGAAAGCTGACAGGGAACTTCTTTTAACCTATCACTCAGTCAAAAACTGTAGCTGCAAGATTTGGTTATTTATCTTCATTGGAAAAGTTGAGAACTTTGGGGGAAAGAGTTTCCCAAAAGCATCCCCAGAAGCAGACTCTACAGATGAATTTTCAGTTCATAACAGTAGGAATTGTTTCACAGGGAGCTTATTGGGGGAAAAAAAGAAAAAGAAAAAAAGGCAAGCCTCATTATGAATCTGGTCCACATTGAGAGCAATCATGATAAAAGTAGAAGCTGCAATTTAATATATGCAGAAGATGGGACTTTTTTCCACACTCAGAAAAGGGAATGTGCTGCTAATGAAAGTATATTCAAAAAAAGAGCTAAAAGGGGGTACAAAGGGACCCTTTTTACAAGAGTGTAGAATTGTCTGATCTCTATTGAAAATCTCTGTTAAGAGAAGCTGCTGTCCTCTCCTTCATTTAGTGCTCTGACCTGCAAGTGCTTCAGAGAGGTGCATTTTCTTGGCACTTTAATGACAGAGAAAAAGTTAGCAATGAGGAACCAGCCTGGTGGACGAAGGCAGCAATCTCCCCTTTTTGACAAAGCTGCTTGTCAGGGAATGGCTAAGAAAAAAAAATGTGTGGAGGATACCTCACAGCTACTTCAACCCAAATCCAACCCTGTGTTTAGATCTGGAAATTCTGAGGAAAACTGCTGTGGTATTAATGGGGTCATTTAGACTGTGGGGTGTGATCCTGGAGTGTGGCACACCATGTTTGCCTTTCCCCTGGGGGATGTGAAGCACTTCAGGACAGTTTTGGGGCCAATGAGAGGGCCTGTGGCACAGAATCCATCAGTCCTGCAGCTTCAGCACAGAGAAGGAAAGCAAGATGCAATATTGGCTGCTTTGTCAGAAATGTGCAAACATGGCCTGATACTCCAGGATTACCCTCCCAAAAACACTGATATCCTCTCCCCAGGATATGCAAAATATGTGAAAAGGCCAGGAAGTTACATGACTACAGGATACTCAGACCTGTTAGGGCATCTCAAATGGCACTGCACACCTAAATATGCCTATCTGATGGAAAGTGGCACAAATTAAATAGTAACAATCAACACTTTAAATTGGAATGATCAATACACTCACCAAACAAAAGGTGCTTAGGTGGTACAGTAAGAGATGCACACATTTCTAAAATAATGGTTAGGGTTTAGGTACTACTTCTCAGCTGAGAAGCAGGTGAGATCTAAGGAGTTGCTAAGATTTCTGGAGTCTGGATCCAAAACACATGTTCAGTCCCTGGTTTGCATCCATGGCAACACCAAGCTGCAGGAGAAAGTGCATCCTGGTCACATTACTTCACGTATGCCATAGCATATGTCACTGGCATAGGTGTTACCATGCCATACCTATGGACCACCTGGGCTGGATGCTGTGATCGTCTAAGAAGGAATGCTGTCCATGCTCATCTCAAGAGTCAGCACCAGCCTCCAAAACATTATGATCTAGATTAAAAATACCCATGTTCTAGAAAGAAAAGCAGACAACATCTTCTAGGAGAGTGATGAACAGAAAGCAGGTGAAACACGTTGAAACTAGAGTCCCAGCATCGTATAAAAACAATGGTAGGGTGGAAAATTGACTTTGGCTTTCTGTTTAGAAATGCACCAAGAATTAATTTTTAAATCTACAGACAATTATGAAAGTTGTGGAATAATTTTATTTGAGGATTAATTACACCATTCATCCTGAGCCAATAAATATTGAATTTCAGTGTTGATTAATTTAGTATTAATATCAGTGATAAATTAAAGGAAAATAGGAAAATAAACAAGTTCTGTACCAAAATTTTGGAATATTTTATGTAAAAATGTTGGAAAGAAACAACTGATTTTAATGGATTTCAGGATTCTTGGGTCTTTTTCTTTAATCATAGACAGTTGTGGGAAAGCAACTGTGGTTCACTGTGTTTGTGCCATAAAAGCTGCATTCTCTGTTTTTTTTCTGAAATTCTAAGAGTGAAAAATTAATTTCATCTTATAAGACAACCTTAAAAAATAAAGAATGCTGACTTGTAAAGGCCAAAATTATATTTTAATATGTATACATAAACAGTTTCGGCTGCTTGTTTTGCTATGTGTTTGCTGGCAAAGCTTTTGTTGCTACAGATTATTTTGTCTAAAAAAAAAAAATCTTCCAGTTGAAGATTAGTTAGATTCAAACTATGTCAGAAGATGAGGTATTTCAGCTGGTAGAGAACACAAGGCAGAAAATTATTATAATTTTTAACAGAAGAAAGAATGGAACAGCAAGGCTTTCAAGTTAAGAGAAAAGTCTTCCTGCTGCAAGCAAATCTTTTTAGAAATAATTGCCTATGATTAGTGTTTTAAAATCTGCAAAAACTCTGTCTTGCTATTGAGCATAGACAATGCTGAGTTGAAACAGAAATGTGTAAAGGAAAGAAAAGCAATTTGATCATTTTATTTCTATACTTACACCTGGACGCATTGAAGCTGTATGTGTCTCTTGGAGAGTGCTGACAGCCAGAGGGCTTTGCCTGCTGTGAAGGCATCTATTGCTTCAGCAGTAGCCAGAGATGTGAGCTGCTGGCCTGATTTTTGGCAGAGGAGTCATTGGTGACTGTGTGAATCTCCTCTTCACCTGCCTCAGTGAGCCAGAAGTGTTAATTGCAGTATCAGGATTCAGGGAACCCAATTACATTATACTCCCTGCTTTAATTTACAGAATGTGTGCCCAGTGGGCACTGGGGTTTACTGGGGGTGTCTTGGCCCCTAACAGAAAAGCAGGGGTTTAATCCAAGCCAAGTAGCCTCCCTTGGACACTAGCTAGTAACAGACATTTAGGGAATCAGTGTGTCAAACAAGTTAAAACGTTTCATTTCCTGAGGCCCTTTTTCACCTTCTGGCAATCCTCAGTTTCAAGATTTTCTGAGCGGGAATTTGCCTCGAGACTGTGATGAATTAATAATGAGCCTAACTCCAGTACTTATCACACTCTGGAAATACACCTTCCATAGATTTTCCCACTCCTAAAACAAACCTCACACTTTTGCTTCATTTTTAGCAGGTTTTCCACCATCATTTCACCACTGCCTTCACCTGGCATTCACCACGGAAAAATGTCACAGCCTTTTCCAGATGAGTTTTCAGAGGTACCCCCATGGCTTAAATTGGTGGATTAAGGCTGTTCCACTCTTTTCCATTCAATGATAGCCCACATTATTCATTAACTATCAAATTAGCATGTCCAAAAAAATGGTAGGCTATTGGAATCCTGCAGTTATTTAGTGGCATTTGGATTATCCCATGAATTTTAGGAGCACAATTTGAGGTTGGATCTAGCCAGCTACATCGTGAAGAAAATGTAGCCTGATTCCATATGTCTGAGTGCATACACCACACCGGGCAGTGCTAACAAGCATCCACAATCTCCACAACCCAACTGATGCATGCATTGCTTTACAAACCCCCTGAGCAGTTATTCTTTTATCCTAACACAGAGAAGAAGCTGTGCATAATGTGGTAAGGGATCAAGAGAGAAAATGAGCCACAGCCAGCCTGTTGAGTCCATAAATGTGTCCAAACAGCAAGGCAGCAGAACAAGTGATGGCTGTAACAGCTACAGTTTGGCTGTGCCTGTGTAATCCACTTCCATCAAACCAGTTATTGAACAAACACATAGCAGGAAACACATAACAAGATTTTGACAAGTTAGCTAGTACTTCTGCTGCCATCAGTTAAAATATAATTGATACTGTCTCAAAAAGATAGGAAGACTGTAGTTAACAGTGGAAATTGTATTATTTCCTACATCTCTAACAAACATGAACACAAAAGTGTAAAATTTCATGTTTTATTTATGCTTTTATTATATAGCAACTATAAGCCAGTTCAGTAATCCTCTCTTTCCCTCTGCTGTATGGAGTGCTGTCCAGTTGATTAGCTGAGATTTATTCACTTCACTCATGTTTTATTGTTATTTTCAGTTCAGAATCAAAGCTGGAATTGTTAAATCTACCAAACAGGTGCCAGAATTCATCTTACCATGACAACACTCACTTTTATCCAAACAGCTCCTGAAAGGAAGAGCTGTTTTCTCCACAAAGGTGAACCTTGCATAGTACACGTTTATTAAGGAGTCATGCAATGACTAATGGAGTGCTATTGCCACGGTTTTCTCAGCAAATGAGGAAAATGGACAGCATATCTATATTGGCTTTGCATGGTGAGGTTTTGGTGGTGGTGTGGGGCTACAGGGGTGCCTTCTGTGAGAAGCTGCCAGCAGATTTCCCTGCGACAGAGCTGACACCAGCCAGATCCAAGGCTGGCCAAGGCCAAGCCCATCAATGCCTCTGGAATAACATAATTAAGAAAGTGGAAAAAAACCCTGGTAACTTCAAATGGAGAGAGGAGTAAGAATATGTGAAAGGAACAACTTTGCAGACACCAAGATAAGTGAAGAAGGAGTGGTAGGAGGTGCTCCATGTGCCAGAGCAGAGGTTCTCCTGCAGCCTGTGATGCAGCCCATGGTGACTCAGGCTGTCCCCTTGCAGCCCATGGAGCTCCAAGGGGCAGCAGAGATCCACCTGTAGCCCATGAAGGAGCCCGTGCTGGAGCAGGTAAATGCCCAAAGGAGGCTTTGACCCCATGACATCCATCCAAGTCCCCACAATATCTCTGCCTAGAGGCAGATCTGCTTGGCAAAACTGAGTTGAGAAGTTACATTTCCAAGTCCTGAAGTACTGAATTGACCTCCCAGCTTAAGTACACAAATAGGTAAATTGGTGTCTGGGGTCTCAGAAACACTTTGACACCCATCTTAGCTTTTGGGCAGCACTGCAGGCAGGTAGCAAAAGCAAGCAAAATGATAAACAAGCTTCCCAGCATCTTTCACAGAAATAACTTAAGGGATTGTAAGATTCCTCTTCCAAGATAAACACTTTTTTTTAAAGCCTGAGCTCCAAATACAAGGTATTTTGAAGTAATCAACATCAATCAAGCAGAACACTGTTTCAGGGAGCTTTAAGTCTAAAAGAAGTGATGTCCCTCAGTTCAGGAGAGCAAATGGGTCCGTCCCAGCCCAAACAGGAAGGTGTAATGGGATGGGGTGTACTGTACCACACCACACTTTTCCTATAGACACTGATACTCACATTTCACCTCTATGAGCAAGGGAGAAGCTGTCACACCCTTATAAAAGTTCCTCAGTTTTGTCCCTACTGCTTTCCTGGAGCTCAGGAGGGAAATCTATGGGCTGCAATAAAAAAAGTTTCGTCTTTTCATAAGAGGTATGAGGATCATTAGAAGCAGGTGTGGGTGGTGAGACTATTTTTTTCCCCACAGCCACATCATGGTTTTTTGGGTCTAAGACTGAAAGCTAGGGAAAAAAAAAAAAAAAAAAGAAAAACAAGAAGGAAAAAAAAAAAAAAGAAAAACAAGAAATAAAAAAAAAATTGCAGAACAAGACAAGAATATCTTCTTTTTAATCTTCTCAGAAACAAGGTTTTCCTTCCCAACCAGGTGGCTGTTGGTTCTGCCTTTCAGCAATTTGCAAAACCCCTTTTAGCAACATTGTATGGTATCTGCACACGCCATTTGAGAGGCTGGGATTTTTGAGTGTGCAGAGTCATCTGTTTTCCCAGAATTGCTCTTGTAGCAGAGACAATTTGAGGAAAGACCATTTATTAAAAAGAAATTGAAATGGCTGACCAAAGGTTTTCTTGGAAAAGGAAGAGCTTTGAAAGCTTAGACAGGATTTGTAGCTGGGCGAAAAATCCTTACTGTGAGCAGAAAGGCCTCTGCAAGTTTTACCAGAGCAAAGCAATAGGAAGAAATGAGATTTTGCAAGATCTCAGCCGTATTGTCTTCTCCTTTGTCTGGATATTTTCCTGTGGTTTGTTTGGGAATTGAATAAAGCATGATTAGCCAACAAGCCCAGATGGAGCATCACATATTTAAAACCTTCCCCTCCACTCTCTACTTCTCCATTGTTGTTTTAACCAAGGTGGACTTGCCTTTTTGCCTGTAACCTTTTCTTTGAAGCTTAGCCATTAAAAGCATGGGCCTGAGTGACTGTGGAGGCCAGAGGAGACATGGCAGATTTGTTATGGGTTGGAAGGCTGTGTCCTATTTTGAGTTCATAAGTGAGCAAATCCTATTATGAAGGGAAAGACAGGGGCCGCTATTTTAGACCACCCTGTTTCCAGCAGTGCCTCTTTATAGTCCTGGGGCTCTTGGGCAGCTCCTGTCCTCTGCAAGGTCCACTGCTTTGTCATTGGTTGTTAGATGCAGCTACACTATTGAATCTGGAGGTTTTCCCTTCCCAGGTCTCACTTGCCAAAGCTTGTATTTGGGTCACACTTTATTCTTGGAATCATGGGACAGCCCTCTCCATCCGCTTATTCAGGGCATGGGCGTGAGGCATGGGGAGCAGAAAAAATGCCATGGAAAAACAGTTTCCTTGAATGTAATCCTTTCTAAATACAGAAAGCATCAGAAAAAAGAGCCAGAATTGATTATGTTTAAAACTCGTCAGTTTAAGTTATAGCTGCTGATTTTAATGGGACCTGACTCATAATTTTTTTAGTATTTTGCATCAGTGGTGCCATAAATTCATTTTCATAGAACAAATGTGAAAAATATCAGAAGCACAAAGACAAGCCACATCTGAAATTTAACTAAGAAATCTATCTGTCTTCATCAGGCCCACAGTATTTTAGATCCACAATGTTTCTGAATGTCTGAAAAGAACTGCATAACTATAGATAAATTATCCTGAAAGCACTCTAAAATGTCAACACCCACCAATGAAGAGACTAAATTCAATCTAATAACATAATCTGAACTAGAAATGCAGGTTAATGACCTTATACTTCACTGTCTAATGGGGCACACATCTTACAAGAATAAATGGATTGTGGAACATAACTACTCATATTGAAATTTTATAAATAAATTATTAAAACACTAATTGGGATTAAATTACCATGTTTTAAAGTCATCTAGTAATTAAACTTCCTAGTGGCACAGTGCCTAGCTCTTTTATGCTGTGGAAAAATATTTTCTCTGATTATGGTACTGACAAAACATTACTGACATAATTTCTTCTTAACTATTTTGATTCTCAAAATAAATTCCCTCCAAATCCATCACCTTACATTGAAAATATCAAGAAGATTAAAGGAAAAGATTGAATGCTAACCCTTTAAGTCTTCATAAGGAGAGATGAATTACCTTGCTTTAATACAGGGTTAAGATGTCTGTTATGACATCATTCCGTCAAACACTTATCCCATGTGGAATTTAAAATAAGAAATTTGATCCTATTTCTTCTGTAGGACTACCACAGCACTGCTGATGGCATGAGAGGGTCAGGGATGCTGTGGGAAGATGCAGTGGAGGATGTCTGGGCTCTGATGCCCTACTCCACTCTTCTTTCACTCTGCTAGGTCCTGGCTGGCTCCGTTTTCTCACAAAATTCAGGAGAGCTCATGTCCAGCAACTGTGCTTTGCACAGCAGTGGCTGTGAGGCCCAGCTTTAGTGTCTGTTATCACAGATGCAGTCAATTTGGTTACTAAGGTGAGATCTGCTTGCTGTTTTACTCTTTCAAGACCACATAAATAGGGCCACTATGCAAACCAAGAAATACAGTGCAGCCTGAAGTCTGTTGCTGTCTATCAATAAAGAGTTTACTGTTTAATCAGTAGGAAAAGATTCAGGTATTAAATGAAGCATTAACAAAACTTAAACCACAACAAAATATTATAATGTGTAACACCTAGATTATCCCCAAATACCCCAACAGGGGCACGGAGGGGTGCTGTTCTCACCAGGGCAGGCTTGACAGCCCTTGCATTCCAAGGGTTTTCCACGGAGTTGTCTTTTCAGTGCCAGAGACTCTGCTGAAGCTGTGCACACAGCAGCGTGCTCCAGAGACAGTCCCCTCTGTATCATAAAGGCAAATGTGACAAACCCAAAGAAAATATCAGAGTAATTCAAAATCTTTTACTCCAAAATACAGCATTAGGAGATAAAGGAAGCACTCAGCTTCCTAAGCTGTGTAAAGGGAAGAGCTCAGGAAGAGGGTATCCTTCGCTCTCAAGGGGCCTAGATGGGATCATGGCTTCATTTGGGGACATGCAGAGAGGCAAAGCAAAGGCTGTGTGATTACTGACAGTTTGCAGGTGCAGATGTGAGCCTGGAAGAACGATTAATCAAGTTGCACAAAAAGCTGCCATCAGACTATTTTTCCTCCTATTAACACAGTTGCCTTAAAGTGCAAACTTCGTTAGGTTTTCTTAAAGTGCCTTCTGAATCTAGGGCAATAAATCAGTTGTTACTGGTTTTTTGAGATCCCAGCTGCTTCCAGGGCTGCAGTTCCCTCACCTCCCGCAGCCCCCTCACCTCCTGGAGCAGCGAAGTGTGCTGAGCTAACTCCCATCCTAAGTTTACATCCTTTACACCTACCTTCAGGAGAGCTGAGCTGGCAGCACACTCACCAGTAACAGTAATGAGATGCAGTCCTTAAAACCCTCAGTGAAAATATTACAGCTCTTTTTTTCTGCAGGTCAACTGATGTGTTTAGCCTGAATCACCTACTAACATGCCTTAAACAAGATTTGCTTTCTTTATTTCACTGTCATATTTTCTCTCCCCTCAATTCTGAAGTCTTTAAACAACTGGGAATAGATCTGAAAAGCATCAAACACCACAAAGATTTATCGGTTTTCTCTGCCGTGTTTACTACCTGCTGAAGGTGCAAGCTTGATAAATGTCAAAGTGTTTATGCAGTAAAAGCATTCACAAGCTTGGAGTCTTATCTGGGTTTCTGGAGTATGCAAAATTGGATTGCCAGTCTCAGGAGAGTGATCTCATACGGGGTTTTCTAATCCTTCTGTTGGCAACTCCAGCCTGCAAGTGAATAGCTGTTGAAAGCTGTTCACCCAAAGCTATTTAAATCTTGAAAGCTTCAGTCTCTTACAGGTGTGGCTATCTCTAAAAACTCCTGCCAGAGCCACAAAGCGTTCCCAGCATGAAGATGACTGTTTCACAAACACAATCACAGCTGGTTTGTTGCCTACCTCCACACAGATGTGTTTGCTTTCTTATTTGTGCATAAGGGGTTTCTGGGAACAGGGTACTGGGAAGGATGTTTTGCGTGGCACAGAAAGCTTTTCCAGCAGCAAGATGCTCTGATGGTTACTGTCTTGGCTCTAATTCTGGCCCCATGTTTATTCAAAACCATTTGTTCTGAAAAAGAGACATTTTCCTTGAGCTAAAATAACACCTTTCCTTTGGCAGTGAACAAGTAGAAGTTTTGCAGAGATTCTTTAAGGCAGAAGGCAGCAGTAGGCATCCATTTATTAGTCATTAGTTATTTGGTGTTAAGTGATTAAAAAACTCCTCTTGCCTTGCCAGGATATAATTCAACTCTTTTGAAATAATTAGCAAATTTTTATCTCCAAAAAGGTGTAATTCTGATTAAGTGAGGCTATTTTCCTCCTACACTGTGCTAATCACTGCCTTTCACTCACAAACAGACAGAACCACCTTGTATACCTAAGCCATACTGCAGCATCAGGCCCCAAATAATGCAAGAGGAAAAAGTACCCACATGCTCATCTTAATTTTTCCTGCATAGCTCCCTGCTCAGCGGAAATTGTCAAGCCCTTCCTCTCCTACTCCCAGCAGGGACAAATAGCTTGCAAATCAATAGTCATTCCAGGTATTGTAATTTTACTTAACAACCTATTTTATTAACTGTGGGAATCTAGTATTGGAGCTGCTCTTTTTTGTTTGTTTTTCCTTTTAAACAAATTATGAAAGCATTTTCTTTTTGGCTTGGGTTTCCAAATTAAAATGGTGGGATGTTTTTTTTTCTCTTGGAGGTAGAACACAAGCCTTCACATTACAGCTTCTGCTTCTGTCAAGCTGCATGGATGAGTCAGCAGAGAAGTGGAGGAGAGAGCTCTCCCAAACATACCAGAGAGGGACTGGAGTCTCAGGGGGCAGGGGGAGCTTTCTGTAAAGACACACACGTCTGGGGTTTGAATTTGAATCTGAAATCAGGGTTGGATTTCAATAGTTTGTAGGAAATAAGTAATTCTGAAAGAATAATTCACAGAGAACAAAAGAGGAAAAATTAAGAGTCTAGGAAGATGTAGCATGGTGTGATAAATGAGGAGACCTTCACATAATCCTACATAGCAGGGTACTGGCATTTTATTCTTTGTGTTCACAAGGTCCTTGACACAACAAAGCTCTGTTGTCATACATGGCATTGCTATAAGCCACAGTTAGGATGATCAGAGGGGGAGAGTGATTTAAGAGATGTATCTCAATTTCTTCGATCTCCTGTTCTTCCTATCATGAGATGGCATCAAGTGGCTGAGTAATTCAGGTAGCTGGATGATTCAACTACCTGAATTTTCCTGAATAGCATTAAAACTTTTGTCAGCATTCACTTAAATGAGCTCCCTTAAACTTTGTTTGCTCGTAAGCAATGCACAGTATCTTTTATGTAATCATCTTTTGTGTATTTTCTGAATAAGGAAGCAAAATTTTAACACTATCAGAGGTAGTTCCTGAAGATGAAATAAGGCAGCTTTCACACTACTGAATTCATGCTCCATGCCCTGATTGGTACATTGGATTAATGGGGCTTCAACAGAATGTCAGCATTTTACTTGACTGGAGGTTCATAACATCTTACACTGAGTTTCAAGGTCTGTTCTTCAATTCACTGTAATTATAATTGGCAGGGGGAACTGTTTTACAGATGACCCTCCTCCCCAAGTGACATTCCCACAAATGGAACTGAGCTCGGTGTAGTTTGCAGCACTTAGGCGGAGCTCTGGACTGTATCACAAAGTCTCCTTTAATAGGTTTGCCTCAGTAGATGTAAAGTCCTATTGAATCTTAAAGGAAAGATCATTTGAAAGGTCTATAGACATTTCACTGATTGCCTGTCACCGAAAAGCAGCAAGTAAAAGATTTGAGGGAAAGGGTTTCTTGGAGTCTCAAATCTGTAAATCTGCCAGGCTACATAGACCCTGCATATTTAAAATTAGGGTGGTTTAAAGAATTCATTTCTCTTATAAAATCTGTGCAGGCTATGCATAGCATCCTCTGCTGTGCTGCTGGTACCTTGTACTTTTTTCATGACAGAATCTATTCATTTAATCTGCTCCCTTCTGATTTAGAGCTTGATAACATATGGCAAGTCATCAAACAGAAATTATCACTAATAGATAACTGCCAATCAATTTCCATTATGCCCAACAAGATGTGACTGAGCCTGTTTTTTTACAAAACATATTGATTCGCAGGGCTGATTTCCCTGTCATTTCAAACATCTCCACGGGATATTTCTATTGAGCTCGCTGAATGCATTTGCTGCAACGAAGCAGATGCTTATTTTCTCTCTGGTCTAAAGATTATTTATTTTGCTTTTGAGCTAGTCTGAAGGCCATATATCAAAAAACCCTATCTGTTATATAAGAGAAAAGTCAAATCTCGAAGGATAAACAGAGGAGGATGACACAGATTTAGTATTGAAATGGTTTAAGGTGACATCATTATATAGCTTTTCACCCAAGCTGCAAGACATTTCTGGGGGATATGAGGTTATTTGCTTCCTGGAGTAGTCAGGGCAAAACATGGCCACGGCTCCATGGGTTGTGAGTACTTTTCTACCTGGTGCAAGTGTGCTCCAGAGGGGCTGGGATGCTGCCAACTACATGTCTGCAATAGGACTGAGTCCACTCAAAATGTCCATAGGCGTTGAGGGTGGACAGATGGTGCTGAAATAAGGGAGAACGTCGTAATGTCCCTAAGAAGTCATAGGAAGAAGAAAATAGAGGAATACCGTGCCCATAGGGAGAATGTTGGACAGAAAAACATGTAGGGTGTCCATCTTGTCTCATCAGCTTTCAGACAGCTTTTCAGTATCTGGAGGGTGAACACAAGACAAGGGAACAAGAGCTGCCATTACTGCCTGTGCTTCCAGGACACTAATGTACTTCGTGTTTCAGAGAGTAGCCCAGCATTTGTCACAGGTTTAAACTATCCAGGGGGCTGCTGCCATGGTATCATGGCCATGTGTCTGCTCTACTTGAGGTGGCTGAGTCAGGGCATGGGTGAAGGCCAGGTTAGGGAGACTTTAGACTATGCAAAATCCACTTTGTCAAAAGTGTAAGATTTTGTCCAGTATATCCTACAGTCAATTACATAGAAAGTGAGAAATAGGGGTAAAATAACCCTTCCAAGCTCTCAGCAGTTGAGAATTTCACCTTTGAAAAACAAAATGGATCATCTTCTCCAAGTAAACCTTACCTGTGTGTCTCTAATGTGAGTAACACTATCCCTTCTAAAATCTACTAACAGCATTTGACTCAGTGACTCTCTTAGGGAAGTGAATTTCACAGCTTGAGTAATTTTCAATTCTTTGAAACCTGCAAGTCATTAATTTAATCAAATGAACCATTATTCTTTGGTTCTGGGACTTGAAAAGAGGACTGATCCGTTTTTCACCCTGTCTATCAATCCTGCAAAGGAAATTACTGCAGAATTTTAATTGGAGGCAGTCACACTGCTTGGGACTTTTTAGAGTAAGACTAGAGAAAATCACAACAAATATGTAACATGGGGATATACTGGCTGTGTAGGGGATGAACCTCCACCACTGCAAGTAGTGGAAGCAACCGTGTCTGTGGGTTGTGCTTCTTCTTTGATATTCACCATATTCTTTATGTCTATCTGCCCAGAATTCTTCAGGGAAATCTCCCACACCAACAAAATTACTTCCAAAATGCAGACATCGAAAACTGGAAATGCCTGAGCAACCACACCCAAGAACAGAGTGGGAGACTACATTAGAAGTTAATTAAAAAGGGAACTGAAGCAGTAGATAGTAGATGAAAGTATGATGGATCAGCGTGATGCTATCTGGCAGTGTGCAGCAGACCTCTGCTCTTAGGTGCACTTGCCAGACCTCTTATTCTGTAGCTCCTCACCTAAACACCCAGTTTATATGTCTAACAGATAATTTATCATGTACTGTACTTCTTAAGTTATTTTGGAAAACTCCTTTATTCTGCAACAGGTAAATCCTAAAATGTGTGTACTTGTCAAAGACTGAAAAAGCTTTCAGGACTAAACAGTCCCAGATACAAAAGGCACCCCTGATAAAAGTTCAAGATCCAGAAATGCCAAGAATATATCTTCAGTGCTAGTTCTCAGTGAGCTGGAAAAGAAGATGTGAAATATTTTGAAGAAAGAAATTAAATGCTCTATTCCACCTGTGTAACTGGGCCAGATTTCTGTATGTATATACATGTATGTATATGTACATATATCCAGTGCTGCAAAAGCCAGAAGCATTTCAAAAAGAAAGATTGGGTGGAAGAAAATTGGAAATGGATTGACTTGGGAGGACAGTAAGAGAATTGAAGTATTAAATGGAGAACTTGATAAACACCCTTGAACAGGATTGCTTTGAAAGTATTGCATATAAAGTAATGCTAGCTGTGTCTCTGCTATTGTAAATAAATCTATGATGAGTAAGGTAGGTGCTTAGTTTAAAAAGTAATGCCCAACAGTAAAGTCACGAGGAAGAGAATGGAAATTAACTTAAAACAACAAATATGTTGTTAGGTAAAAAAAAAAAAAAAATCCTTGCAGCCTAGTGTGCTCATCCATAAGAATGATGGGAAAGCAAAATAAAAGGACAGATTTACAGTAGCACAGGCTGAGATTGTAGGCTGGATGGATCCCTCTTCTGGTCCTTGTTCCCACACATGATTTGAAGTGATTAAATTACATGAAAAGTAGATCTCGGGTTCCAACTTTCCTCTTTACCAGGACCAGAACGTGAGAAACAAGGTACAAGGTAGACCTGAAGCCAATTTCTACAGGAGGCATAAAAGCCTGTGAGTAAGAATGAGGTGGAGATGGAAGATGTTCTCTGAGTGGAAACAACTTCAGATATTTTCCCATTAATTTTCCCTCATACACTTTGAAAGGTTAACCAAAACACTTATGATAGTCCATAACTGAGTGTCCTTAGGGGAACTGGATAAGGATTTGTTCCTAGGGATACAAAAAGACACATTAGTATTTCTACAGTGTTTGAGTAGAGAACTGGCTGTTTCTTTTCAGAGAAAAAGATTCTGAACGTCCTAAAAATCTATTTGGTTTGCATATTCAAAAGGAATACATCTTTGAGTGTGAAACCAGATGGTGGGAAGAAGTTTCCTCTGGTTTAAACTGAATGTTCATTTCAATTGTCTCTTCTTACCTCTACCAAAAAAAACACCATATTAGTAACAATGTAGTCACAGTCTCTCTTCTCATATGCATATGTACAGGAAGATACTGCTCATGGTACTCTTAGGGTCCAAGGGATCAGTTTGGTTGGGGAAACTATATTTTCATTTTGCTTTGTACTGGTTTAGGAACTACTGTGGGATAAAAGTGTGTGAGCCTACAAAAAAGCAGTGGAGGTGCCCTTGAGATGATTATATCTGTGTCACTCTCCAATTCACCTTCCCAGTGACAGCATTTGTTGTCACATTGGCAGTGGCCGATAAGAAGTTGGACACCTGGCTGCCTTACAAACAGGCCTAGGAAAAAGCAAGGAATCACATCTGGTTTTGAGTTATGATATGCTATATCTGACTTGAAATTGTATGTGGTTTCCCTGACACAAAGTGGTGACATCAGCTGCAGTTCCAGAATCATGGTTGGGCTGTGATTTGTGCATTAAAATAGGACCAGACATACTTTGTTTTATAATATTTAACCAGAGATTGAACACAGCCCTCTGAGGACAAAAACATATTGATTCTGGTAAGCTTTTTACTGTCTTGTTTTGAAATTTTTCCAAGAGTCAGACTCCTGGGAGAAGAGATAGATCCAGAATCCCAGCAAGCATCTCCCTCCAAGATCTCAAACCAGCTACTTTCTTCTATTACATTTTTAACAAAAACAACCAATGGGTTATTCTTGTCACCTGTGATTGAGTTGCCTGAAGGAAAGGCAGCAGGTATCTCCCATGTTCATTAGCACTTTTCTCACAGCTAGGCAAGGCTACATTGTCTAACACACATCTCATTGTTTACTTGCTTTGAACAACATCTGTTTATACGATGATTCTCTTGACCGCAGTGATTTCATTTCATAGGAAATTACTTGGAGTGCCCATATAAGTGGGATATTTTTAAATCACAACTGCAGTGAATCACATCTCACATCTTTCACTTTCTGAAGCTAAAAACACCAAAATCTTCTCTTTCATCTTGTAAGACAGACTGTGTTCTTGTGGTCACCTGCGCAGACCTCATCTGTTTGAGTTCTTCTCTCCTCCTTAGCACCTGGGATGCTCTAAATAACAGCCCTTATAGAGTTCTCTGCTAATTCTCTCCAAAACAATTTGGAAAAGGTTTTGGGAAAGTCTTACCTGACAGGATTTTTGCATTTTTGCATTTTTGCATATTTGCATTTTTATAGGTGCATCTCATTTCTGTCTTATAGAGATCCTGCAGTTAAGAGTCAGGCCTTTATCTTTCCCTCTCATTTCCAGCTGGTGTCCTCCCCAACAAGTCCATCGAAAGAAGGAATACCTTTCATTAATCCCTGAACACATGACCTGACAATCTGGACAATTACATTTCATCTCATTATATTATTGTAGACTGGTTGTTCCAAAATACCAGTTCAGGGTTTCTCCACATGGTAAAAAGGCAAAGCTTTTAATCTGTGTTTCACCAGCACAAACCCACTCTTCATGCCAAGGCCATTATGGAAAATATCAAATATGATCAGTCCCCAGAATGGTCCTTTAAAAAACTTCACTCCAGCTCAGTTAGCTCCTCTTCCAGAACAGTTTGTCTCATCAGTTGTTTTATTCACCTGTAATTCACCTGTTCATTCTCTCTGGCATACCTACTCATGTCCACACAGCCTTAAACTCAGCACTTTTTTGCAATTCAGGCAGATTAGTTCTACTGCATTTCTCTGATTTAGAAGCAAATCAGGCTGGACATATAGATCCCACTACTCTGCAACACTCACCTCCAGTAAACCCAGTTAACTCTTTGTAATATTTTCCCATTTATCTCCACATCTTTTAATTATTCTTTCCTCCAGATTCACCCTAATTCTTTCCACATCTTCAAGGTCAGAGTAACACCCTGCTGTCTGCTCCCTTTTCTCTCCTTGCCCACTCTCTTTTGGACACCATGTGTGCCAGTAGCTGCCTGCTTGGCACTGAAGCACTCTCTTCCTTTACAAGTCCATGAGTGCATTTCCTGTGCCAAAAGCTCTTTTCTCCAGGAGAGAGAATGCCAGATGTCCTAGAGCTCAGTTATATTGAGTTCTTCTGAATTCTTGCCACCACCTCAGATTTAATGATTTCCATTTCCTATATGCTCATTCCCTATAGGAATGTTAACCTTGCCTCCATATTTTCCATCTTGCAAAGAATTAAATTAAAATAGCTACAATACTCTAGGCCATATCCCAGTTACCTCTAACTTTGTCCCCATTGTGTCATAACCTATGTCCTCATTCCTTGCTATCTTTTTATTTACAAGAATATATTTTGGTCTAATGTGAGAAAAGAGATTGTCAGTTTCCAAAGAAAATAATGCAAATTCTACAGTTTTTAAACAAACTGCAAATATGAGCTAAACCAGTCCAAATTAATCTAAATTAATAAAACTTAATTTCCTGGAACTTATGAATTTTGATGCTTAAGAATAGTTTGAGATATTAAATATCCTTCATTTAATTTATTTAAAGATATAAAATCTCTCCTCCAGGGGGATAGAAGATCTTATTAACCAGTATTTATAGAAATTCTAGATCGGAAAGTTACTCCTTGGAACTGACCTAATCCTCCGAGGGATTTAGGGGCTGAAGAAGCTTTCAGATGCATCCCACATGTGCCATCCATCAGGCTTGACTCTGCAGACTCTGCTTGGCCTATTAATTACCTCAGTCCCAATAACCAGAGCCTCTTGCGAAATAACCATGTGTTGCTCAAGCGATGTTTTAACCACGTGTATTCCAGCCCATGGGTGTATTACCTTTTGTCAATAGAGCCATAACTACTGCAGCTTGTCCAGCATTGATTTATCGGTGATCCTTTTCTTTTAAACCCAGTTTTGGGTCATTTTATATGTGATAGAAAAAAATGAGAGGCATCTAAAACAGAAAGGCCCTGCACCATTCTTTATTCATAACCGGCACACAGAAAAAGGCCAATTCCTCAAACCCAATTTCAGTTGAATTTGATGTATAAATAAAGAGTGGCCAAACAGGAGAATTGAGTGAGGGAGAGGATTTAAAGGGAAGTGAGGGAGCAACATCTCCCCTGAGGGCTGAGATTTCATCTGCTCCTTTTGGCAGATATCTGACAACTGACAAACCCCGGGAAAATAAAGCTGACAGTAAGAAACGGTGAACGCAGCTTGTTAAGCAGAAGACCAAATGACACTGCTGTAATTTGCCAGCATCTATTTAAAGAAGGAGCTACAAGGACTTTGCACAGACCTTGACAGGGGACTCTGGGAGATTTGTCGTCCCAGAGTTTCCCTTCTGTTCTTTCTAGGAATGCAGTTTCCAAAGGTTGAGATTGCATTAAGTTAAGGGTGTTGAGATAAAGCTAGAGGTGGGAGAAGAGTATCTTTTGGTGTGCTGTTGGGGCAAGAGCAAGAGAGTGTGTTAGGAATTTAAGACCTGATGTTCCACAGATTAGTGGAAAGAAACCTTCCCTTTGCACTAATATCCAACCCCAGAAACTCTTCCCAACATTGCTGGGGGTAGTCTCTAACCCAGTAAAATGCAACCTCCTGTAGTTAAAAGGGATTCTTTCATCCCCCTCTTCTCGCTCAGATTAAAATTCTATCATTTTTGTCCTTTTTGTAAATCACTTTTGACCTTTTTTCCCTGTGAAAAAGTGAGAGTTTTGCACTCATAAGGGTAGCTTCTTGCAGAACAAGTGGATAATCTATTCTCCGTGCTTGGACCTATTTCTCATTAACTCACGGAAGAGCAGGACTTAATGCACCTTAGTTCCTATTTTCACTTAAGCAAGCTGCTGCCAGGATCCAGGAGCCTGGGCACCAGGTATTAACACTGAGCAGCTGTGAAGGCAGCTCGCAGCACTCACTGCTCCATGGGTGCAGAGCCAGATGTTCCTCCATGTCCCAATTTTGTGTTGTTGAGTTCAGTCTCAAAAAACAAAAAAAAAAAAACCTTAAAAACAAAGACAATATTGAGGGGGAAGGGGAAGATCAGAAGCTGAATCACACAAGTCTGAGTAGCCCTGAGAATACAATCCTAAATGACTTGATTGTCATGCCTTGGTCACATGTAATTGATGCTAATCCTGAAGCTGTAGTGCAAAGTACTACATCGTATGCACATGATTTGAAAAAAATGGTTTTAGTCTTTTCTATTAACAAGTCATATTTTTTCTTTCCTCATTCAGGCTCTGCAGGTGTTTGTTTTACAACCAAAGAACTTAGAAATTATACAAACCATTTTTTTCCCCTTTCTTTTCCTCCCTTGCTTCCCACCTACCACCAAGCTACTCGAAACGCTAAATTCACTTGTAGCAAATCCAGCCCTCAGTTTGGGGAAATTCTTCTCCTCCTCTTGCCCCTCACTATTGACAGCAAGGACAGCATTTTGCTATGACTTTTAAGCTGTCTCTGTAATGAAGCAAGAGGTGAAGCACCTGAAACAGATTAAGGCACTCTGCACATGGGAACTGGCCCCAGGTCCTGAAAGTATGGACTTGACCATCCAGGCACAGAAGCGTGAGACAAAAGGTTACCACTCATCAGCTCTATCAGCACAGGTCAGCTGCAAGTTTATATTTCCCTCCAAATTTCACATTATGTGCAAGGTTTTGAAGTCTTTCTACCCTCATCCCCTGAAGGAGATTCTGAATTATCTTTTTTTTTTGTAGCAGCAAAAATTAGCCTGCGATTATATAATTACTGGGAAGCTAAATCTGTGGTTGTTTCCCTGAATATGATGGCATTGAAAGTATTTAAACTAATGCTTATCTCTGCACTTCTAGAATTGCTGGGATCAAAGTTCAAAATTGTAAACTCCAGCAAAAAAGAGGTCGTTGTCATATGTTTGTATAACACCTAGCAAAACGGAAGCCTAATCCTACTTAATCCCCTAAGATTTACCATTTTAAAAATAACTTCATTTTTTAAGCAAATATAAATCCACACATGTAGAATAAGAAGTGTCCAGTTCTAATAGTGTGAAAAGCTACAAATTCCATATGAAATTGCTTAAAATGGAAGACTACTGCAGGACCAAGCCCTAATTCATTTTGTGTTACTATTTATTGAAAATAAATCATACGTAGACCCTCCATAGGGCTTTTAAGATCCTAATTATAAATTTTAGTTCTAATAAGATAAGAACTACCTCCCATTTTACAGATTGGAAAGCTGAGAAAAGGATGTGAAATGAGTTTCCCTGAGCTACAGAAGGAGACATTACTGAAAAGCAATGAGAATGCAAGGATTAGGGAGCTGCTGTGAATGACAGACCAGGGACAAATTCTTAAATTCACTGTAGTGAGTGTAATGACTAACTTAATTTTTTTTTGCATATGAATTCCTTCTCTCTGGCTCATTAGTCCTACAGCTAATGAGCTCAGATACTTCACTGTGCCCACGGTGGGCTGCTTTCAGGCCCCGATCACACCCAGGTTCCTTCAGTCCTGATTGGTAAATATGACACTTGCCATCAAATCCCAGCCTTAGGGTAAAACAGTTTGCATATATTATCTGCAGGCAGCAAATGACACATTGAAGCTATACAATATGTTGGGAGAAGGGAGGGAAAGATTTGATTTTTCCACACAAATCCACATGCCATCTCCCCTTTGTGCCTTATTTTATTCCCAGTATACTTAATTTTGCCACACCTCCCTTGTTAAGTTGGCTCCAGGGCTCACATGTAAGTCAGTGTGGTTCCTCATGGCATGTGATTTGTCCACATCATCTATTTTCTCCCGCTCCCCACCTTTTTACTTGTTGTTTTACTTTGTAGATAGTTGCTCATTCATTGATTCAAGGCATTATTAGAACAGTGATCAAATAAAAAGCCCCCAGGCATAAACATGACAAGAGAAAATAAGAGAAGGAAAAAAAACTGAAAAAAAAAGGCTGCACAGAAATTTTCTGTAATTATATTATTCCAGTGGCATTGCACAATTTTTTTACCTTAAGCAAAGGAAAGTTGATGACTTTAATAGAGTTTCCCCATAAAGCTTTGTCTTTCTCCTTCCTCCTGAAAAAAATAACCCAATCCTGCTAATGTATCTTTTCATTCTTTCCTTTTAAGCAAGACACTTTCCTACCCTATCAGAGTAATCAAACCTGTGATTCACAGGGCTGGCTTCAAGCTACTATCCTGGGCACAAAATAGCACTTAAAGGAAATTAATCTGAATTTTGCTTTGTAGAAAGGGCATATTTTCACTTTATTTTTAAATTAAATAAGGAGAAGTAGAAAGAAGGGGGAGCAGAGGTGGACAAAGGGTGGAGCTCATTATGAAACCGCAGGGCAAAATTGGTTCACACTAGAAATGCTTCAGAGCTCAGCATTAACTTTGTTCTTTTGCAGTAAATAAGGTAGTGAGCAATAAGAAATATGTAAGTACTGCCAGGGGGGTTGTAGATTGGTAGACACAGGGGTTTGTTTAATGTCTCCCTCTACATGCATATTGTAGTTGATAATAAAAATTGGATATTAGAGTTTGCCTTGGACTATTCTATTTATTATTTGTGCTGTGATGGAGAATGAAATTCTGCATCCTGCGTTTTATGGGTGGTTAAGCTAGATAATCTAATCATCTCTCCTGGCCCTACACTCTACACAGCTGGTGGTTGAAATAAGGATTGGAAGACTCCATCTTATTAAATACCAGAGCAGAGTCACCACTATTATTTCTTGCTTTGAAAGAATACATCAAGAGCTGGGCCCTGTTGAGTCAGGTGATCTACAAACATAAAGTCAAGCTATGGTCTCTGCTGAGAAACGTTTGCAGCTTAAGGTGAGAGAAACAGGCCAGGGAGGAGGTAAGGGTCAGTGGATATCCTCTCTGATGCCAGTCAGTATAAGTGTGTATCCTGACACATAAAAGTTTCATAAAAGTACTTTCCCTGAAGATGTAGCCATTCACCAGACACTTAACTGTACAACAGACCCGGGGTGGCTGCCCTGTGCCCCAAGGCTACACGTGGACTTTGGAACCACACAATAACAAAGTTGAATGGACACAGATTGTTCTCTGCAGAGCCACCCAGAAGTCTCTGCTGCTCAGGAATCTACTGGCCAAAGCCCACCCCTCCTTTTCTTTGGATGTCAGGGGTGGGAGATGTAGCCATCCTGCCTATCCTGCCTCTGTAGGGCTGGGTAGGGAACAGGGACCATAGCACAGAGGGGATGATCTCTGGTCAGGGACAGAGACATGAATAAGACACATCTCAAAGGCTGGTTGTTAAACTGTGTTTGATTAGAGGTCTGTGGATTGTCTTTAAGCTCAGATTGTCTGTGTCCAGATAAAATAGACATGCTTAAACTTGGTTAAATGGCAGCTCCAATGAGTGAAAATATCAAATGACCACAAAATCTTTGGAAGTAGGTAAGGTTGTCCCAAAAAATAAGTGAATGCTGCTCAGAAAGTACATTACTGGGGCTTGGATATGTGCTATCTAATTCTTCCTCATGAATTTGTGATGCTGTCAGGTGGGTTGAGTGAGGGGTTTTTCTATGTTTGCATGTAAGTCTGTTTAGAATTGTGAAGGACTCAAAAATGAGACCCAAACACTGCCAGACTCTTAATCTGGGGATTTCAGATGCTTATTCAAGGTTTGTGTTCCTTATCCCATTTGGGGATGGACAACTGAGAGCCGTGATACCTGTCTCCTGTCTTGCAGCCTTGCTTGCAGCCCTTTTCCTCCTTTATTTCAGTTCTACTACCTAGGAAAAGCACATTATCTGTTGTGTGCTGCGCTATTCACATCTAAATGGTGACCTTTTAGAGGAGTTAACAATTTTACTGAAGGAGAAAAAAAACCAGGAAAGGAAAAATGTTTTTTATCTGATTCTATTATTTTTAAAAGTTTCACAAATGGAGATAGTATGTGCCATGTTATTAACACTTGGGAAGATGGGAAGGGCTGATATTTGAACAGGCTTTTGCTCTTTTCTCTACAAAGGCAATGAACACAAATTCCAGATTCTCATCCTGCTAAAGGTCAACCAACTTTAGCAAAAAAACAAAGGAATGGCCATACTGTCTGACATCTTGGAGCATACAAGCCCTTAGGGAAAAGTAAAACTGCACAATTATATATGACATGTTCCTTAAGCCTCCTGTGGCACTTCTCTTTAATCCAAAGAGCTCTTTGGATTGAGCTCAAGTGTTTCTCAAGCCTTCCTGTGAACCCATGGAAATCTGCATCCAGAATATTCCCAGGAAATGAATTACACAGGTCTACCACAAATTCTATGAAGAACCATTTCCTCCTGCTCATTTTAAATCTGGCTCCCACTGCTGAAAGGAATTTGGGCTCTCAGTCTTTGGGCCTTTGCTCTTATTTCAAAGTGGATGGTAAACACTAGATCCCTTTCTGACCTTTCTGGATATTTATACCCACTTCTCCTACTTCTTTTTCGTAGTATACTTCCTAGCACTTTAGTTTTGGAAACTTCTATTCTGGTCTTTCCTTCCCGATTGCTTGCTAAGCTGTGCTTTAAAATATTTCAGGCAGCTTTGATTCTGTAATTTCTCTCAGATATTGACTCCCTACCTCAAGGGTTGATTGTATGTTCATAAGTTATTTTCTTTCCTTTTTTTTTAATTGTGATTATACTTCCCATAGGACAGCTGTTGTGTTTTATATACACAAAAACATCCTGAAAATTTAATGTCTGTGTAGCAATGGGGAATTCAGAATCTAAATGCAACCATGCATTCATTTTCCTTCCATTGTTCATAAATTCTTACGATGACAAAAGCTTCCAAGTAAGTTGACTGCTTTTAAGTCATCTCCTATCAAGTCTTCCTTTATTTTGTCATCAGTCAGGAATTGTGTCCTGGTTTTTGGGGGAGGGAAAAGTCTTGTAGAGGAGGAAGGAAGGAGAATGCTGGCTAGATTTTCCTTTCCATTTTATTTTAAATGTCCTTTATATTTGTGTGGCAGAAAGCAGGCCTGCTTTATAAAACAGGCCAGAACAAAATATGCAGTGCTATTCCTTTCCCTCATTTGTGCAAAACCAAGAGGGTACTACATTATCTAAAAAGCAGAACAGACTTATCTGTCACTCGCAGACCTTGGCTAATGTATGTTGCATTTGTCCCAGGAATAGTCTCTAAGTGATATAAATGTAATAGAGGCAGTACAAAGGCATGGCATTAAATCAAACGTCAACTCTGACCTTTAGAGGTCAAAGAATCAAAAGCGGGGTGTCACAGATGTTCTTTTTGAAGCTCCCTGGAGATTCCCGACACCACGTCCAAGAAAAGCTCATGATACTTCAAGTGTGTTTGCATACCATGGGGCGCTGAGGGCTTAACCTTGCTGGATCTCAAGGAAGCTGCAGGATATCCCTAAACCTAGGCCAAAAGCACCCCTTTCCCAAGGGACCCCCCCTTGCTGCCCCCTTGAGTAGTGAGAAGTTTGTCCTTGCTGCAAAAGGGAGGAAGGAGTCTCCAGCTGCTGTGTTTTAGTTCTGAAAGTCACTCATCTGCTTTTGCTGGACAGTGTTTCTATCAGTCTTGCAAGATTTTACAATAAGAAATAACTGTGCCTTGAAGAAACCCTGAGAAGCAAGCTGAGGTTTTTAGACCACATGCAGGAAAAGGAACCAGCTTAGAACTGGGGTGGGGGATCTTAAGTTCAAGCAAATCCCTGGCAGACAGAAGTGTTGAAAGACCTGAGCTTGCTTTAACCACAGTATCAGTCTGTCTCCTGAGACATGTATTCCATGGACAGCAGCAAATCTTGAAGTATGGCAATATTGTCTCAGTAGATCTGAAAAAATGGAGAGAAGTGGAAGAGTGTCATGGAGAAAAGACTCTCCAAACCAGACGAGATCTTGGAACTGATTTGAAGCTTGAGCACGAAAAGCTCAGTCATCCTACCAGTACATCAACACACATCCCTCAGTGCTACAGAACATCAGTCTCAGGGGCAAACAACGAATGTCATTTCCTGCCTGGAGGGTGGCTCAGGGATCAGCAGAGGTGAGCCCATGGGTAACATGGCAGGGGACCAGCCCTGTCACTGCAAAGTCAGCTCCATGAGGGTACAGACATATCCAGGTGATGTAATTATTTCTTAGTTTCTCCACTGCCAGTTTTCTGTCAGATTAAGATACTGAGCTAGTGACACCCAGGACAGTGCAGGGGAAGAGTGGAAGATGTCACTGTAGCCTGTTGATCCCTCTTGGCACTGGCCCATGTCACTGTAGCCAGTCATGAAATAGGCATCACAGAAGCATCAGAACAAACATATATGTGGGATTTCCCATGAAGTTTTCTCATCCAAGTGCAATGTTAATTAAGCCTGACCCTGCCTAGCTTGCTGAAATAAGCAGGAGGTGTCAGGTCTTTAGGCTAAACAGATTAACAGCCAGGTAGGATATAAAATATCACATAGCCCAAAAGGGCTAACACTCAGCTTGATGTTGACAGTGCCTTACAAAGCAGGTTAATTAAAGTAATAGTTTAGTTTTCTCTTTTTTATATACATTTGTTCAAAGAAAATTATTACTTTGAATATTTCCCTGTGTTTTCATTAACTATGCAACCTATTACAACAAGGAACTAATTAGGAAATATATCTGGGTTTGGAAACAAACTGCATCAATGCATTTTCACAAAGGGTTTTCGTCTTCTTGAGACAAAGATCGCTTTCAGCTATAATTAAGGTTGATAAACCTGGTAAAGAGGAAATTAACAAAAATCGCAGCATGCCAAGCAGCTCAAAGGGCTTATGAAAATATACTCCTGAAAATTAAAAAAATAAAATCAATACACAAGTGAATACTCCTTGTGACATTCTTAATTATACCAAGAAGTCATGGGGTTTTTATCAAATCAAGCATTCCCTCTGACTTTTTACACTTTGAAGTTTCATGCCGTTTAATTGCTGCTGAGTAAGAGTGGAAGTCACTTTTCCATACACATTAAGGGAAGCAGGAATCAGCAATAAATTCCCAGAAAATGGCTTGCACAAATCGTTTCCTTAATCAAGAGAACTAGGAAGCACTCCCTGATTTACTGCTCCTTTTTTTAATGCAAGTTTGTCTTTTGAGAATAGGTGTCAGCACCCCGGGGCCTTCTCAGGTTCTGCCCTTGATTTATTCTCAAGCTCTGGGCAGACTACTTAACCTCTTTCAAACTCACTCTGTCTTCCTAAAATGGACATAGGAATTTTTTTGTCTAAGACCTGAATTGGCTCTGCCTATAGCAAATGTTTATAATGTTCCCTGCAAACTTAGTACCATAAAAATGATGAGTATTGAAATATGAGGCTGCTTCAGATGCCACCTAGGTTCCCATGGGAACCTCCCTGTTCAGTGTTTTTAAACAGTGAAGGATCTTGTGCTATATTCCACACCACCTGTGAACTGTCCATGAAGAGTAATAATCTAAATTTAGCCTGTAACTCTATAAGGTAGGTTCAGATCAAAAAGTCTCTTAAAACTACCAAAAAAAAAAAAAGTTGAAAACACAATCAGACCACATGTTATAAGTCTTAGACATGACATCTTCAGCATAACAGCAAGAGGCATTCTGTTCCAAATGATGGCAAGGTTAGATCCCACCATTTTCATCTCTCAGGTGAGTACTTTCTAGAAAACCGTGAATCTCCCATGTAACATTGTCAGCCTCCAGTCTCCAAACACTTATAGACTGAATTTAAAATGTCGTCACTTCTGTCAAAGAACTGCATGTGACACATGGGGTAAGAAAAGAGATCCTGTAAGAAGCAAGACTAATGGGATGCAGAATTATTGGGATGCTGACAAAGCCCATATGCTTAACAAGCACCTCACCCACTTAATCATTTGTGGGGGAAATAAATGGCACTCCTACAGGGACTCATCCTCTAGCTCCACCAGCCCGGGAGAATGTACAGATCTACTTCAAATTTGATAAAAAGGATAAATATAAGTATCACCTTACTCGTGATTGTGTCTGAAATTGGTATTGGTCTGCACCAGGAGATGTTGTTGTCTGTCCAGAAAGATAGGTGCAGATGGGTTCTACACTGATGCTGTAGAGAAGATGGATTACCTGCTATTTCCTTAAAGAGTAACTGTTGTTGTTGAGATGAGGATGTAGTCATATTGCCCTGGGAGCAATACTTTGAGACTGGAGCTAACATTGATCTTCCCAGTTACCCAGTTTACTCTGTGGAAACTGTACTGTGAGACAAACTGCCCAACCCAGGGGGCCATGAAACACCATTGACTTCTCAGAAGGCAGATATGGTTTGGTAAAATGCACTTTGCCAGGTCTGCTAGAGACTACTTCTGCCACTCAGCATGATGGTAGGAGTTAGTGGCTCTGTGCAGCATAGATCAGAGACCAGAACTACGCTCACTTTTAGTTTTCTCACAGCTTTCTAAGCCCACAAGAAATATTGCTTGAAAACATAAAGGGTTTTAGGAGACAAAAAAATGATAGTGCTTTCCATTATGAAAAGTATAGGCCAGGAAATAGTAGTTTCTTTCTCTTTTAATAATGTGTATCAGTCAACAAGAAGGTTATTAACCACCTCATTGAAACTCTTTTTCTCTGTCTATATTTAAAGGCTGCATGTGTTGATCAAAGGATGATATAATTAAATGTTCTTCAAATGCTCAAGCCACATTAGCTGAAAGCCTCATTTTGTGCTTGTTGTTTTTGCATTGTATTCCTAACAAATCATGGGCTGATTAATCATTTAGCAAATACTAACCTCCCAAACATCCCCTGCACACAAAGTGGATCCGATTCAAGCAAATATCTTTCTGACAAATGGCTTCAGCCTGCCTGATTTATCAGGCAGTGTGAATGGGTGGCATTAGTTATGGGCTTTTCTTTGTGTTGTTGGTCTTATATTCCTGGCTGCTTGCAAGGACATGGGGAGAAAAGGTTTGGTCTGAAAAGAAAAAATGTGATCTAGATCAGTTTGGAAATACATATCTCAACAGCATCCAATCCCAAAAAAGCATAAACCATGTAATTGTGGCTGTGCTCTAGGTAGTGAAAGTCATCTGCTGACTCTAAGGCAGGAAAATCAAGAATCTGCTTAGTTATGTAAGTTAGCTGAATACTTAGCTAATACTTAGTTATGTATTATTGCCAACCACAAATTAGCTTTGCAAAACATAAAGCTCTTCCAGAGAGGGTCATGTAAAGCAAGGTTTTATGCAGGCTGTGATAACATGAGATTAGATTAAATTTGACAAGCAAAGCCTTTCCTTCTCTAGTGCAAGTGGCAGTCCCACTGTAGGAAGTCACTTCCTACAGCCAGCATCTGTCCTTTTCACTCTTGTTCCTGGGTTTTGCAATGCCATCACCTCAGTGGAGATGAAGACCCTTTGGGATCCCCGTAGGATGCAGCTTTCACTGCTGCAGAAGGGCTATGGTACATCAGCCAGCCAGCTACAGAGCTGTTCTGATTCAAGCCTCAGATAGGAGATGGTGATTGTGTCTTCCTCACAAAGCTTGGACCATAGCCGGGGCGTGTGGTGTTGCAGGTAGAGCAAGTGCCAGAGCTTCCTTCCCGCCCTTCAGCCTTCTCCAACACCACCAACCACAGCTAAAACCATTATATTAAGAGACTGGGGCTTCCCAATAGGAAAGAACCACTGGCCTTGTGGAAAGCAAACTCCCTGGCTATAGCAGAACAACTCCCCGTCCCGCGACTTAATGAACTGGAAATGCTCTACTTCTTGAAATATCTCACACAAGATGATCTTGGAATGGGAGTGGCAAGTCTTAAGGTGTATTTATCTACGAGTTCACATCCATGCAGAATGAGGTAGAAAAGGTGTACAACACAGCTGTGACTGTTGTATGAAGACTGTTGTATCACTTGCAATTTACTTGTCAAGCAGGACACAAACCACCAGTAGCAGACTACAGACTACCTTGCTCCTTTCTTGCTGTGTCCTGTCAGGCCACCCCAGAAACTGAGGGATGAATTTAGGATTACATTTCCTGAACAAAAATAACAGGACAAACGTTTGCAAATGGGGCAAAAAAAGAACCTTTCCTTTTTGAAGTGGAGACAGAGCTGGGGCTGTCAGTCACTTGACGTGAAGAGTTGAACCATAGCATGTGGATGCCTTCTATACCTCCCCAATACCCTTGTGTGGACTGGTGTCAGTTTTGCATATGTAATACAGAAAAAAAGGCCAATCCACTGGAAACTGAATTATCTCGTTCCACTGGGCCCTGGGTACATGGCAGTGGAACTTTTTAACTCTTCCTAAAATGAATCTGGTGTTAATTGAGTCCCAGACACAAATCAAGACAGGGGAAATTCTGTTTCTTCTTCATCATCTCTAATTGTTCAGATTTTTCATTTCCTTCCACCTCACTGCTATCTTTGCAGACATCTCCATTGATTCCTCAAAAGAGAAACTTAAAGGAGTACAACCATCAGTCAGCCTTACACAGCCTGTGTCTCACCCATTCCGACCCCCCTGTTTGCCTGCGAGCACATGTTCAAATACAGGTTAAAGCAGAGCACATCTTTTGCACCCTCCTTGTCATCTCCATTCTTAATTACTGCAAACCTAACGGTGGTGCTGCCCATGCTCCAACCAAGAACCTGAGCATCTTCTCACAGGCCTTAGATTCTGGCAGTGTCTAAATCTTTCAGGTTGTTTCTACATTCATTCCTCAAAGCTTTAGCCTTTCTCAGCCACCACTATGAATAAAATCCATCTCTCACTTGTTACATCAGCATTTGCCCCCAGCAAATATGACCTTTCCTACACATTGAAGAGGCTTCCAGGAAGGAACAGTTCCAGCCCTGGTCCAGAAAGTCAAGCACAAACCTTAGGAGACTGATTTGGTACTCGTGTTCAAATTTCTTTTAAGCAATTCCTTTCATTGCTTACTGGAGAATGTCTGACTGTCTTTACAATGAGAAGCAGGCTGTGCTCCACTTCCTTACCACATGTACATAACTGAAACATTTCAGGCTCTGCTCTTCAACAGCTAAACAAGGAGATAGGTCCAAGCAGCCTTGAGAAGAAGGCTGTTTGCACCACTGCAAAAGCCATAGGAGGAGCCACAGCTGAAAGCTTGAACAGTTCCCTGTGCTGACCCCAGATGAGATCTCCTCCCTTGGTTTAGAGTCCTTTCTCTCTTTGGGGCAGGAAGATCAGATTTGAATACACACTGTAGAAAAGCTGTTTATTTTGTCTTTATTGTAACCCAGTGCAGACCTCTTCCGCCAGCTAATCTAGCAGACATAATTAGAAAAACAAAATAAAATTAATTTATTTCATTTCTCAGAAAAGAAAACATTTCAAAATTCTTAAATATACAAGCACAAGTCTCCAAATTTTATTCTCTCTGTTCCTGTCTGGAGTGTCAAATCATAGAATAAATGCAGAAGGAATTCTGTGAAGGAAAATAAAAGTCTCTCTTAACCTCTCGGAACTGTAATTTTTTTAAAATACAAAAGGCTGGAAAGGGCCTGAACTTATTCTGTTGCCAAGGTACCATTATTTTACAATAACTATTCCACATATTCATCCTAAAAGAACTGTGACTAAAAATAGCAAACCTCATTCATACTCATAGGTGAAAAGATTTCAAGGTTTAACAAGAAGCATCTTGGTAGCATGGAAACAAATTTGCTATCCTTTCTCAAAGGCTTTTATTATTTTTATCAGCTACAGTTGCCTCAGGATCTCACCACGTGGGGTACTGTGTAAAAACATGAGTAGGTTTCCACTAGAACAGGCTATGTTAAAGCAGACTCCAAATGGCAAAGTGACAAAGGAGGAAAATAAGAGGGAAAATGAGGCATGGGGAAGGGTGGTTAGATGTCCAAAAAGGTATCCTCAGCAAATATGTTGCACCTTGACTCTGAGACCCCTAAGAACCCCCTGAGGACCAAAACATGAGAGGACTCTTCCCATCAGTCAGACAAGGTAAGGAGAAGTCCTGTGCCAGATTCTGCTTGGCCATAAGACCTTTTAGGCCATTGCTTTGTTTGTCAATTAACAGTAGTCAGACCACTGGGAATAACAGTCCAACCCCTTGTGGGGAGGCTGGAGGGGGCCTGCATGGGGGTAACGGTGGAAGCTTTTTCCCTGGGTCAGAACAATGTCACACTGTACCTCAACAGGGCAGTTTACTGGACCAAGGCTGTCTCCAGTTAGTGGAGATGTGATCATTTTCTGCTTCTGTCCTTGGAATCATCTGGGGATGCCTTCTCTACATCAGTTTTCTTACATAATTTTTCCTCTGTTATTTAAGTACCTCAATGACTGCTGATGAAAATTGTTCTGTAAGATACAGATAACATTATTCTTGAAAACACGCTTTTAATCTAGTGAAAAGGGTTCACAAATGGAAGATGATCTTGTGCGGGTGAAGAAATTGGGGATGAGGATTTCCTCAAGTTTATCTAGTGATACCCTGGTAAAATAGGGATAGAACAGCATTTTCACTACAAAATGTAAGTTCAATTGGTAAAAGGAAGAAAAATTAGAGTTGACGCTGTATTTGAATCACAGATTTTCATTCAGGCCTATCTTTATGAATAGGATGAGTTAGTCTTTTCCTTAATGGTTTAAACTCAACCAGTGGAGCAGAATTTTAGAATGCAAACATCTTCTGGAATGCAATTGCTCTTTAAACAACCCCTATTTCATATCATTTACATCTGAGAAACACATCCCAGTAGGTCAGGACAAAAAAAAATCCCCATAGTGAACAAGCTTAAAATGTACTGCTGGTTCTGAGATATATGCTGTTGTTCTAATTATTCTTCTAGTTGCAAACATTGTTAGCTGCAAATGTCTCTTTCCCTGGAGTACAGATATGAGAAGCAAGTTGGTTTTGAACAAAAGCAAAAAAACCCTCAACAGCTACTACGTAGGAATGATGCTTTTCCTTGAATTCTATCTGCATGTATTGGCAACATTTTCATAAGCACTTTGTTTTTTCAATTTCCCTAATTTTCCTCTGGGAAAACAATACAACTGAATGGATTTGAGTGTATTAATGAGATTGGAGGCAATTCTTCCTACAATCATATCAGATAGAGATACTGAGGGAAAGATAAATAAGTACAGTTCTGTTCCACAGTTTGAGACAATAATAGCTTGATTAAATTTAAAATACATTTCTTGTTTCTGTACAGGTTCAACTCTAAAGATGTGATGTTAGGGACATGGGAACAGCAAACCACCTCTGAATATGGTCTTCAGTTGTTAGGTTTGAACCTTATCCCTATTTTCTTCTGGTCACTGTCTTGCCAGAATGGCAGGAGATGTTTTACCAAGAAGGAACCTGAAAACTGAGCTACAAATTACAACTTTGGAAGTTTACATTTTAGAAGAAAAACGTTAACCTAGCAGAGAAAATATCTGTTCAACCTGGAGGGAAGTCTCTAAACATTTTGGGGACTGCTTCAAACTCAAATAAGTGGACCGTGTAGGGTGGACAGAGCTTTTACAATGTTTTCTTGAAATCACATATGCTATTGAAATCCTGATGTAAAAAACTTGAAGGCTTCTGTCATTGGCTCTCCACTTGTGGAAAACGAAGGTGCTGTTTTTTGTTCTTTAAAGAAAAGCATCATTAAACTGTTCTAAAATCTTGCAGACTGTACTGCAATTCTTTCATACCCTGAATTAATGGCAAAAGGAACAAGGGCAATTATCAAAAAAACCCTAGGATCATGCATCATAAGATGCACTTTATTTCTGTGACAAGCATAGTTTATTTTTAATTATTCCTTTTGCTTTACAGTACATTAATAAATGCTCTGGAGTGTATTTAGTATAAGTAATGAAATCTTAGTAATACAAGGCTTCACTACAAGCTTCTGATGCTTGCTGACAAAGAAGCAGGGACCTTGGGGGAGATTTTGTTCACAAAAGATATTTCCATGGAAATTAGCAGCCCATAAATTAGTGAGGTTCTTCCCGAAGGGGGGATGCTGCTCAGCTAATAGGAACTCTCTGAATTAGGAAACCCTTTTCAAGCTAGTTTACAGGCTTCTCAGAAATTCAGCAGAGAAAGAGGCTGACTCATCCTCATCCCATCCTGAAAGAGGACATCAGACTGCAGAGCCAGCAAAAACTACAGCAGCCTGACTATAGACAGACCTAGAGCTAAAACACCAGCCTTTATACCACTAATATTAGTGCCCATTAAGCCCTGCTTACAATGATAGCAGCAAAATCCCCCACCTTTCCTACAAGGATCCCAGCACAATGAACACACTACACTGTTGATTGAGGAGAGAGGCTGCTGCCCAGCCCCAGGAGCTGGGACACAACTACTTAAGGTGATCTCTAGAGCAGAAATCTCCAGGATTTCAGCAGGATTCCCCTGCTAGATCCCATGGCCCATACCACACACCTGCAGTCTCTGTTGGCTGGACATGCCAGGTGTAAAACCACTGTGGATCAAAACAACACCCTCCTGTCCCCTGCAGCCTCCCTGGCCTCTCCCCAGTGCAGGAGGAGGAAGGGGAGAGAGGACTCTTCCCAACCAGGAGAAAGACACACTCGGGCAAATATTGGCAGAAAATCTCAGAGCCCACCTATGCACTCACATCCATTTGTCTTCCTTCCACAGCAGTTATGGGATGCTTCAGGGTGGGATGAAGGAAGGAAGACTGCAGTAATAGAAGGAAAATGAAAAGGAGATGGAGTACAAGTGTGAGAACAACTCTGCAGGTGAATTTCTAGTTGGAAGGGAGATAAATTACAGCCTTCTTCTTAATGCAGACAGCAAGGCACTGAAGCCAAAATGAAAACTGAAGCTGGATAGAGACAGCAATAGTCACACCAACCTCCTTATCTTCGAGCTGACATGATTCAATTTCCACCAGTGTGGTGGAGTTTGACACATCTCTGTGGGGGATGGATGCACCTGCAGCTAAACAGTCATTCCTTCAGCTGCACAACTCCCTCTGCATCTCCTGTTTTCAGCTTCTCTGAGACTGGTTAGTTCTGGTGCTGGGTCAGACTTGTATTTCAGAGTGGAAGGGCTCATTCTAAAACCCTCCAGGTTGTACCTTGTTATCTGTGGAAATATGTTTAATAAGCCTTGTCCACTGAAGGCTGGTGTTTGTACAGCACCTAGCATGTTAAAGTTGTCATCCATGAGGAGATATACTAGAAATTACCGTGTGCCAGCAGCAGCAGTAACAGTACAATATAACAAGTCTGGTATGAGTTTCTGAAGAGTTCAGAGGAAAAATCCAATTGATGGCATAAATTTCTACTAAAATACCTTCTAACCTCTGTGCAAGAAATGTAGAAGCTTTCTGTCACACTCCTTCATTCCCCTTTTACAACTCTGCGAAAGGTATAGCACAGTCAAGTATCTAAGGAGTATCCATCCTCCATCTCCCTCACCAAGAAATTCAGCCTAATTTCTTAAACTGCACAAGCATGATCCCTCACTAACGCAGTTAAAATGAGTCACAAGAGAAGGCAATCACTCCAGACAAACTCAGGGCAAAGACTTACCTATACTTCTAATCTTCCAAAGTAGCAAAGTATCCCTGCTTCAAAAGAAAAAAAGGAATAAAGAAACTCTCTTAACTGCAGGATGGCTCAGAATAATTACATTAGGACACCATTTTCTATTTCTGGTAGCTGCCAGTTTTCTACCAGCCAAAAACTGGGAGATGCAGAATTACTTCCATAACATCTGCTGTTACATTATTTCAGCCCAATATTTCTCACACCTGCAGGAAGTCTTCTCTGCCCTCAGTTTATTTTGTTGAGGTGTGGATCTGACTAATCTCCCTAGCAAGTGTTGTGCCATTCAAGAGACTGCAGTCTGGGGAGGGCTTTGAACTGAGGAGATCGCAGGAGAAGAGAGAATTTGTCTTCCGGTTTTGGAGAGAATATGTGCATGTGAACCAGAAAATTTACATAGCACTTGGTTTTGCAAGACTCCCTATCTGATTCCAACTTTTAACACAATTTACATGACCTGCAACACATTTATAGTTGACAGCATGTGTTTTCTTACTTTTCACTTTGAAGTAATTATGTTTAAAGTGGAAAGGTGTTTACAGTCCTACATATAACTTCTAGCAATAAACTTATTGTATAACAAAAGAATCTGAAATAAAGATGAGTACAAAGAGTCAAACAAGAAGCAAACTAAGAGACATCTTCCTCATGGAAGGATATAATACCCAAGGGCAAGATTCACACACTCTGTGGGACCAAAAGAACCAAAGTCTGCTCATCTCCATAAATGCTGTTTGTATCACTGCAGCAGCCCTAAGGGAACTTCTAAATGCTGTTGAATAGCAGGTATGTAATTCCCTCACATGGAAGACAACCAGCAAACCTCCCAATTTCCTCTTCCCTACAAACACGTCTCTCCAGAAGTCCAACTGTGGAGGAGGATGTGATACTTCAACAGATGTAAGGCTCTGAGACACTGTGCCTTAATTAAAATAGTCCCCCTGAGGGACTCTAATGTCTGCATCCACTCACATCATCAATGCCTCTCTCCTTTCCAAACAGCATCCTTCCCAGCACAGCCCTTCATGTCACATACCCAGCATAAACAAGCTTCTCCAGCTTTTGTCTTCTGTCCTTGGACCACAAATCATCTCCAAGGTCTCAGATCATACTGTGCAGGTGCATACTTAAAAGGCTTAAATACAAAGCATAGTTTTCCACATTAAAGTACATCTGTTTCTAGAGAAACAGACTCAGAGGCACCTGAAGCACTGTGGTGTGATGCTGGGTAACTTCCAAACTGAGAATCAGCTGAGCACAGGTTACACATGCAGGTCCCTGACACTGAAATTCAGCAAAAGCAAAACCACTTTGCCTGAACTGAATCCTGTGTCATATACCTATAAACCTTGATGGATTTAGAAAGAGAAGATAATTCTGTAATGAGCATTTCCAAGTCCCAGGCATAGATAACCACACTGCTATTCTTTTAACAAAGCCACTGCTCCAAGTGTCCTACCATTTCATTCATCAGAGCTTGACTTTTGGAGAGCTTCTCTAGGACACTGCTCATGGCATCATGCAATTAGCTCTAAAGTCCTGTCCCAGTCCTCTCATTTGCTGGAAAAAAGATGAGCCCAGGATGGTACTGGTTGAATGATGTTTGGTGACTCATATTCAGTGAATTTCAGCATAGGAGTGAGAAATTAGGTTGATTCCCACTAGACTAGTAATATGTCCATATAAACATGGTTTTAAACCTTGCTGTGACTTTCTGAATAACAATATATCAAACATGTTTGGGGTTCTTTTTTTGTTGTTGTTTTAAACAATGTTTAATCCGTCCTCTATTTGGTTTTAAAAGCAAGCAAGAAACTGACTAAAATGCAAAGGCTTTCAAATCTGTGATTTAAGTTCAATACAGAAATGAAAGAGTGAAGCTTGTCTACAGGCCATACAGTTAAGCTCAAAAGCTTTGCATAAAAGCAGTAGCACAGTACCACATTGTTGTGTTATATAACACTAGATAGCTGCTTTCCTCCAATCAGGAAATCAGAAGAACTTTCTTTGTGATAGCTTGGTCTGTCACTGATACCTATACGATAAAAGAAACTGCATGCCTTGTATACACATGATTTGAAGGAAACAATTTGTGCTAGGAAGATGTTGCACCCCCATCTGCATCGACCATTGTCTTACGTTTATATCCTGCAGGTGTTGTTCTTAGTCCCTATCTCAGACAACAACACAAAAAAATAAGCTCTGAATAAACCCCCTGCAGTTCATAATGTAGGAACACATTACATGTTCAGCACATACTCAGTAAGAGGATTCCTGTGTAACCCGTTTGCTCCTGGCATCATCTGAGTAACAGGTCAAGGATTAAGTATTCCAGATCTCAGACTTTCTACATTCTAATGCTGCCACTAATTTATTTTACTTCATAATCTCATTTCTCTGCCTCAAAGAAAAGTTGTTCCTGACTAAATTCATCCTTCTAAAGCCTTTTGCAGATCTCTCATCCCAGACTGTAATGTAGACGTGGGCATATGCACGTGTCTACAATGAGACAAGTGCGTCATTCAAAGATGACTTTTCATGGTAGACTTCTCTGGCCTTGTTATCATCCTTGGTTCAGTTCACTGTGCAAAAAGTGACCTGTGTTGTCTCTAGAAAAGATCCGGATTTACGATGTTTTTAATCCAGACACTGGTTAACACTGAGGATAAAATTTGTATCCACCAAGATGTTACAATAACAAACAGGATATCTTACACAATTGTGATTTTTCTTCCTGGCTTTCACAGAATCACAGAATATGCTGAGTTGGAAGGGACCCATGAGGATCATCAAGTCCAGCTCTTAGCCCTGCACAGGAACATCCCCAAGAGTCACACCATGTCCCTGAGAGTAAGACAGACTTGTCTCATGGGTTGTTTTTTGTGGGTTTGCTTTGGGTTTTGTTTTTCTTCTACAAATATACATGAATACAGGTATCCAGAAGCAATTTGAATTCCTCAAGTTCCTGAGCAAGGTCAGGTGCTCAAACATTTGAATGACCTCCAGTGGAAAAGTGATTAAATTCTCTGGAGCAAAATGTACCTTGTTATGCCAGGTAAAAGACAATATGAATGGAAAGTTGACACCAAATTCTAGGCTCCTTGGTTGCCATGATACCTGGCTGATAATCTGTCACTTTCTCCCTTTAAATCTCAGGCCTGCTGCTCACCTTCACCAGCACCAGTATTATTTTAGTTTTCTTCATTTCACTTAGGAAACAACTTCAGTATTTATCACATCTTTCACTGCACATGGTTGTAGTCCTTGAAAATCCTGCTGTACTCAGAGGATCTAAATGCGTTTTGAACAGCAACTCAATGTCATTCAGCCTGAAAGGTGGGTGAAAATTATAGACAGCAGGAATATATGGAACACTAGCATTTTGTGTGTGTATGGGCCTGCTCCTTCAATCAAAGGATAATCACTGATTGCCATAATCTCACTGCCCACTCTGCAACAAGCAGGAGTATAACACACTCTCTGTTTAAGCTAGCTAAACCACAGGAACTGTTTTATGGCATATGAAAAGTCTGAATCAACGCTGTGACTGAAATTGTTAGGTTTTGTCCATAGCTATACTTTTAAAAAGCAAACATTTCAAAGAAAATTAAATTATATTGAGAAACTGAGGACACTAGTATAGAGTTTATAGAGTTTTAATATAACAATTGATGATGTTCAAGTGAAATGTTTTCATAAAGATCATTATCAAAAGATAACATGGCAAAGAAGAAGGGAGGAAATGAGTGGGGTTTTCCAAAAGTGTATAATTCCCTAGTGCACTGCTAAAATAGAGATGCAAATAGAATGTTTCACGTCAAGAGCTGAAAGAGGGAAGATGTTTGTCACAAAGCAATGGGATGGGGAGGGGAACCCACAATAACTGAATCACTGGGCAATTTAGATCCTGGGAGACCATCTGTTGGTCAGAAGCAAGAAACGTTATCTGTAGTCTTTCCTATGTTGGGCGTAGGTAATGAGAACATTACCTCAGCAGCAGCTGCCAGAGTGAGCCTTTGAGGGCTGGGAAAAAGTAGCAGTGGACAGAGCTGCATGTAGACTCAAACCACCTACAACACCTTACTTTGGGAACCTGTTGACCTCTCTCCAGTAGTCTCCAAAACCGTGATTACCAAGTGTCAATGCTCATTTTGCTGCCATAGCTGCTGAGTAATAAGGAGGATAGAACAAAGTATTTTAGCTCACCTCTGATGCCTTTTATGCACAGGATTTTAGCTCCAAGTGCTTCTGCTCCAACATCCTTGGCCCCTGGATCACTCCTGTCCTACTCTTACTTCATGTAAGATTTCATACTTCACTAAAGCACAAAGTCAGGAGGACCCCAAGACCCCTGGAGATCTGTAAGCAAGTCAGTCACATCAGTTAACTTCAAGCACAGAAACAATGAGGAGCTCTCAGAAGCTCCTGCCAGACCTTCACCCCACCACCTGCTCCCTCCCTCCACACCTCCCTCCCTCCATGTAGGCAGAGCTGGCAGCAGCTGAGCTGCAACAAGATGAAATGGTACATGAGCCCCACGTCTGTGCCCCAGCAGAGTGCTCATGCTGAACAATGAGGTCTCCACATGAGTCAGGGGAAAGATTCATCTACACAAGTGAGAATAAAGGAATATGAGCTAGAGCCAAAAATAGCCTGTATGACTGCACATTCCAGAGCTCTTCTGAATCAGATACACTATCTTCCCTACTCATTTCCTCTTTCTCTTTTTTTCTTACCCAATTAGCAACTCATTAACCATGTACCTACAGGCCTCTAGTGTCAGACATATTTAGCCCCTCATTACATGACACACGGTTTGGTAATCATCACTGCAGGGGGATCTGCAGATGTTCCACAGAAAAATCCAGCTCCTCCAGTCATGACCCTGAGCTCTCCTGGAGATTATCTCTTTGTTACAATTTTGTACATATGCAAACAGCCATAGGCAACATAATCTAATCCTTTTTTTGGGTTGCATTTCCTTGATGGCAGAAGTGCAGAAGAAAGGAATATAGAACTGGGGACACTAGAGCATCTTTTAGTTTCTCAGAACTCATGTTTCCCAATTCATGATTTTTTTACCTCATCTACGTAGACTGGTGCTAAAGGCACAGGATTATGGTCCTTCCCTTAGTTTTTACCACAGCGTCGAAGTACTATCTTTCAGGAGCAGAGAACTGAGCAGTTCTGCAGGTTGAAGATAGTGATGATATGGGCCATTGAACAGGAGCTTGGGGAGGAAATAGAACAACTTCTGGATGATTTCTTAGTCTAAAGTGGGTCAAAAGTGTTCAGCATTTTATTTTTTAAAGAAAAAAATGCAGGTTATAGTCCTTGAAATAAACAACCTGAAATCTGTACCAGCCATTTGCCTGGGGATCTTCCACAGTTACTAGTCATCCATTCCAGCAACCATACAGTCAGAAAGAGAAGATGTGAAAGCTTTAAGCCCATAAATGAGCAACAGCTGTCAACATCTTTCAAGACCTTGTGTCAGAAAATGCTCATCTATCACTACACATGTGAATCACACGTATGTCAATCAGAAAATGAAGACTGCTTCACCATCAGGAGGTCAGCAGACAGATGCATCACTTTCTAAGGAAGACCCCAGTTTATATATGTGTAGTGTTGCCACTCACTATGAGCTGCTTCTCAGTGTGGGGTTTCCTGGAGAAGCATCAGGCATAAAGCTATTACTCTGTGACATGCCCACCTAAACAAACAGTAAAACAGCGTATGACACAAAGATGGTTCTTTACTCACTTCCAGACTGAATTTGAAGACCTTGCCTCCTGCATGCACAATAAGCAACCATCAAACCTTCAGAGTCCAACTCTGCTCACCAAAGCACTGAACTCTGGGCTTCCAGAGGTTTGTCTCACACAAGCTTAGCCATGTCCAGAGGGGAACACAAAAATCTGTCTTATTCTACTGCTGCTGTCTGTGAATAGCATCTGTCTTCTGAGGCAAAGGGAAAAAAAAGAATACAAACTGGAAAAAAAAAAAAAAGAAAGAGAAAATAATAGAAATATAAGGAAAAAAGGAAAAAGAGGATAATAACTGATAGATCATGACTGAATCAACAGAAAGCTGAATATATGTTACAGTCACAGAGTTGTTACATTACACAATTGGTTCTTGGCTTTCTTAAAATCACAATAAATCAAAATGTGATACTATAGCCACCTGAAAAAACATCATTAGGACAGATACCGATGTAAATACATGCGAAATAGCCAGTTTACACTAGCCAATCTACTTTACAATGCTCAGGATCACAGGGCTAAGGAAAATCTTTCAGAATGCAAAATAGGGATTATCCAATAGCAAATATTTTTGTCCTGCCCTCAGACACAGGGCAACTAACCTGAGAGTCAACTGCCATGACTCCAGCAACTCATGATTAATGTATTGTGGCATTAAATATTCAGCAGAATATGGGTTAATAATGCCAGTAGAAACCAGAAGAGACAGCTCTGCATTCATCATTTGCTAATGTTCAGCCTTGGGCCAGACCAGAGTGGGAGACACAAGACAAATGACAAAGAACCAGACAGGTTCATAGTTAAAAACATGATAACTTACCACAGTCTTCCACTGGTGCTATGCTGGAAAGGAGGGAAGATGATTTATTAATACTATTTTGGTTTATTTTTGTTTAAAAGCTTGGCAATGGAAAGTGAAGTGATACCAAAAAAGTCTGTGCAGGGTACTGGTAGGAGACTCGATATATCCTTCTGAAATAGAGTTAATAAATGTCCCTGTACAGTCTTTCAAGCAAAATGGTGAGAAATGAGGGAAATGATCTTTATCCGAACAGTCCTTTACTTGTGCTTTCACCAGTATGGGGCACATAAAAGAAGAGGGAAGAGAAAACCAGTGAAACAGGTTAGTGTAAAGGCACTCTAAAATCAAATCTCTCTTCAGTGTGCCAAACTGGAGATGCTGCATCATGGCATTCATGAATTTTACAATCCCTCTCAATTGCTGTGGTGAAATCTGTGTTCCCCAGCATCCAAAAGGAGATCATATTTGACATGCTCTTGAAGGAAACCCAAAGGGAAGGGAAGTGAGCTTGACATCAGGCAGAACTACCCACTGAGAGAAAGTTTCACCGTTCATTTTTACTTCCTTTAGGGTGAACTCTCCGTTTTCTTTAAAATGGCCCATATAAACTTTTAGACTCCAATCAACCTCCAAAAATTACACAGGTCACATGGAGCCTTTTGTAAAAGGGGGTGGACAACAAATATTTATGAGTGAAAATGCTGAGAAATGGCTTAGTACCACAGTCAGGGTACGAGGAGACAATGTATGTCAATGTATGTCTGAGGCAGAAAAACCTCGTCTGACTCAGTGCTTTCCTGGTGAGCCATCTCCCAGTGCCTGGTACTGGGGGCAAGCACAGGCTAGGAAGGCAAGTCAGAATCAGGAGACAAATTAGTAGGGAAGAAGATGTGATACATTCTCTAAGACCCAATATGATTTGATATGGAGTAACACAAAAACCCATTTCCTGAAGTTGAAGACTTTTGGGTATTTTACAGTTATTATTTTTTAGAAAAGAAAAAAAATGTCTCAGTTAAGCCCCCTCAATTTATCTTGTTCTTTTCAAATACAGCAAAAGATTTATGTAAATTCGTTATTTTCTCTAGGAGTGTCATCTGGCTTTGCTTTTTATTAAATATTAATACATTCGTCTAGGGAAAAAATTAAATTGCTTCCTTGGCAAATCCTCCGGAAGTAGAAAGTTAAACTGGTGGAATTAGAGCTAGTATTGTCTTCTGGGGAATCTCATCAGAGTAGATCCTTTTCCTGGGCTAACTTTCATTACATAAAATCTTTTCTGTAGTTTCCACAAGCACAGAAAGAAACAGACGAAACAATACAGTGAGTACAGGCACTGACCGTGGAATGGAGCTTACAGTTAATCCTCTCTCTCTCTCTGCACCGAGAGGAGGGGAGGCAGGGATGTCAAGATGCAGTTTTGTAGTCACTTGCTCTGTTGTTTTAATTTGAGTAATAACCTGCAACTTCCTGCTTTGGAAAATGTGGAAATATCAGATTCCTCCCACTCTTTCTTTCCATCTCTCTCCATGACTAAGTAGAAAATGGCCATGTCTCTGTGGACTCCCTTCCTTCACTGTCCCTTGATAATCCTTGTCACCACACTCACTTGCTGCCCACTTGGAGGGCTATATCCCTCCCCACATATCAGCCACGTGGATCTCTGGGTTTTGCCCAGCTGTCCTCGGCAGCATCGGGGTTGGACACCTCCATTCACGCATGGGGACACTCAACAACATTCCCACATGCCAGGGCTCCCTCTTCCCTTCACCCAAGCTAAAGATTCACCTTACTACTGGTGGGCACTCAAACCAGGCTGCACTTCTCACCACCATGTTCACCTTCACATATCAAAGAAATTCAGTGTTCATACTCAACAGTCTTGTCACAAGCCAAACCAGGGCATTTGTGGAAAGCCTTTGTTCTGCGCCATTCACAGTTGGTGACTATATTGAGAAAAAAATCAGGATTTCCTCAAGTTGGAATTCAAATATTATGTCCTTTTAAAGTTCAAAACACTGCATTTTCAGAGTCTGCATCCAAATTTGATAATATACATTCATGGGGGTTTTTTTAAAAAAAAGATAGGAAGTTGTAGGTGAAGGTGATTTCCATACTTTCGATGACTCTTCAAGAACAAACAAACCATTTCCCAGCCAGTCTGAGTCTCTGGCTTGGATGCCCCAGACCAAAAACATACAGATATTTGATTCTCTGTAAGGACTTTGCTGTGTAACCTGTAGAAACCCATCTGTCCCCATCCTATTCAGTTCCATGGCTCCACAATCCCAGTGTCCAAGTGTCCCTTCAACATAACCACTTTCCAGGCTTCTCTCATTTCAGTTCTTGTTTCTTTGTACAACTGTTTCTCTTTCCATTTTTGTCTAAGCTGTCTCGTTTTTTCTCCCTCATACACATGCACCTCTTTCACAACTACCTGGCCGTTTTCTGGGCCAACAATTAGTTCAGTGAGGTCTCCACACAGATGATCTCCCTGCTTTCTCCGTCACATATCACTACAACAGCGTCTGTATTGCCAAAATAATCTCCACATCTTATGCCTGACCTTTCTTATTGTTCTGATGAGAGGGGCAGAAAAAAAATAAAAGGGCAATAAAAGGCATATCTTCTTGCGCCTTTCCTGCACACTGGATGCCTTCTTTTCTATTCCCACATCCTTTCTGTATTAGAAACTCAGTATTGTTGCAATCTACAAAAAAAATCCGTTTTCAGCGCCTGTGATTTGACTCTATTTCAGTTTCTCTTCCTTTTCAACTATCACATTTTGTCCCCTTTCTTTTTGCCATTTTTGCAACAAAAGGAACTCTCTGTGTGATATCAAAGCAAGATCTTCCCAGGGAACCATTCAACTGACTTACTTAAAGCCTCAGGTTGCGAATGCTGCATGTAGAGGCTCTCCAAAATGTACTGATACTAATATTTTCAAAGAGTTCCTTCCCCTCTTCTCTCACACTGGTTCTGGCAAGGGAATCTGGACAGTGTAAAGACTTAGATACTTTCCCTCTTCATTTTGTGAACAGTTAATAGGGAACAGGGCTCAGATGTACAAACCTGCAGTAGGTACTGAACAAAAATGAGACACAAGCCTGGATCCAAATATCACCAATATCTGGAGAAGATAAGAACAAAACCCAACTGCAGTGAGAATTTTCTCCTGCTTTGATTGCCAGGAAACACATGTGTTGGCCCTGTTAATCTGTCAGGCACTGAAGTATCCATCTTTGTTCCATTTTGCTTCCCCAAATCATATAAAATTACTCTCACATTTACTTCTCTGTTACTGGTCTAGAAAATAAGACGAATCACATGGACTAAAAGAAACAGCACTTTGGACTAAACTCAAATTGCCATTTTTAAATGTCTCGCTGTAACTCTAACTATCCCCTTCCACTGGCAGCGGAATATTCATGTCATCAGAGTGAATATGCCCTGTCTGTTGAAGGTCTCATTTCTGTAAGCTGATTCTTTTGGATAGGTGGCTGAACACGCTCTTCTGAGCTCTGGATGACAAGCCAAGAGTCATGGCCTTTGCCTGTACAGGAGACTCTGAGGCAGACAAGGCAGTTTCCCTTCTCCTTCCCAGGTTACTGCTTCACAGGGTCATTTTTCGCAAGTAGTAAAATAAGACTTCTTCTTACCGTAAAGCGAGAGAAGATGTTGTATCCAGGAATGTGAGAGAGCATGTGTGTGTGTGTGTGTTTTAATATCAAAAGAAATTAAAATAATGACCCCAAATGAATATGACTATTCGCTATAGAACGATTTGATTGTTCTGGGAAAACACATCTCCCATTTTTAATCATGGTAATTAATTTCAAAGATTAAGAGGATTCATAGATGAAAATTAAGCTTTAAGATTAGAAGAAGGATATGCACTTTACTGGGCATTTGGGTATTAATAGGATTTTGTTCATATTAATTTTAAAAGCATAGATGATAAAGATATAAAAATAATACTTAATGTTTATATACTGTAGTGCTTTTCATCAGTAAAGCATTTTGCAAACATAACCTCAGTAGCAGAAGACTTGAGACGAAGTGGATTTTGCTTTATAAATGTAAATGACTCAGTTGCCCCCATATTAAACTGCAGACAAAAGACATCTCTGCCATTCTTGTCAAGTTACTTGGAAGTATTAAACTAGAGACAGATGTACATCAAGGAAAGTTACTATTGAAAAAGAAATCTAGCTATTTGAAACTATAAAAATAAATTCTTAAAGAAAGGGAGATAAGTATTCACACTCCTTCGTGGGTCAGACAAGGTGAAATTCATTCCTGTGCACAACGATTTGAGTAGGATGCAATTGGTTCATAGATCCAATCTGGCCTTTTGATTAATTTTACTTGCAGTCTCGAAATAAATGGATGCACATTTCCCACTGCACAGGTCATTGCAAAACTAAGCCATCTTCCTCGTTGGCTCATTTCAGCCCAACCACGGAAGTGCACAACCTAAACCATTCTTTCCTGTTGTCTCTGTTAAAATGGGCATTTCAGCTTCTCCTCGGTGTTTCCTGACTGCCACAATTTGGTAACCTCCAGTTAAGAAGATCTGCCCCAAATATTCTCATTCCTGGCTATGACTTGTCATAAATGTCAGTGTCAAACTGCCTTTTGTGCTGTTCACAAATCAGACTGTGGCATGTCCCCAACACACCCTGGATCTACCTTCCTATTTTTTTATCATGACATAACACCACAGATTTCCGATATTTTGTGACAAGAACAATGAAGCCAAGATGTTTCCCGCAAACTACCCCTTTCACTTTTTGTGAGTTCCATGATACCTAAACTCCCTCTTATCCCAGGTGGTGCTGACTCTGGTATCACTTTACTCATCATCTTTGACCTCAAAGCACCCCTTGCTCTGACCCAGCCTTAAACTCATCCTTGAGCTCCCCACTGGAGCAGCTCCTGTTGGTCTCTCTGGAAAGCCTGTGCTCAGGTTCGGACGAGCACTGCAAAGATAGGCTTGCATATCAAACATCCTGTGATAACTACAAAGCACTTGGTGTACTGTGTCTGGGCACTGCCCAAGCCCTGGCCTCAGTCAGCCACTGAGGTCCATCAGAAAAGCACAGCTCACCGTGTCACACGCCATGCAGCCTCGGGGTCTTGCAGTACCACCTGGTTCACAGACACAAATCCAGGAGAACAGTTGTGAAAACAGCATCTTGCAAACTGTAGGAACACGTAGGTTAAATAGCTAAGAGGGAAAAATAAAGGCTCCCAAGCCCTTTAATTGCTTCAGTTTCTAAAGCACAAAGAAGAAAAAGGAAGAAAGAAACAGCACTCTGATCTGCTTACTTACAGATACAGATACATTTAGCTTATTGCATACACTAGTCTCTGCTTTCTAAAATCTCTTCTTATTAAGAACTCAAGCAAATTACCCCTGAAGAGCTCTTATCAACACTGCATTATAAGAAGTCAGCAAAAGTCTAATTCAGACCTGATGGAGAAGAAGTGCCCTGCGGCTCTGCCTGAGTGCATGAGCGGAAGGCAGGTTCTAACAGGCTGGAATAATTATAATGAGTTGTTTGCTGTTCTGCTTGGCTGGGAGGTGTTTGTTGTCGTGATTTTTTAATTACTAAGTCCTTCTGTAGCACAATTTACTTTCGCTTGATCATTACAGTCACCAATGACATTTAGAAAGAAAGAGTTTGTGTAAGATACGGTGACTACAGTAAGAGTAACTATCTATTGAGTGGAATAATATGCCATAGACATGTCTATGAGACATGAATATAACCTTTATTTGCAACAGTTAAAACCCTCAAGCACCTGAAATTTAGCCAGTGACATAATGCGGTAACTCTAATTTCATCACATTTGCCCTATGCAGAGAAAATACACAACCCAAACCAGGACTCCACTAACCTGCTGCTTTAAAAGATAGTATAATAAATAGATCTGAAAATGGTTATGTGCCAAGCAAGCCAGAAGGGAGTATCTGAATTGGGGGGCAGTGGAAAATGGAGATTTGGAACCATTTAAGAACATTTCGTGATAAAACCTAAAAGCCACACTCCTACTATGTGAAAGTTTACTGACTAAAAAAATTAATTGTCTTAACAGAAAAGTGAGAGCAGCTAAAAGCTGTAGGAGTATGCATTCATGTAAATCACATATACATACTCACTCAGAGATAGTGTGCATGCATGGATTATAGAAAGGTCATAATAATAAACATGTAGTTCAGATTTATTTAAGAAAACTGCTAAGACAAGGAAAATAACAAACTGCACCAGCGGTTTGTGAAGTTTACTGCTCTCTTCTGTGATGCAAAGATGTTTCTGAGGATTTTGATCTAATATTTCAAAAGATCTTAAGCTTGTCATGGGATGCCGACAAACATTTTCTGGAGTATGTTTGGCTGGAGACTCACAGTGTTTGCTGCTATGGGTGCTTCTGATTCGGTCTTTGCTACACAGTTTCCCGAGATTAAGGGGAACTGGAATAAATGATCAGACTCTTCTTTCCAGTTCTGTCTAGCCCAGCAAAAGGAACCCTAACCACCCTAACCTAACAAAAGTCAACTCATTATTACGGGTCAATACTGTCACAAATGGTCCTGGAAGAGCAGAATTGTTTGATGCATATATTTTCTGGTGTTCAGGGCACTGAGTCGGGGACATCTTTCTAATCTAATATTAATGTTCCAGGACATTAAACAACAGCTATTTCAAGTTCAGCCTTTTCAGATCAATAAGAACTGATCACTTATACTCAAGAGTTTTAACTCTGAATAAGAAATGTACCCTAGATTGTGACAGTAAGTGCAGAGCATCAAGATGCAGGAACAGAGCCAGGAGTGATGATTCAGCCTTGGCCACAGCACAGTTCCCAAATTCAGATGCCCTGGAGAGGGGTCATGAGTGCCACCAGGGTCAGGGCAAATGCCCTGTTCCATGAAAGACATGGGGGAGCAATGTTTCCTTCTTCAGAGAGAAAGCTCAGGCCTGACTTGATTTTTGTTGACAAGGACAGGATTCCTCTCTCTGCATGTTATCTGTCTATATTTACATACCTCAGCCCAGCTGATCCCAGAGGCACTCGGAACACCAGAGGCCAGTTGACACGAGCTGCTGCGGCAGCGGTCAAAGGGAGCATCCCCAGGGGTGAGACCTCCCCTGCTCCCAGCTGGCCCCAGGGAGGACACAAGATGCCTGCCAGGGGACAGACATCCTGCAACACTTTTGTTGCCTTTCTCCTGCATAGATCCTTTAGCCTTTAAAATGGGTGAGCTCTGCAGACCCTCTGCTTAGCTACCTGCCTCCCTGGAAAATCTGAAAGCTTGATATCCTCATCGCCCTCTGGCTGACACAAGCTTAAGCAATCAGGAAGGATCATTTTTTGGAAACAAGAAAAAAGTGGTGTAGGAACTATAGATAACCAAACCAAAAGATAATCTTATTTAAAGAAGGATTTTATTTGGTTGATGACATTTTTACTCTGGGACAACAGAAGGGGAGAGCCTAAATCTTCCACTTCCATTATGATATTTGCCATACAGCCTGCAATGAGTCAGAATGGCATCTGCCATTATACTGAATGGGCTACAAACCAAGACTTGTTTTCCTTATACAGATTTCTTGTATAAGGAGGATAGTGAGAGAAACTGTCTTTTTATTAGACCCACTGGTTAGGCTGAAAAGCACCATATGTGTGTTGTGGGAGAGGAAGTCAAAAGCTTCTCTGCTCCTTCAGTCATATCAGCTAGCTTAACAAAAGTTAAGGCCTGCCCTTGCAATCCTTGCCATTATTACAGCAGTTCTAAAAGTCTGTTACAAATGCTGATATGGGTATACACTGTAAACCAGACAGATAAATTAAAATGGAGGGAAGTGACAAGACTGAGGTGGGCTTAAAGAAAAAACTATACCCACATCTGTCTCAAAGTGTGAAAGATGAGTTCACTTCATCCCAACTAGAAAAAACTCTCAGCAGCACAGTGACTACATTATTTCATTTCTTGTACAAACACAAAATAAATAGATAGGTGAAACTGCATTGAAGACTGAGTTACTGCAGAGAAAAGCTATAAGAATCTTCAATATTAAACACAAAGCCTGTTGAACTTTTTGCCTCAGAAAACTCAGTCCCATCTTAGTCTAAATTTTGGGGAGAAAAATAATTTTAAAATAATTGTATATAAAGAAAAGGAAAATGTTTGACTGGATCAAGTCACCCTAAAACTCTGCATTTGTCTCAGAGACCAGAGTGAGCCAAATCACTTTTTCATCATCCATTGCAGATTATTTTCCCTCATTGGACTACAAGCCCCATGAGGCATGAGATGCAGCTTTGCATAACTTGAGCATGGACTTACAACACAAAATGTTATAGTAGCAACACAGGAACAGAGACTACCAATAAACAAATCCCAAAGTGTCAATACACTCAAACAAATTCTGTTGGTCAGTAAGAGTCAAAACATCTTAGAATAAAACATGTTGAAACAATGCAACTTGACATTTATAGATCAATAGATGTTTGAGGGGTTTGTTTTCCAAAAGTTTTGATCTTTTAATTTTTCATCCCAATTTGTAATGAAAACAAGTGTCTAAATATCAGAATTCCTCAAGGGAAACTCCATTTTTCAATCTTCTTTAAGAGAAAGACCAAACTTTTCTCCCTGAACCACAGAAAGCTGTAGATATGTAGATGGGGTCAGAATTTACTTACTGTTGTTCAGCTAGAAATCTGATTACATGCCCAGAAGACTTCACAGATTTCCAACCCATCCCATATTTGTCCTTTCCAACAAAGCTTGAACCCAGTCCAGGTTAAAACTGGGTCTCAGATGCAGGAGGAACAAAAGCTTCCAAACTTCTTGGCTTTTATCCTCTTGCAAACCCACATGTCACTGCGGAGGAGCTGCTGCAGGAAGGTTGTCTGCAGGCACGGCCCAGGTGCCAAGGTCCCCAGCATCATCTGGGTGTTGCACTAAAACAAAACCCATATGCTCTTTCTGCCTCCATCTGGACTAAGGGCTGGTTTCCTCAGTAAACTCCAAGTGTTAGAGGAAAGCCTTCCACTTTAAAACTAGATTAGTTCTGCTTTACTGAACATCCAAAACTTTGGCTATTTAACATGCTGAATTTTATTGCTTTTAACCATCATATTATAAGCATGTGAAGTTTCAGCAAAATTAAGGAAAAACTGTTTATTCTAAGAAATGCTTGGGTTGGCAATTCAATAAACTCTCTAATAAGTTGCAAATTTAAGCCATCACTGGACCACAACCAACAGTATAATTAGCTTGGTGTATACTTCAGCTCTTTATCATTGCACAAAGACCCTGTGACGCACAGCTAAGCCTAACCACCTGAAGGACCTGACTGCAAGGCTGGTCCTCAAAAAGTGATCCTTCAGTGATGCAATACTAAATTGCTATCATTTTCAATTTCTGCCCTGCATTATTATTATTATTGTTCATTGAGATTCATTTGTTGCAGCAAAAAACTCATCGAAGATGAGCCTGTTACTGCCCCATGCAGACACACAGCCAGGAACAGCTTCTGTTCCCGAGGAGCAAGAGCAAACAAGGTAAAGGGATGAGAGGGGAGAGAAAAACAAGAAGAGAATGCATGACTTACCCAACCTAACCTGGTGAATCATGGGCCTTCACCTCGACATTGGTGTTTCCTTGGCTGTGAAGATAGACTATTCCCTCACAAAGACAGAACTGATTCACTCATTCATTTCTTTATGTTGGTTAGGGAACAGAGTGCTTGAAGTGCCCCAACTTTTGTGGCCACATATTCATCATCCTCATTTGTTAAGGGCAAAGTGCTGTAGAAGACATCTCGTAATTTTTCTCCATCTCATGTTAACACATTGAAGAGTTTAGGGAGTGTGTATGTCATCTCAACCGTAGTGTTTTCTTCTCAAACGCGTCTTAAAACAAGAACCTCAGTTTCTTGTTGGGAAAAAAAGTCTTAGTTCATATGGTGCCAGAAAATGTAGTTGCTCTGCATATACCATGCAGTGTGTGGTAAGAGATGGAAACAAAACCCACAACTAACTCTAAATCTTTCCATATATAAAATTAATTCAAGCATTGACCGGAAACTGGAATAATTATTTGCTGAAGCCTGCAAAGGTATCTGGATGAATTGCGTTTTATGTTTAACACCTTCAAGGCCTGTGCTCAGCCATTCTTCATACTATATGTACAGTCAAACATAAAAGACCTTCACTATGTTCCACCAGCTTTACACTAGATAAAATCTGTTGGCTTTAATGAAGATACACCTTTTTTATATCTGTATAAGTAAAAAGAGAACCAGATCTTCTCAGTGAAAATGTCAGGTTGCTAATGGTGTTCATTTTTACTTAGAAATAATGAGGAGGAATATCTGGCACAGAATTTCCCTGGCATAAGGAATCTGACGTAACAATGAGATTCATCTCAGACATTTCGACCCACCCAAAAGACGTATTCCTTCACCTTACACAGTAGATACAGAAAGGGATGTCCATGAAGGATCCAGTCTCTCTTAGACGTCTGTCTTGTGATGAGGAAACTCTTCATTGGAAATGTTTCTCCCTCTCACCATTGACTGTCAGGGAAATCTTTATTAGTAGTTGGAGCTAGAAAACTAAATTGGCATCAATCCCATCACTGGTCTCTGTGTTTGTTAAAGACCTGAAAAGCTGCAAATGTTCAGCTTCATCATGAGACAGCACTTTAGCCATTCAACCTCCACAGTGAGCCCAAATCAGGGAGCCTGCACCAAGACTCCAGCTAAGGAGACAAGGAAAAACCACTGTCTGTCAGAAACACTCTCTAAAAACCTAGCACCCACAGCTTTGCGAGTAAATTTTTTTTCATTATAAATGAAAAATAAAATCAGAATATTCCTTTGGTTGATCCCAAATATTGTTTTTCTTCATAAGCTGTCTGGTGAGGTACAATATTTTGTTTACGTAGCTAAAGGATAATTTGTTTCATGTTATTGATTTATTTTTATTTGTTTTTAAATTAAGCTCAGCCAGGGTTGTTCTGATCAAATTGAAAATTTGATGCCTTCTGTGCATAATAAAACAAACATTTCTGTTCTTTTTTTCCCCCAAAACAATCCTCAATCAAATAAGAATAATTTCCTTTACAGGAAGTTTCGGTTTTCAACAAGGAAATTATTCATCCAAAGAGACCCAAAACACAAGAATCATTAACTAATTACAGCTTGTGATATCCCCAGCGCAGTGGTAAGAGGACATTTTTGATGTTATTAAATTCTGGCCAGCATGAAATCAGTGTACTTGCAAAGACTGATGAAGCATCAGATCTTTTGAACGTGACCCTAAGGAACATATTCTAAGGCACCGATTTTCTGAAAAGGGTGGGTGCTTTCTTTTTACCTTAATTAAGACCGTTGTGTGTTGCCTGCTGTGTGTATTTAATAATGTTGCACGCTGTGACATCTGGTGAGACAAGGGTTCTGAGGTCATGGAGATTGTGTAGCTTCATGCCACTGGGACCAGCTGCCCATTTATCCACCACACATCCTATGACGTTCTTAAAGGCATCCAGCATGGTCTTGGCTGTGTTTGACATGCAGGGACAAAGTGGTCTAGAAGAGGAGAAAAGATACTTTCTGCTTGGAAATCGCCATGAATGGTATTTTTCACATCAGAAGCAGCCCATGAGAAGGATCCTTCATCATCAGGGGAAAGTGATTATCAGAAGAAAAGGGTTACATAGTGCCCCCATAAGTCACATCAGTTCACAGTAGTGTGAAGCCTCACAGGGAGCCTCTTTGCTGCTGAGGCAGCACACACAAGCCAGTTTTCCAGGCAGATATAAATCATAGATCCCAAACAGGTATCTACCCTGTGGTCCCTTAGGCATCAATATTGTCTCCTTCAGACTGGGAAAGCTCTCACATGTTTCTAAATTCTGATCAAGTCTTAAAAGTCTTTGAGTCTGATCCCCCAAACCTCTGTCTGCTCACCTGTCTTTAAATCTGCCAGTTCTTACCACTCACAAGAGAGTTTCCTTCTAGAATAAGGAAATCAAGACCTTAAATCAAATTTGTCCCAGTTGAGTTTTTGCACGTTCTCTCTGTTATATGCTTGAATAATTCTGAGCAAAACATTTATTGCTGAGATCTGCACCATATAACTTGACCATGGAAGAAGTGATGCAGAAGACAGAGAAAAAGATACACTGGGTTAATGAACCATGCCCACGACAATGCTTTCTGCAAAAAGTCTTTCATTTGGAAATTACTGAGGTTTCCTTTGTGTCATTCTATTTATCAGAAGACCTTAATCCTTCCAAATGTTTCATCATTGGGGTTTGATGGCACAATGATATCACAGGAAAAGTTTTGTATATCATATTAGTCAACTATTTGTATTTCTGATAATGATTGTTTTCTGTTTGTTTTGCTCCATGTGCATGATCAAAGACTATAAGGCAAATAGCTTGGATGGTAGAAGAGGTGTATCTTTGTAGGTATTTTTAGCTCTAGTAGAAACATGCATCATGTTGAATATTTTTCATTTATTTAATGAGAAATCAGAAGGTGTTGCCAGCCAGCTGCTTCCCATTATAATCTGTGTCACAAACACTTGGATTTTCCAGCCTGAGAATTAGGTCCTGCTACTCAAAGAATCCTACCAGGAAGTACAATAGCTTGTTCTGCCCCCGTGAACTTCTTTCAAGAACTGAGAGTAAAAATAGGTGTTTTGTCAGAAAGAAGTACACTGCAGTAATAAAACTGGAGAAGAACTGAAATACTTCTGTGAAGTGTTTTACTGAATACGAGTCTGGCTTAGTTTGGATGAGAGGTTCAAAGGAAGGCTATAGAGAAGGAAGGCATGTGCCATTGCTACCCCAAAATACTTGCTGTATGGAAGGCAGGAAGCAACCCTGACTGTACCTGCATCTCATTTCACTGCTCAATTTGGAGAAGTAGGGAAAAAAAATCATAAAGAGTTTTTAATTGATTTGGCGTTTCAGACAATTTTTTGGGTACAAACTAGTCTCCATATGAGACTACCCACTCTCTGGCTGTTCCACTACTCCTGCCAATGAGAATGCCAATGGAATTGGTGATTTTGCAACATGATTTGGTGATTTTCCACGTTAGTGCCTGGACGATAATATCAGACACACTTCTCTGCCAGCAGTTAATGGGTTTTTCAGTCATCTCCATCCACATAGGTCAGTCAGACAACATTGAACCAGATGCTCAATGCTCTTTATTGCATTGCCATTCTCAAAGCCATCTACACTTGACTGTTTGCCAATTTTTCTTTTAATAAAAAATCTCTTTCTTCCTGTTTGTGCAGAAATCCATCATAGAAAACAGTATTATTTACAGTACGCTCTGGCTACTGGTTATGGCCAAAAATAGTGCTTAACAACAGGAGGAAAAGATTTGCCACTAGTACCTCTGCAGAAAGAACGACATCTAATGCCAGCCATATAATTACTGCTCTTTCCACCTCCAGTAAAATTTATAGGCAGTACTGTCATTTAGGGTTTCATGAGGATGGACTTTCATGCTTTATGGTGAGTACATTAATAGCTTCTAACTACTGAAGTTTCTAATCATCTATATTGAGAAAAGAAATTTATTACCACACTATTACAGCCATTTTAATGTTCTACAAGCATATTATTTGCACATTTGAGTATAAGTCATCAGTAAGTCCTTTCTAAGAAGATTACTTTAATGTAACTAAATAACTTCAGTCTATGGGTGAATATCAGACCCCTGCTAACAAGCAGAAAAACTCCTGGAAGAGGGAGATTCAAGTGGTGTTTTTGTCATAGATGCTGTATTGGTTAACTCAGCAAGGATTGAGCTGGTGATACCTGGAATGGTCAGCAAGGAGCTACAGATTAAACCAATGGCTTACAGGCAGTGAAGGAGGATTATGATTTCTTCAGAATGAAGATCAAATGGCGAGACTGGCCTTTTCAGGAAAAATGTATGACATTTCTTCACAAAGTTAATTTGGAGGAGGGAAAAGGATCTTGTTGCCATTCTTGTTTGCTGCAAAGCTTCACCTGAACTGTGACATTTAGGAACCTGATTTTGTTCATCAGAATGGCAGTATAGCTGTAAGGTCTCCAGTCCAAACCCCTGCAGGAGACAGGGACAGCTCAGTGCTGGTTGCTCAGGCATGTGTCCAGTCAAGGTTTGAGTATCTGTGAGCATGGAGATTTCACAGCTTCCTTGGACCCTTGTTCCCATGTTTGAGCAATGTCGTGAGTGAGGGAGGAGGCAAGGGGTGAGAGAGAAAGGGAAATCTGAGTCTCTTTCTGCAAATTTTATCCATAGTCTCTCACTGCTTAGAGGAGTCTGGCTCTGCCTTCTCTATGCCCTCTATCAGGCAGCCAAAGCCAGTAGGTGAGGACTCCCCTGACAGTGTTTCTCCCTGAGTTTCTCCTGGGAAACACTCTGTTTCCCCACTGTTTGCAGGAAACACACAGGAGTCCATCAGAGACTCCAGGAGAGCCATTTCTTTGGGCTATCACCTCAACTACTCTTTCCAAGGCAAGGAGGAAATCAAGTTGCCGTTGCCACAGCTTCCTTACTTCAGGTGCATGAACATCAGCAGACAAAAAAACTACAAGTTTCTGCTGCTGTCGTCTTTTCATTTCCCTCAAGTAAATGCCACCAATCTGTAAAGATGTGATAACACACTGGGCCTCAGCAGTAATAGATTTCCAGGTGAGATGTCTGCATTAGCTGCTGTGCAGCACCCTGACACTACTGGAATCTAATTATACACCTGGGCACTTTCATCTGATACCCACGTGTGGCACAGTTGGAGACATCTCTGTCACTTCATGCAGCTTGTTTCTGTGGCACATTCAGAAAATGCTGCATTAGTCCTTTGGAAGGACCAGGGTCCCACAGCATGAGCAGAGGAGCTTGGAGAAGACAACCATCCAGTACATGTGGATCCCCTGTACATCCCCTCCTCTGCCCCTCGTGCCAGCAGGCTCTGCCACCAGATGCTGTGGCCTGTGGCTGACAGAAGCAGGGATGCTGACTGATGCTGGCATCCCCCGAGAACTCTCCCTCCTCCCCGTTGGCACTTCCCAATCTCGTGTGCCTTCAACCACAGCAGAGGCACGCTGTGCTTTGATGCTGTTCAAACCACCAGGTCTCCTTGCAATTGATTATCTCTCCAAGTTCCCTTTTGATTATCTGTCTGAAAACAAAACTCTGTAGCTAAGCATTACTTGTTTTTTATGTCACTGCTGCTGCTGTGTCAGGGCAGTGGTATTAATTTTGGACTCTTCATCGAAAAAAATCTCCTTTTGTGTTTTTTTCTTGCAGCCTCAAATCAAGTAAAGCAGATACTGAAACTATAGGGAGTGAAGAAAGGAACAAGGTGTTAGGCTTTTTATTAGTTACAAAATTTATTTCACTGCTGCTTCAGCTTGGTCCCATCTTTGAAGGCAAACACCTGGATATATTTTATGGAAACAAATGCCTGGGAGGCTGTGGCCACATCAGAGCGTTGCACAGCAATGGGCCTTAAAAGTCCACAGCCCTTCTGCATGCATTTCAAAAGTACAAATAAGGAACAGAAGGATTTTTACACAGTGCTGATTTCATGTACAACACTGTCACTTCTAAAAGTATGCTCATCTATGCACATGCAGCTTGGTACACCTGGTGAATTTGTCAAAATTGCAAGGGATGCCAGGAAAAGGCCATTTGCAGCCCATCTCTGTTTCAGTGATATTTGTGACAGTTTCACAACCCAAATTTTGCTGTGAGGTGTTGTTCTGTGGGTTTTTTTTCATTTAGGAGGTTTAAAACAACTGTACTTTTATAAAAGTTATTACTTGGTGGGAGGCAGAAATCTAAAAGAAAAAAATGTTGAAAAACGAAACTTTCCAATTCCCTTGAGCAATAATTGATTTTTTTCAGTTCACTAAAATGCCTAAGTCCTTATGTCTTTAACTGAAATTACTCTGGTAAATTATTTCAAAAATTGGCCTGGTATGCGAAAGCCAGGTTATCTGCAATCTCAAGCACATCTTGTGCTCCCCTTCAATGTTACTTGAAGCAAGATCCGAGCCAACCTTTCCTGTCTGCTAATGGAGTTACTCCATGCAGACACTGTTTATTTGAATAAATATTACCAGAGGATGGGTCTTAAATCTGGATCATCTGTCAGAGGACACACATGTGCACACACATTCCCTTTTCTTTTACATGCTAAATGTATACAGTCTTGTTTAAAAAAAATGAAAAAAATTAGATCAAAAATCTTTGCTCCTGTATGAGGGTTAAGTGGATTTTTATTGCCTCAGAACCTGCAACATAGGAAACAGAATAAGCGGGGGGGGGGGGGGGGGGGGGGGGCTGGGGAAGAAAAATATCTTTAAAGGAAAGATACAAGTGGAAGCTGAAGCAAAAAATATTCGTCTGTATTCAGAAGCACCAAAGGAATCTGTCCACTTCCACTTCCATACAGTAAACTTGCTTTTAAGTCAGTAACATGCAGAAAAATACATGCAAATTTTTGGAAGATTGAATGCAGTATTTTATTGTGCTGGCTACAACCAAAATAGTGTGATTGGGCTGACCTTTAGTGCAGGTTCACATCAACATCAACATCCAATAGAAACTTTTCTGTCTTGTGCAGAATGTTTAAGGATAATCCATTTTCCTCTACCCAAACATATTGATTGCTTCTTCTTTCCCAGTGAGCAAATAAGTGTCCTCTGTCTTTGCAAAACACACATTAACCTTTCTCTTCTCTGAGTGTATGAACACAAATATAAGCATAAGCACAAATTGTAAGTACATATATGTGCATTTGCATACATTTGTGTATTTATATGTCTATGTGTAAGTATGGGTGTGCACGTAACATTTGCATTAGTGAAATTACATGCTACCAAAAGAAGATGGCTGATCCTTTGAGAAATCGCATAGGAAGTCAGGATGGAAGGGACTACAGCAGGTCATCTGGTCCAACCTCCCTGCTCAAGCAGGGTCATCCCAGAGCACACGGCACAAGATTGTATCCAGGTGGTTCTGGAATATCTCTTGCTTGGTACCACTTTTATCTGCAGCACAAACCGTGGTGATACCCAGAGCCAGAGGGGGAAGGAGGAGCCTTCCCCCTCAGGAGCAGACAAATATCTCAGTCTGCTTTGCTGGTCCATCCCCAGCAGGTACCTCTTCTATTCCTTCTCCAGAGAGATGGTCAGGAGAGGGGTCAGTCCCTGTCCCTATGTGATAAAAGAACATAAACCAGAGGTTGCTGTCATCTCCCAGGAAAATCTCTCTGGATGGAGAACTGTGATGACAAACAAGCTGTCTCAGCCAGAGCAGCTTTTCATGCCAGTGTCTCCATCAGAGTGATCGGAAATGAGTTTGCATCAGCATTTCACACTGATGTGCCAGGATGCCTTGGCCGTGGGATCCTGGCATTTACAGATAAGGGAGAGAAACTAAACCCCACGCAAACCACCATAGTTGCTCTCTGTTGGCTGGTTAAGTTTAAGGTTGCTAATTAGCATTTTGTTATTAATAGAGCCAGGCAAGAGGTGCTCAGCAAGATGTAATTTGAAGACTTGAGGTAAAGAGAGGAGGGTTGAAGTTTTATTACATTGAAAATTGTGGTTTAGAGAAATTAAAAACTGGAAAATGTCAAGAGCTCAAAATGAAGTGTTTGAAATTATCTTTTTATGTATTTATTTTCGGCTTATTGGTTCAATGGAATAATCCCACATCAATAATTTGATTTTTTCATTCCATCTTAGAAGAAGGAAAAAAATTGTTCTAATCTCAGAAATTCTCCAAGGGTGAAAAAACATTTATTTCTGATCTTTGGCTGAGCAAGGGTCATTGCTGATTTCCCATATTAGTTTCCATGGATTCTTCCCATTAATATATCTCTCATCCATCCATTGCTACGGATGGCATAGCAAGCTCTTGAAAGTACAGGATGCCTTAGTGTTCTATGTGTATACATAGTGATAGTGCATCCAGTCAGCACAAAGTAAGATTTTGCAAACTGAGATAAAATATTGACTCCCTAGGATAAGGAATTAATTGTTTTATTCTACACCAGACTTACAAGCTTTGAAATCCCTTTCAGTGGATGATCAAAGCTGGACACCAACTCCACCTTTGGTACCCAGCCCAAATCAATGTAACAGGACCAGACTGTGTCAAGTGTCCACCAAAGTCCTGAGATCCAAAAAAAGAGCCAGGTGCTTTGTCACAGCACAACTACACTGTGTGGAACCAGGTCACCCTTGCTCCACCTTCTGAGCCTGGGAGTCTCTAGAAAGCTTAAGGTTTCTCATCCAAAAAGTTGGAAGCTGTACATGATATTGTGCCATACAAGCAGAGAAGAGTAAGTAAAGGACATTTTTAATATCCAAGGAGTGTTTGTAATGATGTAGATGTCCTCAGTCACTCACTTCTTAGAAGTGCACAGAACAAATAATTTTTCCAACACTATTAACATCCTCTTTATAAGCACAAAATTTCCGTAAGTTTGTGCCTCAAAAGCTGCTTTCCATCACGCACTCAGATATCTTCTCAGGTGCAGCAAGACTACTAGCAACCTCTCTTCCAGGGACACCCTGTCACAGTACTGAAAAGATTCTGTATAATTGGAAAATTATTCAAGCGCAAGCAGGTGTCAGTGGGTGATGGTACAGGGAGATACAGTCCTCTTATCTCAGTGTTTGCAAACCTTTCCCAGCTCTCAACAAAGGATTTACCGGTCTCAACAGTAAAGAAAAAAATTGCTTTGAAGCGTGTCTGAACATCTAGAGGGCTCTGGTAGTATCCTGGGCTGAACCTACCAGCTGTACATACAATTTAACTCTCTAAGCTAATTCAATGCAGAGCTCTGTTACATCTTTTCCCCCCCCAAAAAAAAACAATTGACCAGTAAGAGAGCTGATGGGGAAAAACTAGTTTACCACTTACCATTACATTGATTGATAATCTATTAATGCTAACCTTGCTAGCAGTGGACTGTGCTGTGATTTGTGGTTAATCATTTAAACTTTCATTCTGCTAGAGTTATAGCCATGATAAAAAAATAGGTAGATTTTCAGTGGACAGAAATTAAACATTTAACCTTTCCACAGAGGTTTAATATTAAACCTCATCCAATGCATTTATCCTTTCCCTTCCATGTTACAGCCTGATAGCATTTGTTGCTCAAGTTTTAAAAATTATTGACTCATGTAATTTTGTTTAGTGTTGACTCAATAGGTGTTGTAAGAAATGACAAAGAAACGAGGAGTCATTGGTACAAACAATTCCTAGGAAGCAACTCCTACTTTCTGTTGAAAAAGTCATTCCCCCTTGAAGTCCATTCCTGCCATGCTTAGGCATTGTCTGAACACTGAGAAAGCCAAAGTATCTAATGCCGCACTCAAGAAGGGCAATGACAGCTCACCAGTAAGTGTCTTATACAATTGCAATTTAATATCAAGCTGTTATTACAAGACAAGAGCTGCATCGCAATAAGGTACCTCTGTCCTGGAATAGAGCCTCCATACTGGTAGGAGGATTACTGACTGTATTGAATAGCAGGACACACACTGGTATGTTTTGTTGGCCAGATCGTTGTCCTGCCAAGTACCTTCCTGTGGGATTCACTATACCATTGCATACCGGACAGCAGGGATAGTGATGTTTGTCTTAGATTTGTCATGGGAACTATATGAACTCTTGAAAACATGGTCCATCTTTAGCTTTGCTTTCACTAAGGAAACAGGCTCTTTCCTCCAGTCTGTACCAAAGGCAAGTCATCTCCTGACCTGTTCCCTTTAATGGCTACCTATCAGACCTTTCTTAGAAATCAGGTCTACAACTTTCAGACAGTGCATATCCTGCTATCTGACCTGTATGTTGGCAGGTGCAAAAAGAATTACTCTGGCGTGCCAGAGGCTGAGCTGCAGCAAGTGTCATCAAGATTAATGACTTCATCATGGCAAGCTGGACAAATCAATCAGAGTCCTTGATGGCAGTGAGAAAGAAGAGACCCTATTACCCATCCAACCCATCTGTCAGCGTGAGCTCCAGACACTGCTCAGCACTGGCTGGTGGGGTGGACTCCACACCTCACTGCTGCCCTCAGCTCTCAAGATAACCTGCAAAGGCCAGTGTCCCCCCACAATTTTCGGCATCAGGTAGTCTTCACAGCTCACTGGGGACATCCCAGCCAGCTCTGCAGAGTCATCACGCCAATGCTGATGAAGAGGTGAGCGATAGCGCTTGTTAAGAGTGTGACCAGCTAAACTGTCCCCACTGCAATTAGACTTTCTAGGAAGCCTCTGCTCAGATTCAGATAGCTCTTGGTGCATCCCTACTTCCCTTTGACTGAAATCAGCCAGAGAAAGCACATTTCTGCAAGCACTTAGAGGCTGCAAGACCTTATGTCAACTGAGTAAGTGTTAATGGAAGCTAAAACAGGGAAGAAATAAAAAAAAAAAAAAAAAGAAAGCAGACACTGGTAAAACTCAATGCAAGATTAGGCAGAACTTATCTGACCTGCCAGAGAGATTAGGAAGGAGGCAGGCTATAAAGCAAAGTCGATGCATTGTCCCTTCCCCATTCCTCTAATATTCTGCCTCTGATGATGTGAGATTCTCCAGGCAAGAAAAGAACACCCCCACCTACACAGGGCACTGTGTCCTTGAAAGAAAGGAGAGTGTGCAGGTGTATGATTCATTCCTTTGGTTAGGCATAGACTGAAGAACTCTTTTGCTCTTCAAAGCAGCCCACTCCACAGAGAGACATCTGGTAAATCCTACATGAGTTAATCTCCTGCCACAGTCTCAAAAATACACACAAATGAAACCAGGTCCCTCCTGCTGGCAGCTTCTCTGCATGGGAGGAAATAACAAGCCTTGTCCTTGAAAGGTGATTCCTCCATGGGATATGGAATAGAGCTCCCTGTAGGACAGGGACTTGTCCCCATGTTCAGAGGTGATACAATGACTGTGAACGAGCCTTTTAATGATGGACAAAATAAATTTGCTTTAGTGTATTGGTACCTAATGAAAATTGTAGAGATCTGGGCCAAAGCAAGAATGCTTACTGGAGGTGGAAGGTGATCCAAAAAGTTGCTGTCCTTTTGCTCCACCCTCTGCCAGAGACCTTTGGAGAGGCTGGAGCTACACATTACACCCTCCGTCTGCTCTCAGCTGATCCACGGAGGAATCACTCCCCCAGGGAGTTGGGACACAATCCAACATGCCCAATCTGACACAGTTAATACTCCTAATGGCTCCATGTCACCTCCTTAAAGAAAAATAAAAAGAATAATATCACCACAGTTTCCAAGTAAAATATCTTGCAGTTAAGTATCAACAGACCTGACCTTGTTACTGCAGAAGTGACAGTAGACCCATAAAGGCACTTCTGTTTCTACCTTCTAGATGCTAACCTCTGGCATGACCTAGCAAAAGATCTTTGCAGATCTAAGCTTTCTCTGCAAGCTTCTTGCTTGTGATTTAACAGGATCCACAGTTAGTCCTATGAGATGTCCCGGGGCAAATTCCCAGGGATTCAACATTTTAACAGATATATCAGGTTAAGACATTTTTCTGCCACTCACATCTCAAACTTGGTACGCTTTGCTAGTAGGATGATGAGAGTCAAATATGTAGAAGGATTTGGTCATTATGCTCTGATACAGACCATCATTTATACACACAACACTTTTTCCACAGAGAGAGAAAAGTGCTTGAATTCAATCACTTCTTGCAGCCCAGCAAGAAAGAGGACTGGGTCTTGTGGGTTGCCTCCGTACAGGTCAGGGTTAAATTGATGGCATTGATGAAATGTAAATGGAAGATATTACATAAAAAAATTGCATAATGTTCCCAGATGTTTTCAATTTTCTGAGCACTTCTAAAAATAAAATGAACTTTTAATACTTAATCAACATAGTTATTCATTCTCTTTTACCCAAGATGAAATTTTCCATGAATTTTTTATGGATACACATTAGTTATTGCCTTTGGCTTCCTGGTTCAGACACAGTTCTGCCCTCTGTTCCACTGATTGTGCAAATTATCCCCCACTGCATAGACTGGGTACACTTTCAAGTCCTTGAAAGCTCTTCAATTGATTTGGTCTAGCTAGACTTACTTCAGGAGAGGAATATTGGCAAGGAATGCATTAGCTACCTAATGGGAACATAGCACACCCCTTATTACCATCTGATCATAGCCCCATTAACCCCTTACCCCACAGTGGCACCCATCTCTCCCAGAGTCTGGAACAGCCTGGCAGCATGGGCAGGATGGGATGTGGCTTATTGTGGATACCTGTCTACTGTGTATTTTTTTTCATATCATCCTGCACTTGTAGATGCTGGTGGTAGAGACACGTTGAGCATTGTGAGATGAAGACTTAATCTGATGGTGCTCGGCTGGATTTGTCTTTGCAAGTTCTCTTTTCATCCAGTACCAACAAAAAAAAATCCAGTGCAGGGAGAGGAAACCTTTAGGTGCAGTAAATCAGTGCAGTTTTTTTTTACTCTAGACTTAAATGACTCTGTGATTTTTATTCCTATGTTTATTGCATAGCATTCAACAACAAAGATGAGAATGTGTTTTCTTGATATATCAGAGATTAAATCCCAGCCAATTTGTGCCCAATGTTCTAATGGAAATGCACAGGGTGCATCTTGGTGAAGAAATGATTCAAAAGGAAAAGGAACACAGAGAAAGCTTGACAGTGCTTGCATAATCACTTCCTAAAAGCAAAGTGCTGCAAACAACAGCCAAAGAAAATGACCAGGACGATATTGAACTGTCAGTCAGGGATAACAGAGAGGACACTCAAGTGACATGTCAGATCCATGTAAAAATAAAAGCCTGTAGCTTCCAAATGTTTCTGTGAGTGCTTTAGCTTGTCATGCCATCTCACAGCTCTAAGGAAATTATGAACCATCAGCAGGGAGGGCTTCACGTCAGGGACAGGTGAAAAGCAGGAAAAGATGGGATTGGTATCAATCCAAGCACAGCTACTGCTTGGCCCAGTACCAGCACCAGCCTCTGCTCAGCACATCCCACACATAAAGCAGAAGATTGCCCAACAGCACCGTGTAGCCACAATTGCAAAGCTGAAAGGCAATAGCCCATTATGTTGTTTTCAGCAGTGCTGCTACACACTCATACAGTGTTTAGCAAAGTGCCTTGTGTGTCTTTTTCTGCCAGTGTTGGGAATCCATTTAGAACAAGCCATTGAGCTTTATTTTTATTTTACTTAATTTTTTTTCCAAATGCATTAAGATAAATATGTATATTAGCAGTCACTAGGGCAAACAGAAAATATTCATTTGCATTTATTGCAGGCAGTTAGAACCCTACCACACTTTACCTTTCAGAGAGGAAATTTCTCCTGTGATGAATTAATCTTTATGAGCTAGTTCTTATTTCCTTCATTTCTTTGCAGCTTGGCTTTTTAAAAAAGAAAATGAGTGTTTATTTTTTTGTTATATGAATTGTATTTTCTGCTAACCACTATTTATAAAAGGGGTGACTGGTCCACAGCTGAAGTACTCCCACTCAGAAACCTAAAAAGACCAGAATATTTACCTCTGTCATGTACTCAGCCCTAAACATTTCCACGGAATTTTCAGAAGCCCTTGAAGGGGAAACATTTTTGAAATGGCCAGTGCCGTCACCAGAAGCTATTACATTCTCAAATTAGCAACATGCTTTCTCCAGATTGTTCCATTTGTTCTCCGTTCATGGAAACCACCAAACAAATTGATCTGGTCTGCCATCAAGCTCATTACAAAGGGTCATGGGAAGAACAGGAGAGTGAGCACAGGGTCCAAGAGGCTTTGGTGGGATGTGCAGCTGTATTAATACATATTGCCCACATGCTGCAAGAACTGCAGTCACCAAACAGCCATTACAGAAGTGCACTGAACCCCATCACCTCCTTCCTTTCTATTATCCTCTGACTGTTATCACATAGAGAGTCTTTTAATTTCCAAACGTTATGCTCTTTCACTTTTCTGGCTTTTAAAGGGGCTCCTTTCTTTCCCTATCACCATTCTGCCAGTGCCAAGGCCACCTGGATAAGCTGCAGGGTCCACTGGAGGCAGCACAAGGCCAGGCCATTCTATGATTCTGTGATTCTATGACTCTGAGGACAATTCTATGACTCCATTGGAACAATGCAGGTTGACCCCTTGGAGGGCACTGAGTCAGTAGTGGAAGAGTTATGACTTCCATGCCTTTGCTGCCTATCAGTTGAAAAGTCCATAGTATGAAAAGCCAATTAATTGATATTATTTAAAGACTGCTTTTCAGAGGAGTTCTTTGTTGGAGGGACTGAATCTCAACTCTGTGCTAAATTATGCACAAGAGTTAAGGGAGGTGAGAGTCAGAAATCCACTGGGTAATCATAATCACTGTGCAATTAGGTTTGATATCATAATAGAAGGTTACTCTCCTAGGGGTAATGCAGTGAGGGTGAACTTTAAAAGGCCAGATTTTAAAACTACGAGAAAAATGATTAACAGAAGGCTCAAGGGCATAGTGAAACTCTTTAACAACTTAGAGCAAATTTGTTCCTAGAGTAACTGCTCTGGCAGCCTCTGGAGTTGTACCAAGGGTGAGTTTGGCTAATGTAATCAATCCGGAGGCTATTTAAGAATCTGTTCTTAGAGGGGCAGATGGTGCTTGGACCTTTGAGTTGAAAATAAGAACAGGAAGAATGAAATTTGCACAGCTGAGCAGAGTTTACTGAAAATAAACATTCTTTTAAAAATTAGAAAGGATATCTGACTAAAGAGCAGAACAGAGGGTAGAGTAAATGCAGACAAGCTAGAAAGGAAAGGGACATAGATGTACAGGTCTATTAAAAAAAAAATCAAAGTATTTCTGATACAGTAGAAGAGAAAAAATTAAACCCCCAACCAGGCATATAATGAGTGAAACTTAGAAAGCGCTGTTGTTATGTGACAGCTTTATTGTACCTAATTAACTCAAATATATGTATCGGCTGGAAGACACCACTCTCCATGGTTACTTGCTGTCAGATGTACTAAAGCAGGCATTTCTTCTGCACAGCCCTCTATCTTTGTGAGGAGAGGGGAGACTGAAATTTCAGAGGATGCTGAAGCAGGAATAAAACCATGGCATGAGTTATTTGTATGGATGTAACTAAAGAGATTTCTTGTCTCTGCTGCTTTCTCTGGGAAAATAGAGAGTGAATTCAGCAATGACTTACTTTAACACTGTGGGAGGTGAACAGGATCTGAGGAAGGAGTTATATGGCCGCCGGTTTACCAGGGCAGTAAATCACCTGGACTAGGCAGTGCCCAGCCCAACCTGCAGAGAAAACAAACCACACAATAGTGAACCTGTCAAACAAGGTGCCCCATTCACCTTATGGGGTGAAATTCCCTCCTGAAAACAAAGGAAAGGGTTCAGTGCTGACTCCTATTGTGCAACAACCGCAAGGGAAAACTCACTGGGAGCTACTGCAGGAGCGGTACCCCCAACGCTTGTGGAAATGCTGCCCATCCAGGCAGTGCTCCCCTTGCAGCAATACCAGCACTGCAGGGAAGGATACAGCATCTCTGGGGCAGATTCACACCCCAAAAGTGGTAGAGACACCCTGGCTGGGACAGGATCCCCCATGATCCCTGACCCCTTGAAACAACCACCATCCAGCTGGTGCCACACAGGACATGAGTACAAGGATCTCAGCATGGACAAAACCAAAAAGTTTATTTACTTTTTTTTTTTAAGTTTCCCAAAATGTCACCATTCTCTTCTTTCATGTTTATGCAGCCTTAAGCACAACAGGCCCTCGACCTCAGCTGTAGCCTGTAATGTCACCATAATGAAGGCAAATGAATGACGATAGGAAGAAAATACACTTCAGTCACCGTAAGGAAATATTGTTACTTCAAAGCAATTCTTCATCTGAAAAGTTAATAAAATAGTACATAAAGGTGCCTTGGTAGATATAATTTACTTCGCTTTTCAAAATGCTTTTGATAAGGTCCCTTATAAAAGAATATTAATGGTAATGAGAACGATCTTACATTTATGGTGGTACCTCTCATTCAGATGAATCCAAAAGTGCTCTACAAAGTTTTTATTAACTGATTGTACAAATCAGGAGTCATATATGTCCCCAAAGTGTTGCTAGATCTGGGAGAAGGCATGACAGCTATTTAATTGCCTAGTATGCTGCTAGGGTATTCAATATTTTAGGGTAGGGTGTAAAAGCAAAAGCTACAACTATGTGCAATTAGATTAAATTTAGGCAGGTAAAAGCTACTTTCCAAAGCCGAGATTTGGCTGACAACCAAGCTCATCTTGTCTCTCTGCCCTCACCCAAATGTTAAGGGATGCCTTAGGCTGAACAGACAAATGGTTCAGCTGGAAAAAGACATCTTTTTCAGATTGCTCCCAAACAGACAGACAGTAGCCATTTCAGGTTGTTCCTCAATATACAGTGGGATGTTTGTGGCCACCTATACTTGGACATCTGACTCCAGAGAAGCACCATCTTCAAATTTTCCATAGGTTTTTTATCTATGTCCTTCAGCTTCATAAGGCAGCTGCCAATTCTGACAGCCACCAGCAGAGCGTCTTCAGCTCTCATTAGTCTTTGGGAAGCAATCTCTGCTTCATTTCTGCAGTCAGTTTTGCTTTGAGGTGCATATCTGAAGCACTACTAATCCAGACCATTATAATCTTGAATACAGTTTCAGCCATAAGCATATTCTTTTTAGAGAGTATCAGAATACTTAATTTAAAGGCATAAAATGTCTCATTTAATTGCCTGAAATCAAAGGTTTTGTATTTTAATTAAGCTTTTAAGAGGACTTATTTCATTGCTCTGATTTTTTTTCTCCTCTCAGATATGAAGGTCATTAAAGAATATTTTTACTGATTAAGCAATAGTAAGAACAACTTTACAAAATGTTTTGTACAGTGTGGGTACTACCCCAGACCTGAACTTCCTACACTATCAGTGATCAGTAGGCGAACACCACTCATTTATTGCGCCTGGCTCAGTGAAAAGGGCTGCCTGAAGTTCCAAGTCCTTTATTTCTTGTTACTTGCAAAAAAAGAAGATGCCAGGAATGTTGAATTATAGCTTCTCCCTAGACATGTATTCCTCCATGTTTAGGCTGCTTTGGCAGCTTTTCTACTCTCTCTTAAATGAGCAGCCTAAAACCAGATCCATGACCAGTGTAAAATGAAAACCAGGAGCTCACAGATGGGGGTTGAAGAGGACCTTGAAGGTACTAAGATGTCCTAGTTGTGTAGGCAGAAAGATTTCAGCTCAGCTGTAATACCCTTGGGCACACCTTTGAAATGCTCCATCCAGCCTCTGCCCGAGGCAGCACGCATCTCGTGTTTATCACCATCCTGCTGTACTTTTTTGCAGAGCTAAACCAAGGACAGGGTCCCTTCCTCGAGTATGACAGCTTGTCAGACTTTGCAGTACAATCCATATTTCATATCAAGAGTCCCCCTCAAATTCAAGTTATATAAATTATATATTGCTAGGTAAACATGACCTTCCTCTGCCAATTCTTTCAGGCCAGAGACAGAAGCCAAAACAAGAAAAATCTTGCGAGAACAGACATCCAGGGCCAAGCTGTCAAAAACCTCCAACAAGGAACTGAATTGTCGACAGAGGTCCTCATTTCACAGGGTGCTTGATTCCTGCCTCAGTGCTCCCCTGTTCAAATTGCTGATGGATTTTTGCCCAGAATGATTCCATGTCTTTACATTGCAGCCTTTTATTTCCTACATGACTCTTCTCAGAGGTTATGAAGGTCTCATTTTTAGTACAATCCTTTGGGAAAAAGAGAGAAGAACAATTCTTATGTGAAAACGTGGCCCCACAGTCTGCCCCACAGTGCAGCAGGAGCCTCCCCAGCCCCCCTGCAGTACATTCACATTCCTGTGGAGAAACTGTCTCACCCTCTACTTCCCACAGGCTCTGGAAAGCAAAACCCTTACTGTTAGGCAGTTTAATTTCAACTGTGAATAAGCATTCATGTACTTGTGGCCTATTCAAGGAGGCTCTTTAGGCAAAATAATGGTTTAAAACTTCTTTCTGCTGCCAGGGTGACATAAAGAGGCCTCAGCACACCCCAAGGCAGCTGTATAAGCAACACAGTAATTTAAACTGCTGTCTCCTGCAAGGCTCATTGCGTGTGGTGCACACCTGGCCTCTCTAACCTGATCAACATTTAATGCTTTGTGTCTTTACAATGGGTTTTAGTCCCCTCAGTAAAGACATGCTTAATGCAGTGTGCCTGCAAGAGGCTCTCAAATGCCTTGGAAATAAGGGACAGGGAGTTTTTCAGGCACATACAAAGCTAGCCACTGTCCTATACCTTCTGGATGTTCCCATGCCGGGAAGACAGAGTTGCAGGCTGCTGGAAATGGGGAAATAAGAAAGGAAGAGATGGGTGATAAGTCCCCTACCCCCCTACACTGATGCAAGGCACATTGACACCTCAGGTTTCAAGGTGCAGATCTGATCTCAGACACTCACTTTTGGAAGCCAGTGGCACCGCAGTCAGCAAGGGAACCTTTTTCTTGGGTACACAGTTGCTTGAAACATTGCTAGCCAGGTGCTGATTGCTACTGGCATTTGTCTTTCAGCAGCTGTCACGGCAGGCTCCTAGGGATGTGTGGGAAATGCCTTGCAATTATGTGCTTTATGATGCACCCCAGAGAAACATTTGGCCATATGTGTTTGCACAAGGGTACACATCCCATGTGCAAGAGGGTCCATGCTGGGTGCTATCAACATAACGAAATTGCTCTCCCTCTCTGACCTGTCTCTGATGCACCTGACAGCTTTCTTACACTGGTGGAAATGACTGTCTTCTAAAAGATATTTATCTGTCTGATTTTCCCATGATTTGCATCTTGCTGCCTCCTGCCTTGGGTTATTCCTCCAGCCAGCTGAATCTCCCTTTCCTAGGGGCTGTATCTCAGCTCTTCTCTGAATTTCTGAGCGGACAGGGACTGGGTTTCCTGCCCACGTTCTGTACCTGTGACTGACTCCCAGACACTGAGTACAAATGTGTTAGATGCAGTGTTAAATCACTTGCTGTTCTGGAAACTCACTCTGCTCTGGAGTCTGGGGGACAGCCTTCAGGGAAGAGTTCATTTATTTTTGTCACTGTGTCCTCCTTTTCAGGGACCATCATCAAAAGGGCTGTGGGGAGAAAAGCTTTCACTATTCCCTGAGAAAAATATTTGTAGATAAAAAACAATTTTTCTTCCCATTAGACTTTTTGGTGTTTTGTTTTGTTTTTTTTTAATTGAGGTGGACCCATGTCCACTAGGGGTTTAAAATCTTTTTCAGATTTTGCCCTTGATGATAGATGAAAACCCCTTCTGAGCTGTTACCAAACCTGTCCCAGCAGGGCTGACAGAAAGACCAACAGGACAAGAGCTAACACCATTCCCTCTACACATGTGCTTTCACCACTTATGCCTAATCTTTAGGCTCTTTCTTCCACAAGCCTGTTTGAATGCTTGAACCCCTAAATGTGTTAATGTACAGTAAAACATTCTCTTTTTTTTCAGTTTTTATCATCCCAGGGGAAAGCAAAGGAAGATCTGACTGTGTCACAAGAACTGCTAAATTCCTAGACTCCTCACAGAAGCCTGGTTCTTGCTGGACCAGTAGGATGGCCTGCAATGGTCCTGCAGTAAAGCCTGATGGATGGAAAGTGAGAGTCAATAGAGTTCAGTCCTCTCATGAAAACCAAACAAAACACTTCCCCACTTTCAGTATGCTTTGGTATTCTCTCTACATTAATATGAGCTAATTTCTTTTTTTAGGTGTGGTGGTTTTTCTTCTCCCCTTGAAGGTCCTAGAAGGACCTCCTGTGGCTTTCACCAAGTGAATCAGAAAGTCACACTATGGGACCTGGATGGTTTCTAGGAACCTCCCAATTAAAATGGCAAGCAGCTCCACAGTACTGTAACAGACAAATCAGACTGGTGCATACAAAGCTTCTAGTTTTGGGAACCAAAAGTACAGATGTTTAAGCTTTAAAACCTTCCCAGCTTTCCACCCACCCTCCCAACCAGCTGGAGTTAAGTGGTATATGCTTTATTATACAAGAAAACCAGGGACATTGTTTCACTTCTGAAGTCTCCTTACAGACTTAGGCAACAATTGTTACTCATTTTACTCATTTTAGGAGTTTTATAGCAGCTCAAGTCCTGGAGAATAACAACGTTTAACTGATCTTAGTGATACAACATTATTTGTAGGGCTAATTTCACAGCCGTTGTTTTTTTCCTCGGGACAACGGAGGTAATTTTCCTAAAATTACATTGTTTCCTAAAACAGCTCTATTCAGCACCATACATCTACCTTCTGGCAGCATAGTTTAATTTGCATTTAAATAATTTCCTGTTATAGTTGGAAAAGTAATTATACATAACACTAAACAATTTTCAAGGTTCAGCATTTAATTGGTCCATGATCAAATCTCTCTCCTAGGCTCTGAAACAACTTTCCCAAAATGTAAAACTCCTAAATACCACAACCTTGCTTCTTTTCTTAAGGTTCCTCCATTTGCTCATTCATCTGTGGTGAATTCAGGTCAGTAGAAAATCACGTTGGTTTTACCATCCTCAGTTTCTTTCTCTTCAGGGTTGTATCATTTTGATTTGCTGATTTTCTCCTGGTAGAAGAGTTCAACTCTGTCTGCCATCTGAGCAGCAGATCTTACGGAGATTCCATGCTCATGACACTAAAAACACCACAGTGCACCAACCCTTAATAGCAGTTACAGATGTCAAATCATGGCCTAATTCTGATATTTTTATCACAGATGATGCAGGGAATTAATGTAGTTTGAGCCAAGGCAATAGCAGGACATCCATTTTTTATCCAGACTGTACCGAACCTTAGATTTTTGTTTGGTACTAGAGGCCATTTGTCACACATAGATCCATATATACTTGTTCCTCACTTTTGCAGACTTTTCAATCAGGTTAATTATACAGCCAAAAAAACAATTCTCTGGAGCTGTAGATCACTCTTAGAAAGACTTTGTATCCTATTAAAAGATAGTATCCCTAACAGCTGTTTAACGTGCCACAGCCTTTTTCCCTTAGAGAGATAATGCCTATAGAATATGAGCTATATTATTCAGCGCTCTGATTATCTGCTCATGAGCCATGTGAAGAGAAATACAGTCCCCTACACTAAAAGTGCCGACTCCAAAGCATCAAGCCATTAACTGTAGAAAAAGTCTGATGCAAAAGAGAGAATGATGCATCACAGGAGCCATCATATGGCCCATAAAGTCAATATTGAAGCCATGAAATTCAGACATGAGTGCAGCTTTCCTCAAGGTTTAGGATCATCCTTGACTTAACCTGTTAGCCAAGTCCCTTTCTACCATTAAAAGTGATTCAACCACTCATATTATTCAAGACTGAAATCACTAATAGCATGCCATGGATCTGCCTTATAATCATCTCTTATCTGGTGTTTGAGGAACTCTCTGTGCAGGTAAGGAGCACTAAGGATTTTAGTGCCCAAAATATCTGTCTAAAAGAGGTAGTGCACTGTGCATTTAGTGCTGAAAAATCACAAGTTTTGTGAGGCTCTACACTGAGCCTAAAATGATATTGAAGAGGATCACTTTGCACCAACCCTCCAGTATCATATACCAGATTTTATCAGGGAGACGATACCAAGCCAATAAGTGGATTTTCAGATAAAACTTCCACAGCTAGTCAGACTTGAAGGTGAGTGACGGTGACAACCCCTGTTATTTTCACTTGCCATCATGTTTTTATTTTGTTCTCAAGCTTGCAGCCATTTCACAGATGCCTGCAGCAAATCACTCTGGGATGACTCCTCATCTGGATAATGATGGCAGTTTAAGGGGCCCCACTGCCAGCTTATGAAAATGATAAAGAATCAGTTTTCACTGAGATCTTAACTAGAGAAACCTGGTCTAGTGGAAGGTGTACTGGCCCATGGCAGGGGGGTTGGAACAAGATGATCTCTAAGGTCCCTTCCAACCAAAACCATTCTAAGGTTCTCTGAAGGTAGATACAAATGAACAGATCAGTGTGTTCAAGAGCACACGTGATCTGTCAGCCTAGGGAGGTTGTCAATAAAACAACTCCAGAAGACAATTTAAAGGCAAAGGATCTGGACTGGGGTAAGAGCTAGGAAGCATCAGATCTACAGCCAAAAGACTAAACAGCTTGCTAACCCACACTCAGAACTCATGAAAGGCATTGCTACAACAGTGTCTGGGTATGATGTTCCCCTAAAGCTTTTCTGTCCTACTGATTTTGACTTGGATCATAAAGAAAAATTGTCTGAGAAGACAATTTTTGACACCTTTCTCATACCTGAGTCTGTAGCAACAGATGTTTTGCCCCTTTCCCCACCAGAACCAGCACACTCATAATCATGTAACTCTTTGCAAAATGACTGCGAAGTTCCTTGACAACTTTTTCGGGTTTTGCCCTTTGCTAACTTAAAAGGTAAAACCTGTGGAAAACAACAACATGAACAACCATATGAGAAAAAAGGCACTGCCTGGTACTAGAGATAGGCCTGTTTGTAAGAATAGCTGCATCACAACAGGTGTCAGCTCTGCAACGGTGCTGCACAAAGCATCCAAGCAGCAGTCAGAGAATGATGATAATAAAAAGACAGGAAAGGAGTTGTTTTGAGATAGAAATTGCTATAAAATGGAGAATATTTTGTAATTTTGATTTAATTTAATGTAATATTTCTGTGAACATATATATTAAAAAATCTTTTTCTCTTTTTGTGCAATATAAAGAACGGTAATCCAAACAAAGCCTTAGTGAGCTGACCACTGTATAAAATCAATCAAATTTCTCAATTTCCATTATTACAGCAATTTATCTTCATTGTATCTCTCCATGTCCTCTCAGTACTCTCCAGTTAAGGAGCTGAAAGCTATTTCTGTCAGAACCTGTTTTCTCTCCAGTGAAAGAGGTGGCCAATCCTCTAAAAAGGAGACAATTCCCAACACTTGGAGGTAAGTCATGGGCATCCTACAGACTCTCTGTCTAACTTCTAATAAGCCACTTCATCGTAATCATGTTTCCTAATTTGAAAAAAATATGAGAAAAATGTCTCTTTTTTTGTCCAAAGACTAGAAAGTCTTTAGGAGAGGACTGATGTTTAATTATATTTTTACACAGCATTTAGATTTCATATACTCCCATTTCTTGCCCCTGACTCCTTTGCCTACTTCCATACTATGAAATATTCCTATTAACAGCCCTGTGCTACCGTTGCTTTATTTCTGGTTGTGGTTTTGTTCTATAAACTACTTTAATTAATAAAGGTAATTACTTTGATTTCTTCTTTTTTCCCTGTTCTCACAGAGCTCTAGAATTAAGCATGAATTTAATGCTTTTCTATAGGAATGGCTGGACTCCAGCACTCCTTTGGTCTTTTCACCAGCTGCAGAAGAATTATACTGGTGTGAGTCTGACCTGATGTTTTACGGAGTTTTAATTTTTTTACTATACCCTTTGTGAAAGCAGTGAACATACACATACTTCCAAACACTTCTGGCCCTTGCAGGATTGATGGAAAGAAGGTTAATAACATATCTGAGAAAAACAAATAGTTGGATGGATAGCACACCTTGATTAATATCTGCTGCAGTGCCAGCAGTGCTGGGGGAACTACACGTCGTAATTCTGTTATAACTGGAGATGTGTTGCCAATGGAAAGAGAAAGGAGATTATCACACTGCTGTGTCTGGCAGCTCAGTGTAATGCACAGATACAGGTTAATGTCTCCCCTCTGCTCTTGTTTTCAGGGACGGTGAAAGATCTGGACGAGAAAGCTGCAGAGCTCTTGAAGCTCAAGACGTGCGCTACATTTGAATGTGCGCTGCCAGAAAATCCCTTCTAGGATGTGTCTGAAGAGGGGATGAGGGCAGATTAAGAGCAGGACAATAAGTTTGAAGAATATGAAGCTGATGTCTTACACATAAGCAGGAGGATCCCTGCACTGCAGGGCACAGACAGGCTGCAGAGAACCCTCCAGAGTGCTCAGCCCAGCGCAGACAAGCCCAGCAGGAGGGGGAGAAGATGTACAGGAGAGGCTGAATTTTCTTACTCAAACCATCAGAGTGTCATGGCTAAATGCCCTTACTTTTTGTTTGGCAGTAAATAATTCATGTTCCTGAGCTGTAGGTGGGATACGTTTCAGGCAGAAAGGGAGGACGCCAATAAGCAGCTCTTTAAATATACATTGCCTCCTGTTTGCAGGCACAATGAGTGGGAGCAACTGTAAACTGAAATGGTCTTGTGTTTGCTGGCACCTCTGAATACAAAATTACCACTCTGGCTATTTATGGGGCAGAGGGGGAGGGAGGCTTCAAAAAGAAAAATCAGGCTTTTTAAACCTGATTCTTTTTTTTAAACTGGAACACTTGGCATTTCTGTGGCGGCATTGTATCCCCACTGGGAGAAAGAGTTACAGGTATTTTAATTATATATTAGTACAGCATTAAACTAGTTTTATTTGCTGAACATTCTGTCAATTACTGTTGTTACTTGAGAAGCATGACTGCTCCCAGGTTGATCGTGTATTTAACTAGCCAGTCAATGCTATTAATCACTAAGCATTTTCAGCCAAGGATATTAACATTGAAACCTATCCAGGAGGGCTTATAAATGGATACTGGAGTTCTTTGGAGTGAAACACTGTTTTCCAATGCAAGAGAGGTTTTCTCAAGTCTCCTTTTTTTTTTTTCTTTTTTTTCTTTTTTTTTTTATTTTAATTGCAATCTAAATCCAAAAGGGGAATGAATAATTGCCCTTAATGAAATAACTGCCATCCCAAAAAATTAGTAAATATGTGATCACCTCATTACCATATGAACGGAGGGCAGGATGTTTGTTTTTGCGGTGCAGCTGCTGTAAAAAACAGTGAAGTATAAGAAAGCAGACATGAAAACCAAACAGGGATGTTCTCATTTTGGAGACTAGAGCAGGGAGAGAAAGGATCCAGGTAAGGCTAAAATATGGTTAGCAGCTAGGGATTGGAAATGAGACTCTGCACTCTTGTTGTTGATCACTGTACCCGGGTATTTTGAGCAGAAAAGACATTCCCTGTCTCCTGCCCATAGAAGCAGGGGACAAGAACATGACCTGAAGCCAGAGGCTTTGATACAACACATACCATTTGGTGGAATCAAATGCTCCAGATACATGCTTTGCATTCTGCATTGCACTTATTTGACACACAGAATATATTTATTTCCACATTGTGAATAATCAGCTGAAAACTCACTTTCATTAGCTTCATCTCCCCATTGCTGGCTCACATCCTGAAGTTTTCATACAACATCTGCAAAAGTATTAAACTAATTATAGAAGCCATCTGGAACAAGAGCAGAATGGAATAATTATCTTCTTGTGGTTTTTTTTATTTTTTTTAAAGCCCTCGCTAAATAAATGGTGCCATAATAGATGGGATGCCAGAACAATGATCATAACAAACTCAGTACCATTAAGAAGGGATGCGAGGAGATTTACATCAAGGAACTCGTGATTGCTCATTAGCAGAGACACAGCAGAGAGGCACTGTGATCCATCGATGGCACAGTGTGTGTACTGAGAGGGAAGTCCTACCAGGGCATGGCTAGCCCAGTGCCACTGGAGAGGAATGGCAATTGTTGCTTTGTCCTCATGTTCTCCGTTCAAGACCAGGGGACAGACCCCTGAAGAAGGAAGGGTGAATCAGTCATGAGCAGTTACTTGTCTGTCACCTTCCACTGGTGCTGCTACTGCTGTTTAATTGCACGACAGTGCTGTGTGGTGCTGACAGGCTACCAGAGTGAGTGAGCAGTGACATTCAGTAGAAAATACTTGAAATCTCGACTCCCATACTGCTGGGAGGTAATTCTCTCTTTTTCCAATGTATGTCCCTTGCTCTTAGACCTTTCCAGATGAATTGTGAAGATCTGTCCATGAGGGAAAGACACCTCTTCATTGTTTTGGGGATGTCCTTCGTCCCCTGAAATCCTCCAGGGCACTCGTGATGACTGCTGAAGCCAATCATTTTAGCAATGACTTCTCTTGAATCATCATCTCTTCATCCATTCCAACACTGCAGATCCCAGCAGGCATTGTTCCCTGTGCAACCCAGATGCACTAGCTCCTAGTCTCTGGCATTGGGAGGAGCTTCCAGTGCAGGAGCCAGCAAACCCCTAAGCAGAAGAGTGACTGCAGCCACCAGCTCAGTGACCAGACACATGCACCATGAAAGCAGAGAAGAGCATCTCCTAGAGAGAGCCCCGCATGCCCTTAGCGATAGAATTCTTAGATCAGCCACAGGTACCAGCCTCTGGGCACCCATGTACAACTGGATATCCAAAGGGAGTGAGAGCTAGGAGTCCTTCTGACTTCACCAATGTACCCAACATTCACCAGCTCTGGGAGGCACCACACAGGAGCAATGTTTCTGGAGCTGCTCTCCCTTTTATATGAAGAGGGAGCAGCTGGTAGGTCGCTCTTCCTACACAGAGCTTGAATGTACATTTCCATAGAATACTGGAGATCTCAGAACAAGACTAAACTTCTTCTATCTCCCTAGTTTTGTACTAAGTGATGAGCTGTAGGTCAGCTTGCCATAAAATGGGGCTTTGTATTTAATATGGCAATTTTTTACTGATCAGAGTTGACTACTTTGACATATAAGATCCTGACAGTTATCTGCTTAATATATGGCTTCTGTTAGCACACTGTGTTTCAGTGTTTTAAGAGAATAACACCGTGGCAAAATACCTACCATTTTGTGTTTGATATATGTGCATGTAACTGGAAAAGCAATACATTTTCTGATGGTCCCAATGGTAAATAATGCATTCAAGTGTTCACTTTAACACTAAATAATAAATAGATAGATAGATAGATAGATAGATAGATAGATAGATAGATAGATACATACATACATACATACATACATACACACAGAGATATATGGATAAATTTTTCTCCCAAAGGAAAGTATAGCTTTTAATAATTTCCTTAACTATATTCCAAGTAATTACCTTTGGCCTGAATATACTTAGAGAAAGGTCTGAGATTCTGTTTGATACCCAGCTGTTGAATCAATGGCATCCTGCTACAACATATTTTAACACATGTCATTTATTCTGATTAAAAAACATCACCCAGTTGTGATTCTTATTAGAACTCTATTAGTGTCTCTGCTAATAGATGTCATCTCCGTTATTATCATAATTATTGTTATTTACCACTTATGTTACTGCTGCAGTGCCTTGAGGGCTCATTCATAAGCCATGCCCTTATTGGATCATTTACAAATGCAGATTCCAAATATGTTCCTTGCCCTCAGCACTTCCCTGGATAAGAAAAGAAATAAAAGATGAAGGAATATAAAGAAACAAAGTGACCATCTGGGTCGGCACTGAGACATTGCTTTCAACACATCTGGAGCCTGACGATTGCCATGCTTCCACCAAATGCAGCCGAGAAAGGTACCCAAAATTCAGTACTTGCATCTTGATTTTGACACTGTCTGTGTCTTCAAGTGCTGAGGGTGCCACTGCCAGTGACTCCTTTATAGTAGACACAAGCATGGGAATTTAGAAGACATGGATCATGTAACATTGCTGCCAACCACCAGTTGAGTGTGTGCGTCCAAGTAAACTGTAGCTTCTGCATGTCTGGGGCTCGCAGGATACATTCAAGCCATGCCTAAGATGATGAAACTCATTTACAGCAGTGTTAATATAAGCAGTGTGTTTCTACTTTTGTCTTATAAATAAGCAATCTGATTTACAAAGTGACACATCCTGAAATCCCAACATCCTGAGTACCAAACTTTATATTTGATGTCCCAGCTGTGGGCAGCCACACAGGGGGCCATGTCCCTGCATACCCTCTGGGAAGTCAACTGGAATAGATGTCCAGAAAGTTCCACAAGTGGAAGGGATGAAGAACAGGTTAGGCTGAATTGAGGGAGCATATTTTCAAATAATAAATAGAGCAGGGATCGCAAGAAAAGTGAGATTGATGAAAAAGGAGAGCAGACTCTACTTTCTCCAGCTCCTCTGATCCTTCCAACAATCTGGAATCGATCATTTGTCTTTATGTGGCCTTGTAACATTAAGAACATGAGCATTGGTTTGAGGCTTGTGAGATGCTTTGTAATCCCAAGACAAAAGGTATGAAATAACTGCAGCATAATTATTGTTAAAAATGTTTTCATTCTGAATTATAGCACCATTGCAAAAAGATCTTACATTCCTCCATCCCTGTAACCCGGGGCTGCCTTCTTTCCAAAAATTCTTTTGCAATTTAGCTTGGAAGATTAATATTTTAAGAGCAGCTAATGCTGCTAATTGAACAGGGAAAGAGATATGTCAACCTTTGTTTTCCACAGGACTCACTTCAGAAGCATGAATGATAAATGCACCCCAAGAGACATTATCATAAGCATCACTCCAAATAAATTTTTCAGACAATGGAGTGCATGGCCAATAACTTCCAGTGAGATGCAGAAAACAAACTCAGTGCTAAGCTATTTCCTAAACATATGAATATGTATTTTTATCCTATTGTAATGAACTGATACTGTTTAGATGAGAAGGACCAAGATCAGATAAAGGCAACGTGGAGGAAGCTCAAAACCAGGGGAGAGACTGACTTAACAATCACTAACACAGTTTAGCCTGTGCACTCACTATAGAGATCCACACTTAATATCTTGATAAGACCACACAGTCCATGGTTGCTGCAGCAGTTTTTGGCAGTGAAACAGAAGAGTGACCCCGTTATCAAAGAACAGCAGATATTTGTTGGTGTGAGATGGAGAGTTTTAATTTCCAATAAAAAATGATCCACTGGAGTTGAGAAGTGCTGCAAACCAATAGCTGGATTTTTACTATCATTAGACACCAATGATATAAGGTGACCTCTCAAATATATTCCTCCTCAGTACCATAATAAACTTAGTATTTTGGGAGGTGTTTCTCTGAGTTGTGTTTTACCAGAGAGAAGCAGTATTCTAAGCCAAATGTCACATCCCCATCATACATGTATGAGGATCTTTGATGTGTGCCTGGCAGGTTGTTAACTCTGCAGCAGAGATCCAAATCCTGTCCTGAAACCCCAGAAATTCTAGGCTGTCTGGGGTTTTACTACAGAGTTGGGTCCCCTCTTGGTGCTAGAGCTTCTTGCTCCAGCCTACGATAATGAATTGTTTGGTTTTGCTTCCTGCTCCTCTGTCCTCGATGCTTTTTTCAATAAATAAATGAAATAATAATTTTCAAAGCTGTTTTCTTGAAAGGAAAAAAAAAAACAGAAAACATGTTTCTTTTCCCCGATTTTTTATATGGACATTTTCTTCATAAATGACTTGCTGACAACTTTTCCATCAATCCTACTCTAAGGTTCTCTGCATTGGGAGGCACAGAGCTGCTTTCCCAATTATGCTGCATTTCTTTGTAGATTCAGCTGAAGGAAAATATGTTAAATAAATGATTTGTTTCCAATTACTCAGTCATCTCTAAAAACAAATATGCACACATGTCTTTACACAGAGACATAGCAGGCAGATGAAAATATTTACTATTTTATGAGCTCATTGGAAAATAAAAAAGACAAATGTCCCTTCTGATTGTGAACACTCCTCGTGCATAACATAGAGGGCAGAGGGTTTCTTCTGTACCTCAGGTAACTGAAATAAGACAAAATTGCAAGCCTATAAATATTACTCCATACATGTTTTATTTATTTTGAAGATAAAAATGAAGGCACGCAGCTGTTATAGTATATCTTTTCCTTCAGAACTGTAATCCATTGCAGTGAGGAGATTCTGATGGTGACTACCAACAGCTGTGTGATCCTCCCTCCTGATAAGATTATGTGTCATCATTTAAATAGCAGAGGTGAGGCTATGAGAGAACTGAGCACACAAGAGAACATCCTGAAATACATGCACACACATATTTGGTCTCTCATTTTGTTTTGAAGCTGTTTCACTGTGTTTTGGAAAACTAGTTCTGTTGTCTCCTTTTCTTGCCTTAGGAACTTCTGCATACTTTTCATTTGTTGCTTTGGGTTGGGTTGGGTTTGATAGTCCCAGAAGCTAGGTGCAAATAACACTGTCAGGATTCTCATGTTAAGGAGCCAGCTGAACCTGGAGACATTCTCAGTGATCTGTAGTGGTCTTTTCCAGCTTTATCATTAATCCAGTGAATGCCTCATTAGCTGCATCTGCTGGCCTGAAAACAAGTTACTTCTTTTACAGCCCCATCCTGGGACTGGTCCACCCAAGCAAAGCCATGGTGTTTGACTCATCCCTAGGAACAGCAGCAGGCAGAGCATTTCACCTGTGAAGTGTCCTGGACTATGATGCACTGATCCACTCGCTCACAGTCAGATAAGGATACACCTTCTCATGAAAAAGGGACAAAAAATGGGCTTATTGCACTGCATACACCCTTATGCTAACAGCTGACAGAGACACTGAATTTCCAGCCCTGCTGCTCTGTATCTGCTCATAACTGCAGATCTCACCCATCCCTGTCTGCTTTTCCTGTTTGTTGAGGAAAGGGATAGAAGAAGATTACAGGGATCTTTGATTTGCATTAGGTGAAATAATAATGCAACAATGAAGAGACTTCAGTCATCTCTGAACTATTCATATTTCCTCAATCTGCAAAATTGTACTGGAAATTGAAAACCACTGAGCTTGTCATTAGCTCTACAATGTCCTCAAAAGACTTTCTGAATATCCTGACTGTGGATTTTTGTCTCTTTTTGTTCACATACTTTGCTTCAAAAGGTAAGGTTTTACTTCAATGTTGAGCCTCTGAAGTGTGAGAAATACAAACGAAAAGGTCGTGACATTTCTAGCTCTTTTTCACGCGGAGAAGTAGTCTGATTGATACAACCTAGACTTAGCAACAAATGAACTTTAATAACATTGTTTTCTTGGTATCTTCACAGTCATCTTTGTTCCAGAGAGAGAGAGTGCTTGTGTAACCCTAGAATTCACGTAATTTAACAAGTCCCTTAAGCTCATCATGCCTAAACTCATGCTTAAGCATTTTTGTTACATGTTAATGAGCACAGATTCAGCATTTTATCGAAGTACTCTCTTAACACTGGTTTTAGCTTTACAGATTTCCCAGCAGGCTACCAGCCTCCTCCAACTAATTGACCTGGCTTCTGCTTCATAAAAAAGGAAGAGCAATAAACAGGGAAACATTAGTTTCCTATGGTAGAAAAGGCCACTCTCGTCTAGCAATCCTTTCTGACTTGACTGAACAAGAACTGATAACTGCCTTGGCAAGAAAGTCCTTGGAAGTCATCTTTAGAGAGCTCAGCCTTTTCTCTGCTAAGTCCTCTCAGCCTCCCAAACACACCTATGCCTGTTTCTTCCTGGCCTTTCAGCTCAGAGGGAGGAGCTGAAAGCCCTAGACATCACTTTTTATGCACGTGAATTCTTGCACTGCAGATTGTGGAAGTTTATTTCACCAATTGAGATCAAATCCTAAGGCCTTCCTAGAATGACCCTGCACAAGAAGACACAAGGCGTTTTAGTACATATAATATATAAGAAAAGAGAATCATCAAAATAAAGTTAGTGAAATGAGAAATAATTCCTCAGTATTGAACATGGAGAAGAGCATTATTCATAGCCATTCAGGGATCAAAATGAATTGGAGCAAAGATTTTACTCTGTAAGTGACTGACAATTTCTCTGGACATAGACTTCATGAAACCAGGGATGAAATATTTGACAGCTGGGGGCAAAACCTTATCTGCTAATAAGATGTGGCTTGAAAAGCATCTTCCAGGGAAAGTTAACTTAAACAACAGCACTACCACCATTAGGAAATATTGCCAGATTACAGTTTGAGCTCTGTAACAGAGTTACACTACAGGTATACCACAGGCTTGGCAAAAAATTACAAGCAATTCCAGGAAAATCTCTGGCTTTTCACTCCTGTTTTGAAAGTTCATGCTATAGAAATATATTGTTATGTAAATTCTTGTTAGCCTAGCCGCATGTATATGCTTAGGGCAAGGGACACACAAATAGTCTCCATCTTCCAGCTGATACATGGTAAATTGCTGAAGTGCAATAAATTAATCATATGCATGAACCCTTTTTGACAAATGACCTCTCATAATTATTCCTTTTCCTAAGGAAACTTCAAGACTAGAGATTCAATCATAAGGAAAGTCCAGCAAACGATTACTTCTAGTCCCAGATGTAAAATTTGCATCTATGGTTATATTGTACGTAGAAAATGACATATTACATTAATTAGTGGAAGCTTTTTGGCTCATTTACTCTCTTGGCAATCCACATGTATGGTGCCACAGGTGTAAGACACGAGGTGTGTATTAAAGCATACTCTGCGAATAACTACTGCTGCCTTTCAGCAGTGCCATTTACCCACACGACGGGAATGTGACTGGATCCGAGCCCCTGCCAGCAGAGGTCAGTCCTTTCAAAGGTAACCTCGGACAGCGAGGCACTCGCTCCTTCCCACGGCAGTAAGGAACTCACTCGCTTTTAAACCCCATCTGGAGCAATTTCCCTGCACCACTAGCAGAGCAATCATTTCAGCAGGAGCAGTGTACAGTTTGACCCCATTTAGTGTCTGCAGACCCAGACCAGTGTGCTGGTGTCCCTGCCGACGCCGGGGCAAGCAGCAGCCAAGAGCACTTCTTGCTGCAGCCGTTCTCGTCCCCCCACACTGTGGGGCTGCCCTAATGCCAGCAGGGAGCTGTCTGCCAAGCCTCCCTGCCAGCGAGAGCTGGGAGCCAGAGATAAAATAGCTCTCCAGCCCAAGCTGAAAGCAAGGGGAAGCTTTTTCTCACCCAAGGCATGAGAAAGCTGTAAAACAGCACGATATGTGTGGGAAGGAAATGGAGCCTGACGGGTTCATATCATGAAAGCACCAAGCGTAATCCATTAAAAGATTTTGCTATTGCTGAGTGCAGTTGCAGTGTGAAGATACCGCAGGGTGGGAATCCTGGGTCTGACCATGGCACTGTAGCACAGGAGAGAGCCAGACCTGCTTCCCTGTGTGCCTGTGTGTCTCTCTGCATGTGACATAGGTCAGGGCTCTGTCAGAATACAAGCACTGTTTGTTCAGCATTCCTCTCCTCCCCTCCTCTCAGAAGGGGGGAAAAAAACGAGAAAGGGAAATTTATTGGTCCGTGAGGCCTTTTTAAACAGACGAGGTAATTACCTGAGTACATCTATTTTATGCAGAGCTGCTCCGATCATCACAAAGCACGATTGCCAAACTATAATTAACTGCAAAAAAAACCAAACCTCAAACATCCAACCCTGTTTAAGTCACCTTAACACAGGGACACGGAACAAAAGTTTCTATTGCCAATCCCATTGTGCAATGTCAATGAGAGGGTGAGAGGCCAAGAGCAGGGCTTCACTCTGAAATACATATCCCTGACTCTTCAGATCACTGTGTCAAAAATTCTTAACGCTGTATTTTTTAGAACTAGTCTACTATGGAGAGTTACTAAACATACATCAGCAGCTCAACACAGCACTAACAGGAGTATGCAGCAATCAACTAAATGGACCGAGTGAGAGCCGGGAGGGAAGATAGTGTGGGAGAATTTCGAGTGAATTGGTGTGTTCATAAAAAATGACAAATGGCCCAAAAGACTCAAGGTTCCTGTTCATTCAGGAAAGACAGCAAAGCAGTGCAACCTCCAGGAGGGGGGTTGTGTGTTGGGGCTGCAAAGCTTGTGGAGCTACTGGGGCACAAATCCCACTCCTGCTTCCCACTTCTGCGCAGGTGTTGGGTTAAGCACAAGCATTTCTTGAAACAAAGTGCTGTGGCATGTTCCTCTCCCTTCACATCTGCCTCCAGAAGAAGAAGATCCATTAGTGGGAGCTAGACATTTCCCTCAGGTCAGCAATACCAACATCACAGCAGTGGTGCTGCCATGGGAGCCCCAACCCTTTCCCTTCCCTTCATTTTGGAGTCCCTTCTGGTGATGGAAGGAGTTGCTGGAGTGCAGTCCTCTGCCCCCATTTCTTCCCCAAGCCCCAAATACTATAAAGACAAGCCCTGGAAACACAACGCCTGCTGAGAGAACAGTTCAGCCTCAGTAGTCCCTCAGTAGAACACCACAACATACAGGTCCATGTAGATCAGGAAGAGTGCAGCAGGCTTTTGTCTTGGTTTTATTCCCTTTCAGTTATTCCCATTTCATTTTTTACAGCTTCAGATCAGCTTTAGTTTTGTTCCTTGTGCCTCCGTCGCCTGTGCCTGGGTAAGGCAGGAATTCAGCAGGCTGCATTCCTACTACCTATAGAGAGAGGGTTCAGCTGGAGCCCAGTCTGACCCAGTCCTTCCCCACTTCTTCTCCCTTGAGGAACCAGTGCAAAGCCAAAGCCAACACCTAAGTGGGGTGGATAACAGGGGAGTCTGAATCTCAGTGTACTCAAATTCCAATTTCATGTGACAGTGTAGACACAGTGTCATTCACAAACCTTGAGCTGAGGACCCCTGAGACTGAAGAGACTGTTTCTGGGGGAAGAGAGGTTGCCTGGAAAGAAAATCTTCCTGCTCAGCCCTGCTCTACCTTTCTCGTACACCATCACACTTTCCCTGAACAGCACAGGCTGTTCCAGGGCAGAGGCACACCAGAGTAGTGTGCACCACTGCAGACCAGCAACATGAGCAGTCTGCAAACATGGTCCCTGCTGCTCCTCACCCAGCACCAGGAACTGCTCCACAGCCATCTCACAGAGAAACCTCTGGGGTTTGTGGAACTGTAGCTGCCTAGAGACAAAAGATGACCATGAAGCATTGAGTGGGGGTACCTAGTTAAATAAGCACTGTGAGAGACATGTTCATACATCCACAGGCTCAGTACTGTCACCATTCAGAGGCATTGAACTGGACAGGTTTTTACTGATGCCATTACTCCAATGTCACTGTGCTTGGCACTTTTCAGACCCTCTGACTGCATTATGACTAGGGCCACCATTTAGTTCTGTTTAGAAATACATGTACCTACAACAGGACAAATCATTTGCTATATGAAGCTCATACTGTACTCACAGAACAGCCATGCTAGTTCTCTTTGCAGACAAGAGAGCAGTAGCAGCAAAGCCAGGACACTACAGCTGGTTCTCTAACCCACATCCAAGAATCCAGCAACTGGGAAGAACTACAGAAGACCACAGTAGAGAGAAAAACCCTCCACGCCCATGTAATTCCCCAGAGCTCAAAATTGATTTGTCCTGACTGCCCCAAGCATGGAAGGAGAATCAGGAGTCACATATTTATTTGTTATAGCTCTAGAAGGGAAGAAATCATGCAGAGGGTAAAGCAATAGGTTTTGGGGTTTTTTTCCAGCCTTAAGCTTATTGAGACGTGCATTAAGGAAGCCTCTAGAGACATCCCAGTCCTGCAGTTGACTTCACCCACTGAGCAGATTGCTCGGTTGCATTTACCCTACCTGACCCACTTTTCATCTCCCTGTTTGAAGAAACAGTAAAATCATATAGAAAATCAAGCACAGCCCAGATGTACTTAGAGTGGCTTTGAACAGTGAATCATATTGAAAGGAAACTTGAGGAAAAGAGAGATCTCATTTTACCTAGGGTGCAAAAGGGACTAGTATCACATTTACCTTCACAGTGACTTAACCTCCCCCCTGCCTTGCTCCTCATATCAGATTTCACTCTCACTCACTTGGATTAACCATATATGCCTGTTCTAAAGCAACTGTAACATCATGCTTGTTGTAGGTCAAGGCAAGCTCTGTGTGAGCAAATTATCATATTTGCTATACTATTACCTAGTAGGGATGGATGCTTAACCTCAAGATGTTTTATCTGCAAGAACACCCAAGTCATCTGCCAAAATGAGGAACTCCTCAAAAGTTAAGGTCACTGCCTTCAGTATTGGAAACCTGGATATTCCACCGCTTCACACATTTAACAACCTTTCCTGTGGCTTAAGATCCCGTCTGCAGGCCTTCGGCTCACAGCTAGGTGCCCACACATTCATTTTGAGAGGGTCACTGGCAGAGACAACAACATTCCCATTGATTGGTGCAAGCCCTACCAACCTTCATTAACCTAAACTAAATTTATTCTCCAGTCCTGCCCCACATCTTGCTTCATGACTGGCCTGACAGCAGCCTGAGGGACTGTTTTCAAAGTTCTGCCTAATGAATGTCATAATATGGCTTCGCAATTATTTTTGATCCAAATGAGAATGATTGGACTCGGGCTTCAAAGGAGAGATAACTTACAGTTCTCTCAGCAGGAAAAACTTCCCATATGTGGCTGTGCACACGTATGCACGTGTACTTGCACGTGCAACAGACCAAATTTTGTCTATTTGCAATGAAACCAGACAAATTTCAGGCAGTCCACCACAGCAAAGGTTATCTCTCTACCTTGCATGTGTTAACATAACACACCATAGTGACCTATTTTCTCTTGCATTTTTAAAAGTGAGAGCTCTAAAGTAATTTAATGTCCCCATTTACCACACTTTTTACTGAATACAGAAATCAATAACAAACTGCTGGTCAATAAAGAGCTGCTTATGAAAGGGAAAATCTTCTTGCAGGTGCTAAAAAGGAAAAAAAATAGAGAAATAATTAATATGTGTTTGACAGTGGCTACCAGGCTGTAACTAATAAGAGGAATGTATCATCTGTTGGGAGAAAGTTTTCATTTCACAGCTGTCTTGAAGACCTGGGGACATTTCTCTGGCTATCTGTAAGAGCCAGGTATAGGTAGTTATTGTCTCAGATGGATGTTTAAACCAAACAAGGAAAACTTTTTTTCATCTCTTTTAAAGTAGTTATTGCTTGAGCAGAATAATTTCCTCCGGTTCCCAGCAAGCCAAAAACCACTTTTACATTCCTGTGAAGCAGGGCAGAGATCTTAATACCCTCATCATCATCATCATCATCTGGTTGTACCTGTTGTCTCATCAGGGTTTAGATCCTGCTCCCTGACTGACACAGATCTTCTAATTTTTACTGCATGACTTAAAAGAAGATGCTAACTGCAGCCTACCATACCACCTTATCAGCCTATCATGGTTCAGTGATCTTGGTATCGTCCAGCAGAAAGGCTGACATAAGCTCAGCCCAATTCATTACAGAAATTATTATATTCTGACCCCGTTGAACTGGAGACGACTCTGGTCACCACCAACAGTTCACGGGAATAAAGCAACACGGACAGGAAGAAAAATGTTGTGGTAGGTACTCTGTAAAATAATAAATAATAAAAGTGCCCGTAAAAACCAAACCCTCAAACTGATGGGGGACTAAGCATATCAACTGAAATTCTCAAATGAGCTATTAAATTTTTAGGAACTTCCCCTATTCTCTCTGGTTTACAAATCCTGCAGTGGAGTGCTCTGGGTAGTCAGGGTGCCAAATCACCTCTGCTCCACTTTGCTCCTGTGACCTTGGGATCCAAATGGGGCTGAACTCATACAGACCAGGTGCCGTGGACAATCTTTGTTTAGACTGCCTGTAACACAATTTCTTCTTTTCTAGATGAAGACAGAAAGATGAAAGAAGGGGATTGCAGCAGGAAATAGTGAGTCTACAGGGCAGATTTCAAATCCTTTGCCTTGAGAACCAGGCTTGATTAGCAAGGTTTGTGGACATATTCCTGTTGTTATATCTGTACAAACAACTCAAATGCCCTTTCTACCTTCTTTTGCTCCTTAAGCTTTTATTTTCTCCTTCAGTGCTATCACATTTTAGTTAGAAGTGATCACTCTACATTATCCCACTGCTCTGACCCCTCAGGTGCCTCAGCTATTAGATTATACCACCCCATCTGTGGAGGCAAGGATATCGATATTATCTGTACATCCATCCTGATGAACCACTAAACACTACAAGATCACCTTGAGGGAGGAGGCGTTTCAAATGCCCAAGAAATGAAACTTAGAGGGGAAAAAGACAAAGCCAAAAAAAAAAAAAAGAGACATTTGCCTGCATGGGGTACAAGTCCACAGAATAACAGCCTTCAGCAAAGAATACCTCCTTCTGATGAGAAGTTGCTGCTGCTGTTGTTTTTATTGAAGTGAGTATGAACAAAGGACTGAGCTGTTCAGGTAGGAGAAATAATTGAGCCTGTAATCAGTTATATGTCTCCAGATGGAGCCTCATTAGCTTTTCAGGCAACATATATTAAAATTCTGACAAGTTCATACCAAAGTCCAAACACGTCAAAGATCTCCCAGGCATGTCTGTGACCTATAAGGATCTCTTTTAACCGTCGCTGCTCTACTATTTCAGTTAGAGGCAATGAGGAGAATGCTCCAGCTCTGAACTCAATCCATACACAGCAGCAATGTGAAAGCATCAGGATGTAAACAGACTGACATTTGGTATATTTAGGGTTTAATCTATATGTAAATTTCTTGAATATACTTCAATAAAATAATAATTCACAAAAATTTACGTTTACAACTTTGAGTGTGATTCTTTATGTCTTTAACTAATGGCCTCAGATCTGTACTGTTGTATTTTATAACACAGAGCTGATAGATTGTTTGAACAGGAGCAGAACTGAACATTTCCCTTTGTAAGAAAAGAAGAGACCTGAGAGTTTTGTTAGATGAGTAACAGGGGTAAGACACACAAGACCTCTAGTGAGTTTAGAGCTGTTATAAGCTAGGCATCTGTGAATGGATGCAGGAAAAATGTAAGAATAGCATGGACACCCAGCTTAACTTTTAAATCATGGGGCCTGCTGAACCCTTCCAGTTTGCCTGCTTCATCTCCAGCTGTTTATTAATATGAGGTGGACAATCCATTGCTTCAGGTATGTTACATGTGAAGGGTGTGTCATTATTCTAAGTACCTGGACTGACTCCCACGAAGCTGTTGAGCTATACATTCAAACCACTGGACAGTTCCCAGCTGCTGCAAAACATCATCAGGACTATACATATTAGAGCTGGAATTTTGATATCACTGACATAGGTGAAATGAGTTGTGACCTGTAGAAACTTTAAATCTTTGTCCATACAAGCAGGGGTAAAATGTGAGCAGTCAAAAATAAGTCTCAGCACAAGATATAAGATACACCATTGGATAGAAGGATATAAGAAACACCATTGCAGTTCAGACCACAGTTTGGTCTCCCACATAATTGCTTGGGTTTTGTGGGACTAATTCATCCTTTAGCTTTACTCAAAGGGGAAGTGCTTCATTTAAAAAAGGTTGAAGTGGGTGTCTCTCTAAGGCCATCCTGGCACATGAGATGTGTCAGCCTGGCTCACACACTCTTTTGCAGATGGTGGAGTAAGCAGATGACTGCCCAGTAAACACCAGCCTACAAGGGCTCCTCCAGCATCCTGCTCCAGTGGAAGGGGTTGGGAAGAAGGTCTTGTGTCCCCAGCATCTCTGAGTAAGCTTCCCCATCTACGAGTGGCAGGAGCTTACCCAAGGACTAAGTGGCTCCCCCATTCACATGCACCCATACGTGGGGAAGGGACATACCTGTGTAGCATGTGGCACGTGCAGCATCTCAACCCTGGGATCCACTCCACACACACATGCAACTGCCCCCACTACCCTGACTCCCATGGAGAAGAGGTGCCCCCACTGCATGGAGAAGATGATGCTGGTATGTTTAAGTCATGATGGTGACTAACCTGGAGCACTCAGGTTGCTGTCCCAGACTGTGACCCAACTCAGTGTCAGCACACACCACTTACCTCTCCCTGCCCCTCACCTCACTTGTCTTTTGAACAGGCACACAGAGCAGCACGGATGCTCCAGCTGGATCTCTGGGTTGTACAATCAGTACTGAGGATTTTGGAGACCTCTGTGGAGATCAGCTGCCCCACAGTCCAAACACGGAATGCAGATACTTGAAGACTTCCATAAAGTGATAAACCAAAATATCATGGAGATCCACAGCCTTGTCCCAAGTGAACTCTAAACAAATCCGTGTCAGGTCAAGAGCATTCCAAAAGACGCATACAGCACTGTCAGCAGGAGCAGAGACCTCCAGAGGGTCTGGTTAGACTGAGTATAAAAAAAGAAATTTGCATCAGAGTCATCACATTAAGGCCAGAAAAGGGCCTTAAAGAAAGCCATAGGCCACTACCTCCTCTAGTTCCTCCTACAAAAAGAACAATAACTTTCCAAGACAGCCAGCCTTGATTGAAAGTCTTCAAGCAATGGAGATTCATCATTCCATTAATTCTCACAATTTCTCATCTCCATGGCAGCGACACAATAGTTTTCATGCAAGCTGAGAAGCAGGCATTTTGAAAGGAAATGCCTGTAGATATAGAAGGAATGAATCACAAATGCTCATACTTAATATCCGCTTAAATATCTCACAGTAACATGGAGGTTATAAACAAGAGACCCAACAATTTTCATATCTTTATCTAGATGCAAAAATCTTCTTTTTTATATTAAATCTTGTATAATGTAGGAAATGCTAAAACATATACTTTTGCATATCACCAAGCAATTCATATGGAGATAGTTTAATTGCCTAGTTCAGTAGGAGCCATTAGCTGGCTGCATATAATTTTCAGAATATTTTATTCATACCATGTTTGTAGAAAGACTGAAAAAAAAGGATTATATGCACTTTGAAGGCTTTCTCTTTAAAAAGTAGGCATATTTACATGCCATATCTGATTTAAAATGTACCAGTTAGTAATATTGAATTGGGAAAATTTAAATATAGTTTCAAGGCAAAATACATGAAGAATACATAGAGGGGAGTTAAGAGCAAACCTGTTGCAAGCAAAATCAATAAAAATATTCATTAAAAACCGTGGCTGCTCAGAGTTAATGGTTCTCTTAGAAGGCTCTCAAACACCTTAAGGGGAAGACAATGCACAATGAAGACATTTAATTAACCTTAACTCTGACCCCCATAGCAATAGTATTCACATATCTTGCAATCATTATTTCTTCCCTACCTGATATGTACCTCTGAGAGCACACTTTCTCATCACCTTCTCATCACACAGATCTTTCTGTGCTTTTCTAAATTTCTCCAAGATAAGCATAAGGGACACTTAATGAAATCACAGAAGGAATCATAGGCAACGGAATGAGATTAAAGATAAGCATAGATGGAGATCATCTCTTCTGCTGGGAAGGGAAAATCTTCAAGATATGAGAAGATGATTTGTAGCAATGCAAGTGCAGCTGTTCCTCTCCCCTGGCTGTACCACAACAGGAGATCAATGAAGAGAGAGGAAAAGTTATTGGGAGAGACAGGGTTTTTTTTAACAAATAAGAGAAACTACATAATTCTGGGAATGAGGAAGGCTGACAAAGGCTGCTCTTACCCTGATTCCCTGTTTGTAAGAAATAATAATCAGGGCTTTCCCACGAACACCAAAGGAGTAAGCCCTATAGAGGTAAGATAAAGGATGGGAGGAAGAGAGTGATTCAGGCTCCTACTCAGAAAACTTCCCAGGTTTCTGCTAACACTCCTTGACATCCCTCCTCCCTCGGCGCTGTAACCATGATTAGAACCTCAGACTGAGAATTGTTAGAGATTTATGCTCTAAAAGCTTTTCAATTCATTTTCCAAATGCACAGCTAATTCATACATGATTGTAAAGAACTCCTGAAAAAATACCATTTGGAAAAGGGAAAAGACTTAGGATTTCAAAGAGGTGAATAAGAAATGCCTGATTTGCACACAAAATTTCTCAGTGTTCACAGGGGTCTATGAGGACACACAAGTTTAATGGAAAGGGAAAGGAAACCCACAATTTAGAGAAATTCCTGCTATGGAAGGTGATATAAGAATAGTGTAATTTCTTTGCCCCACAAAGAATACTCACAAAGGAAGTCAGATAGGTCTTAAAAAGGCAGATTTGCTAAAGGTTGACATGCATTAAGCCTTCAGCTGCACCGGATGAAGAGCAAAAAACACAAGGTGTATTTTGAAGTTATTTGGAGAAGAAAAGAACTATGTCTTCTGCACAATTACAAAACAGACTCCCTAAAACAGCACAGTTATGGGAAATGGTGTAATAAAAGGAATGCAAACCATTTAGGAGAGTAAAATTTAGTTTAACATGGGTTATTTTTCCTTGACTTCCAAGGGCAGTATACCTTTACTGTACCAAGTGGTAATTGTGAAACTAACCCAAAAATCCTCTTAAGGCAATGAAGAGACTGCCATTGACTTTATCAGACTATAAATCCAGTCCCAAAGAAGATAAGTGCAATGTGCATCATCGATAAATGATAGAACTGAGGAGAGCTATATTCCAGCCATAACCGGTTCCTTTGAATTCAGACAAGTGCAACTCATGGCTGAAAGCAATGTCCTCTGAATCACAGCCTCTGCCAGGGCAGCACATGGACCTTTCAAACAGCACAGTACAGCAGCATAACCTGCTTTGGAGAAGAAAGCAGCTCAAGCACTCACACATGGGCAAAGAGCACATACCATGTTCTAGGGGAGCTGGTTGATCCCCTGGTCCATGGTTGCCCAAAGATGTACATGTATGTTTTAACATCTGGAAGTTACAGAACAAATGTGCTTGTGTAGCCTCTCTCAGGCGGCCCAGGACCTGGAATTATCTCTCTCTATAGCTACCTGAAAGGAGTTTGTACTCAGGTGGGGGTCAGCCTCTTCTCTCAGGCAACAAGTAATAGGACAAGAGTAAATGGCCTCAAATTGCACCACGGTAGGTTTAGATTGGATATTAGGAAAAAATTCTTTACCAAAAGGGTTGTCAGGCATAAGAAAAACTGCCCATGGAAGCGATGGTGTCACCATGCCTGGGAGATATTTAAAAGATGTGTAGATGTATCACTTAGGGCCATGGTTTAGTGGTGGCCTTGGCAGCACTGGGTTAATGGTTGGACGTGATGATCTTCGAGGTCTTCTCCAACCTAAACAGTTCTATGATTCTATGATTCAATTCTATTTTATTTATGAGATTTGATGTGATGATAGGCCAACTAAGGGCAATGGCCTTTTGCACCCATATACAAAGCAAAATATTTGAACTCATTACTTGCTGAAGCAGACAGCCTCTGTTATATCATGTCATCATGCAGACTGTCAAAAGAAATGACTTTGAAAGATCTCGTAAAAGATACCAGAGGAGAGGCAAGCAGGTGCTTCAGATGGAAAAAAACCTCTTCATCAAACCTCTGATTTGCAATCATAGTGTCTTGGTTGTTTCCTTAGACCTGACTTTTCAAAGATTTGCAGACCTGCCTGCATAGACAGAAAGATCTGCCTGCAGGTGAGCTTAGAAAGCATGAAGAGATAGTCCAGACCATGTCTGTGGGAGTTGCAATATTACTGCTGTTGTTTCAGAGGTAGAAACTAAGCTCTACATGTAGCTCCAATGCCCAGGCTTTGACTGTTCTTGCTAGGAGTGAGTCTAGTAGCACATCACAGTAGTAAGTTTGGTGCCTTTCTTTGAAGCAGACATAGAAGGGCCAGGCAACACCCCTGTCCTGAATTAGCCCCTCTTGAACACTATCTGTGTATCCTGGGTGTTAGACCAAAATCCAGGGACTCCAAGAACTGTTTGATCAAACTGCAGAAGAATCTCTCTGACAGCAAATATGAATGACTTTCTGATAAATAATCCTTCCCTGCCCTTTGAAATCCATATACTGCTGATAGTCCAGCTATTGAGTCATATTGGAAAAGAGTGGAGACCTTTTGCTCTGCCAGATCTTGCTTTGAGCCTACCTGCTAGTTAAACACGGCTGTGAACTTTTGTCTTCTTGCATGCAATGTTTTGCTATCCAAAGCAGGAAAAGCATGAGAAAAAAAAAAAAAAAAAACTCATCCGAGAAGGAAATTAGCATCCAGCAGCCTAATAACCTATTCTCTGCATCACATGCAGGGTGGTGTAATTAAAGCCATAAAATATTCAGAATTGATCTCTGCATTTGCAAGATACACTTGCAAAATAACTAATGATGGCTGCTGCTGTGTGCCTTGGAGAGGAAATCTCCCCCTTGGAAAAGGGTGTTCTCCCTAGGAAGCCTGCTTGTCCCATCCTACCTTTCCCAGGGGAGATGAAGGTCAGCTAACTCAGGCAGCAAATACATTCTGTTCCTGCCCAGCCCCAGCTCAAGTGGTCACAGCTCAATGCTTCAAAAATTGAGCTGGGCTATTCCCCTGCAAAATCTTTCTCGGGCACAATCTCCCCGAGTACAGCAGCACATCCAACAGCAGCGCTGTGCCGGGGCACAGCTGCCATCAGCCCCTGCTCACCACTCGGCAGCAGCTGAACTCACCAGCAAAGCAAGGAGCACCCACACATCGGCAGATTAACGAGACCTGCCGTCAGGTTCGCGGTGCTTGTGGAATTGGTCTCGGTTCCCAAGAGGCTGATAATTTACCAGTGCACCTCATGGCACAGTGAAGTTTGCAAGTCTCCTCCCCTCTGCCAGTATCAGGACTGCTTTAAACTTCCCGCCTGCTATTTCCCATAGACAAAAAGGCTGCCCTGACCAAGGATTTTGTTTTGATGGTCTTGGTTTTGTTCTATAAGTGTGAAAGTTTCCTCGAGTCTCTTATGTTCTCTTTAATAGCAGAACAAATTTCCTAACTTAGAAAGTATTTAAAAGAAGCATGGGAAGATGAGAAATCTTTCAAGCAGAGTTCATTGGCAATAGTGTTTTAAGCTGTACGGTAAACAGAAAGTATCTGATTTGCTCAAAAAAGATATCTTTAAATATCTTTGTATTACATTTTTGCTTATCTGCTTTCTACCCCTATTTCAGCCACTGAAGTGACAGCTCTGCCAGGTCTCATCACACTTCAAGGCAGGGTCATGAAGCCAGTGCTCTCCTTGCACAGCCAAGCGTCTTGAAACACTTTGGTAAATCTCCAGGCTGATGCCTCCTGCTTTATCACAAGAAAGAAGATGAGGAGCCCTACAGCCAGGACCATCTCTGCTGCACTAGACCCACTGTAGAGTAGCAGTTATCCACCCATTACATGGGATAAAACCCATTACTAAAGCCCAGGACATCAGAGCCAGTAACTGCAAGAGTTTATAATCCAGTCATTTCTCCTACTGTATTTCATTCTGAGAACCAGAAACTATTCTGCCACGTGTAGCTAAGAGCGCAAATGCAGCCTGAGATTCACCATGGAACCACCTCTGAGCTAGAAGAAAACTATTCCTACAATTCAGCTAAAATTTTCTTCCTTTATCTTTTCAGAGAAGAAAAAAAAAGAGGTGCTTTTAGAGAACATTGGATAACTCCCCTTGATTTACAGCTAGAGTCTTTAGGAGATGTAAGAAATAATAATGACCTGCTTCTTAAATGTCTTGCTTCTGAAAGCCAAAAACAATCTGAATTAAAAATTCATTGATCAGTATTCTCCCACCATTTTTTGGCAATTAAGCCTGTAAATTAGTGTACCTTAAAAAATGTGCCAGAGCAAAGGCTTCATGGGCTCAGCCTTTGCTGTTTACCTGTGAAAAATAAAATCTGGTTAATTTTTATGTGATAACAATTATGTAACTTATTTTTGGAAGTAAATAATTCAGCACTGATGAGATGCACAACACAGAAGAACGGGCTGTTCCCGTGTTTTGCCTACTGATAAGGGACAGTTTTGCTGTCCCTTTGAATGACTGCAGCACCAGCATTAAACTCTGCAAACATCTTGGGAGACAAATAAAAAAGAACCCTCCCAGCAAAGCTAAATTCCACTGCCAGCTGACATTTGTTTCTTTTTATCTATACATTTGTCTAATTAAGACGATATAGTGCCGTTTTAATTTTCATATAAACCCTTAACTTCAACGGGGATGCATTCTGCAAACCAAACAAGGATTTATTAAGATAATAAAGCAAGCACTTCATAAAAATTTAAATGCCTGCTACAAGCCTCTTTTTCGTGGAACTAAGAGGCCAAACTGGGGGAAGGATCTGCAGTAGAAAAACATCTCAGCAAGCCGATGTCCAGGCGCATGTGTGAAGCCCATGTGTGCAAGGGTGGCTTCCTGTATCTGAGGCTACTTGTCCCCAAAACACCTAGACCTCAGCAGGATTTTAGCCGTGTGCCAGCTTTGCACCTTTTCAAGCACAGGGGTGCTCTGGTTCAAATTAATGGATTCATTTACGAGGACCTCAGCTGGGGGGGAAGGCATATTAGTTTCCCTTGCTTGTGCTGCATCGTCTGTTTACAACAACATAGTTAATCAAAGGAAGGGCAGATGAAGATCTTTTTTTGCCGGTGTGGCAGGAAAGACCGTGAAGCTTTAATTGACCCCTCGAGAGACAAAGTGAAAAGCTTGTGAAATTAGCTGAATATTTAACACAAGGGCATGTTTTCCTTTCAGTTCTGCTCTAGAGACTAAAAGAAAGGGTCGCGCTCCCAGCTCCCGGCTGCCCTGGGTGCAGCTGCTGCACCACCTCCTTACCTGAACTGTTTCAGAAGCAATGCAACTATTAATACCTCAGGGTAATGACTCACAATAATCCCTTAAACCCCATAATTGAAAAAAATGGCCACTGCTGACTAATGATTTTGAGGCTGGGGCATAATGAATTGACTTCTGCATAAGGTGCCAGAGGATTTTAAAGTGATCGGTAGCTGTGTCTCACTTGTCTGGGCTATGCAAGCTGTTCCCCAAGGCAACATGCCCTGGATCTGCCAGGCAAAATGGTACCCAGGTCCTCTGAGATCAGGGCTGTGAGGAATCAAGGATGTCCCATGTTCTATGTCCTCCATCCCTCCCATACATAGAGGCACCAAGGTGGATTTAGCAGTCACAGCACTGCAGCTGCAGCAGGCTGCCAGCAGGGTGGGTGAGGAGCAATGGTGGTCCTTGTGACTGAAGCAAAATTTTGCAAAATGAAAGAAGCTGAGAGAAGAGATAATACAGCACACCTCTTTATTTTTTGTTGGATTTTTTTAAAGGGGACTAAAAATTCCAAACTCAGTATTTAGAAACATGGGGAACGGAGAATGGATTTTCAGAAATACTCAAAATGTGATAAGAAATTCCTGCAGAGAACAGGTGAAGTGTGCCTGCTGACCCATAGGCTTTACCTGACAAACTGTTCTAGTTACCTCTATCAAATCAGATTTTCCACCTTCCCTTTAGTTCTGAGTGGGGAGAGAGACCAAGAGGCTGTAAATACATACTACAGCACAGGACAGAAAAGGACAAGCTTCCTCCTCTCTCCTCCTCCTCTGGCAATAACCTACAGAAAAAACTGAGGACAGGCAGGGATTAGCTGTTTGGCTAGATGTGCTATGAGGTAGTTTGTCAAAGCAAGACCTGAGCATGTTTGCTCTATATTAAGTGAGCTATTATATCTGGAAAGATGGACAGCAGGTTCCAGTGGCAAAGGTTGCTGAGGATTGTGACAATTTGTTCCCAGTGCTGCACGTGAGCTCTGCACCTTCTTTCTTTCCACTCTCCTGGTAAATCTGAAGTGCAGAAGCAGTGTTTTCCTTAGTGTATCTTGCCACAAGTCTCAGCTGATAACTGATGTTTTAACTCATGTAAATTCCTGGAGGAGATAAGCCTATAGCTTTCAAAATCTATAGTGAAGAATTCCTCTGGCCAAAAAAGCAGATGGTTTGCTTGCAGTTTGCACAATCACTTCCCAGATGTGCAAACACCTATGTGAAAACAACAAAAGAAAGGTTTTTTAGATAGTGCTAATAGCTCTTTTTACAGCTAAAAGCTATTACTTCTCCTTATAAAAATCATTTTGCCCTTCTCTCTATGCCACAGTAGCTCCAACAATAATATCATAAATAATGAACATCATAAACCGTGTGGTAAGAAAATCTAAACACCATAGCTGCTACTCACTTGACTTAAGATATTCTAGTTGGATTTTTTCTCTCCTGTAACAAACATTATGTTTTTCTTCTTCTTCTCAAACAACTGTGACACAACCACATTGCAAGAAAGTTCCCTGAAAGCCCCCAGCGTTATGCAGCCTCATTAGAAGCTTTGATTATTTATTCGGCACATCTCCAGCTTGCCTGAGTAGCCGTGAGACTGTCAGTGCTGTGCACTGATTCATATTGCTAGTGGTTAATACAGTCCAAGTGCCAAAGGCAAGCCAAAGGGCAAAGTCAAAATAGGTAGTAGCATCAGCTGGGAAAAGTAACCAATGTCAGTGACCTCGTGATGACCCCACTGGGCTGTTTTTTGATGGAAGGTGTTGCAAATGAAGATTTCATGCCTAGGGACATATTGATAACTTCATGCAAATGACCACACCCCTGCACTGTTCTTCTGTGAGTTGTCTTTTTAATGATTGCTAGTCTTGTTTGAGACAGGAAAAAATCGCAGTTTACTTGAATGCTCTGAGTCTACAGGGAGGTTTCATTTCATTCTTCCCTTCCTTTCTCTGAAGCACCAGATGCTAGACAGGATTAGACAGCAGTTTGAACTAGAATGCAAAAAAATAGCCTAAAGAAACATTTGCATTGCCTTAAAAATCCTCCTGGAACCAGACATCCAGATTCTGGTCCTCATTTGAACCAGCTATTTTTTCCTTCACTACAGCAGTGTTGAGGAAGTTGACTGAAAGTCAGCAAAGTTGCCTTACATATAATGCCCCTGGGATAACTGCTCAATGACCCATTGACCATCTCCAATTTTTAGTGAGCAGGACAGAAACATACCTTCAGCCTTGTCTGGAAATGCCCAGTTTTGACCTCTTTGTCACACACTAGAGGAAAAAGCTAGCCCACTCCTCTCTTCATTTTGCGAGAATCAGTTTTTTTAGAAACATTTCCTCTGACTTTTCAAATCAAATTGTCACCTAGAAATTCTTCATCATTATGCCAAAATGTAAGTAATGAATATTACTGCCAAAGGAAGCAACAGATGAATTAAAAATAACTTTATTTTTAACTTATTCCTTAAAAGGCATAATAACCCCAGAGCTGTCCCACAGGAGTTATACTTTACCACCACTGGGTAAATAGAGATTTTTCTGATTTGTGAAGCCCAAATCATCCGTATTCATGTCAAACATATAGAGTTCCTGTCAAAAAGGCTTTAATCAGACACAAAGCAGAATGTAGGTTACTCTTGCACCAATAGCTCCTGATATAGTGATCTACAAAATGTCATAGCAACCAGTCCTGCAATGGGCTGAATTTTCCCTGAGTTATATCAACAACTCAAATCATGTTTTGGAATGCAGGCCAGGGCAAGAAACCAGCCCCAGGGACCGTCAGCACCCTCCTCTTCAAGCTACTGAGTTCTTAACTCATAAGAGGAGAAAAAAGACACGAAGTAAAAAAACAGGAGGAATTCAGACTGAAAATGTTCTTTCCATTTCCTTACATGAAGGTTGGAGCATTATGTTCAGGAGCCACATATTGAGAAAGTAAGTTCTCCACTGCATGGGGGTTGCTGGGATGGGATTTGGTTCCAGATACAACATTCTTCCTAGCTGTCAGTCTTGAGAGCACCCTTAATGACTAGCTGGTTGTGCTTTGACTTTCACAACATACCAGCTTGTAGCAGGATGGACACATCTAAGCCCAACTACACTCCTCCAGGCCACCAAAGCTCATGAAGAACCAGCACTAGAGAATTCTGCACCCAGAGGATCATGACCTGGACATTTCAGGAGTACTAGAAATGCTTATGCTGCACGTAACTCATACAGCACAGTGTGGCCATGACACGGCCTCAGACACAGAAGCCCAGATATTCTCAAGCCACAGAGCATTCCACTCAAGGCACAATTATACGGCTTCCATCATTTCTTCGTAAAGCACTCTGGGACTCTACTACCCTACAGCAGGCAGCTCCAACAGCCAGGCAAAGCAGCTTTTCCCATATTGTGTTTCCCTGTGTTTCCTCCCAGGTCTGCCCTTCACACTGCAATCAGCCTTCAGACACCCCTCATCTCATTGAAACTGAGATTCCCATCTCTTCACATGCACACCATGTACTCCTTGTACTCCGCTGGGGACAAGGAGAAAAGGGGAAGGGGTCATATCCCCCTTCACAAAATGCTGATTGGATTATTTCAACCTGCTCCCTTCAAAATGTACTGTTACGGACCAATAAATTGCACATCCAGAGGTGACATTCCCCAAATAAACGATTACTTAAGGATTAGTCACGCAGCTGTACCAAAGGCATATGGCTGGGCTTTGCAGGAAGGATTACTGCAGCACAGATGAATACAGATGACTCGGGCAGTCGGGGCAGGGACCCATTCTTCCACTTCAGCTGGGTATAAAGCTTCTGGCTTGCGGTCTATCTACCTGTGTTTGGCATCTCCTAGACACTCCTACAACACTGCATGTGGCAATTATGAAAGAAAGGAAATCCTTTGCAAAGAGAGAGGAGTGACGAACTGAAAAAAGTGTTTGACTTCCTGAACTGATCTTGTTCAATGCACTAAAAACTCTAACTCCTTCAACTGGCAGTTTCTGAAGGACAGCAGAAAGGCAAGAACTTTGTGAAGCATTTTCAGCTGCAGAATTCATAGGGGTGCCCAGGGAGCTCTTGGCACAGCTGGAGCACACAGCCGTCAGGCTGCACTGCGAGCGCGGACGCCCAGCAAACTCCTCTCCAAGGGGCCATTCGCAGAGCAGGCTGAAGCTGGGGAGTTCCTGTTCTTCAAAACCAGGAGCTGCACTCACTCTGAGGAAAACTGCTCTCTGCAAGGCTATAATCCAAATTTTAAACCTGATGGGGTGAAAAAAAACATTACAGACTTCACCAAAGGTTTCAAGTCAACCCCATTATCTGTCACATTAATAATTGCACCTTTTAGCATAGTGATACCCAGCAGTTTTTTAGGACGCAGCAGATGCCCTCTGATTGCTCTGCTTTTTTTCCTATTGCTAATTTAGGATAATGGTTGGACTCAATGATCTTGAAGATCTTTTACAGTCTTAATGATGCTGTGATTCTATTTATTACTTCCAGGACATTGATGGGACATTTCTTTCTTTTTTTGGAGGGGGGGGATGGAGACGGGGATGACACTCACTGAGGCACCAGCATATAATGTAGAGGCATATAATGTTCTCCAAGCAAAGAGACCAGACTCCTGCATTCACCTAAACCCACATGTAATCATCCATATTTGTGTCTTAGCGCTCACAAAATCATGAATAACACTATTGCAGAACAAGTTTGGTAGCAACAGGCATTAGTTTTATCAAGACTCCTTTACCTCCATAATTTCAAACACTTGTCAGCAACAAAAGGTGTTAAACAGACTGCGACTGGAAAGACTTGATTATTCACTTTTGATTATTCGCTTTTTCCTTTCTCCCTCATCTGTTTTCCCTTCGTCCACAGCTCTTTCCCACATTGGCTCACCCCGGCAGAGAGCGGGTGATGTGTGCGGAGTCTGGGACACATGGCGTCCTCAGGTATTCCCAACGGGCACACACGGGCGCTGGGATGGAGGGTGAATCCAGCCTGTCTGGCATCTCCGTGCCGAGCCTGCTGTTTGCCATTCTCTCGGGTCAGCCGAAGCGCGGGGGTTCCTGGCAGCGCAGTCAATCCCCGCGCCCACGCAGGGCTCTCCCCGCTCGCCACCCCGGCGAGCGCCATGGCCGGTCCGAGGGGTCCCTCTGCTGATGGGAAGCGGCGGCGGCGGCTGGAGCAGAGCTGGGGCTGCTCCTGCTCTTTCCTTTCTCCAAACCGAGAGCTGCCCGGTCTGGCTCCCGGAGAGCCCTGCCTGCTGCCCTGCACCCTGCCCGGGGTACCCCCGACCCTGCCCAGGGTGCCCTTACACCGCCAGCCCAGCACAGAAACATTGGATTCTGTTCTGGGTCCCTCACTACTAGGAGGACATTGAGGTACTGGAGCGTGTCCAGAAACAGGCGATGAAGGGTCTAGAAAATGTGTGTCGTGAGGAGCGGCTGAGGGAGCTGCGGGCGTTTAGCCAGGAGGAAAGGAGGCTCAGGGGACACCTCTCCATTTGAAAGAAGGCTGTAGCCAGGTAGGGTAACAAGTGATAGGGGGAGAGGAAAAGGATTCAAATTGCAGCTGGGTGGTTTAGATTGGTATTAGGAAAAATTTCCTCCCAAAAGGTTGGTGAGGCATTGGAATAGGCTGCCGAGGGAAGTGGTGGAGTGTCCATCCCTGAAGGTGTTTAAAAGTGTAGATGTGGTGATTAGGGTAATAGTGGTCGCCTTGGCAGTGATGGGTTAACAGTTGGACTTAAGACCTTAGAGGTCTTCTCCAACCCAGACAATTCTATGATTCTATGTTTTAAGATGGGTTTTTCATTGGTGGCCACATGGGATCTGATACCATGGTGGTGCACAGCCCACTGGGTCAGGCAGCAGAGCACCACGACAGTGCTGACAGCCCCCTCTTCAGGGCCATGGGATTACTTGCCCCTACAGCAGTGCAGGTGGTAATGTGGCCCCACAGCATCCTTCCCTCTCCTCCACCTTGGAGCAAGGAGGGGATCAGCAGGTTTCACATCCCAAACACAAAACAAGGCACTGCCTGCACTCAGGTTTTCAGCCAAGTAATCTGAACTTTCATGAACAGGAAATACTATTCCTCCCCAGCCTTAAGGAAATGAATCTATAGTACCTCCTGTCGTGGTTTGAATCTTGTTTTCCCCCAGAGGCTAAGAGAAGTGGTAGACCCCAAGGGGTGGAAACCCCTGGAAGTTTTGAAGTTCTGCCCAATGGACGCTCCTGCAGAAATGTAAACATACCACAACCAGACCGGAAAAGAAGAGTTGTAGTTTGGTTGTTGTAGGAGAGGTGGCCATGTTGTAGAGCCACGAGGTAGGGGCTCTGAGCCCCTTGGGGCCTCTGGCCCCCTCCCAGCCCCTGGCTGGGGTCTGCAGGGACCTGGAACAGCATAAAGCTGGGCTAGGTGCCTGTAGTTATGCCGGGAGATGTTTTCTCCACGGGCGCAGAGCAGCAGCCGACACTGACCAGAGAAACGGTGGCAGAGAGCCAGAGATAAGGACCTGAACTGGAGGAGCAGCAGAAGCAACATGCAGCACCGCAGAGGAGACTCCTGGAAGGAGAGACGAGGAAAGGAGAGTCAGCAGCTGAGAGCTACAGAGTTCTTGGGGGTAAGACTGATATCAGCCCCCCAAAACTCCCTTGAGACCCCTCTTGGAGAAGAGGGACATGGACTCCTATTTTAGAGAGCAGTTTTGGACATGCAGCACCAGAGAGAGAGAGGAGCTGAGAAGCTCAGAGCGTCCTGGAGCTGGACCGGGACGGCCAGATGGAATGCAGGGGGAGTTGACCTTGGCTCTCCCCCCTTGCACTGCTGCCACGGTGGCAGCCTGAGAGACAGGGCACAGAGGCCCTGCAAGAGATACCAGACCATCATGAAGACCCCCCTGTGTCTTCGTGATATGACGTGGTGATACGACCTTGTCTGGGGTTATGAAGCCCACGGAAGACCCCTCGGTTGTGAGGCGATGGGGCCGAGAGAGAGGTTTGGATACCTCCCTCGTGGAGTGCTGGCAGAAAGCCAGCTATCAGCTGCTGCATGCATGAGATGAGGAGAAATCTGTTGCATTAGAAGATCCTGCTGCTTAAGGACTGGAAGGGATCTGTCCTTCTTTCCCTCCTGGACTTTTATTTGGAGGGGAGAAGAGATCTGATCATTGTAAATACATATGGTGTGTTTTGTCTGGAAAAACCCATCTCACATTAGGTTGAGATGTGGGAGGGGGAATGGAGCTAGGGAATTGGATTTTGGGACTATCTCAAACCATGACACCTCCCCTCAACAGGGACCCAGCCACAAATTACAAATTCCCACGCCAACAGCATTTTGGGAAAAAAAGGCAAAACATGGAAAGGATGAATGAACTTAGTGCGGGGAGTAGAGAATGGACGAAAAGTCATTTTCATGAGCTCAGCAGCTCATACCCAACAAATTGACTTCAAATTTTTTCTCACAAATCATTTACAGTACGTTCCCACCAATGTAGTCCAAAATAATGAAATCATCTTTAGAATATTATTTACATTCCAAGTGCCCTAAAGCACTGGATTGAAGATATGGCCAATTCACTATCTCTAATGACCTGTCAAACCTGGGGGAAGAAGGTCAGAACCAAAGAAGTTTTTATAGAAACTCCTGGGCTCAGGGGAGACGGTAGCAATTCTGCTAAGTGGAAAATAATGTGATGCTGGTCCCAGTCCTTCTTCCACACTCATTTAGCCAGGTGCAGTGCTGTCAATAGCGGTGGCAGTGCACTACTTTAACACAGGTGTAATTTAGCAGAGGGTCATGTCTGTTTTTTTCCCTAAAGAGCCTTTAGAAAAAGCAATCTGTCAGACCTTCCTATTCAGGTCATTCCCAAGTCGTGTTCTGCAATACAGTCATAGAGAATAATGTAGAGTGTTTTCACTTTAAAGTGTGATGATAAAAGAATAACTGGTAGCCAGCGGGAAATTCTGAGAGGTGAGAGCAGTCCTTCCAACTCCTCTGGGGGTCTGACATTACGTACTCCTCAGGCAAGTAAGTTATTAACTTATTAACTTGCTTCATTCACACCTTTGGCAGGAAGCAGAACTAAGTGTAAATCCAAGACCCAAGTATTGCAGATTTCATGCCTAGTTTGGCATATTAGTTTTTTCCAGCTTTCATAAATAGGTGTTTATCATCTGAGGAGCTCAGCTTTAATGGAAGAAGAAATGTCTGCTTCTTAGTCCAATGTTTGCAGAATACAGATGTTTGTAAATACACCTTCTCTAAGGGCAGTGTGCCAGCTTTCTGACAGTGCTATAAGGTAGCACAGAGTGTTCTATAAACACTGAGGATGGTGGCTCAGAAAACACTGAAGCATCTCTTCTATGGACCATACGAATGGATCTGCTGTGTTTCAGCAGTGACACACTCTAGAAAAGTTCCATCTTAATATCCTGGATGGTGGCAACGATCCCTTGTACTCACTGACTGTTCTCAACGACGCCTGCATTCTCTGAGAGCTCAGTCTTGACACTTCATTTGGGACTGGATACTTTTCTCCATGGTTACTATTTTCAGTATGTTCACAGCTAATGGGCAGATCTGGCCTTGTGACCAAGTGTCTCAGTCTGCTGCGGAGCACAGACGTCTCTGCACCCAGGCAGGTTTTTTTGCAAAGGCACTTACGTGCTCCATAAGCCATTTTTAGCCCAACAGTGAGGAGTAACAGGTGCCATCCAGCAAATGCTTTTCTCTTCTTTTTACTTATCAGCAGAAGGTATTACTGCAGTCTTAGAATTCAGTTGCCCATTTAGTACACTCATGCTTAGTGCTTCCTCTGCCTGGAAAAAGAGCACTAAGAGGAAACTTTATACTACAATTTTTTCCTATTTTACTTTCTTCTCATCAAAACTGCACCCAGTCTGTCTTATAATGACAGTCTTATTCCCCAGGAAGGCAATCCTCATGCCCTCAGAGATGCACCTCCCTCCATGATTCCCACAGTCAGTAATGAAACTCCACTTTCTTGGCACCCTTAACCCCCAGGCACTTTGAAGCAGAGTGACAGTGCCCCATTGAAGCAAACAGGCAAACAAATTGCCTCTGATTCTGATGGGCTCAAATTAGGCTGCAGGTTCAGCCCCAAGTAACTCCATCTTCAAGGACTCAAGCTCTATGCCTAATTTTCAGAGGGCAAAAGCATTTGAAAAGCTCCTTGTAAGAAGATTTGAAAATCTAACCATCAAATCAGTATTACGGACTAATACCAGGTTTTACCCAATGATGTTTTAATTTCCTGTTGGCCCTTTTCATAATGCAGGCTGGGTAGGAAAAACAAGCTTGTTTCACAAACACTGCCATGCCAAAGTAGAAGCAGTGAGGACATGGCATCTCAGAAGTTTTCTGGCAGTTTTGTTGCTACCAAGAAACTTTGAGAGACTTCAACACATTCTCGAAGTTCAGCACATTGCAATGTATCGCACAAAGAAGCCATAAGCTCTTTTCTGCATCCAACATTTTATCCATATCCCCTTGAGATTCACCAAAACTCTCCCATTAGCTTGGCTGAGGTTTGAGTTGTGCCCAGAGACAATTTCCTAAAGAGTCATCTAGCTTTTTCCAAGGTCCAGCACATAAGGATATGAGGTGTTTGTTTCTTCTTTGAGGACTTAAGATGTCCTTGTTGTATAAATAACCAGAACATCCACCCCTATAATTTCTAATTGCCGAGAGTGGGAAGACATAGTTGGAAGGGACAAGAGCAGTGGGTGGATGCATCTCTCCACCCAAATGGCAGACAGATTTCCCCATCCCCTGGCCCTGCCAGTCAGCTAGTGAAGCTCCATTTTGGCACCTATGTAAGGGTCAAACTTTCCAACATCACACCCTACTATGACTCTTGAAGGATGATTTTCCCACACACATGAAGGAAGAGAATATGCCCAAAGCAAAATTAGGATATAAATGTATGAAGTGTGAAGCTGAAGGCTTATGGTACCTTTATGATGTCTCAAACTCCATTAACAAGTTGATTTGTTTTCCAGAAGAGTTCAATCCTGTTTCATACTTAGGGAAAGGGTAGGGGAGGAATCGTTCACTTCAGGCTTCTTTAATAAACCTCTCTCTTTTTTTCCCCATGGGAAGCCAAGGAAGGCAAGGACTCACACTTCTCTAGCACAGGTGGATAAATTAGTGCCCAGGTGCCCAGAGATGGTATTTACACACAATTTGTGAGTGTTGGGACTTAGAAGTGTAAAATTTGACCCTGCCTAACTGGAGGGGGGGAGACAGGTAGGGGGTAGGTTATACTCATCCTGTCCAGAAAAAACAAACTGTGAGCACATCAGGACAACACAGAGTAAGCACACCCATGGCAGGTAAAATTAGGGGGTGGTGCACAATATTAATTCAGCTCCTTAATTCAGCCAGGATGCTGCCTTTAATTAAATTAGCATAAGCTATCCCTTTGAAGTGCTCATTTAATATTATAGACTCAAGGTTTTATCCCAGCAATTGCATAAAATATGAACACATCCCAAGGTCATTTTTTCACGTTTCTTTATGTGTTCACTGTTTTTATTGCCTTAATGATCCAGTTTGTCTTTGCCAGCTGGTTTGTGTGTGTTACAGACCAAGCCAAGGTTTGGTCCTCAGAAGGGGAAGGCAAATCAATACAGTGGCTTCTTTATTGCAGCTTGGTGGGGGGTACCCAGTGGGATGAAGGAGACTTATGGTTGTCATCTTCCCAAAAGTCGTCTTGAGCCTGGGGAGCAGGTGGTAATTGAGAGCAATTTGTGCTGGGCTTGAATCTGCTTCTGCCCTATTCATGAGGGCAGAGCTCACATAGGTCCCCTGACTGTTCTCCAGCAAATGAGGAGGGCTGTGGAAAGGCTCCTCTCCTTGGGCTGTTTCTTGTCTTTTAAAAGCACTTTCACACTGTCAAGTGCTGTGAAAATGTCACAGATAGCTGAGAGTCATTTTCAATATGCAATGTACACAGCAGGGGTAGGTCACACTGCCTGCCTCATACAAGGAGCTCCCCTTTGGGTAGGATTTGTTTCAGACCTCTTGTGTGAGAAGTCTCTGGACCACAGTGTCCAACCTGGCTAGGCTTATGTCCAACTCACTGCCCAGCACCACCTGTAAATCTCCCTCCTTGCTATGTTTCTGCCACCCAGGTAGCTGAGAGCCAAACTAAATCCCATCCCAGATTCCCCATTGGAATCAGCACTTTTGCTTTAGACTGTGTTCTCCCTCCCTGTGTGCAGAGGGTTTGCTCTGAGGTGGTGAACCCAGGGGAACCAAGGAACTGAACTGTGGTTCTGCAACACATGGTCTGTTGCTTCCATACAGCCTTCACATTTGCATGTTCCTGAATTAATCACTTTAAATTAATGCCTGCTGGTTTTCTCATCTCAATAAATGCACTGAATGCAAAACAGTGTCATCCTATTTCTAGCTGTACAGCAGATTAAAACTAAATTTGCTGATGTTTCAAAGCTGGCAAAACCACGCATCTGCAGCACAATTTGTAATGCTGGTAGACTGTTATTAATGGTGGGATGGCTTGTATTAAAAATTCTATGTTTATGAAATGCACTTTCAAATGCTTGGGCGTAGCAGCATAAAGCTCACTTGCTTTGTTCTTTAAAGGTAATGAGAAGCTGATCTACTGCAGGGTCATTACCAGGTTAGTTGTGACTCTGGTGCTTATCTGGTGCCATTGCACGTCTCCCCTTGATTCACAGCTGGAACTTTTCTGGATTTTTACAGTTCTTCCACCCTATATTTGGAACACTTTTCTCCTGCTGTATCCCTGATACTTCAGCCTACAAAGACTGAGCTGTGATTGAGCGATATCCCTCTGTACACAGAAAACTGGATAAATGGAGCTAGAGCATCTTCTAGACAGGCTGTACTATTATAAGTACTTCTCTTGCAGAAAACCCTCCTACTTCTTCAAGAGCTTTCCCATTTATCTGGGTCTTGCACAACAGCTTGTGTTCACACATGTTGTAAGATTAACTTCATATCTTCAGGTTCAAGAAAAAGGTGGGTGTCCCAACCGTTCTTAAGATGTCTGGCATGGCTCAGGAGGAAGAATACAGGCAGAGGATGATGGGTGATCCCTGCCCTGGAGCCCATCTTCCATCCCAGAGTAGGAGTGGCAGGACATAGCAGGCTACCTTGATAGGACTGAGGGTGCTCCTGGATGAGGCTGTTCCCTGGGGACCACCCACATTTTGACAGAGCCAACCCCCCTTGCTAGAGTGTTGGATTCACATTATCTCCACCTTTTGTTTAATTAGCTGAATGGGCGCTGTGCCATCAACCCTGAGACAGCAGCAGAGAGCACAGGGTGCTCAGGTGATAATTAAAGCAAGATCCGTGCAGTTTTACAGCTATGCCTGCTAGGATTCAAGGTTTATTTTTACTGAGAGCTGATAGGAAAAAGAAACATTAATTTATGGTTGTGAGCTGTTAGTGCCACTTAACATTCCCACTCTCCACCCCTGTCTCAGGGCCCACGGTGCCCCCTCTTTAATGTTTGCACCTCCCTGGTCCTCAGCTGGGGTTGCTTGCAGAATCCAGAGCTGACAAGAAATTATAGCCTGTGCTGCAGGAGCAAGAGGCAGCATGCAAAAAAAGCTGTCTCTATCGATATTTCACAATGAAAAATTGAGTCCCACTGAGCCTCCTTGTAGCCATGCTGAGCCTTTAATATAAAATAGGTTTGCAGCTTTTGGTGGAAGACCCTGTGAGGAAGGGTGAGGCAGCTGGGTATCTCCATCAGGCTGCTTACACTATCACAAGCTTTCATGGGAGCTTTTCGCAGGAGATGTTACATTGCAGCCTGGCTTCATAAGAGGCTGGTTACCCCAAAACAGCCACAGTTTTACTTGTTGCCTCTTGCCCAGGAAGAGGTTTGTGTTGCTGCCTGTTGTGGGGCAAACATATGATGTTCACCTTATGTTGTTATGGAAACACCCAAGTTTGCTCCTGTGGTAATAACAACAAGCATCTTTAAACAGTGCACTTGTAAAGAGGAGCTGTTTTTAAAGCCATGGCCCAGACACCTGCCTCCTGTCACCTCCACCCTGGAACAGAAGCAAGGCAAACTGCACAAGGCATCTCCATCCCATCCCCTGCACTGCGAGGTGTGCAGGTACCAGTACCCACGGCCTTCAGCAAAGGAAATGCAGAACCATCAGTGCCCAGGGTTATTTGCTTTGCCAAGCGAAAACATTTGGCTTTATCCCCCTGTGGGAAACCCAAAGACAGTAACAGCACCTGATGCCTCTGCCTTGGGTGCTGAACTCTTTTAAACTGCCTTGCCATAATCTGGACAAGAGGTTAGACAAAACACCTGTTGCCATAGCTCAGCTGTGGGCAGCTGGGGCAGGATGCAGTTTGCTCACTGTGCTGGCACATGGTGCTCTCTGCCCACAGGTGCCACAGCAGGTCTGAGCATCAGCAATGATGCCCAAACAGTTGCTGGCTACAAGCATGGTCCATCAAGCTGCTCACCTGGATCAGCATTTCTCACCCAGCTGTGTTCAAAACCGCATCGGTTCAGAGCTGCCCAGTGCCATTGGTCTGAAATTGAAACACTTTTTAAATCTGAATAATTTAGAACTTTGTAAATGGTGTGAGCCTTTCAGAAGTGGTACCTCAGCATTGTTCCCAGAGGGGGTCGGTGAAGGTCCACAGTGGGAAGCATTGCCTGAAACCAAGGAGAGGTTTACGCTTCACTCCAGAGTCTTGTCACTTGAAGACAAGGTTTATTTATTCCACCTAGCTATAAACATGTGCTTAGGATGGCTGAGAAAGAAGCCTTGTCTGCTTGTCAAGCCAACAGAGAAGTCCAGAACCCCAAAAGGACACTTCAACTCACGAGTTTGCTACATCATTACTGGGGTTACCTATGTCTCCACTGACTGCAGAAGGCAAACTCAAGGTGTTAGCCCTGTTTGATAGGATGAACACACACTTGGATGCATTTCAGCTGCTACTCCTGTTTCTTGGAAATAGTGCAATCGCTGCAGCAGTTTTTCAGCAAAATGTTTGACTTCAAGGGGTATTTTATGCTTTTGTGTTTCTTATCTGAAAAGTTCAAGTTCTTTAAAATTCAGCCCGCACAGGAGATTAAGTCCAGGTTTCATCAGGTTTATGTAAAAAATATTTCAAAGTTTCAAAAAATGCCAGAGTGCCTGGTTCCAACAAGTTCTAAATAGAAAACTTCTAGCTCTTTTTTTTTGTTTACTTTAAAAATTAATCCAATCTTTTATGTTTAATTAGAATAGCCAATATTCACAAAACTTCTTCTATAAAACCAAAAATGAAAATGTTCGGTGGATGTGACTCTTTTAGCTCAATAATTTTTCTATTTTTTTTTGTATGTGAAACTTTTCACAGTCTTATGATCTCACCCCAGAACAGAATAACCCCACAAAATATTTTGAAAAGACAGGAAAAAAAAAGAAAATGTTATGTTTTTCCCTTGTTTTGACCAACTCTGAAATTGCAGTGACTGCTGAGGTGTTGAGTTCCCAGTGGCATTCAGGTTCCTGAAGGAAGAAAGGGAATGCTAATTTCGTGGTTGGCTTTACTTAATTAAATAAAAAGAATATTTGGACAAATAAAGCAGAATTCTTCCCAGACCTTGCCCTGATCAAGCTGCACTCAAAAACATGTTAGCTGATTATGCTCATTTGAGCAAACTGACTGTCAGGCTTTGTGACCCAGCAGGAAGATGGGCTGTTGACAAGTCAGGTGTTTACAATGCAGATGTCAACAATTTAGAGCATTTAAGTCACAGCATACTTCGATTTGTCCACAGCTCAGATGAACGAGCTGCCTGTGCCAAGGGTGGTGGATGTGTATGGAACTGGTCTGAGTCTATCCAATATCATCAAATATCTCCTCATTCTTGTATAAAAAAAGCAATAATGGACCCAATCTCTAACCAAGCAATGCTGGATTAGCCCATCTCCAGCCAAGGCCAGATCCTGTATATCTGCTGAGGCTCAGCTCTGTGTGGTCTTAAAGAAGCCTGGGGGGGGGATGGGGAAGATTTGCTCTTTCTGAATAATGGCATATATTTTGCTTGCAAAAGGCCTCTTAGACATGAAATTTCACAAATATTACGAAAAGGTCTCTTCTGAGTGCCCAGAGACAGTGCACAAGCTAATTCTGTAGCACTGAGATGATAAAAGCACACCCTGAAGGAATGAATAATTGAAGCTCAGACCTAAATATTAATAGAATACAAGAAGAGGACATTTTCCTCAACTTGCACTTACCGAGCTGCCTGCTTGAGATATTCTCACAACCACTACAAGCTCCTTAAATCCCTTCCTAGAAGACTGTGGTGCTCCAAACTAAGGCTACTTTTGTCTGAAATCCCCCAGCTTATTTTGTATTAAAACCTCAAGAGGAATGTGATGGTGTTTATTGAAAGATGTGCTCCAAATGCAAGTGGAAGGAAAAGTCACTCTCTGAGCCCCCAGTCATGGCAGAGGGGAGAGCAGCATTTGTGCAGAAGAGAGGACGCACAGGGGGACAGGGTTCAGCGAGAGGGAATTTGTTCCAGCTCTGGAGATACCCAGCCAGGAATACTTGACGTGATTGTGGGGTGATGAGGCGATATCAAAGGCACACAGCAGAACCCCCTGCAGTTGGTTAATGTTCCATTCTGGGAGATGTTTCCAATATGCTGGCCCTGGACTGGTTTTTAAGCAGGATCAGTCCTATGCAGCTTTGTGCAGGGAAGTCACAGGCTCTGATTGCTGCAAGAAGGGGCTCATAGCCAAGCACACACACAAGAGGCCATCCAAAAAACGCTGCCCCAACACCAGAAGCCAGAGCGAGCAATCAGCAGGTACATGAATAATGGATGGAATTGGATTTTATTTTAATTCAAATGCCATCTGAGCATGGAGATTGCTTTGCAGACAGTGCATCCTGGGAGCAGGGCAACACTGTGCTCCAGGAGCCCATGCTTCCAGGAGCATGGCAGTGGGCAGCCCCGACAAACCAACTTCCCTGCAACCTTCACCAGCCCTCAGGCCAGTAAAATATAAGCAATTTAAATGAAATAATTGAAAAAAAAGTGTTTCTCTCTGTTTGTTGATATGTCTTAGGCTGCTGGCACTAAAATAGCCTTAAGTGCCTTCTGGCTGTAAAGCAGAAGGATCTTAGGCATCAGAGCAGCCATGTTCTCTGACCACCTTGCACAAAGCCCATTTGGAGGGGAAACTCTCATCACCACAGCTTATGATGGAGCAGGGGGAAACTGCTCAAAGGAGGTGTGACACGGTGATGGGACAGCCAGAGAACAGGCAGGATAACTTGGCACATCCCTTCCAAAAAACCGCTGTGAGCTCACACCAGCTGTCCAGGCTGTATGTGCCAAACCAACGCACCCTACTGTCAGCATGGAGCTGCCCCGAGGCCTCCAGCCCCCTCCTCCTCCTGCAGCAACACAGAGGAACTGTAAGAAACAAGAGGGGTTTTATGGGGTCAGACAGCATTACAGCCCTGTTTCTTTCCCATGTTAATCTTCATCAGACAGACATCGCTCCACTGCCTCGCGGAAGCAAACACATCTGTGGGCATCTGCCACATCCCAAATTTAGAACAATTTTTAACAAGCTGGAAGCAGCAAAATAAACAACACTTGATCTGCAAGCTCCTCATTCTTGACAGCGTCCCCAGAGGTGGTGGAAAGCTGAGGAGATAGCTCCTTGCTTTAATTGGTACATTAAAATTCTTCCAGGCCACTACACAACTGTTAATAGGCAACTTAATTAAGCACTAACACAGTTCATATTTCTACTCTCCAGAGGCTCTTGTTTCATTTTTTTTTCTTATTACATCCAAAGCCATGGGGAGTTTTATCCTAATCATGTAAAACAAGCTAAGGGCAGTGACACCATGCAAGTTATTTAACTCCCGATCTCCAGATACCATTGCCAGATGTCCAGACCTGCAGTTTCCTTTCCAAAAAGAAGCCACAGGATTCCAAGAACAAGGTGTGAATTGCTACAAGTTCAACAAAAATAAATGTCAATAATCCTTAGCACCAGCAGCCAAATCACCCCCACTGAGTGCAAGGAAATGGCGCTGGGAAAAGACAGGTCCTCTCCAGGCATCCAGACCACAAGCAGATGTTTTTGACAGTCGCCTGAATGACCAAGGAACCCCGTTCAGCATACCATGAGCATCTTCCAAGATGCTCACACTACCCAGAGGAGACCCCTCAGGAAGGGAAGTGGCAAAGGAAAAAGGATGGTATCTCTCGATCCCCAGGAAAGCTTTAATATTTGACTGCTCCAACTATCTGGCTCTCACTGTCACTATCTGCTGAAGGAAACACAGCAATAAGCACCAGTGCCCCATGGCACACCCCAGCCCTTCATCATTGCTGGGACTCTAAAGCACTGTGTGCAGCCTGAACGTCAGGCTGGTTTGATGGGTTTGCTGAGGAGACCCTCAGTGATGGTGTTCTCAGAAGTTTTCTTTCTAAGGCTGGGCTGGGGCAAATCAAAACTTACTCTGAAAGCTTCACTGAAACAATGGTGGGGGTTTCATTATAGGTGAGTTATGAGCCATCTAAGTTAAAAAACAACTGAATTTTACTGCTACTAGGCACACCTAAGGTAACACCCACAGACTGAGGAAGGAGGGGTGACTGTGGAGAAGCCTAGCAGTCACCTGGCTTATGGAGGGAAGGAGCACTTGTTGCTGGTGATAAATGAATATGAATCCTTCTGCTCAAGGAGAAATTATCTATTTGCCTCAAAAGCCTCGTACACCAACAGGCACATTGCCAATGCATGCATCATGATTCGTAATGGAATGGTAAAGCTGATGTGGCTTTTCCTTCACTGTAAAATAGGGTCTCTCTCTCCTGCTGTAACATTTTTATTCAAAGGGAAACAAAGAATTCCAGAGCCTCTAAACACAGTTACAGTGTAGTTGGAGATTTCTATCACAAACATTTATAAACAGCTGGGAAGGTGACAGAGAGGAAAGTGCTCTGGTGACATAAATCAGGGTGTCCACATGGACCTTGAGTATGGTTTGCATTTGCTGAAGCCCTGTCCCATAGGTAGAAACAGACTCAGATGGTGGTGGCAGTGCTGGCGAGGTAAAATTACCCACCAAGTTCCTGGGTTGGTGAAGGGATAGGACTGGACAGGCTTACCCCACAAGCTCCCCTGTAGGAGGCTGCCTAAGGAGCAGAAATTGTGCTTTGCAGCATGATGTAAAGCTATGAGATGCCCACTAGATTAAAAGTACTGCAAAACAGAATGGCTAGAAAATAGACCATTAAGTATGCTGTTATTAAAAATGCCCTTCCCTCTTTCCTTCCTTCCTTCCTTCCTTCCTTCCTCCTTCCTTCCCACAACAACAAAAGCCTCTATGGTGGGTTTTTTTTTTTTAATCAAATAAAATTACAATCTTCACTTGAACAGTATAATTTTGTGGTTATTTCTGGGGATGGTTCAAATAAAAATAAAATTCAAACTTGGCACAAACTTGGTTTCCATTCAATCTTTTCCTCGCTCCTCTTTTCCTTAACTTTTTCCTTCCACCAGGAGAGGGGAAGGGAGAGACCACCCAGGGAAAGCAGGCACTGATGGAATAGATCAAAACCTAGAAGAAGGAAAAAAAAAAAGATATTTTAGTTTCCACCAGAAACCTGAAACTCAAGACAGGAAAGGATATCAAATGTAGTTGTGTTTTCAAGGAGTGAATAGGGAGAGAGAAACACCTTAGACAGGAATGTGTGTCAGCCAGCCCTGCCCTGCAAAACACCCTCTCATCTCCCTCTGCTGAGGTGCCAAATCTGAGCAAGGGGTAAAGATCTCCAATCTGTGACCAAACGGTGGGGTCACATTCCCTGCACCAGAAGCCCACAGGGTCGAGGTGGCACAGAGGGATGAGTTGGGGACCGAATGGGGGGGAGGTATCTTCTCAAGCTCTTGGGGCAGGTGTCCAGAGGAGAAGACAAGTCTGGATTGCCCCATCTCTGGCCCTGTGCATTGGAGGAAATTTCGGGATGGCAATGAGCCATGAATTTCTGGGCTGTGTGAGGGAATGGTCCCAGGTTGGTGTCTGACTGTAAAGAGGGAATTGAGGTGGGGAAAAGGTCTAATAGGGCCATTCAAACCCAGCAAATTGCTTTTGGTGTTGTGTCCCCCTTTCCCACTTAAGTGTCTAAGCCAGCCATGGTGGCTTTGGGCCATGAGGACAAAAGTTTCTCCTTTTGGTAGAAATCCTCCTCTTCCACCTTCCTGTGGGAAACACCTGCCCTTAAGTTTGAGGAGAGATCTACCCAGGCTGGCTCTTTGCCAGGACACCTGGGACGGCATTCTCGGGACCATCTGGGGTAGCATATGGTGCAGTTCCCCCTACAGGTCTGCACTGACCAGCAGAGTCTTCTGCTTGAGCTCCCCCCACCACCCTGGAGAGCAGCTGCCTTCCTTCCAGCCTCCGAGGGTTCCCACACAGCCAGGAGAGGCTGCAGCGTTCAGCTGACAGCTCTCTGACCATTCCGCCTCAAGGCACACACATCCATTTTGCTGGGAAAGACACACTTTGTCACAGTACAACCTGTTTAGATATCCTTCAGTTTTCCTTTGATGCTGTGGCACAGCCAGAACCCACAGAGGCAACAGGCAGCTTTTGTAGAAACATTTTCCCCAATTAATAGCACATACTCACGAGACACTGTGGACTGGTTGATGAGTGAGCAGGGTTTCCATAGGCACAGCTGAGCTGAAAGCTAATGCTTCCAGCTGGTGGGAAACCACTTGAATATTTAAATACCTGTACCCAGCTGCAGAGGCTGGGGTGTGAAAATGAACTTTTAAAGCACTTATTGCACTTTTATTTTATCACCTCCTTGGATAATACAGCTAGGAAGCCAGGAACTTTTGTTTTGTTTCTCAGTACTTTTCTGTTTGGCTACATGATCCTGCTTTCAGCTTCCAGAACTCAAGGGAAATACTAATTTCATGCCGTTTAGCAGAGATTAGTATTTCCTCAGAAATTCCTGGGGGAAGAAAATTATGTACACAAACATTTCTATTTGCACAGACCATTTCTTTGAAATATCAGGAATTGAGTTGCTGATTGAGTTGGATTTTTTACATCTTATATTGAACTTGAGTTTTAAGGTGTAAATGTTAAGAATGACTTCAGAAAGCGTTCAGCTTGCATCACCTCGCTTAACCACCAGGTGTCCCTGCGCACTACACGGCACCGGCCGGGCTGACTGAACCCAAGTCGCAGTTCTTCCTTTGTCCATTGTATGCATATTTATTTATTTTAACTAATAATTTCTTTGTGTCCAGGAAGAGCTGCAATTCCATGATACTGCCCACGCATCCTGCCCTGCCACGGGCTATCCAAGCACTCAGTAAGCTGTAACAATAGACAGAAGCACTGGCCCGGGTGCTCTGTGCACACAAACCTCTGCCGAGTGTCTCCACATCCTTCCAGGACCTGTCACGGAGCAGAACTGACTGCTCCTGCTAGGCCTCTCCATAACACCTGCCCAGAGCCTGGCACAAGGCAGTCCTATAAATATATATTTCTTCCCTGTCTGAGCTGGATGCACAGGTAAGGGTGGAACGATTGGGTTCTTGCCCTTCTTCAGGCTGTCAAACCCAACACGTGACTGACTGCAAGAGAAGGCAGATGGAGCAAATAGCGGGTTGGAATCTTTTATTCAGTAATCAGTCCTGCTGTGTGTGTAACATCTTAGCAACTGGAACCCAAATATGCAAAAATACCGAGTTTTCACAGTGAAAAACCAGACAGTATAAAATATTCCAGTATTGCCTCTTAGAACCATTATTGAAATAAGACCCCTGTTTCAAAGGCAATGTGCTCATTTATTTTGTTTGCTTTCTATGCTCAAACTCTCCCCGCCAAAAAAATTTTTTAGACAGTAACCCTCCTTACCCCCACACTACCCACACATGTTGCAGGGTGAGAAACACTACATGAAATCCCTTCCTGATTTCCAAAGGTTAACTGAAGAACATCCTCCCAGCGGTGCCAAGGTCCAAGAAGACGTAGATTACTGGGACACCGAGCGGTCCTGGTGTTCTGCACACCGCAGACAACTGTGGTGCTACTGGACTCTGGCGAGAGGCTCCGTCTCCCGGATGAGCCACCGAAGAGCTTCGTGCCGGCCTTGCCTCTCCAGTTCTGCTCCAACTACTTCCCTGCATTTCTGATGGTAGTCATTCACCCAGTTACACTAGAGAAAGGGAGGGGTACGACACTCAGCATAAACACAGAAGATTTCATGTCCTTACAAGTTATGCGCAGCCAAAGACATTTGTAGGCCCCTGTGCTCTTGGGGCCTGAGCTGTTAGGCTGGGATGGAATCCTGTCTCAAAGAGACAGACCTCTATTATATGGAAGTGACTTGCAAATTTGACGAGGGTAGGAACTGAAGCAATTTGTCCTCGGTTTTCAGAGGAGCCAAGGTTCAGCTCAGGTAACAAGTAAAGTCTCTGTAAATCACTGCCTCCAGCAAGTCCAAATAGCTACCTTGGCACAGTTTAATAAGCTTTGCAAAATTGTAAATGGACAATGCACTCCTGAGGGACAAACTGCCCTATTGATTTGAACAGGTAATCCTAGGGCAGATCTTGGTACCCTTCACAGCCCCCTTCAGCAAATGGGAATGCAAACAGGGTTATAATTATGAAAAGGACGATGTGTCAAGGCAAAATGAAGAGTATGGTAGAAAACCAGGATGAAACAAGAAGGTAGTGACAGACCTAAACAGAAATTTTAGAGTATGAAGCTATTCAGGAAATAAATGCTGCTGAGCAGGTATCATAGAAGTTTGCTCAGGTACTGAACTGGGGTGTGGCTGAATGAGACTGGTCACAAGCAGATACAGACAACATGATGGGACAGTCATCACATAGTCCCTGGGGACACAGCATGATAGTCCGAGAGAAGCAAATTAAGGCAGGAGTAGGAAAAGAGATGATAGTGGTAAATATCATATCAAAGGAACTACCAAAACAACCTAATAATCAGGATCCTTGCTGCCTTCATCATAGAATAATTTAGATTGGACAGACCTCTGAAAAGCTTGTTTAGTCCACCCTCCCACTCAAAGATAGATAAAGTTTAAAAATAAGTCACAGTGCTCAGGACTGCTCTCCAGATCTGTGAAATGGAACAGAGGCCAGTGGCCCTTGTAGAACAAGGTGGTTCCAGTGAAAAGGTGGCAATGCAAACCTGTTTTACTCACCTCTTTTTGAGTCAGCAAATTAACATCAATCATTTTCGTCTGTATTGGAACCAGGGTTAAGGGTTCAAAAGTCAGGCTCCCTCTGTTCTTGAAATTGTACTGCAGCAGAAAGACAAAGGGATTGTACAGTTTTAGAAACAGTTCCAGCCAGATCACACTTGCTCCTTGGTTTGTGTCATCACTACAGAACCACCCAGGAAACATTCAGATGAGAGAGTAGCAACTTACAGTAGCATTTTTCTTCCAGTTCAAACAACGAATCTCGATATAAACCTTAGTTATTTCTTTCAGTGGTCCCTTTCTAAGGGCCATGTGCAAGGTCACAGCTGTACAGGACTTTAGCTTGATGATTATATGATCATTTTCAGTTTGGCATTTCTAAAAGCATAACCCAGCCAGGCGGGCAACTATAGTGTCAAAATCTGTCTGTACTTTTGTTTCGAATGCCACTGAAGACTCTCTACCAGAGAGGAAAGTCCCACCTTAAGAACATCAACCAACCCTACAGCAATGACTCCAATGGGCTGAATAAGATGCTTCTGATCTTTCATATCCAGATATAAAACATTTTAAACCAACTCACACACACACATTTCAACATATGGAAACTCTGCAGAATTATAACTGTCTTCTCTGTCCCCATTAGCAAGGGAGACTTAAAATCAGTGTTCACCAATGTGGAGTTTTGGAGACCAGGAATCTTGAGTAGGATTCAACTGTCTGCAGCATGGTCCCACTTCAAGTTCCAGTACTTTAAGTTTTACAACCAGCAAGTTGTGGAGAAAGGTGCATCTTGAGTAGGTCATTCACCTTGGTTTCAGCAGGGATCACAAGGACAACATTTTCTATTCGGATCCCAAAGGACCCATCTTCATAATACCCAGGCTCTGCAGAAACAGACAGTAATTAACTAAGCCACATGGTTGCACTGTACAAGTACTTATTCCCTATGGCCAAACTTCCCCTCAATGGCTTTAGTCCACTGAAGTCACTAAGCAATCTTGACATCAAGAAACCACAGAGGCAAACAAATTTCTGACTCTACTTAGCCTGCACGGAAGCCCCGAGCAAGGTGACAGCAGAAGTTCTCAAAGAGAGAAGAAACAAGACAGACAGCCCTCGAGCTTCAGAGAGTCTCCTTGCAAGTCAAGAGAGAGCACAGAATACATGTGTTCCAAATACCAGAAACTCTGAAAATGCTGATGTCTTTATGAGAGGCAGGTGGGTAAATAACCCCTTCTGCAAAACACTTCTTATAGTGTTCCCCTGACTCCCTGAGAGGCCTTTGCGCCCCTGAAGGAAGGTAGATCTCTAAGCAGGCTGTTAATTTACTACTGGAAGAATAAGGCATGTAAAGATTTAACAGTTGCCTCAAATAGCCCATAGCAAAGACAGGATTAGCTCCTGAAAGCTTGGTGTCCACCTTGTACCACAGCCAGTTCTTCCACAGCATGCCAGAGCCGGGCTGGTCAGGAGCACAGGTCTCCTGAGGTTTGCACTGTACAGAGCAGGAAGCAGAACTGCAGCACCTGACTGTAAAGGTGCTTCATGAAAGGTGAAAGAGCTAAAAGGAAGCTTTTTACCTAGAGAGCTTAAATGACAATTAAAATAACAAGAAGGCAGGACCAGAACTTTTGATCTGACCTTTCCCTTACACCACTATCAAATTTATTCCCTCTGCATCTTAACGAACTTTGTCATCCCCCCCCAGTAACCAGAGAGTCACCAGTGCTAAATACCATCAGACACGATCATGCCAGCCTCCAAGGGCTCATCTGCAAAGGTTTTGTAGCTGATGCCACAAGGACCCTCATGTACATTTAGGAAAGAGCCAACTCCATGTCCTGTCCCATGCAAGTAATCCAAACCACAATCCCACAAGGCAGAGCGGGCAAAGGAATCTAGAAGGTGACCTGTAGACAGACAGAGAGAGAGAATTTAATCAAGTGAGGCTCCCTCAAAGAAGCTGATAATCACACTGAAGGCTCAAACCTGGAAAACATGCAAAAAAACCAACCAACCAAAAAAAAAAAAAAAACAACAAACAAACCAAAAAACCTACAATCACCTCCTCAAAGAGCCCTGCAACCAACCAAAGAAATTTAAGTCATTGAATGGTTAGAAGTTATACAGTGGGTTTGGCAAGTCTGACATTCAAGCCCTTTCTCAGCTAAAGAGCCTTGCTCTCTCCTGTTACAGAGGTTTTCAGAAGATAATCTGTAACAGAAACATTGCTGCTTGCTCCACTGGTGTTTTCAGGAAAGAATCTAATGGTTAAGTGTCTCACAGAGAACTCAGTACTTTTCTTAAAGGGAGCTGCACTAATTAAACTCAAAGTAGGAGACCTGCCAATTGTATTTGGTGAACTAATCAGCCAAACTTCTTGCCTGATGGCCAACCATTTCAGACTGCTTTGGCCAGAGGGGACAGAATTTATGTTACCTGCATGTGAACACCAAGCCCATATACCAAGTTTAGCCACCCTTCAGTTTCAGTTTGGGTTTCTCGTACCCCTATGCAGCTGGTTTTATAACTTGCCTGCCCAAGAATGCAAACTGAAGAAAACTCTAAAATGAAGTGGTTTTGTACAAGGTGTGACCAGGCAGAAAATAGTTCTGCAACAAATTCACCAGAGGTGAATGTATGTCACAGCTTCTCCTGCACAAAATCAAAACAGCTCCTTTGTGTGTCATTTTGCCACAGATACAAGAGATTTCACAGTAACTGGAAGAGAATTAGACAGTCCTTTTGAAGCTGGAAAGTGACCTTGCTTTGACAGGGCCATTAGTAAAGAATAAAGACAACCTCCAAGCACAGAAAGGCCACAGATGGGCTAGAGTGCCACTGACTGATCAAAGTCACTATCACCCTAGAACCAGAGCACTTCAAACACCCTTCAGACTTTCCCCCTCAGACTGATTGATGATGAGAGAGAAGGCATCAGTAATCTAGAATCCAAACTGTTGTGATGGAAATAGAGAGTTACATCAACATTTGCCTAAAACATAATGTTTTCAATCATAATGTTGTTCTCAGACAACTTAATGGTTCTTCAGAGGTCACTGCTGTGGTCAAAACACTCCAACTCACCAACCCACCTTTGGTTCCATTTGGGAAGATGGCTGCACTCACAGCTATATGTCCCTTCAGGACATAGGTGAAGCATTCCTGTCAAAGAAATGCATGCCATAAGTAAACAGGGAAAGCCAAAACTTTGTATTCCCCAGGAATGGAAAGAAAGACTGCATCTTGTAGCAAATTGTGGAGGATCTGGAAAAACTTGCTCATGCTCTCCTGTGGCTGGTAATGCCAAAGCAAACCATGAGCAGAAAGTTTAAATTACTCTGAAGAGTCTTCTCCGGTAATTATGGAAGTGCGTCATAAACTCAGGCAGCAGGTTTAGCAGCAGGATTCATCTGACCTACATGCTTGATTTTCTTTATGACTGTACTTTTACTTCCTGAGCATACCCTACAGCATATTTTTGTCACTAAGTGAACTATAATGATGAAATTAGTTTTAATTAAAGAAGCAATTTAAAATAAACAAAATTACATTGCTGAATTTCCAACACAGACCTTCTCAGGGAAGTCTGAGACTGATTTTTTATATGGTACACACCAACTGGAGCTTTGCATAAGATACTGAGCTTTGCACTAAATATCATCCCCCTAACTCCCATGTTGGACAAGCCAGTAATGTTCATCCTCAGCCTGCTGATTTTATAATTTCTTAGAGGAGCCATGTCATTTTGCAGATGAGAATTGTGCATTTTAAGATAGAAAAGTATCCATTCTCTAAATCACTTTTATATTTTGAAAGTCCAAAGTCTGACAGTTTCCTTTTCAGTCTTTATCCAAATGCTGTCACATACTAGTAAATAAATGATATTTGATAAAGCACTTCAACAATATAGCAAGAGGGCACATTACTAATTTAAGTATCTCTAATAACGAGGGTCAGATCACAAAGCACACTGAGATGCCAACTTACCTTTTCGTAGGCTGATGGTGTGCCAAAATGCATTGTCCTGGTCACATCTGTTGTACCATCTCTTCAGAGGCAAACAAAGATGCAGAAAGCAAAGGGATGTGGGAAAAAGAAAGATCAAAGTGTGAATACACAGAAAATCCAGTCACACTGCAGCAAACCAACCAAGCTCATAAAGTCTGTGCTACACAAGCCTGATGATGTAACAGTTCTTAATCTCAAAAATTCCTGAACACAATGCCCTAGATGCGGCAATAATGATTTACAGTTCAAACTGTTATCTTTCAACCATAAGCATCCCAAAGCTTCTCGCAAATTAGGATCTAAACTGCTCATAAAAATGATGCTAATTTGAGGTTCAGTAACTGGTACCTGTCCATTGAGAACAGGCCAAATTTAGCCTGTTTGTATGGAAGATGATTCATCAACTGCTTAAAAATATACACTTACGCACAAATGACGGCTACCCTCTCAGGAAAGGGAAGTGTAAGAGGGTATAATATCCCTTTCATCCTTAGGATGTCTTGTGCTAAGATTTCTACAAACTATCCTGCATTTGGATGGGGTTAGTCTGAGATGTCAGAAACTGGCTCAAAGTTCCTTCTACAAGCAGCATTTTGAGCCTGCTGTCAAAAACACAATGGCTCTTGAAATAACGAGTTCTCTTTGAGACGCTCACTCCTGTCCCTGGGCTCTTCCCCAGCACACACAGGCCATGGTCACAAAGAGCTCACGGTTTAACTTCTCAGCAGGGACAAGCAAAGCATCCCTGTCACAATGCTGTGGTAAGTGCCATTGATGTCCAGATTATATTGTATTCAAAGGGCTGCTTTTCATAGTGGCACTAAGGAAATCATTAATTAGGCCATCAGAGGGGAGGAAAAAAGATCTCCTTGTAAAAATCTTATCAAAGGATGTCTGTATGGTTCTTTTTCAAAGCTCTTCCTGACTGACATAACAAAAAGGCATAGCTCTAAAGACAAAGCTCATCTCAAAGGAGAAGCCAGGCTTGTCCTGTATCTTCCTGAACAAGCCACTTCTCATCTATTTACATTGGCTAAAAACATCACTTCTCTCATTTTCCGTGGAACCAGTTCCACAGTAAAGGAAATGCGGCCACTGAATGGCACTGTCAAAACAGCACCGAGTGAATCTTCAACCATGATGCCTTCCCACAAGCAAACTTAAGATCCAAGTGGCCACTGGGATGAGTCCCTCTGGAAAGGACAGTGCTGTCCTGCTCTTTTGCCTCACCTTGTTCTAACTTTAACATCAGTCAAATCTGCCCCCAGGGCAGATCCTGGCAGGGTAGGTGCCTCACCCAGCTGTGCAGGCTGCTGTGTAGGCAGTCCAAGGCTAAGCCAGGGCAGTCAGGCCTGCTCCCTGTTATAGCAATTCTAACATGAGTGTGCCAGGTGTGCAGAGCTGCAACACACAGAAAAACACACCAGCAGCTAAAGCACAGCTCCCATCCCAATGGGAATGGGACTCAGACGGGAACTGCATCTTGACATTTTGTCCTTTACCCCAGCAAGGCTTGTCAGCCCTCATCTGCTGTCCTGCTCAAAGCTATACATTGCCTTGCTTGCCAAGGCAACTGTGAGTTGACCCTGCAGGGGGTCACTGGGAGCAGAAAACCCATTCATCCCACTTACTTGTATTGTGCTCCTGAGTCCAGGAGGTAGATCTCGTTCACAGACAGCGTTCTGTTGGTCTCAGGAACTGGCCTGTTCAGTTAAACACAAAGTTTTTTTGTTCCACAGTTTTAAGGTGTCCAGCCCACATCTGCAGTTCAGAAACTATATTAAGTGCAAGCTTGGATGTGTCGGCTCTGATTTTTTGTGGCAGTGATGGAAATCCCACACATGCTGAGCCAGGGATCATACTGAGGGGAGTATTTGTATACTGCAAATAGCACTACAGTACAGAGAATAGCTTTGTTTCTTCCAGCAAAACCCTCAACATCTGTTCCTAGATGTATTTCAGAACAGTTTGCACTTTATACTTGTCCTTCCCAGACTTCTAGCTCCAAAATAGCCCTTTTCTATGGTCCTGAGCAGATCAGCATCACAATACATGCATGTTGCCAGCAGGGAAAGATCCTTATTTAGTAAGTGTGGAATAAAGAAAGACAGAAAGCAGCATCTCCCTGGAGTACTCTGTTGTGACTCCATGAAGAAGCAAGACACTCATTCCAGCTCTGTTTGCTGAAAGATGAAAGGAGACTCTGTGTTTCTCTTACTTGTAGTGAATGATGGCTCCATTTGGACCTGTGCTTGATATGGTAGCAAAACTCAATTCAACAAAGTCTTTCTGTTGACTGAAAGAAAAGATTGTGATCACTACAGCATAAGTGAGAGGAGCACACCAGGCACTTGGGGCACCTGGAGTGCCCCATCCTCAATTTCACATCACCTCAGCCTTCCCCTTGGCCATGAAAGCCATCTGGGCCAGCACATTTAGGAAGAAGAACTGTACAATTTAAAGCCCTCTTCTCCCAACCACGTGGAAACCTGCTTTTCATCTCTACTCTTTCCTTAGAAATAGAAAATTCACCACCCAAACTACCCAGGGAAGAGATGTGCTGAACATTTTCTACTTTGTTACTTATTTACTCAAAGGCATTTAGAGGACCTGCTGATCTACACACGGGAGTAACTCTCAATACAGATGGTGTTCCTTCTCCATCAGAAGAGGAGCAAATCTAACTTTTACATCAATTCCTCTGTGGTAAGAAAGCAACTCTCTTGTATTTAAGTGTCCTAACCTGCAGCACTCCTCATTGCTATCTCAAAAGAAAAGCAGATAGGATCCAGTGGGCTGGGACTTGTATCTCCCAAGAGACCCAATTCTTCACAACTCTTTCAAGTTTTCAAAGAAATCCTGCAGTAATGGTTTGTCCTCAGGTAAAATATACTTGCAAGTGAGATGGATTTCTAAAGAATAAAAAACAAAGGATAAAAACTCCACCCAGAAAACTTCCTCAGAGTGGATTTACTTTTTACCTGCGGAATTCCTCTGCTTTGTCTGCAGCTATTATTTCTGTTACTGTTCCCTTTGGAACCTAGTGGGCAAAGACAGGGGTTGAATTAGTACACCAACAAGCAAAGAAAATGCTATATGCTTAAGCACTGGGCCTTGTCTGTGCATTATGAAATCCAGTCTGGAAGGGTCCTCTTTCCAGGTTTTCTGTCCTCATTCCTCAGTAATGACAAACACAAACCTAGCAATATCGTGCAGGGCATGTGAAAAGCAGGAAGCAGAGATGGTCACAGCAGGATTGCTGAATCCTGACTAGGGAGCAGTTAGTGCAGTACTAACTTCACTGAGATATGTACAGAGCTAACATCTCACAAGGCAACATCTCCTCACAGACAGGTTACACTAAGCTTGAACAGTTCTCTCCAAATGGTATTAGAAATTTTATGCTTTTAAATCAGAAATGGAAGCAGTTGCAGGAAAAACAAAGTATGTTAAATTTTACTTTAGGCATTTGACAAATTAAAACCTGTGACACAACTTCCCCAGGATAACAGGCAAAGGGGGCAGGAGCTATGTTTCAAACCCCTGAGGCAGACTTCTTGAGGTACTCAGACATGTAAAAAGGCACCTTCTGGAAGTCATCAAGCCATCTCCATAAATAAAGTCAATGGACTCAGACATGCAGTAGCACAGAAGGAGCACAGCTTAGTAAGCTGCTGTGTAACACTGAGCACCCTGCACCTTCACTGTGTACTTCTAAACCAGTGAATACACAAGTAATTTGTTTTTATCCCATTTCCACTACACCTCTCCATTCATAAATGCCAAATCTGTTCATACTGCCAGACAACCCTGATTATCGTGACAATAATTCCAAAGTATTCTATCAAGCTGGATATTATTTCATTACTTACACCACCAAACAAGCACAAGACAGTATCAACGCTACACTAAGCCTGTTTAGGTCATTCCTCACTTATTCTAGCTTTGGTCTGTGTAAAATGAATGGGAGCATGTTTTCAAAAAAATTCATTCAGCCTTAGATAAAAGAATTATTTAAATCCACACCAAAAAGAATCACCCCAAAAAAACTCCACCAGATGAACTCCCAGCTGTTTCCCCACTTTTAGCAAGAGCACTATAAAGACTAGCAAAAATTTTATGCCAATGAATAATTTTACACACCAATAAAACCTTCAAGTTAAAAAAATAATACAATACCTCCTTTTCCAGCCAGTTAAAGAGCTCACACAGGGCAACAGCATCTTTAATCTATGTTAAAATAAGCACAAGAAAAGGGAATTGAGGGGAAAAAAAGATTTATCGAGCCCCAGTATAAACAGGTTTTGATGCAAAACAAACCTGCAAGTTTCCAAAACACAAACTAATAGATGATCTAAGAGGTATTTTCAGGTTTTTGCATCCTGTAATTATTATAAGCACCAGAAATGTATCTGGACAGCTAAATAAACATTAATAAAGGTTTACTGCTGGGACATATCTTACCATGAAGAATTACCAAGTAGTCAGCAAATACTGGCTTTACCTCACTCAAGACTTTCAAGACTCTTTTGCTTCAACACACACGATTTGGCATTTCAGATAGCAGAAGGTAACCACACAACACATCTGGTGATGTGACAGGGGAACATGTCCTTTGGGCACATGGGCACCACACAGCCTCTGTCACACAGCTTCTGGTTCTCTTGCATGATGACCCCCATTTTTGTTCCTATTTTACTACATGCTTGCAGCATGCAGGGGCAAGAAGCAGGAGGTACATGTACAAGAGCAAGGTACAACTTTGTCCTCAGGTGGCGGGTGACAAAGTGTCTCTGCTCAGTACAACTATTTTTACTTCCTCTTAACTAACAGGGAGAAAAAAAGCATTGAAACAGAAAGTAACAGTTCCCAAGAACCTAAAAGAAAATATGGGACAAGCCCAGAACTGCCAACCCTGCTTTAACTGGCACATTTCTCCTGTTGTGAAAACTGCTGCTTAAAAATTAACAGGAAAGAAAAGTTCAGCCCCACCATGAACCTATTTCACAGGCAGTTTCTTTGCTTGAAAATATGAAGCTTCCTGGGAAATCAACCTTGTTTCCAGAATGTCATGATGATGAGACAATAACAGAGAGCTTTGAGGACACTGGCTGCTTCTGAACATCTTGGCCTGTGTTTTGCACCATGTGTCGAAGAATGTCTCTGTGTTCTTTAAGCTCTGTTTATTCAAGTGATAACAATTTTAAGACTCCACTGACAAAGAAAACAGAACTAGCAAAGGGGAAAGAACATCCCTTTAAGGGTCCACACTCCAAACAGCACTTCTCAAGTCTGCGTGGTCTTCCAACAGAGCAAGGCTGTTTCCTCACACTATTGCAAATGTTGTTCTTCAAGGGAATGCAAAACAAGCAAAAAACCTGCTTCAACAGCAGTGGATGTCTGACAGAAAGCCTTTTTTATCCTGTCATCCAAATTCTTGTTTGCTTTCTATCCATAACATTAAAACTGAAAGGAAAATGTAATTTCTTTCCCTAAACATAAAGCAAACCTGTCGCCATGTGCAAGGAGACTCTCAAGGCTTCACTTACATGTGCTCTTCTCATGCCTTCTGTTTCCGACGCGTTCTTCACAGCTTTTGCAATGCAGATGGGGGTATATGGGGTGAGGTATCGGTAAGCCTGCAGCAGAAGGACAGGGATTACTTGTGGATTAGTCAGACTACATAATCCTACAGATTTAATAACTCAGCTTGGCCGCAATTTGTACTTTGGCAGCCTCTCTCACCCTTCAGCGCAGTGAGATACTGGTTGCTAGTATTCAGCTAAGTGCACTGGGGAGTAAAGAGGAGAAAACGGTCCCTGACTGAAGGAAGAACAGCCACAGGGAAATCCAAAGAACTAAAGAGTCCATACTGTTCATACTGCCAGACAACCCTGATTATCGTGACAATAATTCCAAAGTATTCTATCAAGCTGGATATTATTTCATTACTTACACCACCAAACAAGCACAAGACAGTATCAACACTACACTAAGCCTGTTTAGGTCATTCCTCACTTATTCTAGCTTTGGTCTGTGTAAAATGAATGGGAGCAGGGGGAAGATCTAGATATCCTCAATACCATATATATAAATAAATGTCTGAGCCATAGGTTTCCTGTTGCTGATGTACACTGAAGGCCCAGAGACAGCCAGTGAGAAATCCCAGAGACTACGGTAGAACTTGGGCAGTGGAAACAAACCTAAAAGTCATCTTGTCTTGTTACCTGACTGTCAACCTCAAGTGGCAGGGAGCAAAGGGTGCCCAGCCCGGGTATCAAGCACTGGAGTTGAATCTGGCTGGCCCTGCAAGGCTCTGTCTCCTCCAGCACTGAGCATGACCACTGTTAATGATCAGCAGCTCTGACAAACACATCAAGGCCTCAAGAAAAATGGAAGACCTTTGCAAAGTTGAGCTTTACATGCTGCCCATTCTGAAAGGAGCTTATATCAGCGGTTTGTGACAAAGCTTTCCCGTGCCTGGATGGGGTGACCCTGCATTAAGAGCTAGTAACTGATCCCTTACCACTGCACACTTCCCCAAACATCAGCTGTCCTCAGATTAGCAGGAATGCTTGGCTGGTTCTGAGCAAGTCTTCAGAAATACACCAGCTGAGGTGACTTGCCCAAGCCTCATCACACTTGGCATCAGAAGAAGGAAGAAGAACCAAGCCTATTGCCCCACAGTTCTCTGCTCTACCCATCATATATCAGGAGGTGGGATGAGCACTACAGATGCACAGCCCAAGCAACACGCTTTTTTCCTATTTTCAATGCATCAGCATACAAATAGATATCACTCAAATTCATGGAAAGGCACGGTAGACCCTCAGCAAAGACCAATTTCACATAAATCCTACATGCTCACAATTTCCAAAGTCTTAAAAACAGCAAGACGATGACATAATTGTCAGAATGCAAAGTAAAAAAGAAATCACTTTCCTGACAAAAAAGTCAGGAAAGTCTTTTTATCAAAGACAGGATAAATGGTCAGAGTCTTGGACTGGCTTGCCTTTTACAGATACTGGTAGTTCCATTAATCTTCAGTGAAAAGCATATTTACATGCAGCTGTAAGCAAATCTATAAAGGGTTTGCAGATCTGTGTTTAATAATGGACTGGATTTTTGCCAGTGTCAATATTTGGCTCTGATGGAGACAGACAGTAGATGGACTTACAGCACTAATGTTCTTCAAAGCACTGCAGGCCAGTTCTCAGCTGGTGTGAAGTGGTGGAGAGCCAGAAAGGAACTACGAAAACTTTGGCTCTTTCAGTGACTCTCTAAGTGGTTTTTAATCAAGACATTTCAGTCCTCCTTTTCTGCTTTCTATTGCACAGAGCTCCCTGAGGCAGGGACTCTCCCCATTGCATACAGAGGGCATGTAGCACTGTAATGACTCAGTATCAGCCAAAATTTCCAGAGCTCACGGGGTAAATAATGTCACTCCAACTCATTACATTCCTTAATCTAGGTCAGACGGGATGCTCTACATAAATCATCTACAGCAACTAACCCAAGCTGGGAATAGATCATAGACTACACCTACAGCAAGGGGCTTTGTTAAAAGAACAAAAGTTTATCGTGAATCCTCCATAGACTCACAAAACAATATTTATTCACAGTATCTGTTAGTTACTGTAAACTGGATGGCATTCCAGAGAATGTGATCTCTGGCAAACAAGAGATGTACACAAGATGCATGGAAACCAGCTTATTTGTCCATAGTTGCTGCTGTATTCTTCCCCAGGTATCTCCTTTCATGGTTACTGGAATATTAGGTGGACTGTGGGAGTCCCAGACAGACAAATTCAAGTACAAGGGTAGCAAGATATAGCATGTATGGCTGCACAGAAATTATTCTGTTGCTACAACTGTCCCTCAGCAGATGTACTCACTGCGTGGACAACCAGTGCCTGCAGGTTATCTGTGTCCTCACAAGGTTCCCTGCTGCAATGACTGTCACCTTGTCCCTCCTGCCTTTGGTACAAGCCTGATATCCTCAAGCTACTGAACTAAATAAGGGCAACCACCTTCAGACACTCAGATCAAGCCAAATACACCCTCCCAGAGGTCCTGCTCAACTTTCAATTTCTGCAAGTTTCCAGTTCTTACTGCTGGTCCATGTAAGGCAGATGCTCCACCCGTGGTCAGAATGACCCGAGTTCACCCTGCTCCCTCTCTCCCTCCCCTCTCTCGCTGTACTTGTTTTTTCTTAAGCTGACAATTCTTTGGCTAAATCGGCTTAGCGAGTTAGAAGGGCAGCCCCAGTGAGAGCAACTCCAGGATTAACAACCCCTCAATACCTCAGCAGGGCTGGATCCCTTCAGCACAAGCTCCAGCCTGCACTGTGCTTTGCAGAGGGGAAACTGTGGTCAGTTGCCCTCATTCACACCATTCCTAACCAGGATGAGCAGAGAAAAGTATTTTCCCTTGCAAGAGCCACTGACCTTGGGAATGGCCTCAGTAAGAGCATAGCTGGCTTTGTCGCTGAGCCACACTTTCTCCTTGGGTGAGAGGCCTGCACCAACAGCCTGCAGCTCTGACAGGATAGATCCATAGGGCATCACCTGGATTTTAAACTCAGGCTCCAGGGTGGAGTCAAGCTGTAAGTGCTCTCTCACAGCTGGGTCCATCATCCGGTCACCATCAATGAAAAGCCTGTGAAACAAATCGGATAGAACAAATAAATGGGACCACATCTGACAGTGGCTGGAGTTAAGGAAGGAATGAGAAACCCTTCTGGCAACATTTCAGGGAGAAAGGAGTTCGTGAATTATGTGCTATACTGTGTCCTATGTTGTTTTAACCACTGGCCTTCACTCAGCTTAAATCCCGCTTCAAAATTAAGATGTGCCACCCTGCTGAGAGGAAAGGAGCTGACAGCATTTTTTTTTTTGTATGATACATTCAAAATGGCTACATCCTACCACTGTGCTTGAAATAGGAGAGTAACAGAGACACACAACAGCCAGTCTAATTTTTAAGTGCAACATCTGGAAATAGAAAAGCTAGTGTTGTTCTAAGTATCACTTTGTTCTCACGTTCACTGAATTGAAAAGTTCAACTCAACCTTCACACAACAACCTGTACTCATCCAGCCAGGTTTCACCTTAGATGGATCTAGGTGGCGGCTTGTAGATGCCTCTAAAAGACTTTTGCTTGCTAAGGCTCAATATATGGGGCAGTCACAGGAAAGAAGCCCTCTGTCATAAGCCAGCCCTGAAACTTTCCTACACAGTCCCTGCAGTTTTGAAGTGACTCAGCAATTAGACAGTAGTGAAAAGTTTTCCAGTGTCCAGGCCAGCATTGGCTCTTATTCACATTTCACCCAGAGCTCCAAGGGCCCTCCACATTATCTCAGGGTGACAGACAGAGGGGTCACCCATCATGTCCAAGGTCACTCAGCACGTCAGCCAAGGTGCTGAGGAGCACAGCAGAGCTCTTGACTGCCTCTCTAGCTCTGATCAGGGCAGAAGAGTAATTAACATTGAGGACAAAACTGCTCAGAAAGGACACCAAGGTACTCCAGCACAGGTATTTCAAAAGATAAGTGCTTTGCCAGAACAGCTCTCCCACAGAAGAATGAATCTTGGGGAACTGAAGAAGGGAATACAAGCACCTGATTGTGTTCATTCCTATGACGGCGTATGCAAAAAATACAGGATTGTACTCAACATCAGAGCCTCGGAGGTTGAAAAGCCCTGAAAAATAAGAATGCCAAGAATCACAGTCCTGGTTTGTCTTTTGCAACATCAGAGAAAGCCAAAAATAATCTCAGCAAAACACAGTCAAGCAGTGAGACGTCACGACTTCAGGCCGTGGGTCCAGCTCCCACCCAGTTGTCCCACGTCCTGCTGCTTTCCAGGCAATCCTAAATTTTTGCCAGGAGATGGCACCAGAACTGCAGTTTAAACACTCATAGGGAAAGAAAACTGGTGTTTAACTTCTAAAGGAGGGCTGGCTTGGAAGAAAGCAGATACAGTCAAAAAAAGACAGGGATACGTGTACAGAAAGTAGCATCTGACCCTTTCTAGTCTGTGCAATGCAATAAAAGCTCACTTCTTAACAGTCAGAAAACTTCAAAGTTACAAGTTATCATTTCATTCCAGTCCTTCTTTTGATAATTGAGGGAAGAGCAAGACACAATAGGCAAGAATAAAATACCCCAAAAAGGCCTCTCATTTGAGTGCCTACAATATCTCAGATTCAGACTGTATAGTCTTAGCTATTTTTCACAAAGATTTTATCCCCCACAACTCCAGACAAAGTCAAGAAGGGAAGTACATGTTCAGCATCTCCAAACTCCTGATTTTAGGGTCAAATAAAAACTCCAGGGTATCCAATTAGCTGAAATGAGTTACTCAAGCCAAAAAGGCCAGCCAGTAGGACAGCTGGGAAAAGAACCAACATGTCCTAAATCACAACCTAGCACTGTATTCATTGAACTGTGCAAATTCTGCCATGAAAGTAAAAATAGAGTTTAATTCTCTCCAGGGAAGGAGTAGGTCACTTGAATGCAGGAAAGAGCCACAAAGAACTCTTTACAGCATGGGTACAAACTTCCTTGCTCAGCCGACTCCCAATGCAGTAAGGAGGCAACAGTCTCCTTTGTGGTTCTCTTTCTGTCCCCAGAACTTGTCTGGAGTGAATTGAATTAGATAAAATTAAAGACAACTTCTCCCCTTCCCTCTTTAGGATAAGAAATCAACCAGGCACCTGACAATGAGCTTCTCTCATGACCTTCTCTGGTCCATCTTAAAACTCTTGATTCATAACCAAGCTTGGCTTTCCTGGAGACATTTAATCTGAAACCACTTCAGGGCACCAATTTATCATTAATTTAATTGGAGGTGCGCCTGAAAAGGTGAGACACACAATCTCTGCTCATGCAGGCCTCCCCAGGGAGGAGTCATATTCACCACTCTCCAAAGTACTTCTTTCACAACACCTCTTTGCTCGGTGTCCCAGATCCAGGAGAGCTTCACCCAGCGCCAGAGATGTGGCAGTGGCAGTGCTGGAGCTGGGAACACACCACCTGCATTTCTACCTTTTCAGATCAGACATGGGGCACAGGCATTGGCAGCGCTGACACTCTGCCAGTGCTGTGTTCCTACTGCACCAGTCTGTGCACTGGTGATTTCTGCACAAAGGACACACAGCACTAGAAACAGCAGTTCTGGGGAAATCACTCTGTTTTGTGGCCATTCTCCCCTCCTACACACTGGGCTGAGAGCCAGGGTATGATGACCTAGCCATCCTGGGGCCCCAAACACAGAGGGGATTCCAGTAAGACCCTAGATAGAAATGATCAAGAAACACAAGTTGAGCCCAGACTTACTTGTTTTAACCAAAGCATTTGCTGAACACAGGAGAGGTAAAGACTGGCTTAAGAAGTTGTAACAATTAGGAAGATGACTGTGAATGCTGTGTACCCCACCCTTGCCTTATGTATACAAAGCCACATGTTGCACTGCTTTGTTTATAGCCAGACTTCACAGCAGAAAACAGTCTCCATCTTTCCACTGGGTGAGGCAGCATCAAGATATTTTACAGCCAGAAAACCTCACAGTTCTTTTTTTTCTATCAAACTGCCTCAGGCTTTACACATAACCTTCTTCTTCTCCCTTTGCCTGGGCTGCTTTTCAAAGGTGACTTACTGCATTTCCTGGGCTAAAAAGGTTCTCAGGAGCTGCACTGGTGTAATAAGGCACTGTGCAGAAATATAGGCACACTATTTGTGACCTGTTATCACCACTGCACTTGATACACAAGTTAATCGATGTCTCACAAACAAGTTGTCTGTCAAAAGTGCCTCTAACCCTGGCATGGTTCTTCCTTTCCAAGGCAGGAAGAACATTGTAGGAAGAACTGAGAAAGGACATGCAAAGACTTACATGCTACTTCATCCAAGGCCGTTACCACAAACCACATGACTTTCCTCTCAGCCATTTTTGAACGGAGGGCTGTAATTTTGTCTCTCCAGCTGACCCCTGCAAAACATAGTATGAAAAGCTACAGTCACTAACTTTACTGAGGAAGATCACTTAAACACAGACCAACACACTGGATTGTGAAGGGACCCAAAACACACTGTGCTTCCGCTCCTCACTCCATTCTATTAAGTGATAGGAACGATCTCAAACAAGCTGCCCTCCAGACACCCACCCATGGTTTGTTTTGAAATCACCCAACTTCCAGCAAATGGTTATTTAGAGTTTTGAGGACAAAGGGGTTGTTAGCTGAGGTTCAATCATCTTCTTGACCTATTCATAGTGGATCATATTGTGCTGCAGTACTGTTTTTCTCACTACTTTATAAGAGAAAAGCAGAAGGGGGATAGGACAGTAGAAACAACCCAGGTCTGTTGGGAGTTAAGCTTCTCACCTGTGTAACTCAGGTCAAGCACGATGAGAGGCTTGCAGGGGCGTTGAGGACAATCTGTCCAGATTGTATCGATCAGGTTTTCTTTGACAGGCACAAGGTCATGGCCAGCACTTCTCAAGACTTTGGACATCCTCTTCCACTGGTCTGACAAAGGGAAAAAAGTCAAGAGTGATGGCTTTAAAGAACACACACGGGTTCAACAATAGCCCTGTTCACAGGGCAAGAATCTGAGTCTCCTCCTTTCTTTCCAGACTCCTCTTCTTCCCATTCCCTTAAAAAAAAAAAAAAAAAAAAAAAAAAAAAAAAGGCAAAATCTATTGCAATTACAGTTATACAAACACATCACTGCAGCCAGTGCTGGCAGATAGTCACAGTCCTGGACAAAAGTCCCTGGAAGAAGCCCAGAAGCTGCCATAAGGGTGTTCCTCTACCCCAGTGCAGAACCATGCTAGATCTAAGCTAGATCTAAGCCTCCATAGAGCCAGGAGATGGATCCTTAGCCCACCTAAATCAAGCAAATATCTCCCCTTGCCTCCAGTGACCTTTGCATTGAGCCCTATGTGTTGAAGCACAAATAGATATGTACTCTGATATAAATGGTACCTCTCACTGTGCTTCCTACAGGGGAAGCTGCAGAGATGCTGAGACCACCAAACAGGAGTAGCAGTGTGGATTTTGCCAGGGTGTTCTTGCTCACATGCTGGCCAAGGCATTCAGCAGCTTTGTACTGAAGTGCCTATGACAAGCCAAAGCACAGACAAAAGGAGGTAGATCGGGATTCTGCTTTTCAGGTAAGGTCACTGCAAGCCTAGAAAGCAGTTCTCATCTCTTGTGTTTTGTACTCAATCCATTGCTGTGGAGCTGTCGTGATACATGCCTATACCAAAATCCAACCTGTTTTGTGTAACAGTTTAACCCACCATCCCATCTGGGCTGGAACATGTTTAGCTGCACACCATCATACAACAGCTAGACAGAGAAGCAAGGACCCAGAATATAGTTGCCCAACCCAGAATTATAAAATAAAGTAAAACCAACCAGCTGGAATAATGAAAGGATCCACTCCCACCTTGGAACATTCTGGGAGGACACTCACTAGCCAATCCTCCTGAGTTGGTGTATCTTTCAGACCTTAAAGGATTTAAAAAAAAAAAAAAAAGAGGTTCAAAGAAGCAGTCACACTGAAACGTTCCCACATATGCAAAAAGTCCGAACTAATGCATTTAGTAACGAATGTCTAAACCCATCGGCAACAGTCATCACAGGACACTAAAGCAGGAGCGGTGTATCCAAGATGTCCCTAAGTCCCTGCACGATGGGATATCCCAAGAGCCCAAACTGTACATGTGTGAAGTGACCAAACAGTGAACAGCCTGTGAACAGCCTGTTTATCAGTTCTCTGTTTATCAGTGGAGCAGTATCCCAGCCTCCTGCATACCCATTTTCATGAGTGTCCAGTTGTTATCCATCTGATGTGCTGCCTGCAGGAAGTAGCGCCCGTCAGTCCACATGGCCGCGTGCTGCTCAGTGACTATGGCAGTACCTAGGCAGGAAGGTAGAAAGGTGTAGTGATTCAAAAGTGTGCAGACACTGTGCAGAGATACAGACAGCAGGGACAGTGTCTGAAATGCACTCTAATTCCCTAAAAGGCACCTCTGCTCACTGTTCAAAAGTTGGTCCTATTTCAGTACTCACTGTTTCCTCTGAACTATGACTTTCCAAATCCTATCTGAGACAGTATGTACAAGGATGCACCCTAATGAATTGCCTCAGATGCATTTGACTTAAGCAAACCTCAGCAGTCAGTGGAACTGAGTAAATGGGGCCTTCCAAACCTTCTGTAACAGACTGTGGTCTCCACTTGGCTGTTGTCACAGTAACGCATACTGTGCATCCCTAAACTCCATCCCATCTTCTTCTGGGGAGGAAGCCTGGGCTCTGGCCATGCACAAGAAGCAGCTGATACTAGGTCTGCAGAGTATACATGAGTATCATGAGTATCACTCCCAGCTGTCAGCTGCACCTCTTTCCCAAATGTTACAGCTCTAGCAGAGATGGCTGAATAGGAAACATGAACATAAACTTCTGTTGGTTCCAGAGTCTGTCCCATTCCAGTGACTCCAGATGGAGGGATGCAAGCAGACAGCTGAGGGGCAGTGACATCTCAGCAAGGCACTTGAGCTGCCTTGCTCTTGGCAATACTAAAAAAACCATGGCACGAACAGAAAACAGAATCCAAGTCCTTTGAGTCTGCATCTTGATCATACTCTCTGGCACCAGAAACTGAAGCCCAGATTACCAGAACAGAGTTTCCAAGTATGAATTCATTGCCTTCTACCAAACTCCCCCAACACAAACCACATTTTCAGCTGCTTCAGCCCAAAAAGATGAAGCAAGAAACACAAGGTGATCCTTGTGTGAAACCTCGCTGATTTGCTGAGCATTAGGCTGGGAAAATGGACCTTCCAAGTATATAGCAAGGGCACAAATTATAGAGGAAGGTTATGAAGAGGTCATGCAGAAGGCACGAAATTCATACAGGATTCATGTTAGCCATTAACAGCAGTCCACAGCCCTGGATTTATCACCTTCCACATGAGATCCCAGAGCTCATAGGAACTGATGAACAGACCCTCCAAACACATAGGTACTGGTATTTATTAAACTGATTTACAATTAGAGGAGAAAAAAGACTTCAGTAGACTAAAGTGACTTTCCAGCAACCACAAAGCAGAGTAATTTGCAGAGCTTAGGGTACAGCCAGGGTAAAAACTAGGTCTCTTGAAACACAGACCTATCCTACAGCCAAGAAAACATCCTGTCTCGGCAAGATAAGCAAACTTTTCCACAGTGTTCGGTTTCCAAATGCAGTGTTTCTGGCCCTGGCTCTATTTAAACAGAAAGGCCAACTAAAGTCCAGCTACTATTCACCCAGCCCAAATGGGCAACATAAAAATCTGTTCGTACTGGCTGCACATCAAAAGAAATGACCGCAGGTTATAAGCACCACATTAAAGAGTTAACAGGATTTTACTTTAAGAGAGGTTCATTTAGGGGTCAAACATTTTCTGAAAACTTGTTATTCTGCTGATATTACATAATTCCAGAGGGTAGCCAAGACATAATTCTACAGATGCTGAAATGGGAATAAACAGTCCAAACAAGCTGAATAGGTTTCCTTTTCCATCCTGCCTCTATGCCATGAATGGAACTATTTCTTTATAGGAGAATTATGCAAGAACCCAAGTTCCGGAAAGGTACCTGCAGAGCCATCAAATCCAGAGATGAACGCCCTTCTGCAATCACAGGGTGCAATGTACTCGCTCTAGAAAACAAAAGAGGCAGCAATTATTTATACTCGCTCTAGAAAACAAAAGAGGCAGCAATTATTTATAGCAGCAGGGGAAAAAAAACCGATCAGCTGATGACAAATACTTTGATAAGCTTTTTCTCCTAAAGGACACCACAGGGAGAACAAAATGAGTTAAAAAATCCTAGGCTCTACTCCACTGGAACATTTAATCATCTGTGATTATACTGTATTTATGTTCAACTAGTGGGTTTTTTTAAGCTGCAGCACTTTTCTCCCACAAACATCTGTAAACACTGAAGTGCTTCAGAGTTTGCAGACCTTTATTTCACACTCAGCCTCCCCTTTGGGCAACAAACAAATGATGCCTTTGAAGTTGCAATGCAAAAGGAAGAGAAACCAGAGGCACTCCTTGATCTTGGAGACCAGACTAATCAGTGCATAAAATCTGTAAAATCGACTATCTCCAGCGAAGTCCCCTCACTCGCATTTACAGGAATTCCTTTCCGTAACAATGACATTGAAAGAAAATAATCAAAGTGGTAAAACTGTAAAAAATTTAATCCTTAGGACCTTTCATAAATAGATGCTGATCCTCTCACTCCTCCCTTGCCTACTCAAAATCAGACTACAGCAAAAAACACCAGCACATGGTTTGATGGATGAGAGGGAATCAAAGGCTACTAGTCCATCCTCATCCCAAACCTATCACAAGCTGTGATTGTGGGCACATCCCTTGGCAGTATTGTAGAAGACCTTGAGAATGCACAAACATCTGATACCCTCAGGAGCTGCCAAAATTAAAAGAACAACTGTAACTTTATGTGGCCTACAAGCCTTTTTTATGGGACCCCATTCTGGCAAGTTTGGAGGTCAGAACTGCTGAGTAGGCCTGTTAATTAACTAGTGCAACTCAGCAAATTAGCTTAATCCAGGCTGACAGCACCAATGTTTGAGCTGCAAACCCCCTGGATTTGTACCTTACAAATGGTTAGAAACCCAAATCTGTTTCTCAGCCCAGAAAGTTTCTCTGCACCCAGCTGTGCTGGGGCAAAAGAAACATCTTATGGACTGAGATAAGAAATTACAGCCCAATTCTCAGGCAGTTTTAGTTCCTACTGTGATAGAATCACCTGATTGTTAGAAAATGCTCCCTTCAGATCTGTTACTCTTCACTGTTCTGAAGAAGGCAGAGGGTTCAAAGCACAGCAGTGAGGAAGCACAAATCACAGCACCTGAGACCAGCTCTTTATTTCTGCTCCAAATCATGCCATGATCAAACCCCCTCCAGAACAGCCATGTCTCTCCCCTCCTGGGAGAAGCCCCAGGCAGCAGCTACCAACCATTCACCACGATCATTTTGAAATGGAGCCTTGCAACAGCAAATCTCATGGCCCAAAAGAGGATCTGGCTGAGCAGCTTTTGCTCTCAATTGCCAGAGAAGATTCCTGGGATATGCTCCAAAGAAATCCTCCATTTCATCCAAACACTAGTGAAAGCTGGCAGAAAGGAGGGGGGTATGCAGACCATGCATACCCTCATCTCTGACCAGTGACTTTCCCATGCCTTTTCTTGTCAAGCCCCACTGGGCTGTGACGTATGCTCAGCAGCTGTGGAGAGGAGAGGGGTCAGGATACCCACCTTGGGAAGAGAGAACTGCCCTTGGCACAACTCTAGCTGATGGGGCAGCTCTGCCTCAGCCCCACACAGCACGCTCTCACCACTAACCCCCTTTAAAATAATAACAAAGGCATCAGCAGACAGAGAGGACAAAGGCATTCAGGGAACAGAATCAAGTGTTTGTTTCCCCGCTGCCCATTTCACAGCAGCAGGACAGAACATGAAGGCAGAGCAATGAGGATTCCCCATTTCAACATTTCCTAACAACTATTCAGCCTGACGTATCACTAAGTACATTCCAAAACAGAGCAGTGATTTCTCTTCCATTTCTCTTGACCGACACAGCAGAGACTACAGACTAGTTTGCTTGTGCAGACATGAATCTCACATTCATAGGATAAGTTAGCAACACAAAACTGTGAAACGGATGAAAACAGTTCAAAAAATATAAAAAGAAAAAAACAAGTGTATCTGTTTTAGATCTGGTAAAAGTTGACCTAAATTAGCAAAGACCTTGACTGTTTGAAATTACCTCATGCTGTCCCATCCACAGCCAAATCCAGGGCATGAGGCAAATGGGCTTTAAAAGGGAGTATAAGGGATCTGGAGGGAAAGATGGTTCATTCATCTGTCAGCCTGAATTCTTGCACACCCACCTGTTCTGTTTCAAGCAGCAACCCCCACGGTGCAAAGATGAACCCATGTTTTGCACGAGCTAAAATTACCAGGGGAACACCTGTGTATGCCAAACAAAGCAGAGACCACAGCACAGTCAGAACAAGGTATTTCCCTGGGGCTTGTCTTGCAGCTCTGTTGGCCTTCAACCTGGCCCTCCTCAGGCCTTTTACATCTGCTTTTCACCACACCTGTCAGTCCAGCAGACAAAACTTGGGGCTACATCACAAAAATGCTCATCTAAGCCAGAAAGAACCCCAAATATCAGTGGTGCTTAACCCCAAAGCCTGCAAGGTTAAGCCATTAACATATTAAAGCTTATTCTAGCCGAATGTCAACCAAGATCAGCAATGAAAAGTGCAGCTCACTACCCTTAGCTTTAACAACACTGGTGTCATTAAAGAACAAACACTGCCGTGTACCTGAAGGGAGGTCAGTACTCACTGCCAAAAACCAAACTGCACTGGTAAGAACTGGAACAGGTCAGTACAACCTGTGCACAAGCTCTCTCTTGCTTTATAGCCCTGCTGATTCCTCAGCTCAGCACAAGTGTGTGTGAGAGGAGCCAGCCCTGAGCAGAAGACAGCACCTCTGCCAACCCAAACACAGGGCCCTGAGCTGGGCAGGTGTTTCCTTGATGTGGAAGACCAGTCAGATATGACTAAATTTGTTTTGAGTCAAGGCCTGGAGGTAGAAGCCAGCCCCAGTTAAGCTGTAACTGCCTCCAAACCCAAGCTCTAATCCAAACATCATTCCCTCCCATTAAGAAGCTCCTCCAATCTCTGAATATTTTCATATGGGCAAACTCCAGATTCAATGTAAACTGCATGACTCAACATAAAAAATGGATCCTGCATTTAGCACTGCAACGCTCCAAAAGCTCTGATAGACATTTTTAACCAAACCACAAAGGACTTACATGCCTCTTTCCCAAAAACATGGCTTTTCACCCCTTTGTCATCTTTGGACACCTGCAGCCACAAGATCCACCTAGCATTCATGAAAGGAAGTGGGACTCTTTGCATGGACTTCATCCCACTTTTGACTGGGACTGCTCTCCTTTCTCATCTGCCTCTGGACCACCCAGGTCTCCAAGGAAACAGTCTGTTTCTTCAGACTTCTTATCACCAGCATCAAAATTTGCAAAAATTAAAGCAGCCAGACAACATCCAGGGCTGACTGCAAGAGCCACAAATCCAAGGTATTAGCGGCTTCGGTTAAGCCAGAGTCAGAGCCAGCTGCTTTTGAGAAGCTCTGCAAGTCTTTCAGTTCCTTACACAACTAAACATGGAAAGCAAAGGATACAAACGGTGGCAGAACTCCTGGCAGTATTATAATCTAAACCTCCTAGCCTTGCAGGAAAACCAGTATTAAAAGCATGACAGAACTCAAAGCTCAAACAATCCCAGTGTTACAAAGAGAAATTAGTCAGCAAGTTGCAGCATCAGGGTGTATCAGCATCAGTCCAATCCCAGGGTTCCTTTGCTACCCAGAAGGGAATAGAGCTTCCCCCAGTCTAACCCTGTGGCAACACCACAGGAGGGAAAGCCCTCTTTGTTGACAAGTTCTGTGATGTGGATCCCAGGACAGCCTCAGGAATAGCTGAGGCAAGGACGGCAATACACAGCTTGCTTAGGCTGTGGGGAGGAAATGGTTTAGGCCACCAAACACTTAGGTATCATTAAATACCCAAGAACAATGTTCTGAGTCATGGAAGGAGCTGCCCAAGACCAAAATCTGACTGTGGGGCTGTAAAGTTCTTGCTTGCACACAGCAAACAAACCCTTGCTTGGAACATGGGGAAGCTACAAATGTCAGGTTATCTCAGTGTACCTGGAATCAGTAAGGCCGTTCTGGGATCAACACGTTCCCGTCAATGCCAAAAATTGCACCAATTCCCAAACTTCACAGAAAAAAAATCCTGCACCAGTTAGTCAGGAGGCACCAGGATCAGCAGTGTTCAGTAATCGTTTCCATTCAGATAGATTTGCTCTGCAGAGAAACCTGACCAACTCGCCTGGCAGGAAATAGCAACATGGGGTTCTCTGCTTAACTGCACTCTGTCAAGGAAAAGAAAAACCCAGAAGTCCTGAGGGTCACATTCTTCAACTCACATGACAGCATTTAATGTCTAGTGAAATGAAACCGGAGTTATATATGGACAGAGGCAGCTTGAGGCAGGAATGCAGCAGACAATAGCAGCTGCAGAAAACGCCTTCCCCCTACCTGCCCAAGTTTGGATCTCCCTAAGAGGAAATACGAAGCTGCACATATGGTCCCAGGGCACAGGCAAGTCTGGACCCGGCTCACCCCAGTGCCAAGTCAAGGGCAAAGGTTCCGAATCAGTTGCATTTTGCTCTTGTGCACCCTGGGGAAAAAGGGAGTTTTGGGTGTGAGCCAGGAAAGCTTCAGGTCTTTTATTTCCTGAAAATGGCTGAGGTGGGAAAAACCCTCGGCAGTTCTTGGGTCTCTTAACAGAATGAACTGAAGAGTAAAACGAGCACGTGAGCCAGCAGGGGAGGTAAAAGGCAGTTCAGCAATTTCAAATTTATGTCACAGACTACACAAATCTTAACAGTGGAAGCAGCACACATCACAGTTACTGCCATGGGTTACCACCCTGGGCCCAGACTTCCCTCCTATCTTAAGAGCATAGAACATGATGCAGAGAAGCATGGAAAGGGAAGCATCATTGTGGTCTGTTCCTTCCCTGCCTCTCCAAAGGCTCCTCCATGTGAGATCTGAAGGGCTTTAGCATAAGGCAGCAAATTCCAGTAAGAACTTGATCTAGTAAAGGGAAAGCTCTGCAACTAATCCTTCATCACCTCACTTAACAGTATGTGTTGATCAGGAGATGCTAATGGCGAAACTAAAGCCTAGATAATGTTTGTTCCTCACCCAGTAAATCCATTCTTCCCAACAGCCAAGATGGGCACAGTAAGTGCTCTGGCAAGCTCTCTTTTCTGCAGTGTGAGTTCCCTGGAGACAATCTGATGAGAAGGTGTTGGTAGACTGTCCACTCCGATTTCTTACAAGAACATAAAAACCTCAGTCTCCTGAATAGACCCCAGAAACATTTTTCAACACAGTATTTCTCAGGTTACAAAGATTTTTATGCTGTAACCATTAAAGCAAGTGAACGAAGGGTGATTTCAGTTATCTCTGGCTTTTACCTTTTGCAGGGAAGGAAAGCACGATCGTTCCCACAATCAATCCATCCATCCATACCTGGTGGGCATCTCCAGAGGGCACTATGTAGGCTTGGATAGGCTCCTGGACATACTTGGGATTCTTCATCACCTGCCGCAGTTGCTTCAGCAGCTCTGTTGTAATTTTCGGACTCATCTTCCTACCTACAACTAAAACAAAGCACAAAACCTCAGTTTATCCAACCATTCCAAGTCACTCACATGCACAGGCAAGGAGCCATCACCACTGGAAACTCCCCTTGAGGACAAGTGTGCCAATATCGTCCCTCTCAGATCAGAATTTTGTCTGTCTTGTCACTCATTTTCCTTAAGAATGAGGGATCAGGTTAAGGCCAGAGAATCACAGCTGGTCGGCCCTGTAAAGGGTTTTTCCCACCTGGTGAAGGATGGCATGACCTGTGGTGATACACATGAGCTTAACACACTGGTCAACCCTTCTTGCATGTAGACTGGACCAGGAACCACAGCACCTCATACATTCCCTATGACAGCCAGGAAAGGGCTTGGCATGCGATGTGGATGGTTCCAAGTATCCACAGATCAGAAGTAGCTCCGTCTGTGACATGCACTGAGAGAAACTTCCAATCTTTTCACTCTGGGGTCAGAGATGCTGTGGCTTATATGCTCAGGCTGCTGGGAGAGCAAGACACGACATCAGGAACTCAGGAAGGGACCAACTACAAATGCAATTTTTAGAAGTTTCACTATAGCCCAGAGTTTCATAGTGGACTGGTGAGTGGATTAACTCAGACAAAAGATATCTGCTCCCAAGGACACAGAGGGATGCATTCACTGGCCACATTCACCTCTGGGCTGTGTGCTAGTTCATCTAGAAGAACACAACTATAACAGGAGGAACAGCCCGCTGAGCTCTCACAAGGGACTGCCAGAGGACAACTTATGGGAACCTCCTCTAAAGACCTTTGGCAAATGCTCTGCAGATCTCAGCTGGTGTCAGGCAGGGGTGGGGTACAGCCTGGATGGAAGATCACAGGGGAAAACAAGGGCACAGGCCAATCACACTCCTTGGCTGTGGTTTTGCAATGGATGCATCTTTGGCATTGCAGTGAACATCAGCCTCTCAATTTGCTACCCAAAAACGGGCTCCAGCCAGGGCCCGCTGTGAGCACCATGCACAGTGATGCACCAGGCTGTGCTGCTGTGCTGGCACAAGAGAAAGCTGCAGGGGAAGGCACTCACTGACTGCAGGATGTCAGTGGGGGGGATGTGCAGCTGTGGGGGATGCCTGGCCAGAAAGTCTATGAAAATCAAGTAACCTGAACTTCTTCAGAGATTCTTTCCATCTTTTCTTCACTCACATCTCCAAAGGGTGCCCAAAGGGAGCCTCTTCCCAGTTCTCTACCCACTTCTTTCACATTTTTAAGAATGTGTTGGGATCTTAAAACTTTAATACTGTCACATTCCAGGGCAAGGTGGGCAGGCTGTGTGCTGCTCGAATGCCACACTACGCAGTATTTTATTCTGACCAGTTAATTTCACAGCTCATTTCACAGCCATGTCTACAAACAGATCATGATGGGAGAAGCAAACAGCATGCAAGTCTAAAACATTTTTTGCTTATCCAGGCACTTACTCTATTTACACCTCCCTAACTACCAGGAGTCCCAAGTGACATTATGGTCTTATGCCAAAACACAGTAAGGCACATCCTTGCCCTGTGACGTTTACCATCTAACTGGGAAAGTAGAAAAGCTGCCTCCCCTTCACAAGCCATAAGAAGACATGATTTGACCAAGATCACACAGCAGAGCTGTGACCAAGTCAAGAACTGAACCAAGATCTGACCCATTCAGGTATAAAAATCTCAATCCAAGCCCACCATTCACGTCTCATCACAGGAAGTTTAGAGCACACAAGACTTGTGTGTGACTGACTTTGCCCACACAGGTACACTGTGTTTCAAAACCCAGACCACATGAAGCAAATTAAGGTCAAAAGGCACTGAATCCTCAAATTGGTATTATCTTGTCCCTTCGCTGGGATTAGATTACACCTCAGATTTATTTCCAGGACAATTTTCATATTTTTATACAGTATTTGCAAGCTACACTGAACTTTATAATACTGTGATTGTTTCTGTCTGTCCTCTGCAATGAGCTGCTGTAACATTCTATAACGTTACTGCTGATTTATGTTCTGATAGAGTAAAATACAAAGGAGAGAGAGCAACAACATAGCGACGAGCCACCAGAAAAGAATCTTTTTCTACAAACTCATAAGGACATAGCTTCCATTCTTGGCCTGTGCTTTGTCTCTAGGAATCTAAAAGTCTCATATAAACAGGCAAGGCATGACAAGGCTTTGCCTTTTAATAAAGCTCCTTGCTGACAAGCCACGGTTTTCTTAGCAAGCAAGAGATTCTCTCAAGGACAAAAAAAATCATTTAAAAAGTACTCTCCCTGTTGAAAGATTTGCTTACAATATTAAAAACAAAACTAAGCTAGATTAGCAACGAAACTCATATTGAGAAGGACATTTATTTTAGATAATCCCCACAGTATAAGAAATCCCTTTCAAAAAATCCTCCACAAACTTTACAATAAAAATTGTCTTCAGTTTCCAGAGAAAGAGAAGCTATTTTCTCACAGATCTTTGGTAGCCCTTTATTCTGGTCCTCATATAACTTTTCACAGGTGACTGCTCCTTCCTTGGCCATAATTATAAGCCTCTATAAAGTTAAAACAGCTTCTCAATCATTATTTACTCATGCCAGTGATCAAAATCAAACATGGCTGGAATTAAGGTAGAGGATTTAACAGTTCAAGGACCAGTCCCCTTCCATGTCCTAACTTTTTCAAAGGTATCAGGCTCCGTTATTACCTGTCTCGGTAGTTCCCCACGTCTGGATGCCGCTCAACTCTGCTCACACAAAATACCATCCAGCTCTTTGCTCGGCCTTCATAAGCTCCACTGTACCTGAGAAAGCAAAGGGCAAAACTGGAATGGCTAACAAACTTTGCCCCCCAATAAAACATTCTCATCCCCCAGCAATGAGCTGAAAATGCATTAACACTACGTTCTACTGGCATGATTAGAGATGCACTGAGGGTGAACCATGAGGCAATAGGGAAAGTCAAGGGCCAGGCATTTGCTTGTCAAGACTTATGATTAGATCTTGAAAGTGTGTGCTGGTTTATGCCAATTTGTTCCCCATTTCCCATGGGGAAACCAAGGCAGAGCAGGAGTAACATGCAAAGTACCACTGCATGACGACAGTCAGAGCTGGATCCCAAAATCTGTCACTGTCGAGACATATATTATCTACAACTCACTCAGACTGCAGGAGGCAGTTCTGCAAGAGCTCAGAGCAGATCCTGCCTGGGCAGCAACTCCATCAGACACACAGGGCAAAGAGCAATCGTGAAAATGCTGCCAGAGGAACCAGACACCCCCTCCTGCCTCCCACATGCATGGACAGCAATGGGCTGCCAGCGAGGGCTGGGGATACCAGGCCCAATTTGTCAAGGTGTGTGTCAGTGTCATGGCAGGGACAGGAGGCAAGGCCAGGAGGTCTGGCTACAGCTGGGTCTGCTTACGCCTGTGTCAGATCACTCTGAGCGTTTATGCCCCGTTTTCTTCATATATGCTCATCCTGTGACAATTTCCTCTTCGCTTTCTCTTTTACGTATAGCCTTGTTCAAAATAAGCACGTAAGCTTGCATAGTGAGGATTCAGCAGCACCACCCCAAAGCCAGGCCTCTCTGGCCTGGGCTGGCTGCACGCAGGGCAGCCCAAGCACTCACAGCTACATATGGAGGCACAAGCCCCATTGCTCGTCCCTCCCTCGTATCTGCCTGCACACTCACCAAACAGAATTACAGAACTGTCAGGGTTGGAAGGGACCTCTAGAGATGATCTAGTTCAACCCCTGTGCCAAGGCAGGGTCACCTAGAGCACGTGACACAGGAACATGTCCAGATTTCAGGAATGACTCCAAAGAAGAAGACTCCCTGGGTAGCCTGTCCCAGTGCTCTGCCACCCTCAACATAAAGAAGTTCTTCCCCGTGTTGAGGTGGAACTTCTTGTGTTTTAGTTTATGGCCATTACTTCTTGTCTTGTCGCTGGGCACCACCAAAAAGAGTCTGGCAGCATCCTTTTGGTACCCACCTTTGAGATATTTATATGCATTAATGAGATCCCCTCTCAGTCTTCTCTAGACTGAACAGGCCCAGCTCCTGCAGTCTCTGCTCATAGGAGAGATGCTCCTGCCCCATGAGCCAAAGCCTCCCCCAGCCCCACTCAGGAGTGACAGGGCCGCTGGGCCCGGACACCCCGCCTGGGCCTGGCTGTCAGTGCTGGATGCCGTGACAAGGCCTGGGCCTGGACACCCGGCCAGGGACCGGCCGGAGGGGCAAGCTGTGCCCGGGCCGTGCTGACCCCCGCAGCCGGGCTCCGGCCACACGAACCGCTCCGTGCCACCAGCCCGGGGCTCCCGCCCGGGGCCGCCCCCGCCCGCCGCTCCTCACCTGCCGCCGGCCCGCCCGCCTGCGCCGCGTCAGCGACACGTGGGCCGGCCGGGCCTCCCCCTGTGGCATCACGGCTGGCGTCACGGGGCGGGACCGGGATCGGGACTGGGACTGGGATCGGGACTGGGGCTGGGACCGGGACCGGGGTCGGAATCGGGATCAGGGTCAGAATCGGGACCGGGATGGGCACCGCGCACCGGTGCCGCCGCAGCCGCGCTGCCCGGCGTGGCCGACCGACTGAGCCCGGGGGGGCCGGGGCAGCCCCAGTGCACTGCAGCCCCGCCGAACCCCTCCCCGGGGAGGGACCGGAGCGGAGGCCCTGTCCCACACCTCTCACCTCCGCGACCCTCCTCGCTCTTGAACTTCCAAAAATACGTCTTTGGGGGTTGCAAGTGTCTGTGGCCGCTCAGCGAGCGCACCCGGCTCCGCGCCCTCCACGCCCCGCAGGCCTCTGGCCGCTGGGATTTGGGAGCTGCCCGAGGCGGGGGGAGAAGAAGGGGCTGGGGGCTCACAGACTTGCCACCCCAGCACCAAACTGATGGACAGGTTGAGATTAGGTATTAGGAAGAAATTCAGTGCTGTGGGGGTGGTGAGGCACTGGAACGGGTTGCCCAGAGCAGCTGTGGATCCCACGTCCCTGGAAATGTTGAAAGCCAGGCTGGATGGGGCTTTGAGCAACCTGGTCTAGTGGAAGGTGTCCCTGCCCATGGTTGAGACTAGATAATCTTTAAGGTCCCTTCCAACCCAAACCATTCTATGATTCTATGAAAATCTGGCCGTTTGCCATGTGTGCTCCCTAATGAAAATACCTTCCACCACCCTGCTCTGCCCCGGCAGTTTTTTACAGGTGGGCTGAAGTAAACCCTACTGACAGAAACATGAGGCTATTACAGAAATGGAGACACCAGAAGATCAGCACCAAGAAAGGCTACAACAAAATAAAAAAAGTGCTTTGTAACTGTGTCCAGGCAAGAGGAGTTTGCTTGCAGCAGTGTGTACCCTGGGGACCCTCTGGCCCCAGCATTGTGGCAGTGCTGCAGCCACCCCTTTCCCATGGGGTTCAGCACTGCACCTCAGTTAACTATGACTCTGCAAAGGGTGAATAGAGGAGGAAAATCTGCTCAGTGGGACCCATCTTAGTTCAGGGCCTCTCACAAATCCTGGGGCCTCAGTAGAGGAGAAGGTGCTCAATTGGCTGCATGGGCCCAGTACTGGGCCCTTGAAGATGCACAGGCTGGGGGCTACACCCAACATCCCACTGGTAGGGAAAGACTGTGTGGGTACATGACCAGCTCATGAAAACAGTTCCTGGGCCTCAGTCTGTTTGCATTTTTCCAGGAGAAAAAGTGCAGCCAGCGGCTACTCTGCCCTTCCTCCTCCTCTTCTCCCTCAGTCTACACCAATGCTGTAGCCTGCAGAGCTTTACCCGCAGACTGCCAAACATTTGCTGCTGCATCTAGTGAGCAAACATGAGCCAGGCTGGGTCTCCCCAACTATTCATGTATTTCCAGGAGAAGCATGAAGCAAAACCAGGATGAGATAAATGTAGAATAATTCAGGGGAAAGAGGCTTTTGGATGTCTCTAGTCCAACCCTCCTCCTAAAAGGAAGGCCGTCTTCAAAGCTAGAGCAGGTCCTGCTGGGTTTTGAGTATGTCCAAGAACAGATAAGCACAACCTCCCTCAGCACCTCATGCTAGCACTGACCACCATGGAGCAAAAAAGGTTTGTTCCTGATATCCAAACAGATTTTCCTCATTGCATCTTGCCCCTTGACCTTTTGCTGTGCACATCTGGAAAGGATCTGGCTCCTTTTTCTCTCTGACCATTCTCCAGGCTCAGCAATTCCAGCTCCCCTGCAGCCAGTCCCGGCGAGCAACTGCGGCTCTCTCCACTTTGCAGATCTCTGTCTCATAGATTTCTGCAATAAAATTTAGAGCATAACACAGCACAGCAAAACTTGTAATCCAACAGAAGAGAATAAAAGGTCTGTCCTGCAACCAGCATCCCAGCATTGGGAAGGGTCATTGGATGGGACTGGGGTTGCAGACTGTCCCTGAGGAGGGACGGCAGAGAGGGGAGAGGGAGGCTGGTGACCACAACTGATATAGCAGGAAATTTTCTGTCCTCGTTAACCTCCTTGGGTGAAGCTAATTGCTGTTTCCCGATTATTCTCACCCTATATTCCAGCCTTGCCCACAAGGGATTCCTGCAATCCTGGCAATCTGGCCCGGAAAGGCCCATTTAGATCATCACATCAGTGTCCCCCTCAGGGTAAACTACAGCCGTGTTTTTCATTTGTGTTACAGACCACATTATGCTCACCCTGCAGAATATTTGCTGAGGAGATTCATTTCTTGGAAACCAGCCAGAATCCAGCGATGCTTATACTAAAGCACGTGTCAGGACATTTTAAAAGCCCTGCAACATTGTCACGATGATCACAGAGATAATTTGCCAATGGTGAACTCTGCAGCTGAATCCAATCAGGGTTGTGAAATGGTCCTTTCAGCCTCCTCTGACTCACAATAATAATAATAATTTGGGGTTAGATTTTGCATTTGGTTGTGGCTCTTAATAGAGGGTTGTGGAGACCTGCACCTGCCAGAACTGAACCAGCCCAGGGAAGGGGGAAGGATCAGTCTGAAACACTTCAAATGTTTGTCACATGCCTTTCCAGCTCTCCAAGTGGGGATGCCTTTTCCTCTCCTGTTCTTTTTGGCTTGTGCATGTTGTACCCAAGGGAACAGAAGACTCTGGTCTCCCATTGGCATTCTCCCCCTTGGCATTGTTCTTCATGCTTGATTCCCAGGGGCAGAGCTAAGGGTGTCTTGCCTCTTCCCTTCCTGATCTGCAGTGCTTTCAGTTTGGTTGAATTTAGGACAGTAGCTAAACACAAGGTAGTCTTAATGCCTGTGCCAGTGAAATTGTTTGATTGTTTTTTGCCGGTGAATCATTATTATATCAGTTTGAGCTAGCTAACGGACCGTGGGAGCAGTGGCAATCAAATACAGGGAGGAAAGAAAATACTTCTCCTGTGTGGGAGTGTGACCTGGGGAGTGTGCACAGCATGAAATAATCAAGCTGCTGGCAGAGCCCAGAGTACCAGAGGGAGGACAGGGCAGGGGAAAGCTCAGCATCTTCTCAGAACTTGCCTCAATTCCTCCAGGTCTGGAGATATCATTCTGCCTGCCTGCAGCCAGTCCAAGGAGAACTACAGCATGAGAGCAGCTCTGTCCTGCCTCCTTTAGTTACCCTGCAACCCCAGCATGAGAGGAGAGCAAAACAGGAACATTGAATTTGATTAACTCTCGCTACTTTGGACCCAGCTCAGGGCAGAAATAACAAGCATCACTGTGGACAGACTATCAATGTGATATTGATGTCTCTTTGTAATTTAAAATGAATTAAGCCACCACTCAAAAACACCTTACTCCATTGTGTGGTGACCAAAATGTGTCCCCATTCTGTCTTCCTGATCAAGATCTTTATTTAATAAAGGTAAAACAAGTCTGCATTCCTGTCTCCTAAAAATGTGCTAAAGGAAGCAGAAAACAGAAGGGAAAATATTGATGTCTACAAGAGCTTCTTAGTTGCTACTGAGCGCCTGGTATTGCAGAGCCACATTGTGAAGGCTTTTGTACCCAGAGGTGACTTCTAACTGGTTCTGACTCATTGAGCACTAAAATTTAGACTAATTTGCTTTCCTTCCTAGTAGAATTAATAATGACAAACTGACGGGTATTCTGCATAGGAACCTCATTCCAGGAGAGTAATGATCTCGTAAGAAAAGATGTAGTCAGATCAAAAAGCATTTTGCAGACACCTTCTGACTGTGCTTGTGACAAGTCCTCTGCAGTAAACAGCCATTTTACAGGTGGAACCGTGACTGTGCCACGTGGGCTGCTGTCCTGTCTGTCTGCAGAGAGCTGAGTCTAAACACTGCAAGCATCCCAGTACCACTGGTGGCCTGAGCCAGCAGGACCAGTGTTAGGCCCATGGACAAGCCCTGATGGAGTCTGGATTGCATGGCAGGCTGGTGCTGAGATATGGCCCACAGCTGATGGATACTCAGACTGAATGAGCCAGTGAATTGCTGCTAAAGGCTTTGCCCAGATAAGCACGGGAGGCAGCACTATTTATTTCATTTGAATAATACATGACTAGTAAGTTAAATAAGAGAAAGCAAAGTGAGCTTTCCGGTTAAGCCAAAATGTTTGATGCTTGTTTCCTGGGCATTTTGGGTCTCTGGGAAGCTTTGAAGTGGTCCTAATGAACTTGCCGATGTAGATAATGTAAAATCTTTAATAATTAATTTATCAGGCAATGCTGTCTATGAAATATATTCTGAAATGTTTAAAGAGATAGAACTGTCCTTTCTAAGTGGTTGTTTGATCTCAATTAAAATGGTGCAAGTTCTGCAAAGATCTTTTATGGAAGCACTTCAATACACCTTGCTTTGAATTAAACTGTCCTAATTGGACTATCTTTTATGTTTTTATAATGCTGTATTTGCATCAGATTACAAAAGAAAGAGGTGAGGGAGAAAGACCTGAGGAGTAGCAACCAAAATTCCCTGACACCAACCTCACCAAATGACAGAGCCATTTACTCTGTTGTAATCTTGATCTGTATCAAGTGATCAAGGCCAGGAAATAAGCCATAAAAGAACTCACCTTATCTTATCAACCCTCCTATACCCATGATACCTTTATTGCAGTTGTAACTTTCATTTCCTTTACCTTCTCCTTTTGGACACCTGTGAAATTTTGACTCCTGCTTTGCAGTGTAATCTCCCAAAATGATCCCTGCCCACCTTAAGCAAGCCCACAGGCTTTTCCTGGCAGAAGCTGTTTGGCACCTTGGTGAGATCATGGTGTTGGTCTGTGACCAGAATGGATTTTTTTTCCCCTCAGAGTGATGCAGGATGTGGAAGACAGCAGTAGGAAATGGGGATTTGTAGCGGGGGGGCTGGGCATCTACACAGCTGTTGACGAGGACAGGGGGTGCCAGTGGTATCTGACAGTGGCTTGGGACATCTCCTGGTCACCGGACAGGTGAAAGGGTGCTCTCAGCCCTGCTTTCCTGACACAGAGACCAGTGCCACCAGCACTGCTGGACTGTACCTTTCCATGGTCCCACAGTCCCACAGTCTCAGCAGTGCTTCCAAGCTGGGAAATGTATTAGGAGATACATAAGGGGTTGGAGGTGATGACCAGAGATCGCTTCCTCTCTGTCGACACAGGTACAAAACACACTTTTACAAGGTTGCACGCATGGCCAAACAGCCTCTCCCATCCGTGTAACAGCACTGGGATTGCTGGAACAATAACCCACCCACTTGTGTTTGTGTTTCCAGGGGCTGTCCTGCAAACGGTCACATGCAGGTTGTTTTACTCACAAAGACCCTCAGCGAGTTTGGCTGCATTCATGTCTCTGTGCTGCCTGGGCAGGGTCACATCCTCCCCGCCCAGAGGCACACCTGTGTCCATGCAGGGGAGAGCAAGTGTTGTAAGTCCAGTTTTCTTCCTATTCCACCCTAGAAAATTACCTAACAACAATTAATGCTGGTGTTTTGCTGGTATATATCATCAGCGCTGTAATTTGCCAAGACAAGGAAGGGCCTGAGAACAGCAAAATATTGTTTGTATTTTCAGCTCTCAGCTCTGAGTTAAATGAAAGTTTCAAACATGTGGCTCGAGTCCTCTTGGATCACGTTTAAAATAAATTTTGTGTGTTTGGAAACAGTGAAACTGGAAACTGCAACAACAAATGGTCTGTTTGGGGGAAAAGATAGCAGGGAGACAAGAAACAAGCCTATCTAGAGATCTTATCTTCGTTTTTCTTGGGAGGACAATTTATGCAGCCAGCACTGGAAGTTTGATCGTGGTTGGGTGGTTCCCGGCAGCTGCATTTGGAAAGGAAAGGGAGGCAGCAGCAGGCCAGGTAGATATCTGAGTACTTCCACGTCTGCTCTTTTCAGTTAAATACCAGATGTTTAGACTTTGCCTGTAAACCTTTAACAACAGGGATGAAAATGAAATGTTTGCTGCGTTTTCTGCCTGGCTCCATTTCAACACCAAACAATGCTCACAGATCCCCACTCACCTGTACTTGCCTGTTTGCAAGTAAAATGTGAGCCCTGTGGCGATTTCCAGGACTCTTTAGTTTTCCCTTGCCTGTTCTAGATAAAAAGAGATGGAAAAAGCTAGATCTAATGTATGCAAAACAAACCATAGTGGTCAGTGGTGCAGCACTGGTGTTAAGTGCTTTAGGAGATCATTTCTTCAGCCTGCATAAAACTCCATGCAGCTAAGGAAGTATATGCTGATGAATTGCATACATTTATGGGTATAGTCCATATTTAAATATCAAAATCATGCTTATTGCACAACAGAGACTTTTATTTAGTTCCTACAATGCCGTTCTTCCTCAAAGTCTTCACTACCACAAACATTAACAAGGTGCAATGACCTGTCTGTGTTTTGGCCTGACACCTGGGAAGTATTTCTATTACACAATGTTTCCTTATCTGCTCCAGCAATAAAACTAATGGAGCCAGGTGTCTGATAGGTCCCACTCCTCTTGCTGTCTGCTTGGGAGGCAAATGGGAGCCCTCCTGCAAGTTCCTGCCAGAGCCTGGGTTAGTGGCACTTCTCTCAGTGCTCACTCAAGTCTCTGGCATTGCCAGTGAGGGATCAGACATGGATTTTGTTTCTAATTAACATTTTCAGTGTAGTGGACATTTATTTGTATGTGTATTTATATATGGCCACATTTTACAAGCCCCAGCTCCCACCCGAAGTCACTGCCTTTGTAAGCGAGGCCCACTCACCTGATGAAAAATCCCTTGAGCCCGATCGTGTTGAAATAATTTTGTGTCCCAAGCTGTGTAATATATTAAATGAATCACAGTACAAGAAACAGATGCTTATTCCAGGGAGTGCAGGAGTCCACACACAAAGTATTGGGTTACTCTCTGTCTCAGATAACGGGACAAAGCAGAAAAGTTGGGATTAAACATTCTACATGTGCCCAATGTAGAAACTTTAAACCTTAAAAATGTAGCCCAGGTCCTTGTAACTGGCCTTATGGGAGCAAACCTGCATTTGCTGTGCTGCATTCCCAGGCTGCAATCAGCACTTGGGCACAAACCTGGGCACTGGCACATGTCCCGCATGTTACACCAACCTCAGTGTAACATGTAAAGCACTTGGGTGCTTTAGTTTGGTGCCTGGCCACATTTTTTTTACTCCCATGCCCAAGGGATGGTGATCCATAGCCCATATCTAAGAGAGGTTTGGGACTATCTGAGACATCGTCTATGATATTTCAGGTCTTTGGACACTAGTGTCTTTAGATCTAACTGCAGAACTGAACTCTGGTCTTTTCAAATGAGCTGTTTTCCTTAAAACAAAGGCTCATTGTGTTTGATCAGTTGTTTTTATCTGTTATGCCAAAACTCTAGATTAAGTATGAGGAAAACTCCCCCCAAATAAAACATGAAATATGAGAAGCTCCAGAGAAGTTTGCGGGCTGGGGTATCTCTATCAGGCTGGCTGCTTGACTCTTAGCAACTCAGTACAGGGAATGTTTGCTCAAAACTCTATACAGGAGAAAGCATGAGCCCAAAAAAACAAGTGAGGTAAAGAAAAGGATCCTTGTAGAAAGATTGTGCATATCCAGGGATGCTCCTTGCCTTCAACTTTTCTGCCCTGCACTGATTCTTTTATCGTCAGCAGCATTGCCCACATGGGTCCTGTTTGGGGTAATTTCTAAAAGCCCTGTGGGTCCAGGCAGTGCCCTGTGCTTGGGGTCCCTGAGGGATCCCAGCCTCTGGCCCTGCAGGATGGCAGTCAGTAAAAACAGTGTGACCAGACTTCCAGCCTCTCCTGCCACATGCAACCACTGTCCTTTGGCTGGCAAGCACTGCGGAAAATGAAAAGCACCATTTCTACATTGTAAAATCTGTTTGAACAAACAGACCTTTGCTCAGACACAGCTCAGCCTCCTCCCACATCCCACCAATCGCAGTACTTCCTGGCTACAGAATCTGGGCTTCACTCATGCGGGAGGAAAGACCTGCTGCTCCTTTTCTGTTCCTGTTTGCATCCCTCAGCACACTTGACATGATCTATATCCTGAGCTATTCTGGTACAAGCTTTCCTATTGTTTGAGTTGCAGGTTATGAGTTCTGTCTCTTTGAAGAAATATGACACGTGGTATGGAAAAGTGAGAATGATGTTAAGTCTGCATGAGATACTCATGGATGTGACATACAGGAAAAGGATGAATGCTTTGCACTGTCCTCATGAATGAAGGCACAGGAAGGAGGTGTGACAGGGCACCGGATGAGCTGCTGAGAAATTTCCATGGTTCCTGATTTTGCGCTGGCTCAGTTTGCGTCCTCACTCTGCATTTTCATTAACTGAAAATGTAGATCATAAAGGGCTCCTCTGGCACTAAAAGTCTTGTCTCTGCTAAAATGTTTTTTAAATACTTAACACTAGTGATTCAGACATAATTTGTGACATCTGTGTCATGACAGCCTGCAGTCTACAGCTTCTTCACAGCAGGCAGGAGAAAGGCAGGTCCTGATCTCTCTGGTGACCAGCAATAGGACACAAGAATATGGAATGAAGCTGTGTCAGGGGAAGTTCAGACTGGACATTAGGAAAAGGTTCTTCACTGAGAGGGTGGTTGATCTCTAGAACAGGCTTCCCAGGGAACTGGTCATGACATCAAGCCTGCCAGAGTTCAAAGAGCATTTGGAGGATGTTCTCAATCGTATGGTTTAGTTGTAGGTAATTCTGTGAGGAGCAGGGAATTAGACTCAGTGATCCTTATGGGTCCCTTCCAACTTGAGAGACACAATTCTACGACAGTCATTGGTCCCTTGCCTGTCCTTCCACACTAGCACTGCTCCTTTATTCTCATCAGTATTGCCAGCTGAATATTTGCAAGGGTGGGAGGAAATACTTTGTGCTGATAGATACCAAAAATGCCTCTCTGATGGCTGCAGTGTCCTCCCCAGGATGCTGTTACCAGCCACTCAGGATGTATTTTGAAGGAATGGGGGAAAAATCAAAATGCTACAGCCAAAGGCCTGATGCGACCAGGTGCTCTGAGTGTCACTGGGTACAGCCTGTGGTCTGGAGCATTTGGAGTTTGCTGCTGGGGCTCTGTGCCTTGCACTGTCCCTGGGGTCACTTGGCATTTTGTTCCTCCAGCCCTGCACCAGCAGTGCCCATGCTCACTGTCAGGGGCTGTGCTTCCCATTGCCGAGCTCCTTGCCATGCCTCAGCGCCTTGCTCCTGGAGGCTGCTATCATGTGCAAAAAGGAAGAAGAAGGCAAAACAAGCACAGCCAGGAATCACATAATATTGCTGCAGTCCTGCCAGGAAACAGACTGTAGAAGTTCCTGTATTTAAAGCCAGGAGATGAGTTTTATTGTTAGTAGTTGTTATAGCAACCTGAGGTGCTGGAGAGTAATACATGCTCGGCGCGTTGCAACAGACTCTGACAAGTTCAAGGCTGTTGCCTTGCTGCTAAATCTTGTTGCCAAGGCAATGCAACACAAGGCTAGCGCCTAGAGAAATGAATACTGCTGACAGCTCGTGCCAGCAGGCATGGGCTGATTAAAAGGGAACTTGTGAAAGTGATGTTAACTTAAAGAGCAGAAGGGAAAGGGGAGCACAGAGAGGGAGGAGAGGATCCAGAGGAGGACTGGTGGGTTAATGTCAAGTAACAGGTAAAGGAAAGCATTTGGTTAAAAAGCCATATAGTTAAACAGGAAGTCTTAGCCCGTGATGCAAGAAATGCACCACATTTTTGGAGGGAGTAAAAAAGAATCACAAAATCCTCATTTTTAAAATTTGTTTGACTTGGACAGTACTGCTGTCAATTGAACAGGAACTTTGGCTTTTTCCCAATGGTGTTGACAGCAAAAATAATTTCCTCAGTAAATTTGTTCAGTGGCACGAATATTGTTGCTGCTGTAGTGAAAACCATGAAGTAGCTAAGTTAACTTTCAGTTTTATGTTCATTTCCAGCCTTTTTAAATGTGCTTCATGGCAAAATGTTAGCTAGAAAAGAGATGAGGCTGCAAGTTGATTATTCTCTCTTGTCTGTGATTCACTGTTCATGCTGACACTATACTCTGAATTGAAGGAAGAGTATTACTCCAAGGACCACAGAGTCAAAATAAATGATCAAAGCCAAAGAAGTCAGGTAATTAAGTTAATTTCAACTACCAATACAATATTTTGACATGTGCTATGGGATACTAGTGTTCTAAAATGCAAGTACTACAGAAGTGCCTCAAAGAGATACACAATGATCTCAGATGAACTTGTTGACTTCTCTATTGATTTGTGAGTAAAAGCATAATGTTTCTTAAACAATTACCATGGCAGTGTTCTGATCCACTCCTACTTATGTCCCATGTATTTTACATTTTCATGGATTATCAATAGCAAAAGGTGACCTCATGTTTTTCTATTCAATAACTGTTTCATCATGTGCAACTTGCAGTACAACAGTACTATACCTGACCAAATGCCCTATGCGGAAATTTTTTCTTCTGGCATCTGCTGTGGATCATGGAAAATCAGGTCTGTGAGTACTTTGTACTATTCAAATATGGGAAACTTAGACATGGGAAGGGATTTGCCAGTTGTGCTGGAATGTTTTTTGTGTGCAATCATGGGCAGAGCCACCTCTATTGACCTTGATAAAAGTAAGGTTTTTGATTAACTGTGAAATATTTTTTTACTATTTTGAAGTTCTTAAGCCATGGTCCAGGAAGCAGGCAGGTAACTGGTCATATGCTTGTAACCATCATTTGTTTTTCAGCTGCTGAGTTATATTCAAAGAAGGTAGCAATGCGTTACTTGTACCCCTACTACTATTACTGGCATTTTTCCACAGTTGCCATAGTCAGCTGTGAGATGTTATAGAATCAGAAAGAAGGGGAAAAACAGTTCAGGCAATTGTGAAGAGAACATGACATTGCCCCAGAGGATGCTTTTATTTGGAGACTGTCCATTAGATAAAGAAATGTGAGGATCCTAGAACTGGGCATTAGCATTTTTTTTTAATAAGAAAGCAAAAAAAAACCTCTATTTTTAGTCTTAGTTGAATTTCTCTGCTGGTGATTCCACATATGGTATTATTTCTTAATATATGCAGGAGAAGGTTTCAAAGCCCTCCAGAATACCCTTCGTTTTTCTGAAGAGATGCATACATAGAAGTCAGGCAAGTAAAAAGGCAAAACCATATGGGCAGGTCACTCAGCAACATCAACACTTACTTGAACTGCAGGATCCCAGAGCGTTTCCAAGGCCCAGCTCTCCTATCTGCAGGTCCCATCTGCCCCTGATGCCTGTGACAATAGGATCCTTCTTGGAAGGCTCCTAGGTTCCTAGATGATGTTTACCACCCTGAACATGTTGTGTTATGCCTCCTTCAGGACAGATGGGATGCATAGGGGAAGGTCAGACCCCCCCCAGAAAGAACCATGGCTGAATCACACTGCAGCTAAATGCACCTTGGCACAGCCTCTAAAATATGGATGCACAGCCCAAGGGCATCCCCCTCTGCTTCCTTCTGCCTCCTACCCCTCTCCCCTTCTGTGCACCTATTTATTTGCTCGAGAGTCACCCCCAGGGAGCAGGAAGCAATGTGGAGCCGGGACAGTGTGTCTTCAAGATAGCTACTGATAGCAGAGCAGACAGAGCTATTTCCAGAATGATTAATACTATTAACACATGCTGAAGCTTAAGGCTGAATATAAGCTTTAGAGGAATGGATTTTGATGTAAAAAGTGAATAAAGGAGACAACTGTCAGAACAATGAGTGGTGAACCAAGTAACGATTTTTAGCGTAGGAGATGCAAAGCACTGCCTGCTGGCCTGTTTTCACTGAAGCTGCTGATAAAATCGCCACTGCCCTTCAGGCTGGAGAAATAGCCCAGCAGTAGCATGTGGCACAGAGGTAACCCAACTATAAGGCACCAAGGCTATTCCCACAACTAATTAGCTGCATGGCATTTGAGCAGAGGCACAGGGATGGTAACACCCAGGATTCAAGGCACTGATCCTCCCCCAGACCAAACCGTGCTCCACTGTTGCTGGAGCTTGTTTGGGGACCTTTGTGTTGCCCTTTGCTGTACATACCTTGAGTGCCGGTGAGAGTACCAGTGTGAGGGCTTGTCCTGTCATTGAATAAAAAGCATGTCTCCAAAGAGCCATCTGACTTACACTGTCTTCTCATAATCCCCACCCCACAGATCTCAAATGCCATAATTGAATACCTGCTGTTCATCTTCTGAAAGTCAGGTTTAACCTACTGAAGGCAGCTCCCAGAAGGACAGTATTTTGCATAATCAGTTACAGGGAATATGTGTAGCATTTTTCTGTTTTATTTCTCCTGACACTTTTCTCATAGGAGAGCAAGCAAACAAAATGTAGGCATAGCTGTGCAATGTCCTCTTCCACAATTCCTTTTTTTTTTAACCCCAGTCATTAAGGTTACTTCTTTTCCTGTGACTACTGCATTGTATGGACAGTTTTTCATTTCTTTTTTTGAAAATGTATTCTTCTCTTTCTTGCATGAAACATCTTGAGAATAGATGAATGGATTCACCAAAATCTGGTGCGATTTGTTACCTTAGATCTGTCTGCAAAGAAGTCACATGCTCAGGGTGTTTCTCTGGAGTAGCTAATTCAGCTTGGACCCAGCCACATGATCCTTTTTTCGAGTCTTGCCTTATGGCCTCTGAGGAATGTTACATTGGCTGCGAGCGAATTACTATGTCTTGGCAAGACATGTTAATATCTTCGCAAAGACTTGTTAGGGACCAAGACTTCAGCCTCCAACTATTTCCTCTGATAAAGCAGAGTATTCACAGCAGTTCATTAGTCTTGAATCATCAGTCTGACTTCGAGAGAAATGAAAGTTCCCCACAAACCAGAAGGACTCCATGAGTAAAGCTGGCTGCTGATGCCTGCCTGCTAACAGGCTTTGGAACAGAAGCACAAAGTGTTGGATAAAATTAGAGGAGTCAGTGACTCAGGACACTTCAGTCAAGGGTTGGGAAAATGAACACCCAGGTGGAAGACAGGTTATGAATTATGGGCACACCTGCTGCAAGAGGATTTGAAAGACCATCTGTCATGATAGCTGAAAAGTTGGACTGTCATATGTGGGGATAGAAATTTAATGTTTTCTCCTGAAGATCTGCCCATGTTCATACACCAAGTTCATAGCAGCAACAGAACTACAGTCCCTTTTTATTATAGCTGTTGTTTTGGGGGGTTTTATCATTCAGTGCTGTCTTTCCATTAGCGTCCAAAATCACACTGATAACCCTTGAAAGCACAAGAGTGTGACTATCATATCTGCAGCTGGATCTCTGCTGGGAAGCTAGTTACACAGCATGGAAAGTATTTTTGCTATCTCATTTTGAATCGTTGATAACAATATCACAAGTGAAGGGACCGTACTGTTCATCCATTAGATGGGAGAAACCCCTCCCACAGTCCCAGAACATTGCTGTCCCAAGCACACACTTGCAAGGCAGAGAGGCAACATACACATCTTACAAGCCAGGAGCAGCTTTCCCAAAGCGTGGCTGGCAGAGCACCGGTGCAAGTGACAGAGTATCACAGAACAGGTCCCTCCACGCCAGCTTCCCAAAGCACTCATATCACTGAGCTCAGCTTCGGAGCACAGCACAGAGAACGCTCTAAAGGAACCTGAGAGCTGGCCCCCAGCAGCAGCAGCCGGCCCCAGCACCTGGAGCGCTCGATACGAGTAAGGGTATCTATCAGTCAGATGCTCAGAAACCCCCAGTTGACTCTCAGCCCCATTTCTTGGCTGTGTGCCAGCCTCTTTACACCTCGGGTGTTGGAAAAGGAAGTGAAACAGCCGGTTCTCATGTATACGTTCAACAGCTCTGAAAAGCCCCCCAGTTGTAGAAAAACGGAGCAGAGCTGCGAGGTCTGGAGTTGGTTTCCTATCTGAAAGCCAGGCAGGATGCCGGATCTGTAGCTGCAGTTTGGCTTGACAGAGGGCCAACTCCAACACCGCTGTTCTCATCTGCTTTAGTGTCAGCTGAACATTTATGTGCCATTTTCCCACCCAGCAACATATGAGCCTAAATCAAAGACTAAAGTTCCCCCAGCTTTCTACAGGTGGTGGCATGAATTGCATTCTTGTTCAGTGTCATTTGCTGTCACCCAGTTAATATTTTTGACACTGGGATCCAAATCAGGATCTTGGTTCAGCAGCTACTCGGAGACTTGTCCCATTCCAGTCTCATTTGGGCTGTGCATTTGCTTAGTTAGATGTTTAAATAACTCAGTACAGCCATGGTCAAGCCTAGAGAAAAAAGTATCCCAGCAGAAGGACAGAGAATGGGCTTGATCAACCACTCACAATGAGATGTGTTCAAGCCATCTAATGGGTAATCCTGTGCCTATGTACCACAAAAACAAGATAACTCACTGTCCTACTTGGCAGAAGTGTTATTGGCTCTTGGGGAACAAGCACTCCTCATCAAAAATTATCCTTGTAGAGTAAATAATCAAACCAAACTAATGCATTTGTAGATGTGTATATATACATACATAGTTCACGTGGATTTATATGATATTGCATATGCTTATGTCAGTCCATCTGATGGGGTAGTAACTGATGGGCAATTTGTAACTACACAGAAAAAACAGGAATTTTCTGGTGAACCTCAACATGGCAGAGACTGTTCTCAGAGGTTGTAAAAGACTTCTGCAGCCTGCTAATTATACACTAGCCAAATCTTATTACAAACAAGTAATAAGTATAGGCACGTTTGTTGGTTTTGCTAATGACATTAATGTCCTTTTTGATGGTTTGCAGAGCTACAGGAGGCCAAAGACTCAATTTGTACTGATGTATCTCTCACTCTGGTGAAGTCTACGGATCTCTGTGGATGTTTGATAGCTTTTCACCCTCTATCTTTAGACAATCCAAGGTCTGTTTTCTGCACAGTAGTTTGAGCTGCTTCTTCTGCCATATAACACACACATGCAGAACTCTAATTAGATAGTGGATCTGTATATTATTTTCTAGTACATAAGTGATGGTATGTAAAATTACACATTTCTCTTCTTAAAGGGAATTTGTGCTTTTATTCCTCCACAATTTCCTTATCTTCCACAGCAAAATGGCTGAGATATTGAAGTCTGCTGTGTAGATTCATTTATCTTTCCCCTGCAGAATTCCAGAGAGTTCAGCTATCCCAGTTAAAACCACAGACTTTGCAATTTAGGGTAAGTCATCAGCAGGGTGAGAGACAGACTTGGAGCTGGTTAGTACACATTCTGGCGAATTATCAGAATTTGCTGGGCAAAGAGAAGCAAAGGTTTTTCTCTTCTCTTCTCTCTATCCACATACCTCTGTGACTGATTTGTTTTGAGTTTCCAGTGTCTGTTTGCACAGACCTGATCATCGGTCCCACTGCCCTTCTCCGCTTCCTGTCTGAGAACAAATGGAGACAGTCACCAACAGCAATCACACGTCCTTTCATATGAAAACCACTGAACACAATTTGTCCCGCCAGGGAAATGAGTGCTTCAAGTATGTGAGCAATCCACTGACTTCATAGGAATATCTCTGGGTGGGTTTTTTAAGCGTGCTCTCGATGGCTGCAGCGACAGAAGGACACTGCTCTGAGCACACATTTGCACGCTGCAGGCGAGTGCCAGGAGCTCCCCGCAGGCACTGCTGGCCCGTGCTGCAATGTAGGGAGCCCTGCTGTGCTGGGGCAGCGAGCTCCTGCCCCCCCAGCTTTCCATCCAGCCCTTCCTACCATTACACATCCCTGGGAATATACTCCGAAACTACAGATGAGGTCATTCCCAAGAGTCTGCTTAGGTATTTGGGGCCCTTGACACTGAGAGTAGTTAAAATCTTGTGCTCTATGAATGGCTTTTAAAGGGAAAGTGGAACTCTTTTTATAGTACATTAGCTGTTTGCTAATCTTGAATTGGTAAATTACTAACTCCTCTATAGTTTGTTTATCCTTATTGTTAGAGATTGAGCTCATATATATTCTTTGATCTTAGTTGCTTCCTAAGAGGCTTTGGGAGTGACAGTTACCAATGCACAATCCAAAATAAAACTTTATTCATGAATTAATATTGTTTATGCATATTAAAAAGTTTGATTTTGTCTCTGTGCTGTCTTTTCAAGCAATCCATCAAATACGAAAAGCAGCAGCTTGCCCAGAAGGCCCTGAATTTGATTTGATGCTCTAAACTTCAAAACATCTGTCCAGCAAATTATGCCACATGCTCCTCTGTGGGTCCAGGGCGAGAACAACAAGCACAGCATACAAAGATGCCTCACCACTGAGGTGTCCTATGTCCAATTTGTCTTGGTGTAACAAAGAAGAAAGTGGAAGCTTACCCTAGAGTCCAGGTTTGGTACAGAAAGCCTTTTTCAGACTTACTGAATCAACACTCACATCTACCAGCCCATGACCTTACACTCCTGTACTTCCATGCTCCTCTCCCCCGGGCAGTTGTACAGGGCTTCCCATCTGGTATGGGTCTGCTGACAGCACACTCCTGTCAGAGATGGCAATTGAGGTTCAAGTCACAGTTAACGTGCTGACAGAGAATCCCTACCTTGTTCAACCAACATAAAACTTTTGCCCAAGTGTAGACGGTGCTGAGCCAACAAACATGGGTTTCTTGATGCAAGAGGATGTACTGTGCTCCAAATGCATCATCAGAATCACAGATTAGTGGTGTCTTCTTAAAAATGTGCTCTGAACATGAGTTTTTGCTTCCAAAAATAACTTTTATTTTGTTCATATTAGAAGAGCAGGATGTTCTTTCCTGTCCTGAAGGGATAAAGAGGAAATGAGAACTATGGGGTTCTTATATGGTATAAGCTACTATTCTTCGGGACTAGTGCTCTGAATCTTGATTTATTTTTTTTTCTCCAGGCTTAGCATTTTATTCTCCATGGACCTCGTTTTGCATTCATTCATGCTGATGTTACTCCAATGAAGATCTCTTTGATATCAAAGGAATTCCTTCTTGTTTACAACCTCTCCCATCCTAAGGCAATAGGCATTAGAAGGGAGGCAACCTACTGAAGACAGTGCATGCTGAACGTCTCAAATCCCTTTTCAAAAGAGATAAAGTCAGTTGAGAGTTGCAAGTGGGGGCAGAAAGCATCCTTTCCTGTACTCTGTTCGAAGGAAAGAGACAGCAGTTTGGAGGAAATGTGAATGTAATGGACTGTACATTTGTATCCCATTGTACTGAGGTCTGACAGGAAACACTTGGGGTTTGATTCAGGAAAAAGTAAATAGTATTCCTCTATAATACTTTCATAACCCTGGTTATCCTGCAATATTTGACTACATCCCTGTCTTTAATGTATATATTCTCACAGCTCTCTCCAGAACACCAGAAGGAAATCTGGCCACTGGGGAGCGGGGGAGGCATGGGAAGAGATTGTACGGCATTTTCCATCCGACGGCCCTACTGAGTGACAGCAAAAGGCCATCTCAGCTCTCCCCCTTTTAAACCAAACGGACTCCTGAGCAGCTGCTGTTATGGACTGCCACCATGAGCAGTTCCTTATGGGAGGAAAGCTGCAAATACCAAACTTGGAGTAATTTCTGAGCAGCCTCCACCAAGCCTGTGAGAGCTGTCTGTTGCCATCGGCTCTCACTGTTATGTATAGATGGTTGTAATGAGTTCCCACCAGGTGTGCAGGGCCACGGACTCCTCAGCAGACACCAGGGAATCCCTTGTTAGAGGTTCACCCTGCAGCAACTTGGAAAAGGTTCCAGCCCTCAGCATTTAGCAACTTTGTTCCTCATAGAGCCATCTGAAGCAGGAGTGCTCTGTAAGATCTGTGCTGGTCCCTGGAAATGCCTTTCATCCCTCCCGAGGGAACCTGCCTCCCAGAGTGACCAGGGTCAGGGAACTGTTACAGTTCTTTGTCCGTGGGGAACATGCAGTACCACCAGTGTTTGGCACTTTGCTGCATGGCTCATGAAGCTGCAAAGATTGCAAAAGAAACCAACCCCCCACATGTAACCCAGAAGACACAGACTGAGGACATAATGCCCTTGATTGAAAAGGGAGGCACCCAGGAAACCTCATAGTATATGTTTTGTCGGTTTTTTTTGGTTTTTGTTTTTGTTTGGTGTTGGTTTTTTTTTTAACTAGAGCTAAAGTAATTTGGCATGCATGTTCCCTGAGCTGCTTCCTAAACCACAGCTGCATGAGGAATTATCTAGCTCTTAGCTGAAGTAACTCCTTAAAAAAAAAAAATCCCAACATGTAGGTCATTAAAGTGCTAATAAAAAAAGTTGATGAATCTCTGAGCAATGCTCCGATTATCTCTCTGTGGGGATTGAAGAACTCATTAACATGAGCTCCATGCCACTCCCTCCCCCTTTCTCAGAGTTTGGCATAAAGCAAGGAAACAAATGTTTGTGGTTTGGCCAAGTTTCTAATGAGTAGCTCAGTTAGGTTCACTGATTTAGACACATGGCTTTACAGAGGGTGTAAAGGCTGCAGTACCATGTGAAGTGGCAAAGCATTTCTGCCAGATTGGGACCCTGAAAAGGAAATGCTTTACCTCTTTTGTGAATTTTTTTTGTGATATGTTTAGCCAGAGATGTACACGGAGAGGGTTTCCTTGACTTGGCAGACAGGGAGAAACATTGAGCTCGAGAGAGTAACAGAGCCGGATGTATGTCTGAGGACGCGCTCTCCAAAAATACAATGCTGTTGTAGCTTACTATGGGTTTGGTTTCACTTCCTGTGTTCTCTCTGCTCTAGATGTTACTTGTTCTAATTCACAGAAGGATGCACAGCAGCCCCCAGGCACTGCAGGGACCCACAGGCAGCATGGTCAGAGACCTCCATTTGCTGCATCATCTGCAGGAGCTGCAGTGCAGACATCTGCCTATAACTAGAATTGGCCCAGGCCAGTGACTCTCCAGGAGCACCTGGCAGTTGTTTTGAAAGAGGGAACAAAACCTCCAGAACTAATGGGAGAAGTCTTTTCCATGCAGGAAAGTTTCTTCTATATCCTGCTTGTAATCCATTTATAGCCCGAATCATGATGAGTACTTGTCATCTCCATAATCTTTCCAGGAGTAAAGTAAAACTCATCCACATGCCCAGGAGAAGAAAACTCACCCTACAATAAACAGGAAAGGCATCTGCTGGGATAAGCAGCTGCTGCCTCTGAAATTCAAATATCAGGGTGTGTGATCAATGTCACATAGCACCTTAGCACTCAAATCAACCTCCTGAGACATCAAGTCTGTCCCCTGCTGTTGCAGACAATGCATTGTATAATGAATTTAATAAACTTCATCTCAAAAGCAATGAGATTTTCCATTTCCAATACCATCCTTGGAAAAGGCAGAATTTAATTGCTCTAATGCTTAGCAACCCTCTTCTAATTTCCAGATGAAATCTGTGTGTGGCCAGTTCATATCCAGTTGCTTGTATGCCAAGCATCCTCTCTAGCCAAGCAGTTTTTTGGGCCAGAGCTCAGAGTTCGAGGCAAGTTCTGATCCACTAATTCCATTCCATCCTCACTTTCAAAACCACACCTAAAGTTTGTTATTTCTCAGCTTTTCAAGGTTGAAAGTTTACTAAGGCATGATACAGCTGTAATTTTTTCTGAAAGGAAATGAAAAACAGGGGATGAACATGGATGGAACAGCCCCACTAATTCCATGACTGTTAAATTGAATAAATATGCAAATTGGAGAGAGCCAATTGCTTCAACCTTCATAGCACAATCCACATGTAGTTATATATTCTTCCAATGCCTAAGGTAAGTTTTAATTTACAACATCCACCAGATAGTTAGAGGTTTTGTATTAAATAACAGATGCTGTACCACCTCATCCCATTATTAGTGGCTGGTACCTACAGGTTCCTGTGGTGCTGGTCCGGTCAGGTGGAGGCATCTCAGTGCCATGTACACATTTGCAAAGTTAAAACATGTTCTGCATCCTCTCCCTATTCAAATCAAATACACATGTCTGGATAGTTTGATGCCTCAAGCACTTTTTTCTCCAAGGACCTCTCTAGCTCCCAAAGGCCCTTGCTCGCCTTTCTATGGTGGACTTGCAGCTTCTATCCTGATGTGGTGGCAGCAGCCAGCCAGGCTGGAGCCTCTTTGGTGACTCCATCAGAAGAGGGTCCTGGTGTGCAGTGTCCTTACTCCAGCTCTGCTCATTTCCCCATGACCACAGCCCCCTAGGGGCTCTTTAAAAGTGATCAGGATGCAGAATTAAAAGGTTTTGTTCCTGAACATACATGAAGTTGGTTAACGTGTGTAATTTTACACCTGTAAGCAGTATTGTTGATTTCAAAGGAACGTTTTAAGCCTTTCAAACATATTTTAGAAAGTTTCTCCCTGATCCTGCTTATAATCCATTCATAGCCTGAATCATGGGGACTTCTTGGACTTCAGGAGTTCTGAGTTTTAGAAATAATTAAAAATGTAGTTAAAATACAGACTATTTTTTTGCATATAAAGGGGAACAATCACCCATTGGTTCCGTGACTTCAAACGTCTGGTCAGAACTGCTCAGATGTAACCAAACCAGCTCTGAAACTGAGAAACAAGTAACTTAGGGTGGGGAAACAAGACAGGGGTGTTTTCAGCTGCAAAGCAGAACAATTACAGAAAGAGACAGAAAGAGAGAGAAAGAAAGAGACAGAAAAGAAAGAAAGAGACAGAAAAAAGAAAGAAAAAGAAAGAAAGAGACGAAAGAAAAAGAAAGAAAAAGAAAGAAAAAGAAAGAAAAAGAAAGAAAAAGAAAGAAAAAGAAAGAAAAAGAAAGAAAAAGAAAGAAAAAGAAAGAAAAAGAAAGAAAAAGAAAGAAAGAACAATGTTTGCCAAGATGACTTTAGCATTTTGTGCAGCTTTCTTTAGCCAGGGCTGCTCTCAGTACAAGAGCCTTTTCCTGAGCAGCATGAGCCATCTGGAGGAGCCTTCTGCTGCCTTTCAGCCCCAACAACTGTTTAAATCTCTCAAAATTTCACTTCAAAACAAGGGGGTTTTCCGTTGTTGTTTTTTGTCTCGGGGAGGTTTCTTTATTCATTTTCCCCCCCGTACACCTCCCTGTATCCCCCACCGCCGCCTCAGCAGTGCGCTGAGCACCGAGGACCCCATCTCCTCGCGTCACGGCCCCTCGGGGACCGATGCTCCAGCCCCGCACTGCAGGTACCGCCGAGGCGCGGGGCGTGGGACAACAATGGAGGGCAGGCGGGGCGGACGACACTGGCGGCGCCGCCGTCCCTCGGCCAAGTTGGAAGCCGGCGGAGGGCGAGGGGAGGGCGGCAGCTCTTCCAACTCGGCGGAGGGGCGGCTGGAGAAGGACGGCGGGCGCGTCCCCGCCGGCTGCCAGATAGTGATCCAAGGCGGGCGGGCGGGCGCGGGGGGAGGAGCCCAGGTGTCCCTTCCTGCCACATAGTGCGCCACCCCTTTCCCCGCCCGCTCCCGCGGTGGTGCTGGCGCTCCCGCCGCCGGCGCGGGGATGGACTGCAGCACAAAGGCGCGGGCCCGCTGAGGTATCGCTCCCGCGGGGCGCGGGCGGGAGGGCGAGCGGGGAGCGGGGGGAATCTCCTTTCCCGCCGAGCGCGGGGCCGTGGCCGCCCCGCAGCCGGGAAGGGGGGGCGGCGGCGGTGGCCGGAGGCCCCGAGCTCTCCCCGCCGTCCCGCGGCCGCCCCGGGGCTGCGGGGGGAGCGCGGGGCCGCGCCGGGCGGCGGGATGGGGCGGCGGGGCGGGACCGCGGCGGCCGCGGGGCGCGGGGGCGACTCGCCCGCGGGGCTACGCCAGCGCTCCGGCCCGGGGAGATGCTGCAGCGCTGCCGCTCTGCCTCGGCGCTGGGCTGGGCAGGAGGACGGGGCTTTAAATAATGCGCCTCTGCTCCGAAACTCCGCTAATCAAATAAAACCTGGCGAGTGACTGCTGTAACTACGCACTGCCCTTGCTCCACCGCAAGGCTCCGGACTCCCCTATGCGTCTCAGGAAACTTCTTAAAATTAATGTTTTTTAGGCTTTTTGTGCGTTTAGTCGCGCACGGCTCCACCTTTGCTGTGGATCGCGGTGCGGAGAGCCCGGGAATGCGCTTTCCCGGTGCAGGCACACGCATTCCGGTCACGGCAGCGCGGACCCGTCGGCGTGAGCAGCATCAGCCCCGCGGCGCTCGCTGCTGGCCACACGCCCCCCTGTTCTGCTCGCAGTTTGGAATTATTGCCACTCTGTGTTTGTATTAGCGAGGAGGAAATTCAACATTGCTACCTTGAACTTTAGGCTCCAGAAATGATGATTTGCGATGGGCCTGTTGGGAGTTTCTTCCGCGGTTTTTGATCAGTTTCATCTCTCATTATAAAGCTTATTTAGGAATTCGGAGCAGAGTTATCAGTCAGTGTTCACCGCAGATTTCAGGACAGGCAGGGTCTGCATGGCCAAACGATGTGGTTTTAGCAGGGAAGCCTTGGACTGGCCCTCTAGGGAGGGTAGAACATGTCTCAAAAGCAATAAGCTGGTCATGGAGTTGGGTTGCCTCTGTTTCTGTCTTCACAGCATGGTTAAGTTACAGGCAGGTTGAGCCTGAATCTGCTGATTTTCATTCACAGGTCCTGGACTCAGGTCTGGAGGGTAGTGATGTGATACCAAGCAAAGGAAAAATCTGTAGGCTCGTGCCACATGTGCATGGTGCCACTGTGTGGAGGAGTTAAGTTTTAAAACAAATAGATAAAATCAATGGCAATGAATATCTGGGCAAAAAATAGTTGGCCAAGGGTTATAAAAGCACGAATGTATGGAATTGCTGAATTGTGTGGGAGAAGTTGCTGCTTAAATGAGCTTTGGTTCCAGAGGAATGAAGCCTGATAAATGTGACTTCAGCTTTTAAAAGAGCACTTTGCTGTGCCTGGGGCAGATTCAGGTTGTCTCACCTGCCTTCTGGTCCAGTTGCTGGTGATTGGAATAAAGGGCAGGTGTGGCAGATGTATGTCTGTGTGTGATCTGCTGGGAAGGGACGGTGATGGCTTTGGGGGGAGCAGTGCAAGACGGGGCAGTTCTCCACCTGCCTGCTTTGACAGCAGATCTGCTGTGAAAGCCTCCCTTTTGCCTCCCTGCCAGGGTTTGCCTTGTATCAGGGAGTTCTCAGGACTGCACATGCAGCCACTGAAGTGGCCTTGCTGGAGGGAAACTGTGTATGAACAAATTGTACAAACCTTCTTGGTGGCATCCTGTACTTACAGGGAAAGAAAGTGTCAGCTCTGGGAACGGCGTGAGCTCTTTGGCCATTATCAGACAAGCTCCTCAATGCTGCTTTGAGTAACGAGTGCATGTGCTTCTCAGTGAAACAAAATGATAATTGTGTGATTAATAGAGCGTACCAGTTTTAACTTTAGATGCTGTCACGTTAACACTTTTAGTGATACTCACATTATTTTTCAGAAGACATTACTTGAGCTTAATTTTCTCTGGGAGAACCTGAAGCCCTAAGCAGGAATGGGTGGGCTGTTTAGAGGTTGAGTGTTTAATGACAGAGGTTAGTGCATGATGATGATGATGATTAAGCATGTCCTTAATTCCTGACCAATAGATGGAGTGCTTTTATGCTTTAGGATATCTGGGGATTTAATGGTCTCTTGGTTAAATCAGTCATTATCCTTGACTCTTGCCTGAGGATTGAGGCAGCTGACATTTTTATTTAAGGAAATGGTGATTTTTAGGGTGGTGCAGTCAGGCTGTCTGACACCATGATCATCTAACCTAAAGAGGAGGTCCAGGTGGTGCCTCTCACCCCAGAGGCTTTGCACTGCTTGTGGAGTGGTTGGACCGGAGGGACGTGGGTGAATGGGGCCGTCTTACCGTGACGGTCAGCTAGAGGTACTGCAGCTCTTCTGGCGACCCTTTGCTGGCAATGAAATGAGCGTGGGCTGTTCGACAGGGCTGGCTGAGCTGAGCCAGACTCGGTGAAACTGTGCTGGAACGGTCCCTGTTGCATGTGATGTTAGAGGTGACATTGCATGCGGGGCTGCCTGCTTTTGTTCAGCTCCACTTGTTATGGGCCAAATGACCTGGCATAAGACTCTATTTGCTGTTAAAATCATGAGAAATTAACGTGTAAGAGATGAAAAATGAAAACTATTTTAAGACAGGTCAACCTTAGTTTGTTTCCCTTTGTAAGGGGAATGTTTTACAGATTAAAAACTGAAATGAAAGAAGGGAAAAGGCTGCAAGATTTTCCCTTGTTAAAATCATTGTTGCTGGTTAAAAATGCAGCAAATGTCCTTGCCTTGCTGTGGATGGTGTTGGAATGATAATGCTTTTAAAAAAACAATTTAATTTAGGAGAATAACTTTTATGACTTTGAGATAGTGCATAAAATTGCCTTTGCTAGCTTTTTTTAAACTCAATTCAAATTTTAGTTTCTTAAAAAAATGTCCTGTAACTTTAGCAGTCATAGTAACCTCTGGCTATTATTTCCCTTGTAAATCAATTCTGCATTTTCATAGTGCTGCTGTTTCAAAAACTGAGTCGGTCATTGTTTTGGTATTGACTTAAAAGAATGCAATCTATATTTTTTAATAGCATTGCTTCCCATTACATCACAGGCTTTTCTTCAAGCTGTGTTTTGAAATGCCTGTTGCTATATGAGAGATGGTGGTAGATGGTGGTGTGGCTTCTGGCAGGGTTCTTGGGGGGTAGTTGTCTTTGGTGTAGCATTTTTTGGCAGATGAGGATGAATAAAACTACTTGACCCTTAGGGAACAAGCAGTAACTTACTCATTGTGTGTTAATATTAGCTCTGTTTGCCCACAGAGTCTGCTCGGCTTCCATATTAAATTTGAGTCATTTGGCATATGGGGAAACACTGTTGTTTCTTTATTCAAGATAACACAAGTCATTGTACATCATCACAAATGAGATTTTGAGGGATTTCTTTTAAAGATATCCTAGCAAGTACGTGGCTGTTTTGTGGATAATTTGTGGTCCAGACTATTAGTTAGGACAAGCAAATTTTAATTGGATAGGTAAGAAAGTATCTGTAGTTATGGCACACTCTTAACCTTGGCTGGGGGAAGGGGGAGGCTTCACTTCAAAATTGTAGAGTAAATTAAAAAATGTTGATTACTAAAAGGTTGAGATGTTCTGCAGATTCATTGAACAGTTGGATAATGAAAGAAGGCTTGAGAGGTTCAGACCTCAGTGTGAGGGTGACGGCTCCTGGTTGTTTTATTCCCTCCTGGATTGTTACAGTTTGGTGAATGTACTGTAGGTGTCTAGTCATTTAGGACTCTGAGAGCATACTAAATTTAGTTTGTGTCTTATAGTAGTAATGTCAATTCTGCTTGACAAGGATGCAATCAGCTGTTAAAGTGCTAATGAGGGAAATATTATAATAGCCTCATTCATTGTCCCAGTCTCTTACAGTGTTCTGTTCTTGGGTAGAAATAAATTCTTTGCTTGTGTTGTATTGTTTAATGTGTTAAAATCCAAATGACATCAAAGCAGGAGGCAGTTTTCACGTGAGTCAGCAGGTTGAGGTGAAGATCAGTAAATCACAGACTGGTGTGAGAGCTCCAGCTTGCTTTGTAGCATTTCACATTGTGTTTTCTTCACCCACAGCAGCTAACAACTGGTAAATCCCTTTTCCCTTCTGCAGTAGCAACCTCCTGAAGTTACTTTTCCAGCTGAGGTACGTGGCAGCGCTGAATACCATAGAGTTGACAGCAGTTTGCTGCTGTTGCTATTGTTGCTGCGCTGCCCTGAATGAGCACCTCACACAGTGCTGGTGTTACTGGCAGCTGGCACTTCAGCCAAGACCTGAACTGTCCGCTGTGTTGGCCATACTAAGAGGATTCTTGGAATTGCTTTGAAAATCTCTGCTTGTTTTCTTCATCTATACCTGGTCTCAAGCTTTTTTATTGATACGTATATTTAAGTGTTACATGATACTTTTTTTTTCTTGTAGAAAACAAGCATTCCCCTGCATATCATCCATAGTTATTACACTAAATACAACATAGTTTGGAGGCCATGTGGATCTTCATCTTATGTTTGCAGATGTACGGTAAATGTCGGTCCTGGAGGCAGGATGGTTTACCACTCAAACTGTGCATGTCCTTCTGATGGTAAATAGAGTGCAAAATAGAAAAGCTTACTTGATCGATAAAGCTTGCTTAATTGTTCCAATACGTTCAAAACAAGGAAAGAAAAATATAATTTGAAATATGTATTATTCCCCCCTCCAAATGTAGACTGGCTTTTTTTTGACAGCTCTAGAAGTCTTCACAGAATGTTGTGGGAGCAATTTGGTACTGAAGTTGTCTGTATGATTCAAATAAATAATTTCTAGAGCAGTGTAAGTTATAAATTGGCTGGGTTCAGAGAGATTGCTGATATCAGTGTAAGTAATTTCATAAAATCCAGTATCCCAGCACTTCCTTAGCAACCCCTACAACATATTAGCCTTTATGGATGGATATACAAAAAACCTCCGTATTTATAAAGAGCATCAGTAAGGCCACAAAGTCAAGTGTTTGAAAGCTGGGTAGTGCTTTCCAAAGAAAATATCCTTAGTTTAAAAATGAAAATTAAACTATAGCATTGGAAAGTACACTTAGGAGCCCTGATGTCAGGAAGAGTAGAAGTGTTTTGGCTCAGATGCTTCAGATGTAGCAGACACTTAGCAGAGGCAACCTTCAAACTACCATATGAAAAATTAGGTGAAATTGAAAATAGGATTTTGGGACAGAAACAGCAGACAGTGTTAGGCAGTGCATCCAGCTCTGTCTAGAACTGAATACAATGACTCGAAAGTACTGACCTCACAAGTGTCTTTGTGTTTTCCTGATTCAGAAACACTGCTGTTTTTAGGAGAGCTCATGAATTGTATAACAATTTCTCCAGTCTCCTGGTCAGTGCTAAAACAAGAGTAAAACACAATTTAAGCAAGCTGTCTTTTAATATACCAATTATTGCTATACACCAGACAATGTACCGTATTTCCTGTGTACCCTAAACCACCAAAAGCAAACCTAACAACTTCGTTCTTGGAACATACAAACTGTATTTGGGGATTGCATGATATAAGTAGCCCATGAAGGGTCAGATCAAGTATTCTATTACGAATGTTTTCAGCTGTATTATCTGCAATGTCTGTGGAGGTGCTGAGATTTAAGGTGCAGGAGGCATTCCTGTGTTAACTGAATACAACATTAGCTCTTCTGATGTAGCATTACTGCCATAATAAATGACTAACTAGTTTAATAGATATTTCTCTTATCATGGTTGAAGTGCGATAGTGCCCACAACAAGCCCATCATCCTGTTTCAGGTTTTGGTCATGTATGAAGGATTATATTAAATACCCAGTTAAGGGGTAATTGTAGAGTTCACAGTTAATCTGTATAATTTCTGGCTTTCAATTGCAGCTGTCTTTAAATGCCTAAATATGTCTAAAAATATATGCAAAGGCTCTTCTGGTACTCAAATTTTTTTTGACCCAGCAGTCAGAGCAGAAAGCAAAGATGTTCATAGTCTTTACTTCACTTATACTCGTGTACTGTTCCCCCTTAGGGCAAACTGTATTTTCAGGCAATGGCTGTGTAAACTTGTTATTCCTAAAGTTATTGAGGTTGTAAAAGAATTTGTGGGCATGTGTCAGTTTTTTTCTTTTTTCCTCTCCTCCCCCCCCCATTCCCATCGATGGATATAATACTGAATACAAATTAGATTTCTTACTGACGTGCTGATTGTTATGGGTTGGCTATGCAGAGCTGTTTGTCTTTTACACGTAGCTGACTTGGCATTCGAAGGACACGTGCATGTTCTGTGTTAAATGGCTTAAGGACTGGAGTGACACAGTTGGGGAGCTTGGCGGATACGTCTGCGTGTGCATGATTTGGAACAAAAAACTCCATCTTCTAAGACAAAGTGTCCAAAGTAGATTTCTCAGTCAAATTTTCATGAATATTTTTATTGCAGAGATTTAATCCTGAGCAGCTGAAGAAGAAGAAAGAACTTGTGATACATGCTTTAATAATGGCTTCTACCATGTTTTGTAAAGCCAAGTATGTCTGTAACCAGCAAAGCCCCCTTTAGATGTTTGTCCTGTTCCTTATCAACCTGATCAAAATCAGCGGGCAGAAAAAAAGTAAGAAATGTGCAGCAGAACTTGCACATCCTTTGAAATGCATAGTGTTTTGAAATAAGTAAAAGAACCCCAACCAAAAGCAGAAACCAAACCCAGTGATGTGGCAGTCAGGGTGTACCCCCCTCCTTTTTTTTAATCTGTTTCAAACTTATTTTAAATACTTTTGCAGCATGCAAAGAGATTGAATACATCTGTGTAGAGCTAGCATGAGTGAGTCTGTGCTCAAAAACAGGTTAGTTCAAAAAAAAAAAAAAATCTTGAAATGAATCCAGGTAGCTTCCTAGTTAAAACATATCGAATAACATAAAGCACGTGAACTCAAGACAACTCAGTTTAACTATATAAAACATTTAAGCTGAAAAAAAATTGGGAGGGTTTCTTTTTTTTTATAGGTGCCTGGATAATTTGCCCTTAGGTGGTAGAGGGGCAGAGTGAGCCGGTTCCCTCGTTGCATCAGATGTTTTCCTGTGGGCCAAGCACTTGGGGAAAAACTGAAATACTGCTTCCTCTTTAAATGTTTTCTACATATACATTATGCTCTTTGTGTTTGTTTGCTTAAATTTAGATGTTTTTAAAGAGCAGTGCCCCTAATTCTACATGCCCTAAGACAACTCCCAGTTAAGGGCTAGATTTCAAAGACTGCTTAGTTCTTCTCAAGCACCATGCCATTTGAAATGGAAATTTTTCCTCTCTGGTCAGCGGAAAATGTTCTTGTTTTCTTGCTATTCATAATGTTTTATTGTGTGTCAGTGTTTCTAATCAAATCAAGTGACAATGTATTGCCAGGGGGGATCCTGTGTCCTTCAAAATATCTTAAATATGAAAGTGTCCAATTATCTGGATCAAGACACCTCTCTCCAACAATGGACCCAAAGTGGCCTGTGGAGACTGTTAGCGTGGTGGGATTTCTTCTGTACTAGAGAAGTGTAGTCCAGCAAGGGTAGTCAGCATTTCATTCCTGTGCTTTGGGGAGTCTTTGCTTAGATGTGAAGATTCCCATATCTGTCCTCAGTTGGCAAGGCAAGCAGGTTCACCCAGCAGTTCCAATGCCAGCAGCTTTGTCTGCCTGGTCTTTTCCTATAGCTGGAAGAATAGACTGCCTAGCTCATATGTATCAGCAGAGTGGTGTGTTTATGGGCAACCCTTTCGAAGAACCTTGAGCGCTGTATGGCACTTATCTCTAAATTTGGGTCTGTGAACTGTTTCACAGGAGCCCATGAGTCAGAACAAAGTTACTGTCCCAATACTTGTGTCGGGAGGTTCTGTCTCTCCACTGGAAAAATTATCAGTTTTTTTGTTGAAAAGGGTTGAAATCTTCCCCTATAGGGTAAAAGCAGTAAAAAATTAAAAAAAAAAAAAGAAACCCCGATGTATTACTTCCTTTCCTATTACTATTGGCTAGTATGTTGCATAAGACTGATGTATGTGCAATGTTGACTGAAAAGAACTGGCTAATGGTGGGAGTAAGAATAACAATGTCGTATTTATAGCCTGGGTTAGCCTTTAACAAGGGAAAAATAGCTTGAGGTATACCATGTAACACTAGTGTCTGGCTACTATCAAACATGCTGCAAATATATAGTAACAGGTATTGTGTGCAGTAAATTTATCTTTGTAGTAGAAACCTGATGTTGTTGCTATTCCCAGGGGCTAAGTTGAATTACATTATTGCTGAGGCTGAGCTAACAGAGCTTTGCTTATAGTATACATACAGACAAGGCGGTTCTTCACAGAGAGGTGACCTCTGCTGTATTTTGGTTTCAGGTTTCACAGGGACCTATTTCAAAGTTTTTAGCTTCAGTCCACACCCTGCTGGTAGTTAGCTATAAAACTCTCTTTGAAGTAAGTAAAAAAAAAAAAAAGAAAGTGTCTTTTATTACTTTAATAAAGTTAGGTAAAGGTCATTTGTTTACCCCTTTTGTGTTATACAGTGCTACCACTGTTGCTTGTCAATATAAGTGATAGTTTGAAGATGAAACTAAAGCTACAGAATTACTGGTTGCAATGTGCAAATGCATAGTGTAAGTAATTATTTTTTATAGCTCTTCTGTTTATTAGTTAACTTGAAGAATGTGTACTAGCATATATTTGTACTGGGGAAGCTATTATAGTTGACATGGCATAATGTAGTGTACTCTTTCCAAGGTTATTCCACTCTCACTCTAAACTTTTTCTGTGTTTTTCTTTCTCTCTCCAAAACCAATTTAAAGAACCAAATTAAAGCCCTGTAATCCTATTTAAGAACCCTGTCAAATAAGAAGTCTGCATGTCACCGTTCCAATAAATATAATCACCTCTTTATACAGTCACTCCTCTCTAGGACTCCGATTTCCATTCGATTTAAATACTTGGATTGTACATTACAATCAAGCTAGAGGGGATATCTTGCTTTTTCCTCGTGGCCATGTGGTCCTGCCCTGTCCTCTCTTGTGTAAGCGCTGCCGCTTGCTGAACTTGTGCAATTCACTCTGAATTGCAGCAGGAAAGCTCCTCTCCCCCCCTCCCCGACTGAATTAACTCTCTTTAATAAGTTGAATTAGCTCAAGAGAGGATTGAGTGAACACTAGGGTGGGTACGAGGTGTTGAAGGCAGCGGTGAGAACCTGTGGGGAAAGGGGGGAACAGGGAGATGGGGCACTGACAGCACCGGGCTTCAGGTTAACTCCAGCCCCTTAATCCTTCAGTGGTGACAGCTCTGCAGGCTGGGCACTGCCTGCAGTACTGGGAGGCAACACAAAAATGTATGTGGAAGGTATTGGTATTGGTAAATGTATTGGTAAGCTGAGCCTTCTGCAAGGGGACTCTTTAGTAGGACAGCAAGAATGAAAAAGCCATTTCTCTAGGCTTTGAGACACAATGTGGCAGCCCCTAGGTTAGGAGGTTCCCCCTTACCCTTCCAGAGCTGTCAAAATCTGAGAGGGAACAGTCATGTTTAAAAGGAGATTCTGGGATAAATGCCACGTTTGGGAAAAACTACACAGACTTCAAAATTATTTTAATGAAAATAATCTCAACATGCTAGGCTGAGCGGCTCTTTGACTGCCATGCCACACACCCATATCCCAGCTCCGTGAGGCTGCCAGTGCGTGACAGTCCAGTGGAGTGCAGTGGTGTTGGGTGCTTGGGGTTGCTTTCTTTGTCTGCCTTCCCTTGCCTTCAGAGCCTACAGTATACACACACAGCACAAGATGCACAACTGCATTTTCTATTGTAAAATTACAAGGTTATCACTGTTGAGCAGTGTGTACCATCGCTGCTCTTACTTTTTGGTTCTATTTCACGGTTATGTACCAGAAATGGAGACTAAATACTGCCATAAGAGAACTTAATTACTTAATTAGTTGGGTAGACCACAGTGGCTGTGTGTATAGAAGAGGGGAGGATGGGGTTGTGCTTGGTTCTAGCAGTGAACTTATGTGTATGTTTACAAGACAACTTTATATATGAAGATTAAGAATTACATTGAGGAAAATGTATACAAGTAAGTTGCTTAGTGTAATTCAGCCTGCCTCCTGAAATGTGTAACTCTCTTGCAGTCTCCTTCATGCCTTTGATGATGGCATTGTCTCTCTTCTCATTTCATCCAGATTTTTATAGGTTAAATGATGTGTGAGAAAACCTAGTGTTACTAGCAACAAATTTGGCAGAAGAATTGCTTTAGAAGTGTAATGCTGAGTTTCTAACAGCAAAAAGCTGTTTGCTGTTTAAGTTGACTGAAATTATTCCAGTGAGTGTCTGTGCAGGTGGTGCGTGATACAAGTTCACAGTGTGAATAGCTGTCCTGCAGATAGCGCTTTTTGGTCTTCAGTGCTGGGTCCTCCTTGGTTTTTCCTGGACCTCTCTTTCTCCTTTTCTCTCTTTTCCTAGCTGCAATGAAGGGTCATTTCCAAAAGTTTGTATTTTGTATGTGTGATATGATATGCAGGCTTCAGTGTAAATACTTAAGGAGTCTTATCAAAATAATACTGGCTCAGTCAGAGTAAAGATGCTTTAGTTAAATAGACTGTGGCTGTGTTTAAAAATAACAGCTCTGGCTGTGTCAGCGTGTTGGACGACCTGATACTGACTGCAACAGAAAGAGCTTCTGAAAATCACTTTGCCTGTTGCACGTATCGCCCCCAGTGTGAACTTGATTTCTGTTAGTAGCGTTTCAGTGTAAGACAAACCAAAACAGAGCCCCCAAGTTGTAAATATAAGTAGCCAAATGGCTTGAGAGAGAACTTGTTGTAGTGGGCATCTTTTAAATGCACAAACAGGAGTAGCAGCATTTTTGGTCTTGTTCACATTGTCAAAACAGTGGTGTCTGGGTTTGGGTGCCAACATTGCCCTCATCTAAGCTCAGTAGTTTTGGGTTCTCAGCTGTTTGATGGTGTGGTGGTTTTTCTGCAGGAAAAAGGTGGTGTGTGTATGTTCCAGCCCAAGGTCTGTCAGTCTGTGACTGCCATGCTTGCACACATGTAGGCTGTTGCTTTCTTGTAATAGTAAAGCATGAGGAGGAGCTTGCTAGTAATTCCCATGTAATTGTCTCATCTCACCCCAGCCCTGGTTTGTCTCTGACTTCTTTTGCCTTTCTAAAGACTTATTTAAAGCATTGACATTCTTAAAAAGTCTGGTTAATGAAATATAGGTCATATGCAAAAGAAAGGTACAGGTTTTTGAAAATACTTTGTGTATCTGATGTTTATTCCATTTTTTACGGTTCTTGTTCTGTGTAGGTTTTCTGTGCTTTTTTTGTTTCTTGGCAAGGAAGACAGTATTACATTCTTGTACCAAGAGGAAGGGTATTAGGCCGACTCATAAAAAGAAGATTTATTAACAAATGTAGCTTTTCATTTTGTCCATTGGAAATTATTTTTTTCTTAAACTCTAACCATACATAGATTACTGGCTTCATTCATACAGTTGTATCAAGTTTGGATGCTGTCTTTGTTAAATTATGGCTCCTGAGGGTTTTCTGTTACAGAGGTTTCTTCAGTCAGGGGAAATGAGGGTATAATAAAGAAGATCCGAGGACCGGACACAATGATTCTATATAACTGAAACAAACAATGCCAGACTTGGCTGATGTTGGATTTTCCATCAAACTTTTTTATTGGCATTAATTCATTTTACTTTAAGCAGAATTTAAAACTCAGGCAGTTTGAGTGCCTGAAGGAACCGAAAGCAGACAAATTGGGCGGTACTTTTAATTGCTGTATCCTATCCTCATGCATTTATTCTGAATTCTGGCTTACTCAGGAAGTTGCCTTGATTCAAATGCCATTAGAGCAGTAAATTCAACAGGAGACATCCAGAGTCACCAAAAGGACTATCACTAAAGCCAGTGTAACAGACCTGGCTGTGCCTGGGGTTTCTGAAACTTTGATTCCAAGCACTGAGCTCGTGCTTTGTGAGAAGCAGTACTGTTTTCTGGCAGAGTGAGTATCTGACCTTTGTTTCTGTTGCCTGTGACTTACTGCAACTCTCTTAATGTTAATGGTATATTTTGCCTTTTACTGCAGTTATAAAATGTTATTAACTGTAATATGCTAAAATAGAGATAGAATAATCAAAATGCACCTCAGCATGCAAGCAAATTTGCTTGAGAGATTCTATAAATAGATGACTGTGCCTCTCAGCCAGAAATACAGTGTGAAGCAAGAACACAGGGTATGCCAGTAGCTTTCTCTCTCTGGTGTTGAGTGCCAGAAGGGGAATGATGCTGAATCTGTTTTTCACTGCCTCTGCTATGCCAGAATATTGGTCTTTCAGGGTAGAGAGTGTGCAGTACTGCAGTTTTCTGCAGGTACTTCTAAAGGAGAGAGGAGGAAAAAACATAATATTAGTTTTGACATTTACAAACTAATAGATACCACGGTAAAGCTGCCGAAGTCAAAACTGTAGACATTGTTTTTAATGGCTTTTAATTATTTAAAAGCCTTTATATATTATATAAAAACCTTTTAACTATTTTGGAAGGTTTTGGAGTATTCCTCTCCCTTCTTATTCTCAATAACTTCTCCGTCTTTGCACTTTGGTGAAATTGGGTGCAATGATTGAATCATACCCAGTACACAAAACTGTTTTCTCTCTCCATCTATTTCTGCACCTGCTCTTCAGTATAACTTATCCATTTGTTTATTCATAGAAATCTAGGAGAAGCTTTCCTAATGCTCTTTCTCTTATTGAGGTTCAAAGGCATAACTTTACCTTCTGTTCTTACATCTTTCCTACCCTTAGTGGCTTAGAAGGCACTCTCTGGTTAAAATGAAAGTCCTTACAGTGACTAATCATGTAGCAATTTGGAAGATGAAAACTGGATTCCTCATGGGGCAAAAAGCTGTATGTGATTTGAGGTGAACACTTGCAGTGCATCAGCACTGTGCATTATGGTCAAATTTAATGGACACAGCATTTTTAGTCTTTTTTCTTTTAATACCATAATATGCCTCTCATACAACAGGATTCTGCTTGATGAAAAAAAGAAAGAAGATAGAAGGGGTAAAACTACACATTGCCCCAAGGATAAAGTTTTGGAAATATTTGTGTGAATTACAGCAATGGGCATTACATAAGAAAGAAAAAAAGTTTGCCCTGAAGTGCCTAAGTTATTAAAGCATTTGTAAAAGCAGGATTTGTCTGTCCCAAAATTTATTGCAATGTCAACTTCTGACCAGAGGCGAGATGAGTGTGGATGCTTTGTAAAATCCTAGTCATCTACAGGAGCCTGCGGATTTTGAGGGTTACAAGGTTGTGTAACTCGGTGTAAAAAACATAAAAGGTTGCAGCTGATATCGTCAGATTATTTATTTACCTTGCAGTTGTGTGAAATTAAGTTTCCTGAGAGGTCTGAGTGACAGTATTTAGTGTAAGAGGATCTGATCTTCTAGTTGTTTGTTCCTTGTGGTAGCCTGAACTATCACAAATGACCAAAAGTGTGCAATTGTGCAGCTTTCTAATTAGTGTGCTCTCTTTAGTGTATTTGATAGATCAGCGTTGAGGGGTGGTGGTTATAAAGGCAGCAAATAGAACAGTCTTGGTTGTGAGATGCAGTGATTTCCTTGTAGCATCTTATGGGGAGGAGTCTGCACTGGACTGGGATCCACAGCTACTGAGACTTTCTCTTGAACCACAGCCTCTTTCTTTGGCTTGGCCCATGAGGGAGCAGAAAGGCTGGAGGTATTCACACCACTCAGCACAGCCGGCTGAGGCTCTCCCCTTAATCACATTCCTGATTTGAATTGCTTTTTGGAGAACTCTCTAAGGATGCCGGAAGCCTTAAAACAAGGCAAACGCAACTCGGGCTTGGCTGGCTAATTAAGGTGCCCCAGCAGAGTAGTGAATAGCACACTTTGGTTATTATGCCTGCATCTAAATTCTTTGTACGATGAGGCCTGGATCCCTGGGTCCTCTCAGCTCTGTGCCGATAACACCCAGATAATGATTCTCTGCTTAGTTCTCAGCTCATTATTCATATATATTCAAGTATTTTGTCTGCATATTGGCTTAATTTCTGAACAGACTTGGACTGTGAGATTTTTTTTTTTTTATACTTTTTAACATAAACTGTGTAAATGCTGCAGTATGTTATCTTTCTCCTTTTAAGATATTTTATCCCATAGTGATGCTACAGCTACTGTTGTTCACCCCTTTTTTGGGATAGTGAAACCCTTCGTGTGAAATAGTTGGTAACTACTAAATGAATGGAAGCTTTGCCATTGATTTATTAATGTGTCCACAAAACCACCTTTATGTTTTGCCTTCTCAGTTTATTTGTCTTCCTTCTTAAGAAAATAAACAAATGCACATATCCTCCTTTGTTTCTCCCAGCCATAGGTAGGCTTCTCAAATTGGGGTTTCTTTTATGTTTAAGGAAAATGCTTTGCTAGCAAGGCTTCTGTTATAAATAGTAGGTGAGTGCACCTACACAGCAGGGCTTGTCTCTTTAAGTGAGACTATAGCAGTTGAAGTTTGGAAGTAATTTTTAGGTACCACATAGATAGATGGCATGTGGGCAGAGCTGCTCACCTGCATCACCCCCACAAACCAAAGTAGCTGGAAACACTTGGGTGAGAACACAGCTGAGCCTCAGAGCTCAGACACTTCAGCAGCCTCTCTCACTGAAAGAACGTTTTCCTCGTGGAGCAGAGACAAGTGCTTTGCTCACCTCTGGGCTCAGAGTGCTTGTTTATCCACCCTTGCCAAAGTTTCCTCTCTGAACAAGCCGTTAGGTCTAACCGTACTTTAAATCAATCTGATTCCTCCACTAGAGATTGTGTTTATACAACCGTGTATATATATATATATATATTTAATCCTGTTGTAAATGATGTTCAAAACAGATATTTAAAGCTCTTGTTAAAGGTTGCTTGGGACACTTTAAATAGTTGTGTAACATTCCAGTTTTCTCATCCTCCTGCCTCCAGAAGCAAGTAGCTAGGTACCTGTTGATTAGAAATTGGCTGGTTGTGAGAGGATTTTAAAATTGCAGCTGCATTCACATCATCTGACGTGGAATTTCTTAGGTTAAAGTAGGACTTTTCTCTACTTTGATTTTTATTCACTGACTTTTTCATCATTTCATATGACCTTTATAATACCTTGCTGGGAAAAGGTAATCTAGATTAATCAAATATCTGAGCTTTACCAGTAAATGTAGGTGCTCGTTAAGTGGCAGTGTCCTCTGAAAGAGTTACTTATCTTTGTTTTCTAAAGGTCCAATCAAAAGATAATTTGGGGAAAAGGGTTGTTTTCAACTGTTGATTTTAAGTGATGTTCCTGGTAGTTAACTAACCTAGCTTCAAGTCCTTTAGTTCCTTCAATAAATACATTGTAAAGGCAATAGTCTCAGTAACCATTGAATATTTGGGGTTTTACTAGTTAAATTCTATATGAGCATGAATGTGGAGTGAGAGTAATGATTCTAAGTAGAGAGAATTTTTCTTAACCATTGGATTCTCTATTCATATGAAGATGGACTTGTCTTATGTAGTTCAGGAGAGTGATTGTTAAGAAGACTTTCTTAAATACTTCAGTATCTGGATATCAAATATGGTGAAAATCTTTTGGGTTTAGGTGTGGAGTGATGCAATCAGTCTTTCTGTGCTGTTTCTATCCTGTTTCGAAATGAGTTTGAGTTTTATTCCAATTTTCTTGAGGTAAGTTGATAGGATTTTATAAATCAGCCAGCATGAAAGAACCAAGTTCTTGTTCAAACTTTACTGATTTTCGATATGAAACTTGTGTTATTTCCATTATTTTGTTGATTGCTCGTCATTATATCAAAATTCTACTACCTTTTATCCTAAGCAATCCTAGAGCATACCAAATAAATCTTGATCATATGTTTGACTTATTTACTGAGAGCTCTATGAATTTGGTCAGAGATTTTAAGGATGATATTAGCGATCAAAAACTTTGGTATGTATATTTTTTTTTTTTTACTTAAAACACTGAAAATTATTGCTTAAAGCATCTGAACTTTCCCTAATCCTACAAGCAGAATTATAGTAACTGTTTTTGTACTTTGAAAATCAAATTATAAGTCAGGCGCAGATCCAGCTAAGTACTGTTTGCTGCAAAGAAGCTCAGTCTAGACTTAGTTCTATCCTGCATCGTTGCCTTCTCATAGCTGCTATAGCAATAAGCTGCTGCAAAGCAGGGTTTCCTCAGTAACATGCTGAGCTTTCCTTTGATAAGAATGTGCTTCAATTATTTTTTGTGGTGGATGTGTGAAAGGGGAGGGTGTGTAACTTTTTTAGTTCTTGGAAACATTTTTTTTTTTTTTGTGAATTAAGAGATTTAGAGAAAATGTAGAAAATGAGTGAAATTCTTATACATATAGAGAATTTTTCTCTAAACATTAGGTTCAGGATATAGGCCACATCTGTAATCATGTTTTTAGAAATGAGTCCATATTAAATCGATTCCCTGCCAACAACATCTGGTTGCACTTTATGTACGTGTTTTCTTTCATAGAGAAAGCAAACCATATGACATAACCCCAGTCAGATAAAATGATTGTTTATAATACTTTGTTTATTTATATAGCACCACAGTGAAATACGTCGTCATCTGAAAGACCTTACAGCAGATTACAAAGGTGAGCAGATGACATCTGCATTTCCAGATGGCTGCTCTGGGGCACTGTGTTGTGTGGTTTATAAGCCCTGCTTAAGGGGATATAAAATTAGTAGCTGAATTTGCTAATTGAATGGGGGCTAATAATTCTAGGTGCCTTCGTGGATAGTGTCCCACATCCTGTAGTGGCCCTGTGATGCTGGTAGCACTTCTGAAGCTTCACATGGGGTCAGAAAGGGGAATACTGTGTAGTGACAAACCTTCACAGACACAGTGCCTTTTAGGACTGGTAATGACCCCCTGGTAGTACTCACTGCCATGAGTAAAATTTGGAAGCAGTGATTTACTTTTAATAAAGTGGACAGTATAGCAGTTGCTCACGTAAATAGTTCAGACAGATTTCAGATAATTGATCTGAACTATGCTCTTGAAAGTGGCTCCTTTCCTTACAAAACAAGCAGTTTGTGGGTCTTGTGAAGTAGTGCAGCCTGGATTCACCTTTTGGATTCCCCTTGGGAATGAGCCAAAAGAGAAGAATTGGAAATACCTTGCAAATAGCAGAGATGTAACATCCTGTAGTAAAGAGTATTGAGCTGTGATGCCCTCAGAGCAGGAGGAGCTAAGCAATGGGGGTTTGGCTGTTGTGATCCTAAACAACAGATCTCTTTAGCACATGCCCACCGAGGTGTTAAAGGGTGTCAGCCTTGTCTTTACAGCGTGAAAGTTGAGCCACTTGGAGCTGTAGAAAAAGCTGTAGATGAAGCTGTGTTTAACCGAGCATGCACAGTACTGCACCCCTAATTTGAGATATTTCCATGTAGGCCAGCAGTTATTTCAGAAAGAGCTTCATGTATCAAAAACTTGATGGGAGCTTTTATGCCCTGCCAGACCTTGTGTGTCAGTGGGAGGCATACTGGGGAGGGAGGCAAGTGTCATCCATCTACTGCAGGGTTTATTTCTTCCATGAACAGGCTCTGATCAAACCTTAACGAGGAAAGGACATTTTGACAATTTGTACCCAGATGAACTATCCTTGGGTGGTTGATGATCTCAGGTGAGATCCAGGTTGTCTTTAATTTTGGATTTTTTAATTGATTATTTATACTTTAAAGTTGCTTAGAATATGCAGTATTCAACAAGTAATAGTTTATTTGACTCTTTCCATTTCAACTGATTAGCTTATCTGTTAACAGCATAACTTCTTTTTCTGAGTCAGTCAAAAAAAAATGGCAGGGGTTTAGAATAGACTTTTATTGTGTTCCCAGAACAAACCAGAAATTTAAATATTGTGGCTATCAGACCTTTTAAAATTAGGCGTCCTAATTAACAGAGCTAAACATGACTTAATTACTTAATGTAATTAACAGAATATCTATTACCTTTTTAGTTGCTAGGCTAAAAGGTTTTTACTCAAGTACAAGCTTTTGCTGTGCATGATGACCCTTTAAAGGCTTTTGGGACTCTATCCAGCTGGCAGCTTGGCATTGCTGAGCAGATGTGCCTGGTCTCTGGAGAGCTGATCTGTACTGCTTAGCTTTATTAATTCCTGACATTCAGATTGATCTGTGGGTCCAAACAAAAGTAAAGAGTCTCAGGTGGAAGTGGTATAGTGTGTAAGTTCCTGTTGGTCTTTTCCTGCTCTGTTCAGGATATAGTTTGGTATTTTTAGTCTTAGCAGCTCTTATTTGTTGTTTGTACATGTGCATGTGCATGTTTTACTGTTTCTTGGCTTCATGTTCTGTTCTTGATGATTCATAGAGCATCAAAATGCTCAGAAATCATGTTCTCAGCACTTTGGAAGACCTCTCCAGATAATTCTGAACACTAGTGGTTCACAGGAAGCAAGTGGGTGTGCTGCAGGAGCATTTGAGTTTCCCGAAAATGCTCATGATTACTGAGGAACTGCTTTGCAGCTCCCTTCTGAGAAGAGTTTTAAATTTCTTCCAAATAGTATTTAATAATTAAAATATTGAGGTTGGGAGGAAGTACATTTTCCTGTAATAAGGACAAGTAGTGTTGAAAAATCAAGTGAAAAATTGTGCTGATGGACTGAAGTTTGATTTTTCCCAGGATGTAATTTATGTCTACAAAAGGCAAACTGTAGTATATTGGGATTAGTTTGGCAGTAAACTCAAATCACAAGTGACAGATTTTTCTTAGTGTGGAGGGAGTTACAGTCAGATATTCTGTGTATGGAGAGTCTTTGTGGGCCACCTATTAATGTATTATTATTAAAGTACTAAATTGAAGTTGGTTTTTCTAACGTTTTTCAAATTTAAGAGGAAACATGAGGAGTTTATGAACAAGAACAGTATGACCAGAGGTTGGCATGTTGGAGACACTGATCACAGGCAGTTGCAGACAGTGTTCTGAAGGTTACTGGTGGATCATGCCAGTGGGCTGTGGATTTCCCCCTTTAACCACACACTGTCACAAATAAACATGGTAATTTCTGCAACAAAGGCACTGCACTAGTGCACATTGCTGACCTCATCCCAAGAAACGCACAGCACTAGCCAATTTCTGATACAGTTTGGGGAAAACATTATTTAAATACTTACTGAAAACAGATGTTTGGGAGTTCTATTTGGATATATTAAAGTCTTCTAAAAAAAAATTGTGAACTGTAACTACAATAGCTGATTGTTTATACCTTTCCAATCCTTGGTGTCTGAGGCTGTGCTTTGATAATTTCTCCAAGGGAAACACTTGCTGGTGAGAAAGTGGAGTCAGATTGAGACCACCCAATAGTCACTAAATAGAAGTCATGGCAATATGTGTGTTTTCATTTAGTATAAACATTTTTGACTTAATGACTTCCTGTTTCTAAGGATGAGAATAAACTTGCTTAAAACAAGAGGAGGGGGAATATTAAAACAGGAAACTTGCATGACTGCACTTTGCTAGTAAACCTGTAGACTGATGCAAACTTAGGAGAAAGCTCATAAGATGTTATGATATTGCAACTTGCAATTCCTATGGTGTTTGTCAAGGAGTTATGGTTGTTTCCATAGAAATATACAAACTTACGGATTTTGCTGAACAGAAATGGAACAAGTAACAAGAGGTGGTAAATGGAACAGGAAATGAGGAGTGAGCTGGTGGACAGGAAGACAGTGAGGGGAGAATACAGATGGTGTCTAAGTAGTGTCTTGACTTAGTAAAATGTTACACTGGATAGGATTTCTGTTTAACTAGGTAACAAGTCTCTGTTTACATTTCCAAACTTTATCTGAATGGGCAAATATTACTAACAAAGAGTAAAAAGAAAAGCTTAGCTAAAACCTCAAGATTAGACTTGAATCATTAAAACATTCCACAAATTCAAGTTGAAGATGTCTGTCCTAGTTTTGTTCCCTTTCCTAGCCGAATTTGATTACAAGTTCTCAATGTGACAGTGTTGTAGACGCAGCACATGAAAGTGGCTGGGTTTTTTCTGAAGTTTAGCAGTTTTAGCAGTGAAAGCAAGTGAGTTGCAGAGATGGGTAAGGGCTTTTGTGAACTGAATGAGATGCACATACTCAGGGACTCTTACACTTTTGTAATGTCCTGTTTTATTTTAGACCTGGACTTGGATTAATTCTGCTGGCCTTTCAACATATATCTCATGCAGTCTATATGTAGCATTCTATTTGATCAGCACATGTTCTCTAACCTTCTTTTAAGTAATTTTTGTTGAAGGGATCAAGGTGTGTACAATGAATGCCTTTAGCCTAAGCTGAGGATCTTATTAGAAATACGGCTACTGAGAGGTGAGGAGGGGGATGGCATGGTTTGATTGAAACCAAATGAGTTTTCATCCTTCCATTCTTGGGGGAGGAACGTATAAAAATACTTAGCATCCTTTTTACATAGCAGTAATTTATATTTGTACTGTTCTAACTGTACACTTGAGTATCATTTCAACTGAAGGTTTTGAAGGAGGATAATCTATTCCCTCCCAAAAGGGCTTTGCTAGAAGTGTGTTGGAGGAGCATGTGGAAGTGAGTCACTTTGACTAAGTTGCAAATGATATTTTGTCTCAACTGAGGAAAAAAGAAAAAGGTCCCCTTGATTTCTGAAGGGGAAAGAAAGCTTAACTGGTCCTGTTCTTATATCCTGGTAGCTTCTATTTTCGAGAAAGCTTGAGCTGTGTATTGTGGAATGAAGTGTCTTTCAAAGTAAAGATGTGAGAATTTCCTTTTGCTTCTTGTGGCAAAACAAGTTAGACTAATTGAGCGATCTTCTGAAGCTTTGCACAGTCCAGGCATTCATCAAAGGAGAGATTTTTTTTCTCTGAATTTAAGTAAGTTTGGGTATCGTTCTTGTCTACATCTTTGTTAAACTAACTGTAACACTTGTGTATAGTTTTAATGGCCCTGTTTTTTTTTCTTTTCTCCTTTGGAAAACAGGAATCCGTGTGGCGAATGACAAACAAGGATTGCATCAGTAAACTTCGTTACAGTATCTGTTGCAGCAGTGTCTGACAGGATCTGTCTTTTGTCTCTGCACGGTGGTCCAACCAGGCACAACTGTGCAGCAGCAGCGTTTTCATTGGGCTGACCCCTAAATATATTCCAGTTATCTGTCACTTAAGAAGTTGTGCATTTATTTTCCTGTATTGTTATTTTCATAGAATTTCTTCATACCTTAAGACTAGTGTAATCTCAACATGAAATTTAATATCTTTGTTTTACCTGTAAGTGGAAAAAGGTGTTAGGAAGCAAAGCCTGGGTGGGAAGCAAAGGCTGCTTCACCATGCAGCAAATAGACATTCTTGTTGCACTTATACCTGAAATAGCCACTGTCATCATGTCACCACTGAAATTCTTTACTTGTTCTTTTCCAAATGATAGCCTAAATTTCTCAAGTTGTGGAACTTCTCATTAAGAGCCTAATCTCCCCTTAATAATGTTGTCTTGAAATGAATTTCAACACATACTGAATTTGTCAGGCAGTGGTACAAGAAACTTCTCTAGTACCAGGCATGAAGAGGAAACCAGTGGTTCCTGCTGCCTCCCTGGCATGTGTAACCTGGACATTCTCATCTGTTCAGTTTTCGCCCTTCCTTTCAAATGCCTCTTGACTTCTGCTTGGTTTTATTGCTGAGTAAGAAAGATATAGACTGAAATGAAGAAAATCCTACCTGCTAAACGTGCCTGGAGTGCATGTTAGGACTCATTTCCACAACAGGTGTTAGAGGTTTGGTTGCTTGCTGTGGGTATGCCTTGCTTCCTCTCTCTGAAGTGGTAAGTGCCCCTCAGCACAGGAACTTTTGAGTACAGCCTTCCTTTATGGGCATTTTGGATACAGAAACAATCACACTTTGCTTGAACAAAGGTAATGCAGTAAACAAAGTGTTGTTGCTTCTAGTGCAGGGCAGTGAGCGGCAGCATCCTTCTGCTTGGGGAAATATGATTATTCATCTCCACTGGAATATCTCATAAGGTACATTTTATAAGGAAAGGCTTTGAGACTCAACAGGAAAAAATGCTATATATACATATATCCCATTGAATACAGAATGGTATCTTAAAGAAGCGTGTTCTTGCCAGAGACGAGATCAAAGTTATTTGACATTTCCACGTTTAGTTTGCAGCTAAAACCATTGTTCTGATTTGCATTCAGAACGACGCTTGTGACAGACCATTATCTGGATTATTCAACATGTATAATTAGGCATTTGCTTTCTTTTCCTTTCAGAGTGTCTGTGTAGGGTTTTAAAAATTTGAATTAAAAATGATCTGTGCACTTTCATACAGCATTTGTGTAATTAATTTGAGAGGTTGGTCAGAAGGATTTATTTTGAAGCTTTTGTGCCTAAAATAGGTTCCATTGATTTATAGATAGAGATGACTATTGTTGTGCATTCTACAGTGGGATAGCACAGTGGAAATAATATCACAGCCTGTGGTAATGTATTTGGGATTTCAGGCCTGGGCTGTCATCTCTGGGCTGCTGGCCTTCATGCAGACACTTTTAGCAGTAGACTCTTAACACTGATATTTCAAGTTACATCAATGCTTTGCTATTGCAAAGTAAATAGCTGTGCAAAAAGAATTGTCACTGTCCAAAACAACAGAGCACATAGGCAAACCAAGGAGTTGAAATTAACCTCACTCAAACACATTTATTGAAACTGCTTTAGAAAGATTATATTTTCAATTCACCATCTAGTTTTTATTAAACATAAAGGGGGCATGGATTTTTTTTTAAATGTGAATTTAAGATTATTTTTATTTATTTTTAAAACTCTGTGTATACCCAGAGAGAAGCTGTCTTGCTGTGTCGTGAGAATGATGGATTACAAAGCTTGCTTTGCCTCTTGCAGACACATACACGTGTGCAGGCTCTGTTGCTAAGCAGTGGGTTATGTGGCTGGTTGGTAGAAGGAATGTTTCATTTCAAAGTTTAGGAAGTGCACTACGTACCTCTAAAGTTTTAAATTCTCCAAAGAATTCTGATTATTTTGGCCTGGAGGATCTCATCACGTGGAGTCCCCTGGTATAGCTGCCCTTTGGGTCTGTCTGCATCCTGAGTGCAGTCCCTGCATGCCGGGGCACACTGCCAGCTGGGGAGAGCATCTGAAACAGCCCCATCCCATCAGGCTTGGAGGGATGCTTTCTGAAGTCCGGTACTTATGGCAGCAGGGAAACCTGCTTGGCATTCATGGTGTGGAAACCCCTCTTGAAAATCCCCACCGTTTACCTGACTCCCTTTGAGTTCTTGTACAGAAAAGTTTGCTGCCTCACTAGTTATAAATTTGTTTTTTCTCTGAAAGAGGAACCATGAGACGTGGGCAGTCAGATTTTTTAGAAGTCACTGAGGAGCCTCTGCATGCATGAACGAGCAGACTATATTAAGTGCCAGAGGTATTATTTTTAGTGTCTCTTCCTGCACTGCAGTTGAGAGGAGTAGGCTGGTGCTGGCAGTGAGCTGGTGTGCATCCTGCTTACACCCTGTGCTCTCCCTCCTCAAATAGATGCATGTGCCTCACCAGTGAGGCTGCCAGTTAAATTGCTAGTTTAGGATGCTCAAGGTTCCTCAATCGGTTTGGAGGAATTTTGCTTCTTGTGCTTTCCGCAGCTGATGCTGTGTTTGCTACAGAAGCAGCACAAACACAGAAATTTTGTTCCCTCAGATTCTGCTCTGTTTCCTTAGAAACTGATTTCATAACGTATCTGTGGACTGAGCATCAAGTCGCTTCACATTCTGTATGTTAGAAACCTATAAAATCAAATCGATGCAGACTAAGTGCAAATATTATTGGTCCTCACTTCTTTGCAGTTTCTTCTCTTCTCTGCAGTGAATCTTCTCTTACTGATCATTTTCCAACTCGGCTGTTCTAGAGAATAGAGCCCATTAGGCTGTGATTGCTATTCCTTTGATTAAGCTGCAAGGAGTTGTCATTGCTGGAAGTAAAACTTATTTTTAGTAGCTTGCATGAAACATTCAGCTTGTGTCTCAAGAAGAGGAAGTTCAGTTGCCTAATTGATTATTGTCCATGTCTTCACTCCAAAAAGAAAAAAGTATTGCAAAGTATGGGCAAAATTTGAACAGCTTGAAATCGCATGGAGGGGAGAAGTTCTTCTTAGTAGAGGTATTGCTCAGCGGATGTCCTGTTTTTGGGTTTTTTTCTGGTGAGTAATTTGGCAGTGCTTCCCTAAAGCAGAAATAATGTTGCATCTTCAGCTACTTTTAATGACAAACTGTGTTTATTCATACTGATGGTCTTTTTTAGATTTTGGAGATGAGGAGGTAAAAAATGGGAAGGGACAGTGTTGAATCAGTCTAGAAACTGGCATCTATGAATGCAAGGAAGCAGAATGTTTGGTTCTGTTAATATTGCATTAAGTCCTCTTTTCACAGATGTGGAAGAGGTAAATGTTGGCAGGGGAAGTGTTTCTGCCCCAGCTTTGTACCCTTAATTATGCTGGTTCAAGCATTTGTGTCCAGAGCTTTTGCGTTATTTTATATGTGGTAGTGTTTGGCTGAGTTATTTCAGTAGTTATTTTTTCATGTGGACCTATTCATTACATTTTTAATTCATTGTTACCTCTCTACTGTATATTTCCTGCTCTAATGAATTTACTGTACTGGTGGTATGCAGACTCCTACACATCTGTAATTGAACTTGTACTCCTTGGTATTCCAGAAGAGTTGCTGAAGGGACGAGAAGATACTTAACATGATCATTAGAAGTCATTATGCTTCTGAAAGCTCACTTTGTTGAATTAAATTCAGAGGTTCAACTTGAAAATAAACAGCAGCTAAGCAATCACCCCTCTAGAGAGATATTTTTCTTCCTAGTATGTGTTTTCTAATTTATGCTACACTATAGTTCTACACTGGCATTTTTCCCTTATGCAGGTATTAAATTAGCTCATTAGACTGAATTAATATTTGAAATTAATCAGATGTTTGGATCAAGCATTGCAAAGCATTGGGAACCTTCAATTCCTGGTTAAAAAGTTAGCTGAATGTCAAGTATTGCTCATTGCTTTCATTAATTTTCCCTGTAACAAAGGCACGAATCTGGCTTTCATTTAAACCTGATGCAGATTTCTGGTGCGTATCAAGTGGAGCAGAGTAGTCTGCAAAATAGCTTTTAATGATAATCTGTAGTTGACTACCTTTGATCGAAAGAGATAGTGTGCCTTGAAAAATAGGGTTATAAAATGCACTAAAAGGCAGACTTATATGGCAGCTCAGATAAAAACAGATAAAAGTAGGTGGGGTTTAAGAACATGTGGTTGGAAGTAAAACCAGTTTGAGGCAGTTGCTTGTCTTCTGCAGTTTATGCTTTTTCTGTGAGTGTTCCTCAGCACACGTGATCCACTGTTTTGGGAGAGGGGTCACAGCACAGATATTTTGATGAAAATATCATTTAGAAAAATGACATGTCCCTCTTTTCTGGAGGAGCTGAGATGCAGCAGTTGCTGCCAGGGGGAGGGATGCCATCAAAATGGGTACAAGTTCAAAAGTAAATGTTTGTCTCTGTTCCTTTTAAAGTTTGTCTCTGATCTTAGTTTGGCAATAATTCACTTCATTTGCAAAACTCTCTAAATAAACACTTTGGTACAATTTTTTCTGTCCTAAACCATCATACGTGAACTTTCATGCTGTTTGTAAGGACTTTTGTGACGAAAAGGTGAAAACTGAGGGGAAAAATAGTAATTTGTCTTTTTAAAATTTTTTTTTTTATTAAGGCAGCACTAGAAAATGGTAAGCAAAGAAGTTGTATGACATCAGTAGAGCTCAAGGAAGATTGTGTGAGCTCTTCATAGAGAACAATAGGTTTTTTTGAGAAAATAAGAACCTAGAAAATAACTGCACAGACAAGACAAAAAGATAGTAAGGAGGTTTTTCTTTGTTCATGAACAAGTTTGACTTACTTCTTAGTAATGTAAATACAGTCCAGATGGCTGGAAAAGTACAAGATACTCCCAGGGGTTAGGGTGGAGGTTGGCTGAATTAAGCTGTGTAGAAGTCAAAAGTGAACAAGTGAGATAAAAGTTTAAAAAAAGGAAAAAAAGTGTAGTTGGTTTCTATCCTTTCTAAGCTTTGGGGCCTGGATTGACCATTTCAGGAGCATGATTAAATAGAATATAAAGAGGCAACATTTCTGTTCACAATGTCAGAATTAATTAGGAAGAATACTGATGAAAGTGTGGTTTTGTTTTACCAGTTGGTCAGAAGTTGGTCAATTCGTAAACAAATCATAATCTTAACTTCCAAATACAGCTTGTTCCAATAATTAAGGGGTTCAGTACTTTGTAGCTGAGGGAAAATATTTTAAGATCTGTATGTACACTGAACATTATTAGTTTTGCAGTAATGGTGGTGTCATGAATCCAGCTACGGCTTTATCCGTAAGTTAATACTGGAAGAAAATAATTCCATACTTTTGAAGTTTATGTTGTGAAACATCTTCCGTTCATCTGTTGTCAGACAGAGATTCCTCTTGAGAAGTTGTGTCATGCCTTGATGTGACTGGGCTAAGTGTCCCAATCACTATTGGGAGCACAGGGAAAATCCTCTCCAGCCCCTTGAAACTTCAGCTGCAGGCCTTCACTTTGATTTCCACTATTCTCTTCTTGTTTGCAGGCACAGTATGAGCCAAGTTTCAACAGTCTCAGAATGAGCCGCAGAATGCCAGTAAACCCTGCTGGAAATGCTCAGAAGTATTATTGCTGTAGTAGAATCAGAGGTTCAGAGCTGAAAGACAAAACTGTGTGAGTGGAGGTGTAGAGGTGCTGTGGATTCAATGATTCGGTAATAAAACCAAAACAGTATTAAAGGAAAAGGTGAGATTAGAAAAGAATCAGTGGCTTCTCAGGTGGTCGAAGCATCAAGTTAGCAAAAATTACTTCCTAGTAAAAACATCCCGAACAGACATTTTTTAGAGCTGAAGTGGCAAAGGCAGTTTGCAAAAAAAATTGCTGTGAAATGAAATGTAGCATGAGACTCTGCCAGGTCTTATTGTTATTTAATATGAAGACTTGGAAAGAGTCCCTATGAGTCTTGCCTTGCTTTGTATCCTTGGGCAGACCACTGCTGTAACTGCAGGTGTGTAAGTATATATTTTACATGCAAGTCTAAGAGAATGGTGTCTCAAGTGCGCATACCCGAGCGAGTTGGGAAGACGGTCTTGTTTCCTTCTGTGAGAGATGGATCCCAAGGAAGCAGAGGTCTTGCTACTTGAAGTGCCCATTCCTTTCTTGAAACTTTGATGCTTGTACCTTTTGTGTTGCTTTAACCTATGCTTTTTCATTTTTCATCATGAAAGCTGAAGGAGCACTGTCCACCTCCCCTTGACAGGCCTTTTCAAAGCTGCACTTGGCATTTGTCTTTTGTCTGGCTTGAAGTACCTGTTACTGAAAGAGATGCAGTTTATTAACACACACCTTTGCTCATGCCAATCTCAGTAGGCACTTCACCTCATTTTAAGGGACCAAAGGAAGCAGAAATATATAACGTAGAAATGATTTTTCTGAGGCCACTTAGGAGGCTTGTAGCAGAACTGTACCCGGCATCCGGATCTTAAGGCCATTCGGATGATTTCTGACAGTGCCATTTCCTATTGCTTGGACTGTATTTATGTGAAATTTAATAATACAGTACTTAAAATACCTCACCTGAAACTAATTTTACAGTCTTCCTGAGAAAGTCATTAAGGTAGCTACCAGACAGCAGCTCTATTCTGTACAACACCAAATTGTTGAGCATTGGGCTTTTATTAGTGGGATTTATCAGATAACAGAGGTAAAATGAAATAACAAGTATTATCGTAAACTATAACCCATAAGATGAGTGTGAATTAGTACCTTCATTTTCACATGTATTTATTTCAGCCAGAAGACACAATTAAAGCTTTTCAGATATTCTTCAATAGCTTGGATTTTTGCCACCTTTCTAAAATCAGTCTCTGCTTCCTTATCAACACCAAAGCTTCCACTGATGGTAGTGCTAATTCAGCCTGAGTATGAATGTTACATAGACTTTACCCGGTAGTTTCTTGTCATTCTGAACATGCATCTTGTTGCAGTGACTGTAGGAAAAAATAAAAATGAACTGGACATTTTAATGAAAACTAGCAAATAATTTCTTGCATAGCTTGGTATTATTATGTTCTAATTATGGAAATCCGTGATGTGTTCTACTGACTTTACCTTACGGTCTGCAGAGTTTGGGTAGTTCTCTATATCATCACCAGTGAGATTAAATTGAAAAGCTTTTGGTACATGTTTTTTTTCTAGGATGCTGACAGTAATAAAAATAAAAGCTAGCTTTTGAGTAGTGTTCTAAATCTCAGCACGCTTTGGCACTAGTCAAGGTTGTGTAACACGCTTTGGTTATCTAGTCAAGATAACTGGAAAAATAATTTTTGCTCTACTATTATAATTAAACCAAGCTGCTTCTTTGCATGACTTATGTTTAGATCTTCAGAATCATCTAAAAAGGAGGGGAGAGTTAATGTGTTTGACTTCAAAAAGTTGAATTCTCCGGAATCATGAATGTGCTGTGACAAAAGGTCAGTGTTCAAGAGTTCAGTGTGCATCTCCTATAGAAAGAAAAGATTAAGAGATGCAACAGTTAAAGCCTGGCTTGAAATTTTTAGCTTCCTGTTTAGTAACTTCTGGTAAATGGTTTCGTATGTGAAAATATTATGGGAGACTTGCAATCAGTGACTATTTTATTATTGATTATCTCAGAAGATTGAAGTACAGTATGGACATGTTTCTTCCTCTGTGGTGCCATTGGGATGAGTTTGTTGTCAGATACTTTTGGCCCTTTTTGTCTACACATGGGACATCACAGCTATATCCCATTTTCCTTTTTGAAGAGCATGGAGGATTTTCCCATGTTCCCTCCTAAAAGGGGAAATCCAAAATTTGAAATCTTGTAATTGTAGGAGTGGTTTCCTTGACTACAAGAGAAATAATCTCTCTGCCATGGATTGTAAACAGTTCCACACAAGCGAAGTCTTTTTACATCTCTATCTCAAGTTAAGACATTTGTCTGTCTTTTCTACTATCCAAAATTCTTGACTTGTTTGGCAAACTAATTCCATAAAGCTGTGTTTTTCATGGACTTTGTTTGTTTTGGTTTTTTTCCTTTTGAAAACAATTTGGTCTCTTTGTAGCACATTTCAGTTTTGTTCTGTTTTTATGACTTCTTCTCCTTGCTTTCCTTCAGCTTGAATGGAGAGAATTAAGTCCAGTTGTAGCTCTGATTATAATCTTGCCTTAATTGAGTTGCAAATTTGCAATGACAGATATTGGTCAGGGTGCTGATGTAGCACCTTTTGGCATTCCTGGTGCCCTCCTGGATTCTGACAGTACTCTCTGTTTTTACAATTGCTTATGTTCATTTATTCTCCTTTTCCCTCTTCACAGCATGAAGCTCAGCACAGAGTGTAAATTGCTTTCTCTGCGATAGTGACTTGTTAATTAGCTGTCAAGAAAATTAAATGCCATTGTCAGTCTTGTCTTGCCTTTCCCTTGAAGTGTCTCTGATACTTTGTCTCCTCAGTAAGGTCTGAAGACCAGTAGATTGTGAGCACTAAGGGTGCCATTGCCTGAACATATACACAAACATTTCCAGCTTCCTTTGGAGGGATTCGCAGTGTCAGTTGGCATCGCTCAAATAATAATCCCAAATGGAGAAGGTGGCGTGGAAATCTATTCATTGGAATTACACAGAGGATACTGTATAAGATACAAAGGGTGTACTACCAGTAGCATTGCTTTTGCTTTCACTAACCAAGTTGAGCACCAACCCACGTTTTTGTGCCAGTGCTTCTCCCTAGCCTCACCTGCCTTACTGTCAGGGAATGCTGCGGGAGTGAGTCTTGTTACTGATGTGCTGATTTGTGGTTGGGGCTAGAGATCTGTTTCTGGTTAAAAGGGATGTAACGTTATTTAGGGGAAATCTGACAAATAAATAGAAATTGCAGTAGAAAAATAAATTTTGTTTAGATAAAGATGCTAAATAATTAGACATAAGTTCTTTCTCTAAACATCAGGAGAAATATATTCTTGTTAAGTCTCAGGTGCTGAGTTAAAGATGTCTTGTGGCCCTGGTATGATAGTTCTGTATTCTATTATATCATCTGTTTTGTATGCTGAGTGCTGAGAGTGGAAAAGATGGAAACATGGTTAGCTTGTCAGTTGTTTCCAATGAACACATCTCTGTTTGGTGGAACTGTTTGCATTCCTGTGGCCAGTGGTATAAGGAAATACCATGTTATGAAAAATTCCCAATTGTTTCCTTAAGAGCTCTTAGAGTTGCACAATCTTTTGATGGTTTTGTTTGTTAAAAAGAAAAGAACTTAGTTGCTAGCCTTTCAGTTTGGAACTCAAAATTCTCTTAAATATTTACTAGAGCTTTACTTTTATACTCAAGGTTTGGATTCAAACCAGAAGCGTATTTTCCTATTGCACACTGATCAACCATTATAATATGAGTAGCTGAGGAAGATTATAATTTCATTCCAGGACATGTTTCTTTGGGATATCCCATCAGTTCCTGAACTATCTGTCATTATGATTACTCGTACTTTCTGGATGCAGCTCTAAAATGTTGCTTCTCTGACTGAGGGAGTGGTAGCTCTCAAGTAACCAAGTGGCTTTAATTCTCAAGAAGATAAATGGTATCTCTGACACACAAATTGTTTTTTCCTATAGGCTGAAACCCTCATGTAACATTTAATTTGTACTTGCATTTTCAATATCCTGTTAAGATTTGTGTAATATGTCTGATTTCTGACATACACAGTTACTCAGATGTATTGCAAATTTTTTTGAAGCTGCTCATGTTCAATATTTGTCTCGCTGCTGTCATATCTTGAGTTAACGTCCATCTCTCTTCCTAATTTATTAATCCAAGAATGTATTTCAGTTATTATTTTCCCTGATCTGAGAACTGACTTTAAGTTTGTTCTTTAGAGTGTGACTGTTACTCCTTTCCAGATTTTCTTTTTCTAGTTCTTGATTTGATCTGCATCCCTTGTTACTGATTGTATAATTTTATTTTGGCCGTAGAGGCATTTTGATGAAAAAAAGCTGACAATGCAGCCTAAACAAGCACAGTGAAGACAACTCCTGGCCAGTGCCTACGTCGAAGAGTTTCTTGCCCATACTCCAGGGGTGTGTAGAGCAGGGTGAAAAGACCCCAGTGGATTAAGCAGAGTGAATAAGGTCATGGTACCAAACAGCATAGTAGTTTCACAGTTGTCAAGTGTTTTTGTTGTTGTTTTAATAATGAGAATTTTGAATTGGAATGGGAGGAAGAGCTTGTGAAAGTGCATTGAGTGGTAATAGGGAGAAGGGTCGCAAAGAGGGAGAAAAAGAAAGGGATTGTAGCAAAGAGCTTGTGACAAAGGGCAGAAAAAAAATTTGCTCAAAAGCACATATATTTGGAGTGTCACGGTTCCTGGATTCAGCAGTTTCCCAGACCGCCTCCTTTTACTGAGAGCTGTAGGATCTCCAACTCCCCCAGTGCCCAGAGGTGGGGACACAGCTGAGCAAGATGCCCATGCTCCACTGGCCCCCGTGGGAGTGTGAGCAGTGCTCTGCAACTCTAGGGAGGCTAAAGCATGTCAAACACCATCAGATATGGGCATCTCTGTGCTCTAACAACCAGTGCTATTAGACCTGAAGCTGGCAAAATTGGAGAGGCTATCAAATTTTCATGTCTGAGAGTGGTCTACTGATGCCCTCTGGAAACAGTAGCTGCTAGCCTGCAAGACGGGGGTCTCTTCTTGCTGGTGACAGCTACGCTTAAAATAACATATCAGGAACTTGCATAAAAATAGCATTCCCTTATCTCTAGCAGTGTGAAGTAGATGAAAAATAAACTGTACTCATGCCAAGAATAAACAGTCACGTTAAAGTGTTTAAATTCCTGATGCTGTGGAGTACTCCTGCTTTAATGTGGCATTTTGATGCCAACACGTTTCCTCTTCTTTCCCCAGTCACTGCTATCACTTTGTGTGCTCTGCCAGGGAGCATTGGCAGGACAGCAAAATAAGCAAATATGCCCAAGCCCCATGCAGAGCACCTGGATAGAGACAGTTTTGTCCCCTAAATCTATATTCCTCTCAAGTCTAAAAGTAGATGAAATTGTTTTGTGGCTGTTTACCTGTATTAATACTCTGTGTAAGTACATTGTTCATTCCTAAATGCAAACATGCTGAAAATAATGCCATACTGTGGCAACATGTATTTTTCAAGTGAGCAAGGAATTGACTTTCTGTAACTGTATAATTCAGGGAAAATAGACAATTTGAGCACATGTGCACTAACATTTTAACTTCTCTTGGAAGCTTGTTTTTTGCTTTGGACAATCTTGTGGCAGTAATTTCTTACGGTAATTTTGCATAATTCTACTTGCATTATTTTTGTGTACCCCGTGTTTTTTTCAAAAGTTAGTTCTTTACTCCTGAAACTCATAGAGAATGTTGAATAACTGAGCTATTAGTGATGATGGGGAACAGGATAACCAACCTACTGGAATGTTGAAACTGGTGAAGTATTTGTAGTATGATAGTAGAAAACCTAAGCAGTAATGTTTGAGGATACTACAATGAAGTCATGAAAGAGTAAAAAGGAAAAGCTGGGGACAGTTGAAAGAGGCTGTTACAACCTGATGAATAAAAATGGGTTAACAGGTTGGTGAAAAGTACCAGCCATGCCTGATGGTTGGCTGAGCTCGGTGTTTTCACAATGCATAAAATGTCTAATTTGCCATGTATAGATCTTAAAAAAGAAAATGTAGCATCTGTTTTGTATATATGTATGAAATCAAGGAGTCTGGCCCCTGTACCCCAGGAAATTCAACTGTTTTTCCTTGGCGGAACAGTTCAGGGAAAAGGGGAGGTGATGGAAATGATTTCTCAGGTTTGACTGAAGACAACTTGTACTCAAAGACTGAGAGGATGAAAGAAATAAACAATTGCTATTTTATTTATTAATTTACTTTCATGTTAGAAGACAAAGGCAAGAGGAAGACCCATCACTGCTCAGTGGTGGGAAAGGGTCGGAGCAAGGCAGTTGTTTCCATATGAATTTGCACACCAGCCCTCAAAGGGGGGTATTGTGTCCCTGTCCCGGTTCCCCACCTGCCCCACAGCATAGTGACTGCTCTGAAGTTCAGTTCTTCTGCTGGGCTAGAAGAGGAATTGTGAATTGTGGCTGTTACACTCTACTTTAAAAGTGAGGCTGGTAGTCTGGATTTTACTTTCTGTTTTGGAACCTGGTAAATGGCAAGATTCCCAATGAGATGCTCTTAAATGAGATTTATGTATGTGAAAAATGCACTGTATGATAACAAAATGTAATTCAATGAAAAAATCTGAAAAGAGTTCAAGAAACTGAATGTTGCATCAATACTTTAAGTGTACAGTATATTCCAGTAATATTCAAAAGCCTACCAGAAGTCAGTCATCTCTTTCTTCTGTTTTACAGGTCAACTACATTACTAGAAAGAAGGAGAGCTGTGGAAAAAATCAAGGTACCTAAAAAATTTTACTGTCTGAATTCTTGGCTGTGTTCCTGCTGAGCATTTAGTGTAATGATTTTAAGGGGGGAGAGGGAACTGAATCGGAAATTGGCACTTTGGAGGTGGTTTTATTAGAAAGTAAAGACAAAAAAACCTTTCACAATAATCTCATTAATGTTGCACAGAATACTTTCCTCATTGTGGGATGAAATTGTACCTCAGCTTTGGGGTGTGTACAAGAGTCCGAACAGTACTGCATAATATTTGCTCTAAATATGTAATGGAACTGCATATGCATAAGGATAACGATGTGTCCTGCTGGTTCCAGCTACAGTGAGGTGGATATTCCCTATTTGTACAGTGGGATGCATGGACTAGTTGATAAGTATCATCAAAGCTTGCAGCTTTGATATTCTTCACAGTAGTTAGCAGACTTTGCACACCAGTTAGCTTTTATGTGTACAGTTCCTAAAGATGCAAAAGGAGGAGTAAGAAAGTGGCAGAACCTGAGCAGCAGCCTGTATTTTACAAGTGAGGAACTGAGGATTTTTTAATACCTTTTTCAGACACTGCTATTATGTCTTACAAGTGTTCCTGTGGTATAGATAGCATATACTGTGTTGTGTTCTTCATTTTTATAATGATAGGCAGCAAGCATTCTTACAGTGCAGACTTTTAGGGATTTGGATGCCTAATCTCTTATCTGAAGTATTTTTTGTCTACAACTCTTGTCTGTAGCTCCTCAGGCCTAGATTAAAATAAGACAGTGTTATAACTTGCATTTTCATGCCTGTTATGTAACTAAAAAGACTATATTAAAATAATCCTGTTACTAGCACTTGGATTTTTTTTTTTTAGTTGGAGAAACTTTCTTTCCTTTATTTGCTGTGAAATATTACCTGTGAAATGCTACATGTACCTTGCAAATGGAATGCTGTGAGGCAGAAGCAAGGAAGGAGTAAAATTATTACCATTTCATTAAAATGTGAAGACAATGGCTTTGATTAATAAAAGCTGACTTTATACTTCTGAGCATTACAAATTGAGAGGTGCTGAGCTGCCTTCTTCCACTAAGAGTGCATCGAATTATTACTGTAAACTCTAGCGCTTTCTGTCCTGTTAATGCTAAGTTTCCATATTTGTAGCTGTATAGGTTGCATGTGCCACACCTGCAAGAGCAGTTTGCTACAGGTGAGAGTACAGTTTATGTGGAATTAATTTCTCAAATTTCTACTATTAGTACATATTTAGAGACGGGTTATATCAAACATTTGTCTTTGTGATTTAGGGAAAAAGTAACAGGTGTTTTTGTTTGGTGTCTTGAAGAGTGTGGGAACTGAAAAGAAAGGACAGAGAAACTTACAGTGCTGGTAAATATGAAATGTGTTCAGTTCTTGACCTGTTGGTGGGTAGTTATGCTTACATTGCAGGCGACACAGAACTACTCAGGTCTGTAATTTGGACAGAATTGAAAATACAGGAGAGAAATCCTGTCCAGGAGCAAAACCGGTGATATTGGCAGTGTTCATCCATAATGCCTTTCATTTCAAGAAACAGAGTAATTTCCTGGTCCTTTGACTTTTCCTTTAAGATCACTCAGATGATTGGTTCCACCTTTAAATTGAGGTCTTCTGTGATGCTTGGGGTATTTAAAATATAAGATGTTTTCCTGGGATCTTGGGAGAATGCTATACGTGGAGTCCCAATGTGGCTGCATTCCCTGCAGTGCTGGACTGGCCTCCCCTGTAGGCTCCTGGTAAGATGAGAAGCTGGCATAAAGCATAAAAAGGAATTAATGTGTGGCTGGAAAAAAGATACAAGGGAGTCAGACATTTTATCTGGCGTCTCCAGTGCTGAAGGAGAGGTTTCTGTCTCTTTGCTCATTTTAGACTAGAGATTTTACTCTAGACGTTCCTTGCCCCTCACTGTGCAGAACCTGTCAGATCCTTTTCCTGACACTTTCTCCCCCGTCAGTCCCTCAGAAGGAGTTCAAAAGAGATTTTTCCCAATAGCAAAAGGAACCAGACATGGCCTTTCTTACTAACCCTGCATTTGAAGCATTGATAAGTAACATGTGGCTGGCTCCAAACTGCTGACTTTCCCAGCCATTTAAGAAAACACTGTTAGGAGTCCAGTTTTAAAAGAAACTATAGGATTGTTCTTCCTTCTTTGCAATTGCTCTTTTGTGTAATGTATCCCAAGAGTTTTGATTCTTTTCTGTCTGAAGCAGTCAAAATTCACTACTGTCTTTCTGATTAACACATATTGAAAAGAAATGTCAAATTTTTAAAGCTTTTCCATATGGGAAGGGTTTCTTTTTTCGTAATCTGTGTCACACTGTTTAAGCTGTAACTTTTTTTTCTTTAATGCCTTTGGATCATCATTGTTTGGAAGTGCCCTAGTAGAAAGAAAAATATTATTTTTAAAACTTGAGACTGAGTAAGAGGAGCCTGGAATTGAAATCTACTGTCTTGCATAATTGTTTAAACCTGCTACACAGTTTGGCAGAGGTACAAACCGAGAGGTCTTTTCCATAAAATGTGGTTGGGGCTTCATCTTCAAAGACAGGGTATGCCTGAGGACAGCTTCTAGTCCTTTTAATAAGGATAGAGCTCACTTGAAAGGCAAGGCTGAAGATGAAGAAGAATGTGTAACCTGGGGGATTGATCTATTCAATAACAGCAATCTGGTGCATGCCATTATAATGATGGGAGAACGTGGTAAAGCAATTGCCTTTTTCTTTCCTGCTTTGTCTAAGGAACAGTCTAAAGTAAATAGTTCAAAAATACAGTAAGATTCAAGATTAATCTAAATATGTTTTTAAATCTATCACCTGAATTAATTTTTTTCTTTTAAAAATAATAATAAAACTCTCAAGCCCTCCTTGAAATACAGGGAGTGTGGCTGCATTACCCCATACCATTTAACCTGGTTAAATAAAATTCAGTGTTCTCTTGGCCCCTGGGCATCTGCACTTCCTTTAGCTTCTGCTGTCCCACATTGTTTATGTGAGGAAGTTCCGTCCTTGAACTATTAAAACATTCAAGGGACTTGTTGGGGCTGTTTTCTGAAACCATCTTGCAAAACTCTTAAGGTTCAGCAAGTTTATAAAGTTGATTTTTTTTTTCTAATACAGTTTTAATGCCTCTCTGTGATATGAAGCATGTTTCTGAGCCCCAGGTAGAATTACTCATTTTGCTAGAAATTGAGACTTTTAAAATCCCCTTACTCATAATACTGAGGAAGAGGTCGAAGTAGAGCAGAGCAGGACAGTTACCAAAGTATTTTTGCATGTTACCAATATAGAGTTGACCCAAACTTTTGTCTGTGCCCTACTAGAAGTGTCAACCTGTACTGTCCCATTCCTCCCCCCACACACACATGCATGATATAAGGGCATACCTGTTTTGCACACTGGATGTAGCAGCTCTGGTGAAGGTCATGTTCCTAATTAGTCTGCTGTACTTTTGAGAGGGGCTAAATGTTGTTTGTGGAACTATTTCAAGCAAGCCCTTGAGTGCTTTCCCCTCCCTGCCCAGTGCATCTTTCAACATGTCCATCTCCATGATCCTACCAGCCCTCACCCTCCCAATCCAGCAAGGAGGAATTGGGATGGACATTGGCTCGAAATCCCTTTAGGCACACTACTTCCTAGGTTTGAGCAAGGGAAACTGTTTAATAAGTGTTTACTTCTGGATATACAGGAGTTTCATGCAAACATAGAGGAATTGTCTTCTCTGTCTTCTGTCAGCTACGAGCCCTACGGAACCATACTTCAGCATCCTAGAGGCCTGGAATCCTCTGGCTTAATGTGGCTTCATTGTCCTTTCTGAGCCTCATTGCTAGAGTCAGCTTCTTATTTTGGTCAATTTTTTAATTGGGGCTGATTAAGTCCCCCAGGTGAGGCTCTTCAAATGTCAGTGTAGATAATCCTGTCTGCATGAGTGATGAAGCAGAATATATGATACAAGTGTATTTATGCCTTAAATACCTGTTTCCAGTAAATATTCATAAAAAGAAGTTGGTTTTGCAGTCTGATAAAACCAAATTTAAATGCAGAGTTGGGCTCATGCACATTTCATGAAATCATGTAATCTGATACCTCATTCCCCACAGTGAATCAGTTTGAAGCTTTTTTGTTCCTAGCATGGAAGCTTCAATGCATAAAAGTCTGAGTCTTTGACTTAATCTTCTCACTAAGTATTTGCAGTAGCAAACAGTAATATTGGTTCATATTGTACCTGCACTCTACATTTTTGTCCTACGGAGTGGAAAAAGATAACCATACTCATCATGAAGATGACTGTATTTTTCTGGAGTCCTGCATTTGTTGGACTTTTTCCTGTTGAGGTGAAGAAACATTCTGGAACTCAGTTCCCGTTTGCTTGGCTGGTCTCAGCCTTGTCCAGTATGGATAATGGCTGTATCTCCTGACAGTATGGAGGCTGTATCTCTCCCACTTCTCCAGCTTTCCCTGCTGGTGGTAGTGCTCATGCTGAACTGAGCTGTTCACTGTGACCACTTGCATCAAAGCACTGCAGCTCTGCCCAGATACTCATAAACAAATGAAATACATTGTGGGATATATATTGTGCAATCTAAAGTAATCAAAGGGAATTAAATAAAAAGACAAAAGGAGATCCTATTCAACATTTCTACAGTTGTTACCTTTCTCCTGGAAAAAAACCACTTGCTTTGTGTGTAGCTCCTATTCTTTGATACATGTGTAAAAGAGCTGGGGGATTGCTGATTGTGTTTTTAATTATTATTTTAAAAACACCATAGTTTTCAGTATAGATTGCTGTTACAAAATAGAACCTGGTTCTCTGTAACCTCAGCATCAAGCTGATGATTATCTTGTCTCAAAAGAACCAAACCCAAAGTTTCTGTGGTATAATCAGACTAAGCTTGAGCACTTGCACTGCTTGTCTCACTGTGATAGAAAGCTGGAGTAGCTTAGTAGTTGAGGATGAGGAAGATTTATAATTAAAATAGAAAAACATCATCCTAGGATACTTTCAGAATTGCTGCTCCTGCTATGATCCATAGCAGCGAGGAAAGCTTATTCAAATTCCTGCAGCCTTTTAAAACATGAATAGGGTGCTTGAAGCGAAGATCCTGCTCCCTCAGGCATGCTGCTACTCCTTGAGTTTGTACAGAATTTCTGTAGCTGTGACTTCTGGTGTGGATTGAGGAAAGAGACATTCGGGCTTTCCCAGACAGCATAGTTTTTGAAGGTGTTATTTTAATAATGTTAAAATCCTAAATCGTTGGTGCTGCCTTTTTTTTTATTCTTTTCTCACTGTTTTGGGGGGTTGTTTGTTTTATTTCCCATGAGTGCCTGAAATGGGTTGAAGAGTGTTGGATTGGTCTTTGCCATTTTATCTTTCCAATACCTCTCTCATGGAAACAGTTTGCTGGCAGCAAAGTTTCTATATCTCATTCCCTGTCAAATTCCTCAGTCCGTGTGATAAAGGAGTTTCATGAGAGGCAGGAAGAGGAGGAGGACAGCATTCATGTAAAGTCTCTGATTGCAGCAGGGGAGCTTGGTGGGCACCTCCAGGAGGAGGAATTGTAAGGGGAGTGTGTGTTGCTGAGCATGGGAGAGAAGCACTGGAGCTCTGGGGTTCACCAAACAAAAAATTGTCCTTTTTCAGGTGATGCAAGCAGACTGTTAAAAGTTAGTAGTACAGATTGTGTTACCAACCCCAGTTAATTATGAATTAATGAAGAACAGCTCTACAGAGAGGGGTTGGTGTAATTATTCAGTTGATTGTGACATGGTAATCAGATTTTTAGATCTTCATATGTGATGCTGGAATTCAAGCTGAAAATAATATTCAAAATTGCAGACTGGCATATTTTAAATGATTCAGCTTCTCACTACAAAAGAACAGATCTAGCTTAAAATTAAATATTTTTTTCCAAAAGGTAAACTCATTCTGTTTTGCTAACATTATAACTATTAATGAAGTGGGTTTAAATGTGTCACCCTATCTCTATCTCGTACTTAATTTTTTTAATTGCTCCTTAGCTTAGGAATAAGTCTGTCCCTGATGGCTTAAAAATGTTGAATCTTTGTGAGCATAAAAAAAAAATGTGGATAGATGTGTATTAGCTCATCACTGTGTCTTTACCATGGAGATTGTTGGATTTCATCTGGTTTGACTTTATTCATAAGCTGAGTAGAGTGAATGAGGAATATGTGTTTAAAAATTGAATTTTTTTCTGAAGTGGTTATAAGACTTAAAACTCTCCCACTCAATAATGATTTAATACTTGCAACAACAGCCTGTGTTTTTAGGATTTTTCCCCCCTTCACTCATTGAACTATATTCAGAAATTACAAGGTTCTTAGCAAATATTGATATTTAGAAAGTCAGTTTAATAAACATATAGCTTTTTGTTTCCCCTCTGCTGAAACTGGATTTACTTAACAGTTCAGTTGTAGTACCATGAAGATTTTTCTCTGTCTGCTAATGACCTGTGACTCTTTATAGAGAAGACTCTGTTAAATGTGGAACTAGTTTTAAGATTCAGCTTTGTTGTGTACCTTGCTGGGTCAGGTTAAAACAGTGTCAGCCGAGTTCTTTGCAGCTGATGCTCCTCTTAATTCTGCTTCTTCTGAAGGGCTTATACTGTTAACTGAGACTTGCCAACACTCCAGTCTCTGCTGGTTATCAGCATGGAGTGCCAGGAAGTGTGATTTGTGTTGTGTCATCTTTAGGCTGAAGAGAGACTTGGTTGAAGGAGGATGAGGTAAAACAATCACTAACAAAGCATGGAAGTATGATTTCTTTGTGAGCTGCATTCAGGAACTGTTTACCAGTGGTCAACAGTTGCTGTTATTGCCCAGTGTCTACCCCTTAATGTAGAGATATGGAGGGTTTCATGTCAAGTGGTTCAGTTGGAAGCTTGTCTATACAAGTAATTGGAGTAACCTGTAATTCTCTTAATTTTAAATTCAATTTATTCACATTTTTCAGATTAACAGTAGTGCAGCTACACAAATCAGTAAGTGAACTGCTGAATTAGATGTGTTTATTCTCCATAGCAATAGACCATTTATACTGGACATAGATTGTAACTTTAGATTGAGTTAATTCTTCTAATAAGCTAAAGCAGTCAAGCCCCCAAATACTACAATTTAACGGCAGCAGAACAAGCCTCTTGGCATTCTGTTTGCAGTCTTTGAATGTGTGTACCTTGAAAAAAAAAGTTACAAAACACATGGTATTATGAAACATTGTAACTCACAAGAATCCCAGTCCTGGTTGTAATACATTGAACAAGTCACCCTGATGTTCGGAGCAGCAACCTGCTCCCATGAAGGTACAGAAGGAGGTAATTCTGTGGGTGTTTCCAAAGGCTGCTGATACCACGCTCAAGCTTGTAGAAGTCAGTGACTTCAGAAAGCGTCAGTGTTGCTTTAGATGCATTGGCAACTGGGATCTGGAATAGCAAAGCTGTTCTTACCTGACTCCTAATAATATATTTGTATGATTAAAGTTCACTGGTCACATCTGAACTGGTGCACTGAACCCTGCAATTCTCCTGCCAGCCTCCTGCCTTTGCTAGTCATAAAAATGAGAATGTTTGTTATAAGGAAGTTGAAGATTGGAAGTAGTAAAGTGTCTTTTTAAAGACTGAATTAGAAGTTGGATAAAATGTATACCCATCTATTAAAGACTTCAAACTTTTTGTTGTTGCTGCTTTTTATTTTTAAGAGGTAAGGAGGGCTTCAAAGCAGATTTTAGGACTCTCTTAGCAACGAGGAACCATCTTTCTAAAGCTGAAGTTTCCTCTGAAGAAAATAGAAAGGGAAAAAAAAAGCCTCTCACAAATTAAATTTTAAAGTATAATAAGTCTGTCCAAAAGATATTCTGAGAAACAATTTGCTAAAGATACCAGAGCCTACAATAAATCATTTAAATTGAATCATTTCAAGTACATCAGAAATGGACATCCTGCCAGACAGACTGGAGAGCTGATAGATGCCTGAAGTGTAAAAGAAATACATGATGAAGATAAGCCACAGAAAAAAAGCTAAATATTTTTTACCCAAATTGACTTTCCTGAGAGATTTTAGTGCAGGAACTTCACTTCGCAGGTGATATTTTGAGAATTGGTCTCAAATTGAAATGTTGGTATAAAAGACTTTTAGAACATTAAAAAAATGTAGCAAATTGCCAGGAGTAGATAACATTTGTTCAAGAGATCTTATAGTAACTGCTGGTGACAACACTGATCTGGCAACTGTGATCTGTTACTTAAGGCGACTGCGAGATCAGAGGCAGGAAAAAAGGTGAATGCAATTTCAATATATTAAAAACATTCCAGAAATAGTCAGGGTACCACAGACCAGCAGGTCTGTACAGGCAAGTTGGGGTGTTTCCTTAGGAACAAAGACCACAGAATTGGTAAACACATGGGCATATACAGTTTATCTCATTATTTGAGGAAAATATTTGTGCGCTTCAAATAGATGACCTTTAGCCTTAGGGTGGGACATGCAGTTATTTAGCTCTCTTCTTTCTCCTCGTCTTCAGCTTGTGGAATTAAACTTGCTGTTGGCGTCAAATGCAAAAAAACCCACTAATTTGTTCTACAGTCATATAACTTTGTGAAAAAGATACTTACTTAACAGCCAGAAACAGTATACTATACCACAGTGTAACTTTGTGTTAAATTAGATGTATGTCAATAAATAACTGGATAATAAATAAATATTAATAATAATAATAAATACAAATAATAAATATTTAGTAGGAAATGATGGACTGAAATTAACTGTCTGGCATCAAGCACACTAAATGACCTGTATGTAGTCAAAATCTATGACTGCCGACATACGTTAGTTTAGATGTGAATGTTTATTCAATTTTGGTCAAGTTCTGTCCACAAGATTTAAATGCAACTTAGTTTGTGGTGGAGGGGATGTGGACGTTAACTAGTTTGCTATGAAATCTGCCAAGTCTGAATTTTATCCTGTCTTCATGCGTGGTTGGCACACGTGACACTGGATGTGCGTGACTTTTTTTTTTTTTTACGTTGCTGATAACGCACACTTCTTGGTAAGAAGATACAAAATAAATAAGGTAAGGTGTCATCTTGCCATCAGATTCTGGGCTTCAGGGAAAAAAGATTCTTTGGACTAATAGTGGTTTCAAGCTGTTCTATGGGTACAGCCTCTGTAAGGTGTCTGACTTTGCGTGTAGACTGAATACAGGGGTTTTTTCTCCTACTTATCATCCTAAGCAAAAAGAACTTGCATTTCACCAACTGTGTAGAAAGTTGCTGATGACCTGTGGATATTTGTAAAGCTAAGTAACTGTGGGGGAAAGACCTCACCTTAATACTGATTTGTGTGAAACGTTTAATACCTTGTGATGATGAAATAGCTTTAAAGTGAAAAGATTTACTAGACCAGCCAAAAGGCCTTCACCTGCAGCTGTAGATCAGCTGGTATATCAACTATGTATCAGTTTTGTACCAAAGAATTACAAAATGAGTGGAGATTACTAGAAAGGTCAGGTTACTTCCATGGAAATATTTTCTTTGACCAAATCTGTTCTTCAGTCTTTGGGAATATACAGATAAATTTACGCTATTCTCTTTAAAGCATAAACCACCAAGTTTACACCATTGTTAGTTTGCACATGTTGCGTCATATGGAAGAAAGCATATGTTTGTAGGTGGGTACTGATAAGCTTGTATGATTTAGAAAAGTATTCAAAAATCCTTTCATCATCACTGTAACTTAGTGTTGCATGTTTGTCATGAATCATGCTAATTAAGCCCCAGATCATCTAGCTGTCATATGAGGACAGGAGCTTAAATTAGCTTTTACCAAACACATTTTGGTGCAGTACGTCCAATACATTTCACTGCAATAAACTTTTTGTTGCCATGAGTATAGCAAGGTGCTTAGAGTGGGCTAATGAATGCAAGGGGTTTATTGTTGCTTTGACCCAACTTTCACCATGATTTCTAGTATAAAGGAGTACTTTGTTTATTTACATGTCATGCTAACATGAAATGAAAAGACTCTAGTACCATGTTGATGTCCAGAAATGTGAGTTGTGTAATGCATTTTCTAACTTTTTGGCTCATTTTTCTTTCTTAACAGCAATAATAAAATACAGAAGACAGTCTTTGAGATGTACATTAGCTTCAAGCACTTAGTGAGAGTGGGAGAGAGCATTATTATTGAATTAAAAATCTTTTATGGAACTTGTTAAACACTATTTTCTGTTAAGCTTGTTTGCTTTTTTAACCCCATGGATGAACATTTTCCTAACCAAGTACATTTGTATTTTGATCACAAACCCAATAAAATTTGTCTGCTACATTTCCCCCCTTCCTCGTTCCTTCACTTTTTCTCCTTCGTTATCCTCTACATGTTGACATTTTACTTCTTTTTTTTTTTTTTTTTTTGAGGAATTGGTCACATATTTTCGCTTAATGATTGTTATGTTAGCAGCTCCCGCACTTGGTATTCCAAAAGCTTGTTTGTGCCTGGTGACAGTTTCTCACAGCATATTTTAGTCTACACTCACACTGTTGCCAGATCTTGGTATTTACTTGGCACCATGAGGTTCTCATTTTATACTGTGTTGTATCCCAGTGCCACGAATTAGTCTGTACCATGTGTTGTTGACTTGGGCAATGTAAAATACTCCTTTGCCTCTGATTAGTGGGATGCATAGAAAACTGTACTACACATCCTGCATGTGAATTTTAAGAATTTAAAGAGTAGGCTCTTGTTTTTAAATCTGCCATTTTTCATTTTTTTTCCCCTTGGTTATTAATGTAGTTAAGTGATCTCTTCGAACACATTTCCTCCGTCTTGCATGTGGCTTGTTACTGTTTTAGAGCAGCACGTGTCTTGCATGACTTGAGGTGTCTGCAATATGGATGTCTACTTGTGGATTATGTGCCTCCATTGGAATCACTGTAAGCCTGTGGTGCAGGCAATGAAGTCTAGAATATTATGCACCTCATCCTAAAGAGAGAGCTTAATTAGACAGTGAATTCAAATGTTATGTCATTATCTAAAGTTAGGTGAAAAAAAACGCACTTCAGGACCTAATGAATTCACAAATACAAATGTTGAACAGGAAGGTGTTAAGTTTCAGTAGTTTGTACATTATATGGATGATAAATGAAAACTGTTACTTTAGGACTTAGGAATTTTCCTTTCAGACTGGGAACTTTCAGACATTGAGCAACTTTGTTCCTGATTCAGATTTTGGAGAGAGAAAAGCATAAGTCATCCCAAGTGACTCACAAATTATTTAACCATAAAGTATGAACTCCTCTTGCAAGTTCAGATGGCACTGTTTATCCTTAACCATTATGTAATATAAGCATTTCTAGGCATTTCAGGGATTATTCTAACATATGTGATATGTGTTCATGTTCAGCATAAGTTAAGCAACTTCCTTTTGTTGTGGCTGGATGTGAAAACTAGGGACTTTCTAAACCCCTTTTGCATTCTTTTAGTGTGAAATTCTTTGCTGTGTAGCAAATCTGAGAAGTGTGTGCTGCTTAGACTCACATGGAAGTAGTAGTGAGGTGTTATTTTGGAATATAAGTGGTATACAGGTTTGGAGCCCTCTCTGCATCCTTATTTCAGCCTCAGTCACTGAAATTTATCTCTAGCTTGAAGTGTCATGCCTAAATTTAAATGGTAAATCCTTAAGAGCAGAATAATCGTGGTATTTATTTCTGGGACACATCTTCCATGCTTTTAAGCAATACATAGATCCTGGATAGATTTGCTGCACAAGAAAGAATTTTACTCTGGAGAAGTAGCAAACAGAGAAGAGACTAGTCAGCAAAGAGTTGAGTTTAGTTAACAGTTGGCATGTGTACACTTGTGTGATTTCTGTTTGTACTGCTCAGCTGAGTTTTACTGATGCAGTGAAATGTACTGTTACCACTTTTAACATCTATCAATATTTTCACAGTCTTCTATCAAAATGTTGCTGAAAACAGTTTGAGAAAAAATTTTGAAATTAATAACTAATACCCATTCTAATAATTATGGGTGGGGTGAGAGTAATTTCTGAACTGTGTAGTTTTTTTAAGGCATCAACAGCACTGTCACCATTCCCTACTTTACTGAAATATCTTCCATTTTGAAGTAGGTCTAATAAAGCCTTTAATCGTTCTTTTAGTTTAAAAACCTCTCTATGTTCTGCTGTTTAAGTATAATTTTTGCCTTGTGTTGTCCAGTATTTAGGATAAGTAATATAATACTTTGTATTGCAGCACTTCATGTGAAAAGAATTAACAGTCTTGGAGAAGTGGCCTATGTACCTTGAAGGTCTTGGTGTTGCTCAGTGTGATGTGATGTGATGGATCGATCAACTGCAGAAACTTTCTATGCACATTTCTAGTATATGAGAAAGTCAGATTTTACTGTGGCAGACAATAAGCAATGTAAGAAATCATCCCCCAATGGATTTGCTCAGTGTTAAGCAGATAAAAGTGAAATTGTGGTAAGAGTGGTGAGTGCTGTTCTTGCTTTCAAGGAGCAGTGGAACTGTTCACGCAACAATATAGTGAGATTGCTTGCAGTCAAAATTGTGCTATGCTTCTGATTTAACAAAATTGTGCTGCTTCTGTTTACCCGTAATTGTGTCACTGGTTCCAAGGGAGAAAAAAAGACATGGTATTTTAAGCCATTTGTACGAATTCATACTTTCCAGTCAACCATAGGATTTAGATTTACTTTCCTTGGGAAACTGTAAATTACTGAAAGTCCTCTGCTTTTGTATTTTCTGAGTGATAACACTGCCTGCTTGTATAGCTATTGTGGAGATGATACCAATCTTCCAGAAGCATAGCTCTACATTGTAGAGATTCTTTTTAAAAAAGGTAATGTTTAAATACTTCATCAGTCTTGTTTGACAGAAGGATGTTGCTCTCACATTTTTTTCATTACTGTATGGACACAATATCACAGTCCTGTTCTGTAGAATATTTTTCTTTCTACACACTGGGATGCAAACTTGTAGTTTGAGCAGACTAGGTTTATTCAGCAAAACACACAAGCTGGTATTTCAGTCTGCCTCTTTGTAAAGGGATTAGCTCTGACAGTTACTTCTTACCTCAGGTACCGGAATTGAAAGTGGCCGAGTGAAGATGTTTTCTAATAGTGCCATTCTTCCTGATACCTGTGCAGTTTGAGATGACTGAGTGGTCCAGCCAATGAAAAGGTGACCTGCTGCTAATAAAGATCAAAGAAGTCAAAGGAGTTCTTTTTAACTGGTGGTGTTGGGACTGAATTAAAAAGCACCAGTAATATATATTAGAAGAGTCTTGCTGTGTGTGGCTTTACCCAGCAAAAAGGAATCCATATGGATAGTTTGGGATTTTTAAATGGGGGTTGGCTTGGGTAAAGGGAGGGGGAAAAAAAAGTTATTTTTGTTGTTTTAAATATGTTATAGGAAAAAACGACCTGTTTGTGTAACCTGGTGAGTTTATTTAAGTGGGATGAAATTTCCAGGTGCTCAGCACTGTGGGGTTTGTTGATGTTACTGATAGCATCCTCTTTTTATATGCTCTATGCCTTTCCTGAAATCCCAAGTGTGGCATGGGGTGATTTCATTCATAAGAAAGAAAGGGCTGAAATCTGCCTTAAGTTCTGGAGCTTCAGGGGTGCAATAATTACCAATAATAGTAATTACTTACCAAAAAGTCTTATTCCAGCATAGATGAAGCCATGTCTCTATAGCAACTTTGTTGGGAAAGCACGATCCCAAATAAAAGTGACAGCTTTTGTAAAGTGCCCCCAAGTCTACCTGACATCAGCCAGTGTAAAACCACCTTGGCAGAGCTGATGTAGATATGGGGGTTTCTGAGGCCATCCCACCCTGTCTCTGCCAGTGTGACAGTCGTGTCCATCCTGTAAGCTGAGCCTGGCTTTGCTGGCAGCTCCTCGTCCTCCCCCTCTGCCACCCTCTACCCCAGATAACTTTATCCTCATATCACAGATACTCAGCGCTCCAGTCTGGATTTCATTTCTTCTTCCTCAGCTCCGTGTGATCTCTCGCGCATTCCTGACGCGTTACCAACAGCCCACGGCTCTGAAAGTGCCGGATCAGCTTTCAGTGGCAAGAGCTCGGAGGGGAAGAAGGCTGGTTCCTCCATGAGCAAACAGCTGGGCAGTTGTGGATGGAATTAATTGCTGATATACACTGGCTGTGTTTTTCTTCTCTTGTCATTTCCTTTGCAGCTGTGAAAGGCAAGTTTTTTAGGCTTTGAAAACAGCGCAGACCTTCTCAGTGGTAGTGATGTACCAGCACTGAAATATATATGCAGATTAGGATTTGCATACAAAATAAAAGCCCTCCTAAACTATAACAACCAGCAGTGTTGACCTTGATATTCAAATTCTAAGTGCACCTTCCATTTCTGACTTTGGATTTCTAGCTTGAAAAAAAATTCTGTTTGGGGAGGTTTGTATTTCTGAACGCAATAGTCATTGTTTTCTGAAAATAGGAGTCTGAAGTTGAGTGTTGAAAGCAAGCTGTTAAGAAAATGGTTGTCTTCCATCTACAGTCTTGGAGCTATTATGCAAAATGGACTGGGGCTGCTTTAGCCAAGTATGGAACAGTCAAGTTGCTGAAAGTCATGTTTCAGGCCAGCAGTTATGGGAAATTTATCACAGGGTTGGAAAATACACATGTTATCAACAGGGCTGCCTGTCTGCCTCGAGGCTTCACCCAGCCCATAACAATGCAAAAACAAACCGCCCATCACAAATCAAAAAATGCTGTCAAAAGTAGGTTCTGAGCACTAATGCTGTGAGAAGCTGCAGCTTGTTGGATTTAGTTGTAAAATCAGTGGAAAAATGTGTGGTACCTATTGTTGAAGATAATATTTTGTGAGCTTCCACCCTATAAGTCCCACAGATATTTTTTGCCTTGTTTATTAAACTGTTTTAATGTGCTTTTGTTTTACAGAATTGTTAGGCCTCCTCTTCCAACAGGCTTATGCTGCCATGCAGTTTACTCAGGGGAAGATCTATAAGCTCTTTTGCCAAAATAATTACAACTCTCTTAGGTATTTCACTAGTACACAGTATTTGCACGATGTATATTTATAAATAGTCTTATACACAGAACAGATTCTTTAAACAAATGCTAGAAAAAGGTTTTGTTGTTTTAAGGCCTGGTCCTAATAACTAAATAAATGAAGTTGTACAAATATGCTGAAAATGTCCTCACCAGCTTGTGTTGTGCAGTGCCTTGTTACCACAAGACGAGTATTTCAAAGGTCCCACTGAAACCAGGGCCATTATTTGTGGTAAATACTGTGCAGGGTGAGGAAGGGTTGACAGACCAAAATCTTAATAAATAAATAAAAATTACACAACTCTTGCAAGGAGCCAGACTTTCAGTCACAGCACCCACATCAGCCAAACTCTTGCAGAGACTGCTGCAGAGATCTGTGGGACTGTACTTGCAGCCAGTACAAAGTAGTGCATCCTATTTTTTTGGCCTTCCATGCAAGGGATATCCGCTGCGACCTTGCGTCTGTCACAGCTAATAGCACACCAGGGGACACCAAACCGAGTCTGGCTCACGTGGAATGCAGGAAGTTCAGCTGTAGTAATTCAGTTGTAAATCTGAGCCAGAGAGTCAGTATATCTGAATCGTGGCTGTTATTTCAAAGAATGAAGACTTCCCCTTTGAAAGCCTTCTAGTTTTTATAGCTATATAAAAGTTAACTGTTACATAAGTCATATGATATATGTATGCATATATGTCTGTATTTATATGTTTTGATAAAACATATATGTATTATATGTATTGATAAATATGCATGTATCATAGGCACCCTGTCCCATATCTGTCCTATAAAGTACTTTTTTGGCAGGTAACAAACAGAAGTTATGGAAACAATTAAAATTCCTGTGCAATGCTGGAATACTTATTTGTTTGGAAGAGTGGGTGGTGTTATAGGGAGGGGAAAAAAGGCAGATATGTACTTCAAAACCAAAACGTAAAAGCATTCTGGAGTGGTTTTGCCAGAAGGTCTTTTTGTCTATTTGTGTTTTGACAGAAAGATCTGAGTATCAGGAATATAGTTCTGGGGTTTGTACTCTGGTGTATCTTATTAGTAAATATTTAAGAAATTATAGAGCTGCAGTTGCTTTTATGGCCAGTAACCAACTGTGTTCATTTCAAAGCACTAAGCAGTGTATGAGAACAGTGCTCTTAACTGCCCTGCATTGCAAGAAGTTGTTAAAATTTAGAAACTGGTTGTTCTCTGCTCTGCCTTCGCTTTAATCCAGTGCCTGTCTGACTGAGAGATTAAGAGAGACAAAAAACCCAGCCAGTTTTAAGGAACTCATATAGTAGCAGGGCAATTTAATTTCATCCAGCAGTGAATATCTTGATCCAGAGTCTGCACTGTGCTTTCTTCTGGGTTACGTGACAGGTTGGTGGCATGATTTGCTTTGCAAACCTGTAAATGAGTTCGTGTTTGTGAATCTTTCAGCTGCGGTTTCTTCCTCCACCCTTTTCTCATGAATAAACTTGAAAAATATTTAGGACAAGATTTCTCTGGACTCACCACATCTGATGATATCTTTTTCAACTGTGGTCTTTGTATATGTGTACTTCTAAAACAATTGGGAGGTGTGGTGCAATGTGCTTCCTTGGAGGGAGGAAAGATTACTAATCTGTTAGTAAAGATTACTAATTCTGTGAGAAGAGTCAACCACACAAAGTGCTGAAACTAACATTGCAGCTGGGAGGAGTCTGTGGCTTTGGTTCTAAACTCCCTTTGGGTTTTGCCAGTGACTTGGAGCAGAGAAGTGTTTGGTCAGTTATGGTGAAACACCAAAAAGATTTTAATCTTCTTGACAACTACATATAGCAATATAGTAATAAGTTCAGTGTCCTAATCAACCACCTGACTTGCTACATGAAGAAACTGAATGCAATTAATAAATATTTCAGATTGTTCTATATGTGACTTACAAGTGGTATTTGACTAATGAAATACAGGATCTGGCAGTACTAAAGCTCGAGACATCGTTGAGCGAACTTTGTGTAAGAGTGGGTTCATTCAATAAAAAATAAAAGGAGCATTTAAAGAGCCTTTTATTCCTGTCATAAAGATGCTTTGTGCTATTGCAGTTGTGTATTTGACAGAAGGGTTGGGGATGGATGCTGCAGAAAATTGTCTTGTATTTTGAGTGTATTTTGAGACCTGCGTGATTTCTATCTTCAGGGTCATGACATGGCTGGTGAGTTACGATTTCTGTGTTCGAATGAAGTTTTCCGCTGTACTTAGTGTCTACATATCCATAAATCAGTTACTCCTTTAACATTGGTTGTTCTGCATATTATGGGGTGGTTTGGGTTGTGTGTTTTGTTTTGGTTTTTTTTTAAGGGAATATTATCTGATTTTGCTTCTTCTTAAGTCCAGAACACCAGCCTCATTAGGACTGGGCTCAGAGTTTTGAGTATATGTTGGCAGCTAAATTGTGCACAACCACATGGGGCACAGGGCTGATTCTGCTATGGTGCAGTACCGTGGGTTGCTGTAGTGACCTTTGAGGTTTTAATTTTAAGTCTGTGAAATAAAATAAATCAAATATGTTTTGTTTTGTTTTGTGGTTGAGTTTGGCTTTGGGGGTTTTTTTGTTGTTGTTGGTTTTGTTTTTTGGTTGTTGTTTTTTTTTAAAGCTGAGTACAAATAGGTATCTTGATTTAGTTTGTAAGATACGTTTTAACACATGGTTCTAGAACACAGCACATAGTGGTCACACAGTTACACCAGTTGTTGCACTGTAGTTTTTCATCTCTGCTTATTGTGTCAAAGTAGTTCAACTTCTGTGAGTATGGGTGATTAGCAGCAGACTAGATATTCTCCTGTATAAGTCGTTGCAGTGTGGTAGATAATGGAGAGGTCTGTTCTCATTTAAAGCTATAGCAGAGTGCATAAGGCAGCCTTCATTAATGTGTACTGTAATAGCATTGAATGTCTTGGATTGTGTCAGAGAGATTCTTATGATAAACATGACCAACAATTTTTAAATTGTCCATAAAATTTAATTTTCTAAGGTCCAAAACTACCCCAATCCCACCTTCCCCTCCACCACCCCTCAAAAACAAAAAAAAAAAAACCCCCAACAAAACAAGGCAAAACACTCAAGTACTTTTAAAATACATAAACTTATAAACTTGAACTGGGGAGAAAAGATGAAGAAAAAGCTTCTAACTTTCAGTAGATTAATCATACTTTCAACATCTGGAATTAAAGTTTTTCTTAAACACAGTTTTGAGATATGTAGTATTAATCCCAAAGCTTTGTGAGGGTGTGCAGAGCTTAGCCTAGGAGGCAGATACTCAGTTCTGGCATTAGTTTTTTTGCATTGTTTCCACATTCTGGCACTCCACTTCATTTCCTTGCCTCACTGAGCACTGAAAGGGACATAAATTGACATAACTAGAATTTTGTGACTGGGGCAAGGGAAGCAGCCTGAAAGATAAACTTTAACCTGTCATCCTGTCAAAAAATTTGCATTGTTACAGAAGTAAGAATTTATATACCATGGAGTCAAGAATAGTATGTAGGGACAATGTATTAAGATAAAGAAAGTGCATATCTGAAGTTGTTTTTTTCATCCTAAAAATAGGATCTAAACTTCCCACTACCTGATGTGCTGTTCCATAAAAAAAATTTGGTTTTCCATTTTTTTGGCATAAAAAAGTTTTGAGTACTTTCGCTGGCGTAAAGCAAGGAATTCCTAACTATGGCAAAAGTTGAACAGCTTAATGGGAAAGTAATGAAAGAATTTGTCCTATCAGTGTAGTTTTGGGACTGCTGACTTCTCTTAGCAGTCTATACTGTCTTCAGCATGCCACAGTTCAGTTATGCAACCTTGGGAAATTTCTCTCCCACTGAATGCTCTCTTCCTTTATTAAGGCTAATGGGAGTCATGTGTTCATGTCAGTGGGAAAGCAGAGCCTTACAAATCTTTCTGGTAGATTTGGTGGAAACAGAGCTCACGTTCGTTATTGCTGTGTTCTGGGCAGTTGGATGTCTCATTAGTGGGACGTTAATGATGTCCAGTGAACTTCGTTACTGGACAAGAGGATGCGGTGAAAATATAAAATAAGTGACTTCTCAATCTTATAACTTCCTATGTTATTGGATTAACTTCTGCCTGTTGTGCACTTTCTCTCATCCCAGCACTTAAACATTGCTACCTGTAATGTGGTGGATATGATGCTGGAGGTGCTTCAGCCCCACTGTCATAGTCTCTCTGCCCTGAGCCTGTGCTGTGGCTCCCCTCTCCTTGGAAATTTACTGCAGCTCAGTAGCAACCATTAGGTTTTCAATCCTTCTGCAATTTAAGGCAGGGAGCAGATCATAAACATCCATCAGGTAGGAGCCAGATTTTAGGCATGAGAATGTCAGTGTAGTACCTCTATAGTGAGAGCCACGTGCGGAGGGAGCAAACGTGGGTTTGCACAGATCCGCGGGAAGGGCCTGCGGGCGATGATAGTGAGAGCCACACCACTGCTTCCCTGAGCAGATGTTCCTGCAAACACCTCCTGCTAACAAAAACAAACCCACCATCTCCCCACCAAGTCGCAGGACAGGCTGGCCCTGATGTGAGGCCGAGCCCTTGGCCGACAGTGGGAATTTGCTTATCCTCAGAAAACGCTGCCTCTCGTTTTATCTCGCCGAGGCAAAGGCAGAACAATAGGTTATTAGAGCATTGGAACAACACAGGCTTTGAGTGACCCCCGTGTTACTGTGTTGGGCAGGCGAGGCTAAAAGAGGAGAGATTGGCTGCCCTCAGAGTTAATTTGGCAGCCAGTGTGTGGAGGCCTGGTCTGGTGGTGGGTGTGAGGTGAGGGTGACCATGAGAGAGCACAGAGGGCTTCCCCTCAGGGCTGCCCATGGGAAAGGAGAGCAGTAAACATAGAAACAGAGAGCTGGCAGAGCTGAAAGCCCTTGGTTTGATTTTTCTTTCTGGTACAAAATCTGTTTTCCTTCATTCTTCAGCTTTTATGACAAAACTGTTACATTGCTGATTTTTGTCACTGTGACTCCAAGGGGCTGGAAATGGCTGAATCGCAGGTGAAGTGTCCGGTCACAAGCAGAAAGGTGGTGGCCTCCCCAGTCCTACACAGAATGGCACAAGCAGGCTGTCACATCCATGCACAGTCCAGAGACCTGATTTAGTCTTGAATGTAGCCTTTGGAGATGTCATCCTTCCTGAGACGGTGTGCATCTGTAAGTAATTAGATAAATTATGCCATTGATATCTCAGAAATTAGAGTCGCAGAATCACAGAATATTCTGAGTTGGAGGCGACCCACAAGGATCACTGAATCCAACTCTTAGCCCTGTGAAGGACACCCTAGGAATCTCACCATGTTGTGTTGTCCAAGCACTTCTTGAACTCAATCAGGTTTGGTCCTGTGACCACTTCCCTGGGGAAGCTGTTCCAGTGCCCAACCACCATCTGGGTGAAGAACCTTTTTCTAATATCTAACATACTGTACTAAGACTTTGTTTTTTCAGAGGAATAAGGGTGTAGGAGAATGTTTTAATCTATGAACAAGGTATGTTCCAGCTATGGGCCATTAGTCTTAAAGGTGCATTTTAATTAGAAGCACTCATATTTCAATGCTGGTAAAATATATAGAGCTGCAGAGTAGACATGCATTTTAAGGAAATTCAGAAGGGACACAACATTCAGATGTTTGCCAGTAGCTCCTGTTTTGTAAAGCAGAAACCAGTTTCTTAGTCCCTCAGCTTTCACTTGCACACATACCCTTAACAACAAATAAAGAAACCAGCCTTCCTGATGACTCATCAATCTGTCTTGGGTAGACTTTTCCTGCCTCCCATGCTGAAGGAGGAGCCCATCCAGTGAGTTATTTGAAAGTCAGTTGGTCTTAGAGAATTAACAAGGTGATGAAAAACTACCTTTATCTTCTGGACTGGTGTACCTGTCGTATGCTGAGTATGTAAATGTATGTACATTTTTTAAATGTGTTTTTCTCTAACACGTAATAAGAATTCTGGCATCCCCTTCCTGGGTAGTTATCTACTCAATATGCAAATGTATTCCCCAGTGTCCTGACTGGAAGCCTGCTGGAAGGCTCCCAGTCGGTCCTCACTGTGCAGTTCCTGGGTTGCATCTGACAGTCCAGAGCCAGAGACTTTTCCATCAGTCTGATGGGGGCAGAATGGACTGCCCATGAGGGAAGAAATAAAATGGGCTATCCATTAGGGAAGAAATATTTAATAGTTATGATGTGCACCTTTTTTTTTCATTTTTTTTTCGCATCAGTTGAGGAAAAACAAGCCATGGCAGCAGCTGTGCCATGTGAGCGAGTGTGTCATGAGCCTGCTGGGCAAGGCATAGTGAAGGGCATTATTCCTCTGGGAGGTTGGCACTGGCCATGGCCCTCCAGAGTTGCCACAAAGGATTTTCTGTTCGACATCTAATGCAACAAGCACATTCATATGTTTGCAGAGGGTTTCCATGGAAACCATGTAAACTGTGATGCTAGCAGACAGAGCCAAAGGTTATACTATTGTAGAGGCCCTTTTGTGTTCTCTTTAAGTGTTTCAGAGCAGCTATATTTCTTAACTGATACTTTGAGCCTATGAAACAATTTGTTCAGATTTTTGGTTTAGTCTTCTTTTCCCCCTCCTTTCCCCCCATCCACCCTTGCCTAAGCTTTTGTCGTGGTTGTACTGAGGAGGCCAGATGAGCTACAAGAATAACAATGAAAATGTGTTTTTTATTTTAGTTTTTTTTACATAGGATCACTTGAATATCATTATTTGAATTGATTTATCTTTCTGTTAGTGATAATGGTGCAATTGGCAGTGGAAGAACAGGGCACAAAAAAACCAATCAACCCATTCTGCCCCTACTAGTACAATTCTCAATTCTGTTGAGTGCTTTTATTGCTCAGGTAGAACTAACTCAGGTCATTGCTCGCTGGCACGTGGGGAATTTTGAATGTTTGTCTCCTCTTAGAAATATGAACCTATGCTATTTGTAGACACTAGTTTTAACACTGGCTAGCCTTTAGTATGCTTTGAGAGTTCATGCTGATTTTAAATTTAAATTTCCAGGCATACCTATTGCTTTGTTCATGTTTCAGGAAGTACACCCACCATGGGCACAACTGCTACTTATTAAGAAGAAAGAGAAGTATTGACTCTTCTATAGCATTATCTGAGTTTCCTTTTGACTGCCCATGTTTGCAAAATTGTGCTTGTTCACAAGTTCAGCTTAATTATCATGGGAGGTTATTTCAAATGGCTGATCTCATGTCTGGGCTTCTGCTGTAGATCAGAGAGAGGTCCAGGTACCTGTTTGTTGTTCACCTGCTGCTCTATGAACATGAGAATCTTACCTGATCACACTACGCATATATTCCTTCCTGCCACTTATCTTTTGAACCTGTTGGTTACTTTGAGCCAAACTTGGTACAAAGGTAAAAACGTAATTCATTTGTGCATTACAAAAGTTGATGTCTGGTTAGAAGACAAAGATGTAGGATTTCGATGCTGAGGTTCAACAGAGGTACAAGTTGCTCATTCCATCTGATCATAGGGCAGTGACTAAAGAACAAGTCCAGGCTCAGTGTACATAATCAATTGAACTGGTAATCAGGTTTGCAGATTCGAGACAATTTAAATTCTCGGTTTTAAAGAATAAAACGTGCTTTGCTCAAAAAAGCGTGACAACCTCTTAGGTGCGTAAGATATTCCCATCTAATATAGGCAAGTAACCTTGGCATTAATTGTGTTTCTGAACTTGTGAAAGTGCTGTCTCAATTATACAAAGCAGCATTTAGTAATTACTTTTTGTGGATATCTCACACAAGGATGAAACAGCCAACTTGGAGCACCTACTGTTGTGGGCAATAGTTTCTAATGCAGAATGAAAAGGTGGAATGTGCTGTTAGCTCAGCATACTGCTGACTTACTTTTGGACAGCTAGGCATGCCCATGACCTGCTGCACCATGCCAGGAGGGGCCAGGAAGGGATGGATTTGTTTGTTTACTTATTTCTCATGTTTTGTTATTTAGATATCAGATGTGTAATTATTAAAAGCCTTGTATCCAGTGCCTCAGGAATGTGACAGATAAAAATAACTTCAAAAAAATAAACCGTCCATGTTAGTCTTGTAGAAACCACAAGTCTTCCAGCCCAGTATCACACGATTGCAAACAACACATTGAATATGACATGAAAATGAGCACAGGATAGATGTAATGAAAACCTTTCTTCAAGTTTCATATAGCATAATTGTATAATTGCACTCTGTGAGGGATGGGGGTTGTGTGCCAGGTAGGAGTGTTTTTCATTATGAATTCCAGTTTTCTGAATTTGAAGCCAGAAGTCTCAAGTCTGTTCATATAGCACAAAACTTTGTATGCTTTTCATCGCTTCATCCTGACTGCTTTGCAGCACAAACTCTGATCAGTTTTGAAAATTTATCACGAAGAGAGAACACAATACTGATGAGGCAGGCTGAAGTCAAAATTCCTTAGCAATTTGCCAGGCAATTAAAAAGAACAAAATGAAAAACCCTTAGCAACCCACAAATGGCATCTGACATGCTTGTTTCAATACACACTGGAAGCATCACTCAATAACTGAAATTGAAAAAATTTGAAATCTAGCTATCTCCCTGCCCAAAATAATGCAATAAATTAGCAAGTTAGAGCAATGCATCTTGAAGGGGAAAAAAAAATCTAAATACTACCCAACTCTAAAAGCAGCACCCATTCCAACACTTCCAGAAACCTTTGAGATCAGACTCCTGAGACCAGATTAGTCCTGCAGATTCCTTTTTTCCTCTTTGGATTAAGAAGTGATTTCCAAAAAAAGATGTGGTTCCTCCGCATCCCCACTGTGGTTAATCCAGAGCTCTGGCTGCCCTGGGTCGGTGTCGTCCTCCACAACATTCCAGCACGTCTGTGAGAGCTGTCATGAATGAGCCTTTGGCAAGCATCTAATCACCTATTATTCAGCACTTTATTAATCAAGTTTTGTGGTATTTTTTTGGCATGTCTTTGCATTAATGTGGAGATCTTTAATGCTTTGAACAATGTTAGGTTTTTACAGATGTTTAAAAAAAAAAATCCACAAAATGCCCAATACATAAGTGAAAAAAATAACTGAAAGACCTAGAAGAGATGTTACTTACCTTCACTCCTCAAACAGATGTGATCTGTCTAGTCTCAAGCATTTTTTGTATCATCAGTAATTATGATATGAACTGAAATTCCACTTACCCAGGATGGTTTCCATGAGTTATTCAAATATTCAAAAATAAACATCACTATAGCTCAGAAAACAATGTAATTTTTACAGTTGTTAATTGATTTTTAAATTTGTTGCTTTTAAATCATAATGTTACAGTTAAGAGAAAAATTTGCCCCCGCATCTCTCTGCACTCAGGCTCTGAATTCCATCCCACGGGTAACATGTCTGATACTTGCATTCAATATAAATATAAACAAGTTGGAATGCAAACAAACAAATAGCATTTTCAGGCTCGGTTTACAAATGAGCTTTGGAAATTCAAATAAAACAACTCTTATGTTTTTAGTTTTATCTAGGAGATGGATCCATCTAATATATCTGTTGGCTTCAGCATATTCTTGGAATTACAAACAAAAAACAGTAGAAGTCAAAACTGGAAGAATTGCTGGGAAAGGACTTGAGGAAGAGTCCTTCCTGCTGCATGTGTGACAGATTAAAGGCTGTATGTGCCTTCAAAATTATAACTGAGGTCTTTGCAGCTGGGATTCTGAGCCACTGGTGCTGCAGCTCTTTCAAGTCCATGGTTTGAGGAGAAACCATGAACAAGCTTTTCTTCATTTGTGTGCCAATGCAGTAGTATAAAGTGTCTTCTGAAGCAGACTCTGGTGGATGGTGTTTGTGCTGCCTTGGCTGCCAGGAAGTTCTGTTCTTTTTAGACGCGAAAATATGCTTCATGAACTGCTTAGGACAAAAGAGAGGGTGAATCTCTAGGACAAGTGTTCAATGTCAGCTGGTTTTGCATTCTAGAAACAACCAACACAGATGTTTGCAAGTCCCCAGGATTTTGCGTAACATGCCAGGATTCATCCATGGTCTGGTGATACCAGAGTTGTTTGCTGTGGAGTGTCTTTTATTTTATGCAAGTTTCCAGTGCTTATGAGTAACGACGGAGAAGATGAATTGTGGGATAACAGTAGATAATTGCTTGCTTGCACTGGAAAATAATAGTAACCTAATTATGAAATATTTCTATATTCTGCTTTTGACTTTTAAAATACTACTCTTACTACTGTGCCTGATGCTGACTCACCCCCTCAGTGTGCGTCTTACCAAAGCTTTTGTTAGTAAATCTTCAGCTCTCGTTCAGGGATGTGCTGGCTACTGCTCTGGGCATGTCTCCTTCTGTGGTTAAGTCCAAAATAACCCTCTGCCTTCAGACAGGCTTGCTTGAGATTCAGTGAAGTAACTTTCCATTCCTGAAGGTGTAGAAGACCTTTGGCTCTCTAAATTCAATTTACTTTTTGAGTACCATGAGCAAAAGGTGGCAGAGACAAGAAGCAGGTCAAATTCAGGCCAAGTCAGTTGAGATTGATGTACATAATTATATAGGTTAAACATTGAAAGCAAATGAAATTTTTTGTATTTACTAGTTAGGTAATTGGTTGGGGGTTTTTTTAAATTATTTTCCAGCAAGCTGAAGACAATATTAGCCATGTGACTATACACAGAAAAAGTGTTTCTGCACCACCGTAAATCCTAGGGATTTCCCTGGGAAGGATAATTAAAGCAACATGCTTTGAACACAGCTGATAAAGTAGCTGCCTTTTGAACTTATGGTGAGGGCAGCCAGGCCTTTGTGGCCCTTCTCTGCTCCGCACTTTCCCCTGCCCTTCTTGCCCAGGTTATTTTTAAACCTGATCCTTTTGTGTAACCAGTGTAGACTCAAGCTTCCTGGAGAGGTGTGCTAGCACAGCTAGGGGGGAATAGTGTTTTGAGAGGTGGGGAGCTGAAACACGAGGGGCAGGATTGCCTTGAGTCAGCCGGGAAAACACAAAAAACTGTAGCATAAGGTGTGTTTAACTTAAGTCCTCTGAAGATAATAATTTTGTAGGTATTAGGGATGCCCCCATAACCTAAATCAAATTCTGTGTGTTTGTTAACTTTTTTCGTGTTATGTTTTAACATTCATCAACATTCATATTTGTAAATGGACCAAGGAGGGGAAAAATTTTTCCATGTATTGAGGCAAAATTAAGTCTGATAATGCAGTAAAAAAGCAAGTCTTGAATAGGGTGACAGAAGACACTTCTCAGAATAATTTGGATATAGCGATTTACAGTTTTTTGTCCCTTATGCCATCCCATGGCTGATAGAAGCTGTTAAAATCCTATCAGCAGAGCTTTCCCTCTACACCTCAATTTGAGCTTGCTTTTTGGAGCATTTACTAAAGTAAAGGTGTAGCTTTTTTCTCAAGTTGCCTAGGTTTTTTTCCATGCTTCTCATGGCAAATCATTGGCAATGTGCCTCCTGCACAGTCAGGCCTGGACTTGGCTGGCATCAATCCCTAAAATTACTATTTTTAAATTCCAGTTAAAAACCTTAAGACAGCTATAACATTTCCACTAAGCCTCTTGTTCATATTTGAAATCAACATATGCGATTGTTGTTTTATCTAAAATATTCAGAGTTTTTGACTGTAACTATCATAAATCAGCTTTTTTTAAATGCTGTTGTTTTCTGTTTAATGTGAGAATGACATATAAGTCAGTAAAATGTTAAAATTCCCTTTTTGAGACGCTAGCCAATTTATTTTGACATGGTCAAGCTGATATTGGTGTATTAATGTGACTTGTGTTATTGCTCTTTATTTAAAATTTATGTCAGCATGATTCAGAGGTCCCAAGATGAACTGGGGGGAATCGTGCAGGGTGTGGTGCATAATGTAAATAAAGATACAATTTGTCCTGAAGACTTTATGATCGAAGACCTGGCACAATTTCATCTTTTCCCCAAGCCTCCAGTTACAAATATCCTACTGAGATTAGCTGTTGGCCAGGCTTCCCATTCCTCACTTATGAGTTACAGAGGGTGTTGAGCTGCAATTCTGTATGGTCAGTGCACGGTGGTGGTCTTAAATGGGGTTTAAGACAGAACCGTTGCTGATGGTAAAGGTCAGGATTTGATGTGAAGAGAGAGGAACTCCAGGGGTTTGGGCTATAAAAAGGTTTGGCTGCGTGCTGCCATACACGAGATCGGTTGTTCGTGTAAATATTTGTACAATCCAGCAGTTGCCCCGTGTCGATCATCTGGTTTGCCCACCATCGCAGCCTCTGACCCTCCAGCAAAACACAGGAGGCAGCTGCTTTGGCCATGACATTTCTCAGGATAATCAAACTGCCGTAAATCACGAAGACTTTTCATGTGCCTTGGCATCAATAAGTTTTCCCGGCTCTCTAAGGTCACACGTTGTACCAGTGACCGAGGAGGGCTCTTGAAGATTGCCAAGAGCAACCCTTGTTACTCCAGGTAGTGCTTTCCAGGTTGGTATGAGTCAGTGGGATTTTAAAAAAATATTTACATAAAAACTTGCTTCTTCTACCCCATGACTGTGTAGATCTGCATAAAGAGTGTAACTGTCTCCCTTGCATCTGTGCAGTTCAGGGACACCCCAAGAAAAGAGTCACCAGAGGAAGCTGGAGGCTCTGTAAGAGAAATAAAGTGTTGCAAAATACAAAAGGTTTTGACTGCAATCAGCTTTTCCAGTTACGTGTTTTTTTCTCACGGGGAAGTTCTTAGTTGATACTACGGAGGAACCCAGGTTTCATCTTTTCAAAGGTTCAGGGGGATTTTTCAGCCGTTGTCTGTGTGCGGGTTATGTGTTTGCGTACTTTCACGGCTTAATACGGATAAGTGCCACCAGAACGTAATCTTTTAATTTAGCTCTGTGTTGTCTACTGACTCGTGAAATATTTTTAGGTGACTTAAGCACAAGTGATTATGTAGATAAGCGGAGATGAGTCCTTAAAAATAAAAAAGTGCTTTTTATTGTCTTAAAGTTGCAATATTTTGGAAAATACTGCCATACTTTTTCATTATCAAGGTTCCAGGTATCTCTGAATCTAAATGAAATCAAAAATACTGTCCTAAATTCTTATTCCCCTCTCATTTGTAGTTTGCTGGGTCCTCTTGGAGCATGAATAGGCACAGGGTTGTGAGAACCAAAAGTTGAAGCCTCTTTGGTGGTGGAGCATTTGCATTTCATCAGAATTCTTAAAACCAAAAGGAAAAAGCAATTATTCCTCATGAAAACTGATATATGTGTCTTATGTCTTAATTTCTGTTTTTTTATTAAAATTGAAATACACATTAGGAGTTAAAGCTCCCTGACTTTATTTTTAGGGGTTCCATGACTTAAGAAAAGGTCAAACACAAATAAATAATCTTATTTCTGCTCTGTCGGTATAATTTGCTTGTATCCCTTATTGATACTAGCTCTGCACTAGTTGGTGTCAGGAATGGGTAAATACAGGACATTAATTCCCAATAAGCCTTGAGATGACAGATGGATTCTTTGAAGTATGTCAATATTTGCTAATAATATTTGTTATTAGCAAATGGGTTTGACGTGAGTGGGTAGATGGTGTTCTCTGTAAAAGAAGGATAACAAAGCAGGGTCAGCAAGAGCCAAAATACGCTGCCAGTTTGGGAGAGCCCACCAGTTCTGCCCCATGGGTCAGCTCTGACATGGGCTGTGCTGATGGGAGCAGCTTGGGAGGGCCTGGGCCTTCCTGCAGTCCCGTGATGTTTATATTTGGATGCATAGTTTATTCCCTCTAGTGCCTAAGCTTCAAGGTGGCATTGGGAGAGGGCCACTGCTTGTATCTTCAGTTGGATTTGCCAAAAGAAACCACTTTCAGAGGAGACTTGGTTGAGTTCTTGCAGGTGGAGCATTCCTGCTGCCTGTGAACTGGCTGAGGGAGGACCAGAGCAATGGCACTGCTGCCATCACTGTGCTGGCTGGCTCCTCTGCCACAGGTCTTCTGCATTCAGAACAGCTTCAAAACACTTGCAACTTGAAAATCTGCAGCAGTTCATGCTGCTCTGGTCCTTACCAAATCCTCTGGAGCAGTGGAGGGGGGAGGGGGCTTTCTGTGAATGACAGATGAATTATTATCCTGGAGCAAAGTCATAGTGAGATGAAAAATGTTAGAGGAGGGGAAGTAACTTCATTTCCATTGTTGTCATTCAGTGCATCTGTGCTTTGTGTGAGAGCAGCTTTTTGCATATGTTATAGGGAGAGGTTTTCTTTTCCCTGGCAGCCCCAGTACATGTCCTTAGCTTTCTGCTACGGTGAGGACACGCTTCCCAAACAGCAGTCTTGCCTTTGGATAGAAGCAGATTATTTAAGCTCAATGTTCAGATATTTTGAGTGATCTCATATCCTCTGCATGAAATTTTAATTTAATGCTCCTCTATGAAAATAGCTTAAGCCAGGAGAAATTTACATTCTCATCATAGAACTAATTTTTTCCTGTGCTTTTTCATGAACTTCAGTATAACATCGAAGATGAGAGAAAAACAGAGGAAAAGTAGGTGTGAGGTAGGACTGAGATGCTTTTCAAGTCTAGTGAGTACAGAAACTATTTTACAGTTTAATAATTCAATGTATTAGATGTTCTGGTGGTTTTATTCAATTGAAGGAGATGTGGGGTTTTTTTAACTGCCTTAGAAATAGTCTCTGTCCACACTGTTTCATAGGACCAGTCACCCTGTGTACCCAAGCAGAGGTGACAAATAAATATCAGCACTCCAAAGTGCAGCTTAATGTTGTTTCAAAATAAAGACATGAGTAAATAAAATTTACATAAGAGCAAAATATAATCAGCTTCCAAACTGTTTCTGGTATATTTCAGTGAACCAGGTAGTTATTAAAAATAACAAATAAACAAAAGGAGGAAATAAAGCTATCAAAGAGAAAAAATTTCAAGGAACAAGTTTAGGGAAAGGGACAAAACAAACCAATGTGATATTTCTGGATGACTAACATTCTTCTCTTAAAGCGAGGTTTTAGTGACACAATCTGTTGTGTCTCTTCAAAGTTACAGATTATTAGTTCTTACTTGCTTCTATTATACAGTTATAGAGAACTGGTATGGCAAACTGTGTCCAGCAGTACAGAGGATTTATAGTGAATTATCAGCATGTGACACGAATCCCCCTTTACCACTCTGACATTTCAGTGCTTTCTTATGGTTCAGCCACCCCTTCCTGCTGCGATGCAGGAGTCACCTGTGTGAATCATTTCACCAACTAACTCTGGATTCCTCCTCTGCTACTTCTCAGTAACCAGTTTGCTTGTGTGATGAGGTTTGTTCTGATTTTAATGTTCTCTGTACAGAACAGCATAGTCTCAAAATGTTCTTACTGTCTGCACAACCTTAACTAGAAGAAAACATTTTGTGGAGCGCGGCAAGGAAGCCCTTATGCTGCCGACTGCTCAAGTGTCACACAGTGATGGAAACAGCCTTCCCTTGGCACAAGAGGTTCCATAGTAGGCAGGATGGACCCTGGAACTAGATTCTAGAGGCTGTGCTTTTGAGAGCAGTTTTGTCTTTTATCACACTGTCTCTTAGAAAAAGGGTAACTGCGTAATTCACTCATCAAGGGTTCTCTCCATCATGAAAAGCTCACGCAGCAGTGAAGGAATACTAAAATGTGAATGAATGAAGTAGTTTGGGGCTACAGGGTTAAGCAGGCAAGTTCACTTATGAGACTCAATGCATGCAAATAGCATTTAAGGCCATGTGGTAGAGCATATTGAATACATCAAACCATCATTCTAGGCTTGGGAGGTTTTTTCCCCCACTGCTTGTGCTGCAAAATGTTGGCAGGCTGGCCTGCAAATGTGGAGGTGCAGATTGCACCTGCTACAGTCTGGGTGCATTACAAGGAGGCTTCTGTAATGGGGAAGAAATGTCACATCTTCAGTTAAAGGTAGAGGTGTAGCCCTCATATTCTGGATGGTTTTCAGCAATTCTTAGTTCTCACTTCTTGACAATAGAGAGTATCTGGCTCAGTTCCAGTTTACGCTGAGTAAAGCATAAGTTGCACAGCTTGAATATTCATGTTGACTTTAACATGGCACTATAGAATTGGGCAAAAATAATGCTTTAGATTTAACACAGCAACACAAAAACTGTGTTCAGATACACACAAGTTCCTACTTCTTAGGAAAAATATATCTTGCTGCCATATAGTCTCTCTAATGTGGTGTCTGAAAAGAGATTAATAAAATTATTAGCTTGCTCTGTTCAAAAGCAGAAGACCTTAAATATGCAGCGCTGAATTAGAATATTTGATTAGTAACTGGTTTGGGCTGTAGTATGACAAATTGTTTATGGCTGCATTGCTACTGGAAGAAGTGGTATTAGACACCTCTGTATCATCATTATCTTTGTTTCAGAACAAACATTTGTGTAGATATGCAATTAGCTGGCAGGGGAACTGATACAGCTAAAAAATAAAGCCACTTAAAAAAAATTAAAAAAAAACAAAAACAGACCAAACCAAACAAACAAGAAAAACAAACAACAACAAAAGCAAAAAACCTCTGCAACTCAGCCATAGAGTAGTTTTTCCTACCCATTCCACCATCTGACCTTGGAAGCTTTTGCTGGCATGAATATGAAGATGTGATAAAGGGAGAAAGACGGAATGGCTGGGAAGGTTGAGAGAAGGTGCGATTATTTTTTTAATGCAAATATTATATTGTGTCAATTCAAGGGTGTAGTTTGGCTTGAGTGCCAGCATACAGAATCACTGTGTAGTAGTAAGATCAGTTAATATACTTTTGAACAAATGCTACCTATCTATTTATTTTCAGTTCCCCAAATTGCATTTAGAAAATGCTAACGTCTGAACAGTGTGTAAAGTAAGATGTATAAATGAAACCCAAACCCATTGTAACATAAATAAAAGAAAAAGAATTAAAAAAAAAAAATCTGGCAGCTCCTTGTCAGATATTTATAGTATTTGATGTCCTGATCAGGAGACTAAAAAAATTAATTACATTTTTTGCCCTGAAAGAGATTCAATTCTATGTCATTACTAAGATTTACGTGAGGAAGGACGAATAGTTGACTTTCTAATGCAAGAAAATAGCACTGGTGATGCTTTTCTCAGTCCATATTCTCCTGCATATTTCCCTGTCCCTGTTAAGCATTCCCTCATATTCCTTAAGTGTGTGTGTTTCTGCCAGCTTACTTACGCAGCTGGAGGTGTTCTCTAAAGCCAAGTCTTTGATTCAGACTGGAACCTGCCTGTTTCATAGGGAGGCTGGAACTGAGATCAAGAGACACCCAGTTTGCTTCCAACAAGTCTCCTGGCAGACAAGATACTGGAGGGTGGGGGGAAGAAAGAGCAGAGTGTTCCTTAAAAACAAGCAGACGAGAAATAGCGAGAGCAGAATAGCACAACGTGCTCCTTAAAAAGGAGCTGCTCACATGCAGTGTAGTCTCACTCGAGTGCTCAGACCTGAGATCAGTCGCTCCTGTTAATGATGCAGCGCACACACTGCAGGTTTGCAGGGCTGGAAACTCTCAATAAGATGGATTGTACTGCATAGAGAAAATGGAGATGTCTGAAACCAGCCATAAAAAATCAGCATAAAAGGTAGGTTAATGTTCCGTTGCTAGGTGATGTAATGATTTGGTCCCTTTTCTGTTACTCTGTCTTGTGGTGGTATTTATTTTTATATACATTCAGTACATTATGAAAGATATAAATACATCAAGTCAGTTCTTTCCGGGGAGTTCTTTGGCAAGATAAATTTTCCTTGCATTTGGTCTCTTGCATTTTTTTTCTTTAGTACTTCTTGTTTCTCTGACCTCTTTATTATCTTTTTTTTTTCTTTTGTGATTTGACATTCAAAATAGTTATTTGCAACAAAAGCAGCACAGCATGTTACCTAGACTATACAAACTGTCAGATAGGGATGCTCAGGATGTAATGTTGCAACCTAAAATCAACAGTTTCAAGTTCCTGGAATAAATTGGAAGCTTTTGTTAAATAGAACTTACTCCTAAGTAGAGTGATACACAGTTTCCTGATGGGGTGGGAGGGGGAATGTTCTACTTTCTCTCTAGCCCAGTTACGAGTATAAAATACAGAACAGGATATGGAGGCCAAACCCATGAGCTATATAAGGCATCAAAGCACGGGAGGACACGACCTGTTTTCTTTTGTATCAGAATTGAGTTCAGCATGAACCAGGAGGGCAGAATTAGAAGGGGGAAGCAGAGTTAGATTAACAAGTTACTTTGTAGCAACAGTTTGTGAGCCTCTTCCTTTCACAGGTCCCTAAAAGTATTTTCAGCAGACGTGAAGATTCTGTGTAACAAAAATTTATCCCTGCTGACTTACTCTTCTTAGTTTCTCTTGTCCCCTTTGGAACACTTGAACCATGGGTGGGGAGCTTACTCTTCCATATGCTTTGAATCTCTTTTTAGCATGTCAGCATGTGCAAGTTAGGCCAAAATGTGGGCTAAATTGTGTCTCAGCTGAGCGAGAGTGGTGTCTCTCACCAGGATAGAATCAGATCCTAGTTTGTTTGATTTCTCTGTGTTTGTCCTTTCTGACCTGTCTAGATAAAGTGTCATGTTGCTATGGGGTCTGTCATTTCTACTTGTGCCCCAGTCTCTGGAACCACTCTTGAGCGTGCAGAAGAAACGTTAGCTAGTACTGCTTAGGAAGGTGGGACCTCAATTTCTGCAGTTCATAAATACATCATCGGAAGGGGTGAAAGCTAAAAGTAGCCTTGCAGCAAAGCTGATTTTATTTCTAGGCAAAAGTATCTTGCAAAAAAAAAAAATAAACATGGGGAGGGGGAGAGGATCCTCTATCACCATTCATAGATTTTGGGATCTGGGTTTTCTGCAAATACTTACTTTTATGTCATTGCCAGTTCTGTGCTGAGAAGGGGAGGTACTGATTTTTTGATCCCCAAAAGCCAATCGCATTTTTAACAAATGTCCTCTTTCTTAAAAAGAAATCAGTGGATGATGCAAATAAATAATAAAAGAATGGCCGATTTGTTTAAAAAATTTCCTGGATACAGTAGGGGTTATATGAGAGTCAGCCTGGGCCCAACAGAGCGGGCATTGAACCAGACCTAATAAGAACAACTGGACCCAATACCCATATTATGTTCAGTAATGGAGGGGGGTTTGTAGTACAAGGACTTTAATGTTATAATCTTAATGGCTAGAGGTAACAAACCAAGCTAAAAGAAAAGAGGAAAAAATAAAGTCCAAAGCAATTAGAAAAATCTTTTTTGTGGATTTTAGGTTTTGCTAGCCACATTTGTGTCATTTTTACAGATGAATGGGCTTTTATGTCACTGTAAGAGTGAATTGCAAAGTAACGGACTTGAACTAATTATGTCCTGTAAACCTATAATAATAACAACAATAAACTTGTTTTGAAGTTCACACATGCGTGTAGTTGATCCAGTCAACTGAGTGGATCAGCAGCTGAGCAAGTCTGCTACTTGGTAACGGGACTCAGGAGCATTTTAGGGAAAAAAACAATCAGATAAGACAACTCCTGGGAAGGAAGAAAAGAGGAGGAGTCACAGCTAGTCACCAATTCAAGCAAGATTTTTGCTATCTGCGTTTCTAGACTGCTTTCAGTTACCTGCAGGTGCTGGAAAGTGTCTGTTCTGGCTCAGATGGAGGCTCATAACCCAGCACAAATGGAGAACAGTGTAGAATGACGGGTCTGGTCTCAAGCTCTTCATACCTTGTGGCATTTGGCGAGAGAGCTCAAGGTCTTGTATTTTCTCCTGATGCTTCTTTTCTTTCTCATCTTAAACCTCATCACTTTGGGTGGGGGGAGAAAGAGGGAGGTACACTCAGGTTAGAGGAGTGGAGACCTAATACATGATTACATTTATAAGGTATCTTTCTTAAGCTGAGCAGTGATCATAGTCCCAGGCACTAACCCAGGAGGCTTATCCTTCTGCTTCAGTGCTCCCACTTGGGAAAGACAATAGTTAATTCTTTAGAAAAACTTAAGCTCCTTTTATACTTCTACTAGATTTTTCCCAAACCCTCACTTCCTTGAAGCAAGCCCCTTGTTTTCTCCCCAGCATCCCTAAACTGATCACACATACCAGGCTTCCCCGCGGTCAGTCAGCAAATGCCGAGTGAACTCATGTTGCACTCAAGCAGCAAATGAAAAACTCACCGACGTGTTTCCACAGCCTCTGGAATGAAGCCATCAGAGTTCATGGAGCTTGTCTCCAGGATGTGAATTATACATCCCAGAACATGGTATGTTCATCCAGCATGCCAGGTACCTCTTGGGAGCTATGTGTGTGCAGCTGGATAACATTGCATCCCAGATCACGTGTGTGTGTCTCTCTCAAAAACAAAACAAAACAAAAAAAGAGGGCAGAAAGAACAAACCCAATTACAACCTGTAAAAACTGTTGTATTTCATCTTGATCCCAAATTTACAAGAAAATTGTAGATGTGGTTGTCTTGGCTCTTAGCTGCTAATGCTTTCCCAGCTCCATAGGTGGTGTCTGTCTTGTTTTGTGTCTGGAGTTTCATGCTTGGTTGCAGGGCTGCAGTGCCCCAGGATTTCATCCTTGCACTCTCCCTTGCATTGTGTCAGCAAAGCCATTTGGGAATCAGTGTGGGAAACTGGCTGAAAACCAATTTGCATCCTCCTGCCAGCCTTGTTCCTGGCGTGGCTGTGCAGCAGAGGGTGCAGCACAAGGACCGACAGGACTTGCTGCAGGCAGGAGGAGGGCTTGGGCTGCTGGAGCTGGTTTTGACAGGGCTTCCTAGTGTTTCATCTGGAAAATATGTGAGGTTATAGTTGAAGCAGTTCAGATGCTCCACTGTTCGCAGAATACCCCAAACAGTATTTGCAGTGACCTGAATGAGGGATGGGTGAACTGTGCCACAGAGCAAGGACACTTTAAACCACTGATACCATAATGTCAAACCACGCTGTTTAACACTTTGGCTTTTTTCCTCAGAAGATGTGAATTATCTACATACCAAATATATTTGCATGCAGATATTTTTGTATTACATATATTACTGAATGTAGATATTTGCATGTTAAAATGTGCATTTTCATAATGCACTATCTCTTCCTTCAAATCTTGCTTCTCTTTATTCCTCAAACCTGAGAAAGCATCCCTCTTCAGTAGCCTTTTGAGGAATGGTGTTCCTGAGTGTGCTTCTGAGCCTTATTCTTTGTATGAAAATACAGGTGTCTTCTCCTTTCCTTTTGATCCAGTTCTGTTTGTGTTTAAAAATGCTTATCAGGTTTTTTAATGAGATTTTGAACCTTCTACCAAGACATGAAAGTTCTTGGGGTGTTTTTTTTTTCTTAAGGTGATGAGCTTTAGTGAGAATCTTTGCATACAATTGCTCACAAAAGGAGAAAAACTAAAACTCAGCTATTTGGTGTGGATGTAACCTCACTCCTGCGTAACCCAAGATATAACCTTCTCTGCAGTTGTCTCCAAGTGTCTCCTGAAAGTACGGACACCAGCTGGAGCTCTGCAGAAATTTCCTGGTGGTCTTTGAGTGGCCTGATGCCTTGCCTTGAAGCTGCAGTTATGAGATGCTTTGGAAATGCTGTAATTGAGGAATGCCTTCCTTCAAGTTGGGAGATGAGCTCTTAGCAGATATTAAACAGAGGCTGTTGTTTTCTGGATGTGTTTGCTTGAACAGCTCAGGAAGGAGAGCTGTATAAAAACCTTGGGGGGGTGATAAGTGCAGTCTAAAATGATACAGGAAAGTTTGTCATAAAATATATAATGGTCATTTCAAATTTCATTCTTAATTTTGTTCTGCTGGGGTTTCATTTTAACTTGAATAGTGATGGTTATGTGCTATCAGAAAACTTATTAATGGGTTTTAAGCACTTTTCTAGGATTTTTCCACAGTTTTCTGATTATGACTGTTGTTCATTTGGTCTCCTTTCATTTCAGATGGTGTTCTGCGGACACGAAAAAGAGCATTAGTTGTGTCCAGACTTGGAAGTTATATGCAATTACCTGCTTTGAATTGTTAACCGTTCTTCCCTCTTTTTCATGTTTCAGGTGAAGCCTGCCCTCTGCACTGCTGAAGGATGAGTACTGATGCCAGTCAGGTGGTGGTCACTACTCCTCCCCCGGCCACGATGCCTCACAAAGAGCGGTACTTCGATCGCATCAATGAGAACGACCCAGAGTATCTCCGGGAGAGAAACATGTCTCCTGACCTGAGACAGGACTTCAACATGATGGAGCAAAGGAAGAGAGTCACTCAGATACTGCAGAGCCCTGTGAGTGCCATTAAGGGGGAATAAAAAGGAAAGGGTGTTATTTTTGGAGACTAAGAAAAAGAAATCTGTGTCACAGCTAGATAGAATATCTCTGAACCATCTCCTAAGAAGAATCACGAAAGAGATTATCCAGCATTTTGTTTGCATAGTGTTTTGTCTGTGAACAAGCAGCCTTTATTGTGTTGTTTTTTCTCCGGGTGCTTTTACATTCTTATGCTCCATTGCAGTATTACAAAAAGATGTGGCTGGCTGCAGGGTACTTAATTAGAACTTAGGGGCAGGAAAGAGAGTGAAGGAGTCATTGGTCAAATAGAAATAAATTAGGGTATTACTTGATGTTCTGCATTCTGGGTTTGAATATTAACCTAACCTTTGCATCAAGAATGCTTTAATTAACATCTATGATTGAGTTAAATTTATTTAAAAGGTAGACTGTGTGTTCTTTTTATGTCCTTGGGGGTAATCATACCTGTACTTGGCCATATTGGCACTCATCTACTGGTTGTGTAAGTTCAATACTTGTGTAGGCTACATATAATTCTATCACATCTATTGAGCCACACTCATAGTAGCTTTATTTTATATTTTAATGCCTGTATTCTTTGGGCTTAACTCGATGAATACACTGGAAAATAATACTGTTGCCTTAAGTATTTTGAAGCCGTAGGGAGCAAGCAAGGCCTGTGCGAGGGTGAGCCTGTGGGGGTGTTGAGTAATGAGAATAATGGGGACTGAGAAGGGGTTAAGTAGCTTTACAGATCCTTCTCTCTTCAGTTCCTCTGTAAGTTGGGGTGCTGCTTCTGTAACTTTTTTTGAAGCTTTTCCATATGTAATAAGATGGCAAACAGCTGTTAGTAATCACTCTATTATAGTCATCCATGAATAACAGGATTGTTTGCTAAAGTGTTGTCCTGGAGTGTCTCTTGGATCTGTGTGTTGCTTTGAGTATAATGTGAACCTGTTGACTAAGGAATTTATTATTTTTCAAGTCAATTTGTGCAAGCTTGGGTTTGCAGCCAGGCTCTTTTATAAAGAAAATATTCTAAGGAGGTATTGCATAATGCTTAAATCATGATAATTTTAGGTTAAACACTCAGTTGTAAAATGTGATCAGAGTCTCCCCCTTCCTATTAAAATATTCACATAATGAATAGCCAGGACTCACAGAAAAGACTAAATCTTTAGCCTAAGAGGTAAAAATAAGTTAGAGAGATCTTGTTTGCGTTTGTATGTATGTTGTTTTTTGGTCCTTTTGATGGCAGTATTGAATCTGATGAGCATAACTATTTCATTAACATTTTGGGGGGCACCTTTTGCCAAGTCTACCAGATGTAATTAATGTCCCTTTGCTGCAGCCTCTGTGGTGTTTTTTTCAATATGTACAGTGTCAGGGTGCAGATTTTAGGAAGGGGTATGAAGAGGGGCAACCCCTGAGTTTAGGTAACTGTTTTAATAGAAGGTTGAGGGACAAAGAGCTGCTGGGCTGCTGTTAGTGTCCTGCTGCAAGAGAAGCTGAGCCCAGCACTTTTTGGAAAGTGTCTGTTTGGAGCTGCCAGTAAGTTGCAAGTTTTTGTTGTGTAAGGGAGCAGTTGTCCAAATAAGCCAGGGGCCTGCTGCCTGCTTGGCTCAGGGAACAACAGGAACGTGGGAGCTGAGTGTGTGATCAGGCACGAAGAGGAGTTGTCTGAGCTGCAATTTCCCCTCGAGTATCTTCTTTTATTCTCCCTTGATACAGAAAATTTAGACGAACCCTGCTGTGATTTCTTGTGTGAGGAAATAAAAGCATTTTTCTACAGTATCTGTGACCAAATGTCCATCAAGCAAATTGCACAACTGATTTTCTGATTTGGGGATGGAAGGGGCAGTATTTCTTCCAGGTTCCCGCTGCCATGGACCATACTGTTCTTGAGACTCAGGACTGAAAATAATTACCTTGATCTCCTGAATTTAAAATTTATCACGAAATGTCCAGAAAGTATTTTTCCTGTTATCAGTCTGTGTAACACAGGTTCAGGATTGATTGATGAGTATTGTGCTTAGTGTTTTTGTTCTGTAGCTGCAGAATTACATTGCATTAGACATTTTCATAGAACTTTGTTGCTTTTCTGGATTATTCCAGTTGGCAAGGATATCATTTGAAGGTGTTTAGAAGAAGAGGAAGAGAGGTTATCAGAAACATTTTAAAGAAGAGCTTGCTTGATGGTAAATCTTCACCCAGTCTTAGATATATGCGTTCATATCTTCACCAAGTCTTGATATATGGATTCAGATCAGAGAAACAGTGATTGACTCATATTCTGGCAAGTATTAGTAAATATGAGGTGTATGTAGCAAAGCTGGTAACTGTCTTAAAAATATAGAAGCATGTATGGACTTGAGGTGAGCTTTGAACATGCACTTTCTCTGAGCAAAGGTGCAAACCTAAAGGGTTAATCACTGTCATATAGCAGGAAGTTTAGGTATTGATTTAATCTGGTTTTATTAACAAGCTTTTTTCTTTCTTTCAAGTAGGAAAATCTAAATCCTGTAGCAAGAAAATAAATTAGAGAATATATTTCAGGAACCGCAGTATATTTTGTTCAGTGCCTGTTATTGTAAGGGCTACAGCCCTAACCAGACATCTTCAGACATCAAACTGCTGCATCTCTCTGATGTGCTGTTTGGTCACATACTAGTGTGCAGTCTGACTACTCCTCTCTGATGTGCAATTTCCCTTTCCTAAATTAAATAATTTAAAAGCTACTGAAAAGCTATTTCCATTACCTCTGATGTTTGCTAATGTCTTAGAGTCTGTTCATAATAAGCCTTAAACAAATCATAGGAGTTTTATGACCGTTGCCCACAGAGAATGTCCTGACATTATCAGTGAGTTCTCAGACGTGTTTGCCTAATATTGCATGTAGCCCATGAACATCTGACAGCCTGGACAATCTGATAGCACTCACATGTTTGCTGTTCTGTGTCTGTTAGAAAGGTGGAAAGAAATTAATATCAGCTGGGTCTGAGCAGCCTGAAAGCATCCAGAGATACTGCTGGCCAATCTTTGGGATAAAGCCATTTAGGTTTATTTTAGTAATGTCTTCAGTTTGAGGAGGTTCCGGTAGTGTGTTGTTATTTTTAAAGGAAAGGTACTGCATTTCTTCAGTGCATTGCTTCTTGGGTCTGAGGTACTTGCTCTATAATATATCCAAAATTTGAAAAGATGGGTTGGTTGTTTAGGGTTTTTTTAAAATATTTTCCAACTTAACTTAGTTAAAAACAGTTCTGTCTGTCTGCTAAGCAGTCATATGTTGCTTGTTATACAGATTAACTATGTCTTTCAAAGAGTAAACATGTATTTGCTTCACCATCAGACCCCTTATTTCAGTTATGGTATGCAAGTCCTTCTGGCCTTCATTTCCTTCTAGCATTTCTCTGGTGCCCTCACCATAGCAACCAGAAACTCTTAAAAGACAAAGACTATCAAAAAAAAAAAAAAGGGAAAGGCAATGGTTGTGCAGTCATGGTGTGTGTGAAGACTGAACAATCTGTTCAGCATTGAGGAGCTGAATGAACATAGAGAAGGGAGAAAATCCCCACAGCCCTCCCAGAGCCAGGGAAGGTGATGTGTGTTTCTGCAGGCAGGCGGCAGTGCCACGCTGCTTCCAGTGCAGTGAGACCCTGTGAAACAACTCTTTCACCAGCAGGAAAGCTAACTACAGGTTTTAGCTAACAGGACTGTGTGTAATCTGACAGGAAATTAGGATCACAGCTTAAACTGCACTGAGGAGTACCATACATCCCCTTTATATCACTGTATTTGAAGGAAAGCTGCAGGTCAGGGTGGAAATGAGAGCGGATGCATTCTTGTACATAAGCTGTTATATGAGATATACTTCATTATTTTTACTGACATAAGAAGTTGGAGTAGTCAAATTTGTGTATGAAGTTGTGAGTTGAACAGCTGTTTTATGTAAACATAAAAATGCCTGGTGATTGGAATTTAAATGCCCAGTTTATGTTTTGAATTTTCCAAAATGAAAATGTTGAGTGGCTTGTTGAGACCCATTGAATGTGCACTTCCTATTTTTGCACAGCTATTTGGAGCTTGGGTTTGGGGTTTTTTTTTCTGAAGTTGAGCACTGCGTTGGCAGGATCTCATCATGCTCTGCTTTAATTCTGTGTTGGATACAGAGAGTGTCTACCAACCCACCACAGCTCTGCAGAGTGTTCAGGATGATTTTGGCTTGATGCTGCCATTACATGAAGGCCCTGGATCAGGTCTATCCACCAGGATTGCAAAATAAGGGGGGGGTTTATGCTGAGGTTAAAAATGTCCTTCTCTCCTGTGCCTCTCTTCCTTCCTGCCTTGTACATGCATACCCCCCCCCCGCCTCCCACACTAGCCAGTCTTGCCCAAGAAAGTGGGGAGAGAACTGTGCAGCTTAGCAACTCCTCTCTTCAGAAGTCTGCCTTAGCATGCAGCATGCAGACAGATTTTTCTCCTCAAAAACAAGCAATCCCACCCACACTTGAATTTTTTTTTCCTAGCTATGTTATTTTCAAACTATCAGTTCAGAGATGAAGGATGGTTTGATTTATTTTTTTCCCCAGCTTTTGCAGTTGTTTAGCTTACTTTATTTGTATCGAGTGAACATCTAGTATTTTTGTAATACCACTCCCTTTTGAGGCAGTTTATTTTCTTAAAAATATCAAAGTCCTTTCAGTTCCTCATATGTTTTGGCTTCTACTGCTCTTTTCTCACAAGTTCAAAAGCCTTTCAGATCCTTCAGAAGCCTTTGGCCACAAAGGGCTCACAACCTTGTACATCACCTGGGGGCCTCCTCACTGGGCAGCCCTCTTGCCTTGTAGCTCCTTCTTCTGGCTTTTGTCTTCTCTGACATCTTCCCAATTTCCTGCTGGGGAGTCATGACTCTCCTCTTGTTGCAATAGCTTATTTAATTGCATGCTTTTGTCATACAACCTGTGCAGTGTTTTGTTCACTGGGAGACAGGAACTCAACTCAGCATTTAAGACATACCAAAAAATGTCCCTTAAAGATCCTCTCTGAGCCATGACAACAATTTCAGTGAGAGGGAATTTGTGCTAAGGGTGTTGTCTTAAACCAAGGCCATCCACTAGATGTCTGTGAGGACCCAAGAAATTCCATTGCGTAACTTTCATTTCTGTAGCTGCAATGGTTCATGGTCAAATCACACTCATGTCCTGCACCACGAGTGCTATTTTATTTCCCTGCTTCCTCACCTTAAAAATGGGGTGCCTTTCACTCCTCTCTTATTTCCATGTTGCTGCTTTCCGTTTAGTTTGAACTGTGGTTTCCATTAGATATAAATGCCAACAGTATCCAAAACGATATTTTTTTCCCTCATATCCGTGTTTCTAATGTTCCTGCTGGTTGTTAACTGCTTGGGTTTGGGTTCTTGTAGTCTTGGGGGATGTCTACAGATTCTGTTGTACTTCTGGTGCCATGTTCTTTAGATTATTGAAATCATCGAACAATCAGATCCGTCTTCCTTTGTGTGCTGACTCTTCTATGATGCTCTGTGTAGTTGAAGTTATTAATTGCAAATAGCACTGTGATCTGATTTATTTTCCTAGGTCAGTAATAAGGAGATATAAAATGCACTGTAACAAAATCCACTCTTTTTCTTTCATTTGCTGGTCTTGTAGATTCTGTCCAATTAAGGCATCAGCTTGGTCTGATGAGGGCAGGAAGAGGAGTTTCCACTGCAGTACAAGTAAAGAATAACAATTAAAGTATTTACTTAGCTCAATTAATTTTTAAATCCTTTTTTATTATTATTATTTTGGGCTGTTAAATAATCCTTTGGTTTAGTACACGCTCTTAACAGTGCCTGGAAAATCCTGGAAGGTTATGACTGATGAGTTTCCTCCCTGACTGCAGGAGGACATTCATCCAGAGTGCCCTACAAGAGCTCTACCTGCCATCCCTCCTGGTGCATTGACACCACATGTGATCCCTACTCCTGCACTTACTGAAAACCACTTAATTATGCTTAGAAATGTGAGACCCCTGAGGAGCTGAAATTTCATGTCTTCTGGCATTTTAAATTTCAGTGGTTATATTCCATCCAGCAAGACGCACAGTGTGGCTTTATTCCATGAGAAAACACGAGGGAGGGACCCAGACCCCCATTCACAGCAGCAGCTCTGAGCGTGGGGATGGCTGGCGCTGGGAAGTCGGCAGCTGGGTGTGCTGGAGATGGGCTTTGCAAAGGAGTTTGGTGCTTCGGGTTTTGCTGTAATCGTAGGTTATCTCTAGGCTGCTTATCTCAGGAGTAAACATGCTGCTTCAGCTCACAGGAAAGTCAGTGTGTGCTGGGTTAGAAGAGCTGGAAAAACTGGCACAGTCGAGCTCTGTTTGGGGACAGCCTTGCTGTCAGTTGAGTCACTAAATCCAGCCCAGGTACCCTCACGCTTCACTGCAAGTGAAGAGATTATTATAACTTTAGCTAATTCCCTGTAGTTATTACTGAGGCTATTTCTTTCTGTCTTAACACAGAAGCCCCCTCTCCCTTTTTCTTTTCCATGGCATTAACAAACACTTTTTTGTGGCTCTTATCTTCTCCCCGCCAGCCTTAACTCAGTGGCGGTTTTTTTGTGGCCAACTCCACCCTTTTCCACTCGGGGCACCGGCTGTTTGTATCTAAACTCCAGTCTTCAAACAGCCTGTTATGAGCTGTATCGGCTGTTTGGGTGAAGGTCTTCCTCTCCACGGGCAGCTGTGTTTGCAGCACAGGAGTTAAAATTAACGTCTCTTCACTCTCGAGAACAAAATACCAGTTAAGTTTTGAAACTTTTCTTCAGTGGTTGAGATTTAGCTTAGAGACTCTGTGTGGGCGCGTTTATATGTAACATAGATAAGTGGAGCTATACACTTTTTGAAAATGGTTTTTGGATATATAAACTCTGTTTAAAATGGGCAAACGTGAAAATGGGTGAAGGGGTTTCTCATATTGTTCTGCAGCTTTTAAGTGCTTCTATGAAATGTAGGGGCTACTTTCCTTTGGAATGACATGAGACTGTTTGGACATTACTGTAATTAGTCCTGATGTGAGCACATGCTTTCTCCCCTTAAAGGTTTGCGATGGTGTGGAGTATTTGCAGGTGACCTGTATACCATTGGGTTTTTTCTTATTTTTTTTTCTACTTCTTTTGAGTGGATATACGGAGAAATCAGTGGTCAACAAACAAGAAATAGCATAGATGGTCAAAATACTTAAGAGCCTGTGTACTTTTTAATATCCTCAGAGATCTGCCTACCAAAATGAAGAGATTAATACCAAATTTTTTAACAGCGTCATTATTCTGTGCTATATATATTTGCGTACCCATGTAAAATAGGTTATTCTAGCAAGTTGCTTATTCCAGTTTTTCTGCATATATTGACTGAAAAATACCAGTTGTCAACTGGTACATGCAAATGTTGCTTTGATTCTTAAAAGCCCAAATTTACACTGTCAGTTCACACTTAGACTGCTCTTCTGAAAGAAAATGGAAGTAAATGAGTGAGAACTAAGGCTTCTAACTTCACTCTCAAGTTTCAGAGAGCTGTTGCAGATCTAAACTGTAAGATTCTTGCATCTAAACTGCCTGAGTTTATGATGTGTATTTGGAAAATGATTGGAAATATTTCTGGAGAAGTAATTTTATGGTGTTAGAAAGGCCTTGACCTAATCATGCTACTAATGACTCCATCAAGAAAAGCTGTGTCTGTTCTGCCAGCTGCAGTACTGTGTAAGGCTGTCTAAGCTGGTTTAAAAGAGCTGACTGCAGTTTTGGAAAGAGTGGTGTTCTAGAAACAGTTTTAGGAACAGGTTGAGCTGCCCTGTTTATTTTTACTGGTGAGTTGTGAGTAAATTCATGTCTTAAATCAAGGTGGTGGAGTGACATTGAGAAGGTGAGATGGGAGCAGAGCAGCAGCCTGCGGCATACCAAGGTCAGGCTGCTCGCTTGGGTGTCTGCTGCTGCCAGGTGAATAAAAGCACCCTCCCAGTTGTGCATCTTGTCTGAAAAGTTGCTTTACCTCTTTTCTAGTAGCTGTCCTGGGCCCAGTTGTCATACCACAGGCTGCTCCCTATGCAAACTTTCAGTGGGGTGCTTGGGGAGCTGTTTCAGCACAAACAAGGGGGGGACACAGGTGCTTGGCTGGGCAGATGAACTTGCTGAAGGCAGAAGGATGCTTGTGCAAACAGGAAATGATTCTCAGCTATGGCATGGTGGGTTATCCAGCTGTGGCAGTGCTGTGGGCACACAGGTTGTCCAAGTCCAGAAGTGGTGCAGCTCTGTTGATGATGGGATCATGGACAGCCATGAAGTGCTGTGCTTCTCACTTTGGGTACCCTGCTGTGAAAAGTCACTGTGAAAAGTTACTGTAGTAACTTATATCTAAGGTTTTAGTGGTTTAAAACAAACAAACAAAAACCCCAAAGAGCCATTTAAATCCCAGAGCTGAAACTTTCTCTTGATTGAGCAATGCTGAGCTTACAGCCGAATAACACAATTTTTCATTCATCTGACAGTACAGTTTTACTTTGTCAGCATTTTCTTGTCAAATACTACATCTGAAATTACCAGTGACCTTTCTGCATGAAAAATATCTGCTTTGTGCCAGAGCAGCGTGTTTGTCATCTTTTTGAAAACATCTCTCTCAAGTATGACTTTTACTTGATCACTTGTGGGCAGTTGCAGTGTAATGTCACATATGTACATATCACAGTCTTATGAATCAAAGCAAAACCAAACCACTTGGTCTCCAGGCTCCATACCCATTAGCAGAAATGGGGGAAGGTTGTGTGAGCACACATGGGATAGTCATTTAAGGACATAAAGACCTTTTTAGGTTTTAAAGGTCTGTAGCATTGAATGAAAGGTACGGAAATATTCATAAATGTCCATGAAGAAGTGTGCATGAGTCACGTGTGTGACATGCTGAAGGCTGCTAGAAAACATCACTACTCAGTGGCGTGTGGATAAATTGCATACTTGATTCTATGCACTTCATCCATATTCTCACCTCTGTTTTACAGCTCATCCCAAACCTCCATATTTCCTACTTTCCTGGCTCTTACCTATCTTCTGTTATTTCTAAAATTATCTTTAAGGGATGCTACTTTTTTGCTTTAACAGAATTGTTGATACAACCCTAAATCCTCATTTGTAGTAGTCTCAGCAAGTATGTTAACATACTACTGTTAGCATAAAAGAGCAAAACTAAGCTCAGAGGACTGAAAACAACATGATCAAAAAGCAGAAGAATTAAAAATACAATAAGAAATAAACGATCTTTCTGTCAAAAATTGCCCAAAATACTATCAATTATACTACCTTTCTTTCTGCTATAGAAGTAATATTACTTGTACAGGTTATAAAAAAAAATTCTAAATATAATTGGTAAGAATTTACTGTGAATGTTTTTGCAGATCTTTTTTATAGTCCTCGTTGAATTGAAGTGGGAATGATTTAATGTAATACAGATAACTGTTTATCTCCATCTCCTCCCAAGCAAATGCTTCCATGAATATCATGAATTCCGTCTTCCACATGGCCCCCAGGAGACTACAAATGTGCAGTTTCCATATATACATATTGTAAACAAGGCTGAAAGAACATTTCAGCCTTACAGAGTGTAAAATGGTAGAGTTTCTTGCAGGGGGCCTCTTTCAGTAATAATTGAGAAGTAACTAAATATCTTGAAATGACAGAATTTGAAAGTAAATGTAGCTTCCTGATGGAATATATTGGCCGGTCATCTCTGCAATCTTAATAGGTCATGGGAACAGAAGCAGAAAGTCACATAAAGCCATCATCTCATGGTGAACCATCAGTAGGGGAGGGAGCTGGCACTGGGACGGCTGGTGCCCGAATGTCTGTTTTAAGTGTTTTGTAACATGGGGGATGTGATGTGCCAAGAACCAAGGAAGTACCTCTGTTGTTTTACGTTTTTTTCACTTTTGATAAAATATGGAGGTTGAACCTCGACTCCTTTTTCTATGGCCTCTGAGCTGTTTGACCACCAAAATGCATCTTCTATTTATTTGAAAAACCCTTGTCTTCTACAGGGGATTGTATAAATCATGCACATCTGATTTTCATTCAAAACCATTTCGGTGGTTTTTCATTCAAAACCACTTTGGTGAGAGATGCTCAGATTCAGGTACTAACCCATCTCAGGCATGAGTGATGCCAAATCATCTGTTTCCCATTTTTCAGACTGTGATTTTCCATGTATCCGACTTGATACCCTGGGGAACAGCAGTGCGCTAGACACTCAGTGCTGCACTTGAATTTTCAGTGAGAGTTGAGCTTTGTGTATGTGAGAAGCTACTTACTGCCCAGTGTTCTGCAAATGGGGCTCTGGGCCTCTCGGAATGAACATCCCAAATTGGTGGAAGCACCTTACCTTGACCTCCTCACTGGCATTCTGTGGAAATAACAGGGCCTTGCTGCATCTTAAAGGCACATTTTGTGAATTAGTAAGTTAATGTTTGTGAAGCACTTGGATTTACAGTAATTATCTGCCCACAGAAAATCTTGTCAGATAAATAATAATTGTTACCTCAGCAGAGTATGTGCAGCCTCCACAAAAGGCACAGGGCTGCATGCTGAGCCACAAGAAGAGAAAAAATACTGACCTGCTTTTCTAGTGAGAATGAGCCACTGTGTGCCAAATGAGGCACAAAGACAAGGTGTCTGTGCTTAAAGATTATTACCTAGGTGCAACAGGGACCAAGACACATCCCCTGCTTGTCTTAACTTCCAGCAGTCCAGGCATCCGCATTGCCATTGGAACACGAGGATGATGGCCATCCTCAGAGCTGAATCAGATTGAAGGGGGTGGGTTTCACATCATCTGCTCATAGATGAAGGATGAAAGTCAGGATGTTTTCTCCAACCACTTGGTGTTTTATACAAGTACTTTGCTTTTCTGGCAGCTGCCTCCCCATAACTCCCTCCCATCAGGTCTTTACAGGCTCTCACTGCTGAGGCACCTCCCATACTTCCACTTTTCTCCCAGTTAGGTTCCTTTCCTCACGCAATTCACTGTTTCTTCTTTCCTTTTTCTCATCTGCTGCTTTCTCCTGCTGCATAGATGTTACCTCCATGAACCTCTGAAGACAAAAATCTGACTTTGCCTGTGCACCTTCAGACTGCCAAGAGGTTGTTCAGCAATTTGAGGGCTGCCACGAGCATAGTCTGGTCTGTGTTGAGAAATCCATGGAACAGGTCACTGCATAGTCAGTTGGTGGGAATCTTTAGAGGCTTTATTTATCTGTCAAGTCTCAGGTACACTCAATCCTGACAAAAATTATTCTAAGGAGAGCATGGGTGTCTGAAAACTCGGTCATTAAAGTGCAGTTGTGGAGGCTCAACTGTCCAACCAAGAGGCCATATCAAGTAGAATCTTGAGGACGTTTTTAGGAGTCCAGTAGTGCTCTCTCTTACAGAGTCAAAACCTGTTGATGAACAGGCTGTCATGAGATTGGTGGATTTTACCCAGCAAAGTGGGCGTTTTGAAGGCCTGAATTAAAATTCAGTGAGGAAATCACGTTTGTCATACAGAACTATTTTCTTTTTTTAATTGAGAGCAAGTACTCCGCTAAGCAAGGCAAACTGCAAGGAGCAATTACATACAGGGAATAGCCTGGAGTTAAAATGGGAGCCAGCTGCTGGTAAAGACACCAAATGTCTTTTTGGAATGAACTGGCAGGAGTGTTCGCAATACACCTCAGCTCGTGTTGTGTGCAGCTTTGGGTACTGCTAGTTTGGACAAAGGCTGGAAGATGCTGCCAAGAAATAATGAGAGAGGTAGCAAATGTAACTTATAATGGAAGTTTGAAGGAACAGAATTTACTTAGTCCAGAAATGTCAGGATTGCAGTAGTCCTAGGACAGGCATTCGCTGTGGATAGGGGATAATCTGCCTGTCATTTCAAAGGAACAGGCTTTGTCCACAGTGCATAGTATATTAAATTTGATACTATAAAAACCTTTTTCATGATATATTCTGCAAGACTATATCTCTTGGGCTTGCAGACATTTTATTCAGGAAAAGAAGGGAGGGGTTTTCCCTTTGGGAGAAGGAAAGAGAGAGGAGATAGCATCCTGGCATTCCTTCTAGTTTCTGCATGTCTGTGATACTACTTGAGCATGGATGAGCTCCAGTTTTCCAGTTGTTTATAACTTTATCAAATTTGGATGGATTTTCAGAGGGACTACATTATTAAAAAATATCTAGTACTAAAAGCAGCGTATCCTGGTCAAATTTCAAGTACATCTTCCAAAATATGGACAACACTTTAATTATTCATAAAAATGTTTTTTATCATTTAAAAAAATACATTTTATCTTGTCTTGTACTGGGAAATAGTTAATCCTCTGCGACCAAACTCCTCCTTTCTGCCCCCCAAATTGCAAATACCCAGCACACAAACTTCAGGTCAGATGGTTAAAGTCTGGCAAAGTTATAAGCAGCTAAAAACAAGGTCTAAGGGGAAGTTTCATGTAACAATAAGAGGCAAAACTACCAGCCCCACCTATAATAGAAATATGGTTATCAAAGCCAGGTTTCCTTGATGATTCTCAAATGTTTCTACAGGCTTTTAGAGAAGATCTGGAATGCCTTATTCAAGAACAGATGAAGAAGGGCAATAACCCCACTGGACTGCTTGCGTTACAGCAGATTGCTGAATACATTACAGCGAGCACTTTTACAGGTTTTTCTTCAGCTTCACTCAGTAAGTGAATCAAACATATAATTGCACTTTTCCTTTTTTTTTTTTTTTAATTGTCACCGGCAATGTTGTGATCTCCACTTTCTTTGAATACAAATTCTGCCAGAGCTTGCCTCAGCTGTGAAGTAGTACAGATGGTGGCCTTAACTTGCCTTTTTAGGCTTCTTTCTCCCAGATTCCTTGATTTGTATAATGATGTACAAAATGGTTGGGATCCTCACACTCAGTTCTATAATTTGCAAATAAAAGTTTAACTGGGTTAGGGAACAAAATGTTGTGCCCTGTTATTATTAGCAGTTTTAACATGAGCATAAACCGAGATGTGAAGTACATTGCCATTCAGATTGTTTATTTTTCTACTCTTGCATACAAATTGTTACTAAAAAAAAAAAAAAACAAGGGGGGGGAAGAATACCCTGGCAAATTGAGTCATTACACAAACAGCTCCCACAGTTAAAAACAGCTTGTAGTCTGCACTCCAGTTATAGAGATGTCACTGGGATCTTTCAGTTAACACCCAAGTTCTTCTTTCCAAGTCATGAAGCATTGAAACGCCCAAGTCAATTTAGGTTCTGTGGGTGGACATCATACAGGAGCTTACAAGCCTGAAGTACAGTGGCAGCTGTCAGCATTCATAATTTTTTGAGAATTGGTCCCAAAATGGTGCTTCAGGGTTCATTTAACAAAACGAGTGGAATAGAAGAGCAAAGAGCCCAAACAGTCTCATCTTCACATCTCTGGTTGGTTACTGAAATGATGTGTCCGACTGTTGTCTCTGCTACATTTACCCAGAGGCAGTGGTGACTGATCTCAAAGTGCATACTCTTTTTGCTGAAAACCAAAATGGTTTTTACTTCTTCTGGTTGTAATTCTCCCTGTAAACAAAGGTTGTAAGCTGTCCAAAAGATATTATGTATTCACGAAGGGGAAAAGGGTATGTTTGTGTAGTCACAAGTCAAAGAGATGAATTGATCTTTGTGATTTCTCTGTTAAGAGGTGATCCCTTCTGTTAATCCCTTTGAGAACTCTTGCACTAATCCTAATTTTCTCATTAGGACTGAATTAAAGTACTGAGATAGCTCTTCAAAGTAGTTATATTGGTGTCAGAAGTCCATAAGGAATGTGTTGTCCTGTAAAAAAAAAAAAAAAACAAAACAAAGTAACATGTAAAAATACTTCATTAGTGACAAATGTCTTAAAGCACATTTCCAGTCCTGTACAGGATATTGATTCAGGAGAGAGCTCAGGAAAACCTTTATTTCACCTCTCTTAGATTTGAAAAGGGAGGAACACTTAAATTCAGGTATGGTTCCTACTGTCTTAAAGTAACAGATGTTTCAGTAACAACCTTAGAAATCCCAGTAGTGAAGTTCCAGTCTAGTAATTGCTGGTACTGCTAGGCTAACAACTTAAATACACTGCATCTGGAAGATTGTGCTAGAAGTCATTTAATTGTCCAAGTGGCTATCATCTTTTTTTGTCTGTTTCTCAGGCCATGGAATGATTACACCCATCAATGACCTACCTGGGATAGATACCTCCTCGTTTGTTAAGGGAGAAAAACTTACTCGTTGCAAGTTAGCCAGTTTATATAGACTGGCTGACTTGTTTGGGTGGGCACATTTGCCAAATACCTATATCACAGTAAGTATTTTAAAGAATAACATTTTTTATTTAGAATGCTACTTATTCATTCAAATTATTTTTCCCCTGAATAAAGTAAATAAGATCAGTAATCTATTTTATTCTTCCTTTGCAGGTAAGAGTAAGCAAAGAACATGACCATATTCTAATCATTCCAAGAGGTCTGTCCTTTTCTGAAGCTTCAGCTTCTAATTTGGTACGTGATTCACCTCCTGTAATAACCAATGAGGCTCAACCTGTTTTCTAAAATACTTCTGTGGCTGCTAAAATGGACTTCTAATCTATAATCACGCTGTTATTTGGGTTTTTTTAATATTTATCCACCAGATGAAAAGCTGATTAACTTTAGATACTAGCATCCTTTGTTTCTCAGCATTTCTCCTTAGGTTTAGCTTTACTTTCTGTTGCTTTGTCTTCAGTTTCAGTGTGGAGCAGCGGTTTTGTTTCCCTGTCTGATGAAGCTCATCAAATAGCCTCTGTGTAGCAGTAACCTTTTATAACCTGACAGTATGATAATATGTGTGAAATTACTCCACAGGAGAAGCGTTAGTAGAATCAGCTCTTATTGTTTTAAGTGGGGAAATAAAGTTGAATATCTTCTCTAGGCCCAATAAATGAGCTGGGTGAAGTTACAGGCTGTTATTTAGGCAATGGCAGCTGATAAATCACACATCTTTTGGTGCAGAACCTGCCATATGTTCTTCGTGACAGTAGATATCTGTAAGGAAACTTACCTCCAGGTCAAAAGGGTACCAGATAGAGATTGACAGCATTACATAACAAAACACCTTGAGATATGACCTTGCTGTTGTTTTTTGTTGATACAGGAATTACAATTTTAATGTTCCCACGAAACTGAAAATTCCTTATGCATTTAATGTTCCTACTGGACATTTCTCAGGGGCTGAATTTTCTTCATATTTAAAATGTAGGAAATGTTAACAAAATTAATTTTTGAAAGTCAGAAACCAGGAAAGGTCAGCTAGACTGAAGTGGAATATATGTTGTATCAGAGTCTTATCCTTACTTCTTCCATGGCTGGACTTCCAACAACTGTCAGGGGCTTGTACAGCAGGATGGTTTATTGACACACAGATTCATGGCTGCTCTCCTACTTTTTTTTGTGCTCTGAGCCCTAAATACATAGGGGGGAATTTGGTGCTAAATAAGAAAGGGAGGGTAGTTTCTAGACTATTGAAATTGTCACAAACTTTCTGAATATCATTTGTTTGTTTGGCTCTTTCAGGTTAAAGTAAACATCCTAGGAGATGTAGTGGACCAGGGAAGTACAGCTCTTAGTATTGACAGTGTAGGATTCAGTCCACACGTGGCCATCTACTCCACCCGCCCCGACGTCAGATGTGTGATACACATACACACCCCTGCAACGGCGGCTGTAAGTCTTCCTTCAGGATAAAGAGTAAAAGAAAACAGCTTTACCTTATGAACTTAAAAGTGTGTTTCTGAATCTCAATCACTGCTCATGGCAGTGATTTTATTTTTGTTTTTAATACCGGCTCTATGCTGGCAAACAAGAGTCTGAGGTTATCAAATAACCAGAGAAAGAGGGCTGGGCCACTGCAGTGAAATGGGATAGAAATAAAGTGATGCTTAGATATCGTTATGGTCAGGTTGTGGAGGTTGTAAAGCATAGGGTTTACACAAGTTTCATTTATAGCATCTTAGACAATATATTATGCTATATAGATCATCATTTGCATTATGCAGTTCCATTTTTTAGGTGGTTTAATTAGTAGTTATGTTCAGTTTGGATTTATGTCACTATTAAAATGTCATACTTAACATAAATTTAAAATGGTCTGCATAATAGTGATAAAAATGTAATGAGGCTTGAAAAAACTGGTTTGAAATAAAATAATATTAATTTATTTATCTATAAATATATATGTATTCCTTGACCACAGACAAAAAAAAAAGGGATCAATAATTTCTTTTATACTAGCTTTTTGAAATTATAAATGTGCGAAAGAAGGAAAAAAAATTAAGCTTATGCTGAGAATTAAACATGGATAAAAATTCACAAAAATTAACTCAGTTGGGTTAATTTGTATTTTCCTCTAATGAATCTGTTCCTAGGCTGGGTAGCAGCACCTCTGTCATCCTATTGGAAACTAGTCTGGTAGAGGGGGATTGATTCTAAGCTTTCACTGTGGAGAGTTTGTCTCTCTTGTAGCAAAGATACAAAAGTACATCCTGCTAAGGCTTGGGTGGTTGAGATATGAGTTTTAAGTTTCATTTTTTCCTAATTATCAGCACTTCATTTTCATGAAACAGGTTTCCTCTATGAAATGTGGCATCCTTCCCATATCACAAGAGGCTCTGATTCTGGGAGATGTTGCTTATTACAACTACCAGGGATCTCTTGATGAACAGGATGAGAGAATTCAACTTCAAAAAGTTCTTGGACCCAGTTGCAAGGTATTCAACCTCCTTCATGCTCTTCATAAACGATTTTCATGTCCTGTGCCAGTTTCTACCACTTAACATTAGTGTCTTCATTTACTAGGTATTAGTCTTGAGAAACCATGGTGTGGTAGCACTAGGAGAGACACTGGAAGAAGCATTCCACTATATTTTCAATGTGCAGCTGGCCTGTGAAACACAGGTGAGAGAGAATTATCTGTATTTAATTCCAAACACTTATGCTGCAAAAGCTTTTTCACAAATGAAATAATCACTGGTGTCCCCAGGTTCATGCATTAGCTGGAGCAGGTGGGATAGACAATCTCCTACTACTGGATCTGCAGAAGTTCAAGCCTTCCACGCACGCCGTGGCAGCAATGGGAGGAGGTGGAGTTAATATGGCTTCGCAACACAAATGGAAAGTTGGGGAGCAAGAATTTGAAGCGCTCATGCGGATGCTGGACAACCTGGTGAGAGCACATGGATGGTGTTGTCCATATGGTCCCTGTAAGCTTTTGAGTGCAGGATTAGCTTCTGGAAAGCAAACAATTTTTTCTGGTTTCTTTGTGATTTTTGAAACGAAGACAGAGCAACTTTGTGTATGTAAAATCTATTCTACTTGCTTTAGTTTGTCATATGTCACTGTTTCTGACAGTGGTATTTTGTCATGATAAGAATTTATAATGCTTTGGACTTTGATTTTGTCCAACCATCTTACAAACATGATTTGCTCCTTATAGTAGCTTAATAGTAAAAATATATTGTAATTACCACCTAGTAAATAGACATGGCAGGTTCCCTCTCTATATTTTGTTATTAACTCTAGTATTAGGAGAAGAAAAGGCTCCAGGGAAAACTCACTGAGGCCTTTCAGTACCTTAGAGGGGCTTATAAAAAGGAGGGAGAGGGACTTTTAATATGTGCAGAAAGTGACAGGACAAGGGGCAATGGTTTTAAACTGCCAGGTTTAAATTAGATTTTAGAAAGAAATTCCTTACTGTGAAGGTGGTGAGGCACTGGAACAGGTTGCCCAGGGATGTTGTGGCTGCCTCATCCCTGGAAGTGTTCAAGGCCAGGATGGGGACTTGAGCAACCTGATCTAGTGAATGGCATCCCTGCCTATGGCAGGGGACTTGGAACTAGATGATCTTTAAGGTCATCCCTTCCAACCCAAACCATTGTATGATTAGGAAATCAGATGATAATTTATTATTTTTAAAATGTCCATTTCACTGCTCTATGAATTCTGGAACAGCCTCCCATACCAATAGAGTGAGGAGTGGGGGAGTGTCATGAGCTGGGATGTGCTGTTGTGCAAGACATAAATGTCCTCATGGAAGCTGCCTAGACCATAACCTGAGCAGGGGGTCATTTGGTGGTCATACATGTGCAAAGGCAGGAGGAAGGTGAAGTGAGAGTGGAGTCCTGTTCAACTGCTGCTGTACTGTGTTGTAAATATGTCTCTTGAATGTAAATAGTATGAATTAATGATGGACAACACCACTAACCAGGTCTCTGAAGAGAACTCAGTGGACCTGCTTAATGCATATAGGGCAGCACAAAAAATCCATTGCTACTTTGGATACCTTTTTCTGATTTTTAATAAATAATTCCTTCTATTTATGTTTTTAATTATTTTTCTTTTTTACTTCTCTGTAGGGATACAGAACTGGCTATGCCTATAGGCAACCATTAGTCAGGGAAAAACCCAGACATAAGAGTGATGTTGAGATCCCAGCCACTGTGACTGCCTTTTCCTTTGAAGATGATACAGTCCCACTTTCCCCCCTGAAATTCCTTGCACAGAAGCAACAGAGAGAAAAGACAAGATGGCTGAACTCTCCAAACACGTACTTGAAAGTTAATGTGCCTGAGGAGTCCTGGAACGGGGAAACCAGTCCCAGGACTAAGATCACGGTAGGTAGAGATTTTGGGCAGCCACTTCATTTTTGCCCTATTTGAAAGTAAGTTATGCACAGTTTTTATGAGAAAATCTTTAACAGGATTAGCAAGTAAGTTTATCAAGCAAATTAAAATAGGCTTTTCAGAGACTTAATGACATTAGTACTAAGGGTTCCCTTTGTTTGGTGAGGGGGGGGTTAATAGTTTGTAAGAGTAACAGTTTATGATAAAATTTAACAATTATTTCCCTGTTGTTACTAGCTATTCTGATTCCTGAAGCAGACAACAGATTTTCTGCCGGATCTTTTTGTGCTATTAGTTAACCAACAAACATAGTAAGGTTTTAAATCATCCAGGGGTGGTTCTCTTTTTTTATACAAGGGAGACACAAGCTCTAATCCATCTCTAGCTGCCCCTTTCCTGTTTGTGAGCCTGCTGAAAACAGCTTTCAAAGAGTCTGTTCATGCTACGGCTTTTAATGATGATCAAGATTTTTTTCCCCCTCCTGCAGCTCACCAAGATGCTTCTACTTAAGTTTCCAGCCTGCAGAGAGGTGGCTTTCATGGGACTACAAAGTGTGTTATTTGCTATTGACTACTCCCAGTTGTGCAGTACAACTGCAAAAGCATCAGCTCCTCCTGCTGGCAGGCTGGCAGGTTTCTAAACTTAAGTTTAGAAGGAAACCCTGCTTATGAAGAGAAAAAACCTGCAGTCAGAATGTGCAAAGGTGGAAGTCAATTGCATGAACAAGGTCTCTGGATCTATGTCCCAGTTACTAGGAATTGTGATCCTTCCTAAATACAGAGTCATAAGTACACCGTAATACTGCATTTTTCTGGAATGTATTTCAGTGTTTACAAAAAAGTAATCTTAATTGTATATGTTCAAGGCAACTTAAATCCTCTTGGGCAAACACATAAACCTGTAAGGAGATGGGATTATTTTGTGAGTGTCATGTGGAATCGAAAATAAAGGCAGAAAGTCCTTTCTTTTATATCTCTTCATTAGCAGTAAGACAACACTAAGAATTGTTCCTCTCCATCATGCTGGAAGTTTTAGCTTCTTTATTTTCTTCCCCTTTAAGTGGATGAAAGCTGACGACTCTTCCAAGACTAGTGGAGGAACGCCAATCAAAATTGAAGATCCAAACCAATTTGTCCCTCTAAACACAAACCCAAGTGAAGTGTTGGAAAAGAGAAATAAGGTAAACGAAGTGTGATGAACTGAAAATTGTAACATTTCCAAGTAAAATTATATGTTCAAGCAATGATTCAGCAGAGCAGTAAAATAACATTTTCAGATGTTTTGATTTTATTAAGAAGTTTCTTACACTATGTGTGATTTTTGGCACTCAGAAGCGTGTATTTAAATGTGTGACATACGTGAAGTCTGGAGACACTCAAAAGCGTGTATTTAAATGTGTGACATACGTGAAGTCTGGAGACACATACGTAGTATGTATATATTTAAATTTTGAGTGCAGTAGTCTGAAGGATGAGTATTAACTCTGGAAATTATAGATTGGAAAGGGTAGTCCCTGCTATTTAGTGTCATATTTAGTGGATAATTAGGTGTCAACATGAACCGAGTTGCTGTGCATCATCTACAGCATGATTCAATCTCAGACTCTAATCTTGCTCTGCTCTGTTTTAATTTGCCTAGTGCTTATTAGGCTGGAGTTTTTGTGACCCAGTCCTCTTTCTAATGGCAGTAAAAAAAAGAAAACGAGAGATTATTTTTGGACCTCTCTGTAAACAGAAATATCTCACCGCTTTTCCCTTCCAGCACATAAGACACTGACTATCAGACTGACCAAATACTCCACCCTCAGCATAACTATATTAACAGATATTCAGGACATTTTTCATTTGATTACATATTTTTTTCTTTTTTGGAAAGCACTATATCAGTATCCTTGGAGACTGGAGTTAAAAGGAGCAAATCCCTTCCTCAGAACTGGAAAGGCACCCTCTAATCATCTAGGGATTAATAATACGTGTCCCAGGCAATGATTTTTAAATTCATGCATGTCACTGTCTCATAGATAGTTTATTCCTAATTTTCTGGTTTAGAATTTTTTTATAAGATCTGTATTGGTATTTATATCTGATCTGTCAGTCTCTTAAGCACTGACAATTTGAAGTTAGGGCTGTTAGTTTAGGGAAAATAATAAGCTATTCACAAAAGGAAAAACTTTACCAACCTTTATGACCACAGAGTTCTCTCCAGTAGCTGAACATGTGTCATTTATGAGGTGGGGAGGACAGGTTCAGAGAATATTCCTTGGAGCTTATTTCTAAACATTGGCTTGCATGATGAAGTGCAGGAGCTGGGACTATGGTGGATATTTGGGAGTACTGCAATATCGAAATAATATATGCTGTATATTCAGAGGTGGAAGAAGAGTTCTTAGTTTTTAGGTGCAGCAGCATACAGCTTGATCCTCCAGCCATTCAGTGTGTTAATGGCTTTGGAAAGCTCATGGGCGTAGGATTTGTTAAAGAGAAATACCTGTTTCTAACCAGGTTTACTTTCTCTGTATAGATAAGGGAGCAAAACCGATATGACCTAAAGACAGCAGGACCACAGTCTCAGCTGCTCGCAGGGATCGTTGTGGATAAAAAGCCAAGTTCAGTGAGTACAACGTAATTCACTAATTTACAGCTGTTTGAGTTGTCTGGCTGCCTGTCTTTCAAATGTCAGTTCGGGCCATTGTCTTTTTAAGCGATTGGTTAGAACTGATTATTTTCATGCCAAATTTCAGAGGTGTGACACATTTTATTCATATTTCATTTGAAAGGTTTAAAATGTTAGTTTCAAATCGCGATATGCACGTTAAGTTTGCCACTATTAATATTAATGAAGTAGGACCCTGTCTAAGTGAGAGAGGATGAACTTTGCAATGCATGGGGCCAAAAATAATCTTCATTAGTTTGTGGAACTGATGTCCACAGTAGTGATTGAGGCCCTGAAATATCTGAGTTTAAAAGGTGGGATTTGACCATGTAGAAGACACAGCTTTCATTAGAAACAGGCTTCTTACTGGGAGGGAGGTTTTTTAGTTTCTTGACTGTCCACAGTAATCTTTTCTTGAATAGAATATACTTACTTCCAAACAACACAGATATCCCTAATAAAGTTATCCAACAAACTGTGATGAATTCTAATTGGAAACCTATAAATCTAGTTTTCAACTGTCCATGAGTTAGTAAGTCTTATTTTCCCATTTTGGTTTCAACTATTGTTTTGAGATAACACTGGGTTTCCTTATTTATTTCAGACAAAAAGAATATTTTGCAAATGAATTTTCTTTCAACATGAGAATGATTTTAAAATTTGTCATTTTAAGATTCATCTTGGAGACCTTCCACTTAGATTCCTAAACAGGAACATGAGCACAGTTACTTTCCTGCAAAAAAAAATCCTAGAACTTGGGCATCTGTAGAAAATAGGGAAACCTCATTTTTGATCCCCTGTTAGGATCAACTGTGTGAAAGGACTTTCACTTCTGTGAAGAGGCCCTGAACTGTAAACTCTTAAGGCAGGTCTCTACTCTGGAGCTGTCCCCCCTTGATTAAAAAAAAACCAAAGCACCCAAACAAAAAAAAAAACAAACAACTAATTACTTAACTGCTGCAAAAGGGTAATTCTTTTACAGCTCAGCAGTCAGTATTCATTATTATGAGAATGCCTCTTAGATGGGGTAACTTTTGCCTGGATGCATCCGTGTTTTAGTTCTGTATTCCCTGGGAATCTGGTGTCACAAACTCTGGGCAAAAAAAGAGACATTGTCTCTGTATGTCTTGCTTTTGCTTCTTTTTTTAACTGTTAAATTCTGTGGTTTTCTCTTTTCCAGCCAATGCAATTTGATGACGAGCACGCGCCACCGGCACCGCCCAACCCGTTCAGCCATCTCACTGAAAAGGAACTGGAAGAGTACAAGAAAACAATTGAGCGCAAGCAGCAAGGGCTGGAAGGTCAGTGATGTGGTTTAGATTGTTGGGGTTTACATTTTAATAATGAGTGGGAAAATACCTACTGTAAAATTGTATACATGTTAATTATTAACACATACAGCTACTTTAGAACTCATCATTCCTTGAGGTGGTAGAATTCTTTTTTAAATGTTGTTTGTTCTTTAGTTAGTGGTAAAATTGAAGCAATGAAAGGTTTGCACAGAAATGGGGTTGACAGAAACACACTTTAACATGATGAATTTTCTTGTCAGAATCATAGAATAACTTCAGGTGGGAGAGTCCCTGAAGGTCATCGTAGTCCAACCTCCTCCTCAGAGTTGATATTAAAGTTAGATGTGCCCAGCTGAGCTAAAGTTTACTGGGATGTTTGGTCTCGGCTCCTTTAATTTTTCTTCTGTTCTCTCAGTGTGCACAACTCTTTCACTTTTTACATCTTTTTCCAATACTACCAATACTACTGTTTCATAGAGAATTACTAATTCAGTGTTGATCTTTTATATGTTTTTTTTTAACAATAACACTGTGATTTCTTCTTCACTAATACTGTGTAATAAACCAATTTTGTTATATGTCACATTCAGGACATACTATAGTAGCTTACTGTAACAGCAGACTGTGACTTATGGCTAGAGAAGACCACGGGGCATGGCACTTGAAATGCAACCCTGCCAGCTTTTTAATCCTTTCTATTAAAGAACTAATATATAATGATTTTTAGTGGATAAAACATGTAAATCCACAATTCTGTAGTGTTTCAATTGTGTATTGTAACTTCTTGAAGTTGTCAGCCTGAGCAAGGCAATGCTATAGCAGAGCTGTAAGTCTTGTAGCACTAGCACTGACACTCTTGCTTGACTTTCACTTTTGCATGGCTACTAACTCCAATCTTGTCCTGCAGATGCTGAACAGGAATTATTCTCAGATGACGGTTCATCTGTGTCACAAATTCAGTCACAAACTCAATCCCCGCAAAATGTCCCAGAAAAATTAGAAGGTATTCCATGCAATTTCTGTACAATGCCAATGGCTCCAATAACCCAAGTCATCCACTTTTCTGCTGCATTCTTACACTTGCATGAAATCAACTGAGCCAGAAAGAGCCCACTTCTACAAAGTCTGGGAGGGACTTTGTCCAGAAAACTATTTTTCCCAGTCTTTTCTAATACATAATTCTCACAAACAGAAAACAACACAAGGCATGCTGAAACTTGGATATTAATCTGATGAAGGAAATAGATATTAAACTTTTATTTTATTGAATATGTTAAGATTAGATTTTATGCCTAAGACTTTCCTAGCAAAGTCTAAGTAGGCATTTTGAAAGGGAAGTTCTCCAAAGACTTCTGTATGGAATTAGTCTCTTGCAGTAAAGTGTAATTTTGAGTGTGCTTGAGACTACGTACATCTATGCTGTGTAGACTGTATTTGTACATACTCTATGCAGTTTGATCTGCGTATGCACCTGGCAGAGATAAAGTTAGATTTTTCAGCCCATTTTCCTTTGATGACATTTTCACAGTATTATCTGCTTACAACAACAAAGAGTGTGGATAAAGGGGAAAAACCCACATCTAAGCACTCTGGGTTTCATTCTTTGGATCAGAGTCCAGACTCACAGTATTTGCTTCTATACTGGGTTTTTTTTTGCAAAGTAGTGTACATAAATGATTGCAAAATCATTTGCTCTTTCAGAAAACCATGAGGATTCCTATACCCAGAATGCAAACCTAATATCTGTGGAGATGCCAGTTGTGGTGGTGAATGGGAAGGAAGATGCACATGACGTGGAAGAGGATCTCACCAAGAGGGTCAGTCAGTTAACCACAAGTACTGTGGAGAGCGTAGAGATTACCATCAAAAGCTCTGAAAAGATAGAAGAGGCCCTGTCTCCTGAAGGGTCACCTTCCAAATCCCCATCAAAGAAGAAGAAGAAATTCCGCACCCCATCCTTCCTGAAAAAGAGTAAAAAGAAGGAGAAAGTAGAAGCATAAGTGCAGTTCTGTTGTGAGGAGACATTGCACATTTTAAACGTTTAAGTTTTCCATTAACAGCGTAGTGTTAGGGGTGTGCAGTAACTGGACTTTTAACCTAAACAAAAAGAAACTGGAAGAGGTTTTGCTTTAAAAAAAAAAAACAAAGAGACAAAAAAAACTTTACATGTTAATTGAAAGTTAATTCATCTCTCACTTAACTGTGTCCAAAATTGCTATGAGGGCTGGAAACATTGATTAGTTTCATGTAGAACTACACTGGCAGGTGCTCCATTACCATCATAGCAAGGTCAAATACCATCACAGTATGCAGCAGCAAGTTCTGCTTGGAGTATTTTGCAGACCTTAAAATTTTCAGTACAGTTAAAGTCTTTATTAAAGTTACTGTTGAGTGATCATATGACTTTTTAAAACTGCTGTCTCATTTGGAAACCAGATCATACATTTTTGTATTGTGATTTTTGACCATATATTTTATGTTTCTGTACCCCTGTTCGAGTGGGTACATATTAACAGCACACCTTTAAATCTTTTTTAAGATTAGCTCACATAGAAATATTATACACTGGCACATAATATTAGGGGAAAAACTGTGTAAGAGAAAGTTTATTTGGAATTATACAAAATGTCTAAAGAATTCCATTATTCAATAACTTTTTTGCCAAATATTTCATTTTAGTGAAATATAATTTTTGAAGACTTCTTTTTTATTCTATCAGTTGGGGCGGGGGAAACCCTTATTTTTCAAGAAGGGGGATTTTATACACTTAACATTGATAATTTAGTTTAACTGGCAAAACAAAAAGAAGATTTTATATGTTCAAATGTTTGTATACCATTCAGTATAAAGGTATGATAAGCATGTGAACCAAGCATTTAATAGTTAGAGTGTATTTAAGAATGCTTGGTTTAGAATATACTTAAATATAATTCAGGAATCCAGGGACTTAGAAATCAAAGGATAAAAGCATATAAAATTGAACTGGATTCATGTTTAAAAATTAGTCATGGGTTGTTCTTTTTTTCTCTCATGGTATTGTTAATGAATGAAGAAAAATAATCTCTTAACATAACCAAATGAAGGAAACAAAACTGTTAAAAGGGAAAGTGAAATAGTAGGAAAATAGGAGGAGACAAAGAAAGTAAAAGTTCGGTGATTATTTTTTTTAACTATATGATATGGATTGCGGGATATTTTTATTAAATCAGCAGAGTGACATTTCCATATTAGATGTTTTAAATAATTTGTATGGATTCATACAGAGTGCAACACTGTGGGTTTTTAATTCAGTTTCATTCAAATTGTAAAAGGGTCTTGTGAATCTGTGTTGTCCTTTGGATGAACCCAGAGCAAATCAGAGCCTAGTGCCATGGGTAAGGGTGGTACTGCCACTTACTCATTTTTACTTGTATTGTCATTTTAGTACTTTTACTGTATTGTAAATACAAACTAAACATAGAAATTAACATAGGGGTTTCTTCGCTGTGTCAAATGTCTGTAAATCAGTCATCGCAATAGGAAGTATGTTTTTAACATCCATGTGATTCCCAAATTGCCGGTTGAAATATTATACCATATATAATTGTTAAATATGGCTGGAGAGTGGTTTGGCATGCAAAAATGTTGATTATAGCATGTTCGGGGCTGGTTAGCTTTGACCGTGTAAGTGTGATAATGCGATGTTGGAATGGATCCTGGAAACAATTTTCTAGCTATCACTAAATACTGGAATCAGTGTTTTTAATCATAGTGGAAACTTTCAGTTGCTTACTTTGTTTTTTATGTTCTACATTATTTGTGTTGTATTACAACATATGTAGAAACAGTAACCTGTGAACTACGCTTTTCATAACTTTTTTAAAAATATATCTAAATGAATGCAATGTGCATAAATATTTTTTAAAATGCAACCGTGAACTATTTGCACCTTTTGCTAATGCCTCTATTTACTTGCTTTGGCATAAAGAATGAGCCAGCCAACTCTTGTGTCCTGTGGAAAATATATAAATGTTATCTGAAATTGCTCATAGATGTAATGCTAATTAATGTTAAATCACAAATAAACAGTATTTTAAATATATGGATCTCATATGGCAGCCTTTTGTTTATACAGTCCTCTTATATCTCTCCCTTGTAGAGAAGATGCTCTGATTATGCATGTTGGTTCTCAAGAATTTATTCTGAAGATGGCTCCTTGCTTGTGCTTATCCTGAAAGCTATGCAAGCAAATAACCTGATCCTGTTGTTAAACAGTTGTTCTCTCTGTCACAGGTCCTGGAGGTGAAAAAGGACAGGCCTGTGGTAAAAAACATGGCACTGGCAGGCAGTTGTTTTGAGCCCCAGGTGACTTGGGCTGCATCTTTTGCTCTGCAGCATCATGGGCTTAGATGTGATGGCCCAGGACGTGTGGCTGGGGTGGTTTAAGTGCTGTGTAAGTACAAAACAGGGAAATAGCTTGCAGAAATTACCTTTTTTTTTTTTTTCATTAATGAAAACAAAGTTTTCCTGTAGGGAAGGCTTTTAATACGAAGTTATTTGTAGATATCTGTCATGCCCTGCCAGCATATGGTATATGTCAGAGCCTCTGAGGCTGCAGAAGTTGCAGTCTAATGTTTTTGTAGCTGTATCAACTCTGTGAAATGTCTTTAAGGACTTCACAAATGTTTATTTTCCCTGTCCTTCCACAAATCAGCCTTTTGTTTCTGTTTACAAGCAAGTCAAAATTCAGCCCTCTGAGTTTGGTGACAGTTTCATGAACTCGGTCCCTATGTGGGAGGATAATTTTGGTTTAGCATTTTAAATAAATCTTATCCAAGATTTAAGTAATTTTCTGACGATCATTTGTCTCCAGGAGCATCTGCAGTCTGCTCAGGGCTGCACTAATGTCAAAGTAGACACTGTGTCAACACAGAGGAGTGTACACTGTAAGGCCAAGTGTGTCTATAGTTTTCTTCTTTGAACTCTCTATTCCCAAGGGTCTACAAACCACATCGGACCCTTCATTTTCACTTAAATCTTACTCTTTTATGGTGTCACAAAGATCTGAGATTCTGCAAACCAAAGCATGGAAATAAAGTAGATGTTCATAACAGGCATAACAGATTAAGGCTTAAATCTTGAGAAGCAGGAGCCTTTGGAAAGATGAGCTTCAAAATGGGTCATTGACCTGATAGGAAATAATTATTGTCATCAGGCTACTTAACCCGAGAGAGAGCAATACAGAGAAGCAGTGGTTGCTATAAAGAATTACATTCAAGCTGCTACCTGAGAACATTAAAAAGGAAAAGGATTTGTAAAGCTGTGCATCTTTCTACCCCACTTTTGTCTATGTACAGCCGTACTAAAATCTGTGTTGTGATCCAGGTGATCACCTGCCATCATCTTTTACAGACTCTCACCTGCTCTGGAGATGTGTTACATAGCAAACCAGATTTTGCAAAATTTGCACAATGAGGTATCAGGCTTTAGATTTCACAAGAAGACAGAATGATGTCATGGTTGGGGCTGTAACAGGCCATATTTTCCTGCCTTGCCGGTTGAGTCACTGTATGTTGTTGAGCACTCTGAAATTGTGGTTGAGTCACCAACACAGCCTCTGAGAGGTGAAAATTCAAGCGGCCTTTAGGTGGCATCAGACTTTCACGTTTGCTGCCTTTGTTCCCTGCAGTTGCAAAGCCACCAACAAAGCGCTTTCAAAGAAGGTATTTTGGAGATTTTGTGGGCTTTATTCCAGAATAGCAAGATGAAAGCAGACATGAGAGAGATGAAAGCTGTCGGACTCATTTTCTATATTGATTCATTTCAAAATCCATCAGTGGAGCAGGCTTTGTCTGGGAAGCAAAACTCCTCTGCTCCCCTCCATCCTAGTTGCACTTTTGCAACTAGCTAAGAATGTTGGTTGACTCCACTGAGCAGGAGAATATCCTTATGTTCAATATTTTCTCTCTAGGAACCTTACCCACAGGCCAGATAGCTCTGAGCGTTTCTGGATGGTGGGGGCAGAAGTGACAGGAGACTCCAGTGGAAGTGTGCAGGGGGGACAGGGATGACTGAGAAGCAGCAGAGCTTCAGGTGTCTTGGGGCTGAGGCAGAGCCTTGCTGACCTTCTCCCTTGGGTGAAGTGCGGGTATGTGAGCAGAGAACCAGAAGTCACAGCAGCTGTGTCTCTAGGAGGATCTACAGTGAAGGAAGTACTAGAAAAACCTGCTGCTTCGCAAGTTTAATCACACCAGTTTTGGCAGTTTGTGGTAAATTTTTATGTGTCTCTTTAAAAGGGAATTATGTGCTTTGCTACTGCTGGCCTGCTTGTGTCTTCTTGCTCTGCAGCAGATAAATTCTGCCAGACTGCACTTGGCATCTTGGTCTCAGCCCCAGTCCCTGAATTGCACATAGCTGGAGGCTGAGGGCAAGGTCTCAGAAAGCATCACTGTGTTTGACACCTTCCTCTGACTGTCTTTCCTTCATCTTTGTGGGAAACAGCCTACTGGGCAAGTTGGACCCTTGTTCTGAGTTGTTACTATTGTTTTTCTGTAGTGGTCAAAGAGAAGGGAAAGTCTGAGCTGTTGGTGCTGTTAACTGTTGTGCATGGAAAATCAGAGAAAGGGGGAGGATGGAGATAGATGTATGTTATATTTTACATAATATATTGTATATATTATTTATAATATATATGTATAAATATAGCATATTATTATATACTATTGTATCTCTCCTATGTGTTATCAAAGGGACAGATGCTCTGAACTGTCTTCAATTGTTTTACTTTCAAAAGAGTGAAAGGTGTTGTCAGTGTTTCTTACTGGGGATCTGCCTGTTAATGAAGCCCATAAAGGTGTCTGGAAGTACCTAGAGCATGTGTTTAGCAGAACTTGCTTTTTGGCCTGTCTTGCCTGACTTTTCTAGTTTCTCCTTCCTAACCCTGATCAGTGTTTGCACTGGATCAAACTCAGGGAGAGAAAACCAAAGGCTTGAGCTCACATGCAACAGATTCAGATGGTTTTCCCTCTAGGATCTTATACTGAGGTGTGACATTAATGCAGTTCCTCAGCTGTATCTTTAAATCAAGCTGTGCCATGGCAGAGACATTATCCTGGCAGAGTCAAGGGTTGCATTTGATACTGAGTCTGGCCACAGAGTAGGGTGAGCACAGGGGGTCACTGTCACATTCTGTGAAGAGGCACGACCCAAAGATGGTGACACTCCCCAGTGCCAGCAGGCACAGGAACCGAGGAGGTAAAGGTGCCATTTGCCCCTGTGTGCGGCTCCTCCTCCCTCTACTGCTGAAGCTCTGGCCAGGGTAGGGAACATCACTCCAGGGGTGCAGCCTGGGTGAGCACAGGCCGTGTCCCTCTTGGTATTGCATTTGTTTGGCCACTCTGGAGAGCAGCTGAGCCTGCATGTGCCCAAAGGAGCCTCAGTAGCTGCCACTCGGCACTGGCTGAAGCCAGCTCCACTCTTCACCACACCTGTCCCTTCGCTGCCAGCAGCTCCTGACTTGTTTTATTTTAATGTTAGATAAATGAAGAGGGAAAGAACAGTCTGGCAGCCAGCAAATGCGGGGCTGAGGTTCACTGGCCTCCTCCTGCCCGCTGTCCACCCTGCCCTGCCAGCCATGCCGGGCTGCCCAGACTCCAGGAGACACGTGTCAGCTCTGACAGCATCCCTGCAGTCCAGAGCAATGGAAATGTGGGACAAATCCTTCTGCATCCACCTGCCCTCCCAATGCTGATGGGCTGCTCTCTGCTGTTCAGTTTCTCCTTTTTAGTCTCTCTTGCCTTCCCCAGCCAAAGAAGTTAAGTGCAAAACACCTCGTCCTTCACACCTGTATGAGAATGGCTGTGTATCAACAATGAAAAAGGGAATGAAAAAATGAATTAGGGGCAGAACTGGCTGCTGGTGTGTGCACAAAGGCTTCCCGGGCCACTGCATCCCCAGCAAGTGTCTTTTCAGACTGACTCCATTTTTTTATCCTGAAGGTGCTGCTGGATTTTCTGTGGGGGAGTGGGTATTTGAGAAAGTGTGTATGGTTCAAGGTGTTGCTGCCAAGGGCTAGCACTCAAGGTGAGATCCTGGTCATCTTCTGCCAACCCCCTGGAACTGGGGTGTTTGCACCACAGAGCTGAGAGCTGGGCTGAACTCTGGCTTCAGTGGTGGTAAAGCTCTTCTTCAATCTCATTTTTCAGGAACTCCAACCTATTCTTGCACTTAAATTTCACCCCAGAAATGCATGTGTTCTGTGCTGAGCAACATCTTGCCAAGCTCCTTTGGGAGCTCTTGTTGTGGAGGGCTTTGGGACTGGAGAAAGTGGACATGTTGGTTTTGGCCGCCCACGCCAGGCATGAGCACCTCACCTGGAAATATTTGCTATACCTGACACTTGGCTGCCATCACTGTGTGGCACAGGGACACACAAGGAAGGGGACATCTCCTACAGGCTTTGTGTCCTTCTCTTCCCACATTTAGTTGGAGTGCTTCATGCCAATCCCAGGCAGAATGCTGGAGGGATGTGGGATCAACTGATTTGAGAGGTTTCATTCCCTCTGTGCCAGAGCTGCCCAGCCCTTCACTCACCCCGGACAGAAGAGTAAGGGTCTGCTGAAGGCCCTTCCCAGGGCTCCCTGTCTCTCCAGGGGTAGATATGCAATATCCACTGGTACCTCTGCACTTTTCTGTCCCACCTACTTCAGCGTCTTAAATTTCCAGGCGCATTTCCTTTTGCATTTGCAGTGGTACTTCCGTACAACCACCTGTCTCTGGACGCTACTGTAGCTTTTGCAAATTTTTAATTTGCAAATGTCATAAAAACAAAACTTGTGCCCTGGGTTATCGGGTTAGCGAGTAGTTAAACTCTGTAAGGAATGACTAAAATTCTCTGGGGTGATGACACGGTCCCCGGCACAGCTCTGAGAGCTCCCAGCCCTGGCAGACATTGCCTGTTGGTGCTGGGTTTGACCTTTGGTATGCCAGCTGCTGGCTGCTCTCTGACCTCCTTACCAGACGCAGCACTCATCTCTCTCGTCCCAAAGGTACAGAAAGTTCAAACATTGCCTAAAATGAGATGCTTGACTTAATGGCCTGGCTTTTCTCAAGGAGCTGAGCACGTTTGCGATGCCAGGGAGAGCTGGAGAAGAGCAAGTTGCTTGTTCAGTCCTCGGCTTGATGCATTGAGAGACAAATAACCCCTGAGCTGCGGGGGGAAAAGCAGCCCCCAGCAGCAGCGTGTTGAGTGGCTGTTGTGCTTGAGTACCTTGCAGGGGCTGAGTTTCCCAATGAACATCCCAGCAGCCCAGCTCTTCCCCTCTCCTCCATGCCCTCACTGAAACGGGAAAGGGAAGGTTGCCGCAGATGGCTGATTTTCTGTATCCGAGGTGCTGAGAGCAGCTAATTGACCCTTAATAAACATGGCATGTTAAGGGTCTCTCAGTGTTAATGGCAGTGCAGGGGCCTGCCTCAGCATGTCTCACAAGCTGGCACTTGGCACAATGGCACTGAAGCTTGGGGACACTTCGAGTCCCTGCACTGATGGCCACGTGGGGCGGTAAAGCAGCTGGTGGCTCATTCCTTTTCCTTCTGTTCCAACAGCAATAACAGAGGGTCTGCAAACTTTCATAACTTCATTAAACTTGTGTACGCTCAGTCCAAGCTGTGTCTGCCTGAGAAGGTACCTTGCTTGTGAAATACTTGTTGTAAAGAAATCTAGCTCTAAGCTGGGGTGGTGGGATGGACTTGTTGCACCATGGCCTGTGTGTTGGAGGCCATCACCATGTCCCTCTGTCTGCCTGAAGGCCCCTTTGGCATGGAACCCTGCTCCTTGGACTCCAAAGCCCAAATATCGAACTTGAGTGAAAAGAAATTGCAGCCAGTGCTGCACAAGCAAATGTGTGGTACCTCTCTGTCAGCAAGACAAGCCACAAGGACCAGTTCTTGCCATGGCCACACTATAGTCTAAAGCCCAGATGGGTCATGAAGTGGAGGATGTCTACCTTGCTGCTTCTTGTCTACCACCTGCCAGGTGTTTGGAGTGGAGAAGGGAAGGCAGAAGCAGCAGGGGAGTTTCTCAGCACAGCTGATCTGAAAGTGTCTCTGGGGTCTGCAGTACCAGTGACCTGTGCAGAGGATGTGTGGGACAAGCCCAGCTGAGCAGGGAGGACAAACACAGGACTCTATTTATCACCCAGGAGTTGCAGTCATGTCCTCAGGCAGGTGCTGTGCTGGAGCCTCAGAGGTGCACCAGAGGACCAAACTTGCCTCATCTCCTGAGTTGCACCTTTGCTGGGTGCTAAAAAGGACCTACAGAAAACTCTGAACACAGTGTAGCAGCTGTGGTTTATACACAGTGCTTTGCCCTTGGATGTCAGACACTTCCAACCTCAATTCTTTTTTAGCTGGATGGACAAGAAGGAGAAGTTGGCTGTCAAATTCACTCAGCAGACAGGGAACATAGGGCAATAACTCCCTTCCTCAAATACCAACTACCAGTTTCATATTCCAGTGAGTTTAAGCATTCTCCCCTCTCTAGCAGACAGTGGCACAGTGTTTTCAGTACTTACTCTTTCCATCTGGCTAGACAGCTCTCTCAAACACCAATACCTATAATTACATATATTATGTATATTTGTATATACATATTACACATGCTAATTATATCTACAGAGGCATTAAAACATTTACCCAGTTTTATTTTAAAGTTGGCAACATTCAACTAACATTAGGAATATGCTGTATAAATAATTAGAATTTATTTAGATTTATTCAACAGTGTTTACATCTAATAAGTAACCACATCCATTTAAGTGCTGGCATGTCACCTACATGTGATCATTCGCCTTCAGCTGGAGCAGCTGGTTCTTCCTGGGTTTATTTAATGGGACCAAATTCACAAGTGACCTGAAAGAGGAATGTTGGGCAGAATTTGCTCTACCACTGTCTGTTTAATAGGAGAATATTTGGGGTATTGGAGTGATTTTCTTATGACCAGATGTTTGGGGCTGATGACTCACTCCATTTGGCTTGATTTCTGCTTTTCCAGTTGCTTTATGGTACTAGAGATGTCCCAAATGCCTTCTCAGGGTGGGGGTGAAGGTGCTTTGTGAGTGTTACCTGTTCCATCCTGCCAGCACCAGGATACCTGTGGTACCAGCCACTCACTGGGGCTACTGAGCCTCTCACAAATATTTCAAGGAATAACAGTTGTCCTATCCCTTCATTGAAAATGAGCTTTGTGCAAACAAGGGGTGACAAGGGAGTTGGGCCCAATAATCCTTGTGGGTCCCTTCCAACTCAGTATATTCTTCCATTCTTGATGATTTTCTTACACTGGGCATTTTAAGTTTGAAAGCAATGTACACTTTGCTTTTGCTATCAGCCTCTGCCTTCAATTTAACCCACATGAGTGCTGGTGTGAACACAGTGACAGTGCTACACAGGCAGCAATTTGGCTAGAGAGATCACTATGTTTTACACAGGGGACCAGCACCTCTGTCTATGTGAAAATAATCTCATCTGAGAGGTTATTTTCAACCTGCGGAAGGTTTGTGTGAGCCGGTCAAAGGTTCTCCTGGAGGGATGGGGCTTCCAGACAGCACTTCCAGCCTCCCTGAACCCTGAACATCAGCACGGCACAGCTCATGGAGGCTCGTCATGTGCTGCCAGTGCCATTTCAGGGTGAGTTTTGTGAAAGCCACGCACTTTTCATTTGCCCCCTTCGAGATCAGGATTCGGCCTTTAATCCCGGTGCACCCCAGGTGCTGCCCCTAAAGCAGAGGAGCGCTGCTCCCCCCATTTAGTCCTGCTGTCATTTAGATCTAATCAAGGCTGTCAATACCACTGAATTACTGGACAGTCGGAAAAAACACGTTTACTTTGAGAAATCGATATGACGAGAAAGAACCAAAGTGGTGTCTGGGTGATCTGGAACACAGTGCCACGCTCCCTCGGCATCTGTACAGCTGCCATCTGCACCACACACAGTGCAGCACCTGCCTCACCAGAGCCCTGGACAGCTGCAGAGGGTGTTAAAGCAGTGCAGGATCCGTATGCAATGCCAAGGGCACCAATCTCATCTCCGTGGGCCAATGCATTATGTGGCTCTTTGCAGCAGCAAGGTCGTGAAGTGCCATGGGGTTTTAACATGAACTTGTGATCTTGAGCATCTTTAGTGCTTTGACTTGTTCCTAACAACATGAGGGGATGCTGTGAGAAGCGAGTTTGAGCTCTTCTCCTGCTTGGCTGGGCAGGAAACGGATGCTCCTCACCCAGAGCCTCTCTGTGCCTGTGTAGGGGCTTGAAGGAGAGGCTGCAAATTACTCCTGCAGGATAATCTGAGCTCTGGCAGTTTTTGAGAGAGGAGAAGTGGTTCCTACCATAAATAAATAACTTTGAACAGAAGTCTGAGATCTGCAATAGAGCTGTCAGGGATGGCAACTGCAATTCCCCTCTGGGCACCAAACCCACTGGCCTGACAGCATGTGTGGTGCAGCCCTGGACACCCCTGGCTGCAGCGGGATGGCTGGAGAAGCATCAGAACAGCAACTGCTGTGGCCCAGCTCCCATCACTATCACCTCTTGGCTGATATGGACTCTGGAGCTGAAGCTGAGCTGCCGCAGGAGGAGCACTGGGCACGCTGCCCTCCCGTCTGAGCTGCTTTGGGGCACAGGCAGGTGGAGGCAGCCAGAGCCAACCTGGTTTTAGCCAGGCTATAAAAGGGCAAATTCTTCAGATCTGTGGGTCAGCAATGAGATTTTCCCCTTCCAGACGAACCACTAATGTACCTCTGCCTGCCTTAATGCCCATGTCTCTGTACCCCACAAATGTCTTAATATCTGGAAAATTCAGATTGAAAGGGGCATATTCCCGTACGAAGAGAAGGTCTGGCATGTCAGCCTGTGCCCAGCATATGGATTAAATATCTTTTCCTGCACAAAGCCAGACAGCCTTTTTGAGGAACATGAGTGCCTATGTGTGTGTGCCATTTTTGGCAGCTGCCTCTAACTTGATATATACAGTTATGGATTGATTTTAGGATTATACAACACAATTCCCCCAGTCCTAAAGGAATGATAACAGGTCTTAGCTCCTGTGTTAACTGAAGTGCTGTGGCTCGAGACTAGGATGGCCATTCCCCTGCTTCAGCTTCCTCTGGCGGCTGTTGGAGAACCAGTGATGCTCAATGCTGCACTTGCTGGGCAGCAGGGATAATGTCAAGTTACTGATGGTTCCCTTCATCCTATTACTCTCCTGTTGGTGCAGTGTCTGGTTCCTGTCTCTGTGAGTTACCTTGCCAGTCTCATTAGTGCTGTGTACCACTCCACTTCATCCAGCTGCAGTTGTCAGAGAGAGCATTTAACATCGCAAGGGAAAATGGGAGTATGTGGTTATGGGGTCAGGTGGGTATACACACAGATATGCAGATCCCTGTGTGTATGCATTGAAACTTCTAAAGTTCTCAGTGAAAACATCGTTGTCATTTCTATGTTCATGTAATCTTTTCCAGGACTGCTGCCTTCCTCAGCCACCTCTGCTGAGGAAAAAAGGTTTGTGCAATCATCACTTAAAAAAAACCAAAACCAAAAACATTTGAAAAGCAAGAAGAGTCCATAGGATAATTCTTCTGTTGCATAGATTTAACTTTATATGTGTATGAAAGGAAAGGAACTGTAGTGACAAATTTCTTTGCTTGGGCCTCATTCTGCAGGGCTCTTATCCATGCACTCGACTACCCACACGGCCTTAAACACCTGGGTAATGGATTTACTGGATTCCTGCTGTGACCTTCCTGCTCCTAAAGCAAAGGCAGTGGAGCTCTTGAACTCCTGACCAGATCCAGGCCTGGCACTGCCAGGACTGTGTCCCCAGGAGCCCAGGGCACAGGGCTCAGTTTCGGCGCATGCTTTGGCTCTGGGCCAAGGGCTAAGCAGCAGTGAAGGGAACAGGGAGGGGCAATCCCAGCTTAAATAGTTCAGGAGGGTGCCTCTCCAAAAATATTTTGATTGAAAAAGATACTGATGCTCTGTTCCACCAGGGAGGAAAGGATAAGTCAGGTCTGAGATGATCATCAAATTCATTTGCTGGGGCTTGATGGGGTGATCTCCAATATACCACCCCCCACAGCTTAAACTCTGCACAGGAGAGCATGCCGCAACCCAGGCTGGCTGCCTTTCCTGGGATTGTTTTAAAATATCACATAAGATGTACAGAGAGGTGAAGGGCCTCTTGGCTGGGAGTGTAGTGAATGAGAGCTGCTCCAGTGGCCCTGCCAAACCTCTGCCCACTCCTCTCTCCAGCCCAGCATTTGGAAAACAACACCAGGGTATGACTTGCCACTGGCCATGGCTCACCTGGACCCTCCTTGTAGACAAGAGAAAAATCATTAGAAATGAGGCTGTGCAGTAAGTGACAAACCGCTCCTGGGCAGCCTGGACAAACTGGACAACAAACTGCCAACAAGCAGGAGTGAGATTTGCTGTTGCATCACCTGCTCTGAAACGCGCTCAGAGCCGCTGCTGCACACAAACAGGACCTACCCCAAAAACCTGCCCGCTGATGGGGGCTCCCAACTACCCCACAGGGAAACATGCACCATGGATGTTGTGCAGCCCTTTACCATTGCTAACACAGATATTTTGGTGCAGTGGACCTTTGGAGGAAGCCAGGAAGCATTCCATGCCTGCCTGAAAAGGATAGGGCTCTGCACAGGTGGTAGAGCCACATTCTGGAGAACCCCCAATTCCACAGGCTGAGTGCTCAGCCAGGTCTCTCCAGCAAGCCCATCCTGCTGTGCCGGTGGCTGAGAGACCCAGACTCCTCTTCCATCTCTGGGTGGGTGGTACCCCATTGTTCACAGCCGTCTTCTCAAAGTTTATAAATAAACCCCATTTCCCTGCTGTCTTTGTGCTTTTCCATTTTGACGCGCCCTTGATTTCCTCCTGTTCCAGAGACCTTCAAACAAACAGCCCCTTTTTCTGCTGTTTGTTTGCTTCCTCCCAGCTTGCGTCCAAGAAGGCGGCAGTGGTGGCGCCTGTGCCTGGGCACATGTCAGGTACCAGGTGCCAGGACGTCGGGCACTGGGACAGGGCTATCTGACAGTTCCTCATAAATTATCCCACACTGTAGGTGTGGGCATTAATGTGCAACTTGGTGACGAAGCAGCTGGTTCTATTGCGTGTGTGGCACGCGCACACTGAGCAGTCCAGGGATGAGATGAGGGAGGCTGGTGCCATCCCAAACAAGACTACCCTCTGCAGGGTGAGGCAGGGCAGTTGGGCTCCTGCTAATCCAAGCACAAAGTGGGTGATCCACAGGAATACCCGCTGCCCAGGTAGGATCACACCCCCACTGTCCTAAAAATACTGGAGTGCCCCCAAAAAAGTGATTCCCGAGGTAATTTTAATGGGGATACTTCATTTCCAAGCATTTTAAGGCTCACTGCTTGCTGGCAATTTGCAGTCCTCTAACAGCAACTCTGACTAACAGTTTATTTTGGGTAAATATTTAAGGAACACTAATATCCACCCATGATCTATATAACTGCCCTTCTCTCTATATCAATATTGGGGGTTGCTCATTTATCTTTTTTACTAATACATGACTGTATTAGATGTGCTCATAAACACAGGTCCGTGCCCTAGGCCAGCACAAGGAAGGGCGTGTTTTGCTTTTTCAGCACTTGCATTGCAAGGACAGGCTAATTTTTAACTCTCTCCTTCTCATTTATTCATAGCATCTGGGTGAAATCTCTCTCTGCTGGGGTGTGAGGGGAGCTGGGAAGGGCAAGGATGCTCTGAGTATCGTGGTGCTGCAGAGCCAGGGTAAGATGTGGGTGAGGGGTGAAGCTTTCCCTTTTTTGTTCCTTTTTTACCTACTTCTGCTGAAACCAAAGTCCCGAGAAACACTGAGAGCCACCATAGGTGTTATGGCAGCTCTTCTACCTCCTAAGTTAAGAATCTCTTGTGTTTTTAATATCCAGCTGGGTGATTCCCACACAGGAGTGAAGTTGTCATCTCCCATATATGTGCTCACACCATTAAGGATAAAAAATAGCACAGAGAGAAGTCTTAATATATCTTGACACCTGAAATTCAGGAAAAAGAAAAGGAAACCCAGGAAAAGGGATGTGCTGAGCTGCAACAACAGGTTGGCAGCCCCTGCGCTGGCACATGGCAGCCCAACCCTGGTGACGTTGTGGGCACTCAGAGCTTCACCCCAGCTCACCACAGCGCAAGAGGGTGTCTCCTGTTATTTGACATTTTCCTTCCTCCTCCCGAAGGCCAAGACGTCTGTTGCTTCACATCCCGCCCATGTCTGGAGCCACCAGCTCCAAAGGGGAGCAGAATCAGACAGCGGAGTTTCCCTGCTCCGCTGCCTTTGTGTGCAAACCGGGTTTATCTGTATTGTTTGACCAGCGCCGGCAAATTACACCCTGCCTAATGCGTTGTTAGGGAGAGGCAATTAAATACCAACCCAACGAGTATTGTGGCCAGCGTGACTGGGGAGAAACAGCTGCAATCTGCATGGCAGCTGGGAGTGACGGGTGGAAAACATTAACCTTTTTATTTATGTCTTTGCTCTACCCTCTGCCGTGTCTGGCTGCCTGGCTGGGTGAAACCTGTGCAGGGCAGAATTTGGCAGGGACCAGGGAGGATTGACGCCTGGATCCAGTGAGTTTTCACTGGTTTGATTTGAGTCCAAGTGGCTGGCGATGTCCATCCTGTATGGTGCCGGGTCAGCTCACCAGCAGTCACAGGACTCTGCTCTTGCCCTGCACAGCCTTTCTCTGGCTGCTTTCCAGATGTTCTCTTTGGCAGTAGAGCTGGGTGGTCGCATCCTGTACGTCCCTTGTAGGACTTAGTGCTTCAGCTTGGATGCCCATCAAATCAACCCCAGTTTTCTATGTCATCTTCTTCAGTGCCTTTGTGCCTGAGCTCCTGGCACTGAGCTTTTGTCAGTGCCTCCCCACCAGCAGCCTCCTGCACTGTCCCCAGGTGAGATTTGCTGTCATTCTGCTTCACCTGCCATGATCCACAGCACATTCACATCTCCAGCCCTCAGGCTCCAACGCTGAATCATACCAAGTGTTTTGAAGACCATGAATCCTGCTGCTAGTCCTGGGCACCCCAATAAATAACTTTTCCCTCCAGATGCTGTTAGCACTCTAAGGGATGGGGCTATCTCACTGCAGGCTGGAGTGTTTTCTCGCTGTTATACAAAAAAAAGGGAGTAGGTTTGAACAAGAGTCTCTAGGATCAGCTTCCCGCAGGTGCTGAAAGCATTTCTTGGTAGATTTAGAGGGGTACGTTTGAAAAGAGTATCTTTAAGCATCATTGAAGTGATGCTCTTATAGCGAAGCAGCTGGAGCAGGCGATTCAAAAATCAGCATTGGAGTCTCATTGCAGCCAAGGATTTAAATTGACTGTGTGGACAGTCATCTGCCATTGAGTTCAGCCTTCTGAAATGCAGAGCAGATAATTTGTGCTCCTCTCTGGTACCAGCTTTCTGAGAGTCAACACTCAAAGGACCAGAGAGAGTTTTGTGAGCCCTGAACAAAGAGTGCCCGAGGGGTTCCCGGGAAGGTGAATACTCATGGCAGGGCAGCACATCAGTAACATGGAGCAAACATGTTCCTGCCAAAGCCATTGCCCACAATCAGCTGCTGATTTAAGCAAGTGTTCTGCCAGGTTGGCCCTATCAGGAACCCACAGTCACTCTCTCCTGCTCTGCACATTGGTTTGGGGGCATTTTATTTGGCTTTATTCTGCAAGCTGTTTGCTATTTGGGGTATCCTACAGCAAGTGGAGTCCTGAAGGAAACAACAGTCACAGTCCTGGAGAGGAAGGACACAGGGTTAAAAATGCAAATTTCTCTTTGCAACCAGAGATTTTTCTAGGCCAGGCAATGCAACAGGATCAAATGCCTTTTTCAGACAGGTATCTGACCACACTGTGAGAGTCATCATCAGTGGAACCAGAGCAGGCGAGGATTAATAAATTAGCTGCAAACTGAGTAATGTGCTGGCCAAAGGGAGCAAAAGGCTTGGGGGTGTAACCCCCACTCAGCAGAGCTGAGACCTGCACAAAAGGAGAGTCAGGACAAGCATCAGTGGGTTTTGCTGTGACATACATTGGCCTATGGTTGGCATAAGACATGAGGACCTCAGTCGATTGGAAAGGAATGAAAAGCCATCCACGTGGTGTGGCTGTGGGCAGCAAACCAGGGGCAGGATGGATGCTGAGACTTGCCCATGGTGCTGGTGCAACAATCATCCATGGCTGGGATGAAGGCAGAGGATGCCGGGCAGGATCAGCCTGGGAGGGTGCATGATCCTTCTCCTTAGTTAGAATAGAGGAAACAGAGGAAGATGAGGAGGAAACTGTAGGGAAATACTGGGGAGAGAAAATAGCTTTTAAACCACAGATAATGTTGGCACACGAACAAATGGGTATTAACTGGTGGGGGCTGCTGGGAGACTGGGAAATTTGTGGAGGGGATTATATGACGTGGCTGCTCAGAATAGTTGGACTAAATGACCCAGCAGATCCCCTCTGGTTTCGCCCTCCCCTTATGACACCACATGCTTGGAGTAGCAGTGGCGCCGATCTTCATATTTGAATATTAGGCTGTCAAGCAAGTAAAGATGAGCAAAACTGCACCCAAACACTGCTGTGTTTTTTCTGTTCTTGGGATGTACTAGGAAACCCTCCTGCATCAGCTTCTGTAGTCGAAACCTGCCTGCCAGTGGCCCACAGAGGCGATGCGAGCTGTGCTGCCAGGACACAGAGGTGTTAGAGGGAGATGCTTGTGAGAAATGAAGGAAATAATTAGGCAACTGTAATTACACTGTGAGACTTGTGAGTTACCTCTCAATGCATTGCAACCACACTGAACCAGCAGAGCTGGTGGCTCGTGGCACTGGATGCTCCCAAGGTTCCTCCTGAAGCAGAGCTACTCCCAGGAAGCACTATCCCCTTCAAGCTATGCACTCCCTTGGCCAGCTGGTGTCCATCACTGCTGGTATCACAGCTGGGGGCCACTTTCTGCTTTCCCCTGCCACTGTGGCATGGCATTAGGGCCAAGGGCAGAGTCCTTGTGCCCCACTGGCCTCCAAATCCACCCCAGCAGCCTGTGCCCATCGGGCTCCTGCAGTCTTTCCCTGGGCACTGACCCCTTCTACTGACTGCAGATGAGCAGTAACTCCAGGTCTGGGCATAATCCCTTTAGCACATGATATTTTTTCAAAATTTAACAAATTTTCAAAATTAAACCTTTATCCAGCTTTTTATTCAGAGTAACCAGAAAGCCCCTTTGAAGGGAAGAATGTAGATCTTCACTATTATTTTGTTGCTGCCATGCTAGAGTCAAGTATCAGCTGTACCCTGATGGATTTCCCACCTTAACACCAGCCCCAGCTGGCCCAAGTTAGCCATGAAATCCAAGGAAACTAAATTGATTCTGCAAACACCCAGATCTCCTCTGTAGAGACTGTATGATGAGTTCAAGCTCCAAAAGCTTTGGAAAGCAGAAATAAGGTGTTGCTGAAGGGACAGTCTGGGAAGGCCAAAACTGAGCCCCCATCCCTCCAAACCCCTGACCATCATTCTTGTGTGCTCCATCATCTTGTAGGAGTGCGACTGGAATCCTCCCAGGACACTCGTCCTCATAAAGCTGCTGCCTTTGTTTTCCTCTAGGCTTTATTTTCTGCAGCTGGCTTGCCAAGACATCAGGCTCAGGGGGGTGAAAGGGAAAAATGAGGCACCTGAGCAGGTCCAATTTGTGCATGGCCCCAGAGATGCCCGATTTCAGCCGTCAGCACCTCAGGAAGGCCATCCTGAACTAATGTATCAAAACACAGGGGGATCGGGAGGTTGTTTGCTGTGAAATTGGTTAAAAGGCCAGCTGGATGGAGGGACACAAGGTATTCAAAAGTGAGAAGAGGCTCAAACTACCATCCACTAGGAGGTGTGGGATTCTCTTTCCCTGCTCTTCCCCCAGTGCATCCTACTGGGCTTGTCCTAACGGCCCCTTGGCCCTGGCCCAGAAAGCACAAATCCCAGCAATGTGTTGGATGTCACAGACACCGAGTTTAACACAAAAACCCAAAGCCAGAGCATGCAAAATTGCACACTGAGAATATTACAAGATCCTTCTGCCTGGAGCAATGTCAAATGACCTTCTTTTGATCTGCCAGCCCAGCCCAGACTCAAGGATCAATCAGTGTATTCCTAGGAGTGGTGTAAAGTTTTCAGCTGAACAGATGGAGAACTAGATCCTTCACTTGGCCCTTTCCACCAGGGATGTGCACTTGAGCCTTTCACCACTTACATCTTCCCACCCACCTCATCAGGTCCCATCCACCCCTTATGAAGCCACCTAGACCCACCAGGAATATTCAGCAGTGAATCCACCCACCCGGAGATGTGCTTTTTTGTGCTGGCACAAGGCAATTTCAGACCATATGTCTGCTTTCCCTTAAGAGTGGGCAAGAAAAATTCTTTATTATTTTTATATCAGTACTGCATGGCAACTACTGTAAAAGGCCAAGCATGAACAGTGAAGAACTAGTAGGAGCTGAGAAGAGCTTGTGCAAGCTCCCAGTCTGCAACAGAGAAAACCTACAATTGCAAAGATAGAAAGTGGGGAGGGTAGTTAGGAGGCTGGAGGGAGAAATAAAAAATGGTCATTGTATATGCACAGGTCATAGCTCAGCTTTGCCTAATGAATGCCAGAGGAGATCAGGGGGCACCACAGAGGGAGCTTGCAAGGAGAGATTTCAAAGGAAATGTAGAAGCTTTAGAGGTAGGATGAAACAGTAAATAACAGCAGCATAAATGGATCCGAGGTAAGTAGGTATGGCTGGGCAAGGCAGGAGCAGGCAAGAGGGAACATCAACACTCTTTCTAGTTTAGTTATTTCTAGCACACACCAAAAAAGAGCATCAAACGACAGATCTCAGAGGTGATGTACCCGTGGGCAGCCAGAGACACCCAGTGAAATCACAGCACTTCCCTGAGCCCCAGCAAAGAGCCATCAGGTCTGCTCAAGAGCCTGAGGATCCACCCCATGTGTTTGAGAGCTGGAGCAGACACCCAAAACATTGACAAGGGCTATTCTCTAAGTTACTCTGATCTCTTTTTTAATTTGAGGACTAACTGGGGAAGTGAAAAATCTTCTTAATGATGGCTTCGTAACAGGGCTGGATGCATCTCCCCACTCTGGGTCTGGCCAAGTGAGAGTCAGGATCTGACAGCATTCCTAAGAAGACATGACCCTTGGCTGCAAACATCTACCTGCCCTACAGAAGGACGTGCGGCTCTGCTGCAAATCATGGTTCCATGTCCCACCTCAGGACCAGGAACAAGAGGCAGCAATAGCAGGTGACAGCTGATGGCCTGCCAGGAGAGCCTGTAGCCAGTGCTGGGGAGAGCTACATGTACTAGTTATTGACTAGTGAAAGATGAAATGCAAGATTTCACTGACCTCGGTGCATCTCTCTGTGCGGGCAGATTTCTATACCCCAATCAAATCGTGCCTGGGTGAGGAGCAGGGCAATACCTGTCCTCACCAGTGGGCTGGGCCACTTGGCTGATCACAAAGAGTGATGCCAGTAACACATCTCCTCATATGGAGCTCACCCGCTAAACAAGCCCCTGCGGCCTGAGACACCACAGAGTTCCAAGTCCAAGGACTGATTTTTTTTGCAAACCATGTTGCAATGAAAAAACAAGCACCTGGATACTTGGAAGCGAAAAGGATGATATCAGAGCAGGAAAACAATTGCTGAAGAAGAAAATGCTCTTCCTTGTAGCCATGCTTCTTAGCAGGACTGGAGGCTTTCTGCTTCTCTGCTGCAACCTACAGCGTGTCCTAGTGAACGCAGTGGCACAGGAAAATCCACACACAGCAGTTGTTGGGGCACTGCTGGGCAACCCACTTGGGCACCCAAAAGGGCTGCAAGGGCTAACAGTGCCTACTAGAACCATCCTGGTTGCAGTAGCAGCTTCTTGGCTGGGGCTTGAGCTCATAAACTTCCCGGGTCCAACAGCAAAATCAAGCCTTTAGGAGTCACCCAGGATCCATCATAGATCTGCTCCCCCCCCAGGGTACAGCTGCTCCAGACCAGCTCTAGCCCATCATTACCACAACAACTGTTTCCTTAAAAAAAAAAAAAAAGATACGTGATAGCCCTCCAAACAATTTTTTAATATCTTGATGTCACTCTTGCGCAGTGAGAAATGCCTGCCCTTGGCAGACAGGCAGTGCAACTATCGCTTGGAAAATGGGTTCATCCTTCCAAAAGGGCAGCAGTAGCATTTAAAGGCAGATTAAATTTTATAAAAGGATTAAAATGGGAGGGAGAGCAGAGAGAGAGCAGGTGCTTCCAGGAGCCTTTGCAGACCAAAACCCAGGGTTGTCCTGGCCCCGACTTCTGTGAACCCTGCTAGGTCTGTCCAGGAGGTGATTTACACTGGTGCTGCCACTGGAACAAGCTGAACAGACAACACCTGCAATGTGGGGAAACAGCTGGTGTGTGTGATACCACCAGACCAAGGTCAAAATACAACCAACAAAGGGGACTTACAATTTGTGCTCAGAGTAGTAGTTCTGTTTCCCAACAAGGGCACCACACACACACACACACACACACACACATGAGATGATTTCCACCACAGAGGAGAAGGGATGCTCACTCTCTAACCCATGGGTTTCTCATGGCAACCACTAGGCAGCTTTGCACCTTGCTGTGTTATGGAGCACTGCAAAATGAAAGCACTCCAGCAACTTTACCTCTGACCTGGCCCAATCCCCAAATGATAGCGTGGATATTTTTCCCACTTCCATGAGTGTGAATTTGTCAACAGCACTGTGGGCACCCAACCTCTGCTCCTCTGGGCCATGCTACCCTCACTGTGCCGTGCTGTACCAAGGGCAGCGCATGGCCACAGGCTGCTGATAAAAGTTCCAGGGATCTCCCATTTGGTGAGTGATTCTTTGGCCATGTGCCTGGGAAGCAGAGGCCATGCTGAAGGTGTGGGTGGTGGGGCTGTGCCAGCAGCTCACCCCCTCCCACCCCATTTCCATGGACCCCTGGAATTCCACTTGGTCCCTCCACTTTTGTCCAAGAAGCAGCGCCACCATCACTTTCCAGAGAAAAAACTGACAGTGAGACTTCAGGGTAAGCTCAAAGGACTCTGGATGGACATACACATCCTCATTTGGGAGAGGGGCTGAGATTTTTAAATCATCTGATTTTTAGGCAATCTGATGCTGTTTGCTTCTGCTGCCTTTGGTGTACTTTTAAACGAAGGTCATGGAAAGCCTTTTCCCTGATGGTGAGCAGGCAGAGAGGTGCCCTCAGTGCTATGCTGAGCTGGACAACTGCTTGTGCCCAGGTTTCCAGTGGATGCAACCAGGACTGGTTAGAGCAGAATCTCACCCCTGTCTTGGTCCCTGTACAATTAGAAAGCCAAAGACTTTCTGACTGATGGTTTAATAGGAGTGCATGCTTGTAAAGCAGGAATCGTGTCTTATCTCAGCTTGTTAGTGAAGTCAATAAAAACCAAGTACTTTTTTAATCCTTCACTTGCCTGGATGTAGCTTATGGCTCAGCCTGGTTGTCACCTCCACCCCTGCTCTGATCAGCCTTTGCTTTCCCAGGTTAAATCCCTCTCTTCTGGATGGCCAGTCGCCTGTGCTGAGCACACCCCAGCCCAGCAGCAGAGTGCTGTCCCGCTCCACTCCCAGCACACCAAGCTCTGCCTTCTCTCCACTCTTCTCCAGGCCACAACTAAATCCAGCTGATGTTTCCTGCCCTTCCTCAGACCCATCAGCCCATTTCAGGCTGCCAAAAGCAGTGATGGGACTTTGGCATTGCTGATGTGGCAGCAGCCATGCGGTGCTGCTGGCATGGAGGTGCCATATGGCCATGAGAGAGGCTGGGTTGAGCCGCACGGAGAGTTGGCCCAGCCCCGGCACGTGCTGCGGGAAGGGCATGTGACTGATGAAATCCTGCAGCCATGCTTCCCAAAAATAGCCTGCTGGCCCCCAGCAATTGAGAGCCAGAGGGACTTCATTGCATGTGCTGCAGTCTGGGGCATCGTTCCCTCTCAGATGATTCAGTTCCCTGTGACACTGCAGGCTCCAGGTACCAATTAACACTTAGCAATACAGCATTTTTAGACGCCACCACGACCTCTCCTCTGCTTCCCTCCAGTGCTGATCTCTGGGAGGCCGGCGAGCCCGGCGAGGCCCATGGAACCCCACAACAGCCAGGCTTGAGCAGGTCCCCACACCCCAGCACATCTCCGGGGCAATGCTTCACCCCGGCCGCTCCCACAGGGCTCCTCAATGGATCCAGACCAACCTGACCGGCCAGGCAGGAGCGGGATTTCCTGCTGCCAACATAGCTCCGTGGCTCGGGTGATGGAAGGGGAGCCAGGAGGGTGGCTTGCTGATGGCCTGGTGACAGTGCGGTCCACACCTACTCCCTCAAAATTCATGGACCTGAGACGGCAAATGACTTGTGGAAGTGCAAATCCTTGCCCTCCTCCTTGGCCTGTGTGAGGTCCTGTGCTCTCTCCCCAGGGTGCACATGCTCTTTCTCACCTGCCTGACTGCAAAACAAGGGGAAAACAAGGATATGCCCCAAACACAGTGTGCTCGGCCCTGACTCCAGGTCTGCAAGGATGGACATGAGGGCAAGGGCTAGGCTGGTGCATTCGTTGCCTGCTCTCTGCCTCTGATTTGCTTTGGAAAAAAAAAAAAAATTAGTTGCTTTTGGAGTCTGAACCCAGACGGGGCTTTCTGGGGGGGACTGCTCAATAGAGGAGGAGTAGTTTGACATTAAACCGCTTGTGCTTCATGCCGAGGAGCCCCTTTGGAGTTCGGGGCTGTGCCTGCAGTGCTGGCCCCATTTCACCCAGGGCTGGGTTCAGCATAGGCTGTCACCCTGGGTTCCCCAGCAGGGACAGACCCTCAGGCAGTGGCGGGAGGTGAGACGGGGTGACAACAGGCCTGGCTGTGCCTCTGTGTCCCGGGTGCGGGCGCAGCCGGACCCTCCCACCTCCCCGGCTACACCGACACCGCCAGTGATATCCGGGGGCGCGGGGCCACCTCCGCCGGCGCCCCTTTCCAGGGGTCACTCCGGGCTGCGGGGCTGCAGGACATCCCGGGGCTGCTGCGGGGCGACCCTCCGCTCCCCCCGCGCCGGTCCCAGCCCGGCCCGGCCCCGCGGCCGCCCCCCCGCGCCGGGCGCGGCGCAGCCGGCGGCGCTCGCACTCCGCAGGCGCGGCCGGGCCGGGCCGCCCCGCCGGGGCGCGGGGGGGGCGGGACGGCGGCGGCCCGTGGGGCGACACAGCGGCGGCAGCGCTGGGACCGCGGCGGCCGCCGGGCTCGCCGGCACACGGGCGGGCGGACGGACGGACAGACGGACGGGGAGGCGACGGGGCGATGGGCAAGCGCGGCCGGCCGCGGAGGGAGCCGCGGGGCGAGGGGGCGGCCGGCGGGGCCCGGTGCCCCCTCGGGGACATCTGCAACACGAGCCCCGCGGCAGGCATGGACACCTTCCTGTACAACGTGCAGGTGCTGCTGGAGGCCGCCAGCTACCTGGAGCGGATCGAGAAGGAGAATAAAAGTAAGTGCGGGCTGGCGGCCGTGACCGCGGCGCGGGAGGGGGGGGAGGCAATCAAGGGGAAGGAAAAATAATAACCCAAACTTTAGGCTGGCTGCAGGGGCCGGGAGCGCAGTGACAAAGGGCCAGCCTGCACCCCCCGCGGCAGAGACGTGCGTGCGACCCCCCCCGTCACTGGGGACACGGGGCCCGGGGGGAAAGTTTGGGATGGAGAGCGGAGCGGGACGGCGCGGGGAGGGGGGTGGCGCATCGCCGCTTCTCGGGGAGAGCGGGCTCGGCGGGGGCACCGAGAGGGACCGGGGGGGCGACGGCCCCCGCGCGGACACGGGGCCGGTGGCGGAGCCGGAGCGGCGGGGGAGGAGGCGATGACACGTCCCCGCGCCCCCCGCCGGGGCATGGGCAGAGTCACGTAGGCAAGTGGCAGCGCTCGCCAGGTAGCCGGCGGGGAGGGGAGGGCAGGGCACAGCAGTGCAGGGCAGGGCTAGCGCCCGCTGCGGGGTGCTGGCCAGCGGCGCCGCTAGCCTCCCGCTCCGCGGGCGCGGAGCGGGGGTGCGCGTAGCCTGCGGCTTTTCCCCCGCGGAGCGGGCTCCCCGAGCGGGGCCGCGGGCTGCTGGGAGCGGCGGCTCCGCGGGCAACAAGGGCATTATGAACAAAGGGGCGGCCGTGTCCCGTGGCGTGGCGGAGCGGGGCGCGGGCGCGGAGCCCGGCGGAGCGCTCAGTCCGCACTCCCCGCACACCCGCGGCGCCCGCCCCGCCCCCGCGGGTGGACACATGGCTCGCACATGGAGCCAGCGCGCCGCGCTCATTGGCCGTCGCCGCCCCGGGGGCGGGGCCGCGCGGCCCCCTCGGCCAATGAGCGGCGCCGGGGTCCCCCGTGTGACGTCACGCGTTGCCGAGCGGAGCGGGGCCGTGCGGGGGGGCGCGGGGCCGGTGCGGGGGGGGCTCGGCCCGAGGGCTCCGGGGATCTGCGGGCCAGGGGGTGCTACATGCGGAACCCGCCGGGAACCCTGGGCTCCGCTCCGCCACCGCCGGCCTGCCCTTGTTTTCATCGGGATTCTCTGTTATTCTTTGTTTTAGGCTTTATTTTGATATTTTTTTTAATTTTCTACTTTTTTTTAATTCAGTTTTTTTACTCTTTGATTTTTCCTCTGTCCTCCCCGGTTTTATGTTTTTAGGTTTCTTGGGCGTTTTTTCCCCCCCGTTTTTCCTCCTCTTCGTGGAGCGTGTGCTGCGTTTTCTTTTCCGTTTAAGTTTACAAAGGGATCGGCGATTCCCTCACCGCGTGTCTCCATCGCTCCATCACCCTCCCCTCGCCGCTCATCCCCTATGGCAGCTATAGGTCCCGTGCAGGTGACGATATAGGGTACCCTTGTTCTGCGGGAGCAGCTGCGTGCACGCAGGCTTCCAGGGAAAGGGATTCCACTGCGGAGAAGCTGCTCTGCCGCTAAAGCTGCAGCCGAAAGCCCTTGTTCTTTGCTCGCCCGGAACAAATCCAGGCTGCTTTTCTGTTTTTGAAAGTTGAATTATTATCAGGGTAGGATTTTTTTTCTCATGTGCTCATTGTTGTTTCGTAATGAATCTGCAAAGCCAAGTGTCTGAGGAGCTGAGCTGCACCGCGGCCAGCGGCTGCGAGCAAGGAAATGACAGGAGACACCAGCCAGAATTGGGTTTGCCTGTGAAAACAGCAGCACCCCTGGTTTGGAAACCGAGTGTGAGACCACTGGTTTGGGTTTGTTGTTTTTCTCTTGTTGTGACAAAATCATGGGGTTTTTTTCAGGGGAGGGGAGGATAGAATTTTTCTTCCTGTTGAGATGGGTAGTATCTGATCTTTTATATGTTCCATTTAAAAAATGCATCGTATTATGCAGTTCCTTGTTTGGAACTGGAAAATGAGCAGGACAGAAGGATACAGCATTTTTTATTGCCAGATTTTGAAAAGAGGTGTTTGCATCCAAACAAATCCATTCCTGAGCACTTGTTTTCACCATTTCATTAGTAATCATCATGGTCATAATACTGGAAATCATCATTTTTGTTAGGCAATTCTGCAAAAGCTTTCAATATTTTAATTTGCAATTAGGACATTTTAGGTTGAAAAGTCCCATTTAACCGAAGGTTCAGCTATCGAACGTGCTGTTCAGAACGTGATCATCATAAACCAGGCAGCTTTTACGTGTTGCTCCCAAACAAAGAAAAATGCTGCTGGGATTGGAAAACAATCTCTGAGCGTTACTGGCCCTGTCTAAACTAAGGAACAGCTGCAGAAGTGGGAGGGTTGTATCCTAACGTATATACATTGCCTTGCTGGGAGGAGATTTGCATGCGGAGCTCAGGTTATTGCACCATGAGAATGCTGTGCCCTTTCATCTGCCAGCGCAGGAGTGATTGCTCAGTGCAGCCCGTTCTGGCAGCCTGGCAGAGACCTTGGCAATGGCTGGTCACTCCTCACTACAGCCTCTGACCTAGCAATTAGCAATAACAGGGGAGACTGGCTCAAAAAAGTTTGGTGATGGAGACTGCCAAATTCGGTTGCAGTCAGACTTGGTGCTCACCTGCTTCCTGCAGGATGCCCAGGTCATTTGACCACGGTGTTACGCAGGGCTGTAATGAGCTATTTTGGTGTTACTCCCATCAGGAAGGTGGCTGAGTCACAGCCCTGTTGTGCCAGGTGCTGTACACACAGGGGAGTGACAGTGCCCTGCCCCAAGGAAATGCAGTCTTAAAAAAATAGAGGTGACAGGTAGATGTTTGTCTCCTCCTGGCCAGGATGGGTGACAGGAACAGAGCTGGGTAAAGCAGCAGGATGCTGGTTGGGATCAGCATCACGGATGCATGGAAGCTGAAGGGCTTCAGCAGCCAAAGGAAGGAACTTAAGGAAGGGTTGTTATGACTGGTTGAGCTCAAGTGGTTTTCCATGTAGTTTTACAGTTTCTGATAAACCACACTCCGTGTCCTCATTTGTTCTTCCAGGCCTTTGCTGGCTGTGCCAGGTTATTCACCTTTTCAAGACACTGTCCCCAGCAAGAGTGGATACTCTTTCGTAGAGGGGTCCCCTGAGAGAAGGACACAACCTCATCTCTTGTGGATCCAAACTCTTGTATATCCCAGAGTGTGCATGTCACACCTTCTGGTGGTAGAGGAGCTTTTCGGCCCTTTTCAGCCCCCAAAGCCACACCGGTTTCCCACCCCTGCTTGCAGGTCAGTAGTGCAAGGCGGGCAGCGGAGATTTTCATGTCTAGGGCAAGACTTTCAGATAAGGCAGGAATTTCCTGCCAGCTTGATGCCCAGGGAAAAATAAGGAGATGATTATGATTTTTTTTTTACATTTATAGGTTCCATGTCCCATCATCCTGGTGGTGAATAGTAGCATAGGGGCCATAGGTTGTCTGGATGGTGTGGAAACAGAACCACCAGGCAGAGAGCCATGGAGCAGGGTGGGATGTACTGTCAGGGCTATGGCAGGGAAGGCTGTGCTTCAGGAGTGGCCTTTCAGCACCAGCAGTGAAACCACCCTTGTGGTATTTGCTTACCTTTTTAAAAAATTGGAATAAAAATTACTTGTATTACAGTATGGTGACAGGGAAGATTAGAGTATCAGACTCCTTGGAAAAAATGGAGTATTTTAGCTACTGAAATATAACTGAATTATTTTTCCACTTGAACCTCTGGAAATAAGTAACAGTGCTGCCTGCCTGCTTGCTGCAGTTCTCATGGCGAGACCACAAAACCCAATCCCAACACACCTTGCCAGCTGACATGTATGGGTTTCCAAATGACCTGTTTCTAGAAATTTAAGCTTGGTATCTAAGGAATAGAAACGTCACATGAAAAAAATTCCAGTGGCTGTTTTCAGAAATGAAAGTTGTGCTCAGGGCAGCTCTGTTGGTGTATCTATAACCTCTGCAAATGCTACTTCATGAATAAGCATGGCTGGAAATGCAGCAGCTGAAATGCTGGAGTTTGGAAGATGTTTTTAGAGGGATCTGGAGTAAACTCAGCTGAAGTTTAGTACGTGCCAAGCCACCCCTTTGTATGTGTAGACTCACATTTTTGTCAATAGTAGTTGCGTAAACATGTGATGAATCCTTGGGATGTGATGACTTATCTGTAATAGACATGGTGTGTAATACATACTGATCTCACTACAGATACAGACCTGTGTTGCCATATCCTCTTCCAAAAGCACGAAGGCAATCAACTCACTGTAACAGGGGTGACAAGTTCACAAGTCTAATAGAGATGTGCATGCATGGGACGGTAGACTTTAGCCCCTCGCAGGAGACAGCTAGGTCTGCTTCAAGTGCTGGCTATGTTTATTGATCTTCTGACCAGGAATAACAAATGGGTGACCTTAGATTTGTCTTTTGCTCCTGAATAATTCTCTCTAAAGGAGGGGAAAACTGAACCTCGAAGGTGAGTCAACAGTATCTTCATCATGTGGCTTCTTCCATTGTTTATGTGCTGTTTAGGGTCATTTTTTGACAAGCCAAAGAAATATCAGAAACCTCTAATTAGTGGAGGGCAGAAGAAGCTGAGACTGCCTTTGGTCTATGTGCAGCGCTCCCATTGAATTAATGAGAGCTGAACACGTGGCTCAAGGTCAGTGTAGATGGTCTTGGATCTCACAGTGATGTGATATATGGAGCAGTACAGGGCCCCTTTATTTATATATTTTTCATCCAGCTCACAATAAACCCCTTTCATTCCTCCTAGTTCATGACCTGGCCACGGTGATTCATGTTTTAGCCACTTCCAGGTTGGGTTATTTTGACTCAGGCTGTTTGGACCTCAGCTTAAAATTCAGAAGGAAGCCACAGCAGGAGAAATGATAGGGCAGAGGTAAAACCATGGGACTGTGCCAGAAGTGCTGCTGAGAACTGATCATATCCCATGTCAGCAGAGCATCCTGAGAGCCAGCAGAGAAGCACCTTCTGCCACTGGCTGAAGAACCCTACCTTCTTATTTAGCTAAAAGACTCCATCCTGTGTACGATATATTTTTTTTCTTATGGGAAGCCCCCTTAATTTTGCAGCTGGATCAGTTAAGTGACTGAATCAAGTCACAGAGTGAGTCACTGACTCAGTATAAATTGGGGCACAACACAGGTCTGAAAACAGCCACACATCTCCTGGAGAGAAGGAGCAAGTAGCCCAAGAGCCAGTAGACCTGTGGCTTTTACTTTATTGATTGGCAGAGCTTAATCTTTGAATCTGAGTGAGAAATACAGCGTGCGCTTTATTCCTGTCCAAACTCTTGGATATCCGGGTGGTTTGGTTCTGAGCAATGTCTATCCTCACTGGTGGATGGGTTCCAGATACCAGTGGGAGTGCTGAAAGGGATTATCTGATGCCTTGTGAAAGGAGGAAGCTCCCAGATGAGAAATGGGGCCACATCCTATAGGCAGTGTGGGGCCATTAGTGAAGGTATTGCAAGCCTTGGAAGGGTGTTGAGTAGGTGGGACTTGGGATGTCTCCAGTCCACTGCTGCAAGTCCTCTGATGCTGAGCCATTATAGTCATGAGTATAAGAATAGAGACCTGGTTGTTAACACTATGTGCTGATAGGTGGGATATTCAGATGTTGTTCCCCTCACTTGAGAAGCAGGAATTTTATGGATCTGCCGTCCCCAGAAATTTGGGGAATCAGTGAATCTTTGCACTGCTTTGAGAGCACCAGAAAATGGATTCTACTGGTGATTTCTGTTCATGCCTTGATTGCAGGATTGTTAAGTTTCAAGGCTTTGAAAACAACATTAAGGGCTTGCAGGGTTTTTGTGAAGGTGGGTAAAGGAAGCTCTTGTGACTGTTGCCATCTTTATGTTCTTCTCAGAGGGTGCAAAGAGATGGGGATAGGAGGGTTTTAGGAAAAGCCAACGGAGGGATGGGAAACAAGGCAGTTCAGCCAAAGGGATTGTCCTTATTGAAAATAACTTCCAAAGCAAAGCATTGTGTTATTTCTAAGGTTTGTGTTCAAAGCGGAGGGTTGGGCATCTTGATTCATGAGACGTGTTCCTGTTCTACCTCTGGCTTAGGGTGTGTCTTCATATGAGCAATTATGCTGCTTATACCTCAGTTTCCCTTCCTGCAGAGTGGAAAGAAAATAGCTAAAATCATTTCAGTTTTGAGAAGCCTAAAACATTACTTTCTGGAAAGCTCTTAGAAAATTTCCCTGATAGAAGATGTTAGTTTAATGCAAGTGATGACGATGCTGGTAAAAAACAGATCACATCTGTTGTACTTGATGAAAATAGTACAGCAGCATTTCAGATGTAAATATTAATTGATTTCTGCACTGCAGATTTCTTCTTGGATATTTAAATTATTGCTAAGGAGGAGGGAAAGGCTATCAGGGAGATTAACAAATCCATTATTAAGGCTGGAAATGGAGGGTTGCCGAAGTGCCATTTAATAAAATGTAAAAAGCCCCTTTCTAAAGGGCGAAGCAGCAGAACACACAATGAAAGTGAATCACAGCTGCCAGAAGGGATGCCAAGCAGCAAGCACTTATAATCAGAAAACTGTACTTACAGATCATTCGGAGCCACTAAATTAAATGATCTCATTCTCCCCTAAAATACTCTTCCCTTAGCTCCTCCCCCTTGTTGCCTGTGGATTGCTCCACCACATTTAAAATCTGACTTTGGGGGCTTTTTGGTCAGCAGTTGAATAGCATTGGGCCTCTTCGTGCTATTCACTTTCCACCCACTTTTGTTTCTGTCACATACAGCTCTGGCATTTTGCAGGCTGACCTGCCCACACGAGCACTTGGGATGGCAACTGAAAGATTTTGCAGATCTGCTGTGGCCGCACGGCTGGCTTGCCTCCTCTTTGGGGCTCTTTCTTTGGGAAGATGTTTCACAGTTTATTTTCAAATTTGTCTTTGTTTCATACATTTTTTTTTTCTAATTGGACATTGTTTACTTCAGAAACAAAGACTTGGAAACTGAGCTGAAGTGTAAATGCAAGAGCTGATCCTACATCATTTCACGCAGAACTGATCCTACCGTTGCTTCATTTCAGAGCTGTTTTAATTCGCCGTGTGTATCAGGGTCCCCCTCCTTCACACTGTTATTCTGTATATAGAACTTCATGAGGCTGATATGCTTGGATATGCTTCTAACCTACCCCTACGTTTTCCACCCATGGCTTTCCCTATGTAATCCCTAGAGTGGCACTACATATCTCCAAATGTGCCATCAGAAAAGCTAGTGGCAGTGGATGCTGACAACAGCCTGTTTTGCAGTGATTGTGGGGCTTCATCGTGAGTTTGGGGGTTGGAGTTGTGGGGTTTGGTTTTTTTGTAATGTTTAGCATTGCTAATCCTGAGAGGCAAATGGCTCTGTGGTTTTGAAAGCAGGTTAGAGGCAGCACAGCTAGAGCCCAGAAATGCTCTTGTGTTAACTTCACTGTTGCAGAGAGGTCTGTGCACCTTTTCGCTAGTCCAAGATCATATAAGTAGTCCCAAAGACTGCTTAAATTTGGAATTTTCCATGTGCTTTTAACAATCTGCTCTATGGGCAGTTTCCAGTGTAAAAACAAGAGATGGGGAGAGAGAGTACTTCCTTCCCTGAGTTCTTCCCCAGACAAAAGCCAGTCTTTACACGTGCTGTGGTCTGGCTGGGTGTAGGTACGTGAGTGGAGGCTGGGGCTGGCAGTCCGAGTGAGGGCTGGGGCTGGCAGTCCGAGTGAGGGCTGGGGCTGGCTTTCCCACAGAGCAGAAGACAGAGGTATGTCCCTGGAGGTGTCCCAGCTTCCTTTATTCCTCAACTATCCCATCTTAAGAGAAACAAAACAAACCAACCCCTAGAGATTCAGAGATGAAAAGGTCTGTGTAAGAACTGAATAGTGGTATTATTTTTACGTCCATCAGCTGCAAGCCTGCAGTTTTCCGAGGAAACCTCAGAAATGGTGAATCAGCAAAATGTGTTTAAAGAAAAGTTAGCTACCCTGAATCCACTTTTTTCAGGCCTTCTCAAGTTGAATGCTGCCAACTCCTGCAACTTCATCATGAGTCTCCTGATAGTTTGTGCTCTGCCTAAAGCCCTTGCACACATCATTAATTGACAATCTCTGCTTTTCTGGGTTTTTTTTCAAGGTACTTCTCCATCTCCCATTCTGATGAGGAATGCTTGCAAATGTAATCAGTCATGGCCTAAAGGTTCAGGCCCATGAAAATAATCCCAGTTAAAACTACAAAACAGCCTTTGGAGGGTTTCTAAGTCGGGATCAGTTTGAGACTCGGAGTTTTACTATGAATGTTCTGATTCATAGTAAAAATGTTACTTTTTGAGTAAGTCAAATATTTTAGAGACTGGTATCATACAATTAAATGTTAACAGCTTTTTAAGCTCCATTACAGCTAATGTTGAAGTTGGTAAAATTCAGTCCCAGAATTGATCTGAGGATTTGTATCTGTATGAAAATCAGGATGTAAATATGTTATTAAAATGCTGAAAAGAGTGATCATATTGGCAGGTGTGTGACAGAATTCATTAAAATGTTGAGATGGTCACTGTTGTTACTTGTTAATGTGCTGCTTCAAGTAGAGTGAGATTGCTGCCTGTGGTATCGCTTGTCTGTGCTCTCAAAGGGCTGTGTTCACACTTAAAAATGGGTCTTGCTCCTCAGCCTCCCATCAGAAACACTGTTTCAGCCACTCCAGGTGGGAATTCCCTGAGCCTAGCACCTTGTCTTTAGTTACATCTCCACAGGTAAGATGTGGAAAGCTCCCACCCTGTGGAACATGCAGTTTTATCTTTTGTAGCCTCTCCGCTTCATCCTTGCCATAGGCAGTTCCACGTGTGGAAAGCCTGGGTGTTTGTAGGAGAGGGATGAAGTGGCTGCTGAAGTCGTGCACTCTAGGCAACTGCTGCCTTGCCCCCAGTTTGTTGGTGGAGTGTGAAGCTCTGGCCTGCAGGCTGCTGTGGTGTGCCAGCGGCTGCTGCCCACTGATGGCTTCTCCAGGTGGTGGTGGCCCAGGAGGAAGCCACCGTTTACAGCTGGGCATACAGACTGTGAACCATGTGTGGCTCTGGTACACTGGGAACTGCAAATTGGCAGTGAGGAAGGGAGGGAGGACAGGGCAAACCACCACCTCCTCAGCGCCTGGGTGGGCACGGAGCCATCACCTGGAGTGCTGTGTCCAGTTCTGGGCTCTTCAGTACAAGAGAGACATGGAGCTCCTGGAGCAGCTTCAGCAAAGGGCTACAAAGTTGATCAAGGGCCTGGAGCATCTATGAGGCAAGGCTAAGGGAGCTGGGTCTGTTCAGCCTCTAGAAGAGATGATTGAAATGGGACCTCATCCATGTATTTAAGGGAGAATGTGAAGAGAATGGAGCTGGACTCTTCTCAGTGGTGCTGAGCAATAGGACAAGAGGCAATGGGCAGAAACTGACGCACAGGAAGTTCACCTGAATATGAGGAAGAACTTCTTTACTGTGAGGGTGACTGTGCACCAGAACAGGTTGCCCAGAGAGGTGGTGGAGTCTCCCACACTGGAGATATTGCAGAACCATCTGGACGCAATCCTGTGCCACGTGCTGTAGGATAACCCTGCTTGAGCAGGGAGGTTGGACCAGATGCCCCACCAGGTTGGCCTCTTCCAACCTGACCCATTCTGTGACTCTCTGACCTCAGACCACCACCACCGCCGCCACCTCGGGGTCTGGGTGGGCGCGGAGCCCTCACCTGAGGCGTGAGGGCACACAGCCATCACCCTGGGAGGTTCATGTGCGTGTCGATGCCCCCACACGCTCCGCCGGTCCCTGGGTGCTCCCGGGAACTGCATTTCCCATCCCGCCCCGCTCCGCCCCGCCCGCCGTGAGCGCCGGGCAGAGGTAAACAAAGTGCTGCGCGGCGGCGGGCGGGGCGGCGGCCGGAGGGGCCGGTCCCGCCGCGGGGCTGCCTGGCCGGAGCGGCCGGTCCCGCCGCGGGGCTGCCTGGCCGGAGCGGCCCGGGGGGTGGGATCCCGGCGGGGCCGGGGCTGGGGGTAAATCTGGGCTGGTGGCGAGGGCAGAGCCCGGGGCGGGCGGTGGGCACGGGGCAGGGTCAGGGATAGCGCTCGCCGCGCTGCCGCCCCGGGCGGGAGCATCCCGGAGCGGGTCCTTCCTCCGGCATTTCCTCGCGTGTTCCCCTTGCCACTCCTCGCCCTCCCAGGAGAGCCGCCCCCCCGGGACGGTGTGACGAGGCCCGGGCACTGGGCAGAGACGGCGATCCCCGGCGCCTCCCCGCCGCAGCCGCCCCCGTCTCCATCGGGGGAGCCGGGAGCGTGGGGGCGGAGGGCGGCCCGGGGCGGCGGAGCCCCCCGGCCATGGAGCAGGTCCAGATGATCAACATCCAGCGGCTGCTGGAGGCGGCCGAGTATCTGGAGCGAAGGGAGAGAGGTAATGGGGGGAGGATGGGTGCTGGGTGACAGCGCTCCGTGAGGGGAATAGGGTTGGGGTCGGATCCCCACGGAGGGGGGAGAGTGACCCCGGAATAGGGATCGGAGCGAGTGTTTTGCTGGCGGAATGGTGCTAAATCCCCAGCAGGGAAGGGTTGGATGAGGGATAAGACTGACGGGTCGTCTTGGAGGTGGTGGATGAGGTGGAATGTTTTTGCAGAGTGGGGGAGATTGAGGTGGATGCGATTTCTGGAAAGAAAAGGGGAGATTGGTGTGAAAGTTTTCCACTGGGCAGGAAGAATGGTGGTGGGTGGCTCTGGCTCAGCAGAGACGTTGATGGCACAGTGAAATATACCTGGTTTGCTCGGTTCAGATAGCTTGGCCAGGAGGAGGGAGATAAGGCACTCTCTGGACTGTCATGGGGGTTTTTTTGATGTTTTCAGTGCTTGAGTGGTGGTGTCTTTTCTCCGGATTTGGCAGGGAAAAGACACCTTCCCCCTTTTCTCCACCTCCCAGTCCACTTCCCTCTGAATATATCATCAGTCATTTCCCTGAGCTTGTTGTGGTTAAGGTCCTCCCCAGCTAGGCCAACGGGTTAGTGCTGAGTCCTGCCTGCTGACTTTTTTTTTTCTTTTTTTTTTTTTTTTTTTTTTTTTTTTTTCTTTTTTTCTTTTTTTTTTTTTTAAATGCCCTGCCTGTTGATTTTCTTGCAGAGTGCGAACATGGCTATGCCTCGACCTTCCCCTCAGTTCCAAGCCCTGGACTACAAGACCCAAAGCCCACACGGAGGCTGAGCCGGGCAAGGAAACACAGCGGCAGTGGCGGCATCGCAAGTCTTGCCAACAGGTATGAGGTGGGCAGAGCAGCACGGGGGACAGGGCTGGCAGGGAGGGGGAAGCTGGAGAAGAAAGCTGGAGGCAGTGGAGAGAAACTTACTCTCTGGGGAAAATGAGAAGAATCTGAACACAGGGAAATTCAGAGCTGGGACACACAAGTACAGCATCCATTCTGGATCCACAGTGCTGAGAAGAATCTGAACACAGGGAAATTCAGAGCTGGGACACACAAGTACAGCATCCATTCTGGATCCACAGTGCTGAGAGCAAAGGGGACACAGGGGAGCTGTGTCTGAAATGACACAACCAGCTGACGCTGTGCCAAGGCTCAGGTGCTGCAGAGGGAAGGGGGGATAAGGGGATCTGTCCATAGGGTTTAGGGAGGAGGAATGCAATAGCTATTCCTATTATATACAGCTGATATCTTTCCAACAAAGTCACTGCTTTTAAGGGATAGCGTGTGTGCAGCCTGGGTGCTTTGGGATTGTAATGACAGGCATGATTCGAAGCTAGGAAATGTTTTGAAATGGATCCCCTACAACAAATGGGAGAGAGGGAGATGACTGACTGCTATGTACAACATGTTAAAAATTCAGTTCAGGAAAATGGAGCTGTCTTTCACTCTGCCTTACAGGGCAGTGGGATTTCCCAGTTTTTGATAGCTTGGTAATTGTAGAACTCTGTGTTTTTTAAATCTAGAAGAGGCAACAGGATTAAGATTACCACTTGGTGCTTTGGTTGGATCTGCCTCTTCCCTCTCATTCTTGTTTTTATTTTTGTTTGCTCCCTTCTCTAGAATTGTTTAGACCTTGTTGAGACCTTCTGGGATAGAGAAACTTTAGAAATGTAAAGTATGGTTTTGAAAAGGCATTTGCAAGCTTGCTTTTACTGCAGCAAGGCCCGTGCAATCCATAAAATGGTGGCAGGTGGCTCAGGTGATTAAAGCTTTCTTAAGGCCATTGGGAAGGACCCGTAAAGGCCTAAGGGAAAGGTGCCTTTGCTTGCAGAGATTCTGCTTCGACAGCATTTGATAATAAAGGTTGTTTGAAGTGATGTTAGGACACCTTGCTGTGGGAAAGTTTTCTTCATCAGGAGCAGCATATCTTGAGCTCTTTGTATGCTGAATGTTTGTATTTGCTTCCCTACTTCATCCAGTCTCTCCTGGTTTCAAGGTAGTTGTAGCCCTTTACTGTTTATCATGAACCAAAGTCCCCAGTCTTTTGACTTTGTGTTGGAAAATGATGGCAAATGCTGAATTGAGGTCTGTATTTTTCCCTCTAGGTTTCCCACATACTATTTTTCCATCCCACACCTCTTTGTCTCAAAGGCCTTTGTCATGGCAACCTGCCCTTCTCCAGAGGAGGACTGGAAGCACATCCCCCTCAGGAACTCCTTAGCACTGAATCCAGCAGCCTGGAGGCTGGAGAGGGATGCAGAGTACTCCCTGTCCCTGGGGCCGGGGTGCTCAGCGGGCCCTGCCAGCATAGAGCCCCAGGCACAGCTCTCCTGGGGCAGCTCTGTGCTGACACCAGCCCATGGGGCCCTCGAGCCTGACAGGCTGAGTGTGTTGATGTGGGGGGAAAGGCAACAGAGAAGCAGAAAAGACACTTTCTAGTCTTATTTCACACCTTCTTTATACAAGCAATACTGAGACCAAATTGAATCTTTGGAGTGAGTGTGTTATCCAGAGTGTTGCCTCCTGTGCTGGTTTCAGCCTCAGGGAGTGACCAGCGTCAGGTCTGCTCGAGGCAGAGACCAGAATGGGTCTTTTGGGGAGCTCAGACCTTACATGCACAGTTGGAAATAGAAGTTTCTTATAGCACAAGTCGTAGCAGCTTGCATGTGCTGTAGAAGATGGCAGGCCTTCCAGATGGCTGAAGTGCTGGAAAGTGACAACTGTGAAGTTTAGGGTGCCTCCAAATTCACTGCAGTGTCTTTTGTGTGATGCTGAGTATAGCATCAGCCTTGTTTAAGGAAGGCTCTGTATCATCCCTTCCTATTAAAATCAAAGGAGCAATTCAGTAAGTTCTGCCTTGTTGAGTTGAAATGGACTTTGAATTAAATATCAAGTCCTTGATGAGGAACAAAACTTACATTTCATGCGTGGACAAGAGATTTTCTTGAATTGTTTTTGTCTAAAAATGTTTAATTAGTGTAGCGAAATTATGCATTTAGATCTCATGCAGATCTTGTCATTTAACAGCCTCCTGTAAAAATGTTTCTCAAGCAAGCTTGGCAAAGCACTGTTGGTATCTTTTTTTTTCTTTATTTATACATTTTACAAATTGACATGTGTACACTGTTGCTGGTCTTTATTGAACCGAATAATCCATGATTTTGTGGTGCAGGGTATTTACAGAGCCTAGATGCTCTTTTGATTCATAGTTTAAATCCAAGTATTTCCCTTCATCATTTGCAGCCCAGACATGACAGCCATTTCCTCCCAACGGTCTCTGTGCTGTCATGGCACAAACACCCAGAAAGTTCTGAGGAAGGGGCAGCCCAACTCTGGATGGCAATGGTGGAGCAAATCTTTTTCTTACAGAACTATGATGGTCTCCCAGTCCCAGCAAAATAGTTCTTTTCTACCCCAAACAAGGGTGTGCAGATAAGAGGGAAAACATTGCTTCACGATTTCTAATTCAGATGCTGCATTTTTAAACAAGGATGTTGTGGCTCAGGTTCTCTTTTCCTTTGCTTGTCTCAGTTGTACAACCAACAGCATGGAGATTGCTGCAAAGGAGTTCCCCTCTGCAATCCTTGCTACCTACATGTATGTGTAGTGTTTTGCATGGGCATTTGAAAGCCCTCGTGTTGCATACTGTGACTTAAAACCTGAATATATTTAAAAATACAGTTTTGCTTTTGTCAGGGAAATTTAGGTATGGAAAATTACACACCTTTAGAAAATATGTGGAGAATCAAAGTCATTGTGACTTGGCATTCATAATAACAAGGGAAGGTTTTCTTTAAAAAACCCCTGCTTAACACATAGCTAAAAGCAAAAAGCCAAGCCAATCAATTAGCCAACCTGTATTAAATTAGAATTTAATTTTGCCTCTATTTTAATTTGCTCTTGACAAAAGTATCTTCTGGTTTTTGGAATGGGATGAAAAATAAGCCGAGATTTGTTACAGCATGTAGTATCACTTATTTAATGTCAGTTTCTTCTGAAGATGTTTCTGAGACTGAAGCTGAATTCTTAAAACTTGCTAGAGAAGTTAAGTATGCTGGGAGTACCGTCCTGTGGGTACATTAACTTGAATTCAATGTCACTGGAAACTGCTCTAATAGACCCAATTATTTGAAAAGGTCATTATAGTTAGTTAGGATTAGCCTGGTTTGATATTTATACATTTTGGAAAATAATTGAAAGGACTTTTTAATCAGTTTAAATCATTGTATCAGCAGGATATAAAATAAACAGCAGGGATGCTAAATGATTTTTTTCCCCCCAAAATACCATCAGTTTAATGAAGTTAAGATTTATAATGAAATCTGAAATTACGTTACAATATTAAGTCGTCATTTGTGTTTTGTTTTTATTTAGGCTCTCAGGCATGTAGAAAAGCCTGTTATTTTTTGGTCTGATCCTGGGGAAATGCCAAGCACCCTCCCAGCAGCACTAGGAGCCCTCAGCTCTCCCAGGAGGCCCATGTTGTTAAGGGCACTCAAAGAATCTATTGCTCAGTTCCATGGAGGAGGGTTTGATCTCTGTCCAGTTTCTTTTTCCTTTCATTTTCCTCTCTTCCCATTGTCCTCCCTTGTGTCTGAGGCCACTTCCGAAGGGCCTTTCAGACATCTACAGTCTGGTAGCAGGTTGCCTGCAGAGCTTGGAGTCAGCAGCTGTAATGAGTATGGTGAGGCATTTTGGACATGGTGTCTTGAAAATCTGGGTGCCTGAGTTGCTTTGCCCTTCTGAGTATTCTGCTGATGCAGCTCCTCATGTTCTCTGTCGTTGCACTCTCCTCTGCCCCCTTTGAAACTTCTTCCATATGCTTCTAAATCTCATCACTTGATTTTGTGCTGAACCTTCTGTGTTGCCCTCTACTCTCACATCCTTTGAAACTGTCTTTTGAGGGCAGATATGGGGGCTGCACCATTGAAACCCTCAGGTATTCTTGACTTTAACCTTAATTTGCTCAGAGTGTCCCTGAGCAAGGAGTGGGGGGCAGGTGGGTGGGTGTGCATTAGGTACCTCGTGTGCCTTAGGCAGTGGCTTCATGCAGCACAGGCTCACAAACTGAAGCACAGGTTCACAGAAGCTGAAAGGATGTGGCATGTGTAGCTGCAAGTCAACCTTGGCTGTCTGGTGCACTAGAAAGCTTGATTTACCACAACAGCAGTGCTGTGCAGCTGTACCTTGCTGTGCAGGGGAGGAGTAGGGGGGTTGGTGAACACTGCACAGTTTTAATATATTATATTTCTTCTGTCAAAGGAGGTTCCCTCCCTCCTCCCCCCGCCCCCCCATTGTGCTGCTGACTGAGTACCTGGCAATTTTCAGTCCTTCCTACAGCCTCTGGAGTTAGGACAGTGCTGTAATTATGATTTTATTGGGGGAGAGGGTGTGCAGGTGGCTGAGTGGTTTGCCTGTCTTGTGTAAGAAATTCCAGAAAGAGCAAAATGCAGTGTCAGCTTGTCTTGGTCTACTTTCCTGCACAAAGCCTCTACCCCTTTCTTCACGTTACAGAGAACTGGTCTCTGAGACTTTTTGTTGACAGCTGTCCTGCTTCCTAGGCTCTGTCAGTTGTTACTCGTTTCTGGATGATACTTTGTTTATTTGCTTATGAGTTGTTTGGTTTTGGGGATTTTTTTTAATCATCTCGCACTGGATCACACCTTACTCCACAGCTAGTGGGAACTAAGTTTGACTGGCTGTGTGTAGGTGGGTTAGAATCTGGCCCTTGTGTAATATGGTGGGGAGAGAGGCTGCTTTCTGCCTCAAGCCTTGTAGTGCCAGGGAGCTCTATTCATGGCTCAGGACTTGGCTTTGCTTCGTAGAGTACAAATCCACACGTGTAAAACAGAGAATGGATGAGATTTGCTCTACTGTGTTTTGAGTTACGCCTCACTTTGATAATGTACAAACAATGTAATTACTATCTGGAATCTTCATGCTGCTGTTGAAATTTTCTCTAGAAATACTGGAAACAGGGTCTTGCTTCCCTTGTAGAGAGGATACATGAACATGCTAGTTAATTTTTTAAGAAAAGAAAACTGAACAAGGCTGAGCTGTTAAGGATTGTTTCTCTGTTAGAGGTGTTGAGGGAGACTGGCCAACAATATTGAGTATAGTTAGGTATGTGCACGACTTCTTTTTGGGAAAGCATAATGACAGTTTAAGTGTTAGACTGGGAAATTGGATTGCTGGTATGTGCACGAGAGGCAGATCACCCCATGTTCAAATCCTACCATCTTGGCAGGTTTGTACTGGCATACAGGTGGTCGGAGCAGGCTGGCAGGTATGATTGTTCTTGGATAACTCTGTTTGGCTTCAGCACATCCAATCTGCCCATTAGTCGTAATTTGCCCCAGTGCAATCTGCAGGTGTAGACAAGCAAGTCCTGGTGATGCTGGGGTTTCTGAACCTGCTGGCACTACACTGTGCCTCTCCTCGTCTCTACTGTTCTACATCAGAAGCCGAGGTCCTGCCACGATTTGGGAAATAAAAAAAATACCCCATGGAGGTGAGCTTTTGTATGCAGTGTCTTCTCAGTGATGCTTGGCTTTGCAGTACAACTGGCAGGTTATCAGGGAAAACACAGAAAGTGAGGGTGAACCCAGCAAATGGCATGAGAAGCATAAACCCCACTCCCTGGTGAGGAATGAGGCCTCCAAAAGTGCTAGAGCTGACGTAGGAGTTTCCATGGGGGAACCCACTGTGTTCCTCTTTGTCACTCTGTTTATCTTGTAGCCCTCCAAGGGAGATGATCCTGCAGAGCTGCAGTTCCTGTTTTCCTTTGTGTATTAGTAATATAGCCATGCACTGGGAGATCTGTGTGACAGGGAGTCTATGCTAAACCCATGATTCTGAGCTGAATTTATACTTTGATACCTTTAGTAGGTGTAGAATGTAATTTTTGATCTTCTTAGACTACTCAAGTTGTGCAAAGAGGCCTTTGTGTAAACTAGAAGTAGGCCCAGCTGTTGGTGTTACCTGCAGCTCAGCTGTAATACACTGCTGCAGCAGCTGTGTGCCGTGAAGTGCCGCTATCTGTGGCTGAACAGTCATGGTCCCTTCGTCCTCCCAGATTTGGGGGAATCCTTACAGGAGTGTGCTATTTTGCAGCAGTGGGGTTAGTCAGGGCTCCTGCTGTTGATGTTGCAGCACTGTGCCCAGGTGGAGCTCTGCTGCAGCTGCCGTGGGTTGATTTGCATCACTGATCACAGTGCTCTTGAGATGGTAAGAAACTTCAGATTTCAGCTCATAAGGTCTTTTGAAATGTGAAGGTTGTTAGCCCCAGCTCCTAGAGAAATTTGGTGTCCTGGCGTGGTGGGGAGGATATTTGGGCCAAACCTCGTCATCTGTTCCTCTCATTTTCTCTTCTCATTATATTCAGTGCACCAGCAATTCTCTGGTTTAAGTAGTATTCCTGTCGGATGTTTTGGGGTTTTCCCCTCTTGCCGCATTTATACCCTTTTTATCTCTTCTCTGTGTAATGCCTCATCCATAACACATGCAGGAGTTTATCCTTCATGGTTTTGTTTAACCTGACCTGGTCCTTTGCTTGGTAGTGAATCGGTTGTCACCTGTAGTGTTGTTTCCATCTGCTCCCCTGTTTGTAGGTAAGACTGACTTTCCTTTCTCACTGCTGATTGAGCTTTCAAATCCATTTCTCTTTCTGACCCAAACAGACCAGTCAATGTCCTGCTGCTGAGTTAATTGTCTTGCTTGTTGGAGTTCCTGCTGTTCATCATCTCCTGATCCCCCCTGACAAACTTCTGCCCAAATTCAAAGACTGGCTTCTATTTGTTCTCCTCTCGAGTGTGTTGGCTTCTATTCCCTACCTCCTTTGAACCAACAAAGATAGGATTTGTTTTTGTTGACTTATTTTGGGCTCTCTTGATCAGAGGTTGTGGTTCTCTGGGGCTGTGCACTTGGCTGGCCTTTGCCTGGATCTCTTCTCTATGAGACACTGCCTTGTTGATCAGCTCAGAGGGAACAGGCCTGCTTTTTCCATCCTGCTGGATATATTCCCATCTCTCTTTTCTATGCTCCCTACTGTACTTTCATTCTTTTCATTCTGTGATATAGAAGTGATTTCACTTCAGTTCTGTTGCTTTATGAATCCAGTTTGAAGTAGCCTAGATGATTTCCAACATTGTCTTAATTACTTGTTTATGCTTTGCTGCTTGCTCTGTGACGAGCAGGCATGTGGACTGAGAGCAGTTCTTTTGCCTCAGTTTTGATTAAAGTTCCTCTGCATAAAATAGTTGATTGTTTTCTGAAGGCTTTTCATTTATCTCCTTCCATCTGTTACACCATCAATAAGGGAGAAGTTATGGGAAGGGACAAATGACATTAGGATTGCTGTTGAGACTATTACTCCAGTGGTCATTGTCCAGGTGCTTGGGCAGCTGTAAGGAATGTGTTGGCATGGTGAGGTAACGTGGCACCAGTTCTAGTTTGCCTCTAACAGGCTACAAACTGCAGCAGTTCATGTACTGCTTCACGAGTAGTTTGGCCATCTGGGAACTGTGGGAAGTAGCCACCTCACTGCCTTCGTATTAGTTGCTGCTGCTTGTGAGCCAGAACTGTAAGAGCAGGAGAAATTGGAACTCTTCCATTTTCCTCAGCCTTCCTTTTTCACGGATCTCCCAGGTTCTGGATGAGCATGTCTCTGTTGACAGGACATAACCCCAGACGACAGGACATTTGGGTTCTCTTCCTGCTTTTCTTACAGTCTGTAAGACTGTAAATCTTTGTGCCTCAGTTTCCCTAGTACAATGTGTAGCTAACAGTAATGTTAATGTATTTTCCTGTTTTCCGGTGTGTTTCCCCTGCCTTCATCTCCAGACAGAATGTTGCAGCAGTATAGCTGTAACATGAGAGATAACTAATAAGTCTAAATAGAAGTGAAGAAAGTCTGGCCTGGCCCACAGCCATACAAATGCCATCAGTTCCTTTTCAAACAAAGTGTGTTTCAGTCAGGTGGCGTTTACACAAAAAGCCTCATTTTCCCCAGTGCATCTGAAGACAGTTTCTTTAGGGCAGAAGATGTGTGTTGCAGAGAAGTACATGCTCCCCAAACAGACTGCTGCACTGCAGAGGACATCGCTAAGGCTATTTCTGGAAATGACCATCTTCCTCAAAAGGGTAATGTTATGTGTGGGAAGAAGCGTGGTACAGGGCAAAGGGCTGGCATGCTGGGTCTTTGGATCCTTTCCTGAGTCTGCTGCTGTAAGGCTGCAAGATCTGGGCACGTCAGATGACCTACATGGGTCCTACCATCTGTACATTATATGGTTCCCACCATCTGTACATTGGGGTAATGTGCACACTTTTCTAATCCTGTTTTCAGGAAGCAGAATAGATGTTTTGGAGTTTGTGACTGTTTGAAAGAAGATGAGACTTAGGATCCTAAGTTTTCCAGGTAGAGTTGCAAATTGCATCCTGTGTCTTTATTCTCTTTCTGTGAACCACTGTGATCTCTCTGCCATGCAGGTGCCAGCAGCTTTGACACTGGTTCTGCTGTGGCCATGGCAGAGACCAAGTCCCTGACCATGCAGGGAGGCTCATAGAGCCTGCTGGAAGTCAGCGGGACGGGGACCACATGGAGCTTTCTGCAGTGTTAGACCTTACCCTGCTTTTTAATACACTTGAATAATGGACAGCAAAAATTTTGTTAGCAGAGATATTAAGGTGTTGGCAGAGGATGGACGAAGCAAGTGCTTCATCCTATGTCAGGAACTCATTTTGCTTTGAATGATCTGTTTATGATGATTGTGTAGGGAGATTGTCCTTCCCACTTGGGAGAGACCTGGGGGACAATGCATACCTGACATTAGTGTGAAGAAGTGTCTGTATTTTGCTGCCCTCATTCTGTGTCATGCTCTTTCTTGTTCATGGGGAAGCTTGGAGGTGCCATGGTGAAGCCTCCTGATATTTCTCCTCACCAGGTCATGAAATACATGTTTTTGTCAATGTATTAAAAAAAAAAAAGGTCAAAAATCTGTCTACAAGAAGCTCAAACTCCCTTGCATCATGAGTTACAGACAGGACACATGCCTTGATTAAGGCAAAGAATATACTTTCTCCTGACCTGTGAGAATCTACCTGAATTTGTCCAAGTTCTAAATTGTTGTAGAAGATGTTGTCTGCTGCATGTCTAAGGGAGGAGGACTCCTGAAGTGGTTAAGGTACCTCCCCAAGTGAACGCACATCAGGCTTTGTGCCTGATCTGCACAAGCCCCTTCTGATATGGCTAAGTGTGGGCTGGGAAGGGAAGGAAGTGGTTTCTGTAGGACATTTGCTCACTTGTGGCGAAGTTAGAAGGCAGAATGGAGCAGTGAATAGCACACTGGAGAACTCACTTCACTCTTGTCTGCTCTCAGCAGCCCAGTGTACATTCAGCAAGTCCCTTTCAGCCCAGCTTGTTACAGGAGACAGTCTATTCCTCATACAGTGATTTTTATTCCAAGATACGAACCTGGGATGTGAGCTGTGGAAGTGCTGATGATGCATAGCCACAAGAGGCACCAGCAGGAGTTGTGCTAAGAACATCTAAAGTGGCCCAGAAAACCAGGCCCTTGGGGGTCTTCATGGAGGTACTTGGAGGGACAGGAAGTTGCAACTCTGATTTCCCCATTTCTTAGCTTCCAGTTTGGAAAGGGAGGATGTTTGACAATAAACGTGCTTGTGAACTGCCCAGCCACTGCTCTTGGTGAGCCTGTCAAAAAGCCTGTAAGGAAACCACCAGTTCTGTATTCAGAGCAGGGCTTGGCTTGAGGCCACATGTTGAACAATGAGGAGAAAACAAAATATTGAATAGCTGCTTGTTCAGCAAACCCAGTTCCTCTTGGCTGTGCAGGGCCCTGCATGAGGGCAGTTTTCCCTTAGCACTTGGGGCTGGGACCAGCCTCTGCATGTGGGGCCTCAGGTGGTACAGGAGAAGGCCCACACCAGAACAGTTGCTCCCAGCCTGCACAGTGGGGAGGGAAGCGAGCTGGGGACTTACTTACTTGCCCCAGACTGCAGCACTGAATGCAAACAACATTCTTGCTGTTATGTGTTATGTGGAAAACCCTTCTCCTGCAGAGTGCCACCTTATGCTGCTTTATCGGGTGTTGGTCTGGTTTGGAGCAGCTCAGCTCTGGAGCTGGGATAGGCTCTGGTGTTCAGCAAGGAGGAAATGTCTTCCTGCTCTTTTCTCCCTTGTGCTGGAAAAGCAGAACATGCACCAGCAGAACAGCATGCTTCCCCAGCTGAGGATTTTTGCCTGATATGTCTCTTGGTTGAGTTCTATCAGTAAACTAATACTGCTTTGGTTTTGGCTCCCATTTTAGATTTTCTCTGGCACCTTGTACAGGGGTGTCTGAGAGTAGGGTTGGCCCACTTGGCTGACAGTGGGCAAGACACGAAGGCTGGTTTGGGTTTGGGTTGTTGTTGGTTGTAGGCTATTTTCTCACTTTCCCACTTGTACTATACAATGATTAAGTTACTTTTTGGGTTTTTGACCCAAGAATCAGATGGCACAAGTGTCCTTTTTAGCTGTCTCTGGGTTACCTGAGAACAACCACCCACCAATGCTAGCCTTATCCTGGGCTTGAGGGAACCTGAGTTAAGTACCCTGCTCTGCCACAGGCTTCTTGTGTGACCTTGTGAAAATCGTTTAGGATTTTTGTGTGTTGGTGTTGTCCCCCCTGCATAGAAACTGTTAGAGAAAAATTAATTTCCGAAATATTGCAAGCAGAAATAATGATTATGAGGACCAGGTACTAAACTGAGAGGGGCTGTGTAAAGAAATTACTTTGAAGACATTTACTTCTTGAAGGGAAGTGTGCAGTGTACTTTTTAAAGTTGTTGTGACTGAGTGTTGCAGGAAACTTTCACAATACTGTGTAGAAATCCACAGGTAGGTGACTTTCTGCAGTTGTGAACCACGTGGAAGAGCTCTTCCGCCCTCTGAGCTGAAAACAGACTGTGGGGCCATTTCTCCTTTTCCAAAGATGAACAAACACGAACAGAAGCCAGTACGGCTGCGTCCCCTTCTCTGTTGGAGACGGAGAATGTGAACTTTGGAAAGGGGCTGGCTTGATCCTGGAAAAACAGCTTTGATCAGATCCTTAGGAGGAATCTGATACCATGTCCATCCAAGAGCGACAGAAAAACTAGCCAGAGTTTGGGGCCAGGTTAATCTGGTGCATTGGCACTGACGTCAGTGAGAAGGGGAAACAGTCTGTTACGTTTCCTCACTTCGGATCCTCATGGAGAGGAATTCATTCTGGACCTCAAGGTCAGGCAGTGTAGGGGATCATGAGATAGTAATGGCTTAAGATAACTTTTGTCTCTGGTATTGCTTGGAAGGAAATGTTTTGTTAGATTTGATGGTATGAAAGGCTGAGGTGATGTTCTTGTTAGACTTGAGGCTGCTACTCGCAAAGGGCGTAAGGAAAGCAGCAGAAGGACTCCTGCTCCGGCTGTGCCATCTTCTGTTCAGCTGCATCCTGCTCCTCATGGCAGGATTGAGTACTGTAAGTTGCTGTGTTCCCAAGGCTTCCCTGCAGCTCTCTGAGGGCCAGACTCCTGGGCCTTTCAAAGGTCAGGTGGGTTCACAGTTCCCTTAGAAACTCAGCCCTTGAGCATCTCTATCTGGGCAGGAGGATTTAACTCTTGTGCAGCCATTGTTTGTCTTGCCATTAGGCTGGAAGCCTCACATGATGCTGGTGGAGCTTCTTTGTGGACTTCCCAGGCTGACTTCTGCATTTTTTTCATAGTCTCTTTATGGTGTCGGTCCACTTGAAACCATGGCAAAACACAGGTTCTTCAAGCCAGTAAGTTCTGTTTTGTGGACACAAGTGGATTTAAAATTTAAAAAAACTGTTGATCACCCTTCTTTTTCATTTGTTTTGTTTTGTCTTTGGCTGTTTACAAAAGGAGCCATTTCTGAGGAAGAACTTGCATAAAAGAGAGCAGTAATACGGTTCACTGGTTCCAGAAGGGTTGGTTGTTCTTGCCTTGGGCAACGGAAGAAGGCATTTCCTGCAGGGGAATTTAGTGGCCCAGTGAATGGGTGTCAGCAGAGCCATGAGGCGGGAAAGGTCTGTAAAATGAAGAAGAATGAAGTTGTATGTGGTGTGATGATGCACAAGCAGGAGAAGTAGCTGAACCTGAGTGAAATAAGACAGAAAGCCTGGTCTGCAGATGGATGTTCTTGTTGTTTTTCTAAACATGATTTGGGTAACTGTGCCTTAATTTACACAAGCTGGTGAATATTGCTTTCCTGATTAAATTCTTGATAAAGCAGAGCGGGATGAGTGAATTTGGAGGAGAAGCACTGGCGCTGTGTTGGCATTAAGGACATGTATTGGAAGAGGCCCCTTGTGGCCAGCAGCACCTCCTGAGATACCAGTGTATCTGTTGTGATGGAGATGTAGGTCTTGGAGTCCTGGACTCTTCTGGAGCCAGGAGCTGGTGCCAGATCCAGGCCAGAAGGTAACCAGGTTCAAGAGGGATGACAGTATTGGATCTAAATGCCATCTGTGTACCACATAGGACAAGGGCTCTTGATTGCTGTGTAGTTACCTCACTGAGAAGACAAACCAAAATGCAGGTATTCTGCAAATGCATACATTGGGATATTTATCAATAATAAATAAGTAAACCAGAAAGGTCAGCTATGTTTAATGTCACGTGGCAGCTTTGTGATTTTAATTACAGTAAAAACCTCAGTGACAAATTAATTCAGTGCTCTTTAGAGCTTGTTCCTCCCTGATGCAGTTTGTTTTGTTGGCTTACCTGTGCTCGGGGAAAGTTTGGCCTCCCCTGCCATGGTAGGAGAGATTTTACTTAAATAAAGAAAATGAGATAAAGTGGGAAATTACTCGCAATGTCTCATTCACTGAGGGACTTCACTGTAGGTTAATGTTTCAACAACACCTTGTTACTGTGTTGGATAGCAAGGTTGCAGGCAGAATCACTGTAACTGATGCAGAAAAGTTGCTGCATCTGTGACCTTAAATTAGAATGACTGACAATTGCTGCTTCCCGCTTTCTTCCTATTTTGTACGCCGTTTCAGGTATCTGAGGTAAATTGGAGTAAACTTGCGTTTGTCCCCTTTTAACTTTTTGTTGTTTTAAAAAAAAAAAGGGGGACTGATTTGCTGTTTTTGTTGTTGCTTGCCTGGCTCCTTTATCTTAAGCTTCTAAAACTTTTTCTTGATCTTTTCCCAAACTGTTTTCAAAATGCAGTGAACAGGATCCTTCTCCTTATACAACATTCCTTCAGTTTTTATGAGCAGTTATCGGTTTGGCTGTTTTAAATTTATTGACTGCTATAGAAACCTGAGTTCTAAATGAGAACCCCGCAGACGTTTTTTGCTTGAGCTACTTTTAAATTGCAGCTGACGTTTTAGCAGTGCCAGTACATGTGCTTGGGCTTTTGTTTCCCCCTCTGAACATGTCTGTGCCTGCATGACTCTGCTTTCAACTTTGCAGGTGGGGGCAAGGTCCTGCTTGCTGTGTCTGCCTGACAGAGGGGATGTGAGTTCCTCTGGTTTGTGGTCCATGCTCGACAGTGGTGTCCTCATGTCACTGGGTGACACAGCTGTGGCTGACTGTCAACAGCAGCATCACACTGAACGCACAGGTTTCTCGCTGCTGTAAACCCTGAGCGTTAAAAGTAGCACTGAAATGTTCCCTGAGCTTTGGCAACAGTTCACAGCTGTGGTGTTCATCATGTACCCATCAAGAAGCTGGCGATGGCGTACAGGGATGAGGCTTTGATTTCAGTCTGGTGATACTCTCCAGGTTCTCAGTTGATGATAAGACCAGCTCAGTTAAAGAGGTCCAGTTACATTTGTTTCTGCACCTATTTAAAAGACTTTTTTTTTTTCTAAATGTAGTATCAGTAGAGGTTCCTGTACTTTTTTTCCATTTCACTGACAGCACTGTCCTTGTTTAATTCCAAATAAATCTTAGTAACACATGCAGCCCAAAGACAAGGGGAGAAAACTGGTCTTTAGATCGGGACCTATAGAAAATGAAATGAATTATGAACAGAAGAGAGAGGGGTTTTTTTCTTTATGTGTTGTCTGAGCAAAGGGAAACTCACAAAAAATATAAATTAGTGAATGTTGGTAGTGGGGAGTGGTGCTGGGCTTTTTTCCTAAATCCAGATGAAACAAAAAATTACAACTTTTCCAAATGGTCCCCAGTTACACTAACCAAAGCATAGGCAGGTAAGAGAATCCCTGTAGGATTCATTCAACATTGCTGAGATTCTTTTGTTTGCATTCAGCTTCGGTGTGAAGGTGTTGGGGGGGGTGAGGTTTGGTTTTTTTCCATGCCACAGACATGGTTAAAAGTCCCAGCATACATTTCCTGACTTGGTGAAAAGCCTGTGACCTCTCTCAGTTGTCTTGTTCATCAGAAGGCAGATAGGTAATAAAGAGTCTCCTGTGTGAGAGGAGTAAGGAGAACCTGCTGTTTTAATTTTGTTCACAGCAGTGGGCCAAACTTTGTTCTTTCAGTGCTGGCCTTGATAATTGGATCGATATAATATAGGAATTCAAGCCATTGCATATCTCTGGCCTTATAACTGCTAATATCATAGCTAGGAAGAGTGCAAAGTCTCCTGCAGGAACATACAATAAATAAGAACAATAAGCATGTTCCAAAGTACATACAGGCAGTGGCTTTAAAGGGCCTCAGCTCAGCCCTGGTGGGTTAATTTGGATCCAAGTTGCCTGGATAAATGGATTTTGCTGGTTTAGACTCTGGGGGCGGTGTGGCTTTAATTTGGGAGATTTTCTGGACTAAACACTGTGTACATGTTTCTGATTCCTGGGAACCAGAATTAAGGCATCCACTGTTTTGGGGAGTTTCCTGAACATGAAGAGTTTGCCTATAGTGTGCCTTGCCTTTGGGGAGTCCCATATCCTGCTGCTCTGGGTAGCTTGCACAGACATACGGTAGCGTTTTGTTTTTCCTCTGGCCACCCGCAGCTCTCAGCCATGGTCAGCTAAAACTCATTTACCTTGTTTTTTGCAGACATCTACAGTTTATTCGTCATTTTCAATGAGGTTCTAACACCTGTTAGGCGCTCCTCCTTCCTTTTTTTGGAGAAGCATTTAATTATGACAGGGTTTCCCTTGGAGCACATCCTCCATTCAGTTCCCTAATTGTAGAATTCTCTGTGGGATTCTCCAGATGGGGGATAGAGGATAATCTTCTCAGAGCTCCGGAAGAAATGTGATGCCAAATTAGAGAAAATGGATCCTTTTTATTAAGCTCTTGGGCTCTTTTTACTCTTATTTTAAGGTGACCTTCTGTTAAAGAGAAATGTTGGATAAATGGCTATCCTTTTAAATAATCCTCAACAACCTTACCTGGCTTAGATTAGAAATCCTGAATGGATTTAAGCTTTTTTTGCCACTCATGCTGTCATCACAGAGCAAGGAGAATGAACTTGCCTGTTTCCCTTTTGTTTCTAGTTGGTTTTGTTTTCAAGCTGCAAGCTCTGAATCAGGGAGTGCTGGCAGTGTGCTTGGCTTGGTGGGCAGGTATAAAGACAAAGCCCCCTCCTTTGTCAAGTGGTCACAGTGCCACTTTATGGGTCACTTCACTACATACTAGGGCTGTGGCAGTGCTGTTTCCATCCCTGAGGGGTTTCCAGTCATCCTAAAAGTGCTACTCAGTGCTGCTGATGTTTGCAAACATGGCCAGTGCTGGCCATCCCATTTCGTGCCCAATTCCTGGCCATATCTGGGTCTGCTGAGTTGGCTAAATCTGGCATGTGATGGCTGAAGGGTTCCAGGGGCTGTCCTTACAGAGCCAGTTCTGCTGGAAGGTTCCCGTGTATTTGATGGGCACAAATTAATGCTCTGTGAGCTCCTGTGTTAGCAGATGATACCGGTATTTTTACAGGGTGAATGGAGAAGCTAAAGCAGAAAGAAATGTAACTACAGTCCTGTAGTGAGTTGGTTGAAGAGCCAGAAGGATTCTAGAAGTGGCAGACTCTGGCCTTCTGTTCTAATCATTGCCTCTCTTTGGGATTTTTTGTGTGTTGAAGTCTCAAGGGAACATTTTCTGTAGCACCAGTAAGAGTACCAGCTTTTGCACTGGAGGCGAGGAATTTCTTGTCAGCAGGGAGGATGAGCTGTAGATTTTAATGTATGTAGTTGGCTGACTTTCTGCTGCAGTGTGCCACTGGAGATGTGTACGGCTTGCTGCAGTTGAACTTTGGTGCTCAGAGGTCAAAGGTGGCTAATCCAAATTTTTGTTTATCTTCCAGGTCTACGCACAACGAACTAGAAAAGAACCGGTAAGTAGCTAATGAGCCGAATTCTAAGAAATGCAAGCCTGGTGAGTGTAATGTGCTTTAACCTTATCCATGCAGGTGCCGTTTGATCAGCTTTGGCAGCTGTGAATGACCACACTGCATCACGTAGTTTTAAAAGTTGGGGGGAAGACACAAAAAGATCTGAAAAAGAAGCTTTGGTTTTGGTCGTGGGTTTGTTTTTTTTTCCTCTCTCTGAAAAGGCAAGAAGTGACCCAGTTTTGTGACTAATCTGTATGCAGAGTAAATACTGTTCTTCTCCTGACACAGTGAAATCTGATTGGGGCACTTTCCATACATGAGGTTGCTACGGGATCAGGTTTCTTGGGCCCTGGGTAATATGTGTTACCATCAACCGAAGGGCAGAGCCCTGTGCTCTGCACCCTCTCCCCCCACACCCTCACTGGGCTGTGGTAGTCTCTGCAACGCAGAAGAAAATGCCGTTGTCCGGAGGCTCCGAGGTCTGGCTACCAGCGCTCCTGAAGAGACTCTTCTAACCTGTTTTAGAGTTGTGCCTGTTTATCCTTGAATCTGACGTTTTAGCAAGCCCTGCAGTTTTGTTACTTGGCTGGCTCTGCTATATGACTCAACCCTTTTGTAACAGGAGTTAAAGTAAGATAAATACCATTGAGGCAAGGGGAGCTAGTTCACACACAGATCAGATTATCGCCTTCCATTCAGGATGCTCTAGTTAAAGTTATGTCAGGGTTTCCATTATAAACTTATCTTGGCTCTTCTGTGGGATTTTAGGGGGGCTGAGGGTGGGTGTCTCTGTTTTTTGTGGCTGCTGTAACAAAGGCAGTGCTCTGGCCAGCTGCTCCTATGAAGAAACCCCCAGGGTGGGAAGGAAAGCTGAGTCTAAATAGACTGATTGCCTCCTCTTCTCTCTTAGCAGCCATCATTTAACAAGGGATGGGAGGACTATGAGGATGGCCAAAGACACACAGAGGCTTTGAGCCAAGTGTGTAATTTCATTCAGACAAGATCTTCCCATGTGGCTTCAAGGGAATTGGAGCTGAATACCCTATGAATTGTGTTGCCCTCAGTTTCCCCCACATCTGCCTCCCCTGGCAGCAGCAATGCTGGGAAGCAGCTTGGCCTTTGCGTGGTGTGAGTGTTTTCTTCCAGCCTGTGCTTCTACCTCCTGGTAGTTTTGAGTATCTACAGAATTACCATGGTCCTGTCTTTCTGGGTTGATGCAGGGAGGCTTTTTGTTTGGGTTATGTTGCTCCCTGTTGCTCCTATGAGTCTCAGCCTCTCCAGTCCCAGGTTGAGCTGTGTTGAGGAGTGTTGGCTCCTGTGTTTTCCAGTGCACTATCTGGTTATATTTACCACTGAGGGAAAGAAAATGCAATCTTTGGGTCTGACCAAGAATTGAAGGTGCTTTTTTCTCCATGACAACAGTAAACCGTCACTAATCTTCAATGTGCTTATTTGCATATCTAATTGTTATTGCAAATGCTGCTTACACTCAGAACAGCTTTAGAGCAGAACTGTCTCCATCTTTCCCTGTGCCAGCCTGGTCCTTTTACACTGGCCAAGTTTGCATGGATATGTGATCATCCATTTGTAGCCTCAGGCCTGTGGGGCAGCCAGCGAAGCTTCAGACTCTCTGTGGGTGAGATCTTAGCAACCATACTTACTGTCCAGCTAAGGACTGGCATGTGTTGATGGGGTTGGGATATGGCTGCTACCAGCTATCCATGTGAGTTGAGGAAGTTTCTACCTTGTTTCCCTGTCTTTAACTGAGGACAGTAATGCTACCTGAGGTGGGGATATCATGAGGATTTACTGTTGACCAGCACATCATTACAAGTGTTACTAGTGAGAGGAGTGTTATTACCTGTGCTTCCCCTTATGCCACCTTTTTCTGAATGCTGACAAGATGCTTGCTGCAGAATTTGTTCTCTCATTCTTGGTTGGTGTAATAGCTCTTTCTTCCTCTCTTTTTGTCTGATTTATGCTCCCTAGTCCCCACCTGCTCCCGGCTGAAGATTTCTAACCATCAGCCTTCTTAGCAAGGTCTTTTCTTCCAGACCCTCCCATTCTGAGGCACTGTATTCCAGGTCTGTGTCTCAGACGTGGTTTTACAAGCCTTTGGTTTTCATCCTTCTGGGAAGGGCACACATTTGATCACGTTGGGTGGTCTGTACAGGCAGACTCCTGTACCTGGGAACTTTGTTCAGGAGTCCATTGTTCCTGGTTTGGGATTATCTGTCCCTTAATGCAGATGCTATGGCTTCATCAGCTACTCACATCTGCAAACCCAGCTAGACTCTGCAGTGCCTTTGCTGTGTTTGCAGTGTTCTTTACCAATGATTTGGACAGCAAGTTTCATACTGGAAGCATTTATTTTCAAACTCCACAGCAGTGTTTTCTGAGTGAGGGGGATTACTTCCTGGTTAGATTTTCATCATGTTTGATTTGCTGTGTTGTTAAGTTTGTCAGTGTCTCCAGAATTAACTGTTGCAAATATAAAAGCCCTGATACTAATGGCTTTGTGGCTGACAGGTGCTCATTTTCCCTATTATTTGAGATTATTCCTTTTGAATCTCACTGTTATCTCCATTATTGACACACACTATAATTTTCAAAATTGTCCACTATTAGGTCTCTGACTCTGGTTTTTCCCTTCTTGTCTGTGAACAGCAGCCTTCTTATGTTCAGTTAAATTTTGGTTTAACCCATTCAACGATTACACAGAATTTCTTTCGAGCAAGAGAATAGCAGAAAAACAAAATGCTCTCCTCCTCCCTTTTGAATGTGTGATTTAACTTGGACTCACTATTGCGGATCTGATGATGTTTTAATGTGTCAGGATTAAGAATCTTGAACTCCTTTAATGTCAAAAAATAACTAGACTTGTGTTTTTAAAAATTAAAGCAGTGTTTTAAGTGCCACTCCTTTTCTTAGTCTTGAAATATTTCATGAACACTCCAGTGGTTCTGCTAAGGAGCTGTTTGATTTGGTACCAAATATTAGCTGATAATATTTAAATGACTTTTCTTCTTGCTTTCATTCGTTGTTTTAATCTGAAAAGATTGCAGTGACATTTATATAAGGGGCTTTGTTTGTTATAAGAGATTAAAGTTAATTTATAGTTATTATCTGTCATTAATCCTCACATTGGAAAATTGTTTGTGCTTTTTATTTAATGGGTATGTATTTCAGTTTATCTGTGCCCAGGATGAGTCATAGCTTGCATTTAAATAAGAAACCAGTATTCTGCTTCTCATCTGCTGCAAGCCGTAACTAAAATGATACTTTTTAGCCCTTTAACACGCCTACCAAAAAACTGATGCGTAAGCAACACCCCATCATTTTCTAAAAGAAAACATGGTCAAGCATGTGACTGAAAGATGCACTTTGCTGGTGTAATATTTTGTCAAAAAGGATAACAAATAAAATTCAGGCTAAAGTTCAATGTTGCATGTTATACAGATAGCAGTATAGCTCTTGTCCGTGGACATTTTACACATGCCAGTGTTGGGAGGATGTGGTCAGGAGTGTGGTAGTAAGGGAAGGCACAGAGCACTGAGGTGACTTCCTGCTGCTCTGTGAAGTGGCAGTTCTGGTAAACCAACATGGTGGTGGTGTCTGTTAGAAAAGTTACATCTCCTGATAGAACAAGAAAGATATTTGAAAAGCTATTGATCAGATTTAAAAAATAAACAAACAAAAAAACCATAAGTTTTTCTGTATATCCTACATTGCTCTATTTGGTTTTGCTGATGCTTTCATTGTAATACACCAGAAGGAAGGAAAACAAAGCTGAGTTAATTGGGTAAAGGATGAGTGATGAGGGCATATTTTTCTTATGGTAAAAGAATTCAATTCAGACGAAAGATAGATCCAAGGAGGGAAAGAGACCTTGGGAGGATCCTGAAATTAGAATTTTCTGAAGATCTTGCAGAATTTGTAGCTTTGCAAAAGTGCATTTAAAAAGAAAAAGGACAAGGTCTAAAGGAGACAAACTTCAAGTTGCTGAAAGTTGTTTGTAGCATAAAAGCAGAGTGAAATGGTGTAAGATCCTTCCTCTCTGATATCTTTCGAGATGATCAGAAACAAAGTGAGGAACACAAATGCAGCAGTGATTGTGTATACTGTATTTTTAGCCTTTCTGACTCTTACTGGAATCCCCCATCTTCAGTGGTTCCCACCCATTCTTTCTGTAACGTGAGAGACTGTTTAGGGCACAGTGGCTCTCCAGAGCGGTTTCTCACTCAGAGCTGACTGTTACGCTGGGGATGCGTATTTAAGGTACTAGATAAGATAAAGGAAAAACCCTACTGATGTAGAGGAGAAAACCATGACGTGGGTCAGCTTGCACTGAAATGTGGGGCCTTCTGGGACTCTGCAGCATTTGCACAGTTTGGTTCTGTTTCTTCAGAACAAGGGCTTTGACTGTGTCTAGTAGCAAAATGCAAGAGAAGGAGGAGGGAAAAGCATTTTAGCATGGGGCTTTTAAATAGTGCAGACATGCTGTCTAGGCTGGGAAAGATAGAGGGAAGGGAAAGAAAGTATAGGGAATCCTTGCTACTCTGAATAGACAAAGGTGACTGTGCTTGTGTAGTGCTATATATACTTGCCAAGGCAATCTGATCAGTGTTTGTCTTGAACCAACTAATCAATGTGGTGTTGAGTTCAGTGCTATTTATCAGGAAAGCTGGAACAAGAGACTAATCCAGTAAATTTCATTTGTTCTCTGGAGTGGGCTTTGTTTTCACGCTAAGTTCATGTAGCAAACCTTGACAGTACATATTGTTTTCCTCATTAATAACACTTGGAACCTGTGATGTTCCCTGCAGCAGTCAAACCGTGTCCAACACAGCTGAGCATGCATCTATCTTTGACACATCCAAAGGTCACAGCATGCACTGATCCTACTTGCTCCTTGTGGGAACTGTAGCTAAAGCCTCCTGTCTCCATGGCCAGTGTGGAACAAGAGCTGGAGGTAGTAGGCTGTCTTCAGCTCTGTTGTTTGGATGACAGATGCCTCTGTTTTCAGCTGGGACTAACAGTTTTCAGCAGACCTGCAGCATGTTCCTCTAGTTTGGGAGATCTGGATAACTTATTATACTGCTGTGCCTGTTTTTGCTTAACCTGGAGAGGGGGAAGCCAGTGTTTTTTGGAGTAAGGCTGCCAGAGAGCTGCTCTTTCTGGATACATTCAGGCTCAGCTGTTGTCATTTAGTGTCAATCTGCCTTTTGCTGCTGTTTCTTTTGCTTTGCTCTGTCACGTGCTGTAACACTGAAATCAATCTCTGGCTGACCACCACACTTGCTCATGTGAAGTGCCTCCTTGGGCAGAAGCAGTGTTTTGATTTCACTTACAATTGAAAGCCTGCAAAAGCTTTGTTTCGCATTGGCTGGACTGCTGAACGTTTTGAACTCTGAGTTAAGCTGCTGAAAAGGGACAGTTAGTCTCCATGCTGAGATTTGAAGGAAACAAAATGATCCACATTTTGTTCGAAGTCCTGTAGTACTGCTTATATAGGAATTTTTAGATTTTTATTCAAAGTGATGCAGTGAGGAGTGTATGCATGCCTGCCTTCCTTTCTGCTCCCAGATCTCTGTACCTCCCTTAGGAATGCAATAGCTGTTGAAGAAAGAAGAGGAAAAAGAACAATACTACTATTTTGGATAAACTGTCACAAAGAAAAATGTTTTTGTTTCAACAACGTTGCACAATAAAATCACTGTTATAAGCCAGTTTTCAGCAACAGATATTTATCACAAAGCCCTTCTCAACTAAGATGTGTTTTAGGGACACTTTCTGATGTATTTTTCTCCCATGATGTGGAAAGAACTGCCGGTGCAATCTGCTTGGCCTTGTCATAGTGGTCTGATGCTGAGAATCCTTTCATCATCTTGCCTTCCTGAAGGGACACTTGAGAGGAAGCCCCCATATTAGAAAGAAACATGCTCTGCAGTCAGGTCTCTGCACCAAATCAGAGGTTACCACTCTGGTTTGGAGTGCATCATTGCCAGCCTTGCTTCCTGAATCTCTACCCAAACTTGCATCCTCAAATTTCTACTTGGGTCCATTGCCACAGTTTTCTTTCAGGCTGAACCCTTTCCAGTTCTGTATGTTTATGGCTGTCCTCAAAAAACTACAAAGACTGGGCAAATGCCCTCTGTAATCAGTGAGCTTGGACCCAGGAAGAATCTGGCCCCAGTAGGAAGTGAGGCATTCAGCTTTCCTGGCTCCATTTTCAGTCATATCAGAGCTCTGTACTTACCATTTCTCTCCAAATGTATCTCTGGAGACTTGGCAGGCTTTTTCTTTGGGTCTTTATATTTTTTTCATGGGGTGCTGTTTGAAGTGCTGAGAGCCAGAAATCTTGATGCAACAACTTTTCTTGTTCAAGTGACTAATGTTGCTCATGGACCTGAAAGCATTTCTAGCTAAAAGCCAGTTGGGGAAAATCTCTGCCCTAGAGAAGATGAGGTCATAGGAATATAATTTTGAGACAGATTACCTGTAACCACAAGTTTCAGGACTTTGTACTCTTGGGGCAGAGTTGTGTGTTGGAGCTGTGTGTGCTGATGTACATCTTTACCTGGTACATGTACTGAGGGTACTATAGCAATATAGGCCATGCAGACTTGTGATAACCAAAGGAAGGGGAATAGAAAATGTAGGCAAGAAACTCTCTTTCTGCTTTCCGTAAGTGGTCTGTTTTTACCAAAATATCACAACTTTGAGAACCTCCAACCTTATGATATTCCAAAGAGGATGGGAAGAGTGAGACACCCCCATTAAACCGGTGAGGCACAGAAACACACATGGATCCAGTGCCTGGAGATGTAGATCAATGAAACAAAGGAGCAGGAACAAGTTTGCATCATTGATCCACACCTCCAGCCAGTTGCTTGCCTTTCTCTCCTTCACGCAAGTTTCCCCTGTCCTTTAAAACTTCATGCTTACTCCTTGTGTCTCCCTCAGTGTCCTGCTGTCCTGTCAGTGTTGCCCAGGGCCAGGAGGTACTGCATAACACCTTCTCCCATGAGGAAAGAGAAGAAGGACACAAAGTGAATGCACCTTTGCTGCTATGGGTGGCACCAGTATGGTCTAAGTCCTTGCTTTGGGTGCTGTGGTGGTAAATGCAAGTGTCTTATCAGCTGTTCATACCCTTGTCTGGGAAAGGAGAGTGAGGATCATCTCGCAGTTGCTGTGGTTGTTGCCTGGCTGCAAGTGGTGCTGGTCACCCCGAGCAGTTTGCATAGCTGTGGGCAAACAGACCAGGCAGCTTTCCTCCCAGACAGTGCATGAGAAAAACCATATAACAATTAAATAGGCAATGTGCAACCAAGAGTCAGGAATTCTCCCACGAAACCATCCGATAACGTGGAATGGGCTAACTCAGGGCCATGGCAGAATATAGCAGTAGTTGGTGTCATCTACCCACCACCCTTCTGTGTGCCTTGGGAGTTCGAATTTGTGTAGAAATACAGATCTTCTCTGCCTAGTTCTCTTTCTGGTTGCTTCTTATGATGCCTGTGCAAAATTGGAGTATCTCCTTTTTCAGAAGTGGCACTTGAGTCTGTCAGATGCAGGCAGAATCTCATAGAGAGGTTTTGGATTTGTCTGAGTCTGGAGAAACACAGAGGAATCCCTGGATTCCAGAGCAATGGAATGAGTCAGGTTTTCTGCCCAATGCTCTGTTAAGAAAACCTTAGGGCTGTCTTTTGAAGGTATACTTTTTGGGTACACTGTTGCCTGAGCATCACTTCCTATTAGCCGTGTAATAAGATTTTCTGTCCCTCTTGCCTGTTAATTATTTACCTTTGAGAGTGCATTCATAAAGCAACATGACTTATTTAGGGAAAAATGAAAAGCTTTTGCAAAGGATGGATGCTTTTTGCTCTTATTTTTTTGCCTGGGAGTTGAAGTTATAAGACTCAGGATGAAGAAGGGATTGGTGTGAATGGGAGATTTTGTAAATGAGCACCTTCAGCTCACAAAAGGTGAGTCAGGAAAGGGGATGTAGCAGTTACAGAGTGATCTTGTAACTGCCTGTTCAAGGGTTTCTGCGCAGGAGGAGGGGCTGAGGGAAAGAAGGAGGCATAACAGAAATTGGTGCAAAAAAGTTTATGCTCTGTAATCTTCCAGTGGAAACAGGACATGAGTTTGAAATGCAGCGTTGCTTTCACAGAAATAGACTCTGTGAATGGTATCAGTGGGTTCATGCATGGTCCAGGCTGATAACAGTTCCTATGGTAAGGGTGTGGTTTTTATCATGGTCGGTTGTAAACAGCTGCACAAAATTTAGTCATGCTTGCAAAGTCAAGTGCAGGCTGCTGTCTCTGAGTTGTCTGGTTGCTGAGCCAGTGTGGAATATCTAAAAGCATCTGAATCATTTAGAAGCACAGCTCTTAATGACTCTCCAATACTTGCTCCTTCACTTGGGCAATTGTTGCTCCTCTCTAGCTGTCGCTACAGCTCTGTATGCCTAGTCCTCTGGGGAGCAGTGCCAAGGGTTCCTTACTGGCCAGGACAGCAAATAATACAGCAACAAAAGGAGGGCATTTGATAGACGCTGCTCTTCTTGTGAGTAAGTGAGTGTATTTGTAGAAAAAGGGCAAGGACCCTTGAAGGTGAAGGCTGGCAAAGCCACACAACCATCAGAGGAGATATGTGGAAAGGAAAAGGAAGCTAATCCAGACCTGATTTTGCTGCTTATTTGTGTACGGTTAGATCTCCCTGTGAGCAGTCCAGGAGAGAAAAGGAATAGAACAGGAAGGTTCAGAGGTGAGACCAGCCCTGAGGAGCTCACCGTGGCTGTCCCTAGTCTTGAAGAAGAGCCTGGTCAGCCAAGAGTGTTCCAGGACCTGAGAACAGGCAGCTGCCAGCATTTCTGTGTATGACCACAGTGTGTTCCTCTGCTTTTTCGTCTCAGAACTGGACTGTGCAGCATAAATTGCTCCAGCTCTTCCTGGAAGTTCTGGAGGATGTGTCCTTTACATTTTTCTCTCAGGAGGGACTTCACAGTGCTACTTAAAGATACAACCTGTTGAACATTTGGGGTAATTTATTGTAATTCTACATGGCCAAAGCCCAGCCCTTAGATGAGAATTGTTCTGCTCTTTCTGGAAACTCAGTGAAATTGTTCAAATGAGTTATTCTAAAAGAAGGAGCAGTGTAGCAGGTTTATTGTAGAAATCTGAGGCTAAAAAAGGCGATGCTTTGTATCTCCCATGTCTTTTATTTCCACCTATTTGGCCTTGTTCCCCAGGGTGGGTTAAGTTGTGGGTTGCCCAGTCAGATTTTGCCCAGCTGTATGGGAATCTTCCATACAGTTTGGAAAATACCATCCATTAGCTACACTCTGGTAACGTCAAGAGGCCAAATGTGGGGTGAGTACGCGCATTTGCACAGATGCACAGTTACGTGCGAGCACACACAAAGAGCTTGCAGTTGAAATCTACGTGCCCGTCTCTTTTTAACAGGGGAAGACAGCCCAGCTGTGTATACAGCTTGGTGTTTCCCTTTGATCTCCGTTTCCAGTGTTTCTCATAAGAGTGGATCCTGGCGCTCCTCGGAGCTGCCTGCTCTTTTTTTCCAAGCTTGCAGCTGCATAGCTGCACACAGAGAGGCTTGCTGGGTTGTAACTGGTTTCAGCAGTTTGGGGTGGGGGTTCCTCTTCCCTGCAGCTCCTCCTGTTGTTTGCTTTGCTCCTGTCCTTTCCTTGCCAACACATACGGCAGGGAACTGCCTCACTCTGCTAATGGAAACAGTGCCTTGCAGATGCCTCAAGATCCTCCCTTTCCCTTTGCCCACCTGCTCTCACAGGCGTGGCATTACTGCCCTTTGCCAGCTGCAACTGCCACTCTGGAGCAGATCTGCTCTGTCACCTAGGTTGAAGTTCAGAGAGGCAAAATTCCCCTTCACCACTTTCCAGAGACTTCGGCACACGGCCCCTGCAGCTGGCTTGGGCCCTGTGCCTAAAGGAGGGTAAGAAACTCTGTTCTTCAGACTTCTATGGTCTCTGAAGTTTTCTGAAGCTGTCAGAAATGGGGCTGGGAGGGGACGGCCGCACTCATTTGGTCTGTCCCCTCACCCCAAGGCAGGATAAGCTCTAAAGCTTTCCTGGCAGATGCCGATCTCGCATGGCCTTAAAAGCATTTGACAGCAGGATTGCCCAGGGAAGCAGTGCAACCTGTTGCTCTAATTAACTGTATTTAAAGCTAAAAATTTTTTTCTAATGTCTGCCTAGGAAGAAAATTATTTCAGTATTGTTTTAGGGAACAACAGAAGCTGTCCAAAGTTGAGTACCTCTGTGAGTGTATAGGGAGGAGTCCCAAATGCTGAATATAGTAGTCAACTTTCATAGCAAGAATCACTCTGTTAGACCCTAGAAGTACTCTGAGGAATTCTGGCTGAGACAGGCAAAATGGGGGGAACAGAAAACATTCATCTTTCCTTTTCCCAATGCATGTGTTTGCCACTTCACCTAACCCGAAGAGCGACGTTGATGCCAAAAGAAGTGGGAAACCGGATGGGAACACTTTGTCTCCGGTGGATATTCTACGTAATATGACCCTCTTAGGAAATGCGCAGAGTCTGTTCTCTGTGGTGTGACCTCTTTTAAACTTTTCTTGGCTTGGAAAAGCAGCTTACAGGCTTGGTGTTCACTGGAAAAAGCACATATGGAGATGCATTTCAGGGAAGGGATTGCAAACGGAGAGAAGAAGAGGAATCTTATATCTAGTGTCAAATACTTCAGGAAAACGTGTGAAGGCCCTCTGGAGTCATAAGTGTCTCTTGGAGTTTCTTTGGGTTGTGTTTTTTTTCTTAGTGATGGCTGAGAAAAATGCATAAGGAGGGAAAGAGCAGAGTGGGAAGGGGGTTGTACTGTGGGTTGGGCACTTTGTAAGTGGTTAGCAGTAGACAGTGGTTAGCAGTAGTCAGAATGGAAAACTGTGGTATGTAGGGGACTTCCATAAGCCCTCCAGGTTGGCTCTCAGGTCTGTGCAGACAGTACTGCCTCCAGGGAAAGCAAATTGCTTGAGTTTCTTAAAGGCTTTTTTTTTATTTTTTTGTTTTAAAGGAGCTTTTTAAAAAAATTGTTCTGTTTTTTGAAGTGAAAAATATGATTAATCTTGCCAGCTCGTGGAGTCTCCCCTGCAATTCTGGTGATATTCTGTGACTCTTGAATCCCGGCACCTAGGGTTAAGTGTTTTTTATCCCCCATATAAGACCAGTGTATGAACCAGTGTAACCTGTGTATTTAAAAAACAGAAAGAAAAGGAAGCACCCTATGTAGGTGTTTGTTTACTTTTGTAATTATGTGATGCCTGAGCTACTGTGGTGTATTTTTTTTTTATGGGGCCTAAACCATAATCTTTTGGCCACATGGGATTAACAGTAGGACATCAGAAACTAAAGGTTTTAAAGAAACAAAAAGTTTTATGACTACTCGATTGCAGAGTCAAAAAACAGCCTTCCTCTTGTCTTCCTGATTCTGACTAAACTCCTTTGAAATTCCATCTTGAGAATTTCTTGGGACAGAGGTCAGAGAAGACCTCAGATAGCTTTTGCAGCATATATGGTGAGGGGGGGTTCAGTGAGGAGTTATTGATCCCTTTTGAGTAATGTGGCCATCTTGTACTCTGGGCCTTATTAACTACCAGGGAAAGCTGAATGAATTGGCCTCCCAAGGAGTCCTCCTCTCTCGGCACTTCACATACCAGTGTCATTACTGAGCTTCATGAGCACCTGAAAACAAAGAGTAGGTTTAGCTGTGCTCTACTCCACGAAGGAATTAGGATTAGCTCCATTTTGTGGATGAGTGGTGTGTGCTTCAGTTCCTTGAGGGATTTACCTGGGGTCGTGCAAGCTGTCTGCGGACAAGTCTCCCGACTCTCACTTAAAGGTCTTGCCTGCTGCATAACCCTTTCCTGCCGGTGAAGGGAGTCGAAATGTCGTCTCCAGTTAGTTGCTGCTTCACCCTTCCTGAAAGTGCATGCAAACCTGCTAGCTCAGCACTAGGAAAGTCAGGAAACCTGTGCTCTGGTTTGCTGTTTGGCTCTCCTGATGAGGAAACCCACCACGGCTTCTCCCTAGGTGGATAATTTCTGGAGAAAATTACCTTTTTTGTTGTTTTTTTCTTGGGGGTTTTTTATTTATTATTATTCCTAACACCGGTGATTTTTGAAACCAACAAGGAGCGCTCCCAGGATGGGATACTACACAGGAAGTACCTGACCGTGAAGCAGTAGTTAATCTTGCCTACATTCATGAGGCCCTGAGAATGACATAAGCACTACAAAATAGCAAGGGAGGAGAATGTGATTATAAAGCAGTGCCTCTGCAGGTACTTCTGTAAGTACATGTGGTTATTTTCTTAATACTGTTCCAATAGCTGAGCAAATGGAAGGCAGTTTCTACCAAACCAGAGGCCTAGGTGTTCCAGTTTCTCTCTCTTTTTCATTTTCTTTGTCTTTTTAAATTATTTTTCTTTCCAAAGAAAGCCATGAACCTGTCAGTGTCTGGTTTGTTCCCAGGTGGGATCCCAGCCCTTTTTCTGCTGGGCGAATACATCAGGGTCAGCAGGGTAAGGCAGTTAATCCTCCCACAATTGTTAGTTTACTCAACTACAGCTGTTCTTGGTTTGGGAGAATTAAATTTGTATCCATTTGTGGCATTGAAGACCCAGATAGGGGTCATAATGGTCTTCCCCAGTTGATCAAGAGTTCACTAGGTAGAATGTCCTGTGCTAATATATAATGACTTTTTGAGCCTTACTGGAAGCACCAGGAGTCTTGTAGTGGAGCTGAAAAAAATTGAGCATTTTCATGTGTTACAGATACATTTTGTCTTGCTTGCTGCAGAAGGAAATTGTTTCCAAGTGGCCAGCTTCATGCTTTTTCCTTGCGTGAGGTTTGAGCAGTCTTGCATTTCTTGGCCTTCACACATGCCCAGAGGAGAGAAAGAAAATGTGAGGAAGGTGTCAAGGGTTGTTCAAGGGAAAGGGCAAGGCAGGGGGTTCATGTTGTTTTCTTCCCCTGATTTTGATATTGCTTTAATTTTCTAGGTGATAAACTCCGCTCCTCTTTGGAAGAACTGTATTGAGAATGAGTTTGTTATTAGCACATCACAGCAGCTAAGCAGAGGCAAGGTGTGTTTTCACACTCTCTGGTGCCTCCTTTCCAAAACTCTTCTTTCCTGGTACCTCTGTATGACTGAGATCAGGACATGACTCACCTGCTGTCAGTGTGCTGGGAGCTGTGCTTCTCTATTCAGGTTCCCCTGCTGAGTAACATCGAGTTTTAACATTTGAGTTAAAGCCATTTGTCATTTAATGCTAGCTAACTCCTAGACTTTTGAAATACAGTATTTGTGTGCTAAAATCCATATCCAGTAGGAAAAATAGTGCTAGTTTCTCTTTAAGTTCTCCTTCCTGGTGCTTTTTTTCTGATCATACATCTGATAGTGACCTTGGCTGGTAATTCATTTTCCCTGGAAAGTTTGAGGTTAAATTTGAAATAATTTTACAAGGTGAAATTACATGCACTGCTTCCTCTGTTCCAGATGCATGCCCTCTATACCTGAAAGGTACAGTAGGTATTTGATGACTCCTTAAATATTTCTGACAGTGTGAAGAGATATTAGATGAAGAGCACATGCTTTCCTTCTGGCATAAAAGATTTTGTGTAAACAAGTATGCCAAATGGTCACATTCTTAGAATATATTTTCATTAGGAATTTTCTTCCTTGAGGTGAGGCAACTGGAATATAGCTTCAAAAAATAGATGTATGGGACGGAAAAATTCTATCTATCTTAATGAATAGTAAAAATACCTTTTAGTAGCAATAGCTTATATGTGTCATTTTAAAAATTAATTAATGACAAAATTAATGTTATTAATTACTCATTAATTAATTAATGACAAAGTTAATGACAAAAATAACTTTTAGTACCAGATCAGAATCTGTTCTTAATATTGGCAAATTTCCCACTCATTATTTTGAAAACAGGAAATATGTTTTCCCAAATAACAACAAGTTAGTAGCATCCTTTAGTCTTTCACTGATGTACAAATGTCTACCATATAAAGCAAATGCTTGCTTCTTTCAGCTGGTTAATGGAGGAACCAATTAAAAACCTGACTATATTCAGCAGGCACCAAAGTCCAAGGTCTCTTTCAGCAGTATTATGAAGAGGCTTCGAGGTACTGTCAATGCTTTTGTCACTGTGACACCCTGTGGGCCATGGGTAGCTTTTCTGCTGTAGGCTGCCTTAGGTTCTGCCAGTCTCAGTGCAGGCCTGTGGCCTTCAAGGGTCTCTGCAGATCCATGCTAATTTCTGTTTCATGGTGTGCACCATCTTTGATTTCTTCTGGAGAGGCTGGAAAGACTTGATGGTAGTAGATCTGAACTGGAGAGCTCTTCCCATTGCCTGGCAGTTTTAGAGGCCATTATGGATTATCGAGTGAGAGCATCCCTGCTTCTCAGTGTCTGACTGCAGAAGCCTTGCAGGAGCCCGAAATACCTCCTCATTTCAAAGACATGGTGCTTAGCCAGAAAACCTCTGAACAGAATAATCAAAAGTAGCTGGCGAGTTTGGAAAATCTTGGCTATCTTTGCCGGTGACCTAATTCTAGCAGTAAAGCTGAAAATCCATAGGTCGCAGCAAAACAGGTTACTGCCTCCTCTGCAACCAGGCAGGTTTCTGATGAATGGCACAGCTGCTTTGCTGGCATGTTGGCAGCATGGAGGAGAACGCTGCACTGACTTGGAGGCTGCGAGCACATTGTGTATCCCTAGAAGGATAATTACAATGGTATTAGTGAGAACAAGGGCACAGGACACTGTTGGCTATTTAAAGAGCGGGTCTATTTTTAATCACCTTTTAACAAAGATGGAGTTCTTATTAGACAGGGCTTTATAATTAACCAGCCTGGGTTGCATGTTGATGTTTACAGCTTACTTTGCATGCTCCCTGATAGTCAAATGCAGGATTGTAACCGTATCTTACTGCCAGGGCAGGAAACTGCAATACCTCTGTGGTCAGCAGTGACTGCAACTGAAAAGTTGGCGGCAAATGATCTTGTGCAAGAGTTGCCTGGATGTAACCAGACCGGCAGCAGCCGGGCTGTGTTTTTAACTCAGAAGGAGAATGTGATGTAGAGCATTTGTGGCCTGTGATGCCTGTAAGTTTTAGTGTGTTGTTGTAAGCCCAGCTCAGCCTAAAAGGGGTTTAGGTGGTAACATCGCGTTTTGTGCTACAGTAAAGTACAGTTCATTATATTCACCAGGGATTGAAATACTTTGTTACTAGTGGCCAAGATCAATAATAGTAGATCCTCGATATATAAATTTAGGGGGGAATCTGCTCCAGAGCATCTGTTGTTATTTGACATCTCTTAACAACTGCCCAAATTGCTTTCAAAGAACAGCATAGAGGAGCTGGGAGGAGAGAGGAGAAACTGATGAACAGGCCCAGAGATCGGTGCTAGATCTGTATGAAAATGAAGGGGTGAGAGAAAATACCAGGCATTGATTGACTCCATTCCTCTGCTGGGCAGATGGCCACCTATGGTGCTCTCATCACCTTTTCATTGTGAAGCCCAGGCTGGTTTTGATCTTTTTCTGCCGAGTAGAAGCAGCCTGTCTCATTGGTGCCTCTGAAGATCAAAGGGGTTACAAAAGGATGAGCAGTCATATTACTGAACAGCTGTGAGTTCATTCTGCAGGAGGCACCTTCCAAAATGGTATAATTTTTATTACTGTGAGCATCAGTATTCAAAATTATTTGCCATTCCTTTAAGCATCCTAGTTTTGGAAGTCATGGGATTACAGTTGTCTCTTCTTTTTCTTTTTTTTTTTTTTATTATTCATTTAAATGAAGCTTCCATCTTCTAGCTCTCTAGTTCAAAGAGGAAAACATCAAGATGTGCAACAAATAGGACCCAAAGGCCCAGAACTTATTATGTGAATAAAATCAGCCCCAGATATATCACTTCAACTTCAGAATCACAGTGTTGCTTTAGTGTAAATGTTTGGGATCTGCTTGATTTAATGCAGTTACGAGATCCTGTTTCAATTTCTGTGCATTGGCAACTGTATTCTTGTTCCAATGAGTTTCCAATCTAGGAGACTGTCAGAGAAGAGGACAGAAACAAAAATGTGGACTGGCTGAAGGATGACAGCTGGTGTTAGCAGAGCAAACAGTGCTGGTCAGAGAAGAGAGTGAAAGGAAAGGTAATAGAAGCTCAGTGTGAGATGAGAGCAATCCTACTCCCTGAAGTGGACTCTGAGATGAGAGGGGGATTCCTGAGTTTTCAGAAGTGTTCTGTTCACAGCCATGTCTACAGTGCTGTGGCCTTGAATCCTGGAAGTGGAAGCTCTCTCATGTGTTCACATAACTCAAGGTTTATAGGCCAACCGCTGCACTCATTAAACAATATGATTTACACTTAATGTCTGCACGGTGTGGACAGACTTATCAGCCACTGGGAGATATAATAAAATTGTCTGTTGCCCCTCTATATTGCAGGAGACACCTGTCCTGCAGGAAATCCAAATCTTGCAGACAGATCCCCCACATTTCACCAAAGGACTGGGGGCTGTCTGATTTCCCCTCCCTCTGTCCCTCTCTTTTGCTTCTTTGATTTTGGAAAACCTTGAAGTAATTCATTTGCCTTCAGAATTGTAACAGAATTAGGAGAGCCCTCTCAATAATACTCAGCTTTATACCTAGAAATATCTCAGGAAAGGGAGAGATTTTGATAATTGTGTGATACAGGGAGAGAAGGAGAGAGCACATCTCCCTCCGGACTGCAGCAGTGGGCTAGAAAGACCCACACTGGAACAAATCAGTGGTGGCAACACACCACTTGGCACAAGGTTTGTTGGTCTTGCAGCTTCCCTTTGCCAAGTGCCTGAAGCTCTTCCAAAGTTGACATTAGTGATGAGTGTTCCCATCTAGAGGAGTTGGGGGTAGAAGTAATTTCTGCATGTCCGTGGGGTGCACTTGGCCGTGTGCTCACGCTGCAGTGGAAGGCCATGCAGGGCTGGGGGACAGGGCAGGGTTTGTAGGATGGCCTCTTTCACAGTGTACAATGGAGAGTGTGGGCAGTGTATTGTAAGGTAAAACCCTTGCTTTATGCTCACCTCAAGGTTTTGCAGCATCTCTTGCAGATGTGGAGAAGTGTTTGTGTACTGCAAAACCGGCCATTTTTTTCTGAGTTGTTTGTTAAGACAGTCCCTTTCCCGTTGTACTTTGTTTGGGTTCTGTGACTGAGGTGGCCTTTCAACAAAAGGCAGCTGTTGGGGAGTGCATCAGTACATTGCTGTTTGTATTTTGTTTCCACTTATGGGCTTGAATCATGATGCTGATTTCTTATGCACTGTGCCACCCGTTATCTTAGTACATAGCTTGTCACCAGGCAAGGGTGTGTTGATTGGTGTGACTTTGAAAAACTGCGTTGCCTTGGGGTTGGGGTTTTTTTATTACTATTATTGTTCTTACAGTTGTTTAATCATAGATCTCTTCATTTGTGGTTTAGTTTTCACTTGCCCTTGATTTGAGAATACAGTTGAGTGCCTGTTCATCTCTAACTTTTGCAAACAGATCTGGTATGGTTAAGATCAGGCTGAAAATGTTGCCCACAGAACTTTTTTGTTCCTTTAAATTCCATAAAACATTGTCTTTTTATTTTTGGTCCTAACTTTTCATTTCTTTGTTTATTTTAAATGCTAGATCTTTAAATTTAAAAATGTAAAACATCTAAAGTGTTTTTTTCATGTACTTTTTCATGGTAGATTTTATTAGCATTTGGAATACAAATACTCCTATATGCCAGGGACCCATTGGTAGAAATTGACTGGAAACAAAGAGTCAGATGAACAAGTACCTTCTTCACCTGGGAGCAAACACAGGAAAACAATCTTGAGAGGAGACCTGATTTAAAATCAGAAAGCAAGGCTCGTTCTGAATGATTTCACAGCTCATGTGGAGAATATTAACTTTTACCTATGCATTTCTGAGCTAGATTTCCTTCTGGCACGTGTCTGGTCTCTGGTGTGCTGTGGAACTGGGGTGAGCGGGTGTGAGTGTGTTTATTGCAGCCTGGCTGCGCATGGCTTGAGGGCTCAGCAGTTGCGTAAGGAGCTGCAGCAGAGGCAGCGTGGGCTCTGCCCCTGTGCCCAGCTGCCTCCAGTCCTCATCCAGGTGCTTGGCAAAACCTCTTCCTTCGCTGAAGACAAGCATTCAGTAAAGCAGGGATCACATACCTCGAAGAGAGGGCTGGGCTGGGGGTCAGACAAGAGTAAGGAAAAAGCATCAAGGCTGTTGGAGATAAGCAGCCTCTGACCTGTGAATTGCTTTTAGAAGGAAACCATATTTTCCCCGTTTTCCCTGCCCTGTGGTTTTTGCATGTGTTTCTCATTACTTTTATCTCAAAATCATTCTCGTCTAGTGAATTATTGATGTGGGGTCACATGTGTTTCTCCAGGAATTGCTTTCTTTAACCAGTGATCCCTCCTGAATTTTCTAGGCAATCTGTTAGCTCTGAAATCCAAATAAAGTTGGTGGTTTCTGATTTCAGGGTTAAATTAGATTCAACTTTTAAAAGGCATAGAGGGAAGAGGAAAAGGATGATAGTGTCCTTTCCATGTTAGGATCTTCCTTCTACTCGTTCTTTTGATGCTTCTTTTTGGTTTGGTTCTGGTTTTTTAACATCTCTCAGAGATCAAGTGTCTGATTTAGCCTCAGTGGAACTAGAGCATATTCCTAATGTTGAGCACATGTTTAAATCCACTGTTGAATTCAAGCCCTATAGACCTGCAGGCATAGTACAAAAATATCTGGGAAATGTTTTTCTTTTCCCTCAAATGCTCCCTTCTTTCAACATACAAAATTAGGAATTCAGGATTTTGAACGGCTGCTGGAGGCGAGTTGGTCATTTCCTGCTGGGAGGGAGGCTTGATCTTTTAAAGATGGGAAGAGAGTGTGGTGTCTGTCTGTGCGTGTGTGTGTTTTGCAGATGTTCAGGCCTTGATTCAGCAAAGTCTCTCAGCAGTGTCTGACTGGGGGATAGTGCTGAGTCTGGTAAACCTGCTGCTTTGGAGCTGAGTGTGTGCATGTGTTTCACTGACTCCTCAGCACAGAAAGTTTCTTTTCTCAGTTTCCATCGCTTCTGCCCGTGGTGGAACCTGGAAAAAAAACCTGCACAAATCCCAAACCTGTTCTAGCAAAGGAGCTGCTGTCCTTCCAGGGATGTCAACATTTAGGGATGACTCTCTGATGGCCATGCCTGCAGCCATTTCTGCAACATTCCCCAGAGGAGGATGGACAGGGTGGTGAGAGGTCACCTACTTGTCAGGGGGTGCACAGAGGTTTGGCTGAGCCCACCAGGGCCCAGAGAGGGAAACTGCCAGTGACCTTACAGCCCTGGGCTAGCCCTTGCAGGGAGCCCCTTGGGCATTGAAAGTGGGTAGGTTTCTAGCCCCTGTGTAGCCACTCTGTGACCAGCAGACACAAGGCTTGTAGCTGCCACCACAGGCTCCTCAGCTCTCTGGGGACTTCCCAGCAGGGAAGAAGCTGGTGGCTTTGTGCCCAGCTTGCTGTGGTGCAGAGTGCTGGGATAGGTTGATTCCTGCCCAAACTCCTCAAAAATGTACTCAGAGGTGTGGGGGAAGGAAATGGGGAAATTTTTTTTGCACCCACATCTTTTTCTGCACTGCAGTTTTGATTCAGGCAAGAGAGAGCCCAGTTCCTGCAGTGGGATTTGCGTGTGTGTTGTACAGTGAGACAGCTGAAGCTATGAGCAAAAAGCACGCATAAATAAAGGCTTCCTCCCTGTGCTTTATATAATCAGAGTGGGTGATGTCATTGGGAGCTGGAGAGGAGAGCAGGCTGTGAAATTACAGCCCTCTGCAGCCAGGCAGAGCCAAGTGCAAGGGAGGGCTGCACAGAGCAGGAACCAGGCTCCTCTCTGATGGAGGCTCAGGATGGAGGGCCTGGGTGCTCAGGCTTGGAGGGGATCTGGGGGGTAGAAGTAGATAATCCAAATACAGTCAAAAGCTGTTGAACAGGCACAAAGGGAAAGTGGGGAGAACAGCAGGTGCCCAGTGGGCAGCAGTGGGGCTGCTATTTCAGGGTCCAGAACCCCCTTCCTCAACATGCAGCCATCTATAGCTTGTGGATCCACTGACAGGGTTGTGGGGCTGCTGAGCTTGCTCATCCCTCTTCTGCTTCAGTCTCCTGGCCCCTTGCAGCTCCTGGCAGAGAAGAGAAGGCATCCTCACTCTGTTTGCCCTCCATATCCCAGAGGAACTTGCTTCTAGGCTCCTCCTGGCCCTGCACAGAGGAGGAAGCAGAAGCAGCAGACGGGACTCTGTCCCAGCCAGAGTGGCCAGGTGGAATAGGATAAAAGTTGATCCTCAGTTCTTTGGGACAGGGCTTGTGTTAGGCTCTGGTTTTTCTGAAGCCTCTCAGGTGCTTTGCTCCTTTTCTGACCATCCTGATTCCCCACGTGGGAATCTATAATGGGAATCTTCCCCCTCATCAAGATGAGCAGAAAGGGGGCACTAAGCTGATCCCTTGGGAAAATGGAGGGCCCCCTCCTTTCAAATCCTTCATGGATTTCTTCTTAAGCACATCCAGCACCTGCAATGTGCTTAGGATGCTGCTCTGAGAGCCTATTTTTTTCCAAGGCCACTTAGGCAGCAGAAAGGGCTCCAGCTTCTCCTATCTCCCTGCAGCTACCTTGCAAGGGCTTCAACCTCCACTGAAACTGGAATTCTCCTTCTGTCATCCTCTGTCTTCCTCAGGATCAAGGCAGCAAGAGGCAGCAGCCCTTTGCACCAAACCCACGTTGTTTCTCTGTTATATAACAATATGGGCATTTAGACTTGTTTTTCCAGATATTGGCAGATGCGTCAAATATTGGCATAATCCAGTGGTTTACATGGAAGGCCGTCTGGCTCTGTCTGGAGCCTGCACAATGCTGGTATTTTCTTTGAATACAAGAGTCTGCAGCGTTGTCAAAGCAATGTTGCGACAGAGTCCAGGTAAACAAGGGGAAAAGACCCTCATATCATGGCCTGACCAGTAGAATTGTAGCTGCCCAGGTACAACTCCAGGACTTGATAAGAAAGCTGATGGATTTGCCGTTGCTTTCTCTCTGAAATGGTCTTTTAGCTAAGTCTTCTGTGATGGTTTTCACAGAATCACAAAATCATTTAGGTTGGAAAAGACCTTCAAGATCATTGAGTTCAGCCTTTGACCAATCAGCACCTTGTCAACCAGACCATATCCCTCAGTTGTTTCTTGAATACCTGCAGGGACAGTGACTCCATCACCTCCCTAGGCTCTGGAGTTTTATTTCTGATGCACCCATCAGTGCATCAGGCGTGCCAGTGTGTGCTCTGTGGTTTAAGAACCCATCCTGGTCCACTGGGGCTTTTGGAAGTTGAGAGAGGCCAGGGACTGTGATGAGGTTAGATTTTAAAAATAAAAGGGTAAGGAAGGTATTGAACAGTTTGGGAGGGGAGAGAGCTGGGGAAGCTGTTCAGTTTGGTCTCTAAAGGAAAGCAGCACGCTCATGTGCCAGGACAGTTTGCGGTCTTGGTTGCTCTTCCCTATCCCAGCTACACCAGGCCAGGCAGCTCCTGGGTAGCTCTGCCAGTGTCATTCCCAGCAGTGAGAGGTGGCTGTTGGGGCTGCAGGGCCTGGCAGTCCCTGCCTGGCCTGCTGCTCTCTGGCAGTGGAAAGGCCTGCACATTGCCCTCTGTTAGGCTGGGGTTAGAGACATGAGTGCACTCACATTTGCAGTGGTGTCACAACTCAGTGTGGCTCAGCTCTGAGTGCACAACGGGGAAAATCCAGCACAGAAGTAATTGCTTTGGTCAAACCTCTTACAAAACTTCCTCAACTCAGCCAGCACCACCTGCCCCTGCAGTGTGCTTGCAGCCCAAGCTGTGCTGTGTGCCATCGTGAGCTTATCAGCTCACACCACTCCCAGTGTCGCAGGCAGGTGTCCCCTCCCGATGCCTGGTGTGCCGGCAGAGGCCATCACCACTGCTGCAGGCCACGCAGCCTTTGACAACTGGCCAGCAGAGCCACTGTCAGGAGTGGCTTCTCTGGAAACCATCTATGTGAGCCTGGGCCAACCTTCTGGGCGCCGCAGAAGGGTCCAGGACTGGAGGAATGTCCCCTTTAGGGCCACAAGTGCTGGGGAAGTAACCCTGCCAGCTTTTCCAGTGTCCTCATGAGAAAGACCCTCTTACTGCTTTGCCTTCTCTCTGCCCTTGTCAGGGCCTTGTCAGAGAGCAGTAACTGTCTTCAATCCACCATGGTCCTGGGGCACAATGGGAAATGTTTCAAGTGTCCAGGGTTTTATTATCTTTGCATATAACTTTCATGTGCTTAACATGGTTGATCTCATTGAGTCTGCACGTAACCCAGCTTTGACGTGGCAGATCAGTGCCATACTTTTAATCGCTCTCTCAGCAATCCAGCCAGTGCTTGCTCCTGCCCAAAGCTGATCACTAGTTCCAGGAATTGCAGTTCCTGGTGCAGCACCTTCCGCATTCCTGGTAAAACCTCCAATGCTGATACTCTGCCCCAAGCTCATGCTATAGATGTGTTGTCCATTTCTCTCTGAATTCGAGAGTAGACTGCGATACCTTTGCCACTGGTTAGACTTTGATTCCCCAAGCTGTTAGTTTTCTGTTACACAAATAATTCGCTTTTCACCATGGGCTGGGAGCTGCCCTTGCCCAGTAGGGCAGGAGGTGTCTGTGGTCCCTACCTGTAGCAAGTGCTGTGTAGCAGTCCCTTCTTAGGTGGAGCCCCCAAATCTGTGCACACATTTTGAGTTCTGTTTGAGCTGTGGTTTTGACTTGGGCTGATCCAGAGGTGGAGTGCGTGGCTGAAGCTCATACTTGTGCAGTGAAGAGACATGTGCTGCTCTGTGCTCAAGCTTGGTGGCTGTGCTCTGACAGCTCTGACTCCGTGACTGGCCTCTGTGGACATTCAGGAAGTCTGTGTCATCCAAAAATGGGTTCAAAACCCAGAATGTCTTTGACCACAAGATCCTGCTCCTCTTCCTTTCTCTAGTTGCAAGAAGTCAGTGTCCAGGGGTGACATGAACTATAGTGCCAGTGTGAACCAGCAATGCTTTTTCATTGGTCATCATGGGACACAGGGCAAACACCTGTAGTGGGTGCACACAACTCCTTATCAAGCTCTACCTTGAAAATCATCTTCCAGGTAGAAAAAATCCTCCCATGTCAGTCATATGGGTTTAATGGCAGTGAGGTTTGCCCTAGAGCAAGCTGAGAAGTAAAAGATGAGATTGATGTGATTACTGGTTTTTCAGTTTGATTTTTTGGATTATGATTTCCCTTTCCCCACCCCTCCATTTGTTAATGTTTAATGGAAAACACGTGTTCTTCAAGGCCCTTGCTGGTCATATGCAATCCTGTGACTGTTATTGAGACAGAATGATGGACCCTTCCTAAAGAGATTTATAGTAGAAACCATGAGGAGCTCACAGCTACAGCACGGCCAGTGAACACTCCCCTGCACTGACAGTTCATCAGTAAAACCCCTGACCCTTCCACCCTTAATCATCCTTGCTTGTCACTGACATAATTGCCTGATTACGGACTCCTCTCCCCCACCCCTTTCAAACTGGGCGCAATAGTGCATTTGAAAAACAAATGGAAATGAACTGTCCATGCTCTTTTTCTTCTTTCTTTTTTTTTTCCCTTCCCCTGCATTGAGATGGATCAGGCTAAGATTCGGTTTCTTTGTGCATGAGCAGACGCTGGGATAGGCTTTCAGGACTCTTTTGCACTGGTGTTTCTTGCATGTGAATGGTAAAGCTGATGTCATTGTGTTATTGATTGGGATGACAACTTTGGACATAAATCATTAATGTCTGGGAAAGAGAGAGAGAGGGGAAAAAGGCAACACACACTCGATAGTTTTCCATAAATCTGCTGTTCATTCCTGCATACGTTATACAGAAGAGGAGACAGCAGGAACAGTTTTCCTGTGCAGCCCATGGATGATGTGCTTTGACACTGCTTCCTGAACCGTTTTCCCTAGAACGTGTTGCCGTATTCTTCAGGAAATGGCTCATATCACCAGTGATACTGTCATGCTGGAACCTGTCTTTGTAGATGTGAGTCAAGGTCAGAAGACTGCCCAGGGCAAGGTCTTGGATTCTCTCATTCCCACCAGCATTGCACCCCTAGCAGCATTTCAGTTCTGGGCCCAGGAAGGAGTAAGAGTGCAGTTCTTGGGAAGTACCATCTCTCTAGCTCCTTTAAATGCCAGCAGGGATTGTTTCAGTGTTTTGAACTGACCGTTTTTCTCACTGATGATCTTAATTTTATGCAAAAAACAGTGTTTAGATGAATTTGGATCAGTGTTGAGATTAGCATATGTCCCCAAGCCAGCAATGAACAAGTGTGCAGGGGGTAGCAGTCATTCAAAACCACTTTCGCAAAAGTCCTTCTCAGCAAAACTGACAGCAGATTGCTCAGAGAGAGGAAACCCATGAGGTACTTGCACTGGTTGCCTGTGTGCCTTTGCCCCTGCACAAAGTTCATCCAGATGAGTCAGATTATCAGTCCAGACAGCAAGAAAATAAACAGTGTCTGTCAGAGGTGAGCAATAATGCAAGTAATGATGAGCAGCTGGTGTTTGAAGTGTAAATAGTTTAGTGGCAGTCTGTCCTGGTGGCTGTGGGGTGGGGAATCTTGTGATGTGTGGAAAGAGGAAAACATGAAAACTGCCTTGCAGTGGGGCAGTAGAGAAGGAGATGGCATTCCCTTGCTGGAAGCATGGCTCTGACCCTGCTCTTGTCCCCTTGCAGCCGAGCTCACCTCCGCCTGTGTCTAGAACGCTTGAAAGTTCTGATACCGCTCGGACCAGACTGCACCAGGCACACCACGCTTGGGCTGCTCAACAAAGCCAAAGCACATATCAAGGTAAGAGCTGCTTTTCCCAACTGCTTTCAGCGTGGGCTCTTGGGAAGTGCAGTTCAATCGCTCACCCTTGCTGCCTCTGTTGAAGGAGACTAACACCTTTTAAAAATAAATTAAAAAAAAAAAGAGCAAGCAAACCTTGCCCTCTTGGTTAATTGCTTACATAGCTACAATTCCACATTGTTGAAAGAGTCCATAATGAACTCCGTTAACTATGGAAATGATGGATTTGAAGAGCAGGAGTGTTGTTCTGTATTGTAATCATTTGTTGACAGCTTCATCTCTTTAAAGAAAAAGATACCTACTGTTAAATGACTGCATGTTTAATAGGAAATGGAGCTTTTTTCCTGGTGTGCTACTGAGTTTCCACTGCCGAAGCATTAGCACAAACCACAAGAGTGTGAGACAGGGTTGGCTTGCTGGAACTTCTTGTGTGAACCTGACAGCCAGCCCAGTGCTCTTCTGGCTTCGCTTTTGGCAAAGTGAAACGTGAAAATAAAATGCAGCATTGTCAGTATCTGGGAGAGGCTGAAATACTTGGTTGCAGGTCAGGATACTGGGAGGGAAGATGGGCGATGAAGGAGAAAAAGCACTGCCAAAGGGACAGAGTTAGCCTGAAATGACTCCTTATGCAATGTGCTTGTCGTAGGAAACAAAGAACAGTGCCCTGGTAGATTTCCCAGCTGTGATCAAAGAAATCTGTAGTAGGTTATGTAAATCACTTACTGAATAGAAAACTGTCTCTGAGAAATCCTACTAAACCATGCAGTAAGGAACACAGAGCTCCCAGGGCACGTTTTTATGTTGAAGCAGATCATAACAAACCCTGGAGTCCTTTGGTTCAGGGAGTTGAGGCCCCTTTGTGGGCAGATGCGGTAATGCAGGTGTCTGATCTCGTGTAGAATGACCCACAAACTGCTGCAATTCACATCGTTTCCCCTGGAGAGGCTCAGTCCTCAGAGTCTCTTTGTACTAATGGCTATGATTTATCAGGACTTGAGAGGTGGGAAGATGTGGGGAGATGGCATTGTGCTTGGAGACTGCGAGGCAGTCTGGTTCAGGGGTCTTGCAGCTTAAATCCTTCTGGGACCTGGGAAGGTCTAAGCAAGGCAGGTGGGAGGGCAGCGGTGGTGGGAGGGAGGGGGAAAAGGATGAAACTAATTATTCAGTCATATTTGATCATGTCAGAAACTTGAAGAGGCTGAGAGGAGAAGCCAACACCAGCTTGAGAACCTGGAACGAGAACAAAGATTCCTAAAGAGAAGACTGGAACAACTACAGGGTCCTCAGGAGATAGAGCGAATACGAATGGACAGCATTGGATCTACCATTTCCTCGGATCACTCGGACTCGGAGCGAGGTGGGTGTTGGCTGAACTGCCATGGAATCCCCAGGACTCTGTGGAGTGAGAGCATGAGATTCATCCATTTCTGGTCTCTCAGCTACCCCCTTCTTATGGTGTTTGATATTTAGGTTGCTCACACACATGTGCACATACACACACACATGTATATGGAGAGTTTAGTATTTTTGCATGAGTTCTAAGTCTGGAGGAATTGTTGCTGTCAACTTGAGCTGATTTCTGTGGCATCGAAAATGATGGTTAAGTTGAAACACCCATTGTGCTTTTTGGTCTACTGAATCTCTTGGCAACACAAAGAGGAAAATGTAAGAAGATATTAATGGCTCTGGAATGGATGCTTTACACACCTTCCCGCTTACCTTTTTTCCCCCAAGCTTCTCATAGAGTTCATCTCCTCAGATAAAACTGGCTAGAGATGATCTGAATGGCTAAATGAATTGAGATAACTGTCTTTTTTAAAATATCTCTTCTGTGGAGAGAACATTAGGGACAGTAGATGGTTTGATATTTACTGACAGACCCAAAGATGCTGCATAGTTTGGGTGTGAGTCTGTAGTTTAAAAAAAAATGCTTTGGAAAATTCCAAAACAATATGGGAACCAAGATACCTGGTTAACTAGATCTTTGTTTTTCAAGTCTTTCTTAGAAACAAGGTGTCTGTAACAAAGTCCACTCAGCATATATGAGAGTAACCCAGATTCCCATGGTAATGCATTGCAGTACCCTATAGGAGTGGTCCTGGCTTTGGCAATATAATGTCAAGCAAGTAGCATGTTTGGGGGTGACTTCATGCTTCATTTTCTCTGTTGCCTTAGATTTTATCTATTTCTTCTTGTTTCCAACACTGGGGTCATAGAGGTACAAAGAAAGAGGTAGTGGAACAAGTTCAGTGTGGGGAGTGGTTCACATACGCCCGTAGTGTGGCCTGCATGTGGAGGAGTCAAACCCCTTTGCCAAATCCCTGTGAAAGCTCCAATCTGGTATCAAGCCTTTTTATTAATCACGTCCACAGCCTGTTTCATTCCAGGGAGAACACTGAAAGTCTTTTTGCCAGATGGCTGCTTCATTCCGTGTGCTGGGGGAGTCCCAGCAGCTCTCTGGCTGGAAGGGAGCAGTGGGGTGTGTGGTGCTCACCTGTGTGTATTTCTCTCATTTTCCTTTCCAGAAGAGATTGAAGTGGACGTTGAAAGCACAGAGTTCTCCCATGGAGAAGTGGACAATATCAGCACAACCAGCATCAGTGACATTGATGATCACAGCAGCTTGCAGAGTATTGGGAGTGACGAGGGTTACTCCAGCGCCAGTGTCAAGCTCTCGTTTGCTTCCTAGAACCAAGTGAGACAGCAGTGCAGGGCAAATGATTTCACTGGGGTGATCTAACTGGGTCCGAGATGCCAGTATCCTCTTTCAGAAATGACATATTGACAGCTAGTCCTGGAGAGACCTGTATATAAAGCTTTTTTGGTAAAGGAAGCCTCCCCAGAAACCCATATTTGTTCATTTGGTCATGTTACCAATCCCAGTTTGTGCTGGCAAAAAGTTAGACCAAACACTAGTCCCTTTGAAGTCAATGAAATCCATTTGTTTCTGTGGGACCTGGATCTAGACCTTAGTGATGAAACACTTTGCTTTGAATTTATTTGTTTGAAGGAGGATACTAGAGACTCATCCCTCTCTTTCTGTCATGAGATCTGAGAAATGTCAAAATTTCTTACATTGCATTCAGGTTGAACAACCTAATTTAGGCCCTTCTGAGGAGCTTTTGTGGTCCTAAAAGGACTGTATCCTACAGTTTATCACAATCTAATGCTGTCATAATGTACTAGGAAATCCAAGAAGGCTTAGCCTAGGAATAACAGTGAAGATGATGATTAAGGTCTCATTCTGTGCCCAGGGGGAGAGGGGCAGCAAAGAGAGATGTTCAGGGGAGAACACCATTCAACTCAGCTTTCTGTTGGACGTCATTTAAAAAGTGAGTACCTCTGATGCGTGGCTAAAGCAGGAGGTGCACACTTGTAATCTACCAGCACATGGTGGGCTGTCGTGCCTCGGGCTGTGACACTGACAGCAGGTCTCCCGGTAGATGTGTGTTCATACACAGCCAGCTGAGGGCAGAGCGAAACCAGCACACACGAGAGGTGACACACCAGAAAGTCATGCCCAGATACTGAGCCACTATGACCTTTTTATTTGAAGCGATTTTTTGATAAACATTTGTAAATGTGTTGGGAGGGAAAACACCCCAAGTCTGATGCGTCTTTTTAGAGCTTGTCCATATGAAACCTTAGATGTCTTTTATATGAATTTATGCCATGAAAAGATCTCTGTTTTGATGAAGCACTTGACCCAATGAAATGCAAAGATGCTTTTTTTGCCATGCACACAATGGATGAAGGCTGTGCTAGCTGGAAGAGGCCAGGTTTGGTGGGGGTTTCTTCAGTTTTCTTTTTAGAGTCATTCCCTTTGCTGACTTTTGAAGTTCCAGTCCAGTAGTTAACCTAGTTAAGCTCAGCACGTCTCTCATGTTAATGTAACGTTTTGACTGCACGTCCTGTTCCCAAGGGCCTTGCCATCCTATCTGTGCAGGTGCTGTTAAGAGCTGTTATAGCGAATGTTTTCTAATTTTCTCCGAGACAAGCATTCTAACCTGCACTTTGAGGGCTTTGCTTTTTTATTTTTTGTCTTTTTAATGGCCAGGATTATTTTGTTTTCCAAGTTTTAAAAACCTTAATAGAGTCTTCACCTATGGCATTGTTTGAAACTTTGTATATCCTTAAGTAATTTAACTACCCCTCATTACTAAGAAAAAAAAAAGAGGAAAAAATGCTTTATAAAATTCATAACTTATTGCTGATTTGAATGGGTTGTTAATTTCAGTCCTTTAGATTTTATTTTATTGTTTTAGGTAGGGTTGGGCAAAAAGAAGTAAAATAAAATAAAAAATAAAGACAACCATATTTAGCAGTGCAGTGGAATTGTGTTTAAATGTTAGCATATGGTCCCCATTAAAGTAGCACTTTAACGCCATTAAACATTTCTGTATCTGAAATGAGTTGTGTTCTTCCATCTTGGTCATTCGTATCCCTTTAGCCGAGTGTTTGTTCTTCTTGTGCCCTTCAATCCTGCAGTGAGAAGATCCTGAGTGAGTCTGCTGTAGACTTTTGCACTGTGATAAATTGCCTGTGTTTAAATATTCTGATGTTTCCCCCACTCTCCTCCAAAATTTGTCATCCCCCGTAAGAGGTACAACACACGTGCTTGAGTAGAGAAATAACCTTTTCATGAATGTAGTGAATGATTTCTGTTCTGTTTGGGGTTTTTTGATTTAATTTGCTTACCAAGTCTGTGTCAGGTTGCAGTTGTTAAATGTGTTTTCACTTGTGTGTAGGTAATCCAGTGGCTCGGTCCATGTGTTGTTCTTCTGGGAGATTACCTGTCAGGAGCAGGAGTCTGCCACAGAGAGAATTGAGCTCTGGGTTAACAAATGGATCCCGAGGGCTTTCAAAGAAGAAATGCTGCTTGGATTTATGTTTGGGGTTCATGTAATCTCTGGATGACACGAGATTTGGGACAGTCTGAAGAGTGATGAAAAGTGGGAAAGTTTAGCTCTAGCAAGGCTTATTGATTTATTCATTATTATTCTCCTTGGTAGTGTTGCCCACTGGCAGCCCTGGTGCTGAGCAGTTGAATACCAGTGGGATTTATTTATTGACGAACCTTTTTCTGTAGCTGTCCCAGCACCTCCTCCTTCCTGTTACTCCTATTTGTTTTAAATGCCCCTTTGGGAAAGAGGCTGAGAAATACTGAAGTTCAAGAGGTGGAGAATGGGCATGTTCTCCTTGTTGGTATAAAACAGTGACGTGTCTGTGGTTGGAATAAATGTGTTTGAAATGTTTGCTTGAATGCTTCAGGGCCAGCTTGGTATCTCCTACCTTTTCTAATGCCGTGGGCTTAAAAGGGTCTTGGTAGCAAGTGCAAATACAGTGGGGAAAATGTCACGGGAGATGAGCTTCCATCACCAGCCAGTGGCAGTGATCCAGGCAGGAGGCTTAAAAATGCTCCGGAGTCATCCCTGATGTGGCAAGTCAAAGTAGTCTTGTGTGCCAGATCTGGTTTAAGAACCCATCACTTTTCAAAGTGCCATCAAAGTTTCTACCACTCACCCTGAAATCTTGGAAAACAGAGTATCGAGAAGTGCAGATCCAAACCCTTGAGGGTCAAGTCTGTCTTATCCTTTGGAAGTGAGACGGTCTCTCACATTACTGACCTCGTGAGAGAGATTCAGTAGAGCAAGTCTTTCCCCAGAAAAGTGCTCTCAGCAGCTTACTGCTTTGTCCAAACTCTGTCCTTGAGTTTTTTTTCATTCACCCCAAAAGACAGACACTGAAAGCTTGTTGCCATTTGGGTTCCCAGCTCTAGTACTGTTTAGTGCAGAGCTCTGTGGGATTTGTGCTGCTTCCGAGGCCTCATTTTACTCCTTTACAAGGAAGTAAGGAGAAGGCAAACCCTTCACTCCCAGTCTTCTGAGTGGCCCTAGGTTCTGCCCACCACATTAACTCTAGTTTCATCCAGAATAACACTCACTCACCCCATCATATTTGGACATGGAATCACATTTTCCTTTTATCTTTGCAAAATTCTGTTTAAGGGCCTTTTATGGTTTGCTTTGTGGCTGCTGTTGTTTTTCTGATTTAGTTTTGTGTTTGTATGATAACAGAAACCCTAAATCTATTCTTTGTTTAATTTTGCAATAATATGGGGATTTTTCCTGTAAAAAACAGAATTGGATGCCCTTTCCTGAGGCAACTTCCCCACGCAGCAGGCACACATGCAGGCGCACGCACAGCTCCCTCGCAAGCTCATTCTGTCAAGTCTTCCCTCTGTAAATTAGATCCCCGGTGGGTCCCTTTGCTACAGACAAACCTATTAAAAAGACCATCCAGCATTTTCCTTCTTTTGACACGAGTGTATTACGGAATGTCATCTCGTGTCTGCAGACAAGGTGGAGATGACTATCTGGCTGCATTTGTCACGGTTATCCTGTGGTGAGTTGTCACTTGAAGGTCATTTTAATGTCCATTCCATTAGTGGCATGTCAGTGACGAAGGTGGTCTCAGATCTGGCTGTCTCAAGAAATCTGTAGGTCAATAGAAAGGGGGTTAACTACACAGACTTATCATTTTCCAGGTTTTGTGATTGTGTTTTCCTTTTGTCCGTTTGTTTGCTACCATCTGTTTTTGGCCTGTGAGCTCCAGCCTCCTGCCTTTCTGCTCTTTGTTCTCTTGTGCTTGCTGCTCCCTGTTCATTGTCTGTGTTGCCCTGTTGAAGTGGATGAAACATTTGGCTTCAGTGGAAGTGGGATCTGTTGTGTGTACTAAATGGAGATAGTAGTTCTTTTTTTTCCCCCCAGTATCATAAGCTTTTCTTGTGGCATATTTTCTGACACCAACCATGCATCACTGGAAAGAGAAATTGGGGTGACTTCCTGGAAGAGAATGTTAAAAACCAGGACTTCATTCTGAGGTTAGGGAGGTGATAATAATGAAAAAGCCTGCAATACCAGAATGAAGTCTGATTTTTTTTTTGCTGGAACTTTGTCCCTTGGACAGATTCTCTGGTGAATGATAAATTCTGTGACCTGATAGTGACTGAAACTCCTCTGCATCAGCAGTGCAATCTCTGAATTGTCCTGTGGGACCCTCAGGGAAGAGGAGCATGTCCTTCTGCCTCTCTGTTCCCCAGTCTGCACAAAATACCTCGAAAATACTGATGCGCTGTCAAATTTGCTTGAAATGTACCAGCAGATCTGAGTGATGTTTGGGAGGATGAACACGGGAGAGGAGAGCAGTGTTTGCACACAATGTTTTCCTTTGGGGGGGTTTGTTATAGAAAGGCGGGTTACTCAGTTGGGGATCAGCACTGGCCCCTGCTTCTCTGCTTGTTTCCTCCTGCAAACAGGACCGATCCCTTTAGTGGTTAGGCACAGAAAGGAATAGGGGAGTCTATGGGTGTTGGTACTATGGCTGTGCTACTAAATGTGTACCATAGAGGGGTTCTTTTTTGGGTTGTTGCTAAAACTAAAGTTGTCTCACAAGGAGAGATGCCTGTGTTGAGGTCCCTTCAAAAATGGCATAGACTGGGAATCGCTGAGCAGCACAGAGGGAGGATGGATGTGTCTTATGAGGTGTGACACGAGTAGAATTATGCTGTGCCACTGGCCTGGCTGGTGCAGGTCAAGGGTGTGAAATGCCACATCTAGAAAGATCTTCGACGTTAACCATGCTGTAAGAGCTGTGGGTAATAATTTTTTTTATCACGCTGGAAAAAACCAGCCCCTTAGTTTGTACTATCCCAGTGAGGCCCAGAGCAAGTTGGTGGGGTGAGCTGGGTAGTTTGGCCTTTAGCAGGTCATTCGTCGTCTTGGCTTGCAGTCTGCTGTGCTGCAGACACGTGATGAAGCTTTATTTTAATACAGCAAGGATACAGCTTCAGCAAGGATTAATTTTGATCTTGAGGGATGCTGCAGCAAAGTAAAATAAGCCATGAAGGAATTTAAAGCACTTTATGGTGGTTTTAACATGGTGGTTGCTGGTCAGAATGTCATACTAGTCCCTGACTTGGACTGCCAGTACACTCGCTAGTGCTCAGTTCAGCTAAGGGCAGGAAATTCTTTCCATTTAATCCCCTTTCAAAAACACATCTCAATTAATTGGTTTGGATCTCCTGGAAGGCTTGATGGGGAAATACAAAAGCTCTTTCCTATCCCGGAGTGGTGGACAACTGTACAAAATAGCATTCAAGGCCCGGGAAATACCAGGTTCAGCAGGTCAGTCAGACAGGTAAGGTGTAAAATGTAGCATTGCTCATATTCCTCATGGAGAATGTCTCTTGGGGAAGGAACATCACCTTTCAGTCTGAGACCTAGACACTTTCAGTCAGCACTGACTGTGGCAGTCACTTCGAGGTGAGTTCGGGTAGAAAGGTAATTGCTTTCCAAAAGGAAACAATGTGAGTGCTTTTGTGTAGCAGAGTGTTCAGCTCAAGACCAGAGCTTTGAAAGTTGCTGACTCAGGTTGCACATTAACAGGTGTTGGCTCAGGTACGTGGTGTGGATGTTCACCGTCATCCCGATGTAAATGTCCCTCCTTATTTTGCCGTCTAAGTGAAGCTTTTCAGAGCACAGATAAAGATTAGACAAATTGCAGTGCAAAGAGCAGCACCAGCTGCCAGGCAGTGATCCTTCTCCTGGGCCTGGCCCAGGAATGCGTTCTATAACCTCACACATCGTGTAACTGTTGCAATGCAGTGGTTGTGGTGGTGGTTTCCCAAGACCCTGCCCCAGAGCTGATGCAGGCGAGTGGAAAGTCAAGGGGAAGCAGAGAAGTCTGTACTGGTTTCGCCTTGTGAACATCTCCAGTACTGAATTCCAGTGTTCTCAATTAAAGTGCTCTTCTGAATTTACAAACCTCCGAGACCAAGCATCCACATAAAAAAGTGACACAATGCTCACTGGTGTCAGGGAAGGCAAAAGATAAGTGGATTGCCATGACCACGAGAATTTCAAGTTGCTATTCTTAAGACTTCTAAATACCAAAACTGACTGGAGCCATCCCAGATTAGTGAATCAGGTTTATACTGGTTTCATTTCCTGGTTTCAATTTGCACAGGATTGAGGGTGTACTAGTTAAACCACTTCCTGTAGGAACTTAGAGAGGAAACATGTAGCCCAGATTGTCATTTTGCACAGTACCCTTATCTGAAAGGCACGATCTGTGTTCTCTGACAAGGATCTTTTCCATGTCTATGGACATGGAAAAGCTTGGGGTTTTGCACTCTTTACACTCGCTTTCCCTCTGTCATTTCTGTGTTTCCAAGTACTGTCTGCTTGTAGTAGGATTTGCTGGCACTGGGGTAGGTACTTCATGTGCAGAGGCCCAGAAATCAACGAAGAGCATGAGTTCTGAAAAGTCAGGCTTCTTACTGAGTAGACCAGTTAATAAAACTGGGAAATAAATTGTAAAAAAACCCCAGTCAACCAAAACACTAGAAGCCACACATTCTGGGTCACTTCAGCATTCGTAATGTAAGCAACTCTGTGTTTTGGCAATTACCAGCATTGCTTAATTCAATTTTTTCTACATGAATTTCTCAAGCCACTTTACTAAAACTGTTCCAAAGCCAGACTTCACACGAACTGGCCCCATCCTACAGATGAGGCAAGAGCATCAAAAAACCTGAAGTGGTATAAGGAACGGCTTTGTGACCAATACAGCAGTTTTGGTGGGGCTTTTTTGTTTGTACAAGTTGTTTTCAAGCTGTTCTCTCTTCATATAGACCACAGCAGCCACAGTGGTGGTCTCCCTGTGTCCCTTATTCCAGGTAAGGTGGTCCAGTAAAAAGTATCAAAACCTTTCTTTCAGCACTTCTTTGCAGTGCCCAACAGAAGGGTTACAGCACAGTTCAGGAGGCAAAGCAGTTTGTAAGAGAGGTGACAGTTACTCAAAGTAAAGTAAAGGTATAAGTTGCATTAAATTTTTTGAAAGGTTCAGTTAAAACCAAGTCCATGAGAGCAGCTAGTCCTACCTAAGGCTGGACTGTTCCTTACCATAAGGGAGGTTCACACGCCTATTGCATTCTGTTGACTCACTGTATTTTTCTTCAGGACTGGTGAGGAAATAAATAGTCCTGGGATGGTCTATTTATTGTATCTATTACATTAGAAGATAAGCAGATGTCGTACATGTCAGGTATGGATTAAGCCTGTTTTTCCAAAGACTACTTTCTATTAAAAGAACAGGTGGAGTTAAGGCTCAAGATTGCTTCCTGAAAGCTCCAGTTCTGCCTACTTTGGCACGTTTCAGTTCTAACTCCAAGATGCTCCTGTTGGACAAGTGAAAGGGATGCTGTATCACAGCTATCTGTGAAAGACAACAGGTGACCTTCCTCAACAGTGAGCTGTCAGTGTGGCACAACTGTCACCTATTTAATGCCACTGCTGGGACATGCCTCTAGCTGCAGCACAAACTCCATTTATAAAAAGCAGAAGTAAGGTTATTTCACTCTTCAGAGGTTTTCTGTGCAAAAGAAAATTTAACCCCCCTGCTACCAGTGAAGATGAGGAATTAAGCAATATCTACTTAATCTTGCAGTGAGTGTGCAGTACTTGTGACCCACTTCTGAGTATTACGTTCTGTCCAGCAGATTCTACCCCGTCCTGATGATTTGTTGTCATCATCCCCCCATGTATACTTCCACTACATCAAATATATCCAGCAGATTTTAAACACTTTATTTAATAAAAGTTAAACATACAAAACTGAAATTAACACACTTTGTATTCATAAAAATCACCCTCTCCCATTATAGGGAGAGCCTTTTTCTATGTATGGATTCTAAACTACCAGTTGTAGAGTTTAGCTTGAGTTGTGACTCAGGTAACTGATGGACATTTCCACCAATCAGTGCATCAACAATTGCTGACGTGACCTGATCTAGTTAACAAATTACAAAATGAGCTACATTAACATAATATACAGGGAAATAATGGTCCGAATCAATGGACAAGACACACCTTGTATTTAATGGGGGAAATAGCTGATGTACTCTTGTCCATTAACTCAGCCCTAGATTTTACAAAAATAATATCTACATTGTATACAGGGCTACCCATTAAGTTCTTTAAACACATTACGGGTTCAGAGGTGGCACCACTACCGTAAGTGCAAGACAAGTAACAGAGGAAAGCAAATCACAGAGAGAATACAAGAAAAGAGCTTTTACACGTGGATTCCTGGATAAGATTGAAGGGGCTCAGCAGCACTGTAATACAGCTGAAGTTACAATGGACACTAGGGCCAGTCAGTTATTTAAGGACAGAAACTCCAGACTAACCTTTACTCACTCACAACTAATTAAGTGGGATCTAGGCATTCCTATCTGCTGTGCCACAGGTCTCCTCGACTGCACAGAAGAGGCCCAGGCACAGGCTGTCACTGTTACGTCCCAGGTCTGTGACTGTACCATCAAACCTACAAGATCTACAGGAGGGGAGAGGACAGCTCCTTTCCAAGCACAGCTGGTTCCACTCTCCAACTCCGATCCTTGGAGAGGGGGAGGATTTTTAAGTACAGTTCCTTGTCCTATGGTTTTCTGGTTACATTTCACTAACTTCCTATTAAAATTTGATGAGTATTTAAAAAATTAACAAAGAAAACCCCAACCAACAAGAAACAGCATCTCCTCTGCTTTACTTCAAGCACAGGAAATTCAGACTGGAATTAAATTAAATTGTTTCTAGCACATAAGTCATCATTAGTAATAAGGATCCTATGAGCCCTGTTCTGCCCTCATTTACAGCGGTACAAATCGATCTTCGGTGGATTTGTAAGGGAGGTATTTGAACTTCCTTAGCAATTCCATGTGACATACAAGCTCTCTCCCAGAGCTGCAGCAGCTCTGTAATGCTGAGCGTGTCACAGACAGCACCATGACTACAGAGACCAGGGAGGCTGTTAAGGTGCCATTGTTATACCACCACTTTTCTTAAAGGGGAAAAAAAAAACTCCTTCACTACTGGTATGAATGAAAGATTCCAGAGATCAAAGCTGCAGACAAATACTGCTTTGAGAGTAACAGGCAAGAGCAGTTAATGAAAGTGTTTACCTGCTACAAAAGGTTTAATGGTTGGGAGGGGTCAAATCAATAGCTGGAGATTTAAGGCTCATAAGCTGAAGCCAAAGTGATGGTGTCAGAAATGACTACTCACTATGTGCCAACAAATAATTTACTTTTAGAAAAATATAATGATAAAAAGATAAGTGTAAAGCCCTGCAGAGATGAAGTTCCACCTTTTTCACCTGTTACTGAGGCATCAAATGCCTGACATTATATTTAGAGGTATCTTGATACTGTGTCATGGGTTTGTCTGCAATTCCACATGTTCCAACTCCAACTTTGCCAGTTACGCTCTCAGGGGAAGCAAAAATACTCCTCTTTACCTGCAAATAAAACAGAAAACACCATTTTTGAATAACAACTAGGTGGATTTTACAAGAAACAGGCAATCATTACCATTGGAAGTGCTTCTACATTCTCAAGTTCCTCCCCTACAGACAGGCACAGTTTCTAAAGGCTGGCTCATCCCTGACACACCAGCACGTGAGGCAACAGAGCCGGGAATCTCCTGGCACCTAAGTACTGGATGTGATTGCAGTACTCAGGACCTTGGGCCAATAAATAAAATGAATAAAACTGACGTCTCATAGGGTGATTTCTAATAATGGTTCATAAAGAAGACTGAAGTTTTACCACTGTGTCTGGCAGCTCTTGCTCAAGCCATGAGAGAAATAGAATAAGACCTGAAAACGTCCTCACTGCCTTTTCTGCACCTGCTCTACCAGGGCAGTTCCTTAGCACTGTGTCTGCTGGGTCAAACAGAGCAAGAAGCCAGGCTTGGAGGTGAAGGGGGGCCCTCAGGTTCTAAGCTCCAACAAACACCACCTGGCAGCTGACAGTGAGCCCAGCTCTCCCAGTTAAGTGCAAGCTCAGTCTCTTAGGCACAGCACTCCTCCAAAATCATCCAGTAAAAAGCCAGGCCTTTTAAGTGTACAAAATACCAAACTGCACACCTCAGAATCCCAAAGACAAACCCCACTTTACATCCCTTTATAAACCATTTCCTCCTTTCTCCCAAAGTACTGCACAGAAGTCTATGCCCTGTTTTTATTCACATACCGACAAAGCAAACCAACCTGGCCTTTTTTGTTTTTAGAATAGGCTCTGTTGTTAAACTGTTGCCACTTGACTTTCTGGTCCTCCCGTTCCTGTTCAAGTTCTTTAATTCTCTGAGCTTTTTTCAAAGCTTTCTTCTTTTTATACTCTCGTTGCTGGGCTATCATCTCTTTTCTGGAGAAAAGGAAAAAAAAAAGCAAACCCACATTTCAAGTGTGTTCCTTTTCCTGTAATAAACTAAACCCCCTGTAAAACAGACATACACAATAGTTTTTCAGAAGTAAATGACATAAAACAAAGGTTGTAAATATTCTCCACTTCTGGAAGAAAAAAAAAAAAACCAAACCAAAAACCAAAACCAAATCTTCCCATGGATAAGCATTAGTTTGCTTATTTATATATTTGGCATAAGAACCACCACCAGCACCTGATAAGCCCATGTCAAATGCAGCAGCCAATAGGATCGGGTGCAATTGATTTCTGAAACTGAAAAGGGACCTATCAGCACTCCTTCATTTCAGAATTTTGGGTTTGGAAAAATTAAATAGCCCACTGGAGTGGAAAGCCCAAAATTTTCTGGAGATCTGCAAGACTCCCCTGCTACTAAGTATTGGATGGGGATGGAAGGGAAAGAACAAAGATTAGGTTACTTCGGTGAAGATAAGGAAGTTTAAGGAGTCAATCTGTGCCACAATGCAGTGTCCCTCTGAACAACCATTTAGGGAAGGGATCATTGGCTATAACAAACTCTGAAATCGTACCATCTTTTCTTGTCCAACATAAAAATACTAAAAAATGTTTTCAGCCCTTAAAATTACCTTTCTGTGTAAAACACAGCAGGATACCAAGTAACATCCCCAGTGATGGGGAGAACACAGCTATCCTAACACAGGGATGGGGCAGAAGTCCTTCCTACTGCTAAGCTTATTTGTTAGTCAAACCATAGCTCTGGGAACAGCCTGCACTGGATCTGGGCTGAAATTCTCCATTTTCAATTAAAAAGTACTAACTTTTTTTTTTTTTAAATCTACAACTCACATACCTGGTAACTTCAGATATCATTATCTGAGTACAAAGAAAGTCTGTCATGTTATCTTGCCAGGACAGATAACACCTGATACCAGCCACATTAATCTACCAAACATTATATTCTAGATTGATTTAAGCTCCTTTTTCAAGCAAAAGGTATTCAAGAGATGTAAATTAAAAAAAGAAAAAAAACACTTCTATTTCATTAACCAATTTTTATAGCTGAGAAGGAAAAATACCCAAAACCCAACAAAAATGACGCAAAAAGCAACATTCAGACTTCTATTTGTGTATTACTTACTTGGACATGGGTTTGTTGCCACTGTCCTCTTTTGCTTTTCTTCCCTCTTCCACAGGCTTGAGGTTGAACAGAGGTGTAACTTCAGCATTGCCATATCCAGCAAACGTGACTGCAGCTGTTCCATTCTCCTCATCTATTTCTTCAATCTCAGCTTCATAACACCTGTAAAGATATCATGGCTGTAAGCATGTGAGTAAAGCTTTAATACTCAGCCCTTCAACACCTACATTGTCAGCCAGCTAATGCCCCTAAACTGAAAAACTTGCAGATATATCAGCCTTGATTTTCAGGGACACTACACAAATCAAACCAAGAGTTGTTTCCTTAAGGACAAAGGGGCAGAAGAGCAAAGACTGGAATCTGCTGTATTTGACCTTTAGCTTTAAGGAGCAATGGCCTCACTGTTATCAAGACCAATGATTAATGCTGGGGCCAATCTAATCAGATATCCTGACTTGCTTTTAGTTCTGGCAGGTCATGGGATAGGAAAAAAAAAAAAAAAGAAGTGCATTCACAGAACACAGTTTTCATGGAATTCACTGAGGAGTTTTAGAAAATGTCAGCTCACAAGCACAAAGCTTTGGTTCCATTTTTCTCCATACGAAAAAGAATTAAGAAAAACTGAAGCTTTCAAAACATTCAACACTTCAAACCCCAGACTTTTTCTTATTGATTTAAAATAGCAATTCTGAAATTTTTACAGAAATTAGTCCATTTCATATTTGTGTATGAAAGATTTTGCTCAAACTGACCTCAAAATGGGAAAAGATGAAAAAAAAAGGGACATTTCCAAAAATATATGTCTAAATTTAGAGGAAAAAGGATGCATCAAGAGTAAACAGAGGAATAAAATGAAATATTTCATAAACATGATTCCAATTAACATTTACTAATTTCTTGGGCGTTTTCAGTGGGACAATGTCTTGAGTTGAGCCAGGTGAAAATACATGAAAACCCAAAGTCTGGTTAGCTCTTTATGAAACATTGCTCCCTTAAGAAATGCTGCAACAGAAGCAGCACTTTTTTAAAAAGGCAATACAATTAAGTCCAATAAGATTCACTTCAGTGGACACTGGCACATTCTTCCCCAACCTCTGATTGTCTAACCTGGTGATGAGAGCAAGGAGAATAACCCAATGGTGACCTAAGACTACAGGATTCAATTTTTAAGTCCTAACACAAAAACATTTTACTCAATAATCTGTGACAGAAGAACTGTTCACTTTTAGGTTAGTTTCCTACCTAAGATTTCAACAGCTATACCAAAATGTCTATGTGGTTACTACATTGTTAATAGAACCACATTTGCTGAACAATAGAGCTTCTCTCTAAGTGGTAATGATTGGAATGTTGCTCCTGCATAAATAGTAATTTAAAAAAAGCTGCAACAGTTACACATTTTGCAGTATGGAAAGTAATTTCAGACTGTTTATTTCAAAAATTATGGAGTCAGAATGGTCTGCTTGGGTTCCCAGAACTTCACAGGCTAATATAATGGGAGACCAAATCCAAAAGGTTGATTAATGCTACAGTTACATTACACAGCTAGTAATTTCATAATCAAACCCAGCATTTACAATTAAAAATTCATTTCCAGTTAGAGGCACAAACTGAGATATAGCAAGGATTTTTCTTCATAGCCATCAGTGACATACACGTGAATGCAATGATGAATTATGAACTATATATCCGAAACATTTACAAAAGACTGCCCTGACAGATAAATTCATTAAATTTGTCATTTATTACATTAGCGAATGGTAATTTACCAAAGCTACCCTATTTTATAAGGTTAGCGACAAACAGGGCATTTCTAGATGCATTCACCACATCTCTTTGCTATCTATCTAAAACACTGACCTTTAATAAAGACAGTACAAGAATATCTAATGCCATATTTCTTTCTTTCTTTTTGCTTTTAGTCACCCTAGGGTCAGTTCAAACTGAATGAAAATCTCTTACCATTGAACTATTTCATGTAACTGTTAGAGAAGTTTCTACACTTACTGTCCATCCTCACTCCATATGGCCATACACCTGTCCCCAACCTTCCACGAGTGGCTGGGCAGGGCAGAAGCAGAACTGTCAGAACTTGCAAGAGCTTCCGAAGGTTGTGTTGAAAGGAGATCTTTGGTTAACTCTATGACTTCCTAGAAAAGACAAAAAAAACCCCACAAAGAATAATTTTTCCAACTCCTTTTACCACACTTATTTTTACCCCAAGCTTACTGGTTTAGGATTGGGATTTTTTTACATTACTGTACTAAATTCATAGCTTATGTAAAGTGGACTAGTTTTGTTTTTTAATAGTTTAATTAAAATCATTCATTGCAAGTGTAGATAAAAAGATTATGGCCCTCACTGTATTGCAGTAAAGCTGCCTAGGCCCTCCTCAAATTTTCAAAAGGTAGTCTATTATTTTTATAGCATTTCTCTCCTTGGCTGAACTGCAGCACCAGGAGCCAGGGTGGCAGAGCACCTTCCAAGACTGCCACACTGTAAAGCCTCTCATTCAGAGAAAGCATTCAAATTATTCATTCAAAGGCAAGAGCATTCAAAAGCCCCTCCCAACTTCCTGCCAATATTACATTCAGGAGCAAGTAATCACGACCTCTCTCACTACTGTTAAAAGTCAAAGGAGCCAGCATCTAAAAGGCCATTTAAACTTCAAGTGTAATGCAAAGAAACTCTGCAGGCCTTAAATAAGAAAACTTTAGTTGAGTACCTCAGCATGAACCATTGCCACTCTCCTAACAAACAAGAAATATTTTAATCAGGGGAGGGTTACAAATAAACAGTGCTCAAACTGAAAGCCTGAACTTTCCTCTCAGTTTCACACCTTAGTTCAGCTATGCGGTACAAAGACTAGCTAAGGAAAATGCAGTAAAGCTGTTTTTCATTCCTTCAGAACCTAAAGAATTGTAAGCACGTCCCAAATAAGTTAATACAATACAAACTTACATGCATTTTTATCTGATAAACCATACAAGTAGCATGAATGGTCTATCAGTTTGTTTCTGTGGCAGCTGTTAATGTCCTGATTTCCAACAACTTTCTAACAAAAATTTTGCTCTTTGCTTTAGAGGAGCTGCTAATTCATAACTGCACCAGTGAGCACAATCAGTAGCAACTGCGAGCACAGGATCACACCATTACTTCTGCTACCGTGGTCTCAATTTTCCATAACACTACAGCTGAAGAGCAATAGATTTTGATTACCAAGTTACCCAATTTGAGAACGTAAAGCATTAGAGTAATTTTTCTTCCCAGGTGCAAATTCCCAAACTACCCTCAACATGACAGCTGTATTCTGCAAATCCAAGAGGTACTATGCTTTGAGACAGGAATCTATCTCAGCAGGTCAAATACATCACATCAGGCACAAGCTACACCTGAAAGCTACTGCAACTACCAGTTAACACCAGACTGTTGACTTATTCTTGCCACACTCAGAGGTGGCTTATTGTAGAACTTGGATATGAATAATTGCAGACAAGTCTACCAAGGATCCTTTGAATTCAATAAAGTCACTTGCACACCAGCCTATAAAATACCAAACTTTAGGTAAAAATCTTCATCCCATACCCATGTATCATAATGCTCAGCTCACAAGACACAGACTAATTTTATTGCAAGCCATGAGACATTTCATTCCAAGAAAATTTCTGAGCAGGACTTGGACTACCACAGCAGCTCAGTACAGCCAAACGGGTTGAACAACCTGGCTTGGTGCCACGTCCCCGTGACATGAAGGTCTGACCCACAGAAAACACCAGGTACAGTCTGCCAAGATTCTTCCTGACCAACTGGTCTTTACAAAGCCAGAGAAAGCTCTACACTCCAGCACACAACACCCACAGATCTCATCTTCAGTTACAGAAGAAGACAGCTGCCATCAACCCTACTTGATACAAAAGGTAAGTTTGGTTCTTGGGTGCATAGACAGTGTCCTAGAAACACTTCAACAAAACAAAAAGTGAAAACCTAGGTACTTATAACAACTTCTTCTAATATTTAATCTTGTTACTCAATAATAAGCTAAGTATACAAGATGCATTACTATTTGTAATGGAAAAAAAGTTTCAATTACATAGTAACCATCTTTTCAAACAGACAAAAAGCTGTTTAGTTGGGACACTGAAGCATTGAATCATTCTTACAATTGTTTGTTTAGTTGGCACATATCAAGTCTGCAAAACATTATGTCATTTTCAAGGTGGAACATATGGATAGCAAACCTTTTGGGGACGAAAGTGTAAAGATCTTCCCCATTCTGTGCAGAAAGCTTTTATTAAAAAGTTTGCAAGTTGTCCTTTCACATCAATGATCTCTGCATATCAAAGCCGAGGTCGTGTTGGTATCGGAAATATCATCCCATATGGGTTTTGCTGTGCATTTTAAAAATATAAAAATATACACATGCTTTTAACAGTGTACAACAGAGCACATTCAGATGATCTATCAAGTGCCTTGTGGGCACAAAGCCTTTGCAATTTAAAAGGAATTCTAAAGATCACCGATTTGAGGCACTACTTGTGTTTTTGGCTGAAGCACCGTTTTTACTGCTGTTATTTCCATACAGAGCAGTGGTCACTGGATCTTGCACTGAGTAGTTTTATATATTTTTACACCTAATGGCTAAAGCAATCCACAACAGAAATGAAGCAGCATCTTGCACTCTCAGGACAAATTTTAACAGCACTGCTAGGATTATTCATATGTCAATGCACAAGCATCTATATGACCACGTGAAATTAGGCTGGTGGCCTTCCTGTCACCAAACAATACCCCAAGGTCCTGAAATGGTTTTTAGCTGTTAAGAACATGCTATGGTCTCATGGCAAATGACAAACACAACTCTTTTCCTTCCTTATATAAAAACCTTTACACAATCGAGGCTCAGATGCACAAGAAATACAGAACTACTCTCCAAAGCTTTTAACGTTGCAAATGCATTTAACGAGTAAGCAGGTTCTGGATCAAGTTTTTTGAGAAGTCAAAAATAAACAGAAAGGCATCATGTGAAGCCCAACCATCAGCCTTCAGCATTAGCAAAAGCAATAAAAAATAATGACTTTGACAAATGCTTCAGGAAAAAAAAATTAAAACCAAGACACAATAAAGACAGCACTGGCATATCTTTCACCACTCTGGCTAAAGTTTTTAGTAGAAGAGTTTGCTGTACAAATGACTACATTTTTTTTACTCATCCAAAAGGACAATAGGCCTAAAATAGGCCACGCTTTGGGGTTTTTCAAACCAACCTACCATTACTGTATCAAATTATGTGAAGAGAAAGTAACAAACCCATCGAGTATATATTTTTGTAACAGTACAAATACTTAGGAAAGATGAAACAACTGCTAAAGACCCTCAAATTTCACCTACCCTCGGGTTCTCACCTGTAAGTCCTTCTTCAGTTTCAGCAAATCCTCATTGTCGGCATTCCCAGATAAGGCAGCCTCGACTTGCTGGAGCTGAGCTTTGTAGCTGGCCAACTGCTTGGCAAGGTCTTCCGACATCTGCAAGGAACACACAAACACACACACACACACAGAAAACCCTCATCAGAACAATATCCGTACTGCTTTTTAGACACGGCGCGTGCGGTGAGCGAGGTGAAAACAACAAACACCGTGAAAAGGTGCTACTAAAATATTAAACAATAAAATAAACGGCTGTTCCTGAGCGACTTCTGATAAAGCCAACGCTCCAACACGTGCGTGTGCGGGGCACACGCGAAGGTTACAGCGGGTGAGCTGCGGGGGCTTACCAAACCTCAACCCCCCGGGCCCTTGGAACACGAATGCGGGTCTCCGGCAAAGCCCCGCGCATGGCCCGTGTCCCCTCGGCTGCCGCACGCCGAGGGCTTCAGCATCGAAACCCTCTGCGGCAGCAGGGACCGGCCCCTCCCGGCCCCTCGCGGGACGGAGCGGCCGCTCGGGGCGGGAGCGGAGCCGGGCCTAGGGAGGCCCCGCGCCGGCGGGCAGGCCCAGGACAGGCGCAGGCCGGGCCCGGCCGGGCCCAGTCTCGCTCAGAGCGGGCAGGGCCGCGCTGGGCGGTGCCGGCGGTCTCAGCCGGGCGGTCTCACCTCGGCGGTGCGAGGGTTCCCCGGGCCGGGGGCGCCGCTCCGGGTGCCGTCGGGCCGTGGCCGCTTCGCTGCGGCTCCTTCCGCCGGGGCCGGGGGGGGGGGGGGGGGCGGGGCCTCGCGCCGGCGCGCGCCGGCGCTCGCGAGAGCGGCCCCGCAGGTCACGTGGGGCCGCCGGCCGCGCCAGAGCGTCACGCGGCGCGCGTAGTCACGCGGTGAGGCGGCCCCGCCCACCACCGCGCGACGGGGGGGGGCCGTGCCTGAGGGGGCGGGGCTGGGAGCGGGGTCGGGATCGGAGGTGGAGCCACAGGGATACTCGGCCCGGCCAGCCCCGTGTGAGGACGGGGCCGTGGCGGCGGCAGCAGTAGTGGCTCCTGGTCCTCCTCAGGCAGATGGCGCCGCTGCGGCTCCGCGAGACGGGGTCAGAGCTGCACTGAGGCGGCTGTGCCCTGGCAGGGCTGACGGCAGCAGCGTCACGGAATCACGGAATCGGGTTGGAAAAGACTTCTGAGGTTATCGAGTCCAGTCTGTGGCCGAATAACACCTTGGCACCAAGTGCCGCGTCCAGTCTTTCCTTAAACACCTCCAGGGACGGTGACTCCACTGCCTCCCTGGGCAGCCCATTCCAATGCCTAATCACCCTTTCTGTGAAGAAATTCCTCGTAATGTCCAACCTAGACCTCCCCTGGCACAGCTTGAAACTGGGGCAAGGCACGGTTCTCTTCAAGTGTCCAAGGCCAGGCTGGTCGGGGCTCTGACCAACCTGGTCTAATGGCAAGTGTGTCTGTCCATGGCAGGGAGTTGGAATGCGAAGATTTTTAAAGTTCCCATCCAAACTGTTCCATGACTCTTTGCTCACAGAGGAACCATGTTAAGTTTTGTTCTGTCTGAGCACATGCTGCTGGAGGGGACCGTGGGTCCCCAAGCCTGCCTGCACCCCATGGGTTCACTTGCTCACATCTTCATTTGTGTCAGTATCAAACACAGCAACATTCTCTGTCTGCTTACACGATAGTTAGAACCATGCAAAGCTTCATACCAAACCGTTTAGGAGAGAGTAAGTCTCGGTATTTGGTCCGACAACAGGAGAGGAAAGGGGGAAGAACAGGGGAGGAAAAGCTCAGTGGCTTCTTCAAGCCTGTCACAGGAAGAGAAGTATATTTCTGGTGGAAATCCAGTAATCGATTTCCCATGTGAGCCCATGAGCCAGAGAAATTAGGCAGGTACCCAGAAAGTGTCTTAGTATTATTAGCAAGAGGATCTGTGTCTCCTGCAAACATCCCATCTCTCATGGTCACAGTGCTGTACAGGAAGGTGACTACACTTGGACTCATTGGGTTTGTTTACATACTAAGGGGGAAATACATCTACTGTGTCCTCAGAGGATATCCTGACCTGGAATAAAACACACTTGTGTATCTTGGTATATGATTTGGTAATTAAAATACAGAAATTACTGGACACTGTTCAGAGACTGATTGATGAGATCAAGTGTAACAATGAAAATAGCAACAACATCTTTTTAGTATTTTCATTAGTATATCATAATAACTAGAAATAGGTAAGAAAACATTTTCTGATAAGACTTTGTGGACAGATCAGCGACTGTAGAAATACATACAAATTTATCAATACAGAGCAATCCTAATGACTTTGTGAGCATACCTGTGAGTTGGTAGAGCCAATTTCAACTTCATATTTCAGAACATGAAATCCAGGCTATATCTGCAGGATTGAAGTGACAGAGAGGGACTGAGGAGGCATATAATGTTCAGGTATCTCCAAAGGGAGATACTTACCTGGAGCAAAAGGGAGAACACTTCTGTGGTTGTACCAACAGGAGCATAATGTGATATTTTACTTCAATAAAAGCTTTGGCGATAGTTAATATTGAAACAATATATGTAGGTCTAGAGTCTGGAGTTTTCATGGGGTCTGGAGACTTCTAAAAAGAGCCACCAACAATATTTGATGGTTGGAGAGAATGTTCTTCACTTAATAGCTGAGATGCTCAATCTGTTTAGCTCATAAAGGAAGACCAGGAGCTGATTTGACTTCATCATATATCTAATTGGAAAGAAAAACAGTATGAAGTACTCAGAAAAAATAAAAAATATTGCAACATGCAGTTGACTAAAAGCTGCAGATATAATTGCCTTTAAGACTTTTTTTTTAATGATTATTATTCTCTTGGTTTCTACAGCTCAGGATAGTGTCTCTTTGGACACTGTTTCAACACATGCTGTCATTCAAATTCATGCTGTAATGCAAACTCATGCTGCTATGTATAGGAAGACAAGCCAGATCTTGAAACCACTGATCTTTAACTCTTATAAACTGAAAACTCTCATTAGTTGCATCCTTAAAACTGGATTTATCTTCACCCAAAAGTAGAGGGGTTTTTTTCTAGGTTTGACTAGACAAGTTCTTTTATACTATATTGAGGGAAAACAGTGTAGGCAGGATGACTTCCTGCTATCTTACAGATTAGACTTTCTAAAAAATAAGTTTTACAGTTCATTAAATGGTTGGTGCTTGGAGGGATACATTCATAGTAGCACATTGACACTATTTAAAACAATGCATGTCCAGTTGTTGTCAAGATTTTGTTCTTTCTGTGTTTGTTATGTGATCAAAACAAGTCCAGATATGTTTGTGTCGTATCTGAATGTTTCTAACTGCATCCAGTACTTTCATCTTATCCAGGAGCAGCAGAGTAGCCACCAGAACTGCATCTCTTCAAAAATCATTACTTTTTATGCGATGTTTATACATTGTAATGTGGTATTACAGAGTATTCATTGAATTGAGCCACATTATTTACAGGCTATAAAGTCATAATGCAGTAATATAATTATTAAAAGTGATTGATACCATGTTACTGGAATGTTTATCTCACATTTTGTCATACATGATACAGAGACCTTTGGTGTAGTTTATTGCCAAATGAAGGCATGTCAATTTAAGACAGTAATTCATCACAAATGCTGCAGAATTTGTTTCCCTAATTTAGCAACAGAAAGAAAAGGCAACTGAATTGGCTTTTACCATTAACATTGAGGCTTTCAGCTGTGATTCCTAGTGGGAAGCTGTCCAGTTGACGTCACTGTACTTGCGGAACAACCGGAGGAACTGCTATAACCGGAGAATTTCTGGCCGTGCTGGTGCTGTAGGGTAGCAGATAGCGTGATCTGCGATAGTAGTGAATGGACAGCTGGTTGGGAAGGGGAGGTTTCCAGTAACTGGGATAGCTGGGCAAGCCTTGGCTTTCAGGAAGGGGTTGCCTGGGTTTAAGGTAAACTTCCACAGTTGGATGAGACCCTGGCGTATCCTGCAGCCGCGCTTGGCTTGACCAGGAGGTGGCAGCGGTGCTGCACAAGACATCTGCATCGCCAGCCGTGTTTAACTCCCGACTCGGGACACTGAACTCTACTGTAGGTCCACAATTATGTCTCTTTTTTTACTGTCTGCTGCGTGATTTTTATAGCTAGAGCTGATGGAAACATTTATAGGAAGTTATTCCTGAAGATAGCTGGGACTACACAGTCTTTTGAAACAAGTATGTGCTATGGTGAATAAGTACACTTAAACCCGCAATATTCTGCATTCCTTAATGTCAAATCCTGAAGCAGCTCAGGGTCAGAGATTGGAGTGCTCGGCAGCAACAAACGCTGTGAAGACGTTATTATATCCAAATGGTTTTTGAAGTCCTGCTTTTCAACCTTGTATTTATGGGTTGTTGTGTTCAGCACAGGGACCTAGTAACTAGGAAAAAAATGGGCTTCTGCAAACAAACCAGTCTGTCCTCAGGACAGAAATTGCAATCCAAGTCTAGTCCAGAAAGGAGACACTGGATCTTTCTAGGCATTTCTGGTAGGCTACCTGCCCAGCAGGCACTGCCCTGTCAGTGGGGCAGTATCTCAGGCTTGATAGATATTGGTGTATTAATTTGGATCAAACCATCAAGAAAACAGTACATTAATATTTCAGTTTTTAGGGTTGTTTTCCTGAAAATATGGTGGGGTTTTTTTTTTTGTTCAGTTGTCCTATGCCTCTAAGCAAAATTTGCTTTATTTTAATTAATCTTTCTTTTTTTACCATTTGTCATTATGAGCAGAGCAGTCAACTTTGTCCATAGGTTACATAGATACCCCACTTGTTACACAGATACTGGAATTGTGCAGTATTTCCCATTATGAGGCATTGTGTTACTGTTGTCCCTGCAAAATTTATTTCTATAGGCTGACCTTTTTTTTTTCTGCACTGGCTGTTTGGCTTCAGCTGAATTTAGGAAAGCTTCAGCAGTTTGGCACTTATAAAATCAAGTTATAGAAAGAAATGTTGCTTGGCAAGGCCCTTGATGAAAGTACACAACTATACTGTTGAGAGTTTCAAGTGCCATTTGTTTTAAAGCACGGGCTCAAAACTTCTTAGGGAAGTTCTGCGTGTTTCAAGACTTCACTTTTTGCTGTTCTACTCTCCTTAAGTTGGGCCTAATTGTAAGGTTTTGCAATACCTGCTTACACAGAAGTTTCTTTGAAAGTGAAGTCAGTTAGGTGAGCATGTGTGCGTTCCTGAACATAATTTGACCCTCTACAGCCCTGAAATTCATCACAGATTGTGGTGCTGAGCAAAGAAGGCAACAGCTCAAACATCTTCTGTGTTCCAAGTGACTGCAGGAATTACGACCCATCAGTGAAAAAGGCATGGTGACTAAAACTGAGGAGGAAAAGTGAATCAGGACTGATGAGGAATAAGAGCCAGGGTGGGGCAGCATGGGGATAAGGAGAAAATGTCAGGAGTAGGAAGAATGGACTGAAAGCCTGTGTCCTTTAGGACGTCATACGCTTCAGAAGCGTCTGAGACTCTCGGATTTCCATTCCCCTACAACTGACAGCTTGTGAGAATGCCAGTTTTTGTGAGAAATGACAACCTGCCAGTGTGATCCTTTACTGGCACAAGCAGCAGGTCCGCGTGATGGGTCTTGATCAGACCTACACAACACACAGCCTGTCAGATGGTGTTTTCAGCTTAACGTGAGCCTCTGGTTGGGAGCAATGTTCCAAGTCAAGGTGCGACTTCTTCCTCCAAGGTGTTCTGCCATTGGCATCAGGGAGCGTGTCAGCACTGGGGCCTGGGGACTGCACAGGAAGGCCGCTGGAGATGCTGGTCCTTCTTGGGGTGCCAGGAATTGTGCTGCTGAGACTTCTTATGTCCAGAAGGGATTTGAATGACAGGAAAGCTGAGAAGATGAGGGAAGTTTGGAAAGCAGGGAGCAAGGGCCATTGCAGTGGATGAGGAGCCTGGGAGGATTAGGAGAGGAGCTGAAGCAGCAAGCCAGCAGTGTGGGAAGCAGGGACCTGAGGTTAATATGGGAACAGTGTGGGGGTATTTTGTGTTTGTGTATGGGAAGGAACATGGGAAGTAAGGAAAAAGGCTGTGATGGATAGTGGGGTTGCTGTGGGGCTGAGGAGACCTAAGTCCTGTGTAGTGATAGTAGACAGAAGGAAAAGTATGGTATGAGCATGGAGAGGGAAGCTCAGAATGAGCACATGAAAGGAGAGGGAAGGGGATATTAGGTGCAGGCAGCAGTGATGACTGTGTATGATTTCCCCAGTACAGGGTTTCTGCCAGCCCTGTGCCACACACTGGCTGGGGTTGTGGCAGCTGCTCAGCCACCCACAAGGAGCTGGGTGGCCACTCTATGCTGTGGAGCTGCTCTGCTGTGTCCCACAGCTGCAGCTCAGTGCTGGCAGTCAGTCTTTGGTGGTCCACCCCCACGGGAGCTGCACACTCCTGGTCTAAGCACTGTTCAGAACAGGGGATTTACAGTAACCGAGGATGGGTAGCTAAAAATAGGCTGTTGTTTGTGGGTCCTGTGTCGCTGTTTGCTGAATTTTAAGGGAAAGTGAGCTGAAAGGAGAAGAGAGCTTTGCAAGAGGGGTACTGAATAGCCCTGTAAAGATCTGGGTTTATTTTTCTGTGTAGAAGCATCTACACACTACTACACTAGTGTGAGTGATGTAGATCTGTGTATGGAAAAAAAGAAAGCTCAGAGTGTAAACTCAGAGCTAATTGCCCCATGGGACTTGTAGCTGAAAACTGACCACAAAAAGCTCTGATTCAGCTGGAGGTAATTTTGCAGCCACAGGGGCATGGTTAGATTGCCTTTAGGAACTGTCATACATTCCTAGGTTTTGAAAGTTCAGGGCATCTTGGCTTGAGACAGCTACCACTCCTCACCAGTGTTACTTAGGCCATATGAGTAATTTTTGAGGGTGGTCAAAAATAGGAAGAAAATATTTCAGACAATGTTACTTATTTATAAAATGTGTTTGATTATTTGCTGCCTCTTCTGAATTTAACAACATCAGAGCTTTAATTGGTTACTTGGACCTTAAGTATCTCTGTTTCTTTGCACTCCCACAGAGTAAGGGATAATAAAGCTACCTTATGTTGTAGAAATAAATACTTAAAAAATACTGCCACATAGTACTGATGAAGATCAAATGAAAACCAGTAAGAAAATGAAGAATCCTCTCTCTAAAATAGAATTTTAGGAATCCATGGCAAATAGTAAGTTCTGCTGACATAGAGGGAGATTGTGAACAACTGGCGTCAGAGCAATATCAAGGACTATTGAAGTCTGACTTTGTCATGCCAGTTCCACTTCCATCTTGTGAATATAGAAGTGGCTCACAGTTACCGTTTTTATTTCTGAACTATGATAAGTTTATTTTTGCTAACTACATGTACCTTTTAAAAGGTTAACTATGCTATAGTAGCTGCAGAGTTCATATACATCAGTGTGCTCACTTTACCAATAGAAACAATGTGTATAATTTGCATAAAATGCAAGATATGCACATCACTGTTCCAAACCTTTCCATCCTTCCTTCTACTGACAGACTTCAGACACATTTTCCTGAAGTGAGAGAATTTCTGGAGTATGCATGTAGCAGTGAGAGATGGCATTCACCCCTCCTGTTGCATGAACAGACTTGTTAAACATTCCTTCTACATCATGTTAGTCACTACTTGAGCAGTGAGACTGCTTTCATGTGGTTTTGCATCCTGTTCCTGGCAATCAGAGTGTTTTGTAATCACAGAATGTTGTCTTACGTCCTACAGCTGATCCAATGCTTAGGGAAACTGGAAGTCCTTCTACAGATGTTTCCTCTGAAAATGAAACTGAAATGTCTCTTACAGAAGTTATCTTGCATGTCATTGCAGCCATCTCCAGATGAAGTCAGATTGGATCCTTGGCCAGCAAATGGCACTTTGCAGAGGCTACTAATAAAAGAAGAGTATATCAGATAGGCACTTAAAACTATCTTTATCAATGTTTCTATTTCTATGTCACTTGAAGGAAAGAACTGTGGAGCTATATTTCTTTAAATGCTAAGTTTCATGAAAAAATGTTGAGGTATCCATCTTAACAGGAAACCAGGATAATGGGTTGCCAAGGGCACAGTAAGATATTAGAGAATTGAAGAAATAAAAAGATTTGGATTCTTGATCACACAGAGATATCAACACCATGTTCGGTCTCTGGCATAATTTTTACTCAATGTGTATCACCTAAAAACCTATGGGAGTTTTTTGGTTGGGTTTTGGGTTTTTTTAGTTTTTCTTTTAAATTTTTTAGCAGTTTCGTCTTGCACTGCCTAAGTGCAGTGCTATCAACACCCTTTGCTTACAAAGGAGAAAAGGTGTAATTAATATGTTATGCTGTTTCAGATGCTGGATTTTTTTCCCACAAGGATTTTGATTACCTGTGCTATGCTTCCTATGTAAGAAGGTTTCAGTTCTTCAGTGTAGTTATGGATCCAAAGTTTTAGATCTGCAGGAGCATTTAGCACTTACCTTAGTACTCTGTTGACTCAGGGATAGGTGATGGAGTCTGATTAGGTCCCCTGCAATTATGGGGATGTTTGTCCTCATCTTGGTCAATCCTATTCACGTAATTTGGTGAGAGAGTGAAATAGGCTGTTCAATGGTATTCGAGCTTGTACTGTTACCAGCAGAGAAAGCTTAGAACAAAAAGCAACCAATGTCAGTGGGAACAAGGTGATATTTTTTGTCAGTGACCATTACAATGGGTATTATTTATACTATTGCAGTATCTTTTGAACGAGGCAACAAGCCTGTAATAACACAAATTATTGAGATGCAGGGTGCTTTTCTCTGAGATTTTAGTTTCATGACAAGTCAGTAATGTACTGAACTTTCCCAGGAGAGGTGCAGGCAACACCAAGTGTAGACAAACACCCGTTCTTTCTGTGTTCAGCAAGAGGATTTGATTTAGTGCAGTTTTTAATTGAATGTGGGAAGGTACAATGTTTTGCTGCATACATAAGGGTGGACAGCTACCCAGCTAAAGTGCAGTTGAGAGCTGAGCCTTCAGTTTGAAGGCTTGGTGGGTTTTCATGTTTGCTTTTTGTTTTTAGCATTGGTTGCAAAATTCTCTTGGGATTTGTCAGTCAAGCAAATAAACATGAAAGCCTAAATGTGACTCCAAGCTACTGCAAGGACTGTTGATCAGTGGATTTTTTCTAGACCCAGATGTCTTATGTATCTGACCTTTTTTCCTTTTTCTATCTTTCCTCCCACACCTGATGAAACTATTTAGCTTTGAAATGTTGGAAGGCCACATACCTGAAGTGGCAGTGGGCTTGTCTAAACATCATTTTCCGGTATTAGTTTTATAGATCCAGATATGACTAATAAGGAAGTTTCTTCATTCAGTGTTCATGGATGACCAATTTTTGCTAGTGTGAGGAACAAAGCTGGTATGAGGAGGTCATGTTGCCCAGGGAGCAATTCAAATCTCCGGAGTGAGTCATGACGCTGATGTCTTCAGCCACAGGAAGAAAACATGGTAGCAAACCTCAAACATAGGGTTTTTTCTTCTGCCTTTTTTCTGAGATATTTCCAAGCAGGCTTATTTCACCAACATTCATGATGTTAATATATCCAGATTTAGGGCATTCATCTAGGCTCTCCACCTCCCTTTTATTGTAATAGAATGAAGATGATTACTGCCTGGTAAATCAGAATAGTGAGCATAGGAAATACCCTCTGCATACCTCCAGAGGAGTTTTTGTAGTACATTTCTCCTTTTTTTAGTTACTTTGGGGATTTGAATATACATTGCAGCAGCAGAGAAAATAGAGGGTTTTGTGGAGTTGAATTATGTTTTTCTTCCAATCATTGTGTTTCCTTTGGATGTAGAGAGGAGGGACAACATAGCACAATTACCATATCAAATTATTGCACATCCTAAAATCATATTGATAACATTAATGGGTCTAAAGGCAGTAAATGCATCCCGAGATGTGATGTACATCAGCAGGCCTGTTCTGTATCGGAAAATTCTCTGCAGCAGAGTTGCTATGTACGTGGAGCACTCCACACTCTCCTTCCCAGGATCACTGCTGAAATTGGAAGGGCAGGATATTTGCAGTTGACAAAGCTTTTAGTGGCATCTTCAATTAAGTCAGTAGATCTCTCCTAATTCCATTTCCTGCTGCACTAAAAACTCCCTAACAGTAGACGATGATGCTTTTCAAACCATGAAACCATATTAAAAATTTAATCTGGATAATATGTAAAACCAATAACAGAATCAAAGTTCAATAAAATCTAGACATGGTTTCAGACTAATGTAAAACAAGGCAAAATTAGGCTGTGATGTAATTTTAAGGCTAACCTTGAGGGAGCTCTTGTCAGGAACTGTGGTGCAGAGTGGTTGAAATATTAGATCAGCTATGTTAATCTTTTTTTTTTTTTTTTCAGTGAAACCAATAGGGAAATAATCTTTCTTTTCTTTGGGGCATCTGTATAGACTTGAGCAAGGAAACACTACTGGTTTTGAAACTCTAAATCACGGTGGACTACTGCTGTCATTGTATTATTAATACAAGTGATTTTAGTACAGAGAGTTTGGTAGGTATTGATTCACTTCTTTTTTGGAACTAGTCAAGCTTTCAGATAATGTATTTACATTTACATGGTATTAAAGAACTCTGTATTAAAGATCACTTAAGAAGATTCTACAACAATTTGTTGATTAGAGAAATTGTTGAAAGTGAGGAGGAAAATTTTGCCATAAGTAGATGTCAGTATCCTTAGCACAGAAACAGGAAGAGAGGAAGGAGAATACAGAATAATAGAAGGAAGGAAACTAGGCATAGTTTAACCTACAGGTGAGAGTTAACAGTTCGTATTCTGCTGCAGGAAGAAATGCAAAACTGAGTCAATGTATAGCACATACCACATGGACATGCTAAACTAAATAAAATATATATTCACCTCACGAAACAGAATAGTCTTGGGAAGCTGGTTGTTTTCATTAGACAAATTGACATCTGTATTTGTCTTCAAAGCTGTAAATAACGTAAGCCAGCATAGAGCAGCTTCACCATTATTTGTTTTGGTGTAAAAATGTATTTAACAGTGATTGTAAGTCTGTTTAGGGGCTGTTCCTGTAATAACATAGCTTTTAAGTGCAGTTTTAATAATTTTTACTTTACAATTTTCTCTTTTTCATTAAGATAGACTTTCTTAATAAACCAAAGAGGAAACTTCAAGTGTGTCTGTAGTTCACTTGGCTGGGGACAGGTCTTTGAGATGTAACAAGGTGTAGACATCCCTTGGACAGAATGTGAACAGCCTGTTGAGAAAACAGCGTTGTTCACACAGGTAGCATGAGGATGTGGGCACCAGTGGAAGGGCTCTCCATGTCCAAATAGTGCCATGTTTAACACGTATAAAAGCTGGATGTAAGGTGTGGAAATGCTGGGTGCCTTAAGGTTTCAAAGGCTGGCTATGCTTTTAAGCCATTTAGGAATCCTACGTTTCTTGTTTCACACAGTTGCTCAAGTGAGCAGGTTTGATCTTCCTTTTGCTTCATGTGAGCCTCTCAAAACAGAGGACATGCAGCTAACTCATGCACGCACCCGTGTTCAGACTTTGCTCAAGCTTGGGAGGAAAGGCAACTGAGATAAGATACCTCGTGTTTGTCTGGTGATCCAGTGTGGGCAGTTATTTACAACTCTCATGGAAGAGCCACGCTTTGCTAGATCAGATATTTCAGGCAGAGGATTTTTAGGGATTACATGGAGAGGGTGACTTAAAACCTGTAGGCCTGTGGTATCGATAGGGGTTTTATTCTGCCAGGGATTTGCAGTTTAACCCTGGGCAATGTTATTTACCTCTTGTCCTTGCTCCCCATCTGCAGAGTGGGAATACCACGGGTAGAAGTGAACACGCACAGAAGTACCGCCAGTCGCTCATGCTGCTCTGCTGGAGCATGTGATGAAAGGAGGGTGTTTGGTCGCTCATCTAAGTCACTGAGTTTACCCATTGTCGCTTAAAATAGCGTCAAGCCGGCGTGACGCATGCTGCGCTCTGGTGAGGCCCACATAACATATGTTGGTGCACAGGCTGTGTGAGCCCTCCGTTCCTCCTCCCGAGCGCGGCCGGCACACATCGCCTTCCTTCTTGCGTGCTCTCAGTCTGACCCTCGTGTTCGAGGGTGTGGTGACGTGGAGGAGATGACGGAGCCAAGAGCTTCCGAAGCGCACAACTTCAGAGAGCTTGGGCTCACAGGAGAAATGAATATACATCAGGTATATCTGCAGCTGCAAATGAAACCTTGGGACACTTCCTCAGCCGTGACTAATCCTGCGCGCACTGTGACTCAGCTACTGAAGCATTTATCAGGAGAGCTCCCAGAGCACTCAGTTATAAACCAATAAATAAAAATATCTTGTTTTCTGTAACAAACACAGTCACTGAGTCTAATTGCATTGCCTGTTCCTTACCTCTTCAAAAATAAAGCACCCAAATGTTTACAACCATGTGAGAGATGAAACATCATTTATAGTAAACACACCATTTGTGTTAAAATCATGCTTATCTCTTGATTTCCAAGTTCAAAATCTTAAAACTCTGAAACCTTATGGACTCAAAATTACTTTGTAAAAGCGTGCTTTTGGTCTGCTTTGTGATTTATGAGCTGCATGGTGACGAAAGCAGATGTAATTCACCAGGTTTGCATCATTGGTAAGCTGTGTATATTGGCTGAGGATAGTTAAAAGAGACTGAACTTAAAATAGGTACATTATTCATAGTTTGGTTACCCCACAGTAAAAAACGTGAAACATTCTAGGCTGAATCCAAACTTGACATCTTATTTATTCTAAAACAGGAACCAAGGCATGCAGAGCCTATCACAAATTTCTACAAAGCTGTTAGACTTACTTTGCTTTTCCATATTTCATTGTGTTTTTGTTGGCTTTTTGGCTGAGTCAACACCTTAAATAACAAGTGCAAATTTTATTTCTCCCTCCTTTCAACTCAGGTTGTGGCATTTACTGCAAATTAGTATTTAAGGCTGCATCTTGTACTTTGGGATTGTTTTGTGTCTATAAACTTCAGCAGTCCCAAGATCTTTGTGAACAAAATGTAGCAACCTCTACTCCAGATGGACATACAGGGTATATTGCTATTGGTGCAGGGGCTCTGATCTAAAAGAGGATGTTTTTTTTACAACTCTTAAACTACTAAGATGTGGCATTGTCACCTCTCTTGTCAACTGATGTTGCCAAACAGGTTTTCTATATAACTTTGTATCCCACTTGAGTCCAGAATAATTTCTTCATATTCATTCTTTCATGAGAAACTTTTCTTCTTTAAAAACAATCAATGTCTTCAGAAATTGAGCATTTCCAATAATTTACTTATATGGTTGGTTCACTATCCTATGGCTGGCTTTGAAGAGTCCGTTTAAGAGAACCTTAAAAGTAAATATGCCCCAAATATCCCATTTTCTTGCTATTTGAAATCAGGAATAGACAAACGTCAACTGAGTACAAAGGTTATGTTTGACCTTTGATCGCTGCTCTAAAAACAGTATTTCACATATTCTGTATTTTTCTTGGTTCTTTAGTTATGAGTAGTGTGAGTGGATAGAAACAACTTCATTTTATGCAGGAATAAAATTGGTTGCTGTGAAAATATAATTACTTATAAAAGTCTCGGTTGTGCTTCTCAGTTATGCTTCTCACTTTTGTTGGAGACACTGAATCAAGCTATTGGGCACAGTGAGATTAGCTGATCCTGGAAAACAAAACACCTCAGGGTGTCTGTTCATCATTTAGAATACATAACTTTAGGTCATATGGATGATTCCAGCTGGAATATGCAGTAGGTAAGATTTTACAGTGAGAGCCTTTTGCTAAGTGTGAAATGGGCAAATCCCAGCTTGCATCTCAGTGGGCAGGAATGTGTGTGCAAAAACTGCATCAGTTTTGCCAGATCACGTTATGGACAACAATAGTTCAGGAACCAAAGCACTGGCAGATTGAGTTACACCAAGGCTGTTCCTATGGCATAATAGGTGCATAGGTATAATAAACCTCTCTGCGTTTCCTTAAATCAACCTAATTCTGTATAGCAAAAGTACTCAGTTTCTCAGCTGAGATGATACAGACTTGTTCTTTGTGTCATCAGTTAAGTACCTACATGCTTGGCATGAGAATGCCCTGACAAATTAGAAATATACCTGCCAATGCATTTTAAAGGCATTGAAACATCTCACTGTACAAAGCTGACACACATTCAGTTGATTTAGTGTGTTTCAAAGCCAACAAAATGCAATTGCAGGTTCTTTCTTCTTTTCCTGCCAAGGAACCCAGCTGGGTGGGTTTTGGAAGATGGTACTTTGGCGCCTCGGGGTCCTATCTGGAGTCTGCCAATCATGCAGACACCTTACTTGTCAATTCTTGTATCCCCATCCCTCGACAGCAGTTGCAGTATTCACAGCTCCCCACTTTTCAGCTGTAGTTTGTTACAGGACAGATAAGGTGGCAGATTTAGCTCACAGTAAAATTCCTTTGTATAGTGAAGAGATTAGCAGACACTTGAAAATTAACACTTTTATTAGCATGAGAAAAATAAAAATGCCCTCTTTTTTTCCTTTAGAACATGATGCTATTCTTGCTGTTTGCTTTTTCAATAGTGTATCATACACTAATGACACCTGCCAAATACTAAGCAGGCGTTTGAGTTATTTGTGTTGCCATTCCCAATGGAATAAATGGAAGAGGCTTGGGTGAGAGCATACAAGGCAATCTTCATAGAGCAGCCTGTCGCTTTGCAAAGCAGCTGTGAGTTTAATGGGAATATAAATGAAAAGCGGCTGATAATTAGGCTGCTGGATGTTTTAGCATTATTATTGTTAATTTCTAAAAATCAATTAGGTAATCAAGAGACTTCTATGGAGAAGCATGTATTTTTGGGGTTTAATATCTTAAGCAGGGTTCCAGCTGGGTGACATGATAAGTTACAGCTCCTGGTAGGAACTGGGTATCAGAAGGGCTTTAAGGGTCCCAGAGAGCTGAAAGGAAAGAAACCGTGATGGACAAGATGAATTTTCCCTTTGCTCCCTCCACTCCCCGAATCCAATCATGGAATACTTTTTATAGTGGGCATGAGAGTAGGTATGAAACTTGATTTCTGTGCTGATTCAGTCTTATTTGTGCTTGGAGACAGGCTGTGGCACAGTGCTAGTTTCTCTTGGCCTTCCCCATTTATCCAGGCAGCCTGTGCTGTCTTTCCCTGAGTGCTCTCTAGACTGCAGAACAGCATTCCAGACCATGCTTTTCTTCCCATAACCTCCCTCCAAATCCCTTAGCCTTTTCTAGTGTTCGCAATTAAACCCTAACAAAGAGGTGCCTGGGAAAACAGTTGTGTGTTACAGCTGAGTGCTGTGCCAGGTCAGCAAGTTTGTGCGTGGCTGCCTGCGTCTCCTTCCTGTGCCAGCACAACAGGCGTTCTCTTTTCCTCGACTGTGAAATACAGAGTGGCCGAGTGCGCTTAGCACTGTGGGGGTTCGATTAGGGCAGGGAGATGGCATTTTGCTGCAGCAAAATTGAGGGTGTTTGAGGGCAACAGAAAGGATCTGCCTCTCACGGTGTGCTTGGGAGGAGCAGTATCTCAGTACCTTTGGTGATTTTTTTTTGCTCTTTGGGATGCAGTAATAGCATCTTGGAGTGCTAGATCAGGGAAACTGCTTCTACAGCGTTGCCTGAGATGAAAGACAGTGTGTAAACCCAGACTGATTCTTTGAGATTTGCCCTGCTTCAGCTGTGAATGTGGCTCATGCGCACAGGAATCTCCCTAATGATAGATCTGACTTGGCATGTGAATTTGGCACTGAGTGACAGCTCTATACCAAGCACTTCCCAGATGGTGAGCTCTTGTAAAGCTTTGCTCTTGTTCCTCTCAAACCTAGTTATTAGGATCTTTTGTATCCTCACAGGATCAGGCGTGAGAGCAAGTGCTGACTGACAGCAAGGTGAAGGGCAGAAGAAGCAGGATGGCTTCACAAGTGGAGGAAAAGCAGGCTGATTCTTACTGTCTTTCTCAGATATGTGCCAGTACTTGCCATCAAAAGCAGGATTCTGCTGTGGTTGGTCACAGTTTGTTGTGGCTGAAGCAGAGATGCTGACACGAAGAGAGTCATCCTCGTGAGTGGGAGAGAGGGAGAGAGTGGTGTGGTGGCAGAGTAGATCATGATGAAAAGTGGAAGAAAGAGAAGCTGGGGGAGTCATTAGTGGAGTAACAGAGAGGTTAGGAAAAGAATAAAGGAACACCAAGGCCAAAGATGTGACAAATACCTAAAGCTTGATCGGTCAGCAGCCTGTTATGGTCAGATAGTAGCAGCACATCCATTTGAAGCTGAATATTGCCTCAGTCATTGTTTTCATAACCCTCTTTCTACTCTAATACTGCAAATTATGCAAATATGCCAGGTGCATGCTGGGTGCAGGATACTGCTCAGAATCCCTTATGAGCATGCAAAACTAATAGGCAGCTTTTGTCCAAAGCGCAGCTCTTCTGTGTGACTCAGAGTGCTGGCTGCTGTTGGAAAATCCAGCAGAGTCTGGGACCTGCCAAGCTGTTTTGTTTCTCTGACACGCTACCTAATAGCTAGTGTAATGTAGTGGGTTCTTCACACTCTGGAACTGATATGGAAATGTTCCCAGGTGAATAGCTAATCACCTCCTAGGTCTCATGCTGCCTGCCTTGATGTGGCAGGGAAGAGTGTTAGTGCTGGTGCAAGGATGCTGATCCAGGAGATAACACCTTAGCTCTGCCGCAGATTCTCTTTGGCAAGCCATGACAACTTGTTCAACCAGTTGTACAGTGGGATCATTCTTTACTGCAGTGGTTTTCTCTCCATCGATGGTTAATTATTATCCCTAAGAGCATAACAAAATCATAACACCTCAGATGTTACTTGCTGGTGGCGGCAGATGCTGTTACTGATGTGGTAATTGGCATGACATGTCGGAGTGGTGCTAGGTCACTAAAATTAGAAAGAACTGACAGCTCAGCCTAAAGTACAAACATTGCTATTATGTGACTTGCTTGATTTTAGCTTTTAACTAACAGTTGTCCCATCAGAGTAAGTGAGGATAATGCACAGCAGATGAAGAGCAGTGATTTTAGTGAACCCTCAGCGCAGGTGACTCATGTGTTGTTTTATTTGCTTTTTTCTCAGTTTAATTTATTGTAGAAGACCAGCTGCTATCCGAAAACATATGCCAGGGAAAGAAACATGAAAGTGCAATGGTACAAAAGTCTTCCTTTTGGATTGTTTCAAAAAGTTTGCCCACAGACAGGAATTCCTGCTGCTTTGGTTTAAAGAGTTGACTTTTCCTCTACCTTCAACTGATTCACTCTCACTGCTGATGAGAGGCATTCAGTATTCAGCTCCTCCATTTTTCTGTTTCTCTGTTCTCAGTGAGTAACTCCAGTGTTTCTTTGGTTAATTAAAGTTTACTGCAGGAGGAGCAGGAGTGGGTTGAGAACACTGATGAAGAGATGACTAACAAAGTAATCGGCATGTGATTAAAGTGTGGGCTGACAGGCATAGATTAGCCCTCCCTGGACTCTGCTTTTATCTTAGCTCCATGTTTTGAAATAATTCTGTGTAATAATATATAGACTTTCTATCCCATCTAGCTTATCGCATTAGAGCAAACTAGACAAAATGACTCAATTTCAAAAGGCTCTGATTCAGCTTGGGCTGCAGCCACTCATTGCAAATGTGAAGTTAAGGTGACTGACTCCTCTTTTATTTCTTTCAAATTCTTTCCCTGTAGGAAGTATAAGGAGGAGAGAGTTGGTCAGAGTGGAAAGTTGAGGTGGCATTATAAAGCCTCATGAGATGCATTGGTGACAATCATCTCAAAACTCTTCATGAAAATCATGTCACGAAACACTTTGTGAAAATCACATCACAAAACACCTTGTGAACTGGCAGCAGCTGAAGACTGGGGTGGATGTGGAGGTTTGAGTTGTGGATAAATTACAAAGAGAAAAGTGAAACTTCTCCCAGAGAGAGACTATGTCACATGCATTTGCAGAGAAATTTGTTTGCTCCTTGTGGTGACTTTTACAGATTTTTAGCAAAAAACCCCATGGTTTTAATTTTTTTTTCTTTTTTAAATGAGAAGTCTTGTTGGGTTACTGACAGCTACCTGATGCAAGAGGACAGAAAGACTTGCTTTAAAAACACTTCCTCTTGCTACTCATGTCCTTTTCAGCCTCTTTAATTCTAGTATCCTGTGAGTCTAGCACTGAGGCATTACCTTTGCTGCTGTGCAGGTAACCAAATAGTTATTTGAGAGAGGCACTGACATGCAGAGAGAATAGTTCCTCCTCCCCGAATTCCTCCATCTGCTCTTCTGGCCACAGTGAGGGCTCTTTAGACACTAGAAGAGCCAGCATACAAGCTGAAGGCAGTAGAGGACATGGCAGGGAAAGGAAAGAGAAATCCTGTGAAGAGGTGGTGTCCATGGCACACCAGTGACACAGAGGCTTCTTCAGCAGTGGCTGCCATGAAATGCAGGGCTGAGGGACTCATCCCATTGGAGAGCACAAACAGCACCATCTAAGTCACCTGAGCAGCTGCTGCTGGCAGCACTCTCCAGGAAGCATAGAAGTCATGTCCAAGAAAAGGAATTTACATCACTGAATAAGTTATTAATGGGTGATTTGTGGAATCTTAGACTAAGGAAACAGAAAGAAGGTGAAAAAAAACCCCAAAAAATAAAAACGAGGAAAACCCAGGTTCCTGGAGAGTTCGCTAAAGTTTTAGTGTGTCGTTTTTCTCTGCACATAGTTCACAGTAGCCCAGCACTGCCCGTGCCCATGAGCCTTCTTTGAGAAGGTTCAAAGTTGCCACTTACAGCTGCTGGGGATGTCGGGGAACCAGCAGGAGACTGTCAGTGCACTGCCATCATATTCAAAGGTAGTAACATAACTTGCATAGCTCTTGTCAAGGAATGGATAGTACATCTGAATAACTCATTCCTGATCATTGCTTAAGACAGCTGTGACAATCTGCATTTATTTGCCTTATTGAGTGTGTATCAAACTAGTCTTAACAAATCAGTAATTTTTTCTTCTTCTTGCAGGGTTTACCTCTGATTTTAAAATGTTCTTTTGAAGGCGTTCATTTGTCATCTACTTAAAGCTGCCAAATGAATGTTTGTTTTAGAAGAACTTGCAAGTTAAAATAGTGTCTTAATCAGGTTTCTTGGCACAGCATTTAAGGATACTCTCTTTAAAGGCAAAACAAAAAACCCAGGGATGCATTCTTTACACTATAAACTGAAAAAATTAGATGCTTCATGCCATAATGAAGCATGGGTAAGCTTGCACATTACCTGAACAATATCTACAATTTCCTAAGTTAGCTGTTGCCTCTATACAGAAAAACAAAGTAAGTCCCAAAATCACAAGGTCTACAAGTCATTCTTGAGATAGAAATGATTCTTCAGGTTCACAAGGCAGCCAACAACAATTTTATGAGTGTTGTGTTCAAATCAGTGTGAAGCCCTTGAAAGTGGTGCAACTGCGACCCCAGCTTCCCGCTTCTTATGTTTCAATTCTTGTTCATTTAAAGATGAGACTTAAGGGAAACAACTAGAAAAACCAGTTGTTAAACACTATGTTGCTCTTCTCTTAGAATAGAACACTTCAGGTTGAAAGGGACCTTTCAAGGCCATCTAGTCCAACCCCCATATCTTCTTTATCTTGATAGAAATTGGAGCCTGAATGTGAACAACAGACTAGTGTGGGAGGGTGTTTGGACTGGCTCCGTTCACCCTTGTCCTTGACCAGGCATGGGGAGTGAGCAAGTTTTAAAGGTTTAAAGCAACGGGGTGTTGTGTGCTGTTGATTGTAAGTCTGAATGAATCTCTCTAAATGACTGTGGAATTGGTTAGACTGTCTGAATTGATTTGTTGGTGGAGGGTTTTTTCCCCTAAGCTGATTTCAAGACCATTAGTGGTAGTCTTATTTTGATCTGGAAGCCAGATGAGCGTTTAAAAAAACAAAAGATGGTGAGATAGGAAACACTTCCTAAAGAAGAGTTTGAATTACAGCTTTAAATATTTTGAAAATTACCTTTAAAAAAATAAAATAATCAAACAACTTCCTAGACAAAACAGATCATTTGGTTGTGGTTTTGCTTTTTACAGCAATGTTGCTGAAGTCATGTTGACCAGCTTTCATGTCAGGTTCCCCATGATGCTAGCACAGCAAAAAATACAAAAAATACCTTTTTTTTTTTTTAGTCTGGATGTAAAAAACATCCAGTACATCCAGGCTGCTTGACAGTGTGGGTGTCCAAACAGCTATGCCAGCTCTAGTGGGAATGATGTAGGATCTGGACTGCTACTAAGGAAATTCTTGGGGAACCACATTCACATTTTGAACCAGTAACTCTCCACTGTAATGGTCCTGGGTCTGGCCATCCTGATGATTGACTAATTGGCCTTCTTGGAACAAGGAAGAGAAGCAGTTCCTGGCATGTGGTTACCAACTGGCAACTTGAGATAGACAGGTGATGTGCGTTCCTTCTTTGTCTAGGTTTTTGTATGGCATCAGAGCACCAAACCACCAAGTAAAGGTGTCTAACCTGCCAGGAGATTTCTGTGATCTCTGGAAATTGCAAGATGACTGGGGGCTTAGCAAGTAGCTAGATTGAGTTTTATTTGTTAGTCTAGCAGCTTAATGCTCAGTTGTAATATCTTGTATTTCTTCAGTCCTGGCTCTATGGTCAATGTTGCTTTGTTTAATGGCAGTAAACACAAAACAACTGCATACTTGTCTACAACTTCCCTCAAAGGTGTCAGTTTTGGTTGACATTTTGACTGCTGCTGTAAGTACACCTGTTGGTCTCTGCGTGTTACACTACGCTGTGGTAAAATCCGTTGAGACAGAACTGTGGCTATCACCAATGATATCACCAAGGGAGACTATGAAACTGCTCATAAGGACAAATAAAGAGCTGAAACTTGTTTTCAAACTTCCCCTTTACTTGTCCTGAGTGAGGGGATGGGGGAGGAAGGATCTGCTTTTTGCAGATGGTAGAATGATTCACCAGTTAATGGGATCTTAGTGCCTGGCAAGAAAAGATGTCATTAGCTGTGCTGGATGTCTGCGTGATACGCACATTTGGTCCAACGTATAGCACTTCTGTGAGCTCTCTCAGCCTGCTGCTCTCCCGGCAAGTTCCTCTCCTACTCCTCTGCTTACGCACGTCAAACGTTGCTTTTGATAAACTCTGATTTATGGGAAATTAACTTTTTAATGGAATAGTGCTCTCATCTGCTAGGATGACAAAATGCTACTCTTTGCTTATTAATAGTGGCTGAAGAAAAAAAGTGCTGGTTAGTCAGTGATGAGATACACAATTGGGTTGCATTTTTTTTCATTTAAATCCTCTTCATTTTAAATACATGATAATGTGAGACATTATTATGGCAACTATTGTGGTCAGAATTTCTTGAAGTGAGTTAGAAAATGCTGGTTTTGTTAGTAGCTTCGATATTCATTAGCCTTTCACAACTAACTAACTTTCAGGCTTCAAGAGTTCCAGGAATACTTGCGCAATGGGGATTATTTCTAAATCTTTCACACTAAAACCAATGTGCAGTTGTCAGACATTATAGTATTCAGCAGTGGCTTTTCCCATGACCACAGTTCATGGGATAGGCTTCCACCTTACTCATGGGAAGTTACACAAAGGGGTAAAATAGGTTTTAACCTTTGAATGAACCAGGCTGTCACAGAAGGTAGGTTTTGTTTTCAGATTACAGCTTGGTTACTGCCCAAGAAGATAATTTAGTTTTTCTATTACAACACCTAGACTACACCATTTTAAAATTCTTGATATTTTTAAGAGGAGCAATATGGTTTAAAAAAAAAAAGAAGGAAAAAAAGAAAGGCTGTTTCTGTTTTTAATAGGGAAAGGCTTAAGTTCTTCAGCTGGAGAGCTTGGTTTGTCTGCGTCAGTGAGCTGATGACTCTGTGTTGTGATACTAATGTAGGTCTGACTCTGGATTGGAAGCCTAAATTTATATAACTGAAAAACTGGGTATAGTTATGTTGAGAGAAGTGAGTAATTTTTGTTTTCTTATGCATAGCCAAATTTAAAAGCTTTTCTCCTTCTGCATTATATTTCCTTCCTCTTCTGCTCTTGCATATTTGTTTTGACATTCTACCTCAGAAATAACTGATCCTCTCTTTTTCGTAGTAAAGAGTTGTGGTTTTTTCTGAAAATCTGAGGATTTATCTGCACAATATTCTGTGATAATTTTAATGTTTTAATATTTAATATTAATTTATTATTTTAGATAAATAGTACCTCCTTCAGTTTAACTTCTTTTACTTGAGAGGCAAATATTTGAAAAAAGTAAATCACAGCAGTCCTGCCTTTGTTCTTAGTTAATAACATCAAATTGTTCAAAGATTACTATTGTCTTTAAAACTTGTCTATCTTAATCTAAATAAACTTGTAGATCTTATCATTCACAATTGTTTTAAATGATAAGAGCAAGGATATGACTAATTACCTTCATAGTGGAATTATACAGAGCTAAGATTTGCTTTCTGTGGCCAGCTACCTTACCTGCTTTGGGTGTGCATTATTCCAGGAAAAGCAGTGTGATTCATAATGGAAGAGAAAACAAAGTGGTGGAAATTATAACAGGTGTTGAACAATAGCCGTTTGTAAGGTGCCACTGTCATATCTCAAAGGGTTTTATAGCTGGTGTTTGACTTCCAGCTGTCTGCTACCAGTGATAACGTATTTGAAGATCATATTATGTATCCCATAGGGAAAAATTTGCTGAGAAGGTTTCCCTGTAGTAAATGCTGAGATTTGGATGTGCCACTCTACTTTATGTGCTCTTTTGCAGTTGGTGTACAGCAGGCAACACTGTGCTGGCAAGGGACATGCTTTCTTGCAAAAGAGGTATTCTGTACTAAAAAACCAACCCTGCTTCATTCCAGACTCTCATGCTGCAGTGTACAGCCAGTACAGCCTCTGAAAACCTCTCCACCTGATGCCAAAGACATCCACGGTTGCCAGCTGTCTGGCACAGATAAAGCTAGACAGAGATTTCACTGACACTGTCATTCAATGATCTGGGGTAAATATTTATTTAATTCTGTTCTGGAGAATGTGTGCACAGAAGTGGAAGGAAGGTAAGCCTTTGGGTTAAACAAAAATGGGTCTAGTAAATTATCTTCCAAGAAAGCACCTCTATGCTGTCTAGGCTATGAGGCTGACAGTGATAGCATGGCATAACTGATAAGATGGCATAATAAATAACTTTACCTCATAGGAGAGTGCCTTATTAGGGGCTAACATTGTATTTCTTTACCTGAATTGTACTGGAAAGATTACAAAAAGAATGTATGAACAAATAAGTGACTTTGTAAAAAGCTTTTTTTTGCTATAAAGTACTAAAGAGTAGTGTACAAACACCATCAAATTCTTGCAGGACTATAGAGATACAATATCACTTTACACACAGTTTAATGGACTGATGCAGGGAGTAATGGGTTTGAGGTAGATGGAAGTGTAAAGGGGGGCTCTAGATCTTGGCTGTCTTTTGGTATTAGCTGCCTCTACCAGCAGTGTGCCTGGAATGTGCCTGGGACTGTCCTGGCTTGCCTGCACAGGTTTTTTTTTGACTCACTTTATCCTCTGACAGCAAGTGAAAGGGACCAGAAATACGAATGCTAGCTTAGCAAAGTGGGGAGCAGTTAGCACATGCCCAGAGGAGCCATCAGCCCAGGATATCAGCTTGGAGGCTCTGGTCAGAGATGAGAGAAATGTCCACCTGAATTCAGACTTCAGTTCTTTTCCCACCCTGGTTTTGCCTGAGATAACTGGTCACCATAACTGGTACCTTCTGAGACCAGCTATACAAAGCTTGGCATAAACTGTGGCCAGATCCTCCTGAAGCACAGCATCCTGTCATTTCTTTGCTCCTAACTTTCTCAGTTACCTTTCTACACTGGGTGTTTTGTGGGGTGGGGGAAAAATTGTGAATTTGCTGCAGTGCTGTGTAATATATTTGTTATACACAATAAAAATAAAAAAAACGAGAAAAGAAAAGAAAAGGAAAAAAAAATCAACTCACCCAACATTGGAATGTGAACAATTCTCTCCTATTACACAGAAGCAGTCACCTCAGGAGCTGGTTATGTGTAATGCACCAGTCATAAAGCAGTGGGAGTATGTTAAAAATCAAGAAATGGAGAGGAAGGGGGGCTGGGAGGTAGTCTTGGAAATGAGTAGTTCTCTCCCACTCAGCAAGACAGTTCCATTATCTGAATCAGTATAAAAATACCCACCCACCCCAAGGAATGCACTAAGTCACTCCCTCTGTGCCAGATATCTCTGATTGAGAGTAACCGCTTGCTTTTGAGAGCCTGGAGTGGATCTCTGTGGAGTGCTTGAGTAGGAGGTGAAAAATCAGTAGCTAATGTGATGGCTTCTGGTTTTGTTTTATTTATTCTGAAACTGTTTTTCAAGCCCAAACAGCAGCGTGCCAGGGAAGGTGTCTCTGCTTGGAATTCATTATAGTTATTATCAGTAGCAACATGCCTTTGGCTAATTACACTTGGTTTGTGAGTGACAGCCTTTGATTGGATAGTACTGCTCTCCCCTCCTGGGGAGGGAGATACTTTTCAGGTCATAGATTAAGTCATTGCTAGATGAAAATGTCATGGTGTGTTATGGCTGTACATGCTTGAACTAAAGACTGCCACTGCTTAACTCTCTCAAGCTGATTTTTTCACAAGCCTGTTGGAAATGGGAGACAGGGCACAGATACTGCATCTCAATTATTGCCAGTTTATAGCAACATAAATTTGCCACTTCAAGCTCTAATAGGACTTGGATATAGAATTCAATGACTAGAGTTCAGTGACTTCTCTGGACAATCTGTGGGCATTTGGGTACAATTTCAAGACATTTACGAGCTCTTAAGAAAAGGGTGGCTGTCGATATTAATTAAAACATCCCCTTTTGTCATGCAGTCTGCTGGACAATGTTTCTGACAAGTGTTGCTGCAGACCCTACCCACCTTTGACACTGAGTGTGGAGCGTCATTCAAAGACCCAGCTGCTCATTCATTAGCAGCTTTTGGTCCCCTGGTCTTTGCTGAGGCAAGTGCTTTGGAAACGACTTGAGGAATGTGCAATTCCCGTAGTGTTTTGTGTTTGCTATTTGAACTGAGGTGCTTAACGAATGCACGCAGCATTTTGCTGACGGGTTTTAAATACCATCTGCAGCCCTTAATGAACACAGTGTCCCTCTGCTTGCCCTGACGTTTTTTGTATCTCTCAGTTTGCATTACTGCTGATGTGGAACAATGATGCAGATAGCCTGCTATCAGTATTACTCTCTGTATTAACTATGAAGCTCACCCTTGGCTCTGCAGAATGGCAGGACTCTCCCCACTCATTGCAACACTTGACATGAAAGCATTTTTTATCAATCTGGTTTGAAATGCAGCAGTTCTTGTTCTGATCTGAAATTATTGTTTCCCTTTGCCAAGGGGAAACCTAGTGCTGCTTAAATAACTAAAAAATGACACATTTCTAATGAAGTAAGAAGATACTGCTTGTTTAGAAACAACTCTAAAATCTCTACCTAAAATCATAGCCCCCTGTGTGTAAGGATCACAGCAGTTGTCAGTGGTGTAATGATCAGAACAGCGGTGACTGGATTGTCCCTGCATTCCTCAAACGAAACAGAGAGTGGGATCTGAGCAATGATGAGAAGTATTAGCAATAGACATCCCACAAACAGAGATTTCCCTGAATTGCTGTGGGGAAATGTCTCAACTCTGGCATTTAGGAAGGGCTGGGTTTCTCCAATAGAGGGGAGGTGATGCCCTGAGGTCAGCTGTGTCTCTTCAGCAGCTCAATCACTCTTAAACTTCCTCTTCTGGACATCTCATTTGTTAGAGACAAACCAGCTGTTCTGAAAAGTCAAAGGAGAGTCAAATCTTTCTTCCTGGAGGGTATATGAGTTACAGGGAGGCGAGAGAGGAAGGAAGGCTAGGGAAACAACTGGTCTCTTCATTGCTTTTCTTTATTTCTGTTTTCAATAGGGTTATAAATGTCACTTCTCTCCTAATGTATCTGGAGTGCTTCTGCTGATGGAAAGGTTCACGTGGTTCTAGCAACACTGTAGGTTTTCTTTGTGCAGTTTTCCATCTCCCTTCTTGAAGGAATCATCTAAGGGCAGGATGGGTAGGTGTGTGTATCCTTTCCTCATTAGAATGCTTGGTTTTGAATGCCTTCTGGTTTGTTTTTTTTTTGTTGTTGTTGTTTGTTTGTTTGTTTTGGTTCTTATAAAGATAATTTAAAATAATCCAGTGACCTTTATCATGCCTGTAACAAGCAGGGGTCTGCTTCATATAGAGTTTTTATTTTCCTTCTCCCTCCCTAATTATATCTCACTAGCTGGTTGTTCTAGGACAAAAAATTAATGAATGGATGCATTCTTTCCTGCCTTTCCTAGAAGGTTCCTCGAGTTGACGTGTACTGCGTAGGAGTAAATTGGCTTTGTGTTTGCCCTTGGACTGTTTTGTAAGTAAACCAGGGAATTCAGCTCATAGAGATGTCAGTCAGTTTTTGGTTCCTTTTGCTTGCACAGAATTCACTTAACTTACTTTACAGAAATATTTATGAAGCTTTAATTACTATTTTCTTGTGTAGCTTGAAGTATTCCAGTGAGCAGAGACCTGTATACAGAGGTTTAAACAGCTGAGGCAAATGATACTACACGTGCTTAGAAAAGCATTTGCAAAATGCTTTGTGAAACTATGAACTTTGCTTCCTACACACACCTACATGTGATGCATCATGCACTGTCTGCCTAATGAACTCTGAGGTGGACTGGAGCAGAGCTGTCTCTTTAGAGATGTGCTACGGAAATAGGGGCAGCAAAAGTGGAGTTTTCTGTCTCTGTCAGGTGCTGGCTCACATGAATGCTTTGTCTACCTCATTGTATTTGCTGTAGAAGAATCTTTTGTTTAGTTTCAACTTCAGCATGGCAGACAGCAGAGTTTGCCACCAGCTCAGGTACACGATATAAGAAGGTAAATAGATGAGGGAGAGGAAACTGAAATGTCTGTAGGCAATACAGGTAAAAATACATCTGAAGCAACATCAGCCTCACAGCCTCTCACCTCCTGTGTTTGCAGTGTACATTGCTGGCCACAGATAATCATGCCTTGTCTGCTAAGCTGGTATCTCCATTTGAGTAATGTTTTTATTAAAAAGTGAAGTCCTGTATGAGGGCCACACGAAGCCTTTGGGACTGGCTAAGGCAGAACAGTACAGTCCATGTTGTGTCCCCTTTTATGCATTGACCCTGCCTTTGCAGCAACACACCTGAATATGGAAAGTGGCTGACACTGGGCATAGATTTCACGGCTTGAACCCAAATTCAGTGGTAGTTATACTTCCAAAACGTGCAGACAGTTTGCACATGGAGACTTTGTCACATGCTAATGCTCTCGTATCCGGGCATGCTTGCACGTGCTGATGAATGAAATTCCTCTACAGTCTCTCTTTTATCAGAGGCATGATTTATAGTTTCTAGCCACCCACGGTCATAGAGGAAGCTGGGAACAGTCTGACTCTCAGTTGACTTAACCACAGAACCATCCGTCCATGTTTTGAGTGGGTTTGGAAAAGCGCAGAAGGGTTGAGCTGCTGTTTCTCCTGAAGATCACTATTTCTTTTCTCATCCAAAAGTCAGAGGTGGGGAAAAGAATTCAAAAACATAACTGAAATCTACCAATTCAAAAATTATGAAGTCAGTTTTCCAAAGCTGCTTTACTCTCTTGATACTCATCTGCTTTACAAATGAGACAGCTCCAGGCTTTTGGTAGAATTTTTCCTGTTTATCTCATCTGCATATAATCTGTTGTTTCTTGCAGAGGAAATACACAAAGTTATATCATTCTGATATGGGTCAGATTTTTCTGTCCTGTCAGACTGCGGTTTCTTTTACTCTGAAACTTTTCGTGGTTCATTACCCCTGCAAAATTACTAATTTATACGTACATTTAGTGTCTTAAATTCATTGATAATTATGCTCGTGTTCAGTGTCAACCATGTTTTCCAACTGTCTCTGCTAGATCAACAGCTTTGTAAAAGCAACTGGGCTACTTCAACGGGGTCAGAGTAGTTGAGTAATAGTTGCTATATCCTATTAATCCCCATCATTTCATCAATGCTTTATAATCTCCCTCGTGATGAAATGAAAGAATTTTGCTAACAGCACTAATCAGTTAATACGACTTGGACTATGGCCCATTTTTAAGAACTTTAACCAATTGCTTGGTGAAATTAAGGTAGAATTGGGTTACAGAATGACTTTTAATGTGCTCAGCTGTGATTTCTGATTTTAAAAATGGGTCTTGTGCAAATAATTGTTTCTTTTAATTTCTTTGAAAACTGGGAATAAACTGATTAATATTCTGAAAGCATAGGAGAAAAAAGAAAAAGAGAGTTCAGCTGAACCATTTGGAAGGTGGCATGGCTCTGTACCTTGGTTTGCCAGACATGAGTTGTTTTGGGTCTTTGGGCAAATTATCTGATCCCTCAGCTGAACCCCATGGTTCAGTCTACTCTGTGGTGGGGATGATGTGATGGCTTCTTACCTCAACAGTTTTGTGGTAATAAATACCTTAAGGATTGTGAGGTGGCAGAGCTGGGTTAGCGTAGCCTGAGTGCTCTTAAAAGTAGAAATGAGGGCACAGTGGTAGCGTTGAGTTTTTAGCTGCAGGATTTTTTTCTCTCTTTGCCACTGTTCTAACTTCACCTCAGCACAAACAGAGGTGGAAAAACTTAAGTGCTAGCTGAGTGTCAGGAACTGAGCAGCAGGCAGGCTAGTGGGATATTAGTCACATCAACCTCTCTAGGTAAATTATATAAGTGATATTATTAAGGACAGGTTTTTTTCCTTTGTTCCCCTCCTCTCCTCCCCCTTTGCCCCCCTCAGTGTTGTCTCAGTTTTCAATTGTGACCTGCAGTACAAATTAAAAGTAAGCCTATTCCTTTTCCCTTTATTCTTTCCCACTTGTGCAGGAAAATCCTGGAAATATTGAATCTGATAGAGCTTTTCTGTCCAGTGAATATTTACAGGGAGATCAGAGACCTGGTTCTACATTGATCACTGGTCTCTTGAATATCTGTGCCAGTGCTTGGTGTAATGGGCAAGCTGTTTCTGCAGAGAGCCTTTGGTTCCAGCCCTGGTGGAATAATTCCCTTTTTTCTCTGTCCTTCTTTCTAAATCTTTACCAACACGATGCCAGTTGTCATTACCGGAGACCAGTGAAAAGGACTCTTGTGTTTCTGCAGAAGAGCCCCGGGCACCCCATGTCACCAAATTTTAATAGATGCAGACCAGAGGCCCCAATCAGTAGTAGAAACTCTCATGAGGTGAATCAAGCAGCAATTTGAACTTGTGTTGTTGCATGGCTCCTGCAGCTACCTGGAAGCTGGATGTACTCTGTAGCCTGTAAAATGGCTAAAGGACAAATAGGGATGCCAAGGAAAGGGAGTAGAGGAGTCTCTGCTAGAGATGTTTTGAAGAAGGATCACGTCTAGAAGGGTCTTGCCCAGCACAGCCCACACCAGCTACAGACCAGCTACAGACATGTGGTGTCACCCAGTACTTTGCTGTAACTTCCTCATCTGGAGTTCCAGGAGGGGGGGGAAAAAAGATTCTCTGCAGTATAGATTTTCTTATATGTATATATTGTTTTATCTGGCAAAGAATACTGCAGTGTTCCTTCACCCAGTGCAGGTTTTCTGACCATCTCACCATCACGTTCTGTTTTAACTTCATATAAAAAATAGTCATATTTGGAGTGAAATTGTCACTAAAGCCTCACTGAAATTACTCTAATTTGTTTGTGTAAACAGATGGTCTGTGTGTCTTTAATTACATTTCAGGCAATCAGTCTTTGAAAATAAAAATATGTGGTTTGCTGCAGCATGGGCTGCAAGGAGGAGGAACAGATGTGTAGAAAGGCTTTTTACTACGGCTTCATTTCATGCTGCTGGTGGGAATTGTCAGAGGAAAGTGTAGTTTTATTAATGCGTAGGTTGTAACAAAAAGTATTATCTAGGACTGGTGGCTGGCTGAAGAGAGGTTTACAAATTACAAAATCTTCCACTGCACAGCTCTCTGGTTCAAATCTAGCCCAGGGTGTTTGCTGAATACTGTTGGATGTTGGATTTTACATTGCAGTAGCAATGAGTGACCCTATCCAGGACAAGGGCACAAGGTATTAAGCACAACAAGAGTGTAGTCAACAGTACTCTCCTGTTTTTAAAAAGACTACAACCTTAACACTTAGTGTGAAGCAAAACAAAAAAAACCCAATCAAAATAACAACTAACCAACCAAACCCAAAAAACCCTGAAGAATTTGTTCAGGGACCCAAATGCTGGTTTTGGCCTCATGAAGATGGTCTCCTTTAGACTTCTCTTATTCTTGCAGCTCCTCTGTGCAGCTCAGAGGATGCTTCTTGTGATTCTCCTATTCCCCATGGCCAATGGTCCATGTAATTAATTGATATTCTTACAGCATGCTGGGTCTGCAAAGTGAACCATCCTCTTCTCTTGGCAGTGGTTCTCATGGCTGAAGACTTGCACCCACCCTCTGACTTTCCTGCTCTTTCTCAGCAGCTCCATTCAGGCATTAGCTGGGCTGACCTGAAAGGCCATGCTGGTTTTCCTCACCTTAGGGAGTCCCCTGGCTTCAATGCCAAGTGCAGTGATCAGGTCAGCAGTTTAGCTGTATGGTGTTTAATTAACTGACAATCTTACCTTTGGCAGCTATAATCAGTGGTCTGGAGGGGCAAAAGCTGTGAACTTTTCCAAGCACAGATGACACAATTTCAGCAGAGGTATATATTTACAAGTAGGGAAACTAGAAAGTGGTTGCAGCTCCCATGTCTCTGGGACTTCCAATTCTGTGTGTTACAGTCCCTTCAGCCTCTATGCTTTCATCCATTCTAAATTTTTATTCCAGATTATTTTCTGCTAGGGATCTTCTGAGAGTGTAGAAGGTGGGAGCTGTTGCCCTTTATTTCTTATTATACTGGTAAATGTAAAGACTATCTTTAGATTGTTTCCCTCCTTTACACCACTAGTTCAGCAAATCCCTAAAACAGGGAAGCAGTCCAATATAATGGGACAAACAGATGGAGAAACAGCATCCGTGATATCTACAGTAGTATAGTATTTCTTTCCTCTTCCTCTTGTCTGGAATCTACCATGTCTGGTAGATGCTGTTAAAGACAGGTTGCTAAAGTCAATGAATTTCAGATCTAATTCAAAATACAGGGGTTTCCCTGTGCATTTCTTTTGTTGTTTTTCATTTTTGCTTATTTATTTTATGGGTTTGTTTCATCCATTGTATATCAAAAGAAAAGAACATACAATTCAAGGCAGGTTCAATAATGAAAATACATCAATATCAAATCCAAACAATATTGTAAAGCTCAAACCGAGGCTTCTCCATATGGTATGTTGATATTGCCAGCCAAAAACACAACATGCAACTTCCAGAGCTGGGTTCGGTGAACTTTGAAATCTGTACAAAAATAACTGGCGACAGCTTTTCTCAATGCAAAATCCTTTCTACTCTCTCCCAGAAAGAGCTGTTCCCCTGCCGGTTTTCAGCACCTCCTCCTCCCCGTCTGCTTGTTCCTTCCTCCCTCTGTTCTGCTTTTTCTCACGTTTGTGTGAATATCCTCCATCCCCAGTTCTTGTGACGGAGAGAGGATGCATCGGAGCTCTCTGCCCATCTTGCTTTGCAGAGACGTTACATCATCTGCCACCGAGCAAAGCTTATTCCCTGCAGCTTTCCCTTTTCCAAACATGGCCCGTCTTGGATCTGTCCAGTTATCTGGATGTATGAATCAGTAGTGTTGACCAGTTTGCAGAGATTGAGGGTTTCCTTGCCCTCAGATTTCCAAAACAGCAAGCAGCTCCCCAGACCTGGAGCAAAACACAAATGTGTAGCTGAAACCTCTGCCCAGCTCAAGCTGAGGAGAGTGTGGCTGTGGGGTGATGCTCACCAACCATGAGCTGTGTGAGGCAGGAGGTCAAAAGATTCCCCCTGTCACAGATCTGTTCTCGTGGGGCTCTGTATCCTGTATGAGAGTGGATTAGATTGCTGGTCTTTCTCTCTGCTGTTGTCCCTAGCTTTGGGAGCCTTCCACTGCCGTAGTTCACAGGAAGAGCCAAATGTGATGTTGGTGTGCAAGAATTTACCTTCTCAGTGTTGTAGACCACTGAGACGTGGGGCTGATGACTTCCAGCCTTCTTTGTAGGTCACCATGATTTTACTTCATTTTTATCAGGAATTCTTCTAATATTACATCTGGATATTAGAGATGTTAATATTACATTTGGGGTATCTTTCACAGATACAATTTCCAGGAGAACTGTGAAAGACCTCTCCATCAGATATGGTGGTGGGAGCACCATAGGAGTGGTGATCAGAGCCTGAAGTACTTGTTGCAGTGAAGTGAGAAATCAGGGAGCAGAGTGCTGAGCTGGGAGCAGTGCTAATAACTGCACAGGCCACTGCTGATGGCAGTGAGATGAGGCCATAAGGTGATTGCAGGACAACAGTAGGTGACAACATAAAATGTTGTTTTCCTGTTGCTATTTCCTGGGCAGGCTACCTGTATTCAGAGTGCTGTTGCCAAGGATTTGATTTATCTCTTTTCTGTTTCCCTAAATAATGCCTTTTTATCACATCCGCCTCTCTCACTACTCATTTGGTCTGTTAAGTACCACCTGTTCTCCACTCCCCTGTCTCACATGAAGAAACTTTCTGTGACAGTGCATTCCTGTTCCTTAAGGCAGAACATATTGGGTTAGACTGGTTTCTGGTAATGCCACACAAGTATGGGTGTTCGCGTGATTTCTACCAAAACCCGTGAAAATACCAAGGGCAATGATGGCACAATAGGTTCAGCCAAATATCTCAGTGTAGCTATTTGTTGTGTTCTTTGCTTCGGTCAATTGCCCTTAAATCCTCCAGCTCTGAGGGGGTTAAACTACCCTTGGTGATTGTCACAGGAGGGCTCAAGGGCCAGAGGTCATGTGTGTCATACATTTGTGCCTGGTCTGTGCTGGTGGGACTGTACCCTGGACATGTGTGGTACGAGCCTTCTGCCAACAGGCACAGTTAAACGGTAGTAGAGGTCCCTACAACAGTAGGACTTATTCCTGACATATAAGTACCTTTTTAAAGTTTATGTTTTATAGACATTTCATAGAGAAATGGCTCAGCTTTAACCTCTAGTTACACAAGTGCAGAAATGTGCGTGGAACGGCACCGAGTGGGAATGTAGCAAATTAACAAATGGTGATTAAGGACATCCAGTTAAAGAAAGGTTGTTATCTTGAGGGAGCAGAGGTTTCTTCCTGTGTTGGTGGGAATTCTGATGAAAAATGTGTCATCATGGAGTAACCAGCTGATGTGAGATCAGGAGGAAAGTCCTTTATTTTCTACCACTTCTCTCTTTCAAACTGTATCTGTCCATCAGTGTAGAAGGGAAAATGTGTCATAACGCTGTAAGGCATGAATTAAAAATGGTAGGAGAGATAATAATGGACATCACAGAGATGAGTCAACACTGAAAGAGGTGAATGAACAATATGAACACCAGAAGATGTTCTGAATGGCCAAAAAAAAGATGTATTTTTACACTAGGGAAAGAGTCTAAAGTATCAGGGATGGAAAAGTAGGTTGAAATGAAAGTTCGAACAAGACATATTCACTCAAGTAGTTAGACACTTTAATCAACTACAAAGTAAGAAGTAGAAAAATGTTGTTAAGCTAGCTTAAGTTAGAAAATCACTTCATAAAGAGACAAAAAGGAGGTTTGTTTGTTTCCAAATACGATATTTTTGATGTCTCAACAGACATTGTAGACGTCATTTCTATGAAAGCAAAAGAGTAGCAGTGTCACGTTGTGTTAATTATTTATAATTTTATGGACACTTCATAAGAGTATTTCTGTGGGAAAAACAGTTTTAAATAGATGCCTAAGTTTCTTTATTAAGTTACCAGTGTACTGGAGCTGCAGTACTGTAGGATCTGTGGAAACTTGACTGTAATTTTACCCATTATTGTCATTAATAATGCTACAGAAGAGCTTTGTTTTGGCTAATCATAGCCAGGTGTTGGTGCAGGAGTTTGTGAGCAGTTCTGTAGTTTTGAAGTACATCTTGATGGTACTGCTAAGCAAGTTGTTTGTATTCTATTTCTTTCTTTCTGTCCTTTTTGTTTTTCATTTGTTTCTTTCTTTCAGGAAGACAGTATCATTGTGATACTAAGGTTGAAGAAACTAGGAGTTTCTCAGCAAAAGGCCTAATAAGAAAACTGAAGTACCTTAAACCAGAATTATATCATGACCTATGTTATGGGTGGGGGTGTGTGTGTGTATATATATAACCTTGGTTGCACTACAGGGTATAAAGCACCCAAGGATGCTGAGGAGCCAAGAAAGAAATGGAGAGTCATGGCACTAGATAACGAGTCAGTCAAGGGAAGGGATTAAAAGCTGTGGATAGTAGCATTGTTTTCATTTTGGTGCCTCAAAATATGGATAGCTTTATGGGTACAAATTAAGAGAACTTTTTAGGCCATCATAACTTAATAGCACTATTCAAAATAAGAGTTGGGGAGGAAATTAAAGGAAGGGAAGAATCCAGCTCTGACCTTGTTCAGGGGGGAGAGTGGATTCAGGATTAGCATAAAGGGGAGAAAATGAAAGTTGTAACTAGTAAGTGTTGCCTATCTCCTTGACTGGTCTGGGAGGATTCTGCACTGCACTGTGGCAGTGCCTCTACTGTCAACACAGGAAATGCTCTGGTTAGGACTAAGGTCCTCTCTTCTCCCTGCTTACTGGCACTGGTGAAACTTTCCCAAATAAAGGCAAGACTTTAAGTTTTTGGGCTGAAGGGTTCCTATGATTTGCTTTTAAAACCCTTTCTGGTTTTGAGTATTACAGTTGTCCCCACCTGCACTCTTCTCAAGAAAAAGAAGAGGGTGGGAAAGCAGTTAGAATGATGCAAACTTGATTGGAATGTATTTGGTTTAATATCTCTCAAGCTCTTCAATCATGTTACCTTGCTTCATGCTATGTTAGTCTCTGTCAGGGTAGTTACCGATGTGACAGAAAAGAAACTGTGAAAGGATGCTCAGTGGAGCTGACGTGATGGAAATGTGAATCTGTTGCTGCATTACCCACTGCTCACAGGCGTTATGGCAGAATCTGAAAATGCATCCATCCACGGAGCTTTATGTGTCCATTTTTAAGAGTAGAGCAACGAATTATTTTCTTGAGACACAAAAGGAGCTTGGACGAGAGTGGACTTGGGGATGATTGGACTCCAAGACTGGCATCCTAAGATGTACAAGCCTCCAGCCTTAGCTATAGAGAGGCTATTCTTGCCCAGAAATTTTTCATAGCAGGTGTAGGCCAAGGACAGCTAACAGTTGGTCACAGGCTGAATTAATTGAATCCACTTGGCACCTGCATGATTTTAAGAAATGCATGTGTTTAAATTCATATCATTAAAAAGGCTTCTCCTGACTGACTGCTGTCCAACCAGAAAGACTTGCATTTTGTCTAAGGTGGCTGCTTAAAGCCACTTTGTGGGTACTGGTTGTTCAGAGAACAAGGCTATCTCTGCAAGCAGATGGGGAAACCTAAATAAGACAAAGTACCCAAGGAATTTCTCCACTTACACTGCTGGTCTTTTATTGCCCCATTGTGTCTGCAGCAACAAGTCTTTATTAATGTATTTCATTTTTTATGGGATGCTCTGGGTCTTACTTGTTACCATGGACATCTACGGAAAATACCCTCTTTGTTGGCACTTGCTGTGATTCCCTCATAAAAGAATAAGTGATATGTAGCAGTGGTGAAATAAGCCATAAAAACTGAAACTCTGCTCTTAGTCTGGAAGCAGCATCTCTGTTCAGATATACAAGCATGGCAGCACAAGAAGCTGTTACTTGAAGGTTTTTCTGTTAAATGCATCTGTGTGGTTTGTTAAAGATTTAGATATATAATTATTGTTATGTTGAGTGTCTGTTGTAAATGCAAATCTTTTATGGACCACTAAGAAAACAGTTTTGTCTGTTGCATGCAAATTCCACTCTGTCATCTAGGAATGTCTATAGGGAACATATTTCCTGTGCAGTGTCTTGGCCCTTGAGGAGCGTGATGGGCTGTTCTGGTGCCAAGCTGGAAACTTAAATATTTCTCTTCTATCCTGAGCAAAAAAGATTAAAAAATACTTAGAAGCTGATAAAGGCAAGATATGAGAGGTTTCATGACAACCAATGTTGACAAAAGACAATACAAGTTGATTTCAGAGGATTAAAAACCTGGGCGGAACCAACACGGAGTTTGGCTTCGATAGGCTTTTAACTCTAAGAAGAAAATAATCCAAAATTCATATTGGAAAAAGATAAACCTGAAAAAATGTTAATTGCTAAAGAAAACCAGAAGGGACAGGGATATTTAGCTGGCAGTGGTAAGCAAAAGCAGAAAAATAATGTCAAATTGGAAAGCATTTGGAAGAGTGGTAGGTCTTGGTCTTGATGGAGGGAAAGAGTTGAGCCTAAAACCAACAAACACATGGTCACTACTTTCCTTAGCCAGTACCTGAGACAACCCAGACAGATTTACATGGGCCAAAATTAATGACAGGTCAATACAAAACATTACATTGCTTTAATTATCCACAGTAAATGGAATGTTAGCAGAATAAACCAGCCCACAGAGACTTTCCTGGAGTGCAGGGAGATTATCTGTGCCCAGACTACTTCCTTTATAGCTAACTAAACAAAATAAAAGAAATAAGCATGAAGAGTTTGTTCTTATTTATTTGAAACTTACTTATTTAAGAAAGGATGATGACAACATATCTTAACATCACCTGTAATTATTTTTGAATACACTGAGCAGTCATTTTTTGGTTTTGTCAAAAGCTAGGTTTTCCTTCAGATTCTTTAGGTTTGAGGGGGGTCTGAAGGGAGGAACATAGGTCTTCATATTTCCTTCCCCTTTCCAATCCTTCAGTGACATTATGGGCCTGTGCGTGGGAAGCAGTTTCCAATTTTGTTCCTGCAATCAGCTGTGGTTGCAGTGAAAGCCCTCAGGAGATCTGGCTACCTGCTGCCATTAGGCAGATAATTAACAATTATTATTTGTGACTCTAGTAATTTATATATGCAGAAGAACATAGTTGCAAGTGAGGGTTTCTGGGACCCTTGGAAAAATGTGACCCCAAAATTGTTAGCATTTATAATTTTCATTCATAAAAGGTATTTGAAGTGAATCTGAAGTCAGGAATGAAGATCTAAAATTAGTTCATTGGATCAATTAAATTTGTTGGTCCCTTGCAGGATGATTAAATGTACTCTCCAGGAGGAGAAAGGAAATTGCATCTTGCTGAGGACAGGAAAGAAGTGGCCCTGAAGTTTTTTTGAGAGGCTCAATCAAGAACACAGCTTCACTCAAGGGTAATGAATAAAAAGCACTTCACACAATTACAGCTACCCCTGCATCACGCTGGGGACATTGTGATCACTGTAGTGGCATCCTTTTGTTCAGGAGAGGCTCCTTCCACCACTATGCACAGCCTCAGTCACCTTGTGATGCCTTGATTTCAGCCGGGTGGGTGGATGAGTAGCATATGGAGTCATTCCACCTCAAGCTGTGTGGTGGAAAAAGCCTCCTCTTGCATGTATTTCTTCTGTGTTTGGTGCTCCTTTGTAGGTTTATCCTGCAAATTGACCCTAGCTCCTGGTGCTACCACCACTTAGACCAGGAGCCCTCCTGCCAGTGCACACACACTTTTAGCGTGTGTGTTCTTGTCCATCTGGTGAGGCAGATTAGAGCCCAAGCTGCATTTTAAGCTGAGCTCTGACTTTTCCACGCTGCAGGAAGTCTGTAGATTAAGTCAGGGGAAAAGAGCTCAGTTGTGGTAATGTTCCAGCATGGTCATACCAGTTACTGGGCATGGGTTTTCCTCAAGCAGTTCTCTTCTGTTTAAGTGAGCATTTTATCCGGGAGGATTTTGAGAACTTTGCGTATTGGTTTGGGATTTTGGAATATCTCACAGTCCAGCTGCAAGTGTGGAGCACGAGAAGGTCCTGGGCTCTGATTGAACTGTAATTACAGTGTACGTAAAATAGAGTTGGCACCATCATGGACATATCAAATTACTCCCTGTGTTATCCATTAGATACACACCTATTTCCCTCTGAGGTGCTCTGGGCAAAGGTAGATGTTCTTGAGCCTATAAGGGGCTCTCTCCATGTGCCTGTGAGGACCAAACCCTTCAGTGGTTCCTGGATTAGCTTCTTCAAGAAAGAGTGTGGTGCCTCAAGTCTGTGTTCATATGGTTGTGAGGCTGGAGACACCAGGACTGCCTGGACAACCTCTGTCCAGACAGACACTGTCCCAGGAAAAAAGCTTCCATAGTAAAGCCTCCTGTATTTCTGTAGCTACTTGAGTACCTTTCAGGACACCAGGAGAAGCTTTCATGGGACCATTTGTTATCACATAACTGATGTGACATCCAGAACTACATGTCATGTCCAGGCCTCCTGCCTTAATTTAAAGCAACTGTCCAAGCTGCCCCTCAGTCCTCCAAAAGTTTTGTGGTAGCACCATACCCAGTCTCACAGAACAGATGTTTTGGGAACAACTGTAGCAAAAAGACTGGGAAACAAAGAATGAGGCTCTTGGAATCTTCTCCAGAGAATGTGAAGAAAATCTTTATCTTCAACAATTCACATGCCTGCTTTTTCCTCATTCTTTGTTTCACAAATTGTTTTCTATTTACAGCCAGCACATTTTAATGCCTTCTCCCTCCCCCAGCCTACTGGGCTCCTATTTTCTCCTCCTGACAATGTTACCATATGGTTCTATTATTCAGAGATTCCTCAATATGTATTGCAACAATCCTGAAAAATAATTAGGTGCTGCTGTGGTGTAAAAGCACAAGTGTGATCAATGGCTTCCTCTGGAAATTATGGGATGAAATGTCCCAAGACACTTTTCTGTTTTCTGCTTTCTTCCGGCCCTTTTCTATCCCTCCCTGCCCCTCAAAATCTATTATAATAAAGGGGAAAAAGTCTGTGTGAACAGCTATTTTCATTTTCTTTCTTAAGAACACTGCACAGTGTGATTGGTGGGTTTTTTTGAGCCGTGACTAGGGGAAGAAATCTCTGAGGAGAAAAAGGTATATATTTAGACTCTGTACATTTAGAATAGAACTTAATTCTATGGTGATAACCAATGATTTACACCCTTTAATCCGAAAGTCCTCCTGTGCCCTGTGGGGAATATAACATATGTCCAGCAAATTGGTAACCATATGCTCCAGTGAGCACGTGCTCCCTCAGCCCTTCTCCTGCTTCATTCCATTGATGGTTCCCTGCTAAAGAACTCTGGTCTCACAATTTATTTTGCCTTCATTGAAGTGTTGGTCAAGGGAAGGGTTATTTCCAGGTTCCTTCTAGTATTGCATGTTCTGTGTTTTTTGAAAGGTTTCGGGCAGTGGTTTTTGCTGGAGAATTCCACAAGCGAATAGATGAGTCAAAGTTTTCTTAGCTCCTGATGAGGGAGTCAGGCATATCTCCTACACAACTTTTCTCCCAAGTGTATATTGGAAAAACAAATTAAAATCAAGGTTATCAAAAACAAGTTTCACAGCAGGTTTTCAAAACTGATTTGTTCCTAAACCCTCTGTTTCACCCCATCATTATATCAGCCCTCTTGTGCTGCTGCTGAAACTGCAAAGATTTACTATTTGTAGTGAAATAATCCTTCTTTGTCTACTTGGCAGGTGATAAAAGAGAAAGAAAAAGGACATCAATACATATTTTTCCCTCTTTGTGGTCACTTTTAAACAGAAATGCTTTCGAAGAGCAGGAGCTGTGGCTGGAAGATAAAACTAGTTCATGCAAAGGGGGACCAAGTACGTTAGCCAACAGCTACCCTCCTCCAGCAGGAAAGATAATCCCAGATAAGCAACAGCAGGGTAATGTTCAACAAATTAGCTTGACTGATGAACCCTGAACTCTTCAGTATTAATGCCTGCTAAGTTAAGCAGGCCCAGACTTTATTATGAGGACTTATCCTCTGAGGCCAATGCAATATAACCTATTTTTTCTTACAGATGTCATGTAGGAGGGGCTCTGGGTATTGTCCAAAGATCCCAACAGACTTTTACAGATGGATTTTTTTTTTTCTAACCTGAACAAGCCAATGTACTGACAACAACTGGAGGTGAAGGGCTGTGGTGATGCTGTGTGTTGGTGTATCCTCTGCTAAGCTCTTTGCACAAAGACAGACTTTGTTCCGTGTTTGCACCATGTTGAGGAGCCTGGCGCGGCTCAGCCCACGACCAGTCTCTAGGCAGCAGCCAGGTGCTATTTGGTCATTTTGTGGCAGTTTTCTCAGAGGGAGATAAAAAAATGTAAATCTTCCAGACTATCCTAGCAGTGGAATCAGCCTCCTGCCACACAAGAGCCCCACTGCAAAGTACAATTTGTGGACTGTAATGGATGGCTGGGTTGTCACAGAAGTGCAGAGGTAGGTGTGCTGTGGTGACAGCAAGCTTTCTGGGGTGTGAAAGGTGAGAAGCCCCTATTCTGCTTGTCTGTCCTTTCTCAAGGAGGCAGCCTCGTCTTTAGCACCAGCCTGTATCACAGCAGGGGGCAGCAGTGAAGGGAAGTAGTATGGGCAGTCAGTGCGATGCCACCAACCAGAGATGATGGGAGAACCTGGATTGATGGGTACCAGTTGCTGGGGTTGGTGGGCTGAGACATCCAAGGGGACGCTACTAGGCATCTAAAGTCTAGAGCAGAGCTTTGCTTTAATGCCTTTTAATGTGCTGAAGAATTGTTTCACAGTTAAAGTGTTTAAGTGATTTGGGAGGTGAGGTGTGGGAGAAAATTACTCACTTCTCTGACTCTTTGTTTCCTCTCTTATCCTTTCGTTCGTTGGCATTTCTTTAATCCATAGAGAAAAACCATGGCTAAAAAGGAAAAACACACCTTAAATATTTGCTGATACATATTTGAAAACCATCTGGAGTGAGTGGAGCAACTGGTGTCAGATGTGAACACTCCTGGGATGTCAGCAAAGGGATGGGAAAAGTTGGTGCTCTGGTTTTACGGCTTGTCTCTGGACTCCCAGTCCTTCTGAGGTAGAAGAACAAAGATCAGCTTTTTCTTTCCAGTGTCTGCTGGAAGGGGCCTTAGTGATACTGTTCCCATGACAGAGAGAATATTTGTCCTGTCACAATGTCAAATTCTTTTCCCCTCCTCTTCCCAATTTGGTGTGTTGCTTGCATATCTCCTTCCCCAGGGTACTTGCTTGGTTTCAGTTGCCTGAGGGGCAGATTGGGAGACAAGAAATCAAGATTTGTATTCTTGCCTCTGCCAGAATATTCTTGTGACCTTGGGCAAACTTATTTCTGTGCAAGACTGAAATAATCTTTTATATAATGAAAGCAGTCATTCCCTATTTCAGAGCAGTATTAGGAAGTTGGTTCCCATTTCTAGGATTGAGACCTGAACTGAATTTGCTTAGACTGTTTAGGGGAATCTGAGGTTGAGACTTGGGTTCAATCTGTTCAGTTCATTTTTGAGATTCTTCTGGGGAAGCTGCTCAAGCTGAATAATCTTCCCAGCAGATAGGCTAAAATATCTATGTTTATTCTGGAGGAGTAACACCAATAGTGTATATGTATCTATATATATAGATAGACATAAATATTCTCCAGAAATGTGTAGACTTCAGTGGAAAGCTATTTTTGTTACAGAAAAGGCTCAAAAAGAAAATATCCCTGGAAAGCTGTGCTGTGTTCATTGAATATGGCTGTGTGTCTTTGCTTCTCATCTGCTAGCTGGAAAGGAGTGCCAAACAAAAGCCTTTTTGTCATGAAAATCACCCACCAACCTCTGCCAGCTGTCACTCAGAGAAACAATAAGTTTGAGAGCCAGATGTGCCACCCACCAAAAATGAGAATGTGAGATTGGGTTAAAGGATAGAGAAAGAAATTTGCTCTCATAATAGTCCACCACAACAGTGCAAAAGCAGCTCTGCCAGCACTGCTCCTCTCTCCCATCAAGGGAGTTGATGGGACCATCTGGCTTTCTCTGGGTTCAAGTTTTCATGGGCACAGTTCCCATCAGCACCACAAAACGGAAATAATTTGTTCCCAGACCTGATTGCAACACAAGTTGTAATTGAGTCCTTGACTGTTACAGGCTAGATTGGGCCATAGGCTAATTTAGGATGAACCAAGAATATAGATGGGAACAAATATGACAGAGGAATGTCATAGGTTGAAAGTAAATCTGGCCACAGCTCATAAATGAAAATTTGAAATTGAAAATCCCCAGGCAAGCACAAAGGGGTTTTATGAGACTGTTCTTGTTCACATGATGCATTCTCAAGGTTTAATGCCACCAGGAGTAATAACTTTTCACCACTTCCTTTCTCCTTGATGTCAGCTGGTGCTTTTGGGAACTGAGGAGTCTCTGATGACACTGTACCTATGTGTGTCCCACAGCAGCTTCAAATATGGGAGCTGAAACAATGGCAAGTGCACTGGATTGAGTTAAAGGTGCAGTTGAAAGGGATCATCCAAGAAAGCAGCTAGTTGCTTTAGGTGTATCCTGGAATCAGTGGAATAACATCATTCGATACTGATGCTGCAGTTCTTTGAGACCAACTTCAGGCTTGTCAAACCAGTCATCTGCTCAGCAAGCCCAAAATTACAGTGCCATGTGCTTAGTTTGCCTGAACGGACAAGCAAAGGGAGTAACCACAGTGACAGTCAGTTACTGCATTGGAGCAGGTTTAACAGAGTAGAGCATTGCCAGTGGCTTTTCAGCATTTACTGGAACAGTGGTAATTTTGAAGCAGGAAAAATATTTTGCAATAGAATTAATTCCCTTTTTAACCTCAGGGAAATATGTACACCATAATAATGTTATAGCTATTATGTAATGCAGGGATACTTTTGTCTCTGGTGGCTGGCATACATTGAGCTCAGGACTCCTGTTATCCAGCAATTTCCAAATATTTTGTTTGGCATGTCAAATCACTGGCCTCCCTACAAGGTGCTCATCTGCCCCAGCCTGGTGTACTGTTGTAGGTGTCAGGGGAATGTGTGGGTTGCTTTTGTTTTGTTTTTAACCAGGAGGGTTGCAAAGCTTCTTGTGACTGTGCTGCTGTTCTAGTAAGAGAAATTTTGTTATTCAACACAACTTATTCCCTTCCTGCTCTGCAAACTGTGCCTCTCTGCAGGGTACAGATGGGACTCTGCCAGGAGCACTGGGGGACCAGTCAATGCAAAGTATGATCACCTGTGTTGGGGTGCCCTGGGTACTTTTTGGGATTCTTAATCATAACAGCATTCAGTTGTACTTTCACCATACATAATCAGGGAAGATAAAATCCCCTTCTCAAGGACTGCATTTAGAAGCCACATATGTGGGCTACAGCTTTAACTGCATCATCTTTGGTTTTCGTTCCATTACCCATAGATATCAGATATATTCAATTCCTCCCCTACTTTCCGAAAATATTGATCAAATCAGTTCTATGAGGCTGAGCTGGCCATTGACCAAAAATATTACATAAGAGCTGTACAACTACTGAAAAAAACAGCAGAGCATCTCCATCAAGCCCATAACAAGCTACAGATTTATATTTCCTCCCTCTCTCCCTCCAAAACTCCTCTCTGCCTCAAGAGAAATTTCTCGATATTTCCCAGTGATGGAGCAATAATATGCTGCTCCTTACAAAGCCAAAAAACTGCTTGACTATAGGACAAAAAGCTGCAAACCAGCCTTTCAAAAGATGATAATAATGCTTTAGTGCAGCTACATACAGGACAAAAATTGTTTGAGGGAAGCAAGATGCCAGAATTAGAAATTCAATGCCGTTAAAACAGCATGCATTTCCTGTCACTGTGAAGTTATTATATAGAAAAGGCTGCTGCCAGGCCAGCTCTTCTGTGTCTCTCTTTGCTAAATAGAGAGAATCTGCCCAAATAACAGCTCTTCTCTGCATAAGCTCAGTGATTTTCTTACTAACTTGTAAATAACCGTCTGTAACAGACTTGCCCTGACATAGCTTACATGTAAATAAGTGCCTCCTGGATGAAATTCTGCCTGGTTCATGGTGTGACACCAAATCACTCCTTCATTTGCATTGTTGCTACCTCAAATGGTGATTTGGGCAGGCTGGTAACTAAATGGGTGACCAGGAGAGATTCCCAGGCTTTCTTGGTGTTGCAGACCAGATTGACTCAATATTCCTGGCAAAATCAGGGGTACAGCATGTCTCCTTCTCCTCCAATGGCACGAACTTGCATCACTCTCAGAATCAACCCCTTTTGTGTTCCCATTCTCCTGGTTTAGAAACAGAAATTATCTGCTGCTGTTCGGATTTGAAACATGCTTTTAGAAAGAAGTTCATTTTGTTTATCCTGATGCTGAGCTCAGTAACTTCTGGTTTTGTTTTGTTTTTTTCCTTTTTTTTTTTTTAAAGCAATCCTCAGAAATGCATCCTTGTTTTTCTTTTGAAAATCCAGAGAGGAGTCCAGCTCTACCAAGCTAATGCAGCACAAGTGATGCAAGAGTGACACAAAAAGATCTGCTATTCAGTTGTCACCTTCTTTGTGCCTATTGAAGCAGCTGTATCAAAGTTCATGTAACATCAGGGAGAACGTAAGGTTTTATCAGAATTTACGTCTCAAAAAATAGAAATACTGAGTCCTGTAAGTGATTTCTTCACCAAATTCTGACCTGGAGAGAGGCCTGGACTGAAGCTTTGAACGCTTTGCTTTTCCGGTGTTTGTGAAAGCACAGATTCCAAACTGCACTAAAATCCTTTCAAATGAAAATAAAAAATACTGACAAATCAAAAGGTCTAATTCTTAAATGTGTAATGGGTTATAACCCACATAAGTAATATCACGCCATTGCTTTCTGCCAGTCCAATGAGTCTTCTGGATGGAGTGAGTCGGACAACGGGTGAAAGTTGAACTGTTACCTTGTCTCTCTGGAGAGAGGTTTGGAAAAAGCAGTCTCATGCACATGCTGCAGTGAGGAAAGTTTGGCCCTAGGGACAAGCAAAGCTGGCCATTTCTAGTCACTCTCCCATGACTTGGCAGCTGGGAGCTGCATTTCCACACTGCCAGGATCTGCCTGTGCCATTTACATTGACTGGGATCTGTGCAATGGGACCAGGGGAAAATGTCTGAATGACTCCCAAGCCTCTGCTGGGAGAGACCATCCCATCAGGATTGAGATATTTGCTAAAAGGACCCCCACATTCAAATGGTGCTTAAGCTGCTGGATGGGAAATCCCACAGGTAGAGGGCATCAGGCTCAAGCCTCTAAATTGAGCGTTTACAGTATTTCTTTATGGTTTATGTTGTGCTTCCCTTGCAGCTTCCCCTTCTAAAGACAATAAAGTGTTCATTGGGGAAGCAAATGCATGTCTTGTTACATGCAGCTTTAGGCTACAGTCTTCCAAGGGCGGTTTCTGGTGACCAGTTACCCAAGGTGGGCTGACATTTTTTTCACAAGTACAGAACACTGATGTGCTTGTTTGATGTCACTCTGGTGAGTGGAATTGACGTATCATTCCCATCCTCTCTGAAATTAGGCATTCACAAACCATAATCTCAGAAGCTCGTTACTGGGATGTTCAGTGCTTCACATCACTCCAGCTTTACAGAACTGTGTGCACAGATATCCACCGTAGTATTTGCAGGGAAAACCTGCTGTCACAAAGCTTTTTCCACTGAAATGTAATGGCCTGTATGCACAAGAGGCCAAAAGGTACTGTGCAGTGCACTGAATGGCATATTCTAATGGATGTTTTTATATATATTTAATTATTCCCTAGATACTGTTGGCTCTGTTACTTTAAGTAAACCATTCTACCTTGGAATTTATTTTTATTTGTATCATGTCAATGCTGGGGATCCTCAGTACACACAAAGCATGTTGGTTTGCAATTGATGAAGCAAGTATCTATTTTGATTATTCTGTCTTATGGAGGCAGAATGAACTTTCAGTAAAAAAGGTCAACATTCAGACCTGTCACCTTACAGGTGGTACTGTTACGTTGCTACTGCAGTTCAGTTTCTGGTTTCCTCTACGCCTGCAGTTCAGTTTCTGGTTTCCTCTACGTCAGCTTCTGTTTCACATGGAAGTTCACCACTGAGGTGAGCGTGTCCAGTGTGGATGCTGAGCATGTACTCTAACTAGCTGTTGCAAATTAAATGATTTCTCTAGAGTGCTTGGAGTGTGGATTTATGAATTAGTTTTGCACTGTGGCCAAAAGCAGCAGTCTTGTCCTCCCCTGAACATCTGGCTACATCTTCCTGCCACTTCCCTTGTGGTGCTTGGGATGGGGAGAAGGATTAGTTACTGCCTTTCCTACAGCTTTTCCTTTTCAGGATTTTGTTTTTCAACTGAATCAGCAGTCCAGTCTGGCACTGCACTAACCCTGTGATGACCAATACTCATAAGAGAGCTGATGGCAATGTATCGCATGGAGGAAGCAGAGTCAGAGTGGCTTAAACTAATGATGTAAAGAAATCCTTTAAGGAAAGTTGCTGGTCTGTGTTAGCACTGATTCTCCTTCCACCCATGTCACAGCCATCCCACTTCACTGGATTGCCTGCTTGGATCTGTTTGCAAATTCTTCCCTCTTGCTAAGGTCCAGCTTCGGTGTAAGACAAATCACATTATGGAGCTGAATGGAGACTCCAGTTTTCATCTAATTAGATCTATCTGGAGATTTACACTGTACCCTCACCCTGAGATTTCACTTCTTACTTCTCATTCAAAGGAACTACAAAACCTGAAACAAAAGTTAGTTGAAGCCACAATAGTTCCCTTGCTATCTTTATAGGTTTGGTAGCAAAGGCATAGAAACTGAGTCTCTGGGTAGTGCTGAACTTTGTGATCCACTTAGTATAAGAAGCCTTTAGCAAACTTACTAAGCCAAGGTGTAGGTTGGGCCCAGAGCTGGCAGTGCGACCATGGGTGTTGGGTTTGGTGGTGAGAGGTTTTTGTTTTTTGGGATAACTTGTGCACTGGGGTTTGCTCTTCACTCTGTGTTTCTAAGGCACATTGGCTAGATGGCGCTGGGACACACTTGTGTCCTGGCAGGCGTGGGGCTGGCTTAGGATCAAGTCAAAGAATTGTTTTAGGGTGAAAAAACACAATTGACACTGCTTTGTAGTGCAACCATGACTTCATGAGCATCCCATGTGGGGATGGAGGGGCAATCTCTGCTATTAGATTTGGGACAAGGTGCTTGTGAGGTGTGTGATCACTCAAGGTGTCTGTTGAGCTGGGGCAGGGAACTGTCAGCATGTCTGCACAGGATGTCCCTTACAGGGTCACCTGGTGGGAATGGCTCTGCTTCTTTTTGCGTGACAAATTCCAATGACAGTGGGCAATATGTCTTTAGTGAGACTGAAGTTTTCTTTGAGGAACAGGGAGGCACAATTCAGAGGAATTAGTAGACTTACCTCATTCCTGATGTCCAGGCTGTCTCGTAAGCAAAGTCTGAGATCTGCAATATTCGCAAACTGAAAGTAGAAATGGGAAATGTTTCTTCTGTGGCTGCTTTTATGAGAAGAACACTTTTAAGGTTTTCTCATCAACTGAAGGTATACGAAGCTGTAATAATTATGTTGAGAAAATACTTCATCTTTGTTCTGAGGGTGTTAAAAGGTTGTGTTAAAATATGTCTGTTTTGTGTGACCTTTGATTGTCTGATGAAAGTCCCAGTGCCATGTGGCAGTTGAGCTCCAGCACACGTTATCTGTACTCGTTTCAGCCACTCAGAGAGTCCCTGTGTAGTTTCTGAGTGCTCCAATTGGTCTCCTCCATCAGACAGCATCATGTAAGGCAACATGGTCCGTTTGTGATCCTATGAAACCATGCAAAATGGGAGAGGACCTCTAAAGAAGGGTCCTTACAAACATTTCAGTTTTTTTGCTTGTTACCAGTCACCCCTTCTGGACACCCTTTCCTAACATGATGCTTGCCCCACATGAAGATGTGTTGGTAGCATGGTACTGCTCAATGAAGGGCATTTGTTTCCTCCCTGAGAATTGGGGGATGCCTGTAGCCTGTTTTGAGGCTCTCTGTAACTCATTTCTCTCCTGATGGGTTTCCCTCATAATTCACAATATTTTGTTCAAAGGGTCTATGACCAGCATTATTTTGTAGGCCTCTCACTCACTGTGTCCCACCCCACTCTTTTCCAGCATCTGTGAGCAGACAGCAGAGCTGCTCCAAACTCCCTCCACAAGAAGCTCTCCCTTATACCTGTCCAACATCAAGTTCCTGCAGGTACACAGAGCTCTAAGCACAGATTAAATCAACATCTGGAGTACTCTGAATTTTGGGCAGCTGCTTCTCTCTGCTAGAAAGTTGGCCAAGAGAGGAACTGACTCTGGTCTGTATCCAGGCTGTGACAGCTCTGCCTTGTTTCAAAAGCCCTCTGCTACAAACAAGTAGCAGAGAGTCTCTAGGGCAAAAGACAGCATTTCTTTCATGGCTATTAATAGTTGCTTGGGACTTGAAGGCCTGCAGCAATTGAGTGTCTTAATGCCAGACTCCTAGAAGGTCTTTCTGGCACCTGCCTCTCTTAGGAGCTGTGTGTCTTCAAAGACTAAGTCAGACAGGAGAATATCTAATTGGGCATGACTACAACATGAAAAGCTTAGTAAAGGAAATGGCATTCCTTGTGGGGATATCTGTGGGGCATCATTGTGAAGGAAGTGGTAGAAAACCATGAAACTTGTGTCATGCAGGCTGAGCTGAGCAAAGCGCTGAGGCAGGGAATGGTCATGGAGCGCTCGCAGATGACCCTCAGGATTTCAGTCTCCAGGTCCTGTGGCTGGATGGAAAATCCTGCAGTCGCCTGAAGACCTCACATTTTCAGTGGCCTAGCAAGACTGGCAAGCAGGGACATTCTCCAGAGTTTGGGTACGGCTTAAGGCTATCACTAGGTGACCCTTCTGGGCCTGTCAGCAGGAATTTCTGCTGCCTCTGCCTCAGTTCAGCCCACTCCCAGGCAGAAGGGTTAGGGTCAGTTGTTAACCTCTGCTGGCCTGCACTCCTCCATAAGGCTGAGGCACAGGCTGCTGTGTATATGCTGTGTATATTCTCAGTCTCTGAGGAAAAGGCACTGCCCAGACCAACCATTGCAGCTCTCCCACCCCCAGTTATCCCACAGCTTTGTTCCCACGTTGCAGCAGTGCAGAGGAAACAGTGAGCTAAACCAAAGGCATTGCTGTTACTTAGTCACTTCGGCCACCAAAGTCCTCCTTCCAGACTTTTGTGGAGAGGTGGATTTTTCTGTAAGTCTCAGCTTTTTGGTTCTAGCCTGGCAGATAGAGAAGCACACCAGCTGTAGGACCTGTCTTTTGGGTGGGTGTGCTCCTTCTTTCATCTGTGGGTCAGACATTGCTTCTAAAACACTACATATAGTGAACCAGACAAGGTGTGGGATTTTTTTCCTGAGGGAAGGGAATTTTACCAGAATAATTATACTTTGTTACAAAAGTATTTCCACCCTATATGAATGTTCTTATTTGGAAATAAGCGTGTCCAAACTGAGCTAAACTGATGTTTTTAGTAGTATAATTATGTCAGTAAATTCTGAGTGGATAGCAGCTTCTAGACACCCATGTTATTTTGTAGAGTGAAGCATTGTTGTGAACAACCATTATCTTCTGATTGCTAGCAATCTTATGTCGATTTATGTTATTACTTATTTTCACAATGTCATTTTTTCAGACTCTTCCAGAGTCATCTTTAATTATTTGAGGACCCAAGATCCTTTTTCCCTGCCTCTGCCTGGCATCTGAAATACACAGCTTTCTTTTACAGGCTGAATTTGTTGACAACCACAAGTACAATCTGAAAACCTGGCAGTTCTGAAAAGCAAGTGCAGAATTTCATTACACACAAGGCCCTTTAGACAGGGTGTACAACATGTGGCTGTCTCCACAAGCCCAGCAGCAGTGCACTTAACAATTTAGACTCAGCATTATTGTCAATATATTTTGCAGATGTCAACAGCTTATGCCACGTGAGAGGGAAGGGAAATTTCCAGCAGACTGTCCTTATGTACAAGCTTAATAGAGACACCTTTAGAAGGACTCTGTCATTAATTAGAATCACAATTCCCCCCAGGATATTGATGCAGACTGTGCTTGCAATGCGTGCAAAACCATGACTCTTGGAAATACTTGGTAGAGCAAACGAGAGACACGTGGCATCCTGAAATTCTCCACCTGAGGAAAAATCAATGTTGCTTTCCTTGAAGTGCTTATGAACATCAGCACACAGTAGCCAGGAAACCTTACAAAAGGAAAGAGCAATAATTTAACAGATCATTATCTGTAATCCATTACGGATGTAAGGCCAGCCTAGCTGGGCAGTGTACAGAGTAATCAGTGCCTGGCAGCACCGTCGGGGCACGTCTGCACAGTCACATTCCCTGGCCGAGGCTTAAGTGATACTGAGATGGGCCTTGCCATGTGTGTGTTTAAATGGCTTCAGGAGCCAGCAGCCCCCAGCTCTCTGGTGAGGCTGGGATGCCATATGACTGTCTGCATCTGACCACGCAGACACTTCCTGTGGTATGGGACGGGTTGTGCTGGCATCTGCGTGCATGACAGGCGGTGATGACTGAGGCCAGGAAAGACAAGCAAAAGATCTTTTCTTCTTTTTTGAGAGGCGAAGGCTTGCACATTGTCTCATGGTTGTCTTATTTCCCATCCATTCCCTTCAGTGAATGCAGAGCCCTGGACTGGGGGCCTGGGCTGCACGTCCAACCAGTTCCCAGTATTGTGTCCATGCAAACATATCATCCTTGCCATACTTTTAGTGAGAGGAGAGGCAGTTCACAGAAAACCTGTAGGGTCAGTTATCTGCTTCTAAAAATCTTATGGAACAGAGATCTAAAAAAGTTTCAGTTACCCCCAAAACTTCTTTTCTCCTGGATATATTCCCTAGCCTCAGGGAAAGTTTGTTATTTTGCTCCAACATCTGCCTTTCCAAAGAGCAAAGGAAGACTTCCACTCCTCCAAACAGCATCCACCAAAAGCCCACATCAAATAAAGGAGCTACTTAAGGGAGACAGTAGAAAACTGAGCAGAATGATTTAAATCTTACCCCACTCTGTGGCCCTCGTAGGGGCTGTGGGGCTTCATAGCACTTGAAGGTCAGTGCTCATGCCATTGCTTTCAAGAGTCAAGCAAGAAGTGTTTCTTTCCAGCAGAAGCCAGGAGATGGGACCCCTGTAAGAAGCTGTTGCGCACTGGGCTCTTCTTGAGAGGAGAGATGCCTTTCTAGAGCCCCGCCTCGTCTGCCCAAGGGTTGTCCTGACCGCCAGACTAGAGTCAGTCTGCTTTGTGGAAGAAGGGGGTGTGCAAGATGTGCTCTCGGTCCATCTTGTTGGAGTTCACCACGCTGCATAAACTAATGTACCACTGAGCCAGAGATGTCTCTGGTGAAGTAGAGATGGACTCAAAACGAAAGGCAAGAAGAGTTGCGAGGGAAGCCCACCACCTCAGCAATAGAAATTACAATAAACAATGGTTATTTCTTCCCTGTTACAGGTTTTGCAGGATGTCCTAATTACCTTGACATTATTAGCGCGGAAGTTGTGCTCTATCCACCCACTAAGTACAGGAAACATGCCCAGTGTGTAATTCTATCCTTCACCTCGCATGCCTCCGATGGGCTGGAGTCTGAAAGGAAACTGAGCTGCCTGGAAAGGTTAGCCAGTGACAGAGAGAAATTAACCCTTTCATTTTCAGTCACCATCCATTATTTTCTGGAAGGAGAGTTGGTGGGTGGAGCACAGGATGGTACCAGAGAGAGGTCGTTTACTTCCAGGTTTGGAGAAGTCTTGGAGTATTAGATCCTCCAGTTTCAAGTAATCACAAAGGATGCTTGTTATGCACCCTATTTCCTTCAGATATATCCAGTAAACATGGTGGAAATTTGTTACAGTTTATTTGTCACTGGTTATGTATTATCGTGTCACTCAGAATGAAATAAGGGTGTAGGCTCATTGTGTCAAACTACAAAAGTAGGAGCAGAGACACTGCACAGAGCAAAGTGTTTGCAATCAAATACATGACACATAACAAATGAAAAAGAAAGAGCTACAGAAGAGGGGGCTGTGGTCATTGTCTTTATTTCCGAAATACGCAAATTTTCAAGAAATAGTAATAGTTGAAAGAGGTCTTGCCATCATGAACTGATTATTTCCTCTCTGTGTCCTGGTTGGAGTTGGTGTCCAGCAAAGCAGCAGCTCCTGGAGCTTCTGGTTATTCTGAACAGATCAGTACAAACCCACCTGGGGTTCTGTGTGTGAGATGCCCAGAGGTATTTGCACAGTAGCAGAGCGGTGGAATCTGGGTAGCTGGTAAAGGAGCAGACTCAGAGAGAAAAGGGAATACAGAGGGGCACAGTACAAGAACAGATGAATTTTATTTGTGCAAATGTGATGTTTGAGTTATGGAAAGGGAAGCAACATTAAAATATTCATTAAGGCAAGAGAGGCCACAGAACAACAAGCAAGAAAACTGCAAGTTAAACACAAAGATTGAGTTGTCTTGTGTGCATTTCAAACACTGCTCTAATTTGTATCCATAGGACAACAAGGATTAAATGGAGATAATCCCTTTACAATGGTTTAATTAGTTACAGGTGAGTCAGTTAGCATCAGGATTGTATAAGTGTAGAAATAATTGTTTAAGTAAGTCATAACAAAGGGATTGAAAGAAATACTGGAGAGTGGAGCAAGATATACTCATAGAAATGTTTATTCTCTATTATAGCCACTCATAAATGGGTAAAGGGCAAATCAGAATAACATTCCACTGTCTTATTTGCACACTGAGTACATGCACACAGAATCTCTGCTCAAGGCAAAAAGAATTGGCTACATTTGTGTTAATAGAGTGAAAAAGAGCCTTACCTTTCACTATTCATCCATCCTTTGCTGTCCATGAAGGAATAGACAGGTTTATAAATTTAGTGCATATAGCTAGGAAGTGTCATTGCAGTGCTCTGAAGCCTTCCATCTGTGAGGAGTCTGCAAGGGCAAGGCTGCCTTTTATGTTCCATTCTGAGGATGCCATAGGAGGGACTTGTGACTCGGGAGACTTGGCTTTTGATTTCATTTGTTCTGTGTGTTTCCCATTCAGACATAAAAATCATTCTGCTTGAAATTACCCATCTGGCCTTTGTGATTCAGGACAAAGCTACAAAAAAATCAAGACAGATTCTCTTCCTCTCCCTACTCATTACTGTGTGGTTGAAAATTACAGTCAGCTCTGAAAGCAGATTTTTATTTTCATTTAAACACTTCCCTGAAATATTTGCTGTAGCAGAGTAGGAAATGAGGGAGGGGGAAAATGCGAAAGCCTCAAGGCAGCATGAATCCTGAGAACTTATGAAACACTTCTGAAAGTGTTATAATTGAGTTGTTTGTGGCTTATTCTCAGAAGAAATTTCATAAAACTAGACATTAGGTTTACATGAAATGCTCACTTTGAAACCATGATTTGGATGACTTGTGGTATTGTGCTTTGTGGGTGGTTTCTTTGTTTAGTTTTTTCTTAAGAAAAAATTAGAATTTTTTCATCATCCTACTTAAAAAGATTCATGTGGGAAAATCAAGAGCCTGATAGAAAAAGTGTAACATTTCTGAGCTTATTGAAGTCCTTCTGTTATGTTTTCCATATCTCTTCTGATAATTTATGTTAAAATGCTTTAAAAAGGGGGAGAAGGGGACAATACAACTTGGTTGTATTCCTCTTCTCCAGCTTTTAAAAATAACCCAGTATTGTTTTGAGAAACCTGCAGGCTAAGCACCTCCAGATGATTCAGCTGACAAATTTATTTCTGTTTTCAAACTTGTTACTAAGGAAAGAAAAAAAAATGTAGTTTTCTAGTGGCAAACTTTTTTTAAGGGCAACTGACTCCTGTTTATTTTGTGACATTTGTGTTTGCATTTGGGATCAATTGGTCCTGTCATCAGGTGGCTGGCAGAACTGGAATAACAGGCTCCTTTCTACCAGTTCCTTTTACTTATTTGACAGAATGAGTTGCTGCAACTATGTGCTGGAGTAGCACAGGTCACATTTGTTTTCCTGCTCTTCCCTTCCAGCAAAATGGGGATCATAGGAATGAGTGCTGAGGAAGTGGTGTGAGGAGGTGACATGGTAGCTTTTTGATGGCACCATATGAGTGCCCTGGGATCATCCTCTAATTGATGCCTCTGGGCTGGAGGAAGATGATGTGATGCAGGAACAGGAATGTGAAGGAGAAATGCAGGAGGTTTTGAAGGCTGATAATGCCTTCCATGAAGCCTAGAGAGCAAACGTAATAGGTTTCGACCAGAGACCAGTGAAATAATATTTTAAAGCCAAGCAAACAACCCACTGACCCAGGGAGGATAATTAGCAAAGCTGAACAAGAGCAAGGTGCACTGTGCTTTGACAGAGACTCCACTTCCCTGCAAGTGTTCTCTGCTATTGGCCCTATTTATTGTGGGGCCTGTTTGAGCTGCTGAATCTGAACACAATCTAGTTAGGACATTTTAGCACAGATCACGTTAAATTCCCCACTTCCCTCTCCCATGAGCGTTGCTGTGACATTTACACAATTGAAGTAAATTGTTATTTTGCTTGAGCTTCCTCTGTGTTTCTCTGGAACCCAGCAAGGGAAGGGAACTTCTTTATGCTGGTAGTGGGGGAGTTAAATTTCCAGTAAAGCCACAGAGTGTCAAATATCTCCAAATCGTTATTAGTCACCTCAGGATCAGATCAGCCAGTGTCCATTTTGGGAATCCACGAGGGATTTTTTTCCGACTCACTCTCCCTGCGGTGGTTAAGTCACAACTTGCTCATGGCCCACTGATGGCTGTGCACAGCCTGGGCTCAGCACTGGCTCCTCAGAGCCTGACACATAAACAAGAACTTCAAGCTTTCACTAATGCCTTACCAATATTATATCCTCCCATCCCTCTTCATAGCTGCCAAGTGCTTGAACAGGTTGGAAAAAACAAACCAAGCCTTGACATATGTGTTGATTTATTTTACTAGCAATTTACTTCCCAGGAAGAAGCGCTTAACAGGCATGCAGAGAGACTGTGCCATTTCTCCTGCTTGGGGGTGGCATTCCCCACTGCTGGATTTTCTCTCTCTCCCTTTTGCCATGGCCTCACCCTGGAAACCTCTGAAGGACCAGATCCTGCAAAAAAATCCTGTTAAATCAACACTTGTTTAAAAGCCTGGCCCTGGCCTATCATGCAGGGTTGGGGCAGAGGATGGTATGTGGTAGAGAGAAAGCTGTTTTCTCTCTCCTCGTTGGTGGCTGAACCACAGAGCATCGGGTTTGCAGTCCAGCAGCTGATGGGTGGGTGGGGCTGCGCTATTTCGAGCTGCTTTAAAGAGTTAAACTGAGCCCTGCAGAAAGAAAAGCCATTGCCTCCCATCAAACTGTGATCCCTCACCTGACACAGCACCTCTCTGGTGATGAACTCCTCAGGTCTCCTGCAGCCAGGCTGTCACCTTGGCAGGTCTGCCCACTGGTGTCCTTCACCTGCATGTGGACAGCTGATAATGGAGTTAACTACATGCTCCTAATTTTCTCATATTAATCAATTCCTTCCTCATCCCCCATTAGGTTTTCCTTTGTTACCGCCACTTTTCCCACTCACTGCCCACCCTAGTCCCAGCTCTCTATTTATCAATATTCTGCTATTATTAGGTGCCCCAGAAATGCGTGGCACTGATGCCACTAGAGCTGCAGGGCACATTTTTCTGTATTATTGACATCCTTCGCCACTCTGCTCTGAAAATATCACCCTTCCCATTCTCTGGCACTTTCAATCTGTAACGTTGGCAAGGCAGAGAGACTGTCTTTCACCCTGGTTTTGACTGGTCCCCTTTCTCTGCCGTTAGGAAGGACGGTGCTGGCTTAACAGGGAGCATGATGGAAACAGAAGTGGATTCTCCCACCTGGCTTGTGTCTGGGATAGATGAACTCAGAGCAGGCTGAGTTAGCTTCTGAGTACACTGGCCCCAAAGCAGACAACTAGAAATAATTGTGTTTGTTCTCACACGGCATGTTATGCTGGCTGCCCTAAAGGTGATCTAACCCCACAGGGCTCGGGATCGTGGAGGAGAATTGAGAAACCTGGATTAAATTTTCACAGAGGCAGAGATATTTTCAGTAGTAGTAGTATTTCTTTTTTTATAAAAGACACACGTAATAAGATAACCAGCTTCCTTACTAGTGGTATTAAGGACAACTGAGACCAGAATAATTATTTTTAAGTAGAACATATGGTCATTTTTATATATGAGCGTGGTTCCATTGCCACTTCAGTTTCACCCACTCTACTGAATTTTGCTCTTTACTTCTCATGCAGTTTGGGCTAGCAGTGCTTGGGCTGTTGTTTGGACAGGTTAATTGTTAAAATCTGCCCCTCCAGCCTTATCTAGCTGTAAAGGTTACTCTCATGCATGAGCTTGACCCCTGGAAGTGGGGCTGAAGGCTGAGACTTCACTGCACACAGGCATCACCAGCCTGGTTGCTTTGGGTTTTTTTCATATGATTTTCTAATCCTATTCTGTTCTAAACTACAGCTACGGGAAAAGTATTTTCGCTTGGGGATTTCCTCAGTTAGGGGTGTTTCACAGAGCAGGTCATACCTCTGGTCATACCCCTCCTGTTGAAAAGCAGAAAATTACTTTTCAATTGAAAAGTCCATGGATGTAGCTCCAGAAAGAGGCTTGACAAAACTTCACACATTTTATAAAATGTTTCTCAGCAAGATGTAAATCTTCCTTCCTTGTTGTTGGTAGACCCCTGCCATAACCATATGGCACACAGACACTTGGATCCGGTGTAAATCTGTTCTCCCCTATGCCTGCACTAGTCCTGGTGCAGCCTTGTCTCTGTGGGGACACAGGGTACCACTGCAGGGAAGGCTGAAGAAGGGAGCCAAGGAGAAGGCAAACACTACCTGTCTTGCTTCGGCTTAGATATCTGCAATTTCAAGTGGCTGTTCCCTCAATACAGTCCAAAGCTTTTGCTCTTGCCACAGTGCAAGGCATTTTAGCAGCTACCCATCACCAGAGAGCAAATCTTCCCCCCTCCCCCTCCCTCCCCCCCAGTCCTGGTCTTTCTGATCTTCTCCCATCATTTACAACAGCTCTGGTGCTCCTTGAATGCTTTGGATGAGCTGATTAAATTTGTCATGCTAGAAAATATCTGCTCATTCCTTTTATTTAATTTAATTGTATTTTACATGTTCCTGAGCTGGCTGTCTTGTAGGGCTAGCAAGCTGGGTCAGCTGGAGCCTATGGCTGTGCACTGAGGCTTCAGCAGGCAGTGGAGAGGAACAGGATCCATTCTGTTTGGGCTCACCCACACCATGTTTGTTCCCCTGCCTCTCCCCAGCTGGGTGGGTGGCAGGTGATGCTGCTGTGGTTGTCAGGCTGTGGGTCCCTACATGAACCAAGCAACAACTGACTCAGGTACATGGCACACCAGGGCTCAGTTATGCTTTGCAGATCCTCTCTCTGACATCAGGGAGCAAGTGTATAGCATGTACTATACCTGTGTAGTGTGTGCCCCACCAAGTCTGGGGTCTGTGGTCCCTGGAGAGATCATGGAAAGATGCTGGTCAGTGCTCTGCCATAAGCCTGTTGACTCTGCCCTTGGTCACGATGAATAAGCAGTGGCTGTGACCCTGGCACTTTTCCTGTTGGCCTCTAAGACTCATAGTGATACAAATTAATGCCACTTTTCTCAGATGTATGTGTTGCACTCATCTCATCTTCCCTCTGAGATCCACCCCTGCAGCCCTCTGGCCTCTTTCCTTTGTCCTAGTGTGGCCTCAGGATGGGGAGGCGAGCATGCGGTGGAGCTCTGTGGGACTCTGTGGGATCCTCCAAATTGTGCACAACGGGAGTGGAAAGCTGTCACTTGGTAACTGCTTGGAGGAACATATTTTACTGAGCCAGCTGACTGTGCAGCTTCAAGAGGTTAAAAATTAACCCTGCAATAATATACGTGGGTAATTGACTTTCTGCTGGTTTCGTAAGTAGTGCCAGTGTCATTCCAAGCAACCTGAAGTGGGGCAGGGCAGGGGGAGAGGGAGGAATGGGGTGGGGATGGGCAGGAACTGGAAATATTTGTGGCTTATTATGTCAAACAAAGAAAAAAGCCTTTGATTTTTGTAAAGGGGGAGATACTTTGCTCATGTTCCTTTGCATAGCTCTGTTGAGAGGGTTTTATGTACGCTTTCTTCCATTATACCAAAGATACACTTATCTGCTTCATTCACAGTGCCAAGAATGTTGAGTCTTCTCTTCACCATTAATGTACTGAACTTCCTCAAGGGACATAGACATGAAGAGAGCACTTTTTTGAACATCCCTGCCATGCAGGGACCAGGTGACTTCTCCTTATTTCAACAACACTTAACATAGTGAGGCATCTTTAGCAAAACCATCAGAGATGTAACACAAAACTTAATTCCTCCACCAGCCTTCATTTTCACTGTACAGCTAAACCTGGCCCCATCTCAAGCAGACACCTGTCTATATTTCTGTGACCCTGCTGATGCCGTGCTAATCTCTGCATATCTGGCCACAGAACCAGACTTCTCTGGTCCTCAGAGGTTGTGGAATTCTCTTGCAGCCACTTGAATGCTGCAGAAAAGCTACAGGAGGTGCATTGGAGAACCACCAGAATTCAAGTGATTTTTCTTTCATTTTCCTGCCTTCAGTCATGGTGCAAAACAAATGAAGCCCATTCCCGGGTTCTGCACTCCACAGCCAACCAGGTAATCTGGTCTAGACTGGGAGCACACCCTGGCCTGGTCTGAAGTTTCTCTTCTGTGTATAGCAAGAGCTACTGATTTTGAGTCAGAACATGAGTTAACTGTGCAATGGAGAAATATCCCCAGAGCAGCTTCTCAGATGTCATCTAAGTCTACAGCTGTGGAAAAACAGGGTGATAAGACCTGAATTTCTAGTGTTAAAATTGGAGAGGAAAGATATTGCAGGTTATTTTTTTTTAATTCATCAAAAAGAAGACACATTTGAAGGTCACCTTTTAAAAATTCCTTGGCTGTTCCTGACCAGATGGTATATGAGAAGCAATACTGTTTTCTGTGAAAACATCTCTGTAGAAAGGGATCGCTCTTTTTCCACTTAAAAAAAAAACAACCAACAAAAAAAAACCAAGTCCCTGTACTGAAAGATCTGATTATGCTGAACCAAGCACAGAATCTATTACAGAGGTATTAAATTAATTGCCTGCACTGTTTATGTAGTCACAGATTACACCTGCTGTTTCCTGTAGGAGTCTAACATGAGTAGTGTGTTCCATCCCAAACTGGATATGATGCTGAAATACCACAAATTTGCAAGTAAGAGGCCTGAGCTGTGTTAAACCAACGACTTAACATGATTAAAAAGAAAAAAGCCACCCAGGAAAACCAGATAATGAGATTTGCCACCATTCAATTAAAAAGTCATCCTTTCCTGTTGTTCCATGAGCACAGGGCTTTCCAAGTTCACCAGTCTTTCCTGGGATAAGTGACTCATGAACCTGATAGGAAAATGCACCTGTTTTTAGCTAGAGGTTAAAGCAGCTCTCCAGTTACCAGAGTAAACAAAGGACTTATTTCTGTCCTTAGAAGTTATCCTGCAAAGTCCAGGAACACAGGAAAGCTGGCAGGAGCAAGTAGGTTTGAGCCAAGTTTGCTGAAGTCAGTAGAAGGTTTGTGACGTCCATGGTAAGATGCTCATGGATGCCAGTGGGATTTGGCCCTTGCCTTTTGCTAGATAGAAAACAGGAAACAAAAGTTGGTGCAGTGATTGTGCTGGCAGCCAAGGGCTCCAAGGAGCTGGAAGGTGTCTGCCACAGCGTGGGATACGTGTTCTATTGTCTGGCCTGGAGTGGTCCATCTGTACTCTTGGCAAAAGAGCAGCTGTCAGTCACAGAGATGTGATGAGTATATACACATTCAAGGCTATGACTGATCAGAGACTGCAGTAATGGCACCATGAAAGTGGCTAAAACATTTGGAAATCAGAGAGTTGGATGTATTGGCATCAGGGAAGCTGAGAGGTTCTATTAGCCGGGAGTCACTTATTAATCCCAGCATGAGAAATGGGATGTGTTTGATCTACACTGCAGAGTGCTGAAAAATGCCAACGCAACATCAGCTTATTTCAGGTCAGCACTCAAGATGGTATAAAGACAAAATGGATTTTAGCCTTTATTTAACTGGATTTAATTACATACATGAGCTTCAAAGTGCCAAAGGCCTAATGGATGGTGACCTAAGGTCTGACTGAAAAAGCAACAATACCCTAAACCTTAAGTTTGTTTGTTAGACCACATGGCATGACTGGACCATGCAATGTTTCAGGAAGACTGAAATACTAGGAATTAAGCACCCAGTGCATCCAAAGCATTTGCCAAGATTTCCAACTTTACTCAGAGGAACCTGAACACTGACCTTTCCTGCCCTCCACACCAGGGTGGCTCAGGAGCTTAGCTGGGGCAGAAGGGAGACAGTGTTTCCAAACACACCTCCCTGAAAAGTCTCTAGCACCCTGAGACAGAGCATGTTGACACTCCAAAAAGAAAATGAACACCTGACCTTTGGAAAATCCTTGTGGCTAGGAAATTCCAAATAACCAAATTTAAGGAAAAGGGCAATCAAAATTCCAAATAACCAAATTCAAGGAAAAGAGGCAATCATCAAAGGCTCATTATCTTAATTTAATTTTTTTTTGGTGTTAGCATGCCAGATATTGTGACAGTCATCTATTTGTATTTCTGGCTGTGCTTTGTTTCAGAGAATCCTATTCTTGGGTCTGGATAAAGTACAAAGTCTCTCTTTATCCTTTGGATAGCACAATGTGGTTCCAAATAAAGTCTTGGAGAGCTACCATTGAAAAAATAGATATTATCATAAAAATGTTCACAGAACTAAGCTCTGCCGAGACATGGATAACTGTAATTGTTTGTGGCAGATGTTTATGGGAAAACTGAAAGTTATTAAATTGCTTAATTATTGGATAAGCGGAAATGCTCAAAAATGAAAAGGATACAACTTTTGTATGCTACTACTTTAAATGGCTACAGCATGGGTTTGTCCATTCTATGCAGTCTGTGCCATGCTGATTCACAGCCTGATCCAGCCTGGATGAAAAAGGTTGGTGTAAGAAACCACCAGCTGGAATGTTTTGAATTCCCAGTGCCTGTTTGATGCTTAGCCTCCACACAGAGCAAGAACACCAGGTCCTCCCACTTTGAGGATGATCAGCTCCAGACCCTCCTGTCATCTTGGTCACATGCCCAATTGAAGGACCTTGATGTAATCATGTCTGTTTCACATTTAAAAGATAACTGCTTAGAAGCTGTTAAAATAATTTATTCATGCATGTCAAGCTTTGACCATACTGATTAATCCTTGAAGGAACCTCACGAGGTGGGTATTATCCTAATTTATATAGGAGTTCAACAAGGTATGGAGAGAGAATGTTTAGCTTTGTGTTCTGTATCAGGTGAAGGATACCAGCCTATATCAGCCTCCAGGAATCAGCTCACTGGGCTGACTAACCTTCACCTGCTTTGTCTCTGAACCACACAGCTCAGAAATACCATATTCACATCCTCACAGATTGCCTCTCCTTGCCTGCTGAGTGCTCCCCAGACACAGCATGGTGAGGACACAGGTGGGTTGTGGTGGCTCTGTGCTCAGCAGGGTGAGATTTGTTGGCTGCTGTGTGCAGCATGGACCCAGCTACATCTATGGCATGGTCCTAAGATTCCTCCAGTGCCTGACCATTTTCTGGCCGGAAAAAGACCCAGTCCAAGGTCTCAGCTCCTCTCACAGCTCCTTCATAATGTCACTTTGATGTTACGTGCTGGTGGTTTTGCCCTCCACATCCCTCGATCTTGGGGGTCCCTCATCAGTCTTCTCCCTGGGAAACTTGGTAGCTCATAACACTGAGGTGAGAGGTCCCTGGAATCCCAGCCTGTGTGCAGTATGGCCCATACCCTTAGTGACTCACTTGGGTCTGCCTTAGCTGGCTGAGCTGGCTCACCATGGGATCAGGTAGTGACCAGCACTGAGACAAGGAACGGGGTAGGAGACCCCTGACCAAGGAGGAGGGACAAGTCACAGTGGCCTCAGCCTGGTCCTGTTCAAAGTGTCATGAAACTGCCCTCTAAGACTGATCCTCCTTAAAGAGTAATCTAGCATGGGAGTTCTGGAGGGAACCACAACACAACAAATTCAGTTTGATTTTCTACTCTGCCCTTTCTGTCCCTCAAGCACGCCTTTTGCATATAGAGTTCATGGACCCCATGAACTCTGTCAGCCTCCTGCTTTTGCTATGCTTGAAAATGTCCTATCATTCCATTTTATGCCTCTAGCAAGTTGCTTTTCTTTTTCTTGTGCTTTATTGTTCTTTCACATCCACTTCATTACACTTTGTGTTCTTTTACCTTTTCCTTAATATCCTGTTCATTAAAGAAATGATTTTTATATCTCAGAATGTTGGCTTATTTTTTCTTTTTGCTTTGAATTTTTTTTATTTGATGCTGAACCTGCTGTAGAGTGTCTTTAAACAATCTGATGTCAGCTGCAAGTGTTTTACTGGTTTTAGCTGATGATTTCAGTGAATTTCATCAGTTTTATGTGATTCCACTTTTTAAGGGCAAACATTTAATACTAAATTAGTATTCAATCTATGTAGTTCTTCTGAGAAGTTGACTCACTTACTCATCTTTCCCTCACTGGCATGAACTGTTCTGACATTTATACTGTTTAAACCTGGTATAATAGTATTTCACTAATTGGGGTTTTTTCTAGAAAGTTTCCCAATGTGTTGCCAGTCAGGCATTCTAGTTCATCTTCCTTTATTTTCAGATTACTGCCATTTGTACCAAAATGGTTTTAAAGATGGTTGTGGACTAGCTATTATTTTTGTGGGGTTTGTGTGCATGTGCACATGCATTTTACTTACTTGAGGTTTCATTTATAGAGACCCACTTTCTGTTTCCTCTTATCTCCATTGCCTTCGTCCTATCCTATTTCTTAACAGAGAGATTTGAGAGCTTTAACCAAACGGCGTCTTCTCCCTTACCCCCAGTCTCTAATTTAAAACTCTCTCGCAACTCTGACTCCAGTAAGTCCCAGCTCCTTTCTGTCTTGTTTACATAAATCTCGTTTTTTCTACGCAGGCTCCGCTTTTCTATACAACTTTCCCCTTTTCTAATAAACCCAGCAATGTCTGTAACAATAGTCTTGCAAGCTTCAAACATTTATTTTGCATACACAGAACTATTTAACATCGCTTATCATTCACCTCCAGGGTTTGAAGTGCTCTCCCATGCGTGCTCACTTGTGCTCTTCCCCTTGCCACAGTTAACAGCACAATCAGTCAGGCTGGAATGTTACACCCAACCAATATTAGGAAATGCTCCCTGCTGCCTTGTAAATCCCTGGTGCCACCAGTAAGAGTGGAGGAGGAGAAGTAGGAGGAGGCAGAGGAGGAGGAGGTAGCAGCAGAAGAGGCATTCCAAGCATATGGATTCTCACGCAAGTGAAATGAAGCTGGGTACGTCACACATGCTGCTTATCATGGTCACATTCACTCATGTTGAAATCTCTCCCACTTAGCATCGGCTGGGAATATCACCATTTGCTGTTTCAGCGGGAATTTTGTGCTCCTTGGAGATTGTACCCTCACACTGCATTTTGACAGTACCTCTGGGGCAATCGAGCAGCCCCTCCCTCTGCCCCAGCTGTGCTTTTTTTCCAGTCCCTTCTTGGTGCAGGCACTGGGATTCACCCAACCCACGGACAGAAAAGAACAAGGTGTCACATCATCGTTGCTGTGTTGTCAAACTACACCTCTTCCACGCTGAGTGTGAGGTGAGGTCTGCAGTACATACAAACTTTGTATTTACAGTGTTTTCCTGAAGTTTAGGTAGTTTCCTGTTGTAATGCACAGGACTGATCAAAACTGGGATGCACTGCCTCAATGGACAAGACAAGCACAGGACGAGGACAGGGATGTGATATACACCCAAGGAGAACAAATGTGGTGTCTCTCCTGTTTTCCTTCTAGGTGCTTCCCAAGATTCCCACCATGCCGGGCTCTCTCTGATCCATGACCACAACTCTGTGCTTCAGACGTCACTCCAGAGCAGCACAGCTCTTTCCCAGGAGATAAGTGAGGGGGTTTTTTGCCTACACAACAGCTCTCCTGAGCTTTCCCATGCTGGGAGGGAGGTGGGAGGGAGGAGATCCGGCTTCCTCCCTGTCCGAGCGCCAGCCCCGTGGGCCTGCCATAGCTCTGCTGGGAACATCCAGGGGCATTATGCAATTTGCAGGGGCGGTTTTTCATGCAGCCTGGCAAGGCAGCATCTGATAATGGCTCTCCCTTTGTTTGTAGCACACAAGCGAGCTCATGATCTTCTCCCCGGTGCAGGCAGCCCACGGTGTTATGTCCTGTACTGCTGTGATGACGAGAACAGGGCTGTGCACAGGACAGGGAGCCCTGCAGAGCTTTCATCAGTGAATCACTGCTCCGAGTGCTCATTAGGCACAAATCATTAATGGTCTAAAAGGATTGGAATAATCTAGCTTGGCTCTGGTGAAAGTGCACATTGTCTTTTTCAGGAGGCATGGGAAACCCTTCTTAAGCCTGTTTTTAAACTTCTTGAATTTGGCTTCTGAGTAATGCCACTAATTTCATTTTTCAAAGGTCACAGGAGAATTCTCTTCTGCTGTCTCCAAATGTCCCTGTAACAAAGTAATGAATTGTTCAACACAATGCACTTAGATATTACCTTGCCATAAAGGTATTTACAGCAGGTACAGTAAGATAAACCAGCTTGTTTCTTGCTGGTTTTAAAAGAGGGAAAAGTGGGGGAAAGGCCCCCACTTTGGTGGTGAGTTTGAGAGATAAATATAATTTGATGTCTTTACTGAATGTTTTGATTGGTCTTGAAAGATCTTTCAATAGACTTAAAAGTCTATTTACAGACTATCCCTTTTAAAGACTGGAAAACTTAGTCACTTCTGTATTCTGTGTACCTATTCAAATTGCATCCAAATTTAAAGTTGCCCATAACATATTAATTAAGCACTTTTCAAATGCTTCATCTCGTGTAGTCTTTATTGACAAGATCCTGTGTTATTTTCCCCAGCATCATTCTCTCTCCTGCATGATGCTCTTTCACATTTTGGACTTAAATTCCCTTTTAACACGGTGGGCAAAGGAGTCAGCCATGCAAGAAATGAGAAGCAAAGACTACAGCGTGTTACAGAATGCAAATCTAGGTTCATCTGGCAGGAGGGAAACCAGCCCTGCACCACCAGCAGCGTTTGTGCTGCCCTGTGGGTTAGAAACGCCGTGTCACTGCAAATCCGGTTAGACGAGTGTGTGCCTGCCTGACCTCTTCCACTTGGCAGCCTTTTCTCTGCATTTTTGTCTGAAAGGCTAATGTGGGAGTGAACAATGGAAACCAAACTGCCCCTCCAGTCTCCAGCAGGTCCCAGTACATCCCAGTGCACATGCACTGGCTGATTGGCTGGGTGAGGTGAAAGAGAGACTTCATCATTCTGGCATGTCAGCAAGGAGAGTCCAGTGCAATCAGCCCAGTGTTTTTTCACCAGCATGTAAGAAAAATGAGAACAGGGAGACACAGCCACATTTGATATAAAGACTGCCAGTGGCTATGTAATTGGCAGATGCTCATATCTACTTTTACTGCAGAAAAGAAGTGTCACAGCTCTCTGGAGCGACTATCTCAGGAGAGGACCTACTTTCGTGGGGCTGGGGGCTCAGATATAGCCCCTGGCTGGAAAGAGCATGTCCATGCTGGATTTCCAGCTTCTGTTTGAAAATTTGGGTGACCTTTAGTGCTCTGGCTATGCCTGTGCAAGCAGAGCTCCCCACCTTGAACTTTGGTTCACGCACCACTGGTAAGAAGGAATATGTTGTAGTTAAAGCATTGAGAAATAGGTGCAAATGAGAAACGGTCTGTAGCTCTGTCACCAATACTCCTGCCTATTCCCAGGTTAATCTACAGAGTCTAGCCCCATAGGGCACTTTTTGTCCTACCTGTTTCATCATGTTGTGTCTGGGCTTTGCAATGGCTGCCATGTAGGGCAAACCATGACACCTTTGTGTTACATGCATTTGTGTCCAGCCTCGAAACGTTATTTCATTCCCTGAGGTGTATGCTGTTATCAGGATAATGAGATGTCCCAGTCCCCTGGTAATTATTCATTAGGTAAGATTTAATGTATGTGTGCGTGCAGGGCTGGCAGCTACAAGTGGATCCCACAGGAGAGGTGTATGAGCCAAGCTTATGTCAGCTCTAGGGTAGGGATGGGTGAATAACTGGAGTAAAAAATAACAAAATGTTAAGATCAGGGGCAGTTTGCCCAAAACTTAACCCAAAACCTTTTCTTTCCACCGTGAGGCCAAACTTACCATTCAGATCAGAAGGCTTGGAGACTCAGGGTGGATTTGCACCCACATCTAGAAGGAATCACGGATCTGCATTGAGGCAAAGCAATGGCTGAGACCCAAATTCAGCTGTCACCTGTGACTGTTTGTTCTGGTCATATTTCTTAAGGTCTGAAAAACGCTTTTAGCTTCTTGTGGTTTTCTATACACTTTTCCCTGTTCTGCACTAAGATTACTGTTTTCCTGTTCAGAAGACTCTTCTGCAATATTTACTGGCTGAATGAGGATGGTTGCTCTAGTTTCACCCGGAGAGCATCTGTAAGTCCAGGTGGATATAGGCACAAGCTAAGGAACAGCACACAAACACATGGTGGACATTATACCATTGAAATTAAGTAATCGAAAAGCTATTATGTGGCTGACATTTCAGAGTGGGGGATTGATGAGACACACAAATCTCAGACAAAACACAGAAGAGAGGCCCAAGACTGGACTGGTTGGCATAGGAACTTGACACTGGCAGGATAGGCTGGACTTTGAGGCTTAAAATGAGTCCAATACAGGTGCTTGGGTGTTGTGGGGACCAAACCTTTTCCTGCAGGCTCCAGCAGTGAGGATGTTCCAAACAGGAAGAGCACTGGTGACTCTGGAGATTCTGTTTGGTGTTTCTTGGTTTCTACCATCATCGTTTCTCTCTGTCTGTTGTTCACCCACATAATTACATAAGATATCACCAGCTAAAACTGCATCTGCTGCCTTAATAGGTGGCTCATTATCTAGGGAGGGAAACAGAGGGCAAAAGCTTTTATGTGCCAACAGCACTGCCGAGATGTTCATGTGCTTTACAGGAGAAGGAAAGGGCGTAACCTGTCTGTCCTAATTTATAGCCAGATGGGCTGAAAGATTCAATGTGTAATGAAGGTCAGCATGGCTGGGAATGGGGTGGAGACAGTGGAAGGTTACTCTCTTGATATAAAAGCAATTAATTCTCCAGCAGTGTCCCTCTCTTGTGCAGCAGAACAGAGCAAGGCAGTTCTCTATATATCTAAAAGTACTCCCACAGCTTTGATCTTTTCCTCTTTTCTGGAAATGTAAGCTTGCAAAGAGGGTCTGGCCTCATCTGGGATGATGTATTGGGCCATGTGGTGCTGGCCTTGCAGAGCAGCGTGGGCATGCCTGCTGTTCTCTGTACTGCATCATTCTGGAAAAGTCTCCCAATACTCCGGTTACTGCAGTAATGGCAACGTGCTGCTGCAATGCTCAGGCACTCTGCCTGCTTGCAAATGCCATGACATCACTCCTTCTCATAACAGTGGGGGTTTTTTTGTCCAGTTTCAGCCGCACAGATGATATTTAGCTATGAATGAAAATGAAAAAGAAAATATGAGAGAACCAAGTTTCCTACCAAAATTCCATCTCCAAGGACCTTTAAGTGTGGAAGTATGTAACCATATTAGTTTGAAAGCAATCCTTTAGCCCTGCGTACTCTTCAGTGTCAGATGTACCCCATTCCAATCAGTATATTGTGGCAACCACCTGTAGACGGCATTTTCTTTTATTGACTGTTCAAATAAACACTTGTTTTGAGCCCAGGACAGAGCTGTGCTGGCGCCAGGTATCAGGCCCAGTTTCAGTAGAGCTTGTGGCAGATATGTACTGATCGAACCATATGGTGGTGAGTTTTTGTGCTGCCTAGGCTGGCAGGAGACCAAAATGTTGCTGTGGGTTCCCCCAGACATAAAAATCCATGAAGTTTTGCAGATGTAGTTTCATTTCATTTCACTGTCTGACTAACCGTCTTCTTACTTGTTTTTCTTTTATTTCCTCTATGTGTTTCCCACACAAAAAGTCAAAGATTCCAAGTTCCGTTTTGAGAAAGTTTTAAAATTAGCTTCTCCATTTATGTGAGATGACCCTGAGTTTTGGCAATAAAGTATGCTGGTGTTGGAAGAGGGAAAGAGAAGATTCCTCAGTAGGGGGTGAGTGCTGATGACTTTGTTAAGGTCATGGTGTAATATGCTGTTCTGCTGACTTTTGCCTTGTTTAATTACCTTCTGAATCTGGAGAAGCTGAACCGTGCCTCATGAGCTCATTATGTTCCCCCAGATTTGCTCTCCCCAACAAATAGGTGCTTTCCCTGCAGTCTCTGGAGGCTCTTTGTTGCTGCTCTGATACATCAGATGTGTTTGTTTTGCACATTGATGTTTGCGTTTTCTGTACTGCTTGTGTTTTCCAATTCCTTGGAGCACTGAGGATGCTGCTGAATTGTCAGAATCATGGTAGCATGCTGACTTGAGGTTACTGTCAATGGCCTCATTATGTTAACAAGGGATATTTTAAGAAATACAAAAGATGTGGCATTTACTTTCTTGGGAGAGTGAAGGGGGAGACAGAGAGAGAATGTTTGTGTATAAATGGACTTACACTGCAGGTCCCCCCATTGTTCATCTGGAAATGACTGCCAGCCTCTCTCCACATCCTTTGCTACCCAGAGCAATTATAGCTTCTGGTTTATATGCCGGGGCTGCTCACAGTGTGCTTGGTTCACCCATGCGTGCCAGGCAATGTGACTCTTCCTCCTGAAGAGCTCATCACCTCATCCTGGGGCATCTGGGCACCTGAAATGGGCACAGCCTTCACAGACACAGCAATGGGACGTACAGCATCACAGTATCTCTGTGCAGATGTAAGTCAGAGCTGCTGTGGTCTTGTTCCCTTCTTCGAGCCAGCACTAGCATTGTTGTGGCTGGAAAATGAGTCAGTTTGGGAAACTGAGCTGGGAGAGAAGTAATGCTATGAGAAAAAAAGTAATTAATTTCCTATACATTTCCCTTCTGGAGGAACACAGCTAGGTGTAGCCAGAGCTAAGGAGATGTCGGCATCCTAGTCTGCTCTGCTCTGATGGGCTCACTCTCTCTCTCCAGAAATTCTTAAGGAAGAATATGAAAGAGGAGAATATCAACTGCAAATCTTCTGTCTTTAATGAAATGGAGACCTGTGCATAGTCCATATCTCTGAATCAAAGGGAGCAAGCTCTTTCCTCCTTGTTGTCAGACCATTGGGAGGTAGTTGGCATATCCCTTATCAAAGGAAATGTGGTCCTTCCCTTAAGCTTGTCTGCTCGGTGGTATTGTGTAAACACAGATCAATAAGGTGTCACAAATCCTACCCTATTACCAGTATTCAGCAGCAAATGAAACACCCTTAAGCTTTGCATGTTATCATTTCATGCATTTACAATTAACGACTTAGATAAGATTAATTACTTCCAAGGTGACTCTTTACAATTGTCTCCTTATAATGGAGTTTGTAACCAGCCCACTGTGGCTTTGTCACCAGGAGAAATCACAGACAATTTAACAGACGGATAGAAAAGGTTTATTTAACAGGCCTTTTGCTCTTTCTCTTGTAGTTCCCTTAAGAGAAAAAACTCCTTAGGAAAAAGCACATCCGATGCTGACAGTGAACTTGACAGATAACTGTCTACAACTGGGGTTTTAACTTCATTTCTGTTGCTCCAGGTATAAGTATTTTAGGCACTCTGTTCTTCTGAAGCCTCTGAGTAGATGAAATGTAAGCAATATTACAACAGAAAAAAGCTGAACATGCTGAATGGAGTGACCAGATTCCAGTACCTCTCTCTGATAGCTTTTTTCCATAGAAAATGCTGAGACAAGAGGAAGAAAGGAGACTATAATTTCTTCCATAAAACATCAACCGCATATTAATCTATTTGTTACTCTGCCTCATGCCCAGCTGAATGAATCCAACAAAAGTGCTGGCCTCTCAGTTGATGAACAGACAGTAAAGGAAAACCCAGCATGCCATAAGGAAGGGGATACAAACAGAAATGGATGGGATTTCCCTGGAGGAGATGCCACTGCTTGAGAAAGAGCCCTGTTACTCCTGCTCAGGCAAGATGCTGATGTTGTTATGAGAAGAGGACAGGCTCTCTGGTCTGCTATGGCCTGTATACCTCAACCACAGCTTGGCCAGAATGGCTACATGAATTTCTTGGTTGTGCCTGCCTTACAATACACGGACGAGGAAGCATTGTCCTTAGATGTACATGCTAAATTTATCCCACAAGGGACAATAATTTCTGGTTTTCTTTCCCAAGGCAGCATGCGGGGAAGTTGATTAGTACTCACTGTGCTTAAGGGTTAAAGTTCAAGCAATAAAAAACCCTTAGCTACACCCCCCAAAAACAACAACAAAAAGCTGAGATTTTAGGTTGGTTGTTTTTGATGGATGGCCTGTTTCTGAATTTTGAGGCTTCCTACTGTCCACAGTTTTCAGTCTGTGAAGTAGAAACCTGTGCTTTTAGTTGGATATTAACTCCTGAGGATCTTAGCTCTTGCTCCAACTCCTGAGAAGATGGACTTCCTAGAAGACACCTTATATCACAAGATCCATGGTAGAAGCCTTGTTTAAGCTACTGAATTGTATAAAACTGCAGGAGCTAGGTGGGAATTGTGCAACTCCCCTGCGCTCCCTTCCCATTTTCTAATGAGTTCTCATTCACTCCCTAGTTACAAGACCATGAAGCAGTTGACTTCACACTTCTGAAATATCAGCAAACCCTTCTCCACAAAACCAAAAATGTTTTGAATATTAAAATGAGGGTGAGATTTTTCAGGCTTGTCTGGGGGAGCAGAATGCCTTGTCCCCACTATGATGGAAAGGGACTGGATCGCTACAGCGCCTGGGCAGCCCTGTTTGGGACATCATAGCTGCAAGATTCACTGACTTACTGGGAAAGTCATATGCAGCAATTTAATGTAGTTTAAGTAGCCTTTTACAAATCAGGTTGCTTTGCTATGTAGTCTGTGCTTTTCTAGGTCTGGCAGGTTTTCTTCTTTTATTAAGAACAAAACACACCTTATTTACTGCAGAAAAAAAAGTCTCATTTGGGGTCATTACAGCTGGTGTTGCACCCAGGCTGTTGTTTGCCACCATTTCCTTTGGAGACAAAGGTGATTTGAGAGGTTTCTCCCGCTTGCCCGGCTCTCATCCTGCCCACCCACTGCTGTGTGCTGTCCAGGGCAGCCTGTGCTGTGACCCCAACCACTGAAATCACCAGAGGGGTTCTTTAGGAAGTTACAAAGAATGGTTTAACCTGGGTTCAGAGAGTGTCCCAGTGAGAGAAATAACCCAGCAAGCCAAAACAGATAATTTTCTGCTGGATTGAGCTGAAGTGGGTCTTAAGAGCCACAAAGGAGGCAATGGGAACTTCTCTCCAGAATGGGAATGAGGACAGGGATGAGCTGGGATGGGAGGAAGAAGAGCTTTTCCCACTTTTGGTCGCAGCAGCTCCACCATGACGTGTCATTTCATCCTCTGATGTGCCGTTGGGGTTGAAAATAGCCCTGCTGAAAGTAAAAAACAGGCTGTGGTTTGGGCTTGGATGGATTTCTGTGTACATGAACCTGGATCAGCTCCAGAGCACGGCTCCACCACTGCTTGCACTGGTGGCAGCAGAGGAAGTGCTTTTGGAATGGGGAGGGAGTGAGACAGCAAGGGCTGGGGGGTGCTGAGCCGCAGGGAGAAGGAGGGGGATTCCTCAGCCGGGACCTGTCAATGGTGACATCAGCGATGTCGCACAGCCCCCTTTCCTGCCGCAGCAGTGGGCTCTCTGCCTCACCCCACCGGGGCCCTGCGCGGTTCCCCTCCGGAGCCTCCCGCACAGCCGCGCCGCTCTGTCCCCACGCGGGATGCCGAGCTGGATGGAGCCCACAGCACACGCCTGTCCGACGGATGTCCCCTGTCCCTGCCGGCACAGCCGACGCGGGCGCTGCTGCGAGCGGGGCTGCGAACCCGGAGTGCGATTTCCCCTGGAAATAGAGGCGGTCGCCTCCTCCTCCACCTCCGGTGACAATTGCCGTGACCCGAGCCAGTCCTCGTCACTGGCACAAAGGGGCTCTGACCTTTGGGACCAGCGGTGGGGGCTCCTGCAGCCGATTAAGCCGAGACTCTGGAGGTTGTGCTTTAGTTAGTCGCAAGCTGCGAGGCTTGAGAGGAAACACTGACACATTAAACCTTACACCTTACAGGAGGTCAGACTAAGTAATCTGGCAGTCCACTGGCCTTTAACTCTAATGTGGGAGCAAGTTTATTTCACTGCTAGTTGTCATAATGAAATGTCCACAAAACTTTTCTATCAGAGCCCTTATTGCAATCCAGGCCTTGATGCAACTGAACTTTGAAGAAATTTGCCTCTAGTTGTACTGTGGCTTATTTCTCTGTTTAAAGTAATTTTCATTTCTTATTGATGACTCTTGTCACTGCTCCCAGTCCCTGGTCCTTTATATATCACTACAATATCTGAATTTCGCTTTGCCTCATGCCTATGAGAGAGTCGAGTCCCTTTCACCCCATAGCTTGGGAAATAGAGGCACAGAGCAACTGCATAAAAAGTAATTTGGCCATGCCCCATCCCTGGAAGTGTTCAAGGCAGGGTTGGATGGGACTTTGAGCAGCCTGGTCTAGTGGAAGGTGTCCCTGCCCATGGCAGGGGGCTTAGAACTAGCTGATCTTTAAGGTATTTTCCAATCCAAACTGTTCTATGATTAACTAGAGCCCTGGATTTTGATCCCTCCTTGGCTATGGACATTCTTTGTCACCTCACTTACATGTGTGTGTTTGTTTTTTAATCTGGTCTTAAGTGACTACCTATGGTTTAAAGTACCAGACTCTCACTAAGTTAATCTATGGACCTAGAATCGCAGACAGTTTTTAGTAGTTTATGAGCACTTTGGACAAAGAATCAGACACCTTTCTCTGTTTTCAGGGGGAAAAAATTGAAGTCAGAAACCAAACTTTCTCAGGAAATTCATGGCTGAAGCAGGAGAGAGGACCTGAGCTTCAACCATTTAACCTTTCTGTCTCATCCCAAGTCTGTGTGATTGGAAGGATGGCTGACTAGATACAGTGCAGACCTGTATTATTCTCTTATCACAAGTATAAACTTCTCAGAGTTCATATATGTTTGGCAGGAAAGTCACCTCATTTAATATACCGACTTTGTGTACGTAAAAAAACCATCAGGATCAAAACTGAATGTGCAGCAGAGCAGGAGCTCAATTTTGATTTTGATTTCTCCCCACTAGCTGGTTGAGACAATTACATATCAAACCGAGTAATCCCATTTTGTGTAATATGCAAATTCATTTACAACAATCTCTTAAGGCAAAGAAGAGATACACTGTGTGTCCTCTGTTAACTGTACTTCTTTTAAGAGTGGAATCAGCAAGCTCTTAATTAGCTGGTTAGCTTTACAGTCTGAGAGGAGGCTGTGCCTGTTTTCCTCCTCTCCAGACCATGTACCCCACTCCTGGGAGGTGCTGAGCTCTTGTGTCAGGATGAGACAAGAAATAAGGTGAAAAAGGTCAGCCAAGCTCCACTTCCCACAGGCATCTTAAGTTATGAAGACAAAACCCCAGGGAAGGGAGGATGCCAAGAGAGAGGGGCAACAGGTGGAGGAAACAAATCCATTATGAACAAGTATTAGCACTTCATCTGTAGCACATGGCATCATATCACTGTTTCAGCTGCTGAGGCTTTGAACTGTCTTGTGAAACTTGTTCAAAACCCTGGAGGAGGATTTAGCTCCTCAAGCTCTCCAACCTGTTTCAGCAGGGGTTTGAGGGCAGTTAGCAATTGTTGGCAGGACAAGGCTGATGACCTAATGCCTGTGCTGGCATGAAGAAGACAAGCTGAGGTTTGGTTTAGGCTTCTTTTTAGGAACTCTTAGCAAGGGGGAGCCCGTTTACCTTTTCCCCTATAAAATATAAAGCAAAGAAGCAAACAAAGACACACACACAAGTACATGTACATGCATACGTATGTACGTGGGTGATTGTCTTGCTTAGCTCTTGGAGCCTCATCCTGGGCACCTGCTTGTACAGCTGTGACACCAGAGGTGCCTTTGAGATTTCACATATGGCAAAGATGTCTTATAGTGGATGGCATCCTTGAAAATACCTGTGCTAAGCAGAGCAAATACAAACCTAGAGAGCAGGTGGTGTTGGAAATGAATAGGCTGATGGGAAGAGAAGAGGAAGAGGGAGGGAAAGGGGGAAAGGAAGAGGTTTTGGATGCCATTCAAGAAAAGATGGGAATGGGGAGTATTTCAGAAGAGGGAGAACAGAGTTGTTGAGAGACCAGTAGCAGGTAGCTATTCTTGATGTATTTTCCTCCCTTGATTTTTCTTGTTGGGATGGTTTACAGAAGGGACAATGAGGAACAAGATTCCGTTCCGTTGAAAGCTGCGTGTGTCCTAAACAATTTTGATTACAATCTAATTTAAATTTGTTTATTATGAAAAAATATTAAAGATATTAAAAATGAAAGAATTAAATGTTTTGTTTCAAGAACTGGAAGCATGAACAGATTGATTACTCACACTAAAAATATATTAATGCAGGACAAAACTTTTAAAGTTAAGAGAAAATAGAATAAGAATATTGAAACTTCACTGATACTGACACAGCCTAAGGAGACAGAACAGCCAAAGGGCAGGGGTTGGTTTACAAACAAGACTCCAAATGCCTCTAAAGAGAGAATATTGTCCTCTCTGTCTCTCAGTCCAAGCAGGCTCCTTGCTTTAACAGCCCCATGGAGCAGCAGCTCAGCCACAGCCACTCCTCCTCAGAGAGGGCCTATCCTTGGCTGCTCAGGTTGCTTCCTCAGCTGAGCAGACAACACACTGAGCGCTCTTGGTCCCCTCTGCAAGCTGTGCTCCAGAGGCAAGAGGGGAATCACGTCATAGGTGGAGAACCAAGCAGTGCAGAGCCTGCGCTGTGAGACGGATGTCACCGCTTGTTGGAGATTCCCGGTGTGGGATTACCTGGGGCTGGAGAGCAGCGCATCCAATGGATCCATGACTTGTTCTCTGTGTTATATCTTCTGTGCCTGTCACATCTCCTCTCCTCTCCGAACCTCTCCGAACCTCTCTCCTCTCCGAACCTCTCCTCTCCGAACCTCTCCTCTTCTTCAACTGTGTACATATGGGTGCCCCAACTTTGTTTACTGCCACAAGAGTACAAGCAAGGGGAGCAAGTCAGACCCTTTGAGCTGGTACCAGCACTGTCTCTTCTGGGTGTAGATGATTCAGCTGGTGACATGTCCCCCAGCCACGCAGTACAGTAGAGAGAGCAGATAAGTCAGTCTCTGGTGAACTGAGATTGACTTTGCATACTCCACCTCCTCACAGAAATATTGGAAAGAAAACATTTAATTTAAGGAAATGTCCACAATCTAAATAACAGCTGCTCTGGGCTAGTTTAATTTGTGTTGTAGCTGTGTGTTTATTTAACATGTGACTTACTGCTACGGCATTCACTGCGCATGGGTATAGCCACAGTAAGAGCAGTAGCACATGCCACGTTTTCTGCCTTCTGAAATGCAAAGCCTTGTCTCACAGAAGCTCAGACATGCCCTGGCTGATGGGAACTTCATCCTTCTGCATGTTGGTTTAAAAATAACACTTACAGAGCAGACTCGGCATCAAGACGTGCTTTTCCCTGTATCTGCAGTTTCCTGAGAGCACAGCTGGATGCTTTTAGACCATGTTAGGGATGTCCCAGGAAAAGGAGCTGTGGAAGTGGTAGCAGCGCTGGGACTGAGCACAGGAGGTAGAGGCAGAAATGACTAAGCAGCTACCAATTGTAGGAGGTGGCTCCAGTATCAACTTATTATTGCACATTTGATCCTCTGCTGCAGATTTCTGTGTCATCATTCTGGTGCTGAGTGATTGTATCTTTGCTTGCTAAAAAAAGGCGGCAAGAGGTTATGCTGACTCAATGTTTTTAAGGCCTGAACAAAGTCAGAAGAAACAAAAGATGGTTACCTTCACCTGAATCGTGTATTGCCGTGGTTACAACAGGCAGGGCTCTTCTCTTGTGGGGGATGCTTCATCATTTCAGATGTTGGTGACTTGATCTGGCAGTTTCAGTCATAACAGCAGAAAATTGGTAGGTCTTTTTAAAGCTTGACCTTCATGAGCGTCACTATCAGAGAATCATTTGCAGTCATCATAGACAAACATTCTCAGGTGCTAAAACAGAATTTACTGTGCAAAGCCTTAGCAAAAAATGGTTTGAGAAGCCTTAAATTATAGAGTATCCTCTCCTGCTTTGTGACCTGGACGTTATCAGCCATGGTCCAACCTTGGCTTCCTTGGGGGCTGTCTCTTCCACAGTCTAACAGATTTGAGATGCAAACAAAGAAACCCGGTTTATCTGTTCATTCCCTTCTATATTTAAGTCTGATCTTTTTGTTTGTTTGTTTGTTTTTTTGTAAGGGGGCTGGTCAGGGCCATCCTGGCTCATAACACAGCCAAAGGAGCCAAGGGGAGCCACTGTCACCTTGGACCTGAGTCACTCCCAGAGACATCTCTTTCCTTGCTGCTCAGATACATCACCTGGCCCTTGGCTCTGTGAAGGTTTTGGTGTGTCACTTGTCGGCTTACAGCAGAACTGGCAAAGGTAGGAAGGGTGCTCAGAGCAGCTTCTGTACAAAGGGCTAAGTAGGTAAGGTCCAAACAGCTGGGATGGGGCTCTAGGCCCTGTGAGGTCTGGGGTGGCACAGGACTGATGATGAGGGAGCAGTCATTATACTAGGGAGAATCAAATTAAATTATCAAGTAGCAGTTTTTCCAACAATAGAATACAGTTTTTTTCACAATTTTTCTTGTGCACAGTGGTGAATGAAAAATCCACTGACAGCTATTAAATATGGAGATAGTATCTTTCGTTAAATAAGTCTCTGTTATTTCTGGGGAAGTGTCACTACAGGCTTTCCTGTCATTTATATCCTCCCTAGGCATCTGTGACGGCCCACTCTCAGAGACAGGCTGCCTGGCTACGTTGACCAGAGAGGTTGGATGCCCTAGGAACAGCCTGTCCCTGACACAGGTACTTCAAAAATCACCCCACTTCAAAAATCACCATCTTCCCACAGCTCATTTGCAGTTCCCTACTTGGGTGGAAATTTTCAGTGCAGAATTTTCCTCGGTGGTGGCAAGGAAGCCCCTACCTCACTGAAATCTTCATGCCATTGGAGTGGGTGTTTAGGGGTTGGGAAAATCTTGCTGGACCACAGAGTGGGCTATTTCTGCATGACCTGGTCCCGAGTATGTGTTAGCCAACTAGCCTGGCCCCACATGTGTGAATGCAGCAATGTTTTGCTGAGGTATCAATTTTTGTATGTTCACACAACTTTGGAGTCTTCAGACTATGTAAGAAAAAGGCCCTGCCTGTTTTGTCAAGGGCTGTGTAAGAGTCTCCAGGACACTGTTTGGAATTTGCTGGATTTTCTAGAAAGTCTTGTATGTTGCTCAAAACAGCAACTTGTCACTTGCATCATCAGTTCCACATGTTACCAGTAGAGATTTGGTTTCAAAATGAGACTGTTGAAGGAATTCAGAGAAGTTCAAATGGGTCATATTATCTGTCCTCCAACTTTTCCCACCTTATGCTATAGAGAAGAGTGTACAGGTAGGAGAAAGAGGTATAAGAGAAAGCAATATGTTGGGTTTTGATGGTTCTGCTTATCAAACTTCTGTCCAAGACATGATGATACTCCTCAGCTTCTGGTGTCCAAGTCTGGCACTCTAGAAGTGCTCCTAAATCAAGCTCCAGCCTTTCACTACCAAAATCCAGAGCCTGCTCTTTGGAAGTTGCAGCCAAAGGGTTTTCTTGCTGAACAAGAAAATATTTTCTTTGTCATTAAATGAACAGGTATTTGTATGGCCAGGGGGTTGTGATAGTGCCCCACAGAGCTAGATGGGATTTCCCATGGGGACTGCTGTTCCCCGGAGAATCCTTTAATCTTGTGGTAGTAACTGTGGGCTAAGGACCATGACATCTCCATGTAGCCTCCTTGGTGTCTTGATGTAGGAGCTGTGACACAGCATAGCTTATGCAGAGGTGCTGTGTCACTCTGTCACCCACTCAGGGCTTCATTTCTCTGCTGTGGCCATGATCTCAGAGGCAAATCCTGACCAGCAGCAAAAAACTAACCAACTCTTTTGGGAATGTCTGGGGGGAACTCTCATTCTAGGGAACAACTCTCTCTCATCATATAGATATCAAAGATGAATCAACAGAGGAGGAGATGTGCAGCCATAAAAATGTAAGCACTGGTTTTCATTACAGACAAATACTCTTCCCTGGGGAGCAACTTTAGTGCCTTAAAGAATTGAGAACTGTTCTTGATGATATTTTATTTTGATTTCTGCTCCAGACTGTCAGAGCTGCCACTCAGGACTGTTGCTTACTTCACAAAAATTTTATTTCTGGAGCGGGAACAGGACAATGACTAATTCCACAGGTAATATAGAAATAATTTTCCTTTTACAAGAAGATAAATTGCAGACAGAAAAGACTCAGTCACTTTGGAAACTGTGTGGCCTATGGTATAAACCCAAACTCTCCTGTACCATCATGGGTGCATTTGGATTCAGAGGGAACAGTTTGGTGCACACAAATTTGTCACCAGTACCACAACACTTATGATGTGATCAATTCTCCTGGTCTTCTCTGGTGCCTCTGTTCTTCACAGGCTCTCAGGATTGAATTGACACCCCCAGCCTCCCTCATCAATACCCTGCATTTTGGGACTCCTAAACTATGGGCTTTTGAAGAGAAAACAAGCTGCTCCACTGCCACCAGAATCCTCTTGTACTGCCCAAGGAACAGCAAATGGGGAAGAGCCAGCACTGCTGAACCACCACTGCTTTTAGATCAGCAAGTACACAAGGTCCTGGCATTCATAAACCCACAGTGGTGTCAGTAAAGCAGTGGATGTTTCAGACAGGTGACATGATAACCCATAAACCAAGACAATATTCTGCTGCAAATGACATCTGCAGACAGCCTTAACTGGCAGCCAGGCTGCATCTGAAGTCATTTTTATATGATTTCTTGGCCGGGTGGAAAAGGTAAATTTTGCTTTTTTTAAAGTGAAAAGGGCTTCCTAATTTTTTTTTTCAGTTTGATTTGACAATGGGGAAATAAACTCTATTCAGCCAGTGGAAAACCTGCTTTAAATGTCAAAGCATCCACAAGCATGAACACCTAAAAGACAAAATGCGTTCTAATGCTCTTTTTCAGTACACCTGGCCATGAAGCTGACCAGTATCAATTTGTTGGCATTCAACATTCCCAAATATCTGGGCTGTTTATGAGTGCCTGTAGATGTCTGTTTGAGCAGTCAAGCCAGAGAAACTCTGTTGAATATGAACTGTTCCTTTCTCCTGCTCCTCTTTTTCGGCTGCCCAGGCTGCTTCCTACTACCAAACACCCAACCAAAAGGTGCAGCACCACAACATAATAAGGACATGGACCTGTTAAAGCAAGTCCAGAGGAGGCCATAAAGATGCTCAGAGGGCTGAAGCACCTCTCCTCTGAAGACAGGCTGAGAGTTGGGATGGTTTAACCTGGAGAAGAGAAGGCTTCGGGGGAGACCTTGTGTCACTTCCCAGGACCCAAAGGGGGCTACAAGAGAGCTGGAGGGGGATTTTTTACAAGGGGTCTGTAGTGATAGAAAAAGGGGGAATTGGAACTAGATAATCTTTAGGGTTTCTTCCAACCCAAACAACTCTACGATTCTATGATTTACCTGCTCTTTGCACTGCACCGTGCCAGCCCTCCCGCACATCAAGCACGTCAGCATGTCCAGCTCATATGAGTCACCCCTGTTGTTACCTGCAAACTCAGGGTATCCGCGGATCCCGATGGGGAAATAGGGCTGCTTTCTACAGAGGTGACATTGCTAGAAGGGCACTAGCCCGGTTTCAGTGTCCTGGTTTTATTTGCTCTCCCGCTGGTTCCACCCTGCACTCCACCCACGGTTAGCGCAGCGTTAATTACTGGCCATCCCGGCGGGATTGCGTTAGGCTGAACACCTCATAGATTAGGGCAGTGTGGGTCACTCTGTCAGGGCAGGTGAGCTGTGGTTAGTAGGACGCTGTGAGACACTGCCCCAAGCAGCATCCAGCAGGATTTGGCATGGCTGTAGGCACTGAGCTGTGCCAGGGCAGTGCTGGCACAGCTGGGGCACGGCTGGAGAGCCTGGCTGAGCGTCAGGCACATGTGCCCCTTGCACAGGCTGCAGCAGACAGTACCAGTGCCTGCTGTTACAGAGCAACTCCCTGGGATGTACTTGCCAAAACAAGCCTCAAGGGCATGGCTTTCGTAGAAACTTCTAGACAAAAGGGATCTCCCCTTGCCAAGACAGCCTAATTATGTAACAGTGATGTTTTTCTGGCTAAAGTCTGGAACTGGGGTTCACGTGATGTAGGTGTGGTACCATCCACCTTCTGTGGCACCTCAGGCAAACTCTTTAGCCTCTTCATGCATCAATCTCCACATGGGTCTGGTTATGAGGGAGTCAGCAGGCTTGGGATCCTCTGGAGTTACCTGAGGGGAAGGTGCCCCATGAATACTCAGAGGGGTAGCTAGTAAGTGGTCTTTATCTTGGCTTATTTTCTTCTTCAGAGTACTGGAAGAAGCTGCAGCTGGATGCAGCACTGCCCATCAATGTGAGCTGGGCATCTCTTTCTCAGGGTTTGCCAGCCCACAGCACACCCTTCCCCTGACCAGGGATCACTGGGAGAGCAACTCTGGCTGCACAGCCCAGCACAGGACAGCTGCAAAGCCCTTTCTGTTCTTTTGAAAGCTAACGTAAAAAATGTTAATAAACTAAATCTAGATCTATGCTGCAATTATGTGGGGTTCCAGACCTTGCACCTGTAACATAATACATAACAGAGCCAGATAACTACCTTGCCTAATGATTGCTCTGGACAGCATACAAATCACATTATGCAGGGTGAGCTGAAAGTCGTTTTTCAGTCAAAGCTGATGAGCTTGCAAAGACCTTCCTTGCGCAGCTCTCTCTGACTGCAGGTTTGTCCTCTTCTCCTTGGAATCCTTCCTGTTATTTTTCTACCTTCCTGTTGCAGGATGCAACATTCGTTACAATAATAGATCAAACTTTGAGTGGAAAAGCTCTGCTTTATAGTTGTCTTCAAGATTTCCCAGTTTTGTTCCTGTTTACTGATCTGTAGCCCTGACCTCTCAGCTCACCCTGTCAGGTACAACGCTGTAATAACATGGAAAAAACAAACCCAGTGGGCCTGTGTGCATACCCCTAATTAGCAGGTAGGTGTTCTCACAGGATGCTTTGATGGGCAAAAGATGGAACACAAAGCTTTTAATCTGCCCAATACTATTCAGTCATTGTGTGTCTAGGCCTTAACATAATTAGGCTTTTATTCAGTGGGATATGAAATGACCTGATTCAGCAAGCTCGTGGTGGCTGAGGATATCTGAGGCAGATCCCTGCACCTCAGGGAAGCCCTCTCAGACAGACAGAGGCATTTTGTGCAACATGGGTGATCAGACTCTGGGACAAGGTTCTGGAGAGATTGTGCCATTGCCATCATTACTCAAAACTTAACCAGAGAAGACCCCAAAATGAAATATTAATCCTGCTTCAAGTGGGGTTTGAGACCTCGAGAGACCTCATGAAGTGTTCTGAGATGCTCCGTGCTCTGTGAGAGCTCGTGCAGCATCAGTTGCAGCAGGACTCCCTGCAGAAGCCCTTCCTGGTGAGGACTTGTCGCTCTGACAGAGACCAAGCTGGAGAGAGGAAGCTCAGTGCTGCATAAGGACACATACAATGCACCAGGTGTCTGTGACATTTGCAGAAATACACACACAGCTCCTAGGCATTGCTCTGCTGCTTCCAATCCCTCACTGCAGTCATATTAATACGTGTTTAGAGGACTATTTCCAAAAATATCATAAAACCAAAGTCCTGTTAGCAGACAGCAGGCATGAAGTCCTCAATCACATCTAAAACACAAATGTAATGCAATTCTTCTCACCTCACCCAAACATGAAGTATAATCTAGTTATATAATTCCTCCTATAGTTAAAGGATAGAAGGACCTATAAAAAGTCCATTCCAGTATCCTCTTAACTGCCATCTTGAGATGGGACAAGTCATTCTCTGGAGGTACCTTTGTCTAGGGGCTTAGACAACTGGGAAAGATGAAACTCTTAAGTACCAGACATGGGCAGAAGAGAAATCTCACTCTGATGGCATAGCTCCTCTGGGAACTCAACCCAAGCTTAAAATTTCTGTATCAATTTCTTAACCTGAAAAAGTCCAGTGCTTTAGAAACCCTGCCTAGACATCCTGCTCTGGCTCTCTGCACCCAAAAGCTTTTGAAATCTAGTCAGAGATGGTCCTAGCAAGTGCTCCAGATACTCTAGTGAGATACACAGAAAGAAGCTGGGAGGCAAAACATCAACATTGGTGCAAATGTGTTTGGAGAGGCTTTTGTTGACTGGATTTCTGTGGGGGGTTTGCTTGTTTGTTTCCTGTTACTCTTATGTTATCAGCATGGAAATATTAAATTATGTGACCAATGTAGCCAGTAAGACTAGCCACAACTATTATATAATGTCTGGTTGCAGTAAACATCTCAACAATTAATTCTTTGATTGCAGTGCAAACATATCCTGTGTACAATATGTGGGTTACTGGGTAGAGTTATGTCATGACTCAGGATGAGCCAATATCATAAAGCAACTGTTAATGAAGGGTGGAATTTTCAGTAGTTTCTCTGTATTGACCTATTTCTGTTCTTACTGAAGGTAGTGGATGAGGAGGAAGGCCCTCAGGAAGAGGAATCTCAGATGGTTTATGGTTAGTGGGCACTTGCTTATGTCAGAAGGTGGGGGAAAGGTGTGAGAGGAGCCTTTATCACAGCAGAGGCTGAGCAGTATCTCAGGGATGGGAGGAGTGGTCCAGCACTGGCACAAAGGCTCTACCCTCACTCTCTTGCCTCCTTGCATCTCACATTGTTCTAGCCCAGAGTCGGCAGGGATATAGGTCAGAACAAAACAAATAAATCGATCCAGGGTGGATGCACAGTGTCTCCGGCTCAGGAAACCCTTTGGCCACAGAAAAGGAGAGCATGTTGAGGAAGCTTTGCCGCCTGCTCAACTTTTCCCTTAGGCAACTGCTATGGGCAACTGCTGGAGACAGGATACTGGGTTAGAGGGATCTTTGGTCTCTCTCAGCGTGACTGTTTTCATGCTGTATTCTATTAGATAGTCTGAAGCTCCTTCTGTATTAAAAATAAAAGCCTTCAACTCTCATATTTCATTATGGAAAAAATTAGTTATTTTGGTATCCTGCTTATGTAACTGTAATGACTTTTGTTCCCCCATCACCAAAAGAAAAGCAAAAACCTTTTGTGTTGTATAAGATATTAATGAACAGGGTTTCCTCTGAGCAGAGGATGTTTGGAACACTGCTAAAATCTCCACTCAGAAGAAGTTCAGTCCCTTGATCTGGAGACAAGTGATCTTATGCAGCATTTCTGAGCCATTACAAAACCACATTTCTCTGACTTTAGGAACAACTTTTACTGACTCATCCTCTCACTGTACCTATTTTATGACATGAAAATAGTACCCAGCTCTCAAAGGAGGAGAATTAAGCGGCTTTATGACATTTTAAAGGGAGGGATACTAAACTGTGCTCCTAGTTCCACCTTTTGAAAAGGGAAAGCAGCAGAGCAGTTTCCAGGAACCACAGCTCAGCTCCATTACAGAGGAGATGGCATGAGTTGATTTAACCCATCTAAAAGGAAAGATTGGGGAAAGGTGACAGAAATGGAGAGGTAAAAAGTCACTTGCTGACAGGTAGATAAAAATTATACCAAGTCACAAGCAGATTCAGGAACAAAGCATTGGTCTCCTGACAACCTGTCCACCCTCTCTGCAAATATTATTCATCAGGTAAAAGAATTATTCTCATGAATCATTGCCTTGTAAGAGATTTTAGAAAGCTCAAAATGGTGACGGAGTGATTTATTGGATTTTGGGCTTTTCTGCTCAGTCTCAGGAAAGCCCCATTCATCAGGAGAGGGAATTGATACCTGAGCACCTGAGATGTCATGCAAGCAGACAGAGTGTGAAAGGTGGACAGTATACTGGTTCTGGGGTTTGGTTCTTTGGAGTCTAAGAGATTTTCAAGAGTTCCTCAGCAACTGAGAAGCAGAAGTGGTTTGAAGCCTTTCTCTCTATAGTTTAATTTAGGATGTTATTAAGGGATTTTTTTAAGAGAGTGGATCAAAAAGACCCCAGCAACAACTGTTCTCTGTTTAATGTTGGAACAACCCCAGGCAATGCCACAGATGAAAAAGGAGCTTTCCATCTGTACAGTTTCACTGCTGTACATATTTATTTCTAGTAGGTAGCTGCCCAGTTTACCAGAGGGGCTCATGCACTGCTGATATGAACAGGAGCTGTTGAGGGCACGTGGGGCACATCTTTGTCCATTTGCTTCAGCCTGTGGGCTCAGAGCAGCTCAGTTCACTCTGCTCTGCTGCACAGGGGGTGGCCCCCTATTTTTGTAGTGCTGGGGCTGAGGGGTAAGCCTCTATCTGCTAAATCAGTGCAGCTGCAAAACACCCCCCTTGAGGTGTCTGTCTCCTCCATTAGCAGCCTCTTGGGTGGGAAGGATGGCTCTGTGCTTGTCTCAGGGCTGGCTGAGGTGGTGGGAGGGTAGCTTACCTGGCTGAGCATGTTTTGCCAGAGGTAGATGTTAGCCAGGGTTTACTGAAGGGCTAACGAGTGCTTTATATTCTGAACCCTCTGGGAATCCTGGAGTGCATAGTCCTAGCTTGGGAAGGATGTTGGATCCATTCTACATAGGCATTACAAATTATCATTAGCTTTATTGCCCCAAAATTCTTCACATGGTATGCAAAGTTGACTTGGCAATAGCCCAGAGTATTTTCCACATTCATATGTAACTGCTACACCTTCCCTTTGGAGTCTTCACTGCTGCATATAAGATTTCTGTTGAGCATTATAGGTTATAAATACCTTGAGATAGAAATGGTCTTTGGGGTCTGTGTTTATCCAGGATCTGACTTCCTGCCAGTCTGGCCAAAGGCTGTTCCTGCCAGTCTGGCCAAAGGCTGGAGTCCCTCAGTACCTCCACATCACAGAGAAAGATTAATCAAAACAATCCTCAGCCTGTTGCATGTCTGGGTGATGAATCCTTCCCACACCTCTGTAGTACCAGTGCATAGAGGAGATCCATTGGTAGGGTGTGACTTCACAGTGCCCCAGTTCAGAAACTCCTCAGACGTTTTTCATGCACATTAAGCATCAGGTATCATGTGCTGCTTTTGAAGTGCAGTAAACTGTCTCTTGTGCTATGCTCAAGCTTTCCACAAGAAGAATTTTGCCAGTGCAGAGTGGTTTGGGATGTGAGCATCATTGGCCCCTTAGCACAGATAAGGAAACTCAGATGCAGAGTAGGAAGAATATAACCAGAAAGAAAGAGAGGAAAGAAATCCACTGTTTAGAACTTTATGCTCCATTCAGATCATACTGACTGCCCTGCAGCTCCCCATCACTGTGTCCTAAGTCCTAGAAGACTCCCAGGTAAGGTTTTGCAAGCTGCCTTGAACTGGCTGTAATGTAGCCGTGATCTGCTGCTGTGAGCAGGTTGGAGAGCAGGATGTGTCCTCCTGGAGGTGTCAGGATCCCTGGCTGTCTGCAGCTGCATTGCCCCAGCTGGTGATAACCCACTGGCCATGCTGGCAGCAGAGGTGTCAACGGTGAATGCAAGGACCCGAGGAATGGGAGAGGTTTGTTGTTGGAAAGGTACCAAACATATGGACCAACTCTCTTGTCATATGTGGGTGTTGCAGGGGAGCCAGGTCTGCTTAGTGTTGCTTGAGTCATGAGGGATCAGTGCTTGCAGGAATAAACATGCCAGTGGGAGTGTGTGGGAGAGGAAAAATATTTGGGGTGGTGCCTTCTACCTCCTGCTCTGGCCCAGCCCTGTCATCTCCCCCCAGTTCCTCCTAGCCACAGCAAAGGCTGCCTGGACACTTCATCTCTATACATTTTTTATGTGCAAATTAAGCAGCAGTATAAACAGGGAATTGGCAGTAAATATGACTTATACACTGAATGGAACAGGAGCCAGGTGATAAGGGTTCAGTCCTTGAGTCAGCTTCAGGCAATTCTTGACAAGGGACTCAGCCTGGAATGTGCAACTGGTCATCCTGCAGATCCTTAGAGTGGTTTAATATCTTCCTGGGCCTTTTCTCTTTTTTCTTTCTTTTTTTTTTTTTTTTTTTTTTTTTTTTTTTTGTTTTTTTTTGTTGTTGGGGGTTTTTTGTGGGGGGGGGTTGTGTGTGGGGTTTTTTGTTTGTTTGTTTGTTTTTTGTTTTCCATTTTGGAACATTTTACTCTGGTTCATCTCCATTCACTTCTCTCTTCCAGGATCCAGGGATTTCTGTAGCACAGGGAGCAGGGGCCATTAGAGGGAAGTCATCAGTCATTGTTTGTGGGATATGGGTAGGAGCTACAGCCAAACCTGTGCACCAGCAGTAACTCCCTGACCACCCCACTGAGGATGCTCCTACCTTTGTATAAGGATATGAGTTTCGCTGGGAAATCAAAGGTCATGTCCTATTTTAGGAGGTGGAGGCTTGAATGGAGGAAGGAGAAGCTTACAGTCAACACCTGACTCTGCCTGCATTTAATTATCTAATGTGTCAATGCACAAATATCAACTCTGCTGACCTCAAACATGCAAAAATCCCTGGTCAACATACTTCCCCTGGTCCACCAGTGTGGATTTTCCATGCAAAGAGAGTACACTGGTGTTCTTGCTTCCTTTTTATGTTGAAGCCTTCAGGGGACATGGTTTGCATTTGTCTTTAATCAAAGCAGCTGCCTTGAGGTAACCTGTAGGACCACAGGAGCTGGGCTTGGAGAGCACATCTCAAGGCAGTCAAAAACTTGTCGGGTCCTGCCAGCTGGGTCACTGGGATTCTGTGGTTAAATACCCAGAACCCTGCAGCAATAAAAGGACTGGGTACAAATGGAGGTGTGATGAGACAGTTGGGCAAGGGGGTTCAGAACAACTCACTGAAAAGGTTGCAGCCCCTTCCACTTCAGGGTCTGGACACCACTTCCCTGAGGAGGATGGATGAGATAATACTCATGACAGGAAGGCATCTGGATTTGGCTGTGTTGGGAATTTTTCTAAGCAAAGATTCCTAGCACTTTGGAATGGCTGATCCTTGTCAGAAACTTGTCTCCATTGATCCGAGGACACCTTTGTAAATGACCAGCAGAAATTTACTGTAATGTGAAGCAGTTCTCTCTAGTGCAATCACCTTCACAGGAAGCACCTTGAATATTTAAATCGTCTATCCTGTGCTTTTTAGGGACTCCAGACAGAGGGGTCTTAGAAGTGAGGTTATAGCATGTGCAAGGCTCCACAGCCCACATGGCAGAGAGACTTGGGGGGCTTGCTCAGGAGTCTTGTCACAGACACTGAGTATTTCTAGCCATACTCCACTGCAGGGATTTCTTGTATGGGTTTTTTGTAAGCATAACCTCTATTTTTACATTTCCTTTTGTAGGAACAGTGAAATTTCATTTTTGCCTACACCACTGTTATCTGATGTGGTTCAGCTGCAGTACACATTTACTCTTTGGGACTTTTAAAATGGATATTGCATTACCTTGTCCCCTAGACTCTCAACATATCCATTTGTATTAGCACTTCCAGGCTGATTTAACAATGTTTTATCTGAAATTTTCAGTTTAGTTTGAATCCTGCAACTGATGCTGAGCCATACTGCTGGTGATTTCAGAGTGAACCTTGAGCAATCTGAATAAGAAGGAACACTTTGCGACAGTATTTATGCTCAGTGCTTTTACAGCTCTGCTCTGTGTTAACCTGCCTGCACTTGGACCATGAGCCTCTTTACTTCCCATGCCCTTTCCTTGCAGGATTGCTTGTAATGCTGATGGATCAACAGGGTCTTTGTACCCTTCCACCTTCTGCAGGTGCTCCCCTTTACTTAATGCCAGTTAAAATGTTTTAAACAAAGCACAGAGACTCAGCCCACTTATACTGGTTGGGTAGGTGCTATGAATTAGTTGGCAGGTTTTAATCCAGTAAAGCCTAGTTAACAATGTCCTTGTGCAGTAAGCTGATTATGATAAATAGTCATGCTGTGTCTTAGCAGATGCCTGAAATCAGATCAACCAAATGCAGTTAGACTGGACAGGCGAGTTTGCTGGGTTTTTTTCTTTTCCTTTTTGTTTTCCCCTCTTTTAACTTCTCCAGTGGTAACACTACCTTGGCTTTGCAGACAAGGTCTGCCCAGGATGGAGTAATGGCAATTGGCTGCTGTCCACCCACTGAGGTCACGGAGATTAGGGGAGCTCCCGGAGGAATGCTGCAAGCTCACGTGAGCCCTTGGCAGCTGCTGCTCCCTCACCCTTCACAGCAGAGGCTGTGCATCCCTGGCCAGGAGGAGACCAGGGGACAGTGGCACGAGATGCATGAAAGTGGGAGAAGGCAGCTGAAGTGAACCCAAGTTCATTCCTGCCACCCCCATCAGCAGTAAGCTCTCTGTGTGAGACAGGGGACACTGGGGTGCTTTGCCCTCCCTCTTCCTTGTTTGCAAATGTAGGGAAGCCTCTGGCTTCCTAGAAAGCAAAATGTCCCAGTGCATCAAGGATCACACCCTTGGGTTTCACCAGCAGCTCTGGGTATGCTCCTGTGCCACTGCCCCCTGTGCAGGGGACGGGTCAGGACCTAAAACCTGCCCCTGTGAACAGGGAGAATCAGCAGGGTTTGAGAGTCTGGAGCTCAAGGGGGATCTCTGAACCCAGCAAAGAACTTTCTGGTTTGGGGCATCCCGTTTTCCCTGGCCTTTACAGCTCATTGGTGTGAGAGCATTTTCTGCAGCTCCCCAGGGATGATCCGGGACACCCTACGCCTGCAGGGAAGGTTTCCTGTCCCGAGGGGGGCTCTTGAGTGAGTGTTTCAGCATTTGGTATCTGAATACAGGCTCTGTTGAGCAGTGTGGAGAATAAAGCTCCCATTTAGGATATTGCTGCTGCCTAAGAGGCTTTAGGGATTGTTAAAACTCTTGTCTCTCAGGAAACAGTCTGGATTCATCTGTTGCCAATTAGAACCACAGGGCAGCGTGGAGGCCTGGGGTGAGTGTTTGCAGCTCACAGACCTTGCTGCCTGCCCTCAGGTCTGTGTGTGGGGTAATGCAGGGGTGCAGGAAGGAGAGGTCCTGCAGGGGTGCAGGAAGGAGAGGATGCCAAAGCCCATCAGTGCCCATGGATGGTCATTGGGATGTGGAGGAAGGGCATCAGTCAGCACTAGCATGAATTACGGCTGCCCGTGCATGCCTGGATGAGGGCTGAAACATCACCCCACTTTTTAGATGTTTGCCTTAGAGTATTAAAACAAATTTGAAATAGGAAATTCAGCCAGCCAGCAGGAGAAAGCAGACTGTGTCCCTCCTGTGGCCCCTCCTGGGGGGAATATCCCCCATGTGTTCCCTTCATCAGCACTTTAAAGAACAGGGCCCCTGACATAGTTTGGGCTTCAGTGAGGCCAACTCGTGTTTGGGTTATGGGCTGCAAGCAGTCCTGTGGTGAGAGGGTGGCCATAACCCCTCTGTGAGTGTGAAAGAGTGATGAGCACTTGCTGAAGAGGAAACATAGAACAAATTCAATCTACTGAGAGTCTCCTGGGGAAACCTTCTCTGAAGTGATTGTAACCCTGTTCTGGGTTACTGCACTGCATGTTGGTGGCTGTGCTCCCACATGCTGCACACCTGGGTGTGTGACTGCAGGACATCTCTCAGAGCCATAGCTCTGTGGAAAGCAGAGTATCTTCAGGTGGTGGCCAGGGTTTGGTGGGGAATCATTGCTCCATGGCCCCCACCCACCCAGCCCAGGCACTCTGCTATTGTGTGGCATCAAGGGGGCAGCATGGGGTGCTCCTTACAGCCCTACATGTGGCAGACTAGAGGCTGCAGCTGTGGTTTCACATCCTTCCACTGCAAAGCAAATGGTGGACTTTGGTTTCCAGAGCCTTTTGCTACCCAAACCCTGCAGTGTTTGCACAGCACTGACCTCAGTTTGCGCTCAGCTCTCTCACAGTGCCTCTGAGTGCGTTATGAGTTTATAGACACAACTGCCTGGAAACCAGGTACCCCCAGGAGCTTGTTGACTTTGCTGTGTTGTTCATTTTGGATACCAAGTTTAGAAGGCAACCCATGGCTTTATACTTATTTCCAGGTCCTGTTTTGTGAAGGAGAGTGCCTTGGAGGGAGGGACATGGCTTTTATGGTGTGTTACTGTGCCCTTTCCACTGTGCTTTAATGAGAAGGAGGGGAACCAGGGAGAGATCCTACAGATCAGGGAGGGTGTTGAGGTGTCAAAGAGATATCAGATGTGCACTGAACTTTACAGTGCCTGAGTGCTGGTCAGGTGGCAGCGTAGTTTTGGTGGGTTAGGAAAAGGCATTTCCCTGAGTTCACATACCCTTGCACACTCTGGTTACAGGGCAGCAGAAAAGGGGTCCCATGGTAGGTATGTCATGCCAGACACTAAGGGTCTGTCTCATCCAAGGCTCCAGTATCTAAGGAACATCCTCTCACACCACATGAGGCTTCCCAGGGTCTTGAATGGAATAGGACTCAGAAAGCCCTCACAGATGATCCAGCCTAAAGCAATGTCACTTCTCAGCCTTGTGTCTAAGTACATCCATGGGGGATCAGTGGGTACGAATGGAACCAGCAGGGGAGAGTTACACACACAATAGAAAAACGAAAATCTCAACAAAGCATGATACAGGAAATACCGAAGGGAAATATAAAGCTTATTTTGGTTTTGGGTTCTTCAGTGCTGTCTTTCTCCAGCTAATTAATTGCCCTAATGAGGGTGAGGCTTTTATCAGATCCAGGAGGGAGTCCACCTGGGGAGAGTGGGGGAGAAAATGAAGGGTTGATTAACATATAAAGAGTGGTAGTGAGAAGTAAAGTCTGCTGTTGACCACAAGCAAATTCAATCAGGCTATGTCCTTTCCTCCTTGCTTTGATGTTGAGAGCTGTTTGCTTGCTGCACAGTTGCTGGGAGCATTGCTAAAAGCTGGGGAGGAGAGCAGTGTGCATGGCTCCTATCCATGCTGGTGGCACTCACCAGAAACACCACTTCTGAACCAGCAATATGACTGTATCTCTTCTCGCTGGAAAGAGGAGTGAAGTCCTGGAAGCTGAGGGGTTGTCAGTCCCTATTAATAAACAGGTATGAGGAATGTTTCTAGGCCTGAACTGCAACGGCAAAACTGGTGATACACAAATTTTTCTGCATGAGTGTGTCCTGTATGTGCACACAACTAGAGCCCAACCCCACAGGTCACTTCCCAGCAAAAGCTGTAACCCCACCAGCCAAGGAAGAGCAAGAACCAATTCTCCTCTGCCCTGAGAGACATAAAGCCCAAGTATGAGTGGTGACAGAAGATCCAAGCTCTTTCCTATTCCTTATATAGCTGTTTCTGAAAGAATCCAATCTGTCTGACTATGGACCTGCCTAGTGCCAAGAGACACAGCTGTGGGTGTCAAGTGCTCCCAAACCTGCTGATGTTTGTCTGTGCTGCAGGTGTGCTGCATCTCAGTGGATCAGGGCAGAAGACGTAGGTGGTGAGTGGGTGTATAATGAAACCCCTGCACCCTCCACCGCTGTCTGATTGCATCACACCTGCAATCAGACAAACAAATCAAGGGGCTGGGGAGCCCAGCACTCTGCCTGCTGACTAATCTCCCCTCACCACACCTCTGGCTGCTGAGCCCTGCCATGGGCTTTTGGCACACAGGAGCCCTGTGGCTTGGGTTGTGGGGGCTCTCAAAGTGGCTTGACTGGCAGGAGGGAACCCGAAGTTGGGAGCCCTTCACCAGACCTTTTTGTCTGCGGTGTTTTGAGCAAAGTGTAACAGCAGCAAGCGACTCTGTAGAGTGTGTGATGTTATAGAATAAAAGTGTGGGTGGCAGGGGATGTTAATGTGCTGGCAGTAATTCCAGGCTCCGTGACAATGAACCACTGATATCATCACACATGCTGGGCCGGATCCATCCGGCATTCCGCCTTTTGCCTGAGACCCTGATGAAAGCAGTGGGAATTGCCATCGAAGATAATGATTGCAGGATCAGGCGGATGATGACACCCTGCTTTTTCTTATCTCCTTATCTCTGGCACTGCCTCTCTCTCCATGTCTCTTTCCACTAGCAGTGTTTTTATTCTGTGCTCACAAAGTGTAAGGAGAGCCCACTGGAGAGCTCTGAAATGCACATGATCCATGGAAACTCCCCAGACTTAGAGGGAAAACACTCTTCTGCTTTTTCCATCAATTAAATTGCATAAGAAGATGCCCAAATCCATGTCATATTTTGCTGCTGTTACCCTGTGCAAGCAATTGCTGGGTAGTCTGTAGTGAGGAGCAGTTGAGGAGGTGGCTGTGCAGCAGTACATGGGGAGGGGGTGCAGGGAACCCTCTGCAGTAGGAAGTCCTGGAGATCTCCTTGGTTTGGACACCACCTTCATCAGCACCTTTGAGACCCCACTCTTGACAGATTAAATGCTGAAGAAACCCTATCAAGTTAGCCAATTCAAATGTTTGTATGAGTGTCTCTGTTCCCATGCCCTGCTAGGACTTTCCATAGCACCCTGGATCTCTGCAGGTTAATCTACTCCGGTTCTTTCCCAGTGGATGGCAAATTGAATTTGTTTCTCCTACACCTCAGAAAGAAATGTGGGATGCATGAGTTGTATACACTGTTCAATCTCCAGCATTCCTGCAAGCTGCAGCCTTGGGGAAAGTGCAGCATTTGCCCTGCCCAGGAGGGCATGTCAACCCTGCTGACAGGCACTCTGAATTAAAATGGTAAGAGTTGGTGTTTGCAAACCACCCCAGACATGGCCTGGGAAGCTGACACAGCTCTGTAAGTAATGCTGAGAACTAGATGAACAATGAAATATTTTTAAATTTGCTTGAGTGAAACCAAAGGTAACTAAGGCATCAGTCATGGCCTGCCTGAACTGAAAGATGTACTCTCATAGCTGCTGGCACTGGAGGGCCCACACGCTGCTCCCTTCAGGGACCTCTTCCTCCCAAGCTCAGTGTGCAGCCAGAGCGAGTCAGAAGCTTTGTTGCTGAGCAGCCAGGCAACACAGAGCGTGGAGACCCTGGAGTACAGGCCATGCACCTCAATTCCAGGCAAATTTGGCACGTGTTTTACCTGTCACAGGAGACTGGATCTCAGTGCAGAGGTTGGCCATTGAAGAGGGACAGAGGAGGCAGAGCTGTGGAAGTGTCTTGGTGCAAGCACAGGGACACAAGTGTGGCAGCCAGTCCAGGGCAGCAGGCTGCACTGTCCCTCTGATGGAGAGGTCAATAAACACGGGGCCCACCTGGGATTTGCCATGTCCATCTTATCTGCCTGCTTAGGGAGCTCCAAGGCACAAGGCACACTGCTGACCTTTGGGTGGGTATTAGTCAAAGCAAATTATCCCTTTATCTGCTGGCTATGGCTTGATTGGAAGTGCAAACATAACCCTGTTGTGTTTTGTGTTTGTTTCTAGTGTGGCAGAAGGAGAGTTTCTTCTGCTTGGTGGAGGGGAACTTGCTGGAGAATTTTACTTTGCGCCCACTCAAATCATTAGAAAGGGGAAATTAATCTAGATTCAATTGTGCACTGGTAGCTCCTCTGCCCATGGGCAGTCAGGAGACTTGTGTACTCTCACATTTGAGTGCTCTTCACACCAGCTGCTAGAGAAAGGAAGAGAAGTTGAGAGCTTGACCTCCCTGTAAGGGCAAAATGATCCCTGGTTTGGGTGGAAGCAGAGCTGTACTTCAGAGACTGTTTCAACACTGCTGGTCTTGAGTGGGTTGTAGCCACAACAGATGTAAATACTAAGCTTTCTTCTCATTTTTCTGTGTTGCCTGAGGATCTGAGCTGCAGTCCTCGTGTTCGAGCTCTGGGGCTGCAGAGGGGCAGATAGGGGACCAAGGGAAATCTGCTGATAGGTAGGGGACCAAGGGGAACCTACCAAGGACAAATCCTCTGTCACTCAGGCACGAGGAGGTTGGAAGCATTTTTCAAGTGTATTGGGTCAGCTGTATCTATGCCCCATCCTTTGAGATGACAGTGGCTATAGTGAGGTGGAATCTTGACTTTACGGTGTCTTTAGGGACCCCTATTCCCACCACGAGGCCTAGGGAATTTGACTCCTTCCTACAAGATTGCTAGTTGCACTCTTCCACAGCACTGCTTGGTATAGATCCTGGCATGGGAACCAGGAGCTGTGGGATCCCTGACTCCAACCCCACACATGACCACACCAGGCAGCTCTGATCTCTCCTCTCTGAACTTTGGTGCCCTTTTCCTTATCTATTTCCCTTCCGCAAGCACTTTGATTGCTGTGTGGATTCACTGCAAAAGCCAGGTGTTCTCACATATCTTTTTTTCACCTGATGCTGCAAATATCAGTTACTTTGACGACATGTTGTGAGTTTGACTAAAAAATATTGATTTAGTTTAGGGCTGGTGCTGCAAGCACGCAGGAAGATGCACTCATCAGCTTTTAAACACTCACAGCTGTAAAATAGCTGCTTTCCCAGGAGAGCACACCCACTCACCTGTGCCAGGATGCACTGTCCTTCTTTCTTACTGCACAGCAATACAAGGGCCAGGCTGAACTGTTACAAACACGGCTCATTTGTAGCTACACTACAGTGCATTACTAGTGGGTTTCAACCACTGTGTTTGAGCATGGGACAGCCATGTGATCCCTGCATCCACGCATCACACATGTGGGTTCATTGTTTTTAAGGTGTGACAATCTGATCCAGTGATTCCTGAGCCAAACGCTGTAACTCCTACTTGACAAGAGCATTTTTTGTCTTGAAGACATCAAAACAAGGAACCTCCACCACTTCCTTTGGTAGTTTGTTCCAGTGGTTAATCATTCTTGCTACTAAAAGTGTGAGCTTCATTTCTCACATGAACTTGGTTGACTTTTGCTTCCCATTGCTGCCTTTCTGTGGTCTCATCCAGCATGAGCAATGGAAATGGGCCAGATGACTGAGAGCATCTCAAGTTAAAATTCTACCTGCAAAATTTTCTATAGGATTGCAACTTATTTTCTCCAGGGAAGTGATGGACAAAATATTCTGCAGCAGCTGATGAGAAATAACCCTTCTGACTTTAAAGAATTTACCTCCACACTCTCTTCACTCTGCCTCCAATTCTGTCACAATTTCCTTTTCTGCAGCTGATTAGGAGGGAATCCCCCTCTGAAGGAACAAACCAAAATAGAAAAATCCCTTTTCAGGAATAGGCACTATGTGGCTAATCAAGCTGGGATTGCACTATTAGGAGGAACCTTTCATAAATCAGGCCCACAGCAACTCACAGCAAGAGCATCATTTTTAGTTCTGCAGAATAAGCTGGCTGACAACTTGCTGTAGAGATGCAATCCTATTCTTGTGTTTGAGAGCAAAAGAAAAAATGCTTCAATATGAGTTTAATTACTGTTGGTTTTATAAATCCCTTTGTGATGCACATTTCAGCTCAAACAACCTTGCAATTAATCATGTAGACAGAAGCCTGATGTAACCAAAATCTGATATAAAAATCTGTCTCTACTTTCATATCCTTTCTTGAACTCTAATTTAAAAAGGGAAGAAAAAAGTTTAAGGAGCCGAAAGAAAAATGTTTTTGCAGCGCAGCCTTGCAAGCTTGAGTTACTAGCATTCAACAGCAAGGAAATAGCAACACAATTGCTGCTTGTTGATGGGCTTTGTCTCCCACTGACCTGTGCTCATTGGAGAATTGATGGGATGGTATTTGATGTGACAGCACCACACTTGTAGTGTCTCCTAATCCCAAATGTCAGAGTCAAAACTCCTTGTCAATCACTCCTCTGGTTTGGATCTAACGTATCTAGCTGACATGGGAGCCTGGGAGGACTGGGAATCATTTGCAGCCGAGTGTTTAATGTGTGTCCACTACCAGACAGCATTTATTTCTGGCTGTGTGGCCACCTCCTTCTGCACTGAGCTCAGCATGTGCTCATCACCTCCTGCCTCCCCAGACAACGTCTGCATGGCAGCAATGTGACAGGCACTCACTGTAGCTTTTCCCAGGGTGTCTAAAATGATCCAATTTTGGCTGACAGCTACAATACACAGGAATAAATATGTATTGTAATGATCCTGTCATTTGTGACTGGACTGGAGAAATGTCTGCTGCCTAAGTGTTGCATTTGCAGACAAAGAATGGAAGCTGAACAAAGGGATAAAATTGCCTGTTGTGAAAAATTGTAGGTACTAAATGGTGTCCTAAATGCTGGCCCCAATTAAGTGCTTTGGGGTTGGTTTAGGGTGGGATGTTTGTGGATTTTTTTTTTTCCTTTTAGTTGTGGAAAGCTTTTTTTTTTTGCATGTCTGTGTGCTTGTGTCTGGGTACAGCAGCCTGGAGGATGTCAGTATCAATCCAACCAAGTTACCATCTGGTGCGATAAGAAACTGCCCCATTTCTGGCTGAAGGAAGGCATTTCTAACAACAGTTTTAAGACTCCCTTTCCAGGTCAAATGCCTGTCTGGTTCCCTTAGCTCTTCCCTCTCCAGGATGAATTAAGTGATCTGTGGTTACATGTTCTCACCTTCCCTTAGACAGTGCCACATTTTTTCCCTCACCTTCTTAATTTCAACCCTTTTTCACTCTTTTAACACAGAGTTGGTTGAACAAGGGTTTCTTTCCACCCTCCAGGAGGGCCGTCAAAGAATCTTACTGCTGTCACTGAATGGTGTGTGTGACTTGGCCTGGAAGAGATGGTCCAGTGTCTGGCTTTGGACATGGGTTCCCTCCTTCTCTCTGCAGATCTGCATTCAGAGGGATGTTTGAATCTTCCCTGTAATTCCTGTCTTGGTTGTCTTGGTGCACAGCAGGAGGCAGGAGATTCTGTACTCTTTTAGAGTGCAGAAACCCTTTGTAAAGAACAACACACTGTATGTTGTCTACTGAAACAGGCAGAGCACTGCCAGCAGCAAAAAGCTGGAGAATCATAGGTGGTTTTTCCAAGGATCAGGCCCCACTTTTCCTCTTGTGCATTAGGGGGCATATGCAATGCAGGAGGCTTTAACTTAAATGCCAAGGGAAACACAAGATTAGTATATTCATGTCTGGCTGCGGAGCATCTGGAGTTCTCCTCTTATTGATTTATGCCATGGGAAATGGAGAGTATCGGAGCAATAAGGTCCTAACACCTCCCACTTCCATGCTATTCTAGAGCACTTCCTGCTGAAGGCAGGCAACTCTAAGCCCTGATCACTTGTGCCTGCAGCTAACCACTCCATTGCATCAAAATCCAAAGTGTCTCAGACAGGCAGAGTGGGCTTTGGCTGTCTCTGGCCCCTTCCTGATTTCCAGTTCTTTCACAGGGTAAATTGATCCTTTGTCCTGCTCAGCATCATGAGGCCAGGCTCCTGCTGGCAGGGACAATGCCTTCTTGTTAAGGAATAAGCCTGTAGGGAGGAGGCTGAGCTTTGCAGCACCTTCCAGCACCAGCCTCTGGTCTAAATGGTACCAAGGTGGGTGATAATTGAGGGAGGGATACCTACCTGCTGTTCCTTCTGGGAAGTGATTTCCCCCTGATATCCATCTGCACTATCTCCCTCTTGCAGATGTCTGTCCCCACAGCAAGAGCAGAAGAAGCAGACACATATGCCTCTCACCTGGTGGGTTTTTTTAAAACCTGGGAATTATCTTAAAATAGAGCCGCCTACATCATGCTGCGGTGAATGGCCAGCGCGAAGCAGACACAACATTTCATCTCTCTGGGCTTAAAGCTGCAGCACGAAAAGGGCAAAGAAGGTCCGAAGTGTGAGCTGGCTAAGCTGAGCCCTCTGGAAATGCCAGTCTAACCTGGGTCAGTCAGAGTGAAATCCCACTGTGAAAGGTCTTTCTTGTCCCAAACCTACTGTAGGTCTGCCCTGAGCAGGGAGGACTCATTATACCTCTGCTGATGGCCACTGCAAGGAGCTCTGTGCTGCTCCAGGCCACCCTGAGGAGCAGATGGTGAGATAGGGGAGCAAATACTTAACCTGCCTTTAGGAATGACACTGGGGTATTGTCAGGTGTACAAATAGCTCTCCTGTGTTCTCCCTACTGCAGTGAGAGTGCTTTCTCCACTCTTTCAACATGTCAGTAGAAAATGCTCAGGCAGTCTTGTCACACTAACCTTGTGACAAGGTAGAGTCACCATATGGCAAATACATGCTGAGCTGTGACTCTCCAGGCCTGTCTCATCTTGTTGCTGCACTTCTGTGGGTCCTTTGCTGTCCCACTACAAGAAGGGAGTGGATAGATGTAAGACCTCAGAAGTTCCATCATTTGCACATCCCTATCTGCTTTCCCTCCATGCCTTTGGAGGTTTGTACTCAGAGGTGTCACACCATGTATGCGCTTCTTGGTAGGACACCCACACAGTCTGATGGTATTTCTGGCTATCTAGCAGCACATGATGCACAGAGGGTGCTGAGTGATCCATGTGGTATAAGTATGGAAAAGAGAGTCTCCGTCACCATACATTCATAGCTCAAAGCAGTGCCAGGCACAGCCCCAGGGGCAGGTTTGCAATATCACAAATGCGGTTTATTCCTGGAAAAGCGTTAGTTGTTCCTTATGGGTAGGCAGTTCCTGGGGCTGTTAGGATAAAAAAAGGAACAGCAGCTTCAGCAGCCTGTTGCCTGTAGGCTCAAGTGGTATGACAAGAACACCACACCTGCACAGTGACCAATTTCGCTAGGACTGACCTCCCTTGGTGGAATGGTTTCTGGAGGAAAAGCTGTTTTGTGCATCTCTAAGCCCCTTGGGTTCAGGTGTCCAAGGTCTTTCCAAATCAGTCCTAGTAAATATTTTTTCTACTTCCTGGTAGATAAAAGACATATTGTAAACAACTGAAACTGTCAGTGATTCAGCCAGTGGAAGATGTGTCAGATGTCCCGATTCCCAAGGCAGCACTGCTAAGGTCTGGGTGGTGGCACATCCCAGCGGCCAGCCTTCCCAACCGGGAAGCTTCTCCCCAGACAACACTCCTGCTACAGCACCACTTCCCAGAGTACTGCCTCTTGAGGGGCTCCTGAGAGGTCCCAGGAGTGCAGGAATGGAAATGTTCATGTCTATACCGTGCTCTTGGAGGAGGATGGTGGTGGGAATGAGAGCTGAGCATCTGCCATGGAGAGTCACTTCGCCACCCCCTCCCAAACTGGGTTTTAGTGTCACGGTAAGCGATGCTGGACAAATGTTCTAGCAAGTGACAAATTGTTTCCCAGCTCAACCCATCCTCTTCCCACCCCTTTTTCCCTGTGAGTCAACTTCTGCCTACACAGATGATTCCAGAGGAGCCTCAATGCCCTCTTCACTGTGCGCTAATGGGATGGCGAGTTTGCACTGATGCACATTTTTTTCCCCTGGATTTCTAGATTTTCCTGCGTGTAGGAAGAGATCATCATGATGCTGCATGACTGAAGTCCCTGCTCACAGTTCATGAATAATAAAGACTGCCAAAGCTTACAGTCCAAAGCCATATTTTGGGAGACCTCCAGCACACATTCAGGCAGCACACATCTGCAGTGGTGTGAAATGTGACAGCTTTGTGCTGGTCTTAAGCCAGAGGTTACACTCCACACCACAGAGCTGAAGGAGGGGATAGTGAGGATGGTCCACCCTCCAGCTTGGTGAACACTGGCTTAGCTGAGACCTTTCTGCGGGTATTTTAGAAAAGGAAAGCAAAGCAGAACCAACTGGGCACAGAAGGGATGGAGTGAGCAGCAGTTTGTAATGTTAGCATTTTTCCTCCTGCTCTGAAGGACTGGCTGTTACTCGTTTTATCAGGATTGTAGGATGGGACCCTCTGGATATAAGGTAGTTCTAGAGATCCTTCACTGTGAGCAGTCCCCGTCAGAAGGGACATTTCCCAGCAGAAACTTGGGAAGGGCTATGGGAAGAGCCTAGCTTTGAAGGTTATTTTCTCTTTCATTAAACAAGAGATTCATAATAAACCTGGAAATCCCCCTTTTAAATTTGATACACTGGCCTCTTCCAGGCCCCCAAGGCTTCAGAGAAGTAATAGGAAGTGAGATTAAACACACTTGAAGCTGAGGGACAAGAGGGCTGGGGACTCGAGCCCTTCCGGCACTTGTGTGAGCCAAAGAATCAACTGGAGGAGCTCATTTAAAAGTAAGCCATACAGGAACGGCCTCTTTCTCAGAGAAGATCACCCTTTCCAGGAACATGAGCAAATAAAAGACAGCTCTGTTCGTATCTTGCTGGGGATGCAGTTTGCAAACGGAGTGGCAAGAGGCAGTTTTTGTTGCAAGAGTTCCTGTGCAAGAGGCCGTTTGCCATATCTGCAGAGGAAATCAGCTGTGTCACCCCCCGGGCTCTTTTCGGTCAGTAGGGAACTGTGGTGAAGACTTATACTATAAGCAGTAGCACTGTATTGGGAAGATTTTCCAAAGCAAAGTTGAGTTAAAAGAAGCCAAGGCACTGCAATGGTTCAACTGTGTGTTTGATAATAACAGTACAAATTATCACTGAGGTCCTGCTGGTCTCAGGTGAGACACAGGTGAGCAAATGCATGGCAGGTATCATCCAATATTTTTAACTCTCCTGTTTTTAAGTGAACAGCACTGTTGTTAGTATTTATTTCCACTTAACCTTAGCTTAAATATAGCTACGTATTTCAGGGGTTAGTATACAATACCCTCTTACTTTGCCTGTGAAATACAGAGGTGGAACATAGTCCTACTGGCACAAAACGCTTTGGTGCACAGAAGGAAAACTATAATGGGCCCAAAGTGATGGGGGAGATTTATTTTATAAAGATGTTCAAGTGGGCTATGCCATCAAAAGGATACAAAGTCGAAGCCACATCCTGCCGGCTTGACTAATCCATAAAAGAGCTTTCAGTGTTTTCCCTTGGAGTAACAGCTTTAAATTTTAATAAGCTGTAGTGTACTTTCACCGGATGTAATAAGCTGATACAAAGTTTAAATGAGGTTAAGTAAGTAGGAACCTAGGAGAAAGGAACATAAAAGATGTAGATTATTTCCTCTCTTTTGCCAGTTTATTTCACCGGGTTTATTTTGGGGAAAAAAAATTTAATTCCAGTTATTTTTTTCTTCTCTGGATGATTCAATGTCAGGGGAGGGAGACAACACTTGAAGTAACCATAGAGCAACTTCAGCAGAGAGGATACTCAGTCAAAAGATAAATTAATCAATTTATTAATTCAGGTTACTTTGCTGTTTAATAGATTTTAGGGCAGTTACCAAGTCACAGACTTGTGTGGCTGAACATGACCCACATAAGCCTGTAAAACAAAGATTTGTAGGAAGACTCCTTGAAAGGTCATCCAGCCCATCTCTACCTGAAGGCAGGATCAATTCTGTGTAGGTCTTTCCTGACAGATTTTTGTGCAGCCTGTTCCTGGAGCCCTCAGCAGTGGAGAACCGCAGCCTGTCACGGTGAGCACCCCCAGCTCAGCACTCTCTGCCTCCGAGAAACTTCCCTCCTCCTACAGCAGCTGTGCCTTCCTTCACTATAAGCCCATTAGCCCCGTGTTACCGCTGGTGAAGGAGGAGGTCTGCTTTGTCTCCTTCCTCTTCGCAGCTCCGGGTGGCGTGTTTGCGGGCTGCTGTCACCGCAGCCTCCCCCAGCCCACCGGCTACAGCTGCTTCCCCTTTCCCAACAGTTGCCTGAGCAGACCCGAATACCATCCAGAAACACCATCTAGGGTGGTGTCCGGAGGGTAGATCAAAGCCTAGATCTAGTTGTTTGTTTTCTCTTTGCAAAGGTGGAATAAAGAGCTTTTCAGGCACGGGCTGTGCAATGCCATGTTTGTGCTGGAGTGAGGGAGTTTGTAGTCTGTCACCCTGTCCTGCCTGTGTCATGCCTGTAGACCCCTGAGAACAAGCTTGAGGAAGGGGGGGATTTTTCTTGTTACTGGCAGTGCTATAGATAACAGAGGCACATTGATTTTTACTGAATGTGTTTGTTTTGCTTATATCTGTGTAACCTACTGAAATGGCTCCAAAACATTCTCAGCTAAAAGCATGAGCTGTTCCATTCTGAGCTTAAAAAGTCATTTCTGTACCCAGGAGCTGTACTCATTCTTGGTGGAGTGGGCATAGTAACACACACTGTGGAGTGGATTATACTTATGTGATTATAGCCTCTAGGCAACAACCTGGTGCTTAAGAAATGAGTCAGTCAGAAAGACCAAGGCAGAGGGAATCAGATTCAGCGATTATAAGATTTGCTTCCAAAAGGTCTGGACCAAAGTATACAGCGTTTCTTCACGATGCTTGTCCTGATAGCCAATTAAATAGCACGTGTAAGAATATTTTATGTCATTTGGTGGCTCCCAAGAGTCTAAAGAAGCAGTAGCCACACACAAGGACTTGCAGCATGACAGGCTGGCTGGGTATCAATGGGCAGGAATAGCTGGGATGTGTCAATGAAAACCTGACCGGGCTGGTGTTGGCTAGGCAAGTGCGGGGAAATCTGCCAGTGAAGAATAGGAGCAGGTTCCTGGGAAATACATCCAGGAAAAGGGAAGAGACAGGATGAGAAGGCAAGAAATGCATGCAGGGAAACAGTGGCAGGAAGAGAAAGAACAAATGAGAACTGGCAAGTTGATAAAAGAACAAAAGGGCTTTGTCTCACATTAAAGGCAGCTAACTACACAAATCATTTTCCCATGTAAGCAATTACTGCAGCTACCCCAGGGATAGTATGTGGTTGAAAAACAGAAGATGAGTTCTTTGCATTCATAACTGGGTCTGGCAAGTACTCCATCAATATGGCTCATGATGCTCTGGGCCACGTCAGGCAAGCAGAGAAATTGAAACTTGATTATGCAGTTTAATGGAATCCTTGTTTTAAAAATTGCCTGTCCATCTGTACATGGGGTTAAGCCGTCAACTAGTGGAACAGAAAGAACAGTGGCTTCTGAAAGGTGGCAAGAGGTTTGGTTTATTCCTCTTTCATTCCTGACAGCAGCTGTTGACAGAAGCTTGCAGCAGTCAGTGCAGTCACGTAGGCATGAGTCAGGTAAAAATCAGACATAAGTCTGAGATTCCCTTTCAGCCTGATTTTCAGAAATGCTGAGTGCAGGCAACTCCCATTCAAGCTCGAGTTTATGTCTGATAGTGTTTTTCACTTTCTAGAATCAGCTTTCAGCAACAGGTATCCTGTTGAGACTGAGAAATTCATACCAAGGTTAATGTTCATGATCTGATCTGTTTTGTTAGACTTCATCTCATGAGTGACCAAGTCATGACACCGACGAGGTCTCAGCTTGACAATCTCCTATTGCCACTGCTCAGCTGACCTTGGCCCTGGGTATAAATTTACCTGTCTTCCAGCTCTCCATTTACCGGCACAAACTTATCTCACTGCTTGTGTTGTAAGTGTTTTGACATCAGCCACTCCAAAAATAGAAACTGATGTTATGGAAAACTTAATAACATTAAAGAAATGCCAACCCATCTTCTCTGCTGCCCTGTGCTATGCTTTGTTCATCAGAGGAATTTCTTGCATTTCACAACCAACCAGAGGATGTAGGTTCAGGATTGTGCCCCAGCAGGGATATGATGCAGCTCAAGCCCCAGACTAGGACTCCGTGGCATTTAGGTTACTCTCTATAACACCTCCCTCACCTATCTCTTGCCTGACCCTTGGTCTGCCTTCTCCTCAGTCTCCTTTCCAGGCACAAGAGTTTACTGGTTTTCTCTCATCTTTGATCTTGCTGAGGTTTGGGGTTAACTCTTTGGGGTCACAAGCACACTTGTAGCACAGAACATCCCATGTCTCAACTCAGGCAACTTGAGCCCTAGAAACTTGGCTGATCCTGTCTCTTTTGCTTCCCGAGAAAATAGCGTTCATTTATTCACCTAAGCCCCCTTTTTAAAGCTCCTTTTGAGTTTTATTCTCTCCAAAGTTTTTAGGGGTTTGTTGGTTTGTTTGTTTGTTTTCTCAGGTTTTTTGCTCTTGAGCAATGCCTTCTAGATGCCGCCCCATGAAGGCTGCTCCCTGGGAGCTTTTACCTGGGGCAAAGGTCCAGCCGCGCCCCCCAGGACCTGGGGCTGCCCCTCCCCAGCTGCTGCGATAAAGTTTGCCTTTGCAGCACTGAGAACAAGCAGAAACAAAGAGCCCGGAGGAGGTGGGGAGGGGAGAAGGGAAGAATGAGCTAGGTTAGGGGAAATACAGCCTGGAAGAAAAGGAAAGAACCAGCTGATCTGAAAGCCCCGATAAAAGCCCAAGACAAAGGACGATAGAGCCTGGGAGATTACCAAGGGGAAGCGGGAGGAGGAGCAGAGAGATGCAGCAGAACCTAAGTGGGAATGATGTAAAGTGCTGCAGGGAGGAGGGGAGTTTCCTACCTAAAGCAGAGACAGTTTTAATTTACTCAACCACTTCCATTTACAGGAATCGAGGCCCCTTTCTCCCTTCTGACTGGGAGCACTCGACAAAGGAAGGAGCTGCTCCAGCTGGGAAGAGTACTCCTGTCCATGCCACAGCCCTGACAGCACCAGCCCCGATTGCTCATCTGTTCTCAAGTACAACCGAGACATTTTGCTGGTGGGCAGAGATGCCAGGGACACTGCATCCAGCACCCTGCAGGGGAGGAAGCATTAGTACTGCTGTTGTTAGCCTTGTTATTTTCTCCTAATAAAAAGGTGGTCATGACTCACTCCATTAAGAAACAAAAGCAGAGCTGTAATCTACTGAAAGGCAGTTGTTTGGATGCTCAGCATTAGGTGTGTAAAAGGAAGAAGGTCAGCGGTAGGTCAGTCAGGTGATATACACCCTGTCACTGGCACAGGCCAAACTTCAGGAACTCCCTAGAGAGTTTATTTTCTGGAATGGGGTGATTTTCCCCCACCTTCAGAGTAGCACTTCAGGTAGTAGTGTGGGGGGGAAAAAAGCTCTCTTTCCCACCCCTCCACATTTCAGTTGGGTTTCCTGAGAGGAAATGATGCTCTCATGTGACTGCTTTGGCCCCCTCCTTTCTCCCGGCAGGGAGGAGCACACCAGCATCTGCCCGCAGCTTCTCTTCCCCTCCCTGTGCCACACTGGGACCAGTTTGCCAGTCGAGCTGTTACTGGGGGCTGGAGTCCCAAAAGAACCAGGCTGCTTCTCAGGGAGGAAGAAGCGGCTCCTGAAGCTGGGGGCTGAGAGGAAGGAAAAGCAGGTTGTGTGCAGGCGGTGTGGAGGTTTCCTGTGTGAGCAGAACCAGGTCACTGCACCCCTGGCACGTGGATCTCACCAGCAACATGGCTCCAGCAATGGCCAGCTGCTCCCCAGGGTGCGTGCGAGGGAAGGGAAGGAGCTGGGCTGCTCTGGCAGCAGTGGCCAGGTGAAGACAACACCCACGCTCAATGTGCTCTGAACATCTGCCCCTACCCACAAGCTACTTCTATTTTTGTTCCGTCTCGTACCCTGGCTGACTCAGAGGAGGGGAGTAAGGGGAATCAGGTTAGAAAGAGCCAGATGGGGGGGGGGCTGCCGGGAGATTGAAAGAGGAAGAGGAGGAGGAGTTGCTTCAAAACCAGTAGTTGCTGTTCTTTCAATCAGCTTGAACATTTTCCTCGCAGTCTATTTCATGGCTCTCTGTTTCAGCTGCAGGCAATTTGAGGCAGGGATGGCACTTCCTGCCTGCTGTGGAGGTGAACATTCTTTCAGGGCACCATCAGAATAAATGATACCCTCCTCTTAGACTGCTCCATTGTCATCTGCCTGGGCTGTAATGAGCTTGGCTGGAGCTCATCCTTTTGCCTAACTTCTAGGAATTCCACTCCTCTTTTTGGTCTCTTTACAAAACTTATCTACAAAGAAAGGGCAAGTGCCAAATTTCCTAATTCCTGTGCATCTAAGTGTCATGACATCTGGACAAAGGCTCAGTTAGAGGTCTGTAGTGTAAGTCTTGCAAGTCCTTGAGGCACAGTCTTGCATCCACAATGAAAGGGACATGAGACCCTCTCCAAACAGCCATGCCAGCAATTCTATTGCAGGTGATCCTCTCATCCCTGTGTCCATTCCTCCAGAGCATTCATTAGTTTTGCAGAAATGGCACATCTTGCTTTGTCCCAGTCTGTTACTCCTTGTTTTCTCCTTTGCTGACAGACAGTAAACCTTGGGCCAAGCAACCACATCCTCGGGGATGTTCCCCAGGCAGTTCATGCTGATTCACTCAGTTGCCGAAGCTGCCTAAATACAAACAGTGGCCTAAACAGCGGGGACCCAGCTCTTTCCAAGGGGCTGTAGGAGCAGGCAGCTCCCATCCCCCGAGCAGCAGTACTCTCGCAAGCAGGCCTTCCTGTGCTCAGGCTTTGCTGGGGGTGAGGAAACGCACAGTGAGGGGGGAATAAAGGGAACTGAAGCCTCATTTGCAACCTAGTGTGAGAAACCTGCCCCGGCGTTGCTCTTCCTTCCTTCCTTCATCCTTTCCCTACTCCTCCCCCGCTCCCCTAGCACGCTTCCCGGCTCCTCTGACAGGCTGGGGAGGGGGAACGGTGATGCCGGGATGAGCCTCAGGCCGATGAGTGGAGAATTTTTGCGGCGTTTTTCAGCTTCCTCTGCCTCCTCGCCTGACTAACGCGGCCGGGGGGGGAGTGAGGAGGGAGGGGATCCCCGCCGGGGGGCGGTGCGCGGGGCGGGGGATGCCCATATTTGGGAGGAGGGCGCGTCACTTCCCTAATATGGGCAGTGTCGTCACGGCCCGGCCTCCCATTCATATAAATGCCCGGCGGCGCCGGTCGGGATTCCCTGCCCGGGCTCGGCGCGGCGCTTCCGTCCCTCCCGCCCCGTCCCATCCAACACCACCGGCCGAGCTCCCGCGGCTCCGCGCTACCACCGGGACCCCTCCCGCCGCTCTCTCCGCTCCTGCCCCGGCTGCGGCGGGGCGCGACCCTCGGCCGGCATGAAAGTCACGTCCCTCGACTGCCGCCAGCTGCGGAAGCTGCTGCGGAAGGAGCCCTCCCGCTGCCTGGTGCTGGACTGCCGGCCCTACCTGTCCTACTCGGCCTCCTGCCTCCGCGGCTCGCTCAACGTGAACCTGAACTCGGTGGTGATGCGGAGGGCCCGCGGCGGGGCCGTGCCGCTGCACTTCGTGGTGCCCGACGCGGCCGCCCGGGCCCGGCTGCTGCTGGGCGGAGAGGGGCCGGCGGGGAGCGCCCGCCTGGCCGCCGTGGTGGTGCTGGACCAGAGCACGGGGCACTGGCAGAAGCTGAAGAAGGACAGCACAGCCCAGATCGTCCTCAATGCTCTGCTCTCCAGCCTGCCAGAGGCCGGGGCCAGGGTCTGCTTCCTGAAAGGTGAGAGGGGTGGCGGGGAGATGGGGGGAGGCAGGGGTTGGAGGCGGGGGGGGCGCGATCGACCCTCAAAGCTCCTCTGGTTGGCGGCGGCTCCGCGGTGCTCCCGTCCTTTCTCCTTCGCCCCGCAGTTAACCTGATTATTGGTGGAGGGCAGAGAGGTAACGCCGGGATTTTGTTTCTTTTCCACCCACTGGAAATAAATCCCGGATAGGCTCTGCGGGCTGAGCTGAAATGCCTTTCCGCTCACCCCCGCCGCGCGTTTAAGAGGCTGATGGAAAGCAGAGAATATTAGGGAAGAACAGCAAAAGTTGGTTTATCAAAGGAGGGAGGGAACGGTGGCGAGAGACATCGGGACTGCATGGAAAAGAAAATCAACCTCGCGGATAAGAGGAGAGACGAGGCCACCGTTTCTTACTCTCCGGGCGGTGACTTGGGGCGGCCCGCGTTGGGCACCCAAAACTCAGGGATCGATGCCTGCTCCTCCACCCAGGGCGGAGAAGTTTCTCTGTCAATCGAGCACATCGACACTGGCAGGGGAAACCCGGAGCCGAAACTCTAGGGCTCGTCGGGGACAGAAAAACCTCCTCCCTTCACGTGTATTACAACCCTTAGATTGCGGTTCTTTGTTTTCCTTCCGTGTAACCCGGGGATAATAAAACGATAAATAGCATAGCAAACATAGCAGCGCGCCCTTTCTCTGTTCTTCCGCCCCTGCCTTCCCTCCACTTCTCCTGGCAGCACCTTTGTCCTTGTGCCCTCTCTTTTTTCTCAGTGCACTCCACATGACCACCCCCGACCTCCTCTCGAAGCGGGGCAGTGTCCGGGCGGGGCTGCTCCCGCCCGTAGCACGGCACACTCGGTCGCCGAGGGGCCTCTGAAGCTGGAGCCACGCCGAAGTGGCAGTTCCTAAACATCCCTCTTGTTATATCATGAGGCCATCGATGGAGGAGAAAATCAGGCGATGTTTCTTGAATAAACTCTGCCTCTGTGTCCTCACCGGCCAGGGTTAATTCACTTTTATTAAGCCTTTTGTGACACTAGTTTTTCCCCCGATGAACCCAGTTGGAGGGCATCCTCGCCGGGGCAGAGGCATCTCCAGCCTGAGTATTGTCTGGTACTGAGGTGGGGGGATGTTCCCCGGGCGGTTTGCCACCACCATGGCTCTGTCCAGCTACTGCCAGCCTGCCCTGGAGTCTGACAGTCAGCCCAAAAGCACAGATTTTGCTACTGCAGGGCAGGGATACTGGCTCTGTGCTTGGCCAGTCAAATCCTTAGGGATCACATTAAAGTAGAGATTAAGAAACATCTCCAGGGTCACTCTGGGAAGTCTGTGGCAAACCAGGGGTCGAATTAAGCTCTGCTGACTCTCAGACTACTTGTCTGGCCATGAGATCGTCCTTCCTGCCTCATGCACCATCCCCATGCTTTGAAGTGGTGACCGTGGCTGTGGGCAGTTTATCAGGGATGGGGGGTTGATGTAGGCTCTGCTTTGTACCTCTTGTGTTGAGAAGTGTCTTATCTTGAAAGCCTGTTGATTTGAGGCAAAAGACATTTCCTCTTAGTGTATGAGAAGTTTCCTACTTCTCCTGCTGTGGTTCCCCTTTGCTTTGCTGGAAGTGCTCCTGGGTGCAGGATCAGGCCCGTGAAGTCTTCAGCTCTGTTTCAGATCTGGTGTGGCCCAAGAAGCAAATGACTCAGTGGGCAGCACTGATGATTCACTGGGGCCGTGGACCCCCAGGAAGCTGTCATGGTCTGGGCAAGATCCTTGGCAGAGTGGGGATGTAAATCACCCTGGGGCACCAGGTTGTAATCAGGAGAAAGGGTCCTTTGGGGGTCTCTATTAACAACTTTGCAAATAATAGGCTGTAAGACCTCCAGAAAAAAAAAAAAGGCAAAACCACAACTCCTTGAGGTTTCTCCTTATACTCCTGTTCTCCCTAGGCGTGGGGAGCTGGGAGGAGGTGTTGGCTGTTTAAGTGGTAGGATGGTCTCATTGCAATGATAAGATATGAGGAAGTCACCCCCAGCCCACTAGGTCACTAAGAGTCCTGGGGATCTTGCCTCAGGGAGGGCAGGGAGCACAGAGCCGCTCCATGCCAGGCCTTCTTCCTTCCCTCACTTCCAGGGTTCAAGTGACACGTGTCATGTGTGTAGGTGCAGTTTCATTCTGGGTGAGCTCAGCCCCAGCACGGTGAGGGTGGTTGCGTGGCGGGGGAAGAGCTTGCAGAGAGATAAAATAACGGATTGTCCCTTGGTGCTGATAATGATTCTATTACTTATTGATTGAAACGGAAGCGCAGCTCAGCTCTCTGTGATGAGCAACCTCATATTTTCAGAAATGACCTCAGGGAAGCTAGGTTGAGTGGGGAGGGGGAAGAGAGGAGATTGCTGAAGGATGGGATGAGCAGATGACTCACTGTAAGAATGGCCTGCAAATATCCTGATCCCCAAGGCTTGTAATTAACCGTTCACCAGCTGCATGTGTTAGCTGCCCCAGAGACACGAGACATGCATGTCTGTTCGAACACACACGCTGATTTGGCTCGGACAGACCTCTCTGTTAATTCAAGAGTAAAAACAACAACATGGGGTGTAAATGGGGATAATGGTTATTTATATAAACTGGACATATTTTTCCTATGAAATGGCAGTGGCTGGAGGGAGATAAGGTCAGCTATGCAAAACAAGAGGATTTAAAAGTCCACCCCAAGAAGGGCAGCTGGAGATCAGGGAAGTCTGTAGAGCTGTTTGTGTTTGTTGTTTTTTCACACTCTGAGTTGTTAGGGATATAATTTTATCAACCCAGTTGTTGTGGATATCATTTTATCAAACACTCACCCCTTCCCATGGTCTCCAGGGTCACTTGGCCGCTTGACTTCATGCTGTGAGCTCTAGGTTGAGCTGGCAGGATGTGCCTGAGGGCAGGAGGAAAGGTACAGGTGCTGAATGCCAGTGGAATATAAAGTCACTCTCCTGCCCTCTGCCATGGAAAACAAACTTTCATCACATTCAGTGGGCTTTGGATCATGCTGGCCACTTGCAACATGAGGAATGAGTAGGCGACTGTAGCATGTCGTGAATTTGAGCTCACATCTGCTCAAACATTGCAAACAAATGAGATACCAGGGCTGAAATGCCAGAGCGGCCCTGAATGTACTGGGCAGCCCTGGCAGCGAGGTCAGTAGGGATCCTGCGGCTGCTCTGATCTTCACCACTTCCTTTGTTTCAAAATCCTTCCCTGCAACAGGGCACCCACACCTGCGCTGCTTATCAGGGTGAAACAGTTGCAGGTGAATGAATCACACTAGAGGGTTTGCTTTCCCAGCCTTGTTTACTTGAGGGCCAGGCTGTGAAGGATTATTGAATGTAGCTGTTCATGAGCTTTCGCCATTCATTTCTGCTCTGAAAAAGCACAGGTGGCAGACATGTGGCACACTACTGATGTTTCCAGGCTGCTTCTGCTACCTGACATATTCACATTCTTTTTGGAGATTGTGTGCTTCTGTGCAGCCTATTCCCAGCCTGGAAACAGGCAACGATTTAGCTGACAACAAACTTTGAGTAACAATGTAATAATAGGATTAATTCTTTTTCATTAGCAGTGCACTGAATGAAAGGAACACAGTACTTAACCATGCAGAATAGCTCACGTGGGGCTATTCAGTTGTCAAATGCTGTCACAGGATTTCATTAAGTTTTATAGCTGTTATTTAATAGATTGGTTTCGGTGGGACCATCTTCATTACTTCACTGTCTTGAGCATTGTGGCGATTAATGAGACAGTTGCAAGTATCCCCCTGTAGTCTTTATGTCCATTCAAAAATGCAAATAAAATATTTTTTATGTTGTCACAGCATATATAGCAATGGCAGATTTAGAAAACATGACTCCTGAGTACAGAATCTGTCTCAAACACTGGAAACACTGCTCATATATAAAATCTGGGGGAAGGGAGTTTAGCCCCCACCGTACTGGAGTTAATGGTTGATAGGCTCAACAGAATTACATTCGCTAACAGTTTAAATCTGGATTTGCTGGCTTTTGGCAAGTTAATAATTATCAGTGGTATCAGAGGTTTTTCCTTGGGTGCCCAAAGCCTTTTAAACAAACCCATTTCCCCTGGGGAGCACTGTCCTTCATTAACCCTCCCCCAAGAGCTCATTGCTGTGTGGTACTATCCCACTGCATTGCAAGTGCTGGAGCTTCATTTCTCCTCCACTTCCATTAAATCAGCTATTTGGAGGGCAAATACTCATATCTCTTTTTTTTTTTTTTTTCCTAGGGGGATATGAAACCTTTAACTCGCAATATCCTGAGTGCTGTGTGGATGGAAAACTCATTTCCCCAGAGAGGACCGAGGCAGAGAGAAATCTTGCCAGCCACTGTGAGAAGCCGAGTGCCAACCACAAACCTGCTTATGACCAGGTGTGTGTCACAGCTGTGGTGCATGACCTTCCCCTTGTGCGTGTTCTCCCACCTGCCACTGGGCTCTAGAGGCTGGCAGAGTGCGGTGCCCCTGGTGCTGGTGTGGGCTGTCAATAAGTTGTTGTAGTCCAGGCTGACAGCCCGTGTGCTGAATAAGTTGCCCTTTATGTGCTGCTGGTCAGCTTTGCCTTCACCTGGCTTCAAAATTGGGCAATGGAGGGAGGCAAAACACCCAATCTAGCCCCAAAACTGCATTTATGAACTGTCTTTATCACAAACCCAGGTACCATGAGCCATCAGCAGCTCACGCCTCCTCAGGAGACTGAAAATGGGCAGGGCAGAGGCTTCCGATAGTGTTCTTTTTTGACAAAGAAGCACACTTTGCCAGTGCTTCCTCTGAGATCCCAGGAGGGATCTGAGGCTGGCAAGAGGGCCAGGGCCATAGGGCTGCCTCTGAGAAGAGGCTTGAGAGCCACAATTCAACAGGGGAAGTGGGTTTTCTGCGGGGGAAGTCATCATGTGCCCGCCCAGCCTGGGGAATGTGTGTGCTCCGAGATGTCACCTTGCGGTCAGGACGCTTCCGCCAGGGTGTTCGTTTCCTGCTGCTGAGGGGAGTCCCCATGTGATGCCCCTCTGCTCTCCCAGGAGCACCTCCTACACCAGGTGTCCTCCTGCTCCCTGAGTGGTTCCCAGCTGTCCCTGATGTATGGGACCCACAGTGTGGGCTGCTCGGGGTGGGGGATGGAAAGCCAGTTTCTCGCAGCTGGGGGGTGGCAGCAGCTCTTGTGCATCATGGAAAGTTACCTGCGATCTCCGAAACCCTTGTGACAGACGGTGGCTTTTTTCTTTCGTGGTCTCATCACCCAGCCTTTGGCTTGTGCTGAGGAAGGAGGAACTGAGATGACATCTCGGGCTGGGTGACGCAGTGGGTGCTGCACTCCAGAGAGGTGTGGGGTGCAGGGGGATGGGGAGCTTAGATCCACTTTTTTTTGCTTCATTTCACCTTTGGGCATGTGACCAGAGGGGCTAAGCCCCGGACTGAGCTAAAGCAGCTTTTTCCACTGTCCTAATCTTCCTCCCTGCTGGGATGTGGCTCCCTGCCTTGCCCATATTTCGATAAAGCCTCAGTGGGAGCAGGCCTCACATATGAAAGTGCTTTGGGTACATCACGAGGGGCAGCACTTTCAAGAGAGCCAGAAACATCCTGCACATGAGTGGGCTGGATCTAACTTTGTACCTCACAGATGTGGACAAGAAAATTAACACTTTTTTCCAGTGTGGGCTTCGCCATGGGAGCGATTAACTGGCCGGCAGCACTGGGGTCCAAAAAAGCCAGAGAGGGAGGGAGCAGGCATACACACAGGCTCTCTTGGCTCTCTTGGGTCTCAGGACCCAAATACTCTTGAAAAAGAATTACATGTTTCTGCTCCTTCTCTTCCAGGGTGGTCCAGTCGAAATCTTGCCTTTTCTGTACCTTGGTAGTGCCTATCATGCTTCCAAATGCGAGTTTCTCGCCAACCTGCACATCACAGCCCTGCTCAATGTCTCCAGGAAGAGCTCAGAGTCCTTCAAAGACCAGTATTGCTACAAGTGGATCCCAGTGGAGGACAGTCACACGGCAGACATCAGCTCTCACTTCCAGGAAGCCATAGACTTCATTGGTAGGTCCAAATGAACAAATTTTCAGATCTTCATGTATTTTAAATTAATTTATTTTAAAATATGCTTTGGTGGGAAAGACACACTCTATTGTCTGTTTCTGGATGTCACAACAAAAACTTTTAAGTTCCCTCCACTCCCCAGCATTTCTTCTGGCAGAAGGATTTCTGTGAGGAAGGAAGAAAGAGTGCTATTCAGAGCAAGGTCTCTGTCCTTCTCTCCAGGCTGGGAGGCTGAGGAAGGAAAATGGCTCCACTTGTCTAACATCTGGCAGACCGGGCGAGTGAGCTGATTAGATTTCTCAAAGCAAGTGTAGGTGTAACTTCAGCATGACAGGGAGTAAAGATGTTGAATAAGACTGAAGTCTACTGAACTTTGTAAAGGAAAAAAACGGTTTCTTGGACTTGCGTGCCAGACCTGGTAACAGCCAGGTGAAGCAGGGTCAGTTTATCACCTTGCTGTGCTGAGATATCCCAAAGGCAGGGTCTTTTAGAAATCCACTGTACCCCCTTATCACAGAGCTCTTTCCATTCCTGCTTTTGATCATGCTGGTATCTCACCCTGTAATCAAACACCCCACTGCAAAAAAATTAGGGTACCTTTAGAAAACTTTGTGCCATTCCCTTCCAAATCCTCCTGTGTTCGGCTGAGTGGCTAAGTGAACGCCAGCTGTGCCAGGGAGCATAAAGCAGAAGGTCCTCCACGAGAACCACAAGGTGTTTGGTGGTGTGGAGCAGTCTGAGCCTGGGTGGAGATAATGTTGAAATCAGTGCTGTTGCTCTCCAGGAATATTCAAGCGAGAAAGAAAAAAGCACAGTTACAGACTCTCTGGACTCACTGTTTAGCTGAGTTTGAGTCCTTCAACAGTGTAGAATTACAAAAACCTGACCTGAGGGCTCTCTGAGTCCTTCCCCTTCCTGATAAAGGACATCTCACACCTTTTAGGGAAATAATAATTTATGGCATTCTTCTGTCCCATCCCTAACCCCTTCTGATAGTTGTTGAGTCACTTGGAAATTTCCCAGATTTTGAGGATGACTTTAATTTTCACTTTCTTTTAAAATTGGGCATGTGGTGTAGATGCTGGGGATGACTCAAATCCACGTCTTCCTTGTTTTGTGCAGTAGTTAAATATAACTGGACGTGGTGGCACCAGTCCCCTGATAGACGATCAAAGGCAGGCAAATGATAACTTGCTTAGCTCTGTGTGTTTCACTGAGCTCTACACTCAGCACAGTTATCCATAAATTGGAGCTTGAACATATTGCTCAAGGCAATAGAGCAGAGAAGGTCTATTTTTTGAACAGTATTTTTGTGTGGAAAGGGCTTATTTTAAGCACATTCTCTTCAATCTAATAACAATCATTGTGTTGTGTTAGTAACCACAGTGGCTCCTGTTGTGTAAAATGGGTGCTTTGCATAAGCCTTTTATATCCTGACTTAAGTCCAAGCATCCTTTAACCAGGCTGTAATTAGCAACTGCCTACCAGTGCTTGTGTGCTTTGTGGTGAGGCCCCAGAGACTGAGCTCAGCCTCTCCACCCAAGGGTACCCAGCAAGGGCTCACCTCCTGGTACTGCTGTTTGCTGCCAGCTGGCCAAGCAGGCAGTTAGGACTTTAAGGAAAAGTCCTGTTTTTCTAGCAAAGCTAATGGGAGGAGGGTAGCCCCTGCAGTTTTTGAAAGACCTGCTGGTGGGAGGGCTCACCAGGCTGGGCTTGGGTCATCATTTTGAGCTGCTGGCAGAGAAATGCATGTACAGCAAACACAAGCATTGTCCAGATACCTGATCTGTGTATCACAATGTTCTGCAACGTCAGTTGTTCCAAAAGAGAAATAGGCACGTGGAAGGGGACAGGAACAGACTTTAATAAAAAATGCAGAAAGAACCAAATCAGGATCCACAGATTCTGAAACTAAGTGTCATCTCCAGCTCTGCTCCATCACAGGCTGTGTTTTGTCCCCCTTGTCCTTTGATCTCCATGTCACTCTCAGTACCCAACAGGAGAGCAAACCTCTCCTTGCTGGTAGAGCGGCATTGTGCCATACTCGCTGTCCAGGGCTGGGTGTGTGTCACAGTGTCCTTTCCATCCCAACTACAACTGACCTGTGCAATGCCTTTTCCCCCCTAGATTATGTCAGGCGAACAGGGGGCAAGATCCTGGTGCACTGCGAGGCGGGGATTTCGCGCTCCCCCACCATCTGCATGGCCTATCTCATGAAGACCAAGAAGCTCCGACTGGACGAAGCCTTCGATTACATCAAGCAGCGCCGGAGCCTGATCTCACCCAACTTCGGTTTCATGGGCCAGTTGCTACAATACGAGTCAGAGATCTTGTCTTCCACTCCCAGCCCCCCCGTCGCCTCATGCAAAAGAGAAGCGGCATCTTTCTTTGCAGAGGAACTGACATTAGGCAAAAACTTTGAAGGTTCATGTTTTGCCTTTCCTACCTCAGTGCTGAGTTCTGTGCCCATCCACTCTCCTGTCCACCAGCTGAAACTCAGCCCCATGACGGCATCTTCGTCTTGCTGAACACAGTGGGGAGACCAGAGGTGTGGTCCTCTGATCCAAACTGTGATCCCCAACAAGAACATTTCATGAACGTGCAATAGAGAAACTTCATCGACTTAGTCTGAGATGGAGTGGTTGTCATGGGTCATATGTTGTGACTGTAAGATGCAAGTGTTCTAAGTGTGGCAGGTTTTCTGAACTTTTATTGTCCTTTTTTTAAAAAAAAACAAGTGCTTTTTTTAGGTTTTTATCCACACAATGTGCACCCACTACTGTATTTCCAGATTCCTGGGGAACAATGAGAAATCCGTTTAATATGTTCTCAGTTCCCATCTCCTTCCCATCTTACTTTTGAAAAGACCCTTATTTAAAGTTTTAAGCAATAAACAGCAGCAGCAGGGAAGAAAGTAAAATGAAAAGCACCACCTTTGCAACCACAGAGGTGGTGGGAGGGAATATTTGTTCAGCTCTTTTTCTGGCTTTCCTCCTCCCCTCTCATGTGTCATGTTTCAGGGAGCAAAGAGCTGGTGTGCCTGGAGGGGGGGCCTTTCCCAGGATACTGTTGCACAACCAGGTGAAAACCCCCTCTCCTGCTCCAGCCTCTGAAGTGTCAGGTATTGATCACAGTGTAACTGGATACCAAACCAGGTCAACCAGGTCCATTCAGGTGTGGCATTTCCTGTACTTCTACATTTGCCTTTGTACTGGATGTGCTTTTAACTAAAGCAGGGACTTAACTCACTATCAACTACCCTGCTGAGCTATTATCCTCCCATCTGTTATTTAAGAACAACCCTAGTATACTTTAATGTCTCCACAATCCTCATCCAAGTTACGTCCCATCAGATAACACTGTAACTGCTGGACTTCACACCAAAAAAACCTGACAAGCTTTCTGCTCCAAGCCAACTCTTCCTCCATCCCTTCCCAAGTGTCCCCTTTGTGTATCCTGTGTGGTCAAGTGTTCTTGTTCAGTGTCATGTGACTTGCTTAGCGTGTGTGTGATCACCTCTAGTCAGCCTTTGTCCACAAAAGATGGTTTCTCTCCTGCTTGCATTGGCTTCTGTGTCTGCAGGGAGTTCAGAATGTGTGTCTGTCTGTTGACCATTTTATTATTTTTTAATATGTAATATGTATGGGAAATGGCAATAATTTCCAGGAGATCTCGTGAATGTGAAAAAAAACCTGCAATGGTTTTTACGGAGTGTAAAAAATAATAAAGGAAAAAAATACCAGGAGAATAAAGCTGTATGTTGTACTTGGAGTGAGCTGTGAAGGTGCTTTGGCAGAGCTCGGTGGCAGGAGAGGTCATCCGAGGAAAATGATGTGGTGTAAAAGTGATGTAAGAGGTAGAAGAGGTGGGAAAGTATCACTGGGCTTTGTGCTGAAAGCCACCAAGGTGCACCTCTACGGAGGGGAGAAGGTGAGGGGGAGGACTATTTTAAACAGTATGACATGAGTCATGGTGGCGTCACTTCCCAGCAGCTGGGCAGGCACTTCTGTTTTGATTCATACGTGTTTTATATAAGATTTGCCATCTTGCTGAAGATGAAAATCTGAACTAGGCATGGCCCCCACTTCCTTCCTGGGCACACCACATGGGATGCCTTGTCCCTGGTGTGATGCTTGTGGGTGGGCCTGCAGTGCCTCTGGGTGCCAGGAACTAGGGCATGTGGGTAATACTTGTCTTTTCACTTTTCTAAATGAAAAAAAATAATTCAAAGTGCCAGCATCTCTGAGCCAGTTCATGCCCCTTTTCATCTTGAAGATTTTAGGCCTTTTCTGGTTCATCACTGCAGCACATTTATAAGGTGCAATTCCAAGTTATCAAGTTGAAAAACATACGGCAGTTATCTGGGTTACAAAGCATGTGTGCCCTGTGGAGTCCATCTGTTTGTAAATTTTTACCCCAGGGGAGAAAATCTGACAAATGAGGTGGTCATTGCAGATGAGCCTTGGATTTCTTCCCTGTGTCAGGGGGATGTGGCAGCAGCCCTAGCTGGGTTCTAGGAAACCCAAACATGGGAACCAGCAGCCAGGAAGGTAAGGCAGATGATCTTATAAGAGCAGATCAATTAGTTTTCTGAAAGACCTGATCGCTTCCCTTGGAGATCTCTAGAAGGTGCTCTCTGCCTCTCAGCCCACACAGGCACCCAAACAGAAAGGCTGCTGGGCTTAGTGAGAATGGCCATGTCCTGAGCACTGAGATCTACAACCTTGACAGGAACGGAGTAGCCAACAGCTCTCATGAAACCCCATCTGAGGGAATCAAACCCCATCTGAGAGAATGAGCAGCTTTGTTTCTTAAGGATGGGGAAGCTGAAAGCCTGTGCAGAGCTGATGGTGTTTGCTATGAGAACCTGCAGAGCACAGGGCAGTGGACTGAAGGGGTTAACACAGGGACTGCTGACCTTGGCAGATTTGACCATGTCAGCTGGAAAAGATCAGAGGGGCCAGGTATTTAGCAGAGAGAGAAGGCAGCTGCTTTGGGTTTGGAGAGAAGCTCATCCTGAGCTATAAGCACAGTGTGTTGGTGGATAGTGTTAGCAGAGGGAGGTGCCAGGCTGGGATTCAGGAAGGACAGAGGGCCAGAGCCCTGTGGGGGCCTGAAAAAGGGTTGTTGCCATGTCTGGGCAGAGGAACCTGAGGTTTATGCTGCTGCACAGGGCAGGGTTCCCCTCTTTTTGGCCAGTCTCAGTCTACCTCTCCTCCCTGCAGAAGGAAGAACCATCATCCAAGTCAGAGTGGATGTAAATGCTGCCTCCCAGAGGGATGCGCTCACATGCTTGTGCTGGTGCTTGCTCTGCTGCTTCAGTGCTAATATGAGACCTTTGCCCCCAGCTCAGTCCCTTGGCCAGTTTGGCATATCACACTTCTCTGAGGGACATCACAGCCATCTGACTGCAGGGCTCTGGGGTCAGAGTACGTGCTCTCCTCCCTCCCTGGCCTTGCTGCTCCCACAGGAAGGAAGAAGCTGAGGATCCAAGCACCAATATGTGAAGGTGAGTATGTCAAATGTGGATGGCACCTACCTGGGAAATGGGATGTGTGAGTTTGAACACACATGGCCAGGGCAGGAACCCTGGTTCTCTGCTTCCAGACTATAGGTACCTCCATCCTTAGGGAGAGGAACAGCTCCAACAGTGTTTTGTGGCTTATGTGCTGAGAAGATTCCACAGATTGGGTAGGATGGAAGATTTAGAGGGTTTTTGTAGCCCTGATGGGCTTGAGTTTTGGTGGTTTATTCCTAAGGATGGAAGTTCAGATCAGACAGGTGTGTGGGGAATGTCAGAGCTGAAGGATGGAGGCTGACAGTGATGGGGGCTGAACTAGCTGGTTCAACATGCCTGTGTCCATCTGTCAGAGCTTGGCAGAGGAATAAGGATCTCAAAAACAAAATTCTGATGGAAAGCAGAGACCTACGTAGCTATAACAGCAAGGGGAAGGCTATAGCAGGATGCTTTCAGACTTCAGAAGAGGCAAATGAGGGAAAGATGCCAGGAATGTGCTGTACCCTGAGGCAAAACTTTGATTAGAGCTTATCCTTGTCCATTATGATACTGAATCCAAAGAAGATGAGAGGAAATGTCAAAGGAAAGGGGATTTTGCAAGTTCAGCTGCCCATGGAAGTGCTGGTTCAGAGCTGTGCCGGTTCAGACGTGGCATCTCTCTCCATTCATCTCTCTCCATTCACACTCCTGATGGGGCACCCTTGTGTCCTGATCAGCTTGGTGTCAGCTGGGAGCTGTTTCAGAGCCTGGGGTGGGACTAAACAGGGCTTGTGCCATGTAGCTTCTGGTCCCTTGCTTTTAGGCTTTCAAGGAGCAAGTGTGATGCAAGTGTGAGTGCTATTGCTCAGCCTCTGCCTCTGCTTTGCACTTTCTGCCTTTCTGCCTCCAAGACAAACAAACTCTTCAAAAACTGCCACAAAAAATACATGTTTTTACTTTGTCACAAATCAGATTGTGAAGAAATCTGGGGTGGGTGAGGATGGGTGGGTGTTGTCCTTAAGTGTCCTTATGTGTTCTTTTAGTCCATGAATTTGCTGGTGTGATTTGCAGTCTATGCTGGTTACATAGCATAGGATTTCTCCAGCTACTCCTGCTTCCTGATTAAAGAACTTTCCAAAAGGCAGAAATTGCATCCTTACCAGTCAAACCCAGGTAAAATTCACCCGATCCATGGGGAGTCAGTACTGAGGTGCCCATACCCACTCCCTGAGCAACACAAGGCAGGTAGTTCTCCTTAGCTTCTTGCCTTGTGGTGGCGAGCTTTTTTTCAGGAGATAAAGCATGAATGAAGAAGATATTCTGCAGGTGTTGTTATTTGTATGCTAAAAACAACACTTGCCTTGCAGAGAAGTCAAAGATCCAAATGGGCCTGTAACATGGCAAAAAAAATAGGTGAGGCCTCAGGTGTGGTGAATGTGACCCTCCGTTTCCACTTTTCATGGCTTCGTGTTAATTGGAGAGGAGACACACTGCCAGCTCACTCTCTGGGGAGAAAAAGGCAGGAACCAATTTGCAGAGCTACATAAATATGGAAGTAGGATTTTTTTTGGCGTGGGAGGTGTTACCAGTACCACACATTACGGTTTCTTGGCTTTATCACATTGTAGGCTTTTACCGAGACGTAAGTTTGCTAAATAAGGAATATGAAAATAGCTTGTGAAACAGGTTGAGTCATCAGAGAAAATCAAATGGAGTTCTTTCACCTCAGTTGTTAAGTCCTACTTTATTTTACCATTGCATTAGAAACTTCAGGGTCATTCAACCTGTTTATTTCTGCTTTAAAATTCAAAGTAGTCTGACATCTAAGTAAGGCTTATCAAATTGGTTCATGTTTTCTGTCAGCAGTGATGATACATTCCTATATGCCCCGCCTATGAACAATTGCAGGGAATGTAAAGATTACCAAGAGAAATGGCTTCTGTGGTTATAGTTGAAGTGTTCAGCACTTCTTCCAGCTTTGTCCAGCTATTGAAGAGGATTTATGGCCCCTAGATATCCCTTTCAAGTACTAGCCTAGCTCTTGGAAGTCACTGGCTGTTATTTGTAGCTCCGGGGAATCCAAGCAGGACCTGTTGTGCTGTACAAACACCAAACAAACCCATAAAGCCAGTAACTCAGGACCAGGAGTGACCAGTGGTAGATGGAAAAGGAGAAAGAAGCTTAAAGGCCTTTAGGTACAGCATTGCCCTAGGGCTCACATATTTCTGTCAGGGATTGTTCTCATATCTCACATCTGTGCTGGGAAGATCATGGGTGGAAAGCATGTCTAGGAGAGAAGCATGCGTGGGATCCATGGGACCCATCAGACATGCTGTACACAAGTGAGAAACACCTATAGCATAAGTCCTACAGCTACATGACACAGGGATCATCCTTGCTCCAGCTCAGCCAACACTCACTGCAGTCACAACTAGAGTTTCAGGACAGGCAGCACATAAAAGTTTCTGATCTGCTGGGACTGTTAGAGGCCCAGAGATGAAAAGCAAACTGATAAAGACCTTAATTCAAATGCTTTTGGCATAACAATTTTTCCAGATTTGGTTTTCTGAGCTAATCATGTTAGCAAAGTTACTCACTTAAGTAAGTTTTAATTGGGCCAGGTTTAAGCGTCCCAAGTGAAATGACAAGGTAGTTTTTGTGGGCTCTTCTCTTTATTTTTTTTGGGGGGGAGTGGGGGAGGGAACACGACTGTGTGTGGGTGATTAGTGGTTTATTTCTGTCACACAGATACTCCATTTCTGAGATTCCTTTGTTGTTAGTGAGTCATCCCTCATTATTAAATTGTCCATACATTGTGAGCTGCCTCAAGCCCCGAACCAAAGCCTACTGCCTTTGGTGGGGAGGAGGGTTCCTGAACATAATGGGTTTCGGATCAGGCCCTGGATGAATCTTTATTTTAAGGAACAATTTGTTCTAATTGGAACTAAACTTATTGCTGCATTGAAATGGCATATGAGGTCTACAGGACTCAAACTGGAACAATGGGTATATCCTCTCTGCTCTAATGCCTCCAATCATGTTAAGTCAAGTTAACTGGAAAATCAATTGACACAAATTCCAGCATGACCATTAACTTCCATCTGGCTGGACCCTGAGCGCCTGGCCAGGATGAACAGATTTCTAACAGGGATGCAACAGAACTGTGCATGTTCACGTCCTTGAGATGCTTTCAGCCTGAGGTCTCCCTAGCAATGCCCACGTTGCCCCAAGTAATTACTGTGGCTAACAGAGAGCCTGGGGGTCAGGCAGTCTGGGATCAATTGTGGGCTGTGTGTGTGGTTTTCCAGAGCAAGCAGTGCAGCTGCTCTGTACACTCCTGCTGGCAAAGCCATATTTATCAAAAGCATAAAGGAAATGAGTGAGACCTGGACTAACTGAGCTGACCAGACTGGTCCCTTGATTATATAGAAAAGGACTGCAGCAGAAAAACTGCATTTTCCGCAGGACAGCTCACTTCTCCTGCAGAGGATATTTCTGCTCTGTTGGTAAAAAGCTGAACTTTGTTGATGTGGCTTTGCTCATGCAAGAAGCATTTTGGTGCTAGAGTGAACCTGAATTTCTCTCTAAACGTTTATCACAGGCTTATCTGTACATCTCTGCGTCCTGTCTTGCATCAGGGATAATAATACCAATCTCATTCTGAGAAAGGCATAAAGCCTTTTTCATGTGTTTGCAATGCACATTAGACCCACGGACAAAGACTATCCTAAGGACAAAATCTTGTTACTGTGATGTATTTATTGTACTGTGATTCTGAGACCATATGTTCCATATTAGAAGAGAGAGTTTGTTGTGGGATTTTGGTTTTTGTTTTTTGTTTGCTTGTTTTCCCCCAGGATATAATATTTTACTTAGTTAAAAACAAAACCAATTGGGGAGCACTTTCAGACAGTCACCACAGCCGCTCTGCCAGGAAGTAGGCGATGGGAGCCCTGGGTGGGTGGCAAGAAATCTGTGTGCTACTGAGTGCTAAAGCATTGACATGGTTCAGTTTACTAAATCCAGCTGTGAAGAGCAGCTGGTTTTCTGGCAGTCAGCATGACATATGCAGGCGGATACGCTCGAGAGAATTGATCAGGGGCCACCAGCAGGGAGAAGAGGAGGGTGTGTTGTTCCCTGCACTGCTAAGTGCCCAAGTGGCTCCTGGCAGTTCTGATTACTAAACCCAGCTGAGAGGAGTTTTTCTGGACTTGCATGTGATATCCAGTGGGGATACACTTCATCCATGTGCATGGGGAAGACAGGGGAAGCAGAGGCTTCTGCACAGTCTTCCCAATGCTGTGGCTTGTGGGATCCTGGGGAAAGGTTGTCGGGACAAATGGAGGATGTCTGCAGACAGCAGGGGAGGCTGCCGAGAGGCTTCAGACAGAACCGAGTCTTCCCATCTTGGTTTCTCTTCTCATTTCCTTCTCTTCGTCCTCTCTCCGTGAGGGAGCTGGGGATGCAAGGGGAGGCACAGCAGGCCAGGACAAGGAGAGATCATGTAGAATAAACAGCAAGACACTTCCTCGGAGGGCTGGAAAAGATAAAAAAAGATGCCTATTATCTGGACCGAACTGTGAAAAGTTGCACCGGTGAAGCCTGCCACCTTGGGTGTGATAGGAGAAGGATGTCCTGCTGCCTCTGGGATCAGCCTGGGAAGAGCCTGAGAAATGCTAAGCGCTAATGGGGAGGGAGGTCCAAGACAGTCCCTGGGGCAGTGTTTTTAGTTTCCATGACAAAACTGGAAATTATCTTTGCTTTCCTTTGATCTTCAAAGCACAGGAGGAAATTTCACACTTAGGGGAGGCCACCCGGTGTCAGGTGAGGTTGCTGCAGCTTGCGAAAATCAGTCAGATGCCATAAGGTCAACAGCTCACCTGCCTTAGTGTGAAAATGCTTTGCAGAAAAGATTCTGCCTTTTCCCGGGGTTGTTTTTGATGCCTTGGTTAGAAAATCACATTTGTTTGTGGATCCTGAGGCTGTAGACGGATGGCTTAAAGAGGGAGTATAACCCAGTCAATGTGATTCTAATATGATTCTTCAGTTTGAATGTGTATTATTTTGTTGCATGGATGTGGTCAGCCTAAATAATTATTTTCGTTCTAATCTAATTGAAAATTTACTGCAGCCACCTCCTTCCAGGGTGCTGCAGAGGAGGAGAGGCAAGATGGAATGGTTTTTTCAGAATTTCAGGATGCTCTGTGTAAGTCAGATGTCCAGTGTGGCATCTCTGTCAAATGTAATTTTGTTTGTACTGGCCACAAAGGCTGAAAAAGCTGTTCCCAAATGAGGTGGCCTGGGTCACAGGCCTACGCAGGCTGTCTGTGCCCCTTGCTCCACAGTCTGCCTCATTACATGTGCTGAGCACAGACATTCAGAGGTTTCTCTGCATCCCTCCCCCAACTTCTCCAGGGAGTGTCTGTGGCCCTCAGTTAGTCTGTGTCCTACCACTGCTGGGAACGGGTTGCAAAATATCCCTTTGGTCAATGATATCATCAAACCAGCAACACCTCCAGGGTCAAGACAGGCACCATTGCTTCTCCTCGGTCCCTCACCCACTCCTTTATAACAGCAAAAATCAGTCTTTCTGCAGGGACACCTTCAGAGCAAGCAGCCAGTCCCGCAGACAGGGGGGCTCTCTTACTGCCAGAATTGCGTTTTTACTGCTCACTTGAACATGAGGAAATTCTTTGGAAGTAAAATTGACTGTTGTTAAGTCACCTTCTGATTTCCCAGTCTCACACAGCTATCTGACCTGGTGCTCTTTCACTTGGAGCTCGGGATTAGGCAGATCTTCAGATTTCACCCTTTCTTGAGACTTATTTTGATGAGAACCAGTTGATCCTGTCCTCCCAGGGCTGTCCCTGAGCCCTGCTGATGGATGGGGAGGTGCTGGTCTCAGGAATATCAGATAACCCTCTGAAAGTAGCCCTTCCTTGGTTTGATGTCTGTGAGCTGGTGCCAACCCGGCCGCTCTCCAGGGCAGCCCCTGCTGAAGCCAAGGGGTGCTGTGGGCTGCCACCCTCACTGCTAGGGCAACAACAGATCCATGGGGTCCAGAGTTCCTGATTCACTTCTCCTTCACATCCAATCCACCTGAAAACAGATCTGGGGGTGCATTTGTGGGTGCCTTCCAGCACGGCTGACCCCACAAACAGCCTACTGCAGGGCTCTTCCCTTCTCCAGAGGTTAAAACAGAAAAAAAACAGAGCAACGCTTTCTTTCACAAAATTTCCAAAGGCAACAAAGCTTTCTGTTGCATCCCAGCAAAGAATGCAGGGCAGGATGTGACCCTTGCCATGATTGGGGCTGGCCCACGCCGCCTGCCGGCAGAGCTCCCGGCACAGCCCCAGCGCGGCACCGCGTGTGGGGTTCGTTTGGTCTGTACACAATGGTCTGACTTATGGAATTAGCAAAGCAAGCGAAATTAATTCAACCACAGCCACATTTTATTCACAGAGAGGCTTGTCTGAAAGATGATGAGCATAACAACTGGTTTCCTTTAGTAAACCTGCAGCAGATTCATTCATAATAAAATACATGGCTCTTAGAACAAAACTTCTTCTGTTGCTCATTTTACACTGATGTTTTACCCTGCCATTCTCTTCTTGACATGCTTGACAAGCATGTTAGTTTTCTTAAAATGTTGTTGGATTAATGGGTTTGTGGATGAATGCTTAACAGTCAACAATAATTATTTACCTTTACACATTCAAAGGATCGTAACGATCAAGAGAAATTTTTTTTTATTTTATTTTTGTAAAGAAGCTGCCTGACTGTTTTTATTTGTTTAAAGTGAATAGAAACTGAGTCAGAAAAGAAAAAGCAAAATAAAGACTCCAGTGCTTTTCATGCTCTGCAGAGCACCCACCGTGAGGAAATAACAGGAGAGCTTGGCAGGTCTCCTGGAGCCTGCCAGGATACTGCCCTTCCACCCTCAGCAGTTTATAAAACCCATGGCAGCTGGAGAAGAGCTAATGATCTGCACACGGTGCTGGGCAGCTGAGGCACATGGCTGCCTCCTGCCTGCTGCCTCATGCAGCTGGGACCAGGAACACCGGACTGCTCCCAAATCGAAGGAGCAAGTGCCATCATTACCACCCATTGCACATTTGTCCTTTGTATACATGTATATAGATGCCTCACAGCCCATTGCCCCTTACAGCCAACACCCTCTCGGGGAGGGGGTATCCACTGCCTGCTACAACATGGGCACCAGAGACAAAAAACAGCAAGAAAGGGGTCTGTGGGTGGTGGGAACAGGTATCCACCGTGGCAACACAGACATCACTGACCAAGGCTGCACATCTACAGCATCTGAATCTGTAATTACATCCACCCCTTATCAAACAGATTTCTAAGGGTCTTGCAGGCTTAGGGCTCCCTCTTCTAAGTTTTCTGACAGGCAGTTGCTCTCTGGCAAAGTCACAGACACTTCTCCAGGTTCTGGTGAGGGGTCACACTGTGCATTGCAAGGCACAGGAGTGACTACGGGGTTTGAGAGCAAAAGAGCTCAGTAACTTTGTTCAAGAGAAAAAAAAACCTGTTGGAAAGGAAATCCACGTGTGGTTGGCTTGCATTTGTTTCAGAGTAAGTGTTCTTTGTTCCTCAAAAGCCTGGTGGGTTGAGTGCATTGAGATGGATGCACATGCCAGGATCTGTAAAGAAAGCACTGGTTTCTCTCACTTCACCTGTTAGAATCTCCATTGAATTCAAAGGTGAGAGAAAGATGCATTATTGCCTTGCTGCCTTAGGATTCAGGCTTGGTAGGGGTGGTTTAGGAGGAGAGGCATTGGCTGTCCCACAGTAACCCTGCTTGAGCTTGGCAAGATACCTTCTCACTGCCTTTGTTTCCTAACCTGAAAGCAGAATATCGGAATATCTGTTTGTGAGTTCCAAGTGCCATTGAACACCAGTTTCTGCAGGGTCTGACCAAAGTGTCAATCAAAATCCCAGTTCCCTGGTTTGCTCCTGAGATCCTGCTGCAACACCAGCATTAAGGAGAACTGGCCCCAGCAGTTCTGCCTCTCACAATGGCTTCAAGTGACTGAGAATAAGTGATTGATATTGCAGTGAGCCTACTGATTTCTACAGTCATTTTAAAAAGGCAGTAAATACCTCAGTGATTGCAGCCATTCATGAAAGAGAGCAGTCTATACACGGTTCACAAATGAAAGTGGTAATAGAAGAGGTTAATAATACTTAAAATGTTTTTTCCCTCCCCACATAGGTTTAACATTTTTTTCAGAGAGAAATTTTACTATTTGAGAAGAGAGAAAAAAATTCTACAGAATTGAAACCCCACCTATACATTCCCATTAAATTTCATGAAAGAAATGCCTGACGTATTTTTATGCTGATGAAGCCCAGATGAATTAAAGCAGTGTTCCCACTGTCTCCTTTCTAATGCTAATGTTTAATTCTAGCATATTTATACAAAAACACTGCTTAGAAAGCAGGGCCATAGAAAAAAATCTCTGCAGCACCTACTGAGGTGAATTTCACGCAGCAAGCACTGATTATATGTTTGCAGGTTCTGAATGAAGGGTGCTGTTTTACAGGCTTCCAGCTTTCTGCACTCCTACGGCCACAGCAGCTTGACAGAATAAAAATTACTTGCATCACCCTTGGGGTGGGTGCATATTTTCAGCGTGTACTACAAAAACAAAAGGATAAGAAAAATACAATACCTACCCCACCACTCCACTCCCTCAAGTATAAATCTTTAAAAACTATGTGACAAAACCTGTGTGCAGGGGCCCTACTCGAAACACTCTTTGAACTAGACAATCATTTGCCACTTAATCCTTAATGAATACAGTAGCTATTTTTGCAAGCACATCACACTGGTAAGAGTGTTTGATGATGAAATATCAGTGAGATATGATTTTATTCCTATAAATAAATATAACCTGGTGTCTGTGCTCATTTATATGCACACATAAGCCCTCTCCAAACCCCAGGAGTATGCTGTATATGCAAAGTCCTCAAGAGAGGATGAACACCTGGGGATAAAAGAGATCCCAAGTCCTTATTTGTGCCTGTTCATAATACAGAGTGATGCACATCTTGGTACACCTCAACAACAGCAAGCTGTCTGGAGCACCAGATGTGGGTTATTTGACTTGAGACAGGGTATTCAAGAGGACTCACTGCACCCAGGCACAAGAATTTCACTGCAGCAGTCAAGAGAAAAGGCATATGTTTCCTCATCTGGTTTCTCTGAAACCCATCTTTAGAGGATGAAGAGAATCCTTGTTTGAAGTTTAAGTGAAAATAAGCTTCTAAACTACAGAAGGAAATCTCAAAAACATGACTCAAGGGAACCTGGACCTCTAAAAGCATAACACAAAGAGGAATGAGCTTTAGAACCTGCCGATTTAAGAACATCTTTACGCCTATTACTGTCCTGAGAAACGGGGATGGTTCCTTCTGCCCGTGTCTTCAGCAGGAGGAGAAGACTGTTAGTGAGGAGATATCCCAGCTGTTGTTAGGACAAACTCCTCGCTGCTGTGTTTCAGCAGAGGTCGGAATGTGCTGCCCACTGTGCGGTGCCAACAGTCTCAAATGCATAAAACATATTTCTATTTTCTCCCACCTGAGTGCTTCAGGTGGTTTTGAAAATTCCAAGTTTGTTTAGAGTGTACAAATCTGTGCAATTTGTTTATATGCAAATATTAACACAAAAATGGATGTAAATAATTCTTTTAACGAGGTACATGATTAGTTAATTGCGTTGTAAGGAAAAGTGGGGAATTTTACTTTTCTTTCTTTTCTTAAAGTCTCTTCTCCCCCCTGCCAATGAGCCCCCTTGGATGGCCAGACACCTGAAACCCAAACTACTGGCATCATGTCACTTCGCCCCAGAAAAAGTGAAGAGTAAATTTAGTATCACAAACCAATCCCAGAAAGACGTTGTGAGACTCATTTAAGAATTTAAAATTCCCTGAAATCCTAAGATGAAAGGGATTTTGAAAGTGGAAATAGAGAAAATATTTTTTGCCCATGCCCATTGAACGGAGCTATTTAAAAGCAAAGCAAGACAGGCAGAAAATTTTCTCTCTGAATTTGCGGAGCAACCGTTAAATGCATTAGTTTTTTAAGCCCTGTGTTTTCTGAAGAAACAATAGACTGTTTTTTTAAAGGTGCTGGTAAAGCGTGTTACAATAGCCTCTTGAAGGGCTGTTAGTAAAACCATTTAATTACACGGTAGTTAAGAATATCTGAAACTGAGCAGATTTTCCCATTAGGGAAGAAAAGTAATTCATCCATCTATTATTCTAGGGGAGGTAGAAACTAGACCTTTCAGTTTAAATCTAATTTTTATTAGTATTAAGAGGATCAGTGGAGGAATTCTCTCATGTGTCTGTAAGTGTTGGCGACAGCTGCAGTTTTAAAGGAGCACTGTCAAATTGAAAATCTCATTTTCTCTGAGACGTTGTCACAACAACACCTGAAATTACCATAACTGGAAGAGATCAGGAGAAAATGAATGTTTCTCTTTCACCATTTTTCTTATTTTTGTGGTTTTGAGGGCTCCTTCGGGCAGCTGAGCAGTGGCTCTGCGAGATGAAGGTGTGGGCAGAGACTCCAGCCAACCTGTCTTCCTGAGAGCATTTTGTAGCATTCCTATTTGCCTCTCTCACTCTGGGCAGCTGTTTGCCTTTGCCCAGGGTTTTCCCGGTGGATGGGGAGCTCTGGGGGCTCCCAGCCCGGCACAGCCACGGGGCCGGCCCGGAGGAGATGGCTGGGGCGAGGGGCGCGCTGGATCCCCCGCCGCAGGCCCTAATGCTGCTAATGCCCCTTTTTATTAATATTATTTTTAAAAATTAGTTTTATATCCTCGAATAAAAGACAGGACTCCAAATGAGGCCTACATTTCGCGTTCTGGGTGAGCGCTCCCACAGGGCGCCACGGAGCTCCCCACGACAGCGCCCCCTGCCGGCGCTCCCGCCGCGCCCCCGCGCGCGCCTCCGCTCTCCCCGCTCCGCTCAACTTGCCTTTGGCGCCCAACCCGCCCCTCTACGGGACGAACCACTTTTCCCAACTCCCAGGGGGGACCACTGCCGCCAGGACGGGCAGCGTTGAGGACCTTCCCCGCTCCGGAGCACCTTCCAAAAGACCATCGAGGCACTTTGAAGGCTCAAAAAAGGGGGATATCCCTCTGTCCCTCGCGGTGTCGCTTCTCCGGCGGGGCAGGGCCGCGCCCTCTGCTCCGCACTCCCCCTCCATGTGGGGCGGAATGGTTCGCGCCGGGACGGGACGGGGAGGTTCCGCCGCCATTTTGTTTGCGTGAGGGCCGAGCGGGCGCTGTGAGGGGGCCCCGCGGCGGCTGAGGGGGCGGGAGGCGGCGGCGGCGGAGACCCGCGGTCCGGCTGAACGCTTGGTCCGGGAGGAGACGGCGAGGGCGGGCTGAGCGACAGCGGGGCGCGCGCCCACCCCATTAGTGGCAAACATGTACATCAAGCAGGTGAGCCGGCGGGGCTGGAGCCGCCCGCCGTGTGCGGCGCGGCCTGGGCCTGGCAGGGGGTTTGGCCCAGCCCGCCCCGCCCGGGGTGGGGAGTTCGCAGTCTCGCACCTACCCGGCCCATAGGAAGGGGCCCGCGGGCTGGCGGCGGGCCCCGAGGCCTTTGCTTGGCCCGTCCCTGCCCCGGGGGGAGGATCGCGGTCCAGGGGGGACCACGGGCCGGGTCCCACCGCGGGGTGGGCCGACGATGCCTACCCTGCCCCAGCTCCCGCGGCTGGTTTCATTCATTGGAGATGTGAAGCGGCGCTGGGGGCTGACCCTCTGGGACTCGGGACTTGTTGACGGGGACCCTTTGTACAGCAGCCCGGGTGTCCCGACCGCCCACGGGCTCGTCCCCAAACAAAGGGCTCTGCTCAGGTGTCAGACGGCACCTTGCAGCTGTTCAAGTTGTGGGTTCTCTTCTTTATTTTGGGGTGATGCCTCAGACCCCCGGGCATGGACCACTTTGCTTGTTATACTTCACCCTTGCCAGGTTGACGTTCAGTTGAAAAGAATATCCTGGTATGGACCTTTTTCAAACAGTTTTTGAGGTCATTATTAATGTTACTTCTGCAGTATATCCCTGCAGCCGCTTAGCAGTATATTGCGTAGTATGCACCGATTTTTATCACTGCTTTCGTGCCACTGCCTGTGCACGTTCATACAAAGCCTTCTGGGGTTCTCATTTCCCGGTGGACTCAAAGTTGACCCTTTTTTTTTGACACCGTGCAGATATCATTGTTAAGAAGAATTCTTTATCACGTTAGAAAGTGCATGTTCTAAGTAAAAATTAGGTTTTCATCTACTCTTTGGCTGACCGGGCAGTGTTCAAAATGCCTTTTGTTCGTGCTTTTGTCAGTCATTCTTACCACAGGTGTGCACCTTGCTTTAAAGTTTTCGAACAAGAGTTCTTGTTCTCAAGGTTTGAATTGCACAAAAGTAAACAGTGGTGAAGATATATAGAGTAAAAAGTCCAAATCAACTCAGAACAGGGGAAATGTTTCATTTGGAGGGAAAAAAAGAGGAACTTTGGGTGTTCAATAACCAATACTATTGTAGAAGGTATAGAATAGAGTGTAACAAAGTGTGAACGTGAGAATAAAAGTAATTTGGTTCCACCAGTATCCCTTATTTTGTTACTTCCCAGAAATTATTCCTGGAGTTTGAACATTAAAGTTATTTAAGTCTTAATCCGAGTCTATACAAGGCAATAAAGAACTCATGAAGCTTCAGAATATGTAGGATGGAAGAAGTGCTAAGCCATCCAGAGAAAAAACTTTGGGGGAAGATGATGGTGTTCAGTCTGCCTGTATTGCACTCCTATGTTGCCCCAGGATGTGGATGGTAAAAGTTTGGCTTCTCTAGCAATATCCAGTAAATAATAATGGTTTTTTATCTTTTTGTAGAGAGTTTCTGGTTCTTATGGGAATAAAATAAATGAATTATTCCAATCTGGATTTTTTTAGAATATTACAGGTAAACTGTAAAGACAGTAGACACCAAATTTTTTTGCCTATTCTTTTGATTTTTTTCCTGTCATGAAATCTGGTGATTTGGGAAGCAGAATTATTTGCAAAATGTTTGGGTTTTTTAAAAATATTTTTTATTTAATTTTTAAAATCAAAATGAGTGAACACAGTTGCTGTGGCCTTGAGTTGGTGGCAAGACCTGAGTAAGATTTTTCTGTTCTTGCTTTTGCTTTGAAAGCTGCTGGCACTGAGCTTGCCATTATTTTAACTGTGTCTCGTTGGAAGAGCTGGGTGAAGAACATTGCTATAAAATATCAACTGTAGTCCTTTTGTAAGTGTTGGTGCTGAAAAATCTGCAAACATCAAACCTTCAGGTGGCTGCTGTCTTTCTGATGTCTTGCTGAGCAGAGCAAAGCTGCTGTGTAGTCTTCCAGCACAGCTTTAATGTATGGAACAAATTACTTGGTGCTGGAAGTTGGATCAGTTTTGCTGCTATGCAGCGCTGAAGTATGAGGATATTGTCATTTTCTGCCTTGCGTGCTACTGGGCTTGGCAAACCTCAACTGCTGCTGAAATGGAGTAGCTGAGATTTGACATGCTGCTCCCAGATGAGTAGCTCCTGTAGTTGTCTGTGTAGGTTTGTATTTGTTTGGGAATTGAATTTGCCAGAACCGAGATAGCCGCTTTTTTACGTTTCCCCTTAGGTTGCACAGTAAAACAAGACTGCATTGCATGTGAAATAGGCAGTTCAGTACAGTTTTTCCGGCCTGCAATTGCACTGTTTAGAGAATTCGCAAATAGAATTCTTCAGGTGTAAGTGGATTGCGTTATAAAAGTTAAGAATAAATTTGGGCCTGCTGGGATAAGCGCTTGCTATGTTGAGTTTTCTTTCCTGTATATGATACTTAAAACAAATATATATTTTTGTGTAGTTTGTTGCAAGAAGATTCTCGTGACTCTCTTGTTTGCTGTGCTTTGACCTACACAGCATCTCCTGCTGGGAGAGAAATCTGTCCCTAAGGTGATGCTTAGGCGAAGGGCCAGTTTTATTATGTAAGTTTCCGATGTTGAACTGGAAAGTTGAGTTTGTGCGGGAAGGGCAGGCAAAATCAGTTACATTACAATTGATGTAAACATTCTGTCAAACCTTACGGTTCAAAGACTGTTCAAGAACAGAGAACTTGGTTAAAATAACTCACTCTTCTCTCTAGGTAATAATTCAGGGCTTTCGAAGCTACAGGGACCAAACCATTGTGGACCCATTCAGCTCCAAACACAATGTCATTGGTAAGTTCCAATACTTGTTTTTTCACACTGATTAAAGTTGCAGTGTTATTTCAGATGTTGTTCACATTAGTCTCCTTTGTAATTTTCAGTATTTTGCCTACATTTGATGACTGTATTTTCTGTTTCAGAAAGTTCTGTACAGTTTGTAACATACTACAAGGTGTATTCCACTTACAGCAAACTAATGCTAATGTTCAATTTTGCTGTACATCTGAATCTTCAGAAACTGAGTGAGGTCCATAAACTCACTTGGGATTTTTATTTCTTCCCTCTGTGGAAGTGTGATCATTTTTTATAAATAAGCACACCAGCTACTCTAATCTGCTACAGGGAAAGAAGATCCTCTTCCAGCTTTAAAGGAATGAATATTTGGAATATGGGCTGTCAAAAAGTATAAGTTTAAAGTGCAGTTTGATAAATAACACCTACTCTAATAGCATGTTGTTGTCCACCATTCTCATGCATCTTGCTGGTTTTGCCCATGGACTCCTGGCCCTGCCTTTTCATGTGTATTGATTTTCGTGATTGTGCAGCAACTTTTGAGACTGCTGACCCAACAACAAACAGTCAATTTTGGATGTAAAATCTTAGTAGGCGGGATTTACTCTGGTCTTAGAAAAAACACACACGACAGGAATAGCACGTCTTACTTTGTAGCGTTACTTCCACAGGAGCTAAAACTTTATCCAGGTATCGATGTTTTTAAAGTACACTAAAAAAATCAGACTTTGCTTTTTTTTTAAGACTTCATAGTGATCCTCAGGTAATTTTGGGGATGAGGTGAACCTGGAAGGCATGTAGGTGTGAAGGGATGAAAGGCCTGGGATGCTCATTGCTGCTGGAAGTCAAGCGGTTTTTAAACTAATACAGTAGGTCCTGATCTTAAAGAGGAGACACTGGGCCTTGCTGAAACACGTTGGAATAAACACTAAGATTATGGTAGTGTAGTGCTGTGTTCTTACACCTTTATTTTTGAAATAGAGGTAGTACTTCTTCCAGTCTTTTTAAAACAAAATATTACTGAATTAGCAAGTGGAAGTTCAGATGTGTTGTGGTTTAACCCCAGCCAGCAACCAAGTACCACACAGTTGCTCACTCGCTCCCCCACCAGCAGGATCAGGGAGAGAATTGGAAGGATAAAAGCTATAAAACTCATGGGTTGAGATAAAGACTGTTTTATAGGAAAAGCAGAAGCCATGCACACAAGCAAAGCAAAACAGGTAATTCATTCACTGCTTCCCATGGTCAGACAGGTGTTCAGGCATCTCCAGGAGAGCAGGGCCCCATCACATAACACTTACTTGGGAAGACAAATGCCATCACTCCAAACTTCCCCCTTTCTCCTTCCCCCCAGCTTGATATAGTGAGCATGATGTCATGGTCTGGAATATCCCTTTGGTCAGTTTGGTGTCCCAGCTGTGTTTCCTCCCAACCTTTCGACTTCCTTGCCAGTCTGGCAGTACAAAAAGCAGAATAGGCCTTGGCTCTGTAAGCCCATAACAAAAGTATCTCTATATTATCATCCTTGTGTTCAGCACAAATCCAAAACACAGCCCCATACCAGCCACTGTGAAGAAAGTTAACTCTGCCGCAGCCCAAACCAGCACAATATGCTACTTGAAGTTCGGTGTCAACCTGAATGTACAGGCAAGTGATTTGCTCCATTTAAATATGCCAGGAGAATTTGATTTAGGTTTACTGTTCCTATCCCACCAGAAGATCAGTATAAAAACCAAAAAGATGAGAATAAATAGGATTGCTTTAACTATTATTTTCATTGTGGAATGGTGTTGAAGTTTGTAAATCATTGTAATACGTTTGCGTGGGCAAAGGACTGCTCTCTTGTTCTCAATGACTGAGTGATCCACCTACCAAATGTGCCTCATTCCCTTGAGATTTTGCTTGACTGTGTTATATTTGGGTTCTGTTCTTGAATATTTTTATGCAGCATTTAATGTACATTGCACTGCTAACATATGTCAACTTGAGGTTATGCTTTCTGGTTTAATTTTCAGTGGGAAGAAATGGATCTGGAAAAAGCAACTTTTTTTATGGTAAGCATGGATTTCTTTTTAGCACCGGGATGCTGATGATACCAGGTTTCTTTGCTTGTTTTTGCTAGAAGTTGGTTTACCAAATGTTCCTCCTCAACATTTAGTTGATTGTTGAAAGGCAGATCTCAATGCACTTGTTTAATAGTTACTTCAGATTTTTCCCTAGTATTCAGTTTCTCTTACTAAGAGCCTTCTAACTTCAAAATGGCCAAAAGAAGTATTTACAGGAGGAAACTGATTCTAAAAGTCACCCACCGTGAAAGACAATGATGATATTTGCAGTTGTTTTAGACATTCTTAGTGGCTAAATTCTACTCCATAGCAGTTTGGCACAGCTTATACAGTCTTTTAACGCACGGTTATGAGGGGGATTTTGTGGGGTGGGAGCGTTAATGGAGGAGCAGAGATGCTGGTTAAAAAGGTGTTAGTAGCCTTTGTGATGGTTGCGTTCATAAATTGTGAAAGGTTAAGTAGTAGCAATATTTTTAGCCTAGCCTGTGTGCTCTGTATTTCTAGAGGAAAGCTCACAAATCTCTGCTTGTGCAGCATTGTTAGTGATTATGCAGTGAACTAGTAATGTGGCAACAATGATATGTTCAGAGAAATCCTGGTGTACAGCAGGCTGAGTGGTAAAGATCCAGCAGACTAAGGTTTTTAATGAAGAAATACTGTAAAATTTTAGCAACAGCATGACTCTATTATACAATAGTAAATCAATATGTTTTGAGTTAATGAAACTGCTGCATATCTCCCTGAAGGAAAGAATAAGTCTTCTGTTTCTTTACTATTTTATTACAGCAATCCAGTTTGTCCTCAGTGATGAGTTTAGTCATCTTCGCCCAGAGCAGAGACTGGCTTTGTTGCATGTAAGTGAAGGTGTATGGCAGCAAAACTAAAGGATAAGCTAATGCACTGGAGTGTTTTTACAAAAATGTTAAATTGCTGGGCTGTGGATATTTTAAGCCAATTATTTTGAAAGCATCCTTAAACATTTTTCGTTTCCCATTGGCAAAAGGGAATTTATTACAGAGTAATACATTGTATTGATAATGCACACCAGTGAATATGTAGCCAAGATTTTCAGAAATAAAAATCTTTGTACTGAATCTTACATAGATGATCTTGACTCTCAAGTCCTTGAAAGGAAAGGGAAGGTGGGGTTGTCAGGAGAAAGGGGAGATGAATGAGCTTAAAATATTTTCAAAGGTGGCAGTTATCTAACCAAAATATCTCTTATCTTAGGAAGGTACAGGTCCTCGTGTTATTTCAGCATTTGTGGAAATTATATTTGACAATTCGGACAACAGGTTACCGGTGAGTTGAATAAACTGCTTTGGAAATAGATTATTGTTTCAGTCTCTTGTAATCTCATTCTTAGAGTAAGTCTTCAGTACAGTAACTGCCTTGGAGACATTTCTGATAAAAAATGCCATAAACATTCTGGATTAGTTACAGCTGCTTGCAGTAGGTACGTATATTTACTGGTTTTTGTTTTCTTAAGATTGATAAAGAGGAAGTCTCACTTCGCAGAGTCATTGGAGCCAAGAAGGACCAGTATTTCTTAGACAAGAAAATGGTGACGTAGGTACTTCTTTTCCTTTTCTGAATGAGACTAGTAGTATTTCTGTCACATTTTCTAGTCCAACCGAACACTCGCATCCCTAGCCTGAAATAATTTACTTCTGTTGTGTAATACCAACAGCTAGAACATCAGTCATTGTGCAGTAGACAGCAGACCTTGAATTTGCAGTTTAATCCGTTGTTTAATGTGATGTTTAACTGCTTGCATAGTATTTCTTTCAGGTCTTTTTAAAATAGAGGAGTTAGATTTGTTTTATATCCTTCCTTGTGATATCTTTACCTGTATTTGCCTCCTCTGTGCTTTGAAGTGCTTATTTCTTAGTCTCTTTCTATTATTTTAGATATTTTCCATTTTTATTCTCTCATTTCATTTTAGAGTTAGCCATTATCAAATCAAGAAGCTTCTTCAAACAGCATGCATTGCACATGGTGATTATAGTCTGTGATATATAGTTGTGATACTTTACTGAATTTTTACAGCTGTGACTTTCACTGTGTTTTTAATGGATTCATAATAACATTTCAGGAAAAATGATGTAATGAATCTTCTTGAAAGTGCTGGATTTTCTCGCAGTAATCCCTACTATATTGTCAAACAAGGAAAGGTAAGATTCTTTTTCACAAAATGGAAGGAATCACTGTCAAGAGTATCATGCTCCCTGGATGCTGAACTTACCTCAATTATTGCAGAAGCAAACTAGAACCCATTTTTAGTTTGAAATGATTCTTGTATGTCGATGCTGCTTTTGCAAATATTACTGTTCTAGGAGTTTATGTTGATTTAAAAAAAAATCATATCTGTAATGTTGATATTTAGAAAAGGGCTTTTTTCGTGGTGTTCTTGGCCATCAGGTGCATACTTAAGTACACAGCAAACTTGATTCCTATGACTGTTGTAATGTAAATTCATAGATTTCTGGGCCTTAAGATGAGGCTGCAAAGTAATGGTAGGGAATTTTAGGAGATTAAAACTACTGTCAGTGGAGAATGAATGGAAACATGCTGAAGTACCGAAAGTGAACACACATCAGGGAAAGGGCTCATAGCATGGCCTGTCTCAGCTGCTGTTCAAGACGCAAGCAGCTTCCTAGAGCTTGTAAAGGACACCCATATCTGTAGACAAAGGACATTCTACTTGTAATGGCTCACAGGATGCATCCTCAAGGAGTCACTGGAAACTGTCACCTCCAGAAGATTACTGGAAGGGATACTTAAACAGAAATGCAGGAGACTTGAGCACTTGATGACAAGAATTCTGACCATAGTAAGGTCCTTCAGATGTTTATCAGGATAAATTTTCCTATACAGCTCAATGTGTGTATTTGAAAGAAATGACTTGGGCTGGAAAGTCATTTGTGTTTTGTAGTGGGGATCGGTGCACATGATTTAAAGCCAATATACTCATACTGGTTTTAATATAATACAAATTAGAAACAGTAACCTTCTTAGAAAAGGATGCAGCCTCTGAAATTCTATTAAAGGGAAGTGAGTTTTATGTTGGGTGTAATTGTATGGCTGATTTAATGTTGTATTAATGAGTGTTTCATTATGTGAATTATTCTAAGATTTATAACCCCTGCATTTTAGTGTGGTTTTATGGAGGCATTTAAACTGTTTGATTTAGCACCAGGGCTTAAAAACTCAAGCTTGAGTTTCTCTAAATGTAATTTTGAATGGATTATGGTTTCTTCAGTGTATGTAATACTTGTATCCTGATTTTTAGTTTAGTAACATAGGAAAACCAACAAATTTCATTACAAGCAGAGTACTTGCCATGCAATAAACTAATTGTCTCAAAAGAAAAGTAGTGTGGTATATACTATGTACCTGAATCTTCCTGTCAAAACTCATGCAACCAAGCACAGCAAAATAAGTAGAATCTTTGATCTCTTCTGGTTAGCCATACATCCAGAGCAGGCTATTGAAATCATAAATCTTGAATTTTCAGATTAACCAGATGGCTACAGCTCCTGACTCTCAAAGACTGAAGTTACTGAGGGAGGTAGCTGGTACCAGAGTGTATGATGAACGTAAAGAGGAGAGTATTTCACTTATGAAAGAAACAGGTAAAACGGTCTAAGAAATTACTGTTTTATGCCACAGTAATTCCATTAACTCTGAAAGTTTGACTTTTTCAGTAGTGCTAATTACTAGATAGATTTTATTTGTGATATGTTAAATGATACAGAACATGTCATATTTCCTCCCTGAATTTCAAATAGCTCAACAGGTTTAATAAGTTACTTCACATGTGCTTTTAGTTATAAAACTTTTTAGCTGAGCTAGTGGGGATAAATTTACTGTTCAAATCATGAATGATGTCAGCTGACAGTGATAAAAATCAGGATACCTGCTGCCATGCAAACACTAAAGTTCATGTCAGGTAGTCTATAATTATTTTAAGTGTGTGAGCCAAGAGGGTTTGTGTTAGTGTTGCCTTACATAACAATTATCAACAGTTCTGCTGTTAGGATATTTTTTTTGGAACTTCTGGACATGGGTTCTCTTCAGATTTCTCTTGAGAAATAATTAAATCACTTCAGGAGATTCAGTAGCTGTAAATGTGTGGGAATGTCTTAGTGTTTAACTGAACTTCAATCTTGTCCTCTTTTCTGAAGAGGGCAAGCGAGAGAAGATCAACGAGTTGTTGAAATACATTGAAGAGCGACTGCACACGCTCGAAGAGGAGAAAGAAGAGCTGGCTCAGTACCAGAAATGGGATAAAATGAGGAGAGCATTAGAATACACCATCTATAATCAGGAGCTTAATGAAACCCGAGCTAAGCTTGATGAGGTAAAGTATCTTGGCTAGTACGAGATACAGCATGAGCTGCTGATTTGTTTTTGCCACCGTCTCTTTGTGTTCCTTGGTAGAATCCTGTCAGTGTTAAGGAAACTTTCCTGTCCAGCCATCCAGGAGCTGCTCTGTCAGTCACAGCCGCACCAGCTGAGCTGCGACCAAAGTCTTTTCAGGGCGGGCAGCTCCGGTGAGCCAACAGGTGCTCACTCACACAGACCAGGTTTCCCACAGCAGACTTTAATTTTAATCTTGGTGTCATAACTAAATAACAGAATAGCTTGAGCTGGGTGCCTCTGAGGAGGGACCCCAAACAAAGGAGGCCCTGGACTTTTATCCCCTCAGAGTCTGAGCACATGCAAGTCTGGGGTCATTGGCTCCTGCTGTGTCTCCCAGTGTCCAGTTACCTGGCCTGCTCACAGATCCCTGGGCCCTGGCAGCAGTTCACAGTGTCTTACCTTGGGCTCTCCTGCCTGGGGCACGCACCACCCAGAGCTTAATCTGCAGCGGTCTGCAGCTGCACACTGAGCTACCTGCACTGAATGTATTCCTCAACATCAGTGTTCTTCACTAATAAAACAAATTCTTTTCTTTCTGGAACCACTACTAAAACAGATTCTTGCTACTTAAACTGTTGGTGATGTTTCCATACAGCTTTCTGCTAAACGAGAGACAAGTGGAGAGAAATCGAGGCAGCTGAGGGATGCACAGCAAGATGCTAGAGATAAAATGGAGGTAAAACTACTTTTAAAAGGGCTCTTGAGATGTGTTTTGCTTTGTGGGTTTGCATTTTTTTGGAGAGGGAGGAGGGCTGGTGATGTCTAAAACTGTATTAAATCCAGTTTTATACTTTCATCCTGTTTGGAAACATGAGAAGTCTTTCACACTTCTAGTGTATCGTGATCTACAGAATAACGATCTTGTGAGTTTTGTAGATAGTGAAATGTGCGTGCAGTGTCTGAGATACTACACACTTAAATTTGCACAGGAAATAGAACGGCAAGTTCGAGAACTGAAGACAAAGATTTCTGCAATGAAAGAAGAGAAAGAACAACTTAGTGCTGAAAGACAAGAGCAGATTAAGCAGAGGACTAAATTAGAGCTGAAGGCTAAGGATCTGCAGGATGAATTAGCTGGCAACAGTGAACAAAGGGTATGTAACAGCAGTGAAGTCTTAAAAGTGCTCTTGTACTCTGAAGTTTTGGTTTCAGACTGCAGCCTGTTTTGTAAGGTTTCCCAGACAGATAAATTAGTCTTGTCTTTAGTGTGATTCCAGGCGATGTAAACTTGGACTTTTGTGGTATGGTCCTTTATTTATCATCCTGCATGTTGCAAAATCAAGCACCTATAATTCTCTTGATTTTAGTTGCTGCAAGTATTGGGATGGAGGGTTTTGTTTATAGCACTAATTTGAACTTGGTTGTTTGGCCCGTACAGACCTTCCTTGCTTGTGTAGTTTAGCTTCTTGAGAATGCTTAATTTCATCCCTCTTTGCTGTCCTGATTGGAAATGAATTCACTTTTGTTATGTGTTAAAATAGCATAGCGTCAGATAAGCACTGACATCTTGCAGCCTTACAGTGTAGTTATTCTTCAGAAGTGTGCATATATGTAAAAATAGTTCCTGCTATTACCTAACTTTAAATACTGCTTTGTTTGACTTTCAGAAAAGACTGCTAAAAGAGAGGCAAAAGCTTCTTGAGAAAATCGAGGAGAAGCAGAAAGAATTGGCAGAAACAGAGCCGAAATTTAACAGCGTAAAAGAAAAAGAAGAGAGAGGAATTGCTAGGTTTGTGCCATTCTATAACGGGGAGTCAAAGCATTTAGAAAAAATTTTATCAGTCCTGTTCATCTGTGCAGTTAAAGTATACTTGTTGCTCGACAATGGGGTAGCTATTATGTGTTTGGAGATGGACTGTAAAAAGCCTTCCTTATTGTTGGGGTGGGAACAGTATTTGGTGAAATGATTTATTTTTTTTTTTAAGCTTTTGTGACCACTTTTGTGGGCCATGGTTGACTTCTTCTGAAGTCTTCTGGGTGATTTTTGTTGTTTATAACGTGTTCCTTTTCTTTCTGTTACTGATTTGGTGCTTAAATTTTAGATTTGACAAATCATTTTAGATGATTTGACACTTCTTGAAAATTCTAACAGTAATTCTTAATGCTCGCTCTTAATAAATTCAACATTTCCTTATAATACACCACGTCTTTTGCTTCTCGACGTAGACTTGCACAGGCTACACAAGAAAGAACAGATCTTTATGCAAAACAAGGTCGAGGAAGCCAGTTTACTTCCAAAGAGGAAAGAGATAAGTGGATAAAGAAAGAACTGAAGTCTTTAGATCAAGCCATCAATGACAAGAAGCGGCAGATTGCAGCTATACACAAGGATTTAGAGGATACAGAGGCAAACAAGGAGAAAAACTTGGAACAGTACAGTGTAAGTTTTCAGCTTATTCTCAGGGGTTTTGAGAGAAGGGTTGAATACTCATTTTGATCTTGGACAATTAGACTTCAATGCCTATTTGTAAGGAAGATGTGACTTTCTGGTTGGGTGTGGCCTTTGAAAAATGTGTTATTGAAAACATCTGTAGATAAGCTTTAAACTCCTTTAGCATCTAACTTCACTCTGTGTCTTGGCTTTGCCTTGTAGTACTTTCCCCAGTATGTTTGGCCTGAGTTTTCAGGAAGAGTTTTCTATCTGCCTTGCTCGTCTACGTTGAATGTGGCCATGTCATAGATAACCATTTGTTATGTTCTTATAGAGGTCTGTGTTGGTTGGTCTCACTTTTCTCATTTTCCCAAGCCGGAGGATCTTTTAAACTATGCAGCAGGCACTGCCCTTGTACCATGATTGCAACTGGTTAGAAGTTGCAACCCTAGGCATGTTAGAAGATTGACCTGTTGTAGTATTATCTGCATAACTCAGATTTTAATTTCCATTCAGAAACAGCTCTTACACTGCAAATACAGCAGTATAATTCAAAAATAGCATTCCTGCTAGGAGTTACAACAGCGAAAAGCATACAGTGCCAATGCTGATAGACAGTGTTCTTGACCTTTGTGTAATATATCTGCTAAAACTGAGGATCAGTCTGACAGCATGCAGGAATGTAGTTGTACAAAAAAGATGGTGTTCAGCTAAAATACTGCTTGGTTGGGGTCCACATTGGCAAAGTAGTGATTCTCTGAGTTGATGAATGAAAGAAATGGGATTTCTTTGGCTGACTGTAATTGTACCATCCTGTTCAATGGGTATTCTGTAGCATTGAAAAGGTTAAATTTGGGGTGGATTTTGATTCCTTTCTGTAGGAAAGTGTGGTTTTCTTTTTCTTCCTAAGGAAGATTGATTTATGCTTAGGCAAAGAGTTGTATAGCTTTTTGTTGTTCACAGAGAAGGTGTCTTGGGTGAATGTGATTGAGAGCTTGCAAAGGTATTTTGGAACAAGTTGACTATGTTTTTAGAACACAGTCACTTCTCCTTGTACACATATAAATATATAAACACTATCTTGAGTGCTAGCCCTGAACTGCTTTGTAAGTGGCAGGTGTTAAATGAGCAAAGGAAAGATGTCTCTGCATTGGCTTAAGCAGCACACATCAACGGCAGATGTGTTAAAGTCTAGTACTGCTGGAGAGCAGCCGAAGATTTTTGACTAATAACAGGGTGGCATAGTACATGAGATTACTATGTATGTTCTTATCACGAATCTCATTTATGAGCATGATTACATGGTAGTTATAGTAGTAGTTACAATAGTTATATAATTTATATTTAGTTACATTCTTACCATGACTTACAATTGATCCATTTCACTTCAATGCCCAGATGCACAGTTGAACTCTGCCTGCCTTGCCATCTTACAAAGATGTATTTATTCTTAGTGCTTTTGCAGTTTGTTGTAAACTGGTTTAAATGTTTGTAGGAATTGTTTTCTGAATTTTAAGTAATAGTTCAGTATTAAATAAAGATTTTTTTTCATATAAAGACTTGTAATTTCATACTGTTATTTTCTTTGTATTAGAAACTGGACCAGGATCTTAATGAAGTGAAGGCTCGTGTTGAAGAACTGGACAGAAAATACTATGAAGTGAAAAATAAAAAGGATGAACTACAGAGTGAAAGAAAGTTAGTAATTAATTGAAATATGTCTCAGTCTCACTTAATATGAAGGACCCCAACTGTGTAGTTGTTAACATGGCATGTAGGTATGTTTTTTGAATATGGCCATGTATGAACTCCTGCACTTTGCCTTCCCATTAGATGAGCAGTCTTTAAGGAAATAATTATAAAATCTTCAGATTGCATTCACACTTCAAAATTTTATTGGTTTTGTTCTGTAGTTATCTATGGAGAGAAGAAAATGCAGAACAACAAGCTCTTGCTGCGAAGAGGGAGGATTTAGAAAAGAAACAGCAGCTTCTCAGAGCAGCAACAGGAAAGGTAATGTACCTCATATTTGAGAATTCCTTGTGGAATCTTATTCTTAAAGGACAAGTCATAGTCATATCTGAAAAATATGATAGTTACTTTTTTAATTACAGTCTTTTTGTCATAATTAAAACAAGTTATATTAGAAGCTGAATTTTTCAAATATTTATAGCTCTAAAACTACTTGAAAATTTGTTTTGTAAACTCAAGGTAATTGATGTGAGGAGACCAGGCAGAAACGGAATACTTCTAAAAATTTTTTCTGTTATCTTTTTGCTTAAAAAACCCAGACAAACAAACAAAACTGAGAAGTAATAAACTCAAGTATTTAGATATTTTCTGTTAGAGCTGTTGGGTTAGTTAGCAGGAATTTGGCAGAAAAGGAGGTTACAACTTTCACGAAGTTAAAGTGGATATTATGTGTATATATTTTAACTGCAATACAATAATAAGTTGTTCTTCAACAGGCCATTTTGAATGGTATAGACAGCATAAACAAAGTTTTGGAGCACTTCCGTCGCAAAGGCATAAACCAGCATGTTCTGAATGGCTACCATGGCATTGTGATGAATAACTTTGAGTGTGAACCAGCTTTCTACACCTGTGTTGAAGTTACTGCAGGGAACAGGTAATGACATGCTCTTTAGTGCAGTATCACAGTTCAGTTCTTGGTACAAGCTGCTCCTGAAGTTTTAGTCTTTTGAACTTGAGCTCTTGCCTTTCTTTTGTCAAAGTGCCTTCTATATAGCGTGATCAAACTGCTATTCCTTTGTCAAGGAAGAATTTTGCCTATTTGAATATTAAACCTAGCTGCTCTTGACTTTGTCAAAAAAAACCTAAAACAAAAACACAGAGAAAAAGAAAAAAAAAAAACAACAAACAACAAAATAGGGCCCAGACCCACACTCTTGACATTTACCAGAAGGACTGGTGGTGAAACTGAGATATATTGCCTAAAGTTGACAGCATCTTCCAGTGTGGAAAATTCTACAGTAAACAAGGCTGATCTTTCAATAACAGTAAGAAATATTTCACTCGCACTAGAAAATCTCATGGGTGAGAATGGTCTCTAAACTGTCAAAAACTGCTACCTAAAAGCTCTGAAAAGATGTTGAGTGTTAAGGAGTCCGTGTAAAATATTTGTATACAGTGACACTCTAGAGAGATTGAGCTGCTCTTGTGACAGGAGGGTGGAATATAAAGTTCTTGTCTAATCCCATATTAATGAAAGTGAGTAGAATGTATCCACTTGCTTTTCCTGAGGCATGGAATTGAAAGGAAAATGCAATGCAGCTTTATATTGATATGTTATTTAATGGTACCTGCATGATTATTGTTCCTATAGAAATATGTTTGTGCTGTTAGCACGGTAAAGTTTTGTCTGTTTTTTGGGCTTGTTAAATAGGTTGTTTTATCACATTGTGGATTCTGATGAGGTCAGTACAAAGATCCTAATGGAATTTAACAAAATGAACCTTCCTGGAGAAGTTACCTTCCTCCCTCTGAACAAGCTGGATGTTAGAGATACTGCTTATCCTGAGACTAATGTGAGTTAGAATTCCTTTTGAACCTTCCTCTGCTTCATAATTACAAAGCCTTATGTTTCGAATTGTTTGTGTACATTGCTTATTGCTCACTTGCTTTTCTGTTGGATGTCTGCAAGTAAATGCTACTTCTAATTTATGCCTCTCAACATAAAATCCTCTGTTACAGAAAAATACTTCCCTATGAGGTATCTGCTCTTTAAAGTTTAACTGCACTTTACAAGTAAAAAGGCAATACTAAAAGGTAGAATTTTGTTGTAACCTAAAAATCAAGAATTGCCTAAATTCTGAATTGCAGTTCCTTCAGCTGAAATGCTGCTATGGACAAAAGCTGAATAGCCATCTTACAGCCATGGACAGATTATAAAAATTATTGGAAATAGTTATGTTTTTATATTCAAAAATGCATAAATAAACCTTCAGTGACTACTATTTAAAAAATAGTTCTGTAATGCATTTCAGGAAAGTACTGGCTCTTATTTGAAACTTTAGTAGTGAATTAATAGTGTGAACGTTGACACTGCTTCCTGCAATAATCACAGTTGCATAAGTTCTTCAAAAATAGGGGGTTTTCTTCTCTTTTTCCTGGATAGACATAGGAAACAAGCAGACTTCTAGTGTGTTTATTTTGAGGAGTCTGTATTAGTACAACTGTTAATGTTTGTGTTCTACAAAAAGCAGTCATTTTTTTGGAGGAAAAAAAAACGTGATACTTATTCACTTATTTCAGTAGCAATCTAATACTCTTGTGAGTTTTCTGGCAGACCTGTAGTTGACTTCAGGCACAAGCCTAGCTGTGAGAAGCTAAAATTGCAATATCTTGCACTCGATTTCCATAGAGTGTTTATGACTATTTTTACTCTTGAGTGCTGTGTATAATTTAGTTGCAATATACTTGCCATATGTTCTTATCATTAAAATTCCTGTCATTTCAGGATGCTATTCCTATGATCAGTAAACTGAGATATAATCCAAGATTTGATAAAGCTTTCAAGCATGTTTTTGGGAAGACTTTAATTTGTCGTAGCATGGAAGTGTCTACCCAGTTGGCCAGAGCTTTCACTATGGATTGTATCACTCTGGAAGGTAAGTATTTCAATTTTATAAATTATTTATTGTCAAAACAGGATCCCTGACTTGTGAGGCTCATTAAACATGGTCTGTTGGTGTTGTCAAAATAAGATTATTTAAAATAATAGTATACTTGACTGAGATGTATATACAAAGTTGCACTTGGTTAAGTACAGTGCTTAAAAATACAGGATTTCTTCACAAACTGTGGAATTCTTGTAGGAGCTAAAAGTTAGTAACCGTGTATCTCCATCCTGAGAATTGTAAAGCAAATCAGGTTTGTATTCATACAATTTGTTTTATCCAATTTAACAGGCGTTTGTTTTCCTGGAGTATATTTATGATGTTTTCCTCAAGCTTAAACCAGTGTTTAGTGTGTGAATGTATGGCCTTAATTACTGAGAAGTGCAAGGTGAATTCTCCAGTGCCACAGGCATGTTTACATCTTACGTTCTCTGAAATAATCTATAACTCTTCTTAATTGCCAGTTCTTAAGAAGGCAGATTCCCTGCAGGCTTATTGTTGTCTTTTTGTCACTCGAAGTCAATCTGAAAAAATTCCTAAGGATGTCTGAGGAGGAAGTTACTAATTTTTCAGTATCAGCATACTCTACAAGCCACAGATGCTGCTGATTACTTGATCTCTTGTTTATTTCCTCACAGAAATTCGAGGGTTTTTTTCAAACTGATAAGTGCTAGGCATTTGCACTTTTCCTACGTGTTTTCTTTCCTTCAAGCTGCATGGTTTCAGAAGTGATTTAAAAACAAGCTAATGCTTAAAGGACATCACAGGAGTCTGCATTTGTCTTGAGAAAGGAAATGCACTTAAATTGACTACAGAAATAAGCATTTCCCTAATTACTTTAAACATAGGTACATGATTGCTCAGACATGCAGCACTTCTGTGCACTGGAGAGCATATATTGTGCTGTTTATAGTCTCACTCTCTTGTGCTCTCAGGTGATCAAGTCAGCCATCGTGGGGCTTTGACTGGAGGTTATTACGACACCAGGAAGTCTCGGCTTGAATTGCAGAAAGATGTTAGAAAAGCAGAAGAAGAACTTGGTGAACTTGAAGCAAAACTCAATGAAAACTTACGCAGAAACATTGAAAATATCCTTTTGTTGTTAATGGGGGAAGGTTGTGTGATGACAAATCTTTTGTTTTGGTTACAGTAATAGATGTAATAGATGAAAAGCAGGAGACTAACTTGTTAATGTAACACATTAGCTGTGGCATTTGTTCTATAGAACTATAGCCTGGTTTTATATGTTACTGTAGGAATTTCTGTAACAAATGAATCAGTGGTGAAACAAAAATAAAGAACGCCCTGCATGTGAAAATTGGTGTACAGCCAGTGAAAAGAAAAGATTTTAAAACATACCAATTCTTTATGTGCCTGAATTGCATTCTCTTTTAAAAATAATATTTAGATCAGTGCAGCTAGGTAAGAAGTAATTGCTGTACCACTGTTAATGTTTTGGTAAAACTTCCTTACTGGGGACACTTGACTCAAAAATAGTAATTGAAGCTCACATTGTCGATAGTTTGCTTTAGAGAGTGGCTGGCACAGTGGCCTTCAGGTTAAAAAGCACTGGTAACTTGTCCCAGTTAAAATTTGATACTGATCATTAAAGCTTACAGATGAGGTTAAACCCTAAATTATGAGGCTTTCTATTCCTTTTAGAGTTTGTTGTAGTAACTGCTATAACCAGATATTGCTGTTATCTGTGTTAATCTTCACTGCTTCTTCTGACTCATGCTATATTTTTAGTACTTGTGTCCTGAATTGGTGTGTTACAGAGTCCCCTTATGCTGTGGAGGGGAGATGGAGACCATTATGTTATAATAAGCTGTAAGTTGTTTGACAGTTCAGTCTTTTCAGTCTCTTGTACAGTGTCCTTTTGAGATCCAGTATCTAGAATTCAGGGGCAAGGGAGGTTTATACAATTTTCTTATCCATCACCCAGGTCATGCTGTCCTTCAAACTGAATGCCTTTGCTTTATGACCTGTATCAGTGCATTAGAGACATTTTTGGGACTGCAGATAAGCGGACCACTGAAGCCTATGGTTAGATCTAAGCTGATGAGGAAAACTTTAAAAGTATGTGACTATGTCTTGCTAAGTCAGTGGGAGAATTTCAGAATGGTCTGTTAAACATGGGTTAAATAGGCTGAATTTGCCAGCTGGCTTTACATGCACCAGCAATAATTAATGTCTTTCACCCTTCTGGTTACTCCTGAGCAGTGTACAGGACCAAATATGTATATCTAAAATTAGTGTGGTTTCTCTCCTTCTTTAGGTATTTTTTAAACTATAGATATATAGGCATACGGTTTTAAAAGTATCTGTGCAGAAACTAGTTTTAACTACCCAGTGTGCAACGTGCAGGTGGCCTGCTTTTTGTAAGTAGGAATGGGAACTTGAATTCCTGTTGCTTGTAGTAAAATTCTCCAGTTACTTGTTAGACCCTTGTGTTTCTGTATAGTTTAACTTTTAACCAGGACTACTGTTTTGGAACTGAGAAATTTTTCTTGCTGTCATGTAAGTCAAAATCTTCAGGCCTGAGTTTCTTTTTGAGCAGGGATCTGTAGAGGATGTAAGTAGTGCTCTGTGGCATGTGCTTCAGCTGTTGGTAGCTGTTACTGCAATCTGATGGTAACTTCTAAAACATAACGAAAACAGACCTCAGTTGTTTTAAAAGTAAAATATCCATTGCCACTAACTTCCTGTTCTATAGCTCATTTAGTTTTCCCCAAATGCTTTAAGTATGTATGTTTTACTGTAACCTCTGCTTAGGAAATTATTTCATTTTTAAAGAATTTAAGGTGATGTGTTTAAATATACGTTGCAGTAGGAGTAACATGATAGCAACACAACATAAATTAAAACACAGTCTTAGCAAGCTCTGCACTGTGCCTTAAGCCACTGTATCAAAATTGGCCTGAACAAATTAGACTTTTGCCTCAAAATTGAGTGAGGGATAATGGTATTGTTCTAATACTTCCTTGTAAATGTAGGCATCTCCTCTGTATTTTGTGAGATTTGAATTTTCCTTGCATGTTCAAATGTATCCCTCTGTTCTTCTCAATGCCATGTTGTAAAATAAACAAGGAAAGCTTCGTTTAGCTTAGTTCCTGGTATTGAAAAGTTACTTGATAAGCTGCTCAAGTTACTTTTGTTGATGAGTCTTGATTTCTCCTGTACAACTGAATATTGTGGTATGGTGAGGCTTTTTGTTTGTTTCTTGTTTTGATGACAGAGATACTAGCAGGTATAAAATGCCTTTTAAAACAAGGACAGTTTTCCTTAGCTCACAGCATGGATTAATAATGAGATTGACCAGCTAATGAACCAAATGCAGCAAATTGAAACACAGCAGAGGAAGTTCAAAGCCTCTCGAGACAGTATTTTGTCAGAGATGAAAATGCTGAAGGAGAAAAGGCAGCAGTCTGAAAAGACATTTATGCCTAAGGTTGGTATGGGGTTTTTGAAAGCTGTTAATGCATTTATATTAATTGTTTCATTAATATTACTGATAAAGTTGCATTCCTTTCTGGTTAACATCTTAATGAAATATTAAGAGATGACTAAAGGTGTGTCACAAAAATATGTTGCTATAAACAGAAAGGTGAAATTCATATAAATCTACAAATTGCTTTGATGAATGATTCTGACTAATATCTATCCCACAGCAACGTAGTTTGCAGAGCTTGGAGGCAAGTTTGCATGCTATGGAGTCAACTAGAGAATCATTAAAAGCAGAATTGGGGACAGATTTGTTGTCTCAGCTCAGTCTTGAAGATCAGAAACGTGTGGATGCTCTTAATGATGAAATTCGACAACTACAGCAAGTAAGGAAATTAAAATGTCTTGCCATTAAGTGTGGTACCTTTCTTTGCAATAAACTTATTTTTGTTCTTTTGTATGAAAAGTCACTTATGAATACAGTGTCATTAAAGTAGCGCTTCATCAGTACTAGGTAGGCATGTTTGAAGTTCTCTTATTTGCTAAGTGTATTTGCATGTTTTTTTAAAATTCTGGGTGATTTTTGCCAGCTGATCGTGTGAGAATTAAGATTATTTGGGGTGAAATCATAGGAATTTCTTTTCTTCTGCTATTGAACTTCGCAGCAATAAATACAATCATCTGAAGGGATTATGCACAGTGTGGGAAAATAAAACAAGGTAAGGCAACTAATATAGTCTTTTACTTTTTTCAGGAAAACAGACAGCTTTTGAATGAGAGGATTAAACTAGAAGGCATTATCACAAGAGTTGAAACATATCTCAATGAGAATCTGAGAAAACGCTTAGACCAAGTGGAACAAGTAAGAATTTTGTTTTAAATGTACTTTTGCAGTCTGGTTTTGGTTTATTTCCAGGGCTAACACATATTAGTCACTTGATAAATACTCATTCGTTACCCTGCATTATCTGTGCTTTGAATACACAGTCTATGTGTGTGTCATCATAATGACAAATTTGTTTGAAAATCTAACTGTTCTCTAAAACTTTAGTAAATATTGAACACAGTTATATGTAGAGTAGCAGAAGATAACTTGTTTGTCTGGCTCATACTTTTGCTGCACTTTGTGCTGAAGCTTGGTGGCATTTATTTATCCCATAGGAACTGAATGAGCTTCGAGAAACAGAAGGTGGCACAGTTCTTACTGCCACAACATCGGAACTTGAGGCCATCAACAAACGAGTGAAGGACACGCTGGCACGGTCTGATGGTTGGTAGCATCGTTTTTTTGAAAGAAAACTCTGCAGTGTTTTGGAAGTTCACACATACTATCTTTTGGTTTAGAAATAGACCATAATGTGGGAAGTGATTAACTTAGCGATAAACGGGCTTCTGGCTTCAGGGCACAGTACATATCTTCCTACAAGCAAAATCTTGTATAGTTGTTCCTGAACTTTGTCTAACCTATCTAAAACTCAGCTGCAGTCAAATAAAATATTGCATCTGTGTGGCTCAAAACTTTCTTTGCTTCTCTTTCTAGACATTAACAATATGACTGTAGTACATTTGGGTTTTTTTTTAAGCCATAATGCTTATGGAGAAGAAAAGAGAGGGATTTTCAGCCTTTTGCCTGAAATTTAACCTTCTGGTCTTTAATAGATCATGTTCTTTAGTTTATCTTTTTGTTTCATAAATACTTTTCTGGATAATTGCTGATCTTATGAAGGCATGTAAGACTTACTCCTTTGGGTTTTGTACTCTCACCCAATATCGCAGATTTGGATAACTCTATTGATAAAACAGAAGCAGGAATTAAAGAACTTCAGAAGAGCATGGAACGCTGGAAGAACATGGAAAAGGAGCATATGGATGCCATTAACCATGATACAAAAGAACTTGAGAAAATGACCAACAGGCAAGGCATGCTTCTCAAGAAAAAAGAGGAATGCATGAAGAAAATCCGAGAGTTGGGTTCACTTCCACAGGAGGCTTTTGAAAAGTATCAGACTTTAAGTTTAAAGCAGGTAAATAGTGTGCTTGGTTTCATGTTTCCTAACCTGAAATATCAGTGTCACCTTCATCTTTAGTGTCAAATGTGGCTGGAGTTGCAAGTCACTTTGATGTGTTAATGTTTTCCATTTACAGTTATTCCGCAAGCTGGAGCAGTGCAATACGGAACTGAAGAAATACAGTCACGTTAATAAAAAAGCTTTAGATCAGTTTGTGAATTTCTCAGAGCAGAAGGAAAAACTGATAAAAAGACAAGAGGAACTGGACAGGGGCTACAAATCCATCATGGAGCTGATGAATGTCCTTGAGCTCAGGAAATACGAGGCTATTCAGCTGACTTTCAAACAGGTAACAAAATCGGAACAATTATAAAGACACTGGTGTTGAAATCAATCAAATTGTCCCGTTATGTAGCAGCTCTATGGGAAGAAGCAAATACTAAAGTATGTGTGTAATAACAGAAGGCAATGTCATGTAACTTGAGGCTTGTGGGTTTTTTAAATACTGAAAAATAACTAACCTTTTAAACAGGTGCCCATCTCTATTACAACTCTAGCTTTGCTTTAAACCTCTTAAATATTTCCTTTCAAGTGAGTCTCTTTGTACTACCTACAACCCTTTCTGGGACATGTCTGGTAAAAAACTGCACCAAATCCATTCTCCAGATTTAGTGAAAGTAATTCTAATGTTAACAAAGGATCTTAACTACAAAGTGGGTGAAGGCTTCTCTTAAAAGGTCTTTTGGTTAATAAAAGGTGACTGAAAGAAATCATGCTTTTGCTACAGTTTTATGTTATAATTCTACCATTTTTTAAAAAAAATTTTTGCAAATTCTCATGCTACAAGAACATTTGTCTTAGCTGTTTTTAAGCCAAACTCTGTACAGCATAACATTTCTCAGTTCTGCTTAAGAATGAATGTTGATCTCTGCTTTGAAGCAGATACTTTGTGTGATCATGTAAAAGCAGTTGTTGTCTGCATTTGAGCTGCTTTATTGACTGTTTCTTTTTCAGGTGTCAAAAAATTTCAGTGAAGTATTCCAGAAGTTAGTGCCTGGTGGCAAGGCCACATTAGTAATGAAGAAAGGAGATGTGGAGGGCAATCAGTCCCAGGATGAAGGTGAAGGCAGCACCGAGAGTGATAGGGGATCTGGATCTCAGAGCAGTGTTCCATCTGTAGATCAGTTCACTGGAGTTGGCATAAGGGTAAAGAAAAATATTTTTGTTTAAGTTGCGGTTTAAGTTAAAGGCAACATTCAGTTGATCCGGTTGGTTTAATATCAAGTGATGTGGTTTAGTGTTTTGAAATCATCTTGCTGTTATATTGTTTTCTTAGGTATCCTTCACAGGCAAACAGGGTGAAATGAGAGAAATGCAGCAACTTTCAGGTGGACAGAAATCTTTAGTGGCCCTGGCCCTGATATTTGCCATCCAGAAATGTGATCCAGCTCCATTTTACTTGTTTGATGAAATCGACCAAGCCCTGGATGCCCAGCACAGAAAGGCTGTCTCAGGTACCTGTCTACCTTTCTTATCTTCATTGTGAATAAAGGTAACAGTTTGTCTTCTCATCCCTGATTAAAGCTTTTAATCATAAAAGCATATTTTTGAGAAGTCCAGTGTGTGTTAGAATTTAACTTTGTGCCTTCTGAAGCTTTCATGAACTTGGTTTTAGGAAGAAGCTCTGTGCTATCTACTGTGTCTAAAGGGTCTCCTTACTACACTTCAGTGTGGTGGAAACAGTCCTGTTTGGAAGTCTCGTTTGATTTTGAAAGTCAGTGGAAAAGTACTCACTCTGTTTTTCATCACAGAAGTTTAATACCACACTTACGTTTGCAGAGTGGCTGGATTTGTCAAGAGTGGATACTGGAATTAATGATAGTACTTAAAACCTGGTATGGGTTCTCTCTTGATTTGTGGGTGTTTATTTTTTTTAAATTAAACAAAACCTCATTCTCAATAAAGAATAGCAAACTCTTTACCTGTCTGTCCTACTTTATTGTAAAGATTACACTAATCAAGAATTTCTGTGTTCATTTTTAGATATGATTATGGAACTAGCTGAACATGCTCAGTTTATTACAACGACTTTTAGACCTGAACTACTTGAGTCAGCTGACAAGTTCTATGGTGTAAAATTCCGAAACAAGGTAAATAATATGATAAGGTTCTCAGTAAACACCATAACTAAAATAGCTAAATTTGAGACTTGACTTAAAAAGAGTTCAAACTGAAGCAGGCTCACTTCAGTGATAGATTTCTAGTTATGCTGCAGTCTTCTATAAAAAGTTCCTTCCTGAAAAAGGATTTAAATATCTAGATGTGTCCTTTGTCATGTTCCTTAAAGGGAATTAGAAATTGATTATAGATGTATTGCTGAGTTCTGAAGCCTTCAGAAATGTCTGTATTACTCTGCAGGAGATAGATACTGTAATAACTGCACATTTCTTTGTTCCGCCAGGTCAGTCATATTGATGTGATCACAGCAGAAATGGCCAAAGACTTTGTAGAAGATGACACCACACATGGTTAAAGGAACTTGTACTTACTGCTTGTTTGGAAGATGTGTATAGTGCTGTTTATGCCAGGGACCTGTACATTTAAAATATGAATTATTTAGTCCTTGTTTAAAATAGTTTTTGAACATACATTTTAACCAAGACCCCAGAAGGCTTAGTTTCAAATGAGCTTGAGTATCCATTTTGTCTCTGTTGCTGTATTTTATAAGATAATTGTTAATGTTACCTTTATACAGTACCTGTAGTTCAGAAATTTTATTCTCTTCCCTCAAATCTTTTGTAAAGTGTCTGTCGCTGTTTTAAAGCTTTTCAGAAAGTGCTAGCTATTTCTTCTTAAGCATAGTTTTATCATTTATATTGCCTCACATGTTTTTTTTAACAGCTTCAATTAAAATGATTGGTTTTATTGCTGTAACTTGTATACAGTAAAATTCTGGTTTATATTGTCTTTCTTAAGAGGGATCCACTGAGCTCGAGTAAGCATTATTTGGTCATATTTGAGTGGAATATTTCAGAAACACAAGACAGAGCAATTCTTCCAAGCCACTCTTAGTTCTTTCCCCCCCCCTTTTTTTGCACTTTGCCAGTGCCAGCAGAAAACCGCCCCAAATCTATGCTTGTCCAAATTCACAGTGTTCTGGTTATTGAACTAAAAAAAAAATAAGTATCAGAAAAGTCTGAAAAGACCCTAGAACTGTATCAAAATAAATCACAGCCCCCTCCTTTTCCTGGCACACTGGCCAGTGTAACTGCTCCATCACACCTTTTCAGCCTGAGAAACCAGCACAACTTGGGCCAAGTGACAGTCATTAGGCAAAAAGTGAAGTCTTTTGCTGCTGTCTAGGCTTTTGGCAAAGGGGTATTGAATAATTTGATCTGTTCTCCTGGAATACTTAAAGATTTACCACAAGCCATATATTTCTTAGATAGCAAAGCAGTTGTATAAACAGAATCAGTAGGTGTTACAGTAGTACATTTATAAAAATATAACCTTAAACAGTACTTTATGTAACTTTAGATAGTACAATGAGAAACAAGCACCCTTGTTCCCTCCCCACTGAGAGCTTTGGGAAGTGCAGGAAAGGAGAGCGTGAACTGATGGCAGGCCTCCTGGGCTCAGGAGTGCATATCCTTGCATCACAAGGCAGGGTGAGAGAACTACTAAAGCTGGTATGGAGCAACTTCCCCAGGGAGTGATAAACATGTAGGAAAATACTACCTGCAGTAAATCTCAAGCCAAAAGGAGGAGGGTGTTGTGACATAACAAAGCTTTCTGTAGTTCTAGGGACTCACTAGCTGCATAGTAGACTTCTCTTAGTGAAGAGAGGATAGAGTACAAAACATGAAACAACCCCAATGCCCCCAAACTTTTTACCATGTGAATAAACTATATTTGAGAACCCCGAAGAATTTGAAATGTGTCCTCTTCATGCAGAGTTCTGAATATGCATTCAGGGTGGCTGCAGACCAAAGTGTTCCTGAATTACTCACAGGTGAAACCGGCAAGTTCAAAGTCCAGAGAAGGACCTAAAGAACCCAGCCCGAGGTTCACACCTCAGGTTACTGATTTCATGTCATTTGGTCCAGTGTGTGTAAGGGCGCACTGGAAGTGTCTGTAATCCATGACCACCAAATACATAACTTGCTCTGAAAGTAGAAAGTTACTTGCTCTGTTCTCAGTTAACTCAGACTTGCCAGTGCTAGGGTATCAGCTTGACAGTTGTTAGTTTGAATTTTGGAAGAGAGAAGCAGTTCGTAGGCCATGGAGCTAATTACTGTGCTTATTAAGAAGTGTCGTACTAAATCCATCTAAGACTGATCATGAATTTTCTCACATATAATCTCTAAAATGCAGGTAGATCAGAGCAAAAGTGGTTTTGTTTTCGTGGTGTTGGGATTTTTTTATACAGTACTCAGCATAATAGAGCCTAAATGCGGCTGAATAACTTGAACAATCTCAGCCCTCTTAGGAATTCTTCTCTGGGTTGGGTGTAGCGTTAAGTTGGTTACCAAGCACAGTAGGAAAAGGGTAACTTCTACTTCTTAATAAGCTGTTGGAAACCACTGCATACTGTGTTGATACAATGCAGAGTAAGAACAGAGAGACCTTTAGCTATCACTCAGTTTCTCATCTGCTAAAGACCAAGCTTTAGACCTACTTGCACAAAGCTTGGGAGATAAATCAAGATTTTCAGAATCCCCTTCCAAGGTAAGTTTGGAGGGTGATGGTGGTTTTTTCTTTGTTTAAATTACTACTAAACTTTATTCTGTCCTTTGAAAGTAGCGCTGCTAGAGAGGTACTTTCTAAGCTGACACCTTTTTTCCCTGTGAGGATACTGCTTCCCACATGCTCATTCTTACTGCTGTGCTGCCTTTCTGATGTGTAATCATATATGGCAAGTGTGAAAAAACCTAAGGCTATCAGTTCCCTCATCTGGTTCACTGACTGTTACCAGTAATGTTGGCATGCATGGGACTGGAATGGGAAAGGCTGAACTAAGACAGCACCTCCTCCAGCTGTCAGAGCACAGCCTCTGTGCGGCGCTGTGAATGCTCCGCAGTGAGCTTGGGTTGCTAAGTTGGGAGTTGTGCTTACAATTGAACAGGGCTTCAGACAGGGATGGAGTCAGGTAGGTTATGTAGCAAAATCCATACCAACTCACTCTATTGAAAAGCAAATTGCATGGGAGAGAGCTGCATGAAAGTAGAAAAAGCAGAACCTCATCTGTTACAGATTGTCCTAAGGAAAGTCCTTATACAAAGATGAAAGAATGGTCTTGAAAAAAATGCCAGTACATATAACCTAAAGGAGGTTTTTTTCCCAGCCTGTTTTTGGCCATGGTGGAGGACAGGAGTAGCAGAGAAGTTTTCTTTACTTGCTGCCCCCCGATAATTTGCTTCGGATTGCTACATAAATCTGAAGATGTGACACAGCCATTGTGGAATGCAGTGATTGGAGTGGTACATTTCTGAGGTGTATGTTCTTTCTGTGTTCTGTTTGAGATGGTTCATATCTGCTCCATTCAGCAGTTTAAAAGTTTACAAGTTGCCATTTCTGTCTGTCAGTGCTTTAAATTCTTCCTAAAGTTTTAAAAATAGGCTTTATTGAAAGTTACTGTGTCATGGAGTTTCTTCACAGGTGTCCTGTTTTTTCCACCTGAAACTTTTTAAGGCAGAATTCAGTGAAACTACACCCTTTCCCTGAAACATAGGACATCCCAGAAATTGTAGGTATCTGGAGTGCCATTGGTGTTGCCAATACAGGTGTTCAGCTGTTCCTTTTCTTAATTATCAATATGTGACTCTTAACAGCTGAATCGCTGATCACTTCTAATATCTTAGGATAGTTTTCATCTCTAGCAAACATTCTTTAAGTACTTTGTAAGATTAACGCCTTTGAGTTTCATAGTTTTAAACTTATCTGAGTGTTACAAGATGTAGTTTGTAACTTTGGGCAGGAGATGGAGCCAAACTGGACTAAATGCAAAAAGAAAGTTTACTTTGTTGTTAAAGTTTAGGGTAAAATCAAAGCTTTACTGTGGGTTTTTGGAGTTCCGGTGGTCATGAGGATCCTGAACAAATAGAGAAATACAAATTATAAATAGTTTTACATGGACAAGAATGTAAGTAAATGGGAATAAATTACAGTTTTTGCTTAAAAATTTATGAAAGCCTTTAAGATTTTAATAATTTGCTAAAATGTTATTGGGTAGAACTTTGCCAATCCAGAAAAGTGTATGAGTAAATTTATGTAAAAATAAACATTGTGCAACTAAAGTAAAAAATTGTCACAAAAGTAAAAGATTCTAGTTCCTCTATGAGAAATTACTAATAAGTCTTTCTAACAAATGAAGTCCTTGTTCTCTCCATGCAGATTAAACAGTGGATATGGGAGGTGATGATTCCCAAGGCAGGGATGAACAGAGGTGATGGGCTGCTTCTCTTAAAATTCTTCCCTCAGTCTGGAGGTATGAAGTGAGTTACCCTGACTGTTGGAGTCGGCAACTGCTGGGATCCTCTCAGTTGCTCCTGTCAGAGTGTGGGCTTTTTTAATAGGTATATGAGAGCACTGCTGAAGAACAGCTGCTCTGTGGTTGGAGCACCTGATTCTAATAGAGAACAGCTCTTCATCTGGGGGGAAATGGCAATTTTTTTATTGACTCTTACTAGAACCCTGCTGATTTTGCAAGCTGAGAGTCTTCAGACATTGTTTCAGAATATTTTCCTAGGGGGAAAGGTAACCTTTAGAGCATGGATGATCTTTATTTCCAGCATCTGCTTTCATTCCTCATTAGACATAATGGATGCTTTTACTGTCTCCCTAATAACCAATAAAAGCATTCAGTAACCGAATTAAAATCTTTTCACATGTGTGCTTAAGTTCATTTCACCAGTGGTACTGTTAATTTCCAAGAGGGTTAGGAAAGAGTGAATTTGGTTTTACAGAAAAGCAAATACGTAACATTTCCTTCTTGTTTGATTGTAAGTGTATTTGGGGATTATTTTATTAGGAGATATTTTTCACCTCAGCCCTGGCATCTCCCTCTTCTCTTCTCCCTCTTTCAGTCAGCTGAACTGAAGAGAGAAGCTAGTTAGGCTGAGATCCTTATTTCTAGCTACTCTGCTTTGCTCATCCTTTAATATAGTTTTTACTCTTTCCTTCTCCCTCTCTTTCATTCCCTGCCTTTTGGCTGCAGCCATGAGAGGACATCTCTTGGGTTTGGTCACCTTGATTGCCTCGAGTTCAGCTTTCTAATTTTAGTTTTCTACCTATGTATTTTGTCTCAGACAGATATTTCTTACATACTGCAGCAGCAATGATGGACAAAATCATTGTTCAGTAGTCTTCAGATTCTTCTATTGCTGCACTTAGAGCCAAGTGTTAACCACTTTCAGATAAAATACATTTAGCCTAAGAATTTTTGTAACAATGCTGAGCCCTTCATCAGTTTTTAGCACTTCTGAATCAGGAGCCACTGCATTTACTTTTAGTAGAATGACATTATTCTTCTGAAGTACCTCCAAACTTCTGTTTGCAAAGGCAAATAAGAGCTTTTAATTTCTTACTGTAGTCACAGCTTGCGCCTGGGCTTAATGGCTTCATTTCTCTCTGTGGAAATGTAAAGATGAGAAATGACGTGCATGTTCTCAGGTTCTGATGCCTGACAGTTCCCACCATTCTAGAAATGAGATTTACATGGGGTAGGCTGAGCATTTAGATTTCACTGGTGCAGCTATGCCCGAGAGGATCTATTGGATGTTTGTTGCGTTACAGGACATCGATGATATAGAATCTGCGTGTGCTGGGCTTTAAATAGGAGGCATTCCAGACAGAGCATGTGTTTGAGTCAGAAGTACAACATCTAATTGCTGTTGGTATCATTGTACAGGTTGTAGGCAGATGCTGCTGGAGCTCTGCAATGAAAATCTGCCTCTGTTTCTAAACAGAGTTTAGAGTTTGAAGGATAAAAATGTATCCATGACCTTCAGTGTTCAGATCACCCAAACAGCATCTGGCCAGCTGGATGCAGGCCCTCACAGTGCAGGGGAAAACACTTCACCCCCTTGCTTAAACTGGGGAAAGTCTGAGCTTGTGAATGAATTTCTGGCCAGTTTTAGAATTCAAGCTTGTAAACATTGAGTAGCTGGAAACTCTCAAGTACAGCTGTAGTATGCAGCACTGGTTACTTGGGAATAAATTGCATTCCCACTGCTTTGTAATTACATTCTGACAGTGCAGAAGCCAAAACTGTGCTAGGGTTACTCTGTGTTGTTTCCAACAGCTAAGAGGGATTTCTAAATTTTAGAATATATATATATAATAAAATATATAATATTAAAAGATATTAAGATCTAATACATAGAAATAAATCTAGAATACATAAAGACATATTAAGGAAAGAGTCCTTTCAAGACCATTTGACGTTGTCTCCTGGGGAGACATCTTCATCTGCTACATAAGACATAGGACATTCAAGCCATAAGAGAATCACACCTCGATCAGATGCTCAAAGTAGATCACATAAATATTCCCTCAGCGTCCAGAATAAGGGTAAAGCAGGGAGACCACATGCTGGATGGAGGAGGACAACTTTGTTTTCATGAAGTAATAATCTGGTAGATAGCTGGAGTAAGAGGGAAGACTGGAGAATACTTGCCTACTTTCTGCTTTTTAGTTCCTCATCCCTCTCCCTCAGGAGGCTGGGGCAGACTCTGGATACAGAGCAGTTCTTCAGTGCATAAAGTGTTCCCTGTCAGAACGGGATGAGCCAGCGATATCCAACACAGTACACTTGTGCTTCATTGTCTAATCCCCCCGTTTGAGTTACTGAGTGAGGCAGCTTGGGCCGAATTCTGGAATGTGCAGTGAGACAAGGGGAAAGCATGGATGGATACAGCTGGTATGATATAACGAGAGGAAGTTCCCAGGACAGCCGGGCTTTCAGGGTGTTGTGTTTATCTTGCCTATGTGAGAGCTCAGAAGTGCCCATGGTGGCTCTGAGGCAGCAGAGGGTGTGTTGTGCTGGTTCTCTGACATACCATCAGCTTCCAGGAGACCAACTCCTGGAAGAATCACAGACTTGAGGACTGGAAGTCAGACAAGGATACTTGAATTGTCAAGTGTGTTTGCTTGTTGAACCTACTTGCACAGAATGGGTTCCTTCTGCTCTCTGATCCTTTGAGGTCACCTGACAGTGAAGGGCTGCTCTGTGGGTTGCAGTTTCAGATCGGTGGCAAGAATTTGCAGTTATTCATACCATGCACTCCTAAGGAACTTCTGAATGGAGCCCCAGGATCTATGTGTGGGTTCTTACACTGGCTGATTGTGGAGGTTGTATTAATAACTCTTTGTTATGTAGTGCATAGATGTTGGCCTGTGTAGAAAGAGAACTAAAGGGCTGGACAAAGGCCACGATCAAGCTCTCTGGCACTGGCTTTGTGACATTCAGCAATTCAATGGCTGCTGTTGTCTTTGTCTGTAGGGAAGCTGTGCTCACAAAACCACTTTGAGCACTCAGCCTATGCTAGAAACAGCATTACTGATGCCACTCTATTTCCTTGCTCTCTGTGGATTTCTAGATGCCAAAAATTCCAAGGCAGCATCTAGGATGCTCCATCATTCTCTTTGCAGAGAAACCAAAGCACATGGTCTGGGGAAAGCTCCATTTGGTCTGCATTCCATCATCCCAAAGCAGTGTCACCAGCCTTGCCAGTTCCTATGAGCTACTCTGCTTGGTGACTAGGGAACTTTATTTAGCAGGACACGCAATCAAGTAGCTCGAACTGGGAACCTATTAAGAGCAAAATAAAAAAAAAATATTATTGAAAGAAGCTAATTAGGTATATAATATCTAGAATCACATCCATGGATAACTTAGTTATGCATTGCAAAAGTGGATTGTTTATAAATAAATAAACTGTAGTATCACATCAGTCCCTAACTTCTGCATGCTGTTTGTTCCACCAGGGCTTGGATAATCATTTTATGAACCAATTTCCTGAGAGCTGAGCACCCTTCATGCTTTGCAGTTTCTCCTGATTTCACCTTTCAGGAGCTATACACAGTGACTGCAGTATGGGTGTGTGTATAATGGCTTGGCAGCCCTCCACAGTTGTGGAATTTACAATCATTGCTGCATGTGTAATGCTTGGAACAGCTTTTTTTTTTATTTATTTCTGGTGTGTGATGAATTAGGCCATCTGTCTCCAATGTCTGCTCACCCTTCCCCCCACTCTCCTCTTGCCTGGTATGTTGGCACTGACACCCAGTCAGCCAAGGTCAAGGTTTGGAACCTGGCTGTGTGACCTTCACTGCTGAGACCTCGATGGATCAGTCTTCAGTTTCCTGGGGTAATTCTCCAGTATGTTATGCACCCACTGGTCTGAGATGCCGTGCAAGGAACAGGGATCCATTTACAGTAGCATTAAAATGTGATAATAAGGTCTTCCTTCATGCATGTAGCAAATATTTGAAGAGTACTTTGTTTAAACCCAAAGTTAACAAGGGGGCTAGTTTTCAAAACATAAATGGGGCATTTCCTGATTTGCACCAAAAATGGCAGAGGACACCTGACCAAATGAACTGAACATAGGCCTGAAGATGTTAAATGCAGATGGACTTAGACATTACTGAGATGGGGGAAGCTTTGATAAAACAAAAATAGAAAACCAAGTAAAATTGTCTTGGCTTGTTTAATTGTGCTCCTTGCCTAAAATGAAAACATATGATAGTGACATAAGTATGAGCAGCCAAAGGTATGAAGGTGTACCCTTATAAAGTAGGGTAGCACTAGTAACTTGATCCAAATATTTCTGAGATTAATGGGAATTCTGTGGAGTTTGTTGGGCTTTGGATTAAGTGCGAAAGACTTTAGGTAACACCTTGCAGCAGTAAAGATCTCTGCAAGCACTTGAGGAATCTTTGGGAAGCTCTTCTGTAAACAGCTAGATCTTTAGCATCAGTGTAAGACTGGAAAGCTTATTTACTGCTGTTGGCAGCCACCATAGGGACATATGAGTGCCTGGGCCACTCTGCAGGGAAGGAACTTCTGCAGTATTGCCAGTGGTGTTACAGAATGATGAGTCAAGTATTTAGGAAAAAAAAAGAGTGTATGGAAATCATAGTTCTTTGTTTTTAAATAGAAGGCTGTAGGTTCTTTTTGTTTGATGCTTCCCTTTTCGCCTTTAAAGGTGCCTGCAAATTACACTTCAAAGCAGTTGTGTGTACCCAAGAAGGCCAGGAACAACTTCTTAATCAAAACTTGAAATTGCCATGCAGTGATATGACTAAAAGATGATATGGAGTATTGTGGATTTGTATTAACATCTTTGGAAGAGGTGATACTGAGCTAGCAGAGGAATTGATGGAAGGAGATTTAATGCAGTTTACCAGTAATGAGGAAGGAGGGGAAATTCTTGCATGTGGAAAGTAGATGACAGAACAGATGTAGCATGCCTGGAAATGAGTGCCTCTCTTGTGATTCTACATCAGGATTACCTCTGACAAGGAAATACTATGTGTAGTGCCATACAAATTCTATGCACAATATTATTTAACCCAACAACTCCAAGGGTTTGTTAATTTTCAGCTTTTTTTTTTTCCCACTTGACTCCATGTTTTTGCACCTGTTTCGGCTGCAGTGTGAGAGGTTTGTTCTTGTGGGTACAAGCAGTCCTGTCTGGGCAAGAAGCAGCTGAAGAAGTTGATGCTGAAGGATGATAAGCTGTTCTCACCCCTTGAGAAGAGTCTAGCCTCTTCTAAAGATCAGAGCCTGTCCAGACTCAGCTGTGGTTGTCTATTAGCAGATGGGATTGCTGCTCTGAGATGAGATCCTGTCTGTGCTGCACCAGGTCTTAGAGCAGACCCACAGGGTCCCCATGATTGCCTGCCTTAGCACAGCAAGGTGGGTACTGTGCCACCCCCTCATACACAGCCCAGAGCACCCATTTACAGGCACTTGTAGGGCCACAGTACAACCAGTAGATCTGCCATGAGGGAGCCTTGGCTTTTCTATTAGAGGCAGCACAAACATAGCCTCAGTTTTTCCTGCTGGGATTTAGCTTAAAAAAACCCTTAAACCTTTCTCTGTGACTTTACTGGGAGTTATTATGGAGTGACCTAGAGGAAGAAAAAGTGGATCCACTGCATGTAACCTCACTGTGAGGAAAAGGGGGCTTGGTGCTGAGGTGGCTAACAGAAAGTGAGTGTTTTCCTAATGCTTTTCTTAGTCTTGAAGTGTTAATGAGCCTTTGAGACTGGACAACTTTCGATCAGATCTCAGTGTATACTGCAGCATAAGGGATCTCAGTTTCAAGAACAGAGATGAGCTTTTGAGCTGATACGAAAATCAAACATTCCCTTCATTGTTGTAATAGTTTCTCTGTCTTACTAATCCATCTAAGAGCAAAGCAGAAGATGATCTGTTCCTTGTAAGGAAGAAAAGTTTGGAACTATAAAATTCAGACTTTGAGACTTTGGTGTCTCTGACTTTATCCACTGGCCAGAAAATTAGATGACATCAAAGAATTAATGGGAAAGAGCTTATTAAATTTTGAAATAGATTGGAAATTGTCACGTGGCTGTAATGTTAACAGGTGTTTTCATGTCACTTTACTACAAAAGAGAGCAGCCTGGATAAGGATATAACAGCTGAAGCTGTGAACTGTGATAGAGACATAAATTGAGCTTTCTAGGATACACTATAAGTTAATTCCACTGTCTGTACTGCACGTGTTAAGGGCTCAAAAGTGCAGAAATTTTACTTTGGTTTTCTTAATAGTAGTTGAAATGAATTAAATTATTTCTTAAATTTAAATAAATAATTTTACTTAAAAAGCATTCAGATGAAGTATGCAAGTAATTCTATCCTAAGAAAGAGTTGGAAAAATATCTAGTTTTTTGTGCTTTTTTTTTAAAAAATGATAAAAATACTTCTATTCAATTTGAGTTTTCTCTGTACCAACTTAGGATTTAGGGAAAAATACACCCCTTTTCTGAGAACAGAAGTGGGAAAAAAACAATTCTTCATGTGCTCATTCAGAAATGAGAGACCTCACTGCAAGCTGGGTGAGAGATTGCCAAAACAGACCCATTTCCAAAGACCTTTCAAATGGTGAGTTCATCTGCTGCATGAGCCATTCCTTCAGCTTGTCTCATCTTTCAAGTAGGTGAGTGTGCAAGGAGTAGTGATAGGTGGCTTTTGTAAGAAGTGGAAATGCTTTTTAGCAGTCAATTTTGAGTTAAATTATCCAGGATGCTTAACTGCAATTTTCCAGCTTAGGTCCACACTGATGTGAGGACCTGAATGAAATTTTTTGCTGTATTCATCATATCAATTGCATATCTTTGCAGATTTGATCTATGACTGTTATTGGTGTCTTTAAAAAAGGTATGGCAATATTTTAGCAGTTATTTATAAATATTTAAGAAGGTAGAATAATCAGAAATGGACACAAGGTGAAGAAGTACTCTGTAAACACTGTGGAAGTGTCTAAATGCTCCGTTAGGAGCTCAACCCTTCTGTAATTTCTACATGTTTATCTGGGTCATATGTTTTTATGGAAAGAACCCCAAAGAAGGACAGTAGTTGCAGTAAAAAATCAGCTGCAGGCAAACATGGCTGAGTTTTGCCAATGAAGTTTACTTCAGAGTGGTTTATTGGTGCCTTGCCACCTCTGATCTGAGTGGCTTTACCTCACAGCTATGGGCTGCCCTGAAAGATTTTTGTAAAGCAGGGTGAGAAAGTATGCCTTTAATGAGGGGACAAGATTCGATGCACAGTGTATTTCTGAAGGATTATCAGAGGTCTGGGCTGTACAGTGAGGTACAAGGCTGTGGACCAAGTGCTTTCAACCTTTTTCAGTGTAATAATTCACGGAAAATGTGCCATCTTACCCATCCAATTGTAGAATTTGCAGAGAAAGAGAGTAAAAAAAATCTAATGCCAAAACTGTGGAGGGTGTATCAATGACTGGTCTGAAAGGCAAAACTGTTTCCAAATTTTCATATCTACTCTATGACCTATAAGCCCAGCTCCTTAAAAAACACATTTAAAGCCACATAAAACTCATGGGGGTTAACAATTCCTGTGGTAAGACTTTAACAGAATCCATGGTCCATAAATCACATTCACTGGTGGGATCCCAGTTGCAGTATATCTGAGATGGCTTATGTGAGTTTGGGACTTCGATGTTCTGTTTGTTTTGAACTTCTTTGCACCAAAATTGGCATCCTTATAACAGCATCACAAAATATGCCCTCATGAAAAATCTTATCATAGATGATTCAAAAAAGTTTTAAGTCTAGTTATTTGTTGTTCGTTTAAAGGAGTCCCTTTTATAGCAACAAAAGTCCTGCCTTGCAGCTCTTGAGCTGGGCTGGTGAGAGGAAAAGATCACTCACCAACTCAGCCTGTCAGGAAAATTGTCTGGGATTGTAGGAGAGCAAATATAGGTTGTGAACAGCCTGGGGGAAGGCTTAAAGCCAGATAGTGTGTCTGTCATGAGTTTGTAGGCCTGCCCATCCCTTGCTTTTGTGCATAGGATGTTTTTGGTACTACACTTTCCACCGTAGTGGAATATTCAGTGAAGATGCTGAAAAAACAGCTTCCCGAGTGTATTATGCAATCTATTATGTGGAATTAGAGCTGAAATAGCCCATCCAGTGGGAATGGGCTTGTTCTGTGTTATCCTTCCAGCAGGGGTTTACCCATGTGTACTGGAAATTACAATATTAAATGCTCCAGCACAGAAATTTTGTGTGAGGATTATTGGACTTAAGTTTCCTCAGTGTACTGCAGTCTGGGCTTCCTGCTGGCCCAGGAGCTTCCACTGCAAAGGTTTTCAAACACTAATACCTGGAATTAGGAAACTGAACTCTGCTGACGAATAACAGAAGAGAATGTTTTCTCAGTTTCACTCCTTCCGCATGACAATCCCTGTTAAAAACCTTTGCTCTTCTCTCGCTTCCCTCAAGCAATTTGTTTTAAGCTTCCCAGCTGAAACAGAGCCACAGCATTTTTCCAGCTTAGCAGAATTGTTCTTTTTTCTTAAAAGGCCATAAAGACATAAACCTTGGATACAAAAAAGTTATATTTGTATTGCTGCTTTTATTTTCCCTTCATCAGATTTACATGTAAAATATATGTACACAGGAAACTGAGGTGTTTTAGATACTGAATGTATTAGCACCCTCTCCTGAGCTGGGTCAAGGATGGTTATGTGCAAACGAAGCTGAGGCAGCTTCACAGCTGCTGCCTCCTCAAAGTAGAGCTTCAGTTGCTGTTGCCACCCCTCTTTTGCTGGATGCAGCTCGGCACGTTCAAGGTCACTCTTTCCCGTTCTTGCAGTGCAGAATGTGGTTGTGAGCACTCGCATCTGATTCCTTGGGATTGAATTCTTACTGTAGTACTGAGACCTGTCCGGGGGTGCCATATGTCTAATCTTAAAATAGATCCACCAGATGTTTAGTATCTGAGTGCAGTGTGATTATTTAGTGAAGATTATATTTCTTTGGGTTTTAAACAGCGACGCAATTGTGCTGTATTTTTAATTCTGTGGTCATTGCAATGAGTGCAGCCAGTGCTGCAGTGGTGGAAGGCAGGTTTTGAATCCATGTGATGTATCACTACCACGTGCTTGGTGCCTTGCTGCTGGCCTGATCTTGTGAGGTGTTCATCACAGTCCAAAAATAAAACTTGCTCACAATGTGATGTATGGAATAGTCTTACAGGGGAAGATAAGGGAGAGCTTTATTGCTTGTATCACTTCACATTGGGACTGCATGAAAACTGCAAAATATTATGCCATAGCAGTAGCCTTTCAAATTGCCTCTGGGTTTGCAAGCAGTGATTACAAAACTTCATAATCCATTATATAGCCTTTTTTTTCTTCATTCCACTAGCTTAGTTCCATAGAACTTCTTTCTTTTGGTGAATGTCAAGTAATCCTGAAGGGTAAAGGGATTGTTTTGGTAAAACATTTGCTGATGTTTCTATCTGATTCTGACGGTCTATAAAAAGGTTGTATTAATAAACAAATTATTATTATTATAAACAAATGAAATTGCATCACTTAACTACACAGAGCTAGCATTTCACTGCAACCACTTTCAGCTACAGCTATGCCACTTCAGCCTTCATCTCCTGAGGCTGCAGTGCTCCCACTATAAAGCAATTGGTCACACCTCATTATTGAAGTTATTTGCAATAGTGTACAAAGGACCAAGTAACAGATGTTTTGAAATGGCTAATCAATTTTTATAGATTTAATTAAGTTGATGCCTGCACATCTTTCCAACGTGCTTTTTTTACCAAAGCTAAGAAAAGGATCTTAATTACAAATTCAGTCAAGCCTCTGTGAGGCTCAGGCTTCAACATTAGAGCACAAATATTGCTTGCATGCAGTTATAATATAATATTCTAGTGTGGTCACTTGCACTGGAGTTTTGTGTCTCTGAACTTTACTCTTAGAAAGTTACATTTGGACTAAGATGTATGACACTTGTTGTTTGGAGTGACACACACAAATCCCCATAGACCAGAATGAAAATTCAGCCCTAATCATCAAAGGGAAGTGAGGACTAAATGAATGTGTCATGCGTATCCAATTTCTCCACTGATGATCCAGAGAAAATAAATCACAGTGGATGTCCTTCCATTTCTTCTTTGTTTCAAAAGCTAGAAGGAGCTCTCTATTAAAGTCACCCTGGGTTTCCTCAGGGAATACTAAAATAAATTAATATTGGCTGATTAAATGTTTTGACCCATATTGAAACCACTGAAAAATGATAGACCTATTTTATCATGGCAGCATGCCAGCTTATGTTTTGTGTACTACTGGAATCAGAGGATAAAACTGGAGGAGCACATCTTAACTAATAACCAGTTTCATTCATTTTTCATAAATCCTTTTTCTGAGATTGTACTCTTTGAGAGAGATTTCTTTTTCATCAGTCTTTTAGTGATATCTGGTGTCTATCTGTGCTGGGATCTCCTGTCATCTTCCCAATTATGCATCAGAAAAAGACAACAAAAGTGATACACAGAAAAGAGATAAAAATGGGGAAAGGCATTGCAGGAAGGTCTGGCTTGATTAAGTGGAAAATTTTAAATGGCACCCAGTGTAGATAGGTATCCAAGTCACATTGGTTTTCAATGAGAATAGGATAGCTCACGGTCCCTCATCTCTCTGAAATGTTCCCTTACACCCTAAGGCAATTTAATTTGGAAAGAATTGTTGGAAGAAATCTGATAGGTGTATAAAATGAGCAGTATAAAAAGCATGCTGCCACAGCAAGGGCAGTGCCTTGAGACTCAGAACCTGCTCAGAAGTTAATTGAAATCAATTTGAAAGACTTCTGTTGATTTAAATAAGCTCCGGGTGAGCCCTTGGGAGAGCTGGTTTCAACACCCAGGTTTACCATGGATTCTTTGAATGGCTTAAAGCAAGTCACTCAGAATGGAGGCCAGAAATTTTAAAGGGATCGCTTGAAGTGGGGGGAGTGTGAGAGGTTCTCCATGCAGCTTCACACTAGGGCTCTTTCCAGAAATGTGTTATGAGCTGGTAATGTAAAACAAATAATTTCTACTTAACCTGTGGTGCTTACAGTTGTAGGATGCTGTCAAGACAGTTTCAAAACATTTTAAAAATTAGGATTGAGCATTTAGGATTATTAAAACAGCATCTGTAGTCAGATTAGCTTGGATAAAATGCCAGGGGCCACCAATCCTCATGTTTCAGAGCATAAACTCGCCACCAGCTGGAATAACGAAGCAGACACCTCAAAGGAACAATATGCTACTGTTAAGCAATTTATTGTATCATTTACTATATGCTGTCATGCAGCCTTACCTTTATGTGGATGCTCCCTTGGAAAGGGGATCTGTTCTCACTGTCTGGGGGAATGGCAGAGCCATCTGTAACTTGTCTAACTGGGGCCATTTCCTTGGGGTGATGGAGGTTCCTGGTGAGTGCAGCACACTCAGACCCCCTGCGCTGGATCTTTCTGGCTGCTTTAACCTCACATAAGCTCTCACAGTGGTTCTGGTGCTGTCAAAAAGGCTCTGCAAGCTACAGGAGCGAGGCAGTGCCTTGTGGGATGGAGCCTTAGACATCTGTTCTGGTTTAAAAAATATGAACATATCCCTGTGTCTCTGGGATCACATTGGAATTGCCTGTTTGTGCTGAATCACAGATCTAGGATGGTGTTCCTGCTTTAATAATTCATCACTGTTCAGCCCAGGTCCCTTGGGGGTGAGTGCTGAATGCCTCTCAAGGCTCTGAGGAGCTGATACTCACTACCTACAGTTTGGTAGGTCAGTTGCTGCTACTGCTTTGCCAAGCGATACCTCAGAGACCCCAGTCTGGAATTCCAGCCAGTCCTTGGCTCCTTCCACCCTTCACCTCCTAAATTCTGTCTATTTTTAGGAATTGCTTCCTTCCCTCTGGATCCCAGTCCTACTTTCCTTCTTGAGAGCTCCAAACAGGAAAGTGCAAAATCTGCACCTTTCCACCTCCTCCCTCACCCTAATGCAGCACTCTTCTCCTTCAAAGGACCCAGTAGGAAGGCTGCTGCTGTCAGCAGGAGATGGGGTCACGGTCCCTGTGCCTTGTATTGCCCTAACCATCAGCAGCACTTGTAGTTTGGGAAGCTGGGATGAGTGTTAGCAGCTCTCAGATGAACACACACAGCCTGGGCTGGGCACAGATCACACCAAGTCACTGATGGCTCATCCAAGTCCTATGTGCAAAAAGCAGGAGATGGTTCAGATGTCTCAGAAAACCTTTTCTACAAGGTACTAGTAAGGCAGAAGAATTACCAGGAAAAAAAGATGGAATTTAAAGAAATGCAACACAGATAATGCATTTTTTCCCCCAAACTTTTAGTCACAGAGGACAGAGAGAAGGAACCACCAAATTCTGAGATTTTTTTGTATCTCCTCTTTAGAAATTATTTTGTTGCTAGATGAAAGTTTACTGACATTTTCCTGGATTGTCTGAGGCTACCTAGTGAGGCTGGTGTCACCTTACTTTAACATATCTAACAAATATTGTCCTCCAGGCTGTGATAATGGCTGCAAGTGCTACAAAATGAAGTGAATGAAAGATCAATTAGAAGTTAATTAGGGCTTTTGGCTTTTTCTGTCTACATCAAGAACAGAGCAGTAGAGATTTCTTGGAAAATACAGTTGAGGAGAGGATAAACATATGCTATCACACTGCACTGTTTGAGCACCATGTTCCGTGCCAGTGAAGCAGAATTTCTAGGGAGCTCATTGCCTACCTCTGACAATTCTCTTGCAATGATTCCACTGAACCTCAGGTTAAGATTAAGAGTGATTGTATCTCCCTACCTCATCCCCAGCTCCCTGGGATACCAGCAAGGTGCAGCCAGTGTAAGATGAGCAGCTTTAGTTCCCACTGCCTACAAATCCTGTATCCCCTTTGCACTTTGGGCCTTCTAGGAAGAGTCCATGGCTGCCTTGTCTGCTGGGTGCTGTTTCCAAGGCAGACAGAGGTATCTCGTGAGCAAACTCCTGATGCCCATTTGTACTGAAGTGGGCTGCAAACTTCTTCCATACTGACAAACTATTTCCCCCCCATTGTTTCTCCTACTCTATAATAGGCACGAAAAAAGCAAATCTTTAAGACAGCTGGTTGGATTTCCTGCCTTCTTCAAGTCTCTTCTCCATTGTGAGAATTTCTTGATGAAAAGTTTAGAAAGTTGTTTTTCACAATGTGAACTGAATAATTCATTATTCTCTAGTCATGTCTTAGAAAAGGACAGATAGTTTAGCTGCAGATATTAAAAAAGGTCATCTGGAAGAAAATATTGCATCCAAAGAACTGCTTCTGGTCATTGGCCAAGCTCTATGTTGTTTCAGCTTAACCCAAGAAACAACTTTTATGAGAATATTTTGAGAACTGATGGAAGTTGTTTTACACTTGCATGTTTATGCCAAAACAAAGAGAAAGAAAAATAATCACTGATCTTGTGAAAGCTTCACCAGAGTCAGATTTAGGGAGAGGTGACTTGCATATGAACTGAATTCCTGCTGCTTTGCCTTCTATATGTTTATGTTAGCTAAAGCAGCTTCAATACAAAAGGAAGATACCTACTGAGAGTCCCAGAAACTCAGAAGACTGGAAATTAGGGTAACTTTGGAGAGATGGGAACCTCTAGTTCAAATTCATCCTGTGAAAAGGTAGAGGAAGAGTTTGGACTTTCCTGACATTTCTCTTTACTAAGAACCTATTTTAATTTACTTACAATTTTATCAAACTGGAACTACTCAGGTTTAATTTTCCCCTTTGGGTTCTGTCTTACCTTCCCTCTGCCTGTCCTTATCACTGGGCTTTTGTTTATATCACAGAGGTCCTGAGAAATTTCCTCACTTCTCTCGAGCATGTGACCTCACTTGCAATGTCTGTGACACTGCTACACTTTTAGTGTGTGTTCTGAGAGGGTAAGGACACAACTGGGACTGTGAGGAAAATCAAGATGAATGATATAATTCTTTCAGGAGTGTTACCTTTCTTACGGGCTGAGTTCTACATGAGCCGACTGACAAAGCTTGCCCAAGGCTGCATATTTGGCGAGTGATCTGCTTACTGGAAAAAACTGTGTGAAATGTCAAGCTCTCTACGAAAAAACAAGTGGAAAGGGGAGAAAAAGGAAGAAGAAAGGTATGATTTTAAAAGTTGCTTTTTCTGTTTTATAGCTTTTTGTTCTGCTGGTACCCTGCTAAAGAAAAAGAGAAAAAAAATTGAAGTGTCTATGTTTTGTAACTACAACCTAATTAATTTCCTTGTGAATTACTAAAGCCAAGGGAGCTTAGTGCCTAAAATTGTTTGTATGTTGTGTTCAGGGAAACTACTGTGAGGTTTCCCAGTTTTATAACTGAGCATTTCTGGAAATCAGAATTAATTTCATAAGTGATTTTAAGTAAAGACTTTTCCTGGCCAAAGGCTGTTTTTGTTTTTCTTTGTATCCCAAGCAGGAAGTAATCCAAGTGCTTTGCTTTGGTCTGTTTGCAGACTGTATGGTAGTTCTTGCATTCCAGATTGTATGTGTGTAATATTTGGAAGATTAGTAATGATGTGTTATCACAGCCAAGGGCAGTCCAAGTCAAAGCTTTGTGGACTGTGACTGATGGGTGGGTTTTATGCCACTTCTTTCACTCTGGGATTACTAGATACATTCTCATCACACATCTCTTTTTAACAGTGGAGGGGAAAGGGGCTGGGTCTATGGACTGTATTAAAGCATCGGACTCTGTTCAGACAAGATTCTTTAAGTGAGGAGTACCCTAATATGATCATGTTTATTTTATATTTTGTATGTGGAGATATGTCTTCTTTGAGGCTCTTGCTTAAACAGATACTGCCTATTAGCCAAAATATTTAATAATTTGGATTTAAACAAGTATCAGTTAAACTGAGATTTCCTTAGGCTCCAGTTCAGGGCTTCCTAGGTGGGGCTGAGTTTAAGGCACACTCCATGTGTGAAATCTTGTTTTCTGTTCAGGGTCTGTGCCTGCAATGGCTTCTCTGTCTGGGAGAGCGATGCATGTCTTAGAGACACTCTATGACTTCCCTTCTCACCAAGTACAAATACAAACACTCAAAATGTTTGTGTGATCTCTCCTTTTGTCTCTCTCCACTAAAATGGCCTTTTCTTCTTCTCTACTTTGACTGTATCACTTTCAAGGCCCTCTCCAGATGCATGGTCATGCCATTTATTAATATAAATTGTTGACCATCTTCAAACCTCATGAATAAGGGAGGACTGTGAAGAATTGCTGGACCTGCAATAAACACAAGATATATCAACTTCTGTACTTCTTGCTTTCCAAGGGATTTGCATATTTCATTGCCATCCCAGAGTCTGCTCACAATCCTGCAAAATGGGACACCTAGGAATAGCTCTTGCCCCAAAGGTGGATCATGTTTAACTCATTCTTGACGGATATTTTGTGTAACCTATTTTTAAAACTGATAGTGTCAGGTGTTTCAAAATTTGGCATATTCTCTCATTTACCATTAGCAGGTTTAATCTGAACTTCTCTTGCTGTGATTTAAGTCTACTTTCTTCCATCTTCTTTACCCTGGGTATCATAACCAATTTATTCCATTCTTCTTTAAAGGTTGTTTTCTGCTTTCAGTCTTCTCATTTCTAGACCAAACAATGCCCTTTCTGTCATCCTTTTTTTTTTTTTGTAGGCTTTTTGTTAGTTCTGTCCTTTCTTCTGAATTTCTCAGTCCAATTCCTACTTAGATACCACTGCCAAACTGGATGTAGTGTTCTTACTGAGGCTTTACCACCACCAAGAAAAATAAGGGAATAATTATTAGTCAGATGAAACTCCTATTTATACAGCTCAGGTTGATGGATGCCTTCTTTGCATGATATTGTTGACTCATGTTCAGCTCTGATCCTCTGTAATACTCCCCGAGTCCTATTCAGAACAACTGTTATCTGTCTAGTCCTGTACTTTCCCAGACAATATTTTCTCTTCCTAAGTACAGGACTTAGCACCTGTCCTTGTTCAGCTGAATCCCGTGTTTTTCAGACAGTTTCTCTGATCTCTCCAAATCATTCTGAAAACTCTTGCTCTGCTCCAATTTGCCTACAGCACTTTACCCCACATGCATGTTTCAGATGTGTGATCTGTTCTGTTACCCAGACTGTTGAATAACAAGATAGGAAAAGGACTTAACCCTTACAGATTCCCAAATTATACGCCTTTCTAGTTTGACAGCAAACTACTCATACCAGCTGTGAGTGCAGGTTTCCAAGTAGCTGCGCATCCATCTCCTTGTAGCCTCATTTACAGTGTGTGACTACTTTTCTTTTAAGATTATTTTCTGAGATGGTGAAGCTTTTGCTGTGTTACCTGGGACCATGAGTTTTTGCTCTTCAATTCATGTTTCTTTTTATCCCAATATTTGTCTTTGCTGTTTGTTTTCTATGCCCTTTCCCACAAGACGCTAATAAAGAAAGAGGTAAACTTACTATGAAAGTGGGGAGTAACAAAGGAGAAGCCCTCCAGAGTTCAAGTCAGAATGTTTTTTATTCTTATCATTTCTGTATCCTGGGAGGCAGAAGTTTCAATAAACTAATCTGTCATCACAGATAACAATTTTCCCCTCCACAATTGTCTATCAAGACTGCTTTGCCATTTCTCAGTCCCTATGATAATTATTTACAAAATCTAATTCTACAATCCTACGGATATTCTTCAGAATCCCAATAGGAATATGACTTTAAAAGCCCTTCTAGTTTTTCTAAAGGGGAAGGATTAGGTTAACAGCTGTGGTAGTTCTGTGAGACAAGCAAGAACTGTAGTTTATGAGCTGAAAGGCTAATTTTAGAAGATGCCCTCAACAGGTGAGCAGATCATTTCAGGTAACTTCAGAGTCCTTTGCTTCTCTGCATCAAATGTCAATGTGAATTTCCCTGTTGACTCTTACTCTGAATATATAGATTGCAGGAGCTGAGCTAGATTCCAGATCAGTAAGATCATGTTTTCCACTGGAAGCATTCCAGATGATGATAAACATCATCAAACAACTTCAGGCTCAGCATGAATGTTGATGAAAGCATACCCCAGACTTCAGGAACACATAGTCTTACCTACCTTATCTAAATGCCGTGCGAGTTTGAAATCAGTATAGTATCTGTGCAGCAAATGCTGCATGGATTTGGCACGCTTTTGCAAGACATCTTTCCTTTCAGCTGTAAGTCTGGTCTTGCTGCACTGGGCTGCCTCTCTTTACAGGGCTGCATGTCAGAACATCAGTGGATTCCCCACTCTTATTGTTCACTCAGGGCCCACGGCTCCCTCAAGAAGGTTGTCTCAATGTAATGGCTCAGCGCCACTGTCTGGCATGCAGAACATTCCTGGTTTGTCTCCGGAGATCCGCACTGCAAGTGCTGACATGTAACACCACAGCTGTGCAATTTGTCAGCAGACAAGGGGAAGGAGCCCTGCAGTCAGGTCAGTCGGTCCGTCAGGAGGCACTGCAGCCCTGCCCTTCGCTCCGCAAGGGCTTTGCACCTTCCCGCAGGCAGAGCAGCTCGGCAGCTCACGCCAGCAGACAGGCCCTGCACAAGTGGCCTGTCAAAAACTCAGTCCTGCTGAACATCCTTCACAAGTGAGAGGTCCCAGGAATAGATCTGTTTGCCATAGGCCGGATCAGCATGTGTCAGTCATTTTAGTCCGGACCAGCCTTCCTGACAGGGTCTCTCATCCCCGGCTACTTTCAGTGATATTTATCTTTTCCTACTGTCCACCACATGCTGGGCTCTAAGAACATCAAAGCAGAGCTTAGGTATGATAACTCCATCAGTCACCAGATCTTTCCACTAAGTAGTTCTGAGAAAACTTTACTCAGAAAAATAATGATGAGAAAATAAATCTGGTTCTGTGTTGGAGACAGCATGACAAGCACAACCCCCCGTGGACAGTGCTCCTTAAGGAAATAGATGTTTTTATTGATAACTACACACTCTTGTTTTAAACACAGATGCTTTAAATGCTCAGCTCAGTCCACGCAGTTCCAGCATCAGTAGCAGTGTATAAGAACTATCAATAATCAAGCACATCCTTAAGTGAAGTGAGCTTTGTTTTAATACTAAAATTGAAGCAAAATTCATGCAGGACTTCGACAACAAAATTAAAATTTTTCTTGGTGAACAAGGGTCAGCTCTACAAATTGATAAAATCACCACAGCCAAACATCAGTTATAGCTGCATAAATTGTGCAGTGTTTGGTACTGTTCTACTTAGGCATACTTTTAGAAATCACTCATCTTCACATAAAATATAAAAACATCTTTGTAATCTGTGTCCAGTTTGTCCTTGTGCATCAGTAGTATTTATCCCTATCAAATAGTACTCAGCAGTTATGCAGAAATCAGTGTTTTATCATGGAGAAGGAAACCATTAAGGCTTAGACTTTGCCTTCAGCAATGCATATATCCATAGAACTTGTATGCACATAAAGAGGAATTGGTATTTAAAGGCTTGCAAAGTAAGCTTTTTAAGGGCTGGATATTATTTCTAATCTACTCTCTTATAAATCAAAAATTACTGAAGTAAAATCTGTACTGAATATATTAATTACAGGTATTTTTATTAATAGTAAAGGGGTACTAGTTATTAACTACAGCTTTGGGGATGAGAAGAAAAAGTCCCCACCCATGCATTAGAAAGCAGTGGGTTAAACAAATAGACAAGCAATTACTGTTAATTCTCTTGTGTTTCTGGGGTCATGAAGGATGAGAAACAGAAGTGAGGATGAGTGGAAGCAGATCAGTTATGCCATGATATGAATGGAAGTATGTAATAGTGAGGGCATGGAAAGATAAATTGGATTATTAACATGCATATTTTGGTTATCTGAAGAGCTGAAAGTAACATCAAGGATTTTTTTAAAAGCCTGCTGTTCCTCAGAGTTGTTTAACATTCATTTTTTACTGTGCCCATTATTCTTTCCTTAATTACCTTTTGCTTTTCTTTAAGAAGTTGGCTAAAGTAGTTAAAATGGTAAACATTTGCCATTTCTGAAGCTAGAAAGGAGCATGATACTAGCCCTTAATGACATAAGCCAGTATTCTGGGATCAAACAGTGTGTATAAACATCCTAGGTATGATCAGTTGCACATTCTAATGTTTTCTAAATTTATAATATGTGAATTGAGGATTGTACTGTCACAGGCTTGATGCGCTGAGGGAATACACAGCTTTTCACAGTAACCACAAAAAGACAACATTAATTTATTCCACATTGTTCTGCATCAGGACTAAAATTCTGCAGTGTTTGTCTTTCATTAGCTGGCTGCCCCAGCATATTTGAGAGTCTCAGCCTCCCATGGTTGAATGTCTGATAGCTTGTCTCCAAAGCTTATCCTTCTGCATCTTGATCTGCTTGAATCTTGAAGGCACATGATCTGCACACTGCAGCAATCAGTCCAGCCCCTGAGTTTTGTCTTTCACCTTTCTCAGGTCTGTAACAAGGCTGTCTCTCTCAGTGCATCATTAATAAGCTTCATTTTCTGATTGTTCAGGGGGTGATTATTTTGCTTCTAACCTTTGCTTAGTCAAATTCTTCAGGTGATGCTGTTCTCCTATAAAAACATCTGCTTTATAGCCAAATACTTCTAAAGGACTAGATCTCCCCTGTATTTTCCTTCCAAACCATTAGAAAACTTTCTGCTGCTTTCGAGTGTCAGAAAATTTAGTCTGTTTGCTTGTTTGCTTATAAAGCAACTTGAGCTGAATTTTACCTGGTCCTTTGTAAATGTACCCTGAGTATTTCTGTGCACCACCATTCCACTGACGTGCAGTCATGGGCAGCTCAGCCCGCGCAGGTGCAGGAAAATGCAAAGCAAGAGTAACTGCAAAAGAACCTACCACTTTTAGCCACCTGTTGCCATTCACACCCAGTGAAAAGAAAATCACTGAAAAGAAACAAGTGAAAAGTGGTGCTGACTGAAATATTTTTTAGGAGAAGCCAATAAAAGTGAATAGAGACTTACCCAAAAGGCAGATTTCATATACCCAGGCACTGTGAATTTCTGCTTCAGTCTTCAGCTTCTCTATCCAAACAACAATCAGAGAGAACAAGAAAACATGTACAGCAAGCTCCAGAAACAAAAGGGTTCAGCATCACCTGGGAAAAGCTAATATGGTAATAATCATAATCTGCCAGGTCTGAAGTTTTTTTCATTTTTTTTTCTGGACTTTGTAGGTATTTTCCTTCATTAGTTTTGGAAGTCGAGTAAGAGAGCGCTTTCCTGCCGCCTTCCAGTGTGTTAAGGAGTACGATGTTGCCATTCTTCCTAGATGAAGTCTTTTATTCCTGCAACTGGATACTTATATTACTTCAATCCTATTTAAGAGATGACATCTCATTCTATATGAAATCATGTTTGTATTTTAATGGCTATTGCTTCTGCAGAACCATCACAACACTGTCTAGATCACGCTTTGTAAATATGAATTAAAATACCTGTGCACTGTAGTAACAGTGAAAAACAGAGTTTATTCTCTGCTTTGTCTGGGTGCCTCACCCACTTTGGGGATAAGCCATGTTCCACATGCAGTGGCACCTTGGCTAGCTCTGCGCTTTGCAGCTTAAGCGAGCAGGGCACTTACTCTGGGGAACAAGGCTTGTGGCCAGGCCAACCCTGGCCAGAGGTACTTGTGTTACCTGGGTTTTCCATCTTTCTTTTTTTTTTCAACCACGTCTTTTCCCTGATAATGGAGAGATGATTATATATTAATTTTCAAAAGATTACATTTAAGGCAGTTGATTCATAAAATATTAAATTTCAGGTCACAGAATAACAGGTTCAGGCACAAATCAACAATAGGTGTTACTCAGACTAATAGGCAGATTGACTTGCTATAGTCTTTTATTCTTAGATGTGGTTCCTTGCTGCTGTGTAATTCTACGGTTAGTTGAGCTCTTAAAGCAATGAAATTATAGCTGGTTTTGTTATTTGATGCTGAACTATTTGGAGACACGGTATCCTGTGTGTTCCCATCTCCATCCCTTTTCTAAATTATGCTTGTTTTCTTTTTCCTGGGTTCTGCTGTTAATCTACCTCCTAAAAATGTAGTATTCTGGATGTGAGTTCATTTATACCAGAGACCTGCTTTTGATTTGTCCTCATGCAAGTTAGAACAGCAATTAGATCAGGATTTCAGTTTTAGCATGCAGACTCCTACAACTGGAAACCCCAAAAAGGCATTATAAAACATGGGGATTATTTAGTTGTATTTGGAGATGCAGTAAGCATATTAATCTCAGCTGAAATTATTAGCTAGGACTGTTTTTTTGCACTAGCACTCACCCATGGCATAGATACTTTGAAAAAAATCGACAGTTTTAATCTAAAATCATAGATATTTAATACATAGGAAGCCAGCAACAGGAATGTCAGCGTTTTGCCAGTATCATTGACAAAATTCCCATTAGCTGACAGTTACACAAATACAGAATATGACTCTAGCTGAGGGAAAAAACATACAGATACAATTTCTCTATGTGCATAAGTAACCATGTTCGCTATTAGGAGAATAGGATCTTGTGTAGCAGTTTGCACTTGTTCAGTTCTACTGCCAAAACCAGACCCTAAAACTATGTTGTTTGGCCCAGCCACTGTTCTTATGGCAGCGTTCCAGAAATACTGTTAGTCTTGGACAGAAAACTGCTTATGTTGATTTCTTGAATAAGAGGGTCCGTGGACCTTACTCAGACTGTGCTTGCTCACACCCTCCCATTTATTTCACCGTAGGACACCCTCTGAGTGAGCCTTGTGCTGGTGCATTGAGGTAAGGCAGGGACCAGCTGGCAGTGAGGGGTCAGTGCTCCTGATCTGCCACAGCAGATCATGCCAAGCCAAACAGTGAGGTATGGCAGAAAAAGAGAAAAAAACCTTGACAAGAAGCAGACATGGGGATAAGGACTGTGGCATTAGAATGAATGGAGAAAATCTTTCACAGAGTTTTAGGACCCCATGCTGAGACTGAATGCTGAGTTGTACACTGTATGCATTAAGTGCAGAAATAGTAGTGCCTAGTAAAACACACTTGATCCATTTTTACAAGTGATGTAATATGTCTGTGCGAAGTAACACGTTCTTGTGACTATCCACCTTCTAATCCAGGGCCATGCATTAGTGTCATAGCTGTGCTCCTGCTGCCCTCTGAGCCATGAGTCACCATCTTTCACTTCCTCAAATAATTACAGGCAGCAGAAAGGGCTGTCACTTGGTCTCTCGAGAGCTTTCTCTGCTGCTCAGGAAATTCACACAAAGCCGCTTTTTCTGTGAATGATCAGTGAGCACCTGAGATTTGCTTTAAACTTTGGGCAGAGATGGCCCCGCATCCTAAATTTTTGTTCCCAGGCATTGCCTCACCTGTCTGTCAGATCTTACTGTTCCTGTAGCTACAGAGTGATGGCCACCATTTGGTCCTTGCTGAACCAGAAAACCCATAATATTGCAAAATTTCCTTCCTTGGGGAAAGAATGTGAAGCCTCATTGTTTGTATTTCTCAGAATATAGTGTGTGCAAGTACATATGTCTAAACAAGTACTAATTGCCATTCATTTTTAGAAGGTGCATTTGGTCTTATGTTACCATTAAGTAGCTGTGCAGCTGAAATGCAGCTCAGTTCTCCACTGCCCTGCACCTGGTTGGTGCTCTCCATCTGCAAAGTGCAAAGTACGTGATTAATGCAACTAACTTAAAATTTTCCAGTCACCGGAGGTGGCATTTTGTTCCCATTTAGAAGGCTACATACTTGTAAATGACTATGCCAGGTGCAGGGGGGGGAACCTGACCCCCTTTAAAATTCATCTTTCCCCTGAATTAGGATTAATTTTTCAAAGAAGCCAGGATGTTTCTGCTTTCCTTGGTGCGTGTGTGAGTCTGTGTGCCAGGGGAGGGTGTGTGGCAAGGAGAGGCAGAGCAGGAACAAGAATTGAAATGGTCCTTGACTCAGCCCTCTCTAATAGAGCACGTTACAAAGGAAGTGGGAAGACCTGGAAGGAACATTTTCCGTGTTACTTATTTGGTACAAGTGTACAATTTCTGCTTCACTGGGCACCTGAAATTTCCTCCCAAAACATGGGCAGGCAAAACTTTTTGTCCCACTGTGTCATCATGCAGCAATTCCACTCCTTAATCCTGTGTTATTACAGCAGTGGGTAAAGCCTTCCCGGGTAGGTCTTGATCCTGCTCATGTATGTGTTTGGAAGGGGGTAGCCCAGGATCGACATCCTTTATTAAAAGCCCATATTAGTTGGGCCCAGACTTGGGGTTTGCTACAGAGATGACTTGTTACTCGAGGAGGTTTATATTGTTGGCTAGGGGACACTCTCCTCTCCCGTTTTGTATCAGCTGACAGAGCCTATGTCTGATAAATGACTAATAACATTTCTGCAGAGGTGCTACCGGCGAGGGATTAGAACCATATGCGTGCTTCTCCCCCTGCCCTTGGGAAAGGGAGAGATTCGGTGTTTGTAAACCGCTGCCGGAGCGCGCAGGGGCCGGTGCCGCTCGCTCTTCGCTGTACAGTCCGTTCTTTGCTACGCGCGTTCTCGCCCCCGGGCAGGGCCAGGTGCCCCGGACAGGTGCTCCCCGCCCGGCGGGGACAGGGGCAGAGCCTCTGGGCTGCCTCGGGCGCGGGTCCCTCCCTCCAGGCAGGTGCTGTGGAGGAGGGAGGGCACGGGCCCTGCGCCCAGGTGGGGCCGGGCCGGGCGGGGGGCACCGCCCGCCCCTCCCTCCGGCCCCGCCGGGGCTCCGCGCAGCGCCGGCCACCCCCGGCGGTGGCCGCAGCCCTCCCCAGGGCGGGCTCAGCCGCAGGGGGCTGCCTGTCCCGCCGCCGCCAGCCCGGCGGGGGGGCGGCAGGGGGAGCGCGGTTGTCTCCAGGGCCGGTCTTCTGCCCCCTCCCTCCCTTCTCGCTCCCTCCCTCCCCTCCCTCCCTCCCGCCGCCGCGGCCGCCGAGGGCTGCGCGGCCACCCGCGCCTCCGGGGCAGCCCCGCATGGTCCTGGCCGCTGCCATGAGCCAGGCCCCGGCTCCCCGCGGCGCTGACCCGCCGGAGAGCGATGCCCGCAGCGGGGCCCCCGGCCGAGGGATGCCGCCGCCGCCGCCCAGCCTGCCCCAGCTCCTGCACAAGTAAGAGCCGCCCCGCGTTCCGTCGCGCCGGGAGGGCGGGCGGGCAGGCGCGGGTCGCTCTCCCTCCCCGGCGGCGGTGCCCCCCTTCCCTCCCCCGCGCCCAGACTGACAGCCGGGGCGGAGGGTCGGCCCGGCATCGGCCCCGGCCCCGGCCGAGCGGTGCCCGCGGGGCTGAGATCTCCTGGCCGTGCGGGTGGCGGCGGGGCCGTCCGCTCTGATGGGGGCACGGAGTGCCCCAAAGACCGGCCCTGGCCCCGCTCCCCAGCAGAAGTTTTCTGCCCGAAAAGCCGCCCGTGCCGGTTTGCCGAGGGTTCACCCTGGCACCGCGTCTCTCTCCCCGGCCCAGCTCCCGGGCCGGGGAGGTCTCCCCCGCCTGCCCCGGGGCGGTGTGAGCCGCCGGCCCGCACGGCCCGGCCCCGCTCTGCTGCTGCGGATCCCCCCGGCAGGCCTGGGGCGAGGGGCTCGTGCTGTGCCAGGAGCGATCGCATCCCTGCAAAACTGTCACGGGAAAAGTAACCTGTATGTGCGTGGAGGGCTTATTAATGAGCACAACGATGCGAGTAGCATTTTGCTGTTTCGTTTTCCATCCAGAAAGAGGGGGAAAAGCACTTCTGGTACACAGATGCAGTGGTGCCAGCGATACTTTTCTGGCTAAACGAGAAGCTTGAAGACAAGCCGAATGCTCTGTAGTTAGTACGTGAAGCATGAGTAACGCCTAAGTTGATCTATGCTGATTCAAGGTGGTTTCGTGCACGGTATCTGACTTTTCCCAGGTCATACTGTATTAAAAGAGGTAAGGGCTTTTAACAGAGCGCTTGATCTACTAATGAGCGCCCAGCCTAAGAGCTGTTAGAATTGCCTTCTATTACTTTAAGATTTGCTGCTTGTGTTGACGGGCAGGACGCTGGGTGCTGCGCAGTGGTGAAGCGCTTTCGATATTATGTCCCAGACCACCAACTGAACTGAGCCCGTGTCCGGCCGTCAAGCAAAGCGCGAGTATGACAAAGCACTGCGGAGCTGCCGCGGCCTCGCCGCTGGGCTTGCTCTGCTTCCCTGCAAAACCCCTTCACGAAAGGCGCTGGCTTAGGCATCTCCGTCATCAGTTTGTTAACAAAACCAAACAACGTAACTAACAGCAAATTATTTCAATTCTCTCACTTACATTTGCAAAATACATACGTACCTATGTATAAATACATACGTGCGTGTATGCTTTTGCATTACAGCAAACTTGAAGTCATGAACGTTTTTTTAAGCTGAGAATCACATCAACTTTTATAAATATGTGTGTGACTGGGCTTTTAGAGTTGCTGCAGAGTGAGGCCCATAAATTTGATGCTTGGTTTTCTTTTAGTCTGTTTGCTTTTAAATCTTGGTTTGTAACTTAATCGTGAAAACATTCAAGGTTCTCATTACCTACATTTTTATTTCTAATTGGAAGTACAGGCTTGGGGGTTTGTACTGAAACTGAAACACTAATGGTCTCTTCCTAAGTCCGCTGGGTAGCTTCGGTGGCACATATGAATTATTGTGCAACTATTGTGCAAGGTAATTTACACTTACTCAAAATCCATCTTAAATTTTAAACTACAGTCTCTAAAGACAGCCTTTATTTTTTCATGTTTCTCAAGACTTTATGTGGATGTGTATTGCGAGTCAGATAGGTAGAACTGTTGAGAGCGCTTCACGATCGTATTTCTGGTGTGGCGCGTGTTATGTACGAGGGCATCACGTTTTTGCTGGTCACGCTTCCTAGCAAATTATAGGTAGGAAAACTTGAAATGGTTTCCTTTTGAGCCTATCTTTAATGGAAAGATTTGAGAGAGGTGCCATGTTCTGACCATTCTTTGTCATGGTAATGTGACGCCGGATGGCAAACACTGAACATCTCCATCTAAGGTCCTGCAACTCGTATGGTTTTGTAACCCCGTGGTTGTAATTTGGTGTGAGTCTCCGTGCTTACCTGATAATTAGTAAATGCATTGCCTCGGAAATGCAGGCAATTTGTGTTTTGTTTTGCTGATAAGAACTTGGTACTTTATAATCTGAATTGGATATCAGTGATTTTTAGGAAGAGATATGTTGGGGAATGTCCAAAATTCTCTTTGGAATTAACTTCTAATATGCCGGAACAGGTATTATGACTGGTAAAATAGGATGATGAGGAAAGCAGTGATTCTTCTACAAAATGAAGTCATGGTTTCATTACTAGGAAAGAAAACATTGACCTCACTTCCTGAGCATTTTGATTTTCTTGACTTTTTTTTTAATAACAATTGCTATCCTTTTGCTTTGCAAGCTGCAGTAAACAAGTGTGCAGCTGCAGAATGCTAATTCAGAATCATGTAGATGAGAATATTCCATGGTGTTTAACAGAGCACCTCTCTGTTTCAACATTTTCATTTTAATATTGTATAAAATATACCTTTTTCATTATACCATTTAAACTTTAAGAGCTCTCTGGAACCTTTCTTTCTTCCCCCCCCAGTAGTTTTGTTAGAAAGTTTAACAGATTTTAGGTGAAGAGCAATGTAATTCTAAAAAATGGCTTCCTAGATGGACAGCTGGTAAACATTCACTGTGAGTGCTGAGTTTGAATAAGGATTCAAATTTAGCAAAACTGAAGATGTGAGATGTTTTTGGTAGCTGCTACATTGGCTAAACTCATGAAACACGGTAGCATGTACAATATCCATTAAATGTTTCTCTGCTTTAACATTTATAATGTAATTTTAAAAATATTACTAAATCCTTAATTTGAAATTCCTTGCTGATAGTACCCAAAAATAAGGTATAAATTGAAATATGCTGTGTACATTTTGTACTTTCCCCTCGAGTGACAGTGTCAATTCAGTTGATAATAAAGGTCCAACGATAAGATTTACACTGCAGTTAAAGCATTCTATCTATGCAGGTCTTTGTGATGTGTGATGGGAACATACTTCTTATTTTCTAAAACTGAAAGCTTTATTGCAGTCAAAGCCTGCAAGTTGTGGAGCTGAGAATTAGAAATTGCTGGAGAAGGGAGACCTGAATTTACGTGTTACCGAGGATGACTTACAAAAACCTACCCTTGCACTTGAAATAAAGCAGAAGACTAAGAAGAACAGTTGTGGTGGTGTTGGCCAGTGTTCATCACCGCTTTCTACTGCAGTTGTGTGGAAGGAGTGGAAATGCAGGGTAGTGCCAGCAAGTGAAAGATGTATGGGAAAGCTCTGAAAAAAACAATATGTGGTTGGAACTGCTGATTTGGAGGTTTTTTTCCCTCCTTTGGTAAGTCTGCTCTTATGAGAAAATTGCTGTTTATGATTTGGAGGTTTTGTTTATAATTTTTGCAACTGAATTGCAAAATGTAATTTTTAGATGACAGGTTAGTGGGTGACAAATTTTAGCACCTGCTGTTAGATTGGCTGGAGTGCCTAAGCAGCATGAGAGAGTGGAGACTCCTATTAATAATTCCAGGTGTGTGATTCATTGCAATCTGAATGAGCAACTTGCTGGAACTGAGAGAAAGGACTGAGTGGCTGCTGTGGGTTAACTATAAAGATGTATGAGGAGTCCTTTTTGTGAGAGTTCTTGCTTGAAACATGCCACAATTAAACTCCACGATTATAGGAGACCTAATTGTATTGAAATGTAACTCTTTGTATGCTTTTGGTTCTAATGATTTGTCAGGGGTAATATCTGTCCAGTGGAAATGGAGCAGTTTTTAACTGCCTGTGTTGATATAGAAAGATATGTTTGTTTTACAAATTTAATAAAGATGCCTTAAAAAAATGGAGGGGAACCAAAGTTAATATTTTTTTTTCCTAAGGGGTTTTGCCCTGGAGATTTTGAGCTCCTCTGGAAGGAAGATGGAATTTCCAACATCTGTGCCCAAGTTGTCATCAGTTTGTGCCAGGTCTGGGGGCAGAGAGGAGTAAGCAGGCTGGTGCTGAATGCTTTGAATCCTTTATTTTCTATAGCAGCAAGGAGGAAACTTGTCAGGAAAAATTACCTCCAACTTATTTTTGTGGTGTTTTTTGTTTTTGTGGTGGTTTTTTTTGTTTGTTTTGTTTTTTAAACTTGAACGCATTATGTTAAACGTGCTATTTTTATTTGCTTTCTTGTCTGTTTGTTTTCTGTACTGTGGGATTTCCTTTTTCTTTTTTCTTTCTTTTTTTTTTTTCCCCTCCAGCTCAAGGTCTCTCAGGAGAGATAAAATATGAAATGTACTCCCATTATATACATTAGTCATGGCAAATAGTTTGGCACATATGGCAAAGGCTAAGCTGATATTTAACAAGGGGACATTAGGAGAAACACTGGTTTTACTGTTTCTCTTCTTACTGTTACTGATACAGGCTTTCAGTATTTATTTACCTTTTAAAAAGTACATCTCCAAAATCGGAATTGCTTCCCTACCCGACAGAGCCCTGAAAACTCAAGGAGTTTATGTTGAAACAACTGTAACAGCCCTGAAAGGAGATGAAAACAAAACAGAAAGGGCTGTAGCTGTCTTAGCTGAGCAGCTTTACTGAAACAAGGGGCAGGAGCTGCAAAAGCAGACTGCATGGTGTGGGACTTGCCAGAGAATGTGGGAACTAAACCTGCATTATTAAACTCCTCCTTGGGTTTCCCATTCATTGTCTCCGTATGTTATGAAACATACAGTGAGGGGACTGCAGTTTTCCTGGAATTGTCTGGCTTCTTGCTGTGTAGCTATCAGGACTCTTCTTAAACCTCACCTGAGGTTAAAATCAGGACTTAAAATGCATGTACCAAATTTTTGTGTGCATGGAGGGTGCAGGGACAAGGACCCCTGGAGGGTGCTTCACTTTTAAGTTTAGTTGTTTTCAAAAAGTAGCAGCAGTGATGATGATGATGATCTTCAAGTCAGCTAATTAAATGTCTTTTTTATTCATTTATATTTTATTTATTTTCTCTTTTGAGGGAAAACATTGATCCCTCCTGTAAATCAGGTGTGACCCAAAGCTTAAAGATGACTTAATCATATGGATGTTCTCTGTTCTAAACAAAAAAGAATGAAAGCGTGGGGGTTAAGTTGGTTTGTTTGTTTGTTTTCTTTAATCTCTCATTTAAAACCAAACAGCTTGTTGTAGAAAAGCACAGTAAGATTGAATTTAAGGCTTGAAGAGGGAGCATAGAGGTACAAAGTGGAAAAGAGTCAGAACAAAAGAATTCAGAAGGAATGCTTTGCATGCAAACATTTCCATGTTATCTGACTTGTCTTATCAGTTATCATTGAATTCTTAATTGTCCAGAAATGTCAAAACTCTTTCAAATATTTTAGTGGAGAGACAGATAACAGTAGTGATACCACCTTTAGTAAAAAGTTAAATAATATGTAATTTATAAGAAGCAATGTAGTAACTGGCTTTTGGAGTACGACACATGGCAATGGAGTTCTCTTTAGTAAAACTCAGTTGCCTGGATATTGCTCTTTTATTGGAAATTTAATACTACTGTTCCCATCAATGGGAAGACTGGAAAATATGTTCTTTTGGTTTTCCTCTTAATTCAGCCCTTGTCCATCCAAATCTGTGTGTGCCTAACAGCGAGAGTTATGTGTGACCTGCTGAGCCACTGCAATGCTATAGTGATGGTTTTAAAATCTTTTTGATCTCATTTGGAGGAAAGGAAAGCAGAGATGGGTAAAAAACTCCATAACTTCTAGTTCTGATCCGTTATGGGGGATGTCAAAACAGGATGAACTAGATCTTCAAAGATGTATTTTTACTTGATAGCGGACTGGAGAAATTTATTTAGGAGGGTAAAAAATGGATTGTTTGCGTGAGATAATAATTTTAGTCACTTTAAAATACTCCTTCAAATAGAATCTGCTTTTTCAGAAGAGTGAGCTGTCTTGATTATTTTTTTGTTTAAATGAATTCATTGCATCTGATTTGCAGCTAGACGCTTTATCAGACTGACTTTATTCCTCTGAATATACTCCCCCCTTTTTTCCTCCTCTTCATCCTTTGTAACATTTTGTAGTTGATTTAAGGATGTAATCTCTCTGTTAGCCTCTGCCCCTCTCTATGTCCAGCTGCTTTCTCTTTGTCACGCTAATGACCCGTCACAGTGAAGCTGTCACTTGACAAAGAGGGTGAAACCAGAAAACCTGCCCCTTTGGGTTTTAGAAACGTTTAATATCTGTCCTGTTCTGACAGCTCAAGCCTAGCCTATTTTACAAATGCCTCTTGCCTATTTAGAAAAAATGCCCAATAAAAGCCTTGGGTATTCTGTTGCAGGAAGAGGGCAAAGGCTTGTTTTCTTAAAGGATCAGTGTGAGCGCACAGGTGGTTAGTTTGTACCAGGCTAACTGCATTTTCATGTGCGGGGATGTAAACTTCTGAAATGTGAGTTTAGCTGATATTAATTGTACCACGAGTTGTGTATTTATCTCATGCATCTGAGGAACCACAAGGAAGATGAATTTGTTTTTTTTCTGCATGTCCCTGGTGGGAGGTGAGCTGTGCAGGACCAGGGTGCAGCTGCGCCATGTGGCTGTTGCACTCAATGATGCTGTTCAGATTTGTCCTTCATCAGCTCCACTGTTTAAAAACATGCAAGTTTCTCAGCAGCCTTTGCAGAATGCTCCAAAGATGCCATGAGCCCTGCCTGACTCTGGAGGTGATACGAATCTGTAGCTCTACTGGTTGTGAGGTGTAGCCCACCTCCTGCATGGTTTTAACTCCACAGCCTGTGTTACTTGAAACGTTAATGGTGGTGACTGCCTTCAGAGGGATTCTGCTCCACCACTTCTGCATTACTTCTTCATGGGAAAAGATAGGGACAGGATAAGGAAGTGTTTCACTCCCATTATCTTGAGTAATGTCTTCTGCTGGCCAGGATAGACAGAAAAAATGGTATCGTGGACAGGTTATGAGCAAGCTCCCTTGCTGGTTTCTGATCACCAGGTCCCTTCCCTGGCTTACTGGCTTTGGGGATAATAAAATCATCTGGTGTTACCTTGTCTCAGCTCTCCTCAACTTGCTGTAAATCTTGTTATTTTCTCTACAGTAGGATGCAGAGTATTAGAATTCAGGCAATGGTAAATGTCTTGAATTTGGTAATGTCAAAGGCTACAGTTTTATAGATTGTGGCGCTTCTTTTTTCCTGGGTGGGGGAGATGTGTGAGTTGATGGTGTCTGTGAGCTAGGGCTACTTTGGAACTGTGCAGGAGTTGTGCTTGCATTTTTACTTTAATATTTGTTTCAAGAAACAGACTTTAAATACCTCTGCAACAAGTGGCTTGATGGCTGATGTTGCCTTTATTGAGATAACAAATACTCTTCTGTGGACTTTTGCATGTTGTATAATTGAAAAGCATCAGTAGGTTGACCATGTTTTATCTGTGCAGTAAGAAATCTTATTTCTGTCTCTGCTGAATAACATCAGTAGGTTGACCACATTTTATTTGTGCAGTAAGAAATCTTATTTCTGTCTCTGCTGAATAACATGTTCTCCTCTTAGGGAAAGATGTGATAAATAATTTTATTAGATTGATGACACATACAGTTCATTACACTGACCAAGTTTTATTGTTCTCTTTTTGGCCTCATTTTTTAAAAAAACTGTAAGATAAAATTGCAAAATATTTATTGAGAACAAAATGCCATACAGTGTTTTACTAGTGTCTTTTTCACCCTTCTTTCTGTTTTTCTTGGAAATAGAGTGAGAGCAGATTAACTTGGATACAGAAAAGTTTACTCCAGTCCCTGCAGAGCTGTGCATACCTGTGTGTGTTTGTGTGGTTTGTAGTCTGGATGCTACTCCAGAGATTTCCTCTGCTCCCCCACGTAAAGTTCAGTCAAAGATTGTACACAATTCAGACTGAGGACAGGATCTGGAGCAAAGATGGCTCTTGTCTGCTGAAAACATAGAGAGAAATATTAGCAAACTAGGATGAGATTTTTTTTTCCCACCCCTAGGCTCTTCTTATCTTCTGAAGTCTTCCATTAACACATCTTAACATTCACACCCTTGCTATCCATGTACTCTGCACCATCCATTTGTGTCCCACTCATGGCACATTCTTGTGAAGTCATCTACAGCTTTCCACCATCCTGCCAACTCACAACCAAACACTGGGCTCTTTTCTCTGTTTACTGTTTCATTCAAGGTCACTGTTCTATTATGTAGCAACACATTCTCATGGTGCAGGCAGGGCTGCACCCTTTTGTTGGCATCTTTCTGTTGACTCTCTCTGAGACGGCCCAAGAGGTCTGCCTCAAGTCACTGTGATATGGATTACACTTAGGAAGGTGTCACTGATGTGTCTATAGGTGAGCATGTTTTTAAGTACTGCAGAAGAGTAGTGGTTGGCTGGGATGGTGTTTATAGATACCTCTGTAGGCAGCATGGGCAAACAGGTTCACAGGTAAAGTGCAGTAAACAAAAGAATAGAAGTTCTGTGGTACTTGAATCCAGGTCAACTCCCGTGTTTTCTGCACTGGTCTGGATATTATTTGAACATATCTTCCCTTTTCCAGCTTCTGGAGAATTAAAAAGTGCTAACTAAATACTGCAAATTTGGCAATGAAATTTAAGTTCATTGCATGCCATGTGTCTTTGGTGTATCAGGCTTCTAAAAGATATGGGATCATTGCTGTTTAACCTAGGTTTTGTAGGTTTTCTGCTTTGCAAAGTATTAAAGGATTGAATTTTCTTCTAAAGAAAAAAAGGAGTTAAATCAAAATTTGCAAGGACTAGAAGTGATTTTTGTAATTGTATGTAGATGATTAAAGTGCATCTGTGCAGAGTAAAGCAATGTGTCTTTATGTTATAAATTTATAATGTAATAAATAACATAAATATGTTAGGTGGCCAAGACTTTGCTTGTCAGTGGTAAATAAGACTTGAATTCCTCTTTGCAACTCATATATACTATGAGACTTATCTTGTAAAGCCTTATTCATACACGAGGATTATTTATGTGTATAAGGCTTTAGAGGATCAGATCCTATCATCCGAGTCTGCAAGGCTTCATGACTTTACTGCTTGGTTTTTGGGGTAATTACTAATAGGAGAGACCTAATGGAGTAGAAACCAAAGAAAATAATAGAAAGTTACCTAGTGTTCCAGCATTGAAACTTCTCTTTTGAAAGAGAACATGGATCTGTGTAGGGAGAAATACAGAGCCGTGCTCCCTTGTGGTGCTTACTAGCATATTAGTGCTCTGACGTGTTTTAAAACAAGTACTCTGGAGTGTTGAAACCTCACTAGCTGGAGGCATTTGTAGAGTCAGAGATGGAGAGGGGTTTACAAAGAGCCCATCAGCTCCTCTGCACAGCGCTGCACTTACAGGTGGCCATCAGTGCTGTCTTCCAATTTGTGCTGAGCATTTGGGAGAAATAAGGCATGGCCTTACATCTCTCATCTGAGTTTGGCTACTTGCTTTGTTTTCCCTGTAAGTTCTCAGGACTTTGTTTTGTTACATTTGCTGCAGTTTTTGAGGGAATAACATGAAAATAAAAGATATAATTTCTCCCTATATTCAAAGAAGCTTTTATAAATTTTATGAAGATCCCTTTTTATCCCCATCCATACGGCAAGGACATAAGATATCAGCAACTAATATTATTTACTGGATTGCTGGGATAATTTATGGGGGGAATCTGCTCTAAACTGCAAGACAGCAGTTTGTAGCCTTTTCTGTACAACCTACTGTCTCCTAGTGTTTATATTGGCAGTGCTTGTCATCTCCTCCTGCTCTGTACAATATAAGACTCTTTTACATAAAGATAGAAACATGCAGAAGAGACTCCCCACACATTTCTTATTGATCTATTTAGTATGATAGATTTTTTTCCTTGCATGTCCTCCTCTAAAGCGTGAAAACCTACTATTTTGCTTTGATGTTTCTGTAGTTTCAAGCTGTATTATGTGGAAGTTGGTAGCAGTGTTCAAAGCCAAGGACTTGATTGGCAAGTTTTAGCTGTGAGTAAATTTTCACAGCTGATCCATAAATCCCCAACAGACCATTAGGAGCTTCAGAGCGGCTCTGGCAAACTCCCCTACAATAATTGTAGTTTTAAGTTTGTTATATTTAGTTTTCTCACCTCTTAGCTGAATGCCGGGGGGACCTCACTAGAAGCAAACCAGCTCTGTATCTACTTTTTATTCCAAGTTAGCAGTTTGCACAAATAGCACAGCGTGGGAGGAGGGCTCACTGGTTGGCTCCCAGTGGACAAAGCAGAGACTGACCAAGGGTGTGACTTGTGACAAATGGACCCCAGATCTGGGGTTAGACATTTCAGTTATTCAAGGAGACTTGGAGTATGTAATTTTTTGCCCTCCACCTCCATGCCCTGTTCTCAAGAAATAACAAAACCATCAAGGGAGGCAGAAAAAAATGCTTCTTCGATCTTGAACATGATAGAGTTCAGTATATAACCATGTGAGACAGAGAGGCAGCTCTTAATTTAAGTTCCCTGAGGTAATTGTACTTATTTATGTGTAGCAAAGCTGGCAGAGTGACCAGCTTTTAGGAGTGACCACTGCTCTAAGAACAGAAGTGCATGGGTGGCAGTGGTGAGAGCAACAGGCGTTGCTTTTGGGTGCCAGGGTTTGATGGTAGCAGTGTTTCTGAACCAGCTGGAAGCCTGCTCCGAGAACACATCCCTCTTGGGTTCATTGCTCTTTACACATGCAGTAAAACTAGTGCTATAGTGACTATGTTGCATTTTCCATAAGCCCTGGAGAATGCTTCTTATGGAGTAGTGCCCCACCAGAGAGCCTAATAAAGCTGGAGGAGAAGTTCCTATCATTCCCCCGGATTTGGATCCTTCTGTGTGGGTTCTGGAAGCAAACTCAGACTTGGCTGCTTGTTTGAGCAAGTAATGAGTATTTTGTACTTTTCCTTCTGAAATCTGAACTGCTTTGCCAAGGCTGTATTCACCACTTGGTGGAGTCTGGTGTCTTACCTTGCTGAAGGGACAAGGGGGCTGTGTAGACGGAAAGAGTGTATCTGCACGGGAAACTCTTTCAAAGGGATATTTTTCCTTTTCTAGAGGATGGAAAGATAACTTGAATCTCTTTATCCTCTTCCAGCCTCTCATAACTGTAACCCATGAATGGTTTGTTTACACAGGAGGGTGAAAGAGAAGCATTATCTGAACTACTTAGGAAAGGAAATTAAGCAGATTTGGTCTTTGAAAATTTTCAAAAATTTTTTTGAGCAGGAAAAGCAGAAATTTTATTCATATTAACAGCTCCTTCAAACAAAAATGACTTCATGTTACAATTTTAATTTAGGAGGATCAGAAGCTTTGTTGATTAGGGTCTTGTTAGGATAAGGATAGAGTAAGTAGCTATAAATAGTGATACAGTGAGTGATGATCTCTCCCTACAAACTTTGTGTTGAACTTAAGTAGGAGAAGGTAAAAATATCAGCCAACAACCTTCTTGCAAGGAAGCATCTCTGACTAAAATAAAGGAATCTTCAGTAAAACAAAAGGAATTGGTCATTTCTTCAGTCTTCAGTTTCAAGTGCTTTGACTTCATTTAATGCAATAAGTCAAGTGGAAGTTGTCATTCTTGTGGTGGGAGTAGAGGGCTCTTGATGCCTGGGCCAGTTTTACTATCTGACACTTAAGCTAGAAATGCTAGGAGTGATAAGAGTAAATGAGCTAATTTCATGTGTACAAATGAAATGCAGAACATGCTTCTGCTGGGAGAAAAGATGGTGCCCTTCATTTATATATCATAATGAAAAAAAGTTTTTAGAACTGTATGGAGCTTCTAACATGGATTTGGGATAGGTTGGATTGTAGAAAAAATACAGTAATTAAAAATGCAAAGCGGTGTTAAGATTAAAACCAAAAGGTATCAGTTACGTGAATGTGAGTGACAAACATCTTCCTGGGGTCACCTGTGTGAGTGTTGTGCTCTGCTTTATTTCCTCACGAGCTGAATGGATGAGAAGCAGGTCACTAAGCATGGACCTCCTATGCCTTGGGACACACAGTTCACTAAGATAACGGGCTATAGATTAGAATGTCAGGGCATCCTCACCTAGGAACTGCTGACCAGCAGGAGGTTAATGCAAACTTCCACTAATTTGCTTCCAGTAATTTCCACTTTCCACTAATTTCACCTCCCTGGCAAATAAAATTTGCAAATGCTTGTTCACAGACGTAGGTGGAGTGAATCAGTGACCAGTATTAATGTAGTATTCCTCTTTAGATGGAGCCTAAGGTGAATCTACAATTAAAGGCTAAACATAAGAGGGGGTGGGTGATTCTAGATTCTCCTGCTGATTTTTGCTCCAAAATACAAGCAAGAAAATGTAACAGTGGAAGATGAGGGGAGACTTTAGCAGGCTTGTTTTCACCACAGGATTAACTCCTGCCTAGGCTTTAACTGTTGCCATATATCAAGAAAATAAACCTTAATTTAAAAGGTGCTTTTGAGGCAGTTGAGGATTTGGGGAGAATCTGATCTTCACTTGGATAGTTGACACTTTGGGAAGAATATGCCAGAAAAATAATCTGCAAGCTGGTTATCCTCCATTTCCACCCTTCCCTGAAGGACAGAAAAGTTCTCTGGGTGATGCCATTGACCAGGAAGGGTTTCACTCCTGCCCCACTGTGAGAATTTGCCAGCCCCAAACAGTGTTGGATGGGCAGGGACCTGCTGTGGTGAAGCTTGTGCTGGTTGATCAGAGATACGACAGGAAGGTGAAGTGTGTGAGGGAGCCATACCCAGGGGAATGGCTTTATGGGGGAGTACCTGTGTACTTCTCCCCAGCTACTTTGGGAGAGCCTAGGCATTGTGCCAGGATTAAGTCAAACAACTTTTCTTCCCCCCACACCCACATGCCTTTCTGGTTGGTATTGACATATTTTTTTCCCAGCTGTTAATTAAAATGAGAATGAAGTTAAACTTATCTCAAGGTGCAAATTCAGTCATTTGCTTTCCCCCATGCTCATGAGAGAAAATTACAGCTTTAGTAATTGCAAGAGATGATTGATGGGAAAACCAAGTGGTTTTTTTTGCTGTGTGGATGTTATTTACCTGTGAAGTGGCCAGGGCAGTCGGGCTGTTCTCCAACTTTGTGTGTATGTCTTTGAGAGTGCAAGTGATTTGAAGAAATAAACCAGAACTTTTTCCTGTTTGAAAGGGTGCCTAGACTTATCTAGGGCTACAACAGGATATTAATAGAACATACTGCATTTCCTTCACATAAAAATACGAAGGGCACTTTGCTGAGAAAAAATCCTGCTGTCCCTTTCTGTCTTTGGGACCAGCTCATCACCCAGCTAAAATTAAAACGTGAAGTCAGGCAGTTCTTGCTCTCTATTTTTAAACTGCTTCAGCATATGAATGTGAGTGTGAAATCTTTCTTTAGGCCTCTCTTAACTTAATTACCTACTTATTCAAAATATTCTCTTCTCAAATTGCAGAGCTATAATTATATTAATCTTTTCTGTAGACACTTTAGCTACTTGATGTTTGTTTAATTAGTTTTATGCTTAATTTGTAGTTCTGTAGTTACTTACAGTGATGGAAATCTCATGGTAAGTGTTTAAAACTATTTTGATATGTTAAAAATTAGCAAGTAGATAATGTTTTTGTATATCTGTTCCATGTTTTCTTCTGGAAAATATCATGAGGAAGTGCACTTAAAGTATTCAAATGAAACGAAAACAAATGTCTTGTTAGTCTTTTGTTTATTCGAGTCTTTTGTTTTCTGCAAGCTCATTCCGATTTTATTTTGGTTTTCTGTCTTTTGTTTGTGTGGAAGGGGTGATGTGGTCCCAGAACAGGAGGTGCAGTGGAATTGCTTATAAACCGTAGATTTGTACCGTTTTTCTGCTGATTTGGATATCCTGAATTCTTCCTGCATTTCAGTCAGTCTAAGAAAAATCCCTGCAACTGCCTTTCAAATTGAGCTGTCTTTGCTTACATACAGCAGTCGTGTTTTCCAGCGCCGCAGTCTCAGCCTGCAGAGGGTGTGCTTCCTCCTGCAAACCCTCCTCTGCCAGCTCAGCTCCCTCAACGCACAGTCCCACGATAACTGTGCTGCACCCAGAGGTACCAAGGGTGTCTGTCCACCTCTGTCCCCTGTGGCATCTGTCCCTTGATTTCTTTGACTATCAGCTGTTTGGATGACAGGCTGTAAGACTTAATTCCCAACTGACCCCTTTCACTGAAAAAGGACACTCCTGAGAGAACACAGTGTTCCTTTGCGTACTCTTTTGGGACTGGCTGTTCCTCCTAACCATAGTGCAAAATGGAAATGGATGCTCTTTCCTTCTCAGTGTTTCCCTGGTTCCTTTGCTTTTGTCAGTGAGGAGATCTTGGGAAGAATTCTCCCTGCAGTTTCCCATGTCTGGTCAAGCAGTGTTCAGGCTCCACTGTGCTGGGTCGTTTGTGTTCTGTCAGGTGGATGAAGCTGGGTAAGGTGGGAAGTTTTGAAAGGCATTGCCTTCAACATCTGCATTCTCCTGGGGCATGCATATGGGACTCTATTTGTAGTCCTGCCTTTGGTATCTAAATGAGTAAATGGCCTGCTGCAAACTGTCTTTAGGGTGGCTGGTACCTGAGGAGGACAGTAAGTGTGGTTACATCTCCCCAGGCAAATCCCACCTGCTGTTCTGACTGGTGTATTTCCACATATTTCCTGCTTACCAGAAATACTGAAGATTTCATAGATTTGGGTATTAGATGACATCGCATTTGTATCACTGGTGAGAAACATGTTGCTATTCACGGTGTTTAGTGGCAGTATAATTAGATAGCTAGACAGTGATGTTAAGTAACACAAACCTGGAGCCAGTCTTTTGGACGCATCTTCCCATGCCAATCTTGGTGCTTGGAACAGTTTGCTCATTAATTTGTTCCAAGCTTCCACCCCCGCCCTGCCCTCTCCAGAAAACCCTTGGCAAACCATCTCTTCTGTAAATGCTTCTGCCTTGGCTGGCCACTGCCCCTCTGTTCATGCTCTCCTGTCCTGTTGCCCATTTTTTACTTCAGATTGAAAATTTGTCAGCACAAAGATTTATATGAGCATTTTTGCATCCTGTAAAGAAATACACAGACCCCTTATTCTTTCAAAAATGAAAAGTTTCATATTAAGACTTAAATACAGATGTGATGTTCACCTAGACAATGGTTTGGGGGTTTGTTTATAATGATAATTATATTAAGAGATTGGCTTTTCTCCAGCTGGAGACCATAGTTCCATATTAGAAATGCTAAGCTAACGGTGTCTGCAGAACTTCTGCTGCTATGATCTTTGTCAGCATCTTCTGCTGCCATTTAGCTGATTGTTTTGTATGTTTGTTTTTGTAAATGGATTAGTGAAACATATTCTTGACAAAAGTATCTTGGCAAAATCAGTGGGTTTTAATGGTGTTCACATACTTCTGTGCTTGAAATGAAGCCTGAAGAATTTGTCCTCTGGAATGTTACATTATGTTTTGGCCACTGGAAATGAAGCACCTGACAGCATTAAGCTATCAGAAGGATTTCCAGTCATGGGCAAGCAGCCATTATGTATGTGTTGATCCACAGTAGGAGAGTTGGACAGCTTTTGATTTACTGGTGCTCATCTGTTCAATCTGAGCTGACGATCACAGCAGTTATCTTTAAAATTGATTGAAGAGTACTGAAAGGGAAAGGAGAATCTCATGGGTATGATGCAAATCTAGAAGAATTGCTGACTGTTCTTCTACATAATGTTAAAAGTGCACTTCTCAAGGTGGCAAAAAGAACTGTTTTGTAATTTCTATGCCTGGTTAAAAATACCTTGCCAGTTTTGTCTTATTTTAAAGCAGATGCTTTAAATTCTCTAATATCCTTTTCAATAGATTGGGTTAAATAACTGGAGAATTAGAAACTGTATCTGGTTTTCAGCAGCTCGAGCATTTATACATTTGTTTGAATGCTGCAGAGTTCACATGAAGAGATTTATTAGCTGAGCTAAACATTTGGTTTTAAAACAACTATAAAAATTCTTATGTTTTCGTAATATTATGGCTTTAAATAGTTTAAATAGCTGTAATCTGAAGAATTTGAAGCATCCTCATTTTTATTTCCAAAAATGGCGCATGAAATGTATTTATTTAAGTGGATAGTAAAACTAAGGAGCCAGGTCATAAAGTAGTGTTCACTGAAACCAGCAAAAATAATGACAAGATTCCTGTCATGTGATCTGATAAGGAAACCAGAGCAAATAATTTTCTTGTGTAGCATATCATGCAGATGGAATAGAAAACATCTCTTTCAACATTAATAATTAAGATGTATGTAATGTATTAGTATTTTTATGTGTGCGTGTGTTTTTTGGTGCACTTACATACAGTTCTGTTTATTTAAGGAGCTCCTGTTTTAGAGATTATGCAGGATTTTAGCTATTAATATTGCTAACCTTTCCCAACATATAAATACTCCACTGTGGTCTCCCACACGTCTGATGTGTCATCCAGAAAGGCCTGTGCTCCTTTCACCAGGGAATTGTGTAAAAACAGTGTTAGGATGGTGATGTATATGATAAACTATATTGTCCAAAAAGTCTGTGGATTTCTTACCATATTTCTGGGGCAACCTGGCTCAAAGCAATGGGATGGTGGAAACTGTCTTTATATTTTCAGGGCGTGATTTTAAAAACAAACAGACCTGAACTGTTCCAAATCCCCTTCAGTGATCTGGCTTTTCTGTCAGTTGAGATTTCAGATTATTGCATGGCCTGTGACACAACCTAACTTCTACAGCAACTTCTAGAAGGTGCTCCTTCTATAAGTTTTACCACATTATTAATACATTTGTGATGAGGTTAGCCTGACCTGATTGTTTGGAGCATTGGGGATTGTGAAAGAGTTGAGAATGTTGTATGAACATGGCTTTGTGTAGAATAGATAGATAGATAATGTTTTCTTGAGCTGTGGTTAATAACTTTGTTGCATATCTCCTGTGGAATACTAAAGTCTTGAAACTAAAATGAGAATGGCTGCCTGGAAAAGCCAATCCACAGTTTTCGATTACGGAGCTCTCTGTAGGTTGCCCTGTCAAAGGCTTGGCTTTGTCTTTCTGGAAAAAGATATCTGAAGGAGCATGGTGGGATATGTCAGCCCAGGGCTCTTTGTAAAGGTGATCCACTGTGAAACTAAACTGCTTCGTGTTGTTGACCCTTGTTGGCTTTCAGCCGTGGAACAGGTTTCACAGAAATGGATCTAAGTGGTGTTGTATAAACTTTGCTTTGCATGTCAGAAGCAGTGCTAGTCCCTTGCTGGCAAGGAGGAAGTCTGGCTTATCTTGTAGTGAGAGTGAGCCCTGCAGCACACATATCATGAGCCAGGAATAAGCTAGGATGCTGTGCGTTCCTCCTGGGAAAAGTGGGTGATACTAAAGGCAGCTTTGACTATACAAAACACATTGTTTGTCTCTGAGTTGCTCTCTGGTGCGTTCTTAGGGTGGCATTTCTCTTCAGCAGTTGACCATGAGCGGTTTTTTCTGCCCGTCAGCACAGGAGCAACGTATAGCCCAGGAATAACCTATAGCCCCTGTGACTGCAGTGGCTCTGCCTGCTGCCAGCCTGTCCCACCCACTCACTGAGCCGTGACCGAACTTTGTGTTGTTGTCTAATGCCATCACACCTTTGAATCTCGCTCCATACCTAGTAGAAGGTGCTAACCAGTGACTAGGGAATCTTCCAATCACCTTGCTGGTCCTGGAGAGCTATATCCCAATATGGTTTCTCTGAGCTAACTAATCCACCGCAAGAATGGATTTAGCAAGACAACTTATCGGTGGAGATTTGCATTGGTATATAATTGGTTAAGGATATAAACTGAAATTCAAGTTTGTACTTAGATATGGTTTTTATTAAGAATAATATCCTACTTAGGATTTCAGTAACATATTTTACAAATCACTCTTCAGATGCTCTTTCTGAAGCTCAAACAGTTACGTTATAAATGAAGAACGGATTCAGGAGGCTTCACAGTATTAGTGATTATCTTGTAATGTTTTCCAGATGGCAGAATATGATGTAATCCATACTGCCCAGTTTGTTTCACTACACTGTATACTGTTATACCCAATAAGTAACCAAGAGACTTTAAGAAGCTCATCAGGCTGTTATGACGATAGCTGGTTAATCCATATGTTCTTTTTACATTAGGAAAACTGCAGAATAACAAATCACTTGTTGGTGAATTCAGGAAGATTGATTGCGACTCAAAGCTCTGAGAGAACTGGATATGCAACTCGGATTAGCTTAGCTCAAGCTGCACACTGGTGAATGAATTCCATTTTCCTCAGGGCTATGAAGTTTACATCTGCTCAGTTGCAGATTTCCCTAGCTGCACTGGGTAGTTTTGGTTCCTCTCTAGAGAAGTGGCAGGAATGTTTATTTGTTGTTGTTTGCATTGATCTGAAATAAAACCACAGCACTAGCATCACTGGTTGTGTGGGCTTGGTGGCTAAGGTCAAATTAATTGCAGCTTGCAGTTGCTCATAATTCTGCCAGTGTTCGTGCAGTAATGTTGTTTACTAACTGGTGCTTTTATTAGGCTGACAGACCATTATTTGAATGGCAAACCCATCAAATTTAAGTAGGCTCTTAACTCAGGATTTTCTCAGCATTAATTGAAGGCGCCAGGGGTACTGTGTGGGACAGGTGCAGTCTTGCTGTGCAGAGGGAGGATTTGAGGAGTACATGGGGAATGAAAACTCCCTGTGCATCCTGACATCCAGCTGTGTAGGATTTCTCACTTGAACCCACATGCAAGAAGTCTTCAAAGGAGATTAGAGCTGGGGTTGGAGGTTTCAGTCTACTGGCAGCTATCCTGCAGAGTGGGTTTTGTAGGCACATCTTTAGGCTATCCTGCCCTTTGGTTAAGTCCAGAAAAATGGGATGAAGAGAATAACAAAAGAGTCATAAATATATGGTATTAACTGGCTTCTGGAAAGAAGAAAATTTCCTGAAGTGGGTTTAGTACTTTGTGGTTGTCTCATCATCTGTGGAGCAGCTGCCTGTAGGTTGCCATAGGTAGGTACAGATCACTGGGCTGGTTGATCTGATCTGGCAGAGCACTCTCTACTCTGTCTGTAGGCATTCAGGCAGGGAGGGTTGGAACAGGAGCTGAGAAACACTGGAAAGGAGAGCAGTTTCCAACACAGTTGTCGTTTTGATGGCTGTGCTGTCTTTGCTTGTGTTGCTGTTTTCCCCAGTGACTCCCTCATCTGGTTTTTATCATGTATGGCATTGATTGACTGGTAGCTTTTTTTATTTTTCTTTTATCATGTCTCTGGGGAATTCCACAGTTCAGTGTCAGAACATCCCCTTGTAGGGAAGGAGGGAAAGAGGAGAGGTTTGCATAATGTACCTCTCATTTTACAGTTTCCTGATGATCTTCAGTTTGGCTGCTTGTAAGGAGCATTTGTTGTTCATAGTCACTCAGCCTGGACTTGTTTATTGATTCAGGCCATCTTTGCTCACTACAGTGTTGCTGGTGATTAATGTGCTTTGCCATTCTGATTGCTATGGCTTGTCTTGTGAAACAAAATTAATAACAGTGGCTTATGGAATTGAAGAATAGCAGAGACCTAATTACATTTTTCATTAAATATTCCTCTGAGAGCAGGGGAAGAGCTGTAATGCTCAGTTTAAGGTAGCCTCTGCCTCTTTCTCTGTATCTTTTGAGTATGTGGAGAATCACTAGGTTGCTAGTGATTTAAGGGCTGGGAGAGGGGACAAAGAAGGGGAAAGAGTCCTGAAAGGATGGTGTTTTTATGCCCTTCTGCCACAGCCCTTCTCCCTTTCTTCCTCTTCTCCTCGGCACCTTTTCTTTCAGTTTTCTCCAACACAAAATCTTTTAGTCTTTCTGACGTCCTGTTGTGTCCATGATCTGCCATATCCCTAATTTCTTCTCCTTTACCAAACCTTCTTTGGTTTTAACAGTTGTGTGTGTGTGTGTGTGTAATAATTGACTGCTTCTTCCTCAACAGCTGAACCTTGTGTATAAAGCACAGAGAAGAAATATCCATTGCTTCTTCCTGTTTGCAAGAAATGCCATAGAGAATCACAGCAGATTTGACACCTGGAAGGGTTTTTGCTCAGAAATCCAGCCCACTGACTTGGTTTGAGATGGTGGGAATGGAAATTCAGCATTTGATGGACTGAGGCCAGAGATTTTCAGACTTGAGAGAAAGAGAAAACTTTATCTTCTGGAAATGTAACATTTATCAGAAACCTGAAAATGCTCTATTAACAACAGCTTTCTAGCACTATAGGGTCTCTACTCAAAAAAATGTTACTTTCTTGATGAAGGCGGTAGCAACTGTAAAAGACATTACCTTCCTGGGGAGGAGTAGGGAACCTTTCCTGTGTTTTAAAGAGACTATAAAATGAGTCGAAATGCTGCCTGGGAGGATTTTTGGCGTGCAGGGCGCTGCTGTAAGCATAGATTTTGTGTTGGCTCAGCGCTCAGACTGCAGGTCTCATAGCCATGAGCGCAAAAGGTCAGGATCACATTTAGCCCATAACTATCAACTCTGTGATACACTGTTAGTCATAGAAACTTGAGAAATTTGTTAAGAAACCCTGAGTTTGGTTTTGATATCTCAGGACAGCTTTTAAAATTCCATCACAGTTTAAAGTGGTACTCCCAGAACAAAAGTTAGTTGATTAAAATACAGTGTTTTTAAAAGATTTTACTCCTCTTATGCTTTTTTTCTGAATTAATAGTCATCTTCTAATTTTAAAAGAAAAAGGTTTTCTGTAATTGTAAAACCTGTCTGTCTAGAAGTAAATTTTTTAGGCATAATATGGTTAAAATACTTCAATGGAATGATTTAGTTGCAGGAATAGTACAAGATCATTTTAGGAACAATAGGTTAAAAAATTTATTCAGATACAAGTAAGATTTTTATTTTTTTTTTAAAATTGTACATGTTCCCTTAGCATTCTTAATTACATTTTGCTTCTCACCTCAGCCCTCGATTTCTAATCAATTCCAATTAGGCAGTTTTTGTTAATCAGTTGTGCGGTACCGTATTTTGTCGTTGTTTCTTAGGAGCCGTTTCGTTAAGAGCTGTTCTTTATCTAAATCTGCTGTGCCAAACCATGACTTTTATAGGAAAGCTACAGAGCAAACCATAAACCATGTCCTCTGCATAAATCACTTTAGTCTTTAAACATCAGGTTGTACATATTAACCTTGCCCTTTTGCCATTTAAAGGTTTTATGAAGCAGTCACGTGACATGGTCTGTTCAAGACTTTTGTTCTAATAACAGAAAAAAAATAATTCTTGCAGAAATAACAGAACAGGATATCAAACTGTATTGTTTATTTTCTTCTCATTGATAATAAGTAAGATCAGACCTATAATCATCAGAAAGTCTTGTCCTATGCAGACAGTCTTTTGAGTAGGTTCGTGGGGAGCGATGGGGCACTGCAGTGTGGATGGGACAAGCAGAATGGAAAATCACTCAAGTTTGTCCATCAGTAAATAATAATATACTGTGGCACATCAGATAATTTTACTGTAATTAAATATTTTCTATCTAGGTAGATTAAACAAAATAGCATCCCACATTTGTTCGTATTATAGCTCATTCTTGCATACTACATCAGTGTATTTATTCTTTCCAAGGCAACTGCAAAAAGGTCCCATTTTTTTCTTATTCTCCAGATAGGTTGAGCACAGCAATTTAAATCATTAGTTCAAGTTACTTTATGAGAGATACTGGATTAGTCTTATTTTAAATTGTTTAACATCCGTGTTTATATATGTAGGGCAGAAGGAAAATACATATTTTGGTTTCTATCCCATGAAAAAGATTGTGTGTCATATATATATATATATATATATATGTGTCACATATAGGAAAAGTTTTGAAACTTTCTCCATTAAATGATGTTGGGTGTGTTTGGTTTTCATTTTTGATTTTTTTTTTTTTTTTTTTTTCAGATCAGGCTTGGAAATAATTCATTAATTTAATTTATGAATTATGTGTGAATATGTGAATTTATGAATATGTGTGAAAAATATGTGAATACAAATCTTTTCAATAAGAGAGAGTGCACATTCAGGAACAAATTTAATGTAATAATGCCAATTTCATCTGGTTTAGTAGTGATTTTTATCCTGGTCTGTATGCTGATACTATGTCAAATGTGACTAGTTAAGTATTACTAAATAATACCCATCCTTTCAGATACTATTTACACATCGTTTCCCCCCTTGATTTAATGAAATTTTTGTTCTCTCTGCAACCAGTCAATGCTTTAGAATTCCACTAAACCAACAGGTTTTGAAATGCAGATATTAAATATTTTCAAAAGCTTACTGATATTGAATTTAAAACACATTACAAAATTGTTGTTATTGTGTATTCTTGAAAAAAAATCTGTCAGTGCTCAGTTTATAGACTCTAGAATATATGATTTTAAAATAAGAGCAAAGATTGTCCTTTAAAAAGAAAAAAGCTTTTTACACAAGAGAATCTTTCGCTGGGAAAAGCTTTGTTTTGTTGGTTTGCGAAGAAATCTGCGTGTCTTGGCTTAAAAGCAACCCACTACCTTTTTATTAATTAAACTGCAAATCTCAGGAGCTGGTTTATTTAATTTTATTATGAAACTGTAAAATTCTGTGGTGGAGAAAGTGTGGGTTCAAAATCTGCCTATTTGAAACAGATGAAATGAATTGATCAATAATTGGTAGCTCCTGGTGGAACCTGGCAGACAGTCTTGTTGTCAACACTTTTACTTGGTCATTAATCTACAGTTACTCAACATTAACTTACAAACTGTCCTGGCCTGAAGTTCTGTTTCAAGCACCCTGTTCCCTTTCAAAAGATAAACTTTCCATGGACCAGTGCTTATCTGCCTGGCTTCCTGACTGACTGAGTTTTAAGCTACACGGGCTCGGACAACGCGTGCAGTCGAACTGTGCGAACTTACGTGAGTGCTCAGCGACAACATGGGGAATTACTGATTTTATGTCACAGGAAAGCAGACAAAATTTTATAAGAGGAAAAACTCAAAAGCAAAGATAATGAATCAGAAAAGGTAGCGTATTTCATTTAACTTGATGATATTGTTTTGTTATAATTGCTTAGAGTAATGTGGTAGTTAATGCTATTTCTTTCCATGGTACTTAAAAAGGAGGAGAACACAGTGTATCTCACTGCTGCGTGTGGCTGTCCAGTCGTTTGTTAGAAGCGTTTGTGCCTCCAATGTGTAATATTATTGTGTTAAGTAACAAAGGCAGAGGAAGGTCTATGTGTTTTGGTTTAAATTTTTAGCATTAATGGGGTGGTGGTGCTTTTGTAAAGAAGACACCTACTTCTGTTGAAAGCCTAATGCACAGACACAAGAAAAAGGACTTCAGGGTAGGATTTATTTTCTTAATTGTTCCTATTGCTCTTGAAAAACATGCTTTTTCTCAGACATCATTCAGAGTTGTTGTTCCCAAATGATTCCACAGCAGATATGGATGCTGTTACATGAAGTGCTTAATGCGGTTTGAAAAACAACTAAGAATGAGATAACTGTGGAAATGTTCTCTGCTGCTTTCAGATGCAGACAGTCTATTTTTGACCTGGAGACTAGTATCAAGCCCTGGGTTTTGCCAGGTCAGGGGGGTGGGCACCAAAGACCTTATCTCTTTTTTCCTTTGTTGACAACATATCATTATCCTTCCTGGGTCCTGGGGTGACTGCTTGATAGTACTGGTATTTAAAACACCTAGATAGGAGAAGTCACAAACTTTTTTCTATTTTTAAAGATGCACTTTAATTTAAAGTGGCTAGCAAGGCTCAGTGAGCTTCAGGGCTGTGGGATGAGACTGGAGCAGAACACTGCTAGTGAGGCCAGGAAGCCATAGAAAACCATGCTGCCTTCAGCAGTGCTTTGTTAAATAGAGATCTATTAAAAGCATGAATTAGTGCTACATTAACATTAACTTGGAAGTACAAAATATTTTATAAACTTCTTAATTAATTTATTTATTGTTTCTATTTATTAGGTCTACTTTCAGGAAGTGTTTCTCTGGTGCATTTGGAATTTTTTAAATTAAACGGTTAATTCTTCTGGTTGTTTTTCAGAAGGACTGCTGCAATTGTATAGTGTTTTACATAAGGAAAACTTATTTATAAGTGCATTGTTTTTTAAGATTTATTGTTACATAAGCAGTCAAAACTCAATTCTATGCCTTCATACAGGTAGGCATTGAAGGAAGCTTTAAAACAACAAACAGAAAGAGCGCATCAAATTTCGTGCAAACCATTAGAATGTTTAGTGAAGGATATGGTCTGTGCTGGAGCATGCTAGTGGGCAGATTCACTCACATTATGTTAATTGATTGTTTTTAACCATTTAGTGTTTTGGGCTGACACTGCTCTCCTGCTCCAAATTCTTGGACCCTGCAGTGTTGAAAGAGCAAAGCAGTTTAACTGCAGAATTACTACTCTGTCTCTGTGGGTTAGTAATAAAGAATTACATAACTAAGAAACTGTATGTTTTAACTGGCTTTATTTATGTTGGGATTTAAAACCAGAACAAAATAATGTAAACAAACTGTAACTGTGACAATTTATGAAATCTGCAGCTATAAATAATGCCCTGTTTTTTGGGAAGAAATTATGAATATTGACTTGAAGAAAATCCCATCAGAGACTGTGCAGAGCTTCTCATTGTTATGGTATCACTATGGATAAATATGGGTGGGTTTGGCAAAATGGTAGTTTTTCCTCTGTTTTCACTCTCTTTTATATCATAAATTCCTTTACTGGAAAGAAGGGAACAAAGGGAAAGAGAAGGAAGAATTTATTCAATATAGGCATTTAGCTGGCAAATGGTTTCCTATCTAAAGACACATTTGCAAAATCTAAGCAGAATTTTGAAGGAGGAAGTGAAAATGCATGAAGTTCTGTGCTAACAGAAAAATGAAATGGTCTTTAGTGTGTTCAGATTGTATAAAAATGTAATTATTAGTAATCGCTAAGTTACCTCTATCTTTTCATCTTAAACATCCATGGAAAATATATTACAGGAATATTTTCCTCATGGAAAATATGGAATACTCTTTTCACTGGTTACTGAGGGTTGCTTATGCCATTTGTTGACATGCCTACTGACATGAGCAATCCTTGTAGAATTGGCAATAGTGGTGAATTATACCTGAAAAAGAAAATGAAGGTGACATATAATATTTGAACTTGTGTTAATGAAACCTGACAGAAGTTCCTATTTAATGCCTGCATGTGTATAATTTTATTAGGCAATGGATGCAAGTCTCTGCATGAGGAGAAAATACGGCTGTGAATGAAAAAAAAATGAAATTCTTTCAAAATAAATTCTTAATCAGAGAAAACATAGTCATCATTGAGACAGTTCACACAGTCCAATAGCTCATTTAAGGTCTCCCCAAACATCTTCAGTGTGTTAACTGCTGTATATATAAATATTCGTTATCTGTAGTATTAATCTCATGGGGTTAATAAAATGGTTGGAAAGAGTTTTATGAAATCTAACTCAGTATTTGTGTAACAAATGAAAAAAAGTGCTATAAGTTGGTATTGAGTAGGATTGAAAAGTAATTAGAAGAGCTGAACAGATATTCTTTGTTATCATACTTCTTACTTGTATCACTGTATATAGTTTCTCAATTACAATGTGGTGTGAAAACCAGGAGTTAAAACCACAGTTTAAATCATAGCCTAATTATGCTCCTGTTTTTCCTGAAGCAACAAAGATCATCATATCCTTTAGGGGAAATTTGACAGCATATCTTCTTAATTACAATTACAATAAATGGTTTCTGCTGTAGTCATCCTCATGAGAGATGCTCCTATATTAACTACAGTCCTAGTTATTAACTAAAAAAAATCTGAATGAGACAACTTGATCACTCCATGCCCTGGGAGTTTGTAATTCTGGCTTCATAGATTTGTTACGTGATCTTCTAAAAATTATAAATTTAGCAGCACAAACCTCTCTGAAGCACTTTGTAATCCTATGGATTGTAAATGTAGATTAATCCCCAGTGACTCCTAGGACTAGATGAGTAGATACAAAAATGTTTACCCGTTAAGAGGTGTACTGTCTGTTTTTCAGTGGATTATATGTGGTTTCTGGTTAGAGATCTGTGGAGTTGTTGAATGGAAGTTTTTATCTTTTTTAGTGTCATTCACCTGTTGTGCATTGTCGAAGAAGAAAAAAAGTACTGTGGTAAAGCTGGTTTGGTCTCAGCCGGATCCTCTCTACCTCTCCAGTTAGAGAGTTGGGATTTCTTCTTTAAGCCACGTCTTTTCAGGGATTTTAACAGCCAAAATACTCTGTTTGAGTAGTAGAAACAGCTTAATATCTGCAACACACTGATATTTTCTATGTTAAAATTTGTCATGGTGACTTTTTAAATTTCCCAAAGCTCAGCTTTCAGCCTCTTTGTGTATCAAACAGGTAATACAAGTCAGCAGGGTATTAGAGCCATGCTGAATGTAAACGATTCCTTCAGTGGTATTTTGCTGTCCTTCACTTGGACTTTATTTCTAAAGCAATGACACCTTTTTTTTTTTTAATTGTAGTCGGAGTGAAAACTTGAGAGGCTACTTTTTATCAGGTCTTACTGCTGATCTTCAATATGGTTTGAGTAAAATGTTTCCTGGTAAATGAAGTGGCAAAGAAAACCACCAATCTCATAGCTGTTGCAGCGCTGTACATCCGAAAAGTAGAGTTGCTACACTAGGAGCTAAACTTTTCAGTCCTGGCTGAAACCTGCTGTGTACAACACTGTAAGCAAACCTGTGAAGGACTTTAAGCTGCAAATTACTCATTTGCACAATACCACATTAATGGGATGTTAGGTTTATTTATCTTCTACAAATACTCCAAAGCCATTGTTGAAGTACACTTAATAAAATCAGGATGGAATTATATTCCTTAGGAATAATTAGTTCTGAAACAGTTCTTTACTTGTGCCTTTTTACTCAGCGTTTATACATTATAGGCATAAAACTAAGCAAATCATGCAGTTTTAGAAATCTGTTATGCCGATAAATATGTCCAATCCTGTTGCCCCTAAAGAGCAGCAGAGGCAGCATGAACTCTTCTGTTTCAGGAACACATGAATACATTTTATATTCTTTTCTGTATCTTCAGCATATCTCACAGCAAGTTTGTACAAAAAATTAATGTTTTAGAGACTTCTGTTCAAGTCTCTCAGAATTTTACTTGCATGCAAAGTTGCCAAAACCAGTTGGTTTGCGCTTTTCTCTCCGTTATTCATTAGTCCTCCTGGAATGTGAAAATTTCTTTCTTAGGATTAGCAGTTCTTTTTCTGAATCTTTGTTTGATGAAACCTGTCAGGGAATCCTCCGTGTGCTCTCTGGTATCTAAGCAAAATAGATGTTAATGTCCACTATTAAGCTTTGTTAAAGAACCCACAGAATGCATAAATGCTGTATTTCTCAATAAAAAAGGTAAAGAGAGAATGGGAATCTTGGCTTTGTTGAGCAGGAAAATTATCTCACTGTTAGTGATTCCAAATACTCCTTTATGACTAGTTTATGTGGAACAATTTGAAGCTCAGGCCCAATTAATTCTCACAACGGATCTTAAATTTTAGAGCTGTTATTCATGGAAATTCGTTCACTTACATTTTTGGGCTTGAGAGCAAACCAAAGCAAAAATTACCTTAAATTAAACCAACTGTCCAACCTGTGGAGATATTGGTAACCTTGACCACTCTTATCGAAAAGTGCTCCCTAAAGAGCCCATGGAATTAGTGATTTTTTTTTTTCCTTCATAACACAACTGGGACAGAGAAACCCCATTTTCCTTAGTAAGAATGCTTGGATGCCCTCCAGTAGACTGGGAACAAAGAGTTGTCTGTCAGGGTCTCGGGAGCCCCCACATCTGCTTTTTAAAACAGGATGTGGGGAAGGGTAAAAATCCTCTCCATTTGTGACGCTAACACAGCTTTGAGAACACCTGGAATTACTAGACCCAGCATTTGATTCTTATCACTGGAGCTGGTTTCTGATAGACCAAATGCCTTTAGGGGCCAAGTTTCTGTGCTGTGTGTGAGATTGTTGTTCAGGCAGATTTTCCACTGGAGGATCTGGACTCTAAAATCTGAATCCAGCCCTCTCTTGAAAAACTGTAAAATAATTTCAACAAATAGCTTCTGGGAGACTGTTTAGCCTGTTTCTAGCTTTTATTTAAAAAAAACCAACAAAACCACAAACCAAAAAAAAGAAACAAACAAAAAAACCCCCCAACAAAATCATTGAGTAGTTTTTAGTGCATTTCACTGTCTGCTCAGAATTTTGTAAGCAAATGCGTCAAATTTATGCCATTATTTTTATTAATTGCATTCTGTTTTACTTGATTTCACTTGTGTAAATGTCCAATGGAGCGGAGAACATTAAGCACACAACCAGGTTGTTTAAGGAAGTTCCTTCTATGCTTGAAAGAGTGCTAAAAATTATCTGTGTGTTTTCAGTGGAGCGTGAAAGTGTTTCCTCTGATCGGTGTGCAGTGAAAATGGCCCAGGTACATCATATTATCAGTCAGCTTTTAACAGAATAGATTTCAACAGTTTCCTTAGATAATTGGCTAGCTAATAAAAAGAAGAAATATTTTGGTAGACAATTTGTCAAGAGAAAATTGTTTCTAGACTTCTTCATATTAATTATTCATCTGTCTCTGTTTTCTACTAAAGATGCTGTTGGTGAATTCTGTAGATTTGAAATAAGTAATACTGTTTAATTTGATTAAATTTGGGTTTGGTTTCTGTGTATCATGTAAAAAAGATTTGTTGAGTATCTACTGTTTTGTTTGTTTCATTTGCAATGGGGAAACAATAATGGGCTTCCATTCCCTGGCTGTAACACTGCTACATTTAAGGAACAGCAATAACAAAACTTATCTGGGAAACTTATAAAAGATCTGCTTTCTATTTAAAATATTGGTTTTTTTTAAATCAGTGGCCTAATTGCCTGCATATTAATTATCGTAAAATTTCCTAATACAAAAATAATGAATCTGGCCCAGAATACGTGTTACAATAAATTTTACAAAGCAGTCATAATAAAAAAATGTGGTTACAGTCATCTTTATTTCTGGAATTTTGAAGTTTACAGGAACGCTCTGAAAGCAAAGGGTTGACAGTCATAGTTGTCATTATGTGTTATTGAGACTAGTAGGGAAGTATGTTAACGACGGCTTTTTGTATTCCCTACTCATCATTTAGGATAGGATGTAATCTTGAAAGTTCATCAACTTGTGTTTGTTGTTTTATTATGGAAACCCCTCTGCAATTAAAGAGGGTATGCAGTACTTAATGAGAGGCAACTGAGTGTGTTTTTTCTTGTTTCATTTTTATGATAAATCCCGACAACTACAGATGTTTGCAGCTTTTTCTGTCAGGTGAGTTTCTGTTGGTTTTCTTGAGTACAAGTCTGAGTGATGTACTCAGAGTTTTAAAATTTGATTGTTTTAGAAGTCAGCTTAAGTTATTGAGAATGAATATTCAATTTCATCTCTTGTATAATTTTCTTCTTAAAAAAAAAAAAAATCTTTAAATTGCCACAAACTACAAAACATGTAATGTCTCAGATGGGTTAGATACATCTTTCTTAACACAAGAATCTGTGAAATATTGGAAGTATAGAACTGGACATATCTATTTCTAAGTTAAAATAAAGATTATGATAGGATTGTTTCAAGGTTTAGTTTTAAATTTTAAAAATAGAGAATATTTTAAATGGAAAAAGTTAAGCTGTGGAAGGAAAATCCTGATGACAGCATTTGTGTTAATCTGGCTCACAGTTTGCCTTCACTCTCTTCCGACAGTCTTAATCCTCCGTAATATAAAACTGGCTGTGCACTGCTTTTTTGTGAAATAAAATATCATCTAGAGGGAAAAAGAAAAGGAAGAGTAACAGTTACAAACAAAAAACCAACGTTTATAATAGAGGCTTTTCTAATCACTTGGGAGAAAGTATCATAGTCGCTATAACTTTTAGAATAATTTTCCATTACTGTACTGCTGACCATCTATTCATCATTTAAGAAATTCATATTTCTGTATTGCTGTTCTGAGAAGTTCGAGTTGCACATTCAGCTAGAAGCTGCTCTGCTGTTGGCTTGCTGGAATATAGTACAATATTTATTTCCCTAGATATTGGCTGCTATAGTAGTGTATAATTTCTGTTTCCTTGAAGTTAATATACTCATATTAATACTGACAATGAAGAAATTTTCTTGAAATCCTCACTGAGCTCAGTAAGTTCTGTACTGTCCAGAGGAAACGGGGGAGGAAAAAGCAAAAGCATTTTGATGTTATAGTTAAATGTCAGTGTACTACAAAGGTTGAACAATATATGCTTTTCACATCAGAAAAATCTTCAATGTGTTTGGAACTAAATTTTGGGGGGCGGATATATATAACAGATCATTACATAAGTGTTGTTAATTACTATTAGTCCACGTGTTATGATAGACAAGTCAGCTAATGATTGTTTAACTATTACGGTGTTTTTAATGTTGCATTTTAAAATTGCAAAGGATATGAATTTCTTTTCCTTTGCATGTGTTTAAATATCTTGAAGAGAGTTTAGTTTTCTTTCAGTTGTACAGCTGTATTTTTCCTTTCTGGAGCCATTTTTGTTCTTGTAGCTTAGAAGGAAGTGTTTGCCACACAAAAATACCAAAGTGTGTTACCCCTTCACTTTAAAATGTAAAATACAGAGCTGTCTCATGTGTCATGAACTCCCTGTCTAAACACAGACACATATCAGGAGGTGAGTTTAGGAGGCTTGAAACTAGCTGACTTTTTTGAAAAATAGAGTTTGTATTTGATTCCTTTCAAATTTTATTTCCAAACCAACTATCAGTGCTTTCTTTTCAAGTACTTTTTAAGGGATATGCAAAACAAAAACATCTGAAAATTATCTGATAGCTCCTGTAAGATCTGTGTAGAGTAACGACTGGAATATAGGGAGGATGAAATTACAGACAGTGCAATAATCTGCCATGATACCGCAATAACTAATTAAAAATGTAATAACTAAGTAAAAGTGTGAGGATGTTATCTTTCCCATGATATTTAGGGAAGGCACGGTCTGTCGCTGCTAGGAAAAGAGTGGGCAGTTGCAGTAAACCTGCTGTCCGACCCACCTGGCCTCAGGCATGTGGTGTGGGACTGGAGGTGTGAGGAAGGTTTGCCCCTGGCTCCACGGTGGCTCCACTCTCGAGGCTCCCGACGGGGCAGGCGGGTGTCCCACGGCTCACAGGGCCGCGCGGCCACTTCGGAGCCAGAGCTCTCACCGTCGGTGTCGCCGCGGGCTGGACCGCACGGGGACCGAGTGGTCTCTGTGCCGTTCCCCTTGGTGCTGTGCGCATCTAGCAGCAGTGGTTGCCTCTACCTCAAAGATTTTGTTAAGGATTAGGGGGCTTTAGCAAGGATTGTGTGGTTTCGTTGCTCTGAGCGTTGGAAAATGTGGTTGTGGCTTAACACGGGTAGAGGTTACAGCCCGGTGTGAAAAATGAGCTACAAGAGGTCCCCTTAACACCGTGAATTAAATTATGTGAGTTAAAGCACAAGAAAGAACAAGATAAAGGTGGAGAGAACAAAGGAGAGGAATAACACCAACAAGTAAACGGGGCACACAGGCTAGTTCTGGGAGTACGCTGGTTGCCTTGAGTAAACAATTTAATAGTAATTTGCCAGTATATATTTGGCTACTGGAAGGCTCTGCAATGTCTTGCATCTTTTTTCATTTACATATTGATTAAAAATAGAACATATTACTCTCTCTCATGTGAATGAACTGGGATACTCCCTGAGTGCAGTTTAAGATCAGTATTATAATTTAAGCCATAGAAAACACAGGTGCAGAGAACATAAATAAGATTGCACATGCTTTTGCCATTCCATATCATGAACTGCTTAATTATCCTTCTTTGCTTGTAATTGAATATATCCAAACCAGGCTTGTGTTTATGAACAGCAATGGGTGGTATTTCTTACAAGATTCCTTGATGAGATTGCCATATTAACTGAGACTCTTGACCAAAAGTCATTTTATTACCTTCTAGTCTAAGATCAGTAGGTGGGGTTTTTTTCATGGCTTGATGACAGATGAGATTAGTGCTGCACATGGGAATATTATTTGTGCTAAAATGTAAATGAAAAAGTTTTATAGCAGAGAGTTTTGATGTGCGTCATCAGTGGTAATAGTCAACTCCAAGGGAAAAAAACACCTGCCTGGAAGCTTCATGAGGTAGTGAAAGACTGTCTGTGTTCAGGCCCATTGTTGTTAGTATAAAGCCCACTTGGAAGTATCTGAGGTTGGATTTTTTGGTGATTTCTGCACAGCAAACTGATATGTCTGATTTGGATTCCCAGTGAATAAGCATCTATCTCACCAAGGCTGCCTATTGTTCTCAGCAAAGGGAGACTGCTGCATTACTTTAACCTCTGGAAGGAGCCAGCGTTCTCTGTTGTGTGTCAGCTCTGTGGGTTTACTTTATCCGTTTCTGGCTGTGTTGCTGCTGTTTGGTGCATCAGTAGGATGCTGGTGGCTTGGGTGACTGTATTTTCTAGTAGTTTGGAGACCTCTGAATTTCAGCTTTCCTGTCAGCTGGGGTTATGTGTGGCTTTCAATGGCCTTCTCAAGCTGCTAAAGTGGCCACATTTTGTTATGTGTTTGCCCATCTTGTCCAATTGCAATTGGGACTTCTCCATTACTCCTGTAGAAATTATGAGTGTATGGAAGAGGGATGAAACCCGCATTTAAACCAGTGGACCTCTGAAGTTAGTGTCAGAATTGCAGTCAACTTACTTATTAGTAATTAGGAGTGACATTTGAGAAATAACCTTCCCCCAAAACAGACAAGAAAAGAAACATCACCTTTTCTTGAAGCTCACTACATGGAAGCAACATACAGGCTTTAACACACTTTTTTCAATTTGGGGAGGAGCTAGGTTTATTCAGGCCAGTGTTAGGCTGGAGAGAGAGGTTTGCAAAGAGGTTACCAAGCTGTTGGAAGAATTACTGTGATATTACTGCAGTTAGTGAGTTTGTCGTGTTGGGGCACTGGAGTGACAACGTGGCTGGTTGATCTCTTCCAGAAACCTCTGAACTCCGAGAATAAGTTTAGAGGTGATTATAGTAATGCTGTATCATTTACATAACTTATCTATCAGTAACACTTCCCATATTGTCAAGTGTGTGTGTTTATATATATGCCTGCTGAAAGGATCAGGTTCAAAGGATAAACTGTGACAGTGATGTGGACTCTATTTGACCTTGTAAAAAGGTAAGTACCTCCTCTTTGGCTGTAATACTTTTCATAAAAGAAAAAGCAAATGCCTGCCTTAGCCGTTTCTTCTCCCCCCTACACAGGCAATGCAGGACTTGCAAGAAAAAGGAGCAAGTCTGATTATAGCCCTTAAGCTTTTGATGACAATCTGGTTTGGTTTTTGTTCTTAAGCATTTTATGTTGTTAAAGACTGGACTCACATTTAGGATAAAGGGCTGAAATAACAAAGATTTGGGTCACTGTTGATAGCAACGTCCGTAAGTGTGGCTTTTCACCAGGCTTCATGCCATATTAATCACAGTTTGAGAGCAGTGGTGGGACTTGTCTCCTCACCATCAGTGCCCAGCCTGTGTGCTGGATGTGTCAGCACAATGCTGCTGGCAGATGGAAGAGTTGCAGTAAATATGCAGAGTTATGGTTTAAATGAAAAAGCTGTGGGAAAGGAAATACATTAATCCACTGCGGCTGTTTTTTCTTTTAAGTAAACCTCTGTAATAAATTGTGAGTTTTTCCTGGACTTACCCTTTAAATTTCTAGATTCCTTTCTTGAGCGGAGGACAGAATAGAACAGGAATTGAACTGAAGCATAAAAAAAAATAAAATGCAGAAACAACTGAAAATTAAATTAGGTCATGTATGTGGAAAGAAATTGTCTTCCATGTGGCCTTTTTTCTGAACGTACTTCAGGAAAACCTAGTCTAGCAGATCATAAAATATGCACTATGCATACAAGTGCATCACCTGTTTAGGTCATCTGATGGTGTGGAAGTGATGTTTAGGAAGTGCTTTAAAGCCAGAAAAAAAATAGATCCCCGAATATGAGAAGAGCTAAACTTGAGGAATGATTGACTACAAGTTTGATCTTTGAAAGAATACTAGATGTTTGATCTTTTAATTTGTTGAGATTTAGGTACTTTCTTCCTACGTAATCAGGAATTTCATGTCTGATTCTCTTTGTTCGATGTTCTCAGTTTTAAGAACATTTAGCATATAATTGCTCTCATGAAAAAGGAGAGAATGTTGAATATTTTACGAAACTTTTTTTTAAATTCAAAACTATTAATATAGTTTTGAAAACTCTCTTATGTCTCAGATGCCTAATTTTTGTTTTGATTCTTATGTCATCATTTTGTTATTTCCTTCATTTGCCACAGTTTTTGTATCCTGGAGGGACCAGGTATGCTAAGAAGGCAATTTCATGTGCCATACAAATGTGGAGAAAAATAACGTATTTTTCTCTCCCACGTCCCCATCTCCATTCGTTGTAAATCACCTTTGAGGTGCATGAAAACTTTATTCCTTACTTTTGCAGAGGCCCCTGCCCAGTGTGGCAGCAATGCAGGATGCTGTCTGTTCCAGTGCAGTGTCTCCAATGTCTCCATAGGGTTAGGAGGGGGAATGTTTAGGCTCTTGTTCTCTGTGGATGCCACAGCTGCTGCTGGGATATGTGGCACAGCCAGTTTGCCTGTTTGATGTCGATGTGGGTGTTGCTGCAAGGGCTGGTGACAAGTGGCTGTGCAATGAGGACATGGGTAGCAGGAGGCTAAACTTTCTGTGCAGAAGTGCTGTTATAATGGAATAAAATGCCTGCTCAAAATGGGGTAGGAGTGGCAGAGCCCGCTCACAAAGCTGAGCTCAGAGGTGGGCACTGATCCAAGCCTAACGTATCTACAAGTTGTGCCAGTTGCTTTTGATCCTTATTGGGATAGATGAAGCTATGGCAGAGGTCTGTGTTGTTACATCTGGACCCATTTTTTGTGCTCAAGCCAGTTTATTTTAAGCTATCTTGAAGTATCTCTATGCTGCACCATAGTGGGTAATGTATGCAAAGTCGTGCATCTCAGTGCTATCAGTTGCAAATTGCTCTTCTGTCACATGGAAACCTTGCGAGGAAAAAAAGATAAATAGATGTAAATGGTGTAAAACTCAAGCTAAACTGTTGCTGACTCTTAAATATTGGTCTCTTGCTTTCCAGAAATTTTGTGGAAGCTGGAAATACTCTAGGAAAAGGTGGCCAGCTAAGGACACTGCTGAATTAAGCCATGGCTTATGTGTGTTCTGTTGTGTGAGTAATTTCATATCCTCCTAAGAGCTCGTTGATCTTTTTACAAGGGTTTGATGTGAAAAAAATTGGGGCAGAGGATGATGCAAAATATGTATTACACAGCCAAGTCATGCACAGTGAAATGGGTAAACCCTGTGTGCATGTGCCCTGCGGGCACCTCCTCGTTGGTTAAATGTTATTTTCTTCAGGTCTGTCATGGTACTTATATGCATGATCAATTTTGTTCACCTTCTCGTGGCTTTTCAACACTGAAAACACATTGAAAAAATGCAAAGGTTACCTTAATAAGCTCACAGTCAGGAAAACCATAGCGGAACAGATTTTTTTTCTTTTTTTTTCTCTGTCTGGTGTTCTTTTTTTTTTTTAAATGTCACTGAAGTGCATTGTGAGCAGAATAGCTTCAAGTTCAGCTCTCAAAGCAGCTTTTGTCCTTAGACAAAATCCCTTCCAGAGGAAAGTTGTGTGCTGGCCAGCGCTAGCTCTGGTGCAGATGGGGCACCTAATTCCCTTGTGAAGGAGAAATTGTAGTCATGTAAAAAAGGAGGAGATGCAGATGTTTTCCTTGTTCAGATCCTCTGCTCAGTTAATGCTGTACTATGCACCATGTGTGCACCGTGCCATGTGGATCCTGCAATTCTCAGAGAGGCTTTCTTTAAACATTCACTGCAGCATTCCAGAGCTGTGGCGACACGGATGCCCATCACAACCTTTCTCTTTCATGCTTCTTTTCTAGTGCTTGATCTGTGCCAGATACAAAAGTATCTTAGAAATTGGGCTTTTACAGACTAATTTTCCTTGTTGCTTGTGTTCTCATGTGGTCTTTAGTCTGTTTTCTTTCACAAGTTGCATTTGTTTGTTGTTAGATGAAAGGTGTGATTTCTTACTCGCAACCACAGGACTGCAATCCGAAGTTTCATTATTGTTTGCACAACTTTCTGCCACCGTTGCATTTTTGAGATACAGAACGTGAATCTCTTCTACTCCACAAGTTGACAGATTACTTTCCTTTAAAGTGTTTAATTGTTCTGTAGGTTGTCAAAGTAAGATACCCCAGATCTTCTACTCAAGAACAGCCTAATGTCTTACTGGGACAGTAAACCATGATTCTAGCCTCTTGTCTGAGTGCTTTGAGAGCAGTGTACCTAGTGGAAATATCTGCTGACACATATGGAGACTGAGAGGAAGGATAACACTATGTTACTGAGGCTATTTCAGCATCAAGGAAACAAATTCTTCAGCTGGGGCAATGAATTCCTCAGTCTGTTCTATTTTGGAAAATAAGATTCAACTTAATTATCTAAAACATTTTTAAAGTACCTTTTGTTGCACTGGAAGAAGAGAACATAGCAATCTTACACCAGCTGTCTTTTTGATAAGTGACCCTACATAGACTACCAGAGGCCGTCACATTCCTCTTACCCCATCTTGATAATCTGAAAATCTTCTGCGCTGGAGCATCTGCTCCAGGGCAGTAATGCAGGAACGTCAGATAAATTCTGTGTTTCATTCCCTGGTGGATACATTAGCCAGCAAGTTACACAATAATCTTGTGTGAGGAAAAGGGGTTACACCAAAACCTAATGGGATCTTTTCCCTAGGAATCAGAAAATTAGAAATACATTAATCACAGTACATAAAGATATTGATGACTAGATGAAGTGGGACTGACTCTTGACATGGTTGCATTATCTAAGGAAGAAATTTTACACTAATCTTCAGAAAGAGTACTATAAGCCCAATGCTTAATCCTGTATTATATCAGAGCCCTAGCTTTGCAGCACTTGAGCTGCAGAACTCCTTTCTGCTGGGTTAGTAGCAGCTTTTCTTGGTCTGTCCTGAAATTTGGGGCCTCATTGCATGACAGGATAAACCTTCTGAATTTGGGGATCATCTGCTGTTTTGTTTCCTGAGATACAGCATCCCTCTACTTTCTTTCAAGTTTTATTGCTTTTTTTTTTATATGAACATGTGAGACTAGCACTGTTGTTCTGATCACATCCCAAAAGCAGCAGGAGCTCTGCATGTTCACCTACATAGCATTGAACTCCCTTTATCTTTAGCAGAGCAAAACTGAAAGCTTGAAAATGAGTTGGGGGGACAAGAGAGGCAGGAATCTGATGTGCAGGAGATCCAGATTGCCCTACACTTGTAAGGGTCATACTTCCAAAAGGGTTTTTAGTTTCTCAGATATCATGAGTCCAAAGAGACATACATCAGTCAGTTGAACATGGTTTTTAACCAGCCAGTTTCAGTTTCCTACTGATAGTTATCTTGATGTGTTTTAGCATGTTCATCAGAGGGCTGTGAGACTTTTAGCCTTCCTCTGAAGAACTGACTATTGCTGCAAATACATTATGTTTGTTCATCAGTAAGTTAATATTCATTGTACTGAATGACATTAAGTATGCTGATTAAACAGTAGTTGCAATCAGTAAGTTCTAACAAAATTAGCACCGAGTGCCCTGTTTTTTCTCTTGATGACTCAGATCTCTGAAAACCTGTTAGAACTCAATCTCTTTCTTAAGAGTCTCGCTGTTTGTCTGTAAAGACATACCTCAAGACATCAGACATCTTGCCCTTGTTCACCTCTCCTGTGCTCTGTTAGTCTTCAGAAGCTCTCTAGAGCCCATGGCATTGCTCTTCAGGGGGTTGTTCAAGCGTGCTGGAATGCAAAGTGACCTCCGCTCTTAACTAATGCTATGGAGATCAGTGGGAATGCAGCAGCATATCCCAGCAGTAAATCTGGCATCCTTAATTTCAATTACATGTATTTTTCTAAATCACTTGTGCAACCAGGCTGAAGTTTGGGCTCCATTTGGCTCAGCAGTGTAAGCTAATTCAAGGACTATGAACAAATCTTACTTTTAAAAATTGTCTACAGTTCAAGCTGCATTGTCAGGAACACAGATTTTGGAGATGTTGAGCTGCATCAATAAGCAGTTGAATGAAGCAACCTAAAATTTATTTCCCTTGTAAGTTTTTTTTAAACAAATTTGACACCTCACACAAGAGCTCCATTGCACAAAAGTATGTGAGAATGATGCATAATTATGTTGTTGCACAACCCAAAGTGCTTGCCAAGGAGTAGATAACTATAGTCTTCACAGATGTGGGAGATAATAAGGTGTTAATCTATTTATTGTCCCAGCTACTAATATGAGCAAACATCTGATTAGTTTGAGAAGTACATATGTATGTGAATATATGTAATAAATAATTTCTCCCGCGTTCCATTCCAGGACAAGATTATTATGATGTGCTGGTTTTGGCAGAAAATGTGAAATCATTTGGAAGATAAAGTCAGTGCAGAATGTGTCAGCTTGCTTTTTAGAGCAGTGTCCCTCTATGAAAAAACACAGCATGTACTGTATGATCTGAACTAATAGGCTTTTTCTTGCAAGCATATAAGATATAAAATTTCTGACTCATGTTTTTTTTCCTCTCAGATGATCCAAGCAGGAGCTCCCTGCTTGAGGGGCAGTGCCTCTGCATCATTCACAGCTGAGATGTTTGAGTTGCTTTGGCCCTTTGGCTCAGGAGGCTGAGCTGGAGGAACTCCCTGCAGAGAAGCTGGAGTTCCTGATGGTTTCAGCAGCATATGCCTGGGTTCCTAGGGCACCCAGCCTGGGATGGAGGCAGGAGCTGAGCCTCAGCTGCAACCAGTGCTTCAGGTTCCTGCCTCCACAAATGCGAAACTCAGTCATGCACTGCCCAGCACCTTGCTGATGATCCAGCAGACCAGCCCTGAAAGCCCTATCCACAGCCAGTTCTCCCAGGGCTTGCCAGGTTGGCAGCTGGATGATGGAGAACCAGTAGCCCAACCTTGGAGACTGCAGACTATAGTAATCTGTCAGGAAACCCCAGGAGACCTGCCAGTGTTGTCTTGCCCAGTACTTTTGCACAGAATATTTTGGTGGCAAATGAATTAAGGACTCAGAGACAACACTTTTAAAGGCATAAGTGTATGGTTAAGAGAATTCATTCTTTTCTGTGGAAATAAGTAGAAATCTTTTTCTTGGCTTCAGCAAAATTTGGAATAACATCAGGATGGTTGTTTTTAGTTGCCCTGAGTATCCCAGGGAATGAAGTTGAGGAGGTCATGGTAGCTATGTAGTAGATATTAATTCACTGTGTAAAATCATTTGCATTAGTATTTATCTAAGAATGACAAGTGATGCAGACTGAACTTGGGTTCTCATGGACATTAATTGCTAGAATACTTGTGTTCACACAAATAACAAACAAGAATTCATCCAGAATAATTTATATGGTAAACTGGAATTGGTGAGGAATGGAGTGATCATTCTGTTTTGAAAGTCAGATTTCAGAATTGTTTTCTGTGCTTAGAGAATGGATTCCAGGTGGGGCTGTTTACCTGATTTAGATGCAAGATGATCTATGCATTATTTAACATTAATTCATTATGAAGAGAAGAAAAATGGGTGTCTGTTTTGACTTAGGAAGCTCAAATTCTATTAATTAGGCTTATAAAAAAGGGCCAAACTTGTTTTAGTTTCTTGCGGTAATTAGAGAAATGTTGCATTGTTCCCAATCTAGGCAGTCCAAAATCCAAATTATAACCATCATGTGACTTTATTTGTTTACCATCAGTGTTATCTATTGACTGTACAGGACATCAATCAAAGGTGACTTAAAATCTAGGCTTATCGTATTTGTGTTGTGGTAGGCAAATATAATAATGCAGAATTCCCAGGGAGAATTGCTTTGATTTGGAAAAACATGCAATTCCTTCTTTCATCCTTTGTATTATTACCAGGTAGAACAGTAGAGCAGCTTTTCTGGGCTGAGCTGCAGTCACTGTTTAATAGAGCAGAAAAGACCCATCACATAGCATTTCAGTCCTGATCCTGTAAATCATTTCTTGTGTTTGCCCAAACCTGGTCAATTAAGATCTTGTTGCCTTTTGCAGCGTCCCTCAGCCTCCTACCCAAGGCAGTCAGCAAGGGAGAGGTGGGCCAGGGGGCTTTTTTAGAAACTTCTTCATGAATTTGCAGTTGGGACATAGAAAGAAGATGATAGACAACAGGAAACTAATACAAACATAACAGGTGATAGAAGCAGAAGAGGACATATTTGAAAATACTGTGCAAAAAAATGGCTTTGCATTTCATATCTGAATATTTCACAGGGATTTACGAATACATGCAGGGTTAATTTGAGGTGAAATAATATTGAAATTGATAAAATGTGAAGTGGTTGTTATTCAGTAATGTATCCAATTCTCAGGTCTGGTTTCCTGAATTCTTTCTTCTTTCTTTCTGCAGAAGGGCTTCTTATGTTTTCCAGATAACTTAATTACCTGCTGTTTCTGTGAGGTTTCTGGGGGGTTTTGGCTTTGCATGTCTAATTGGCACTTCCCACTTGAAGACCTGAGCAGCATAGAAAGCCTGTAACTCTGAGGGCAGCAAGTCCCCTGTATGTTTCTGTAGGCACAAGGGTTGAAAGAGGCACTTGAAAGACACTGCAAAGGTCGTTGCTGTAGTGTTCACTCAGAAACTTTATGGCTGATAGAGAAGGGTTAAATTTATTTGCCTGTTGGAGAGTAATAAACAGTTGTCACTGATCATAAATTATCTCAACTGCAGGTGGTCTTTGGTAACCACAAATGCAAACTTTATGACCTATGTTCAAGCTAGTAAACACTCCAGTGCATCTCTGTGCTGGCTGGGCTAAAAATAATCCCTAACCCCAGTGAAATCTACTTTAAGGATTTCTGTGCTTAAATAACATTTGTGTTTTACTATCTGCACTGCAAAAGGGTCTGAGTAAGAGGGCATGATCAAAATAGTTTAAATCCTTATGGAAAATAAGAAAAGTCTAGGGGAGGAGTGATTGCAGCAGCCGTGTGTGAAGGCTGATGGCTAACACTATAAAGATTTGTTTATATTTGTATCTTAAAATTATGTCAGTGCTAGAAGCAAGGAAGCAATATCCCTGCAGCATCTCTAAAATCTCAATCAGCACGACTGCCATTTGCTTGAAATTGTTCCTCAGTGTTTAGATTATTTTTATGCTGTAGGATAATTATTATGTGATCATGTGATCATGATTCCAATTAATTACTAGAAATCTTAGGACTTCTGCATATGGTTATGAATTGTAGCTGCAAGACAAAGAAATACATCAAGCCTTAGAATAGACAAGCAGTCCTTCTTTCCTGGTGTGTTTCTGGAAGTTGCAGTTATTTAACCTGTACAATGTTTCAACCAATATCTGGATAAGCTTAAATGAGCAGTGAACACCTGTGCTTTAGAGCACTATTGATTTAACTTGTTGAAGGCTTACTGAAGTCACATGGGTACACCTCCTGCTAGTTAAATGTGTGTGCTAACCCGATTCGTTTAAGAAAATGCCAGTGTCATGGTCCTGCTTATGGTGGGTTTGCTCAATTTCTCTGCCTTCCCTCTCACATGTAAAAAGTACATTACACTCAATAGTCAGCAATCCAAAACCGCAAAACATAACTAAGCAGAATTACTAAAGCACCTTGGAGTTCTTGAAAAAAGAAAAGACTCTGCAGATTGAAACATCAAAGACTAATTTTGGGGAGGTAAGGCCAGCAATACAAATCTTTAATGCAGTAAATCCAGATTGAGGTGATTTCTCAAGCTCTTACAGTGTTGCAAGATGGGGAGGAGTTTGAACAGCAAGAATTAGTTCTGTGTATGTTTGCACAGTGCATACCAAAACCTCTACATTTTGCTGTGAGTGGTAGGCACTAAGACACAAAGTATTTTGCCTGGAATCTGTTTTATAATTTCCCTGGAAAGTGCTATCCCCATGCAAGCAAGGATGTTAGCGGAAGGGGTGGGATTCACTTGCATCTTTCCTCAGCAAAACACTGAGGCTGGTTCTTATCCCCTGTCGAGAGTGGGAAGGAAGAAGGAAAGTTACTAAAGATCAGCGTGGTGAAGTGCTGATAGTATTTCCAAACAGTGTTTTTATTTTATTTGCATTATTATGAATTATGATTGACCAAATTGTTTGGCCTCACAGGCAGGTTTGTCTACTTACAATTCCTTATTCTGAAGACCCTCTAGCTGTTAAATTGATGTTGTGTTCATTCCAATGCCCAGGAGTTCATCCATGCTGTCCCCTTTAACGAATGGTATAGGATACCTGTAGTTTTGGATAGGTGTGGTCCACTGTCCTGTGGATCTCAGTTATCTATGCCTACCTTTATGCAGAGAAATAAGTCATTATATTATAAAAAGAGAAGTCAATAAATATTAGTTTGCATAGAATTAATTTAGTTTAATTTAATCACAGATGATTCACTATGCCCTGTTCTGAAGGCATGTGTTGTGCACATTTGCTCCAAGAAGGACCTTAAGACAGGTTATGGGAATAAAATTATTCCTGTGCTCTTTTCATTGGAGGGTCTGGCTCTAGGCATTGAACTACTCAGAGTTGGGTTTAAAATAACCCAAAGGGAAGATGGGAGGTATATTGTTTCTATTGTAAGGTTGGCTACAGAGAATTTTTATAAGGGTTACTCATACTAAATTATAGCACTGAGAGTAATTTCTCTTTCTGTAACTACTCTGAATGGGCAAATGGAGAGATAGAAAAGGGTTCCTTACACTCTTTCTTTGATTTATGTTTTTTCAGTGTACCAAATTAGCTTTTGTGCTATGCTCTGCAGCTTGTAACAATCCCTTGCTGCCCTTTGTGTGGGAATGTGCAATCCAGTTCTACTAGGTCTGTCTTGACTCCTTGGAAACAAAAAACAACTTGCCCATCCACATGTAAATGTTACAAACTACAAATTGCACAGGGGCAAGTGAATTCCTTTTTGCATCTGTTTCTATGGCAGGTTTGATGTTCCAGGTTATTTATATCCTGCAGTCATTGCCAAATATATGATGTAATTTCCTAACTTGTGGCCTCATGACTATTTGCTGATGTTATTCTATTTCACAAATAGCATGAATGAAATACAAACTTTGTACACCTAAAAGAAATCTTGTCTCATCTGCTTCTCCCACCTGTTGTCTCTCTGTATCTGTAGAAGATGCTGCTGCCATGGCTGCCTTTAGAGATCACGTGGCGAACTGCTCCTCCAAGTGCAGTTCTTGCATGTGCCAGTCTGTGAGAAATACAAAATACCTTTTCTGTCTTGTGCTTATATATACGTTGTAGGCTCAGGGTTCATATATATCCCAAGACACTGGTGCCTATGGTTTTATCTGTTTGCATATGTATTTCAGCTGGTCCAATAGCCTCCCATTTCTTCATCTGACAGGCTTACGCAATTTTAAATCCACTGCCCTTGTAAAAACAATAAATTTATGGTTTATAGCTGTGTGGCGTGTGCACAGTAGGCTAAGCTGATTGGTAACACCAAGGTTTCCCGTGAAGCTGGTGGGATTGACAGCCACAGCTTGATGATGAAGACAGATGGAAATCTGCTGTGTCTGCAGGCGGCCATGCCCAGCAGGTTTTAAGGCTGCAGTTATGTGAACACCAGTCACACAGTGAAGTCCAGGCCCCAAACCTCTGGTCCTTGGAACTGGTGGGATATGGAGGAATGAAAACAGCTTTCCCTAAATGCCTTTTATTGTTAGGCTTCTTGGCTTGCTGCTTTGGAGAGTTAAAACAAGATGCTGGTAGTAAGACAAGCAGCAATCTCGTTGAGGTCAGGAGTGAAGTCTAGATATATTTCTCCTGCTTTCCTCAGGGAGGACCCAGGCTACCTCTATTTCACTTCTGTTGTTGATGCATTTGCTGAGTATGTCAAGAAAAACTGCTGTCACTTGACATTGCTTGTGTGCAATGACTGTTACCTCCTCTGGTGAGCTAGGCCAGGACAGGGGATGACCAGAGTTAGTGGTTGTGTTTGGTGGTGTGTTGTGGTTGTCTCTTCTGAGACACTGGGATCTGAATGCTGGTTTTAATCAATACGAAGAAATTTTCCCTTATTCCTCTGTGTCTCCTAAGACAGATAACCAGAAGCAACACTTTTTTTTCCAGCCAAGAATAGGAAAAATTTTGTTTCATGTCCATTGCTCATCTGCAAGAACATTTAAAAAAATACATTGTTCTCATTTTCGTTTACATTTCACATATTTTTGTTTTTATTTTAAATCAAAGTATGGACCATTTCAATAGGAAAATGTTTGTTTAATTTCTTTATATTTGCCTCTTTTTTTTTTACCATACAGATGCAGTCACTGTAAGTATGTGACAGTGGGATACAATTATTTACCTTTACAAAATAACATCCATGTTTTGATAGCTGGCTTTAGTCTCTCCATCATCATCTAATTTTGTGTTTACAACTTGGACCTTTTTAGCTTTCTACTCTTACCTGCACGAAATGTCTCTAGATGTAGCTAAGAAAAATATCCTGTTGTTCATCTTGGTTCTGATCTATAACCAGAAGATAATTGTCAGGAGAAAGGAAGAAAGATATGCAGCATCCTATGAACCGTTGCCTTATAAGCCAACAAAATTCATCCTATTAGTAGAGCCCAAGCACAACTCTGGGCCAGGTTCCAGGGAGCTGCAGAGCTCCCTGCATGCAGCAGCTCATACCTCACAAACTGGAAGGCAAAGCATGTCTGGACATTATAAGAAGCAGATATGAAGGCATTGAATTAACATTTCATTTACAGGATTGGGTGCTGTTGCTAAGTCAAATGTACAAACTGAGCTCAGATTGCTTTGAAGAGACTGATCCCCTATTACAAAATACGTTAGAGAGAAATTGCTCACATGGCATTGGTGGGCTGTGGGAGACCAGCAGGAGGGAACTGATATTCTCAGTCATTTTAAGAAATGTTGCTAAACCCTTGGGGAGCTGTTTGTGTGACTAGGGTCATAAAGCTCGTGAGATATTTCAGTGGTCAAACCAGTGCCAGGTCAGGTTATTGTGACTGAGCAGTGGCTTTGAGCATTAGATGCAGCTCTTGCTAGGGAGCTCACCCAGCCCCAGTGGAAGCAAGTTTACATCTGCCTAAGCCAGGGCTCTGCCATCGTACTTTCTGGTCCTTGCCTTGCGATGTGGTGCCATTCACTTCCCTCTCTGCTCACGTGGTCATCCAGACTCCTAGGAAAAAAAAGAGAGAAATTATGGTGGATGTTATAGTATTAAAGAATTGATGAGTAACTCATATCCACTGAGTTTTGACTACATAAGGATTAATTTGATAATCAAGTTCTGGAAAAGAATCCATTAAATAAAACCAGAGACTGATGGGAACTAGTCTATTGTATGGCATCGTGTGGGAGGAGAAGGAAAACAGATACGGAATATTTAAAAATGAGCCATTCAATATGCCAGAGATCTGATGCAGCCAACAGTAGCACACTTAGCATTGCTAAAAACAGATAATAATCTTTTAATGCAAAAACCACAGCACACAGTACCAGCTGAACCCATTTCAGACGTCATGAACAGGGATGCAGATGAATTGATCAAGGGAGTGAGATTTTGTGGTTGCCTAGGGACCAGTGAGCATGACCTACTTCCCAATGAAGAGGCTTATGCTGGTTTGTATGGGTAACATGCTGATTTGGTGTTTCTGAAATGCTGAATTCATCACTCTCAGGAAAATCTTTTGAGCAGAGTTGATCAGGAAGAAAAAATAGAAGTGAATAAATTAAATTGGAGTTTTGTTAAGACACACTTGCAAAATATCTACTGCACTCTTCCCACTCAAAAACTGAAAAACCAACAGGGGCGTTCTGGCTGGGAAGTTAAAAAAAAAAATCCATGGTTGATGAAAGAATTAGATGTTTCAGGAGAAAGACACTAGAAAGGAATGAGACCCGGTACCAGCTAAAGAGACTGTAAATGAGCTAGAATTAATACAAAAAAAAGCAGAACTGCTCAATAAATACGTCACTTTTCAACAAATACTTCATTTTCTATTTGGAAAAGAACAGGATAACCTTGTTGTATCGAATGAGGAGGATGCAGTACACACTTAAGTCAATATTTAGTAAGGATATGGTAATGTTTTTCCTAGTAGAACTGCACTGAAAATCAGCCCATCTGGTTAGCTGCACCAAAGATCTGAGAAGTTGGATCCTGAAGTTCCTAGAGATTTTCACCCTGAGAATGTAATTAAAAAATCATGGAATGCGGGAATAAATTCAAACTGAGGAAGAAGTTGAAAAATGATGACTGGGGTGGTCTGTGTAGCAGTAGAGGGGTTAGCCTAATAAAAATAAGAAAAAATATTATAGGAATTTTTAAGGTGAATACAATTGATAAAGGCAATTGAAATAACGAAAGCTTAGAGGGTAGAAGTGTAATTATTTTGGTCAGTGTAATCTTCTATTAAAAGGAGTTAGCTGAACTTTTTTTTCCAAATATTTTTGGCTTTGTTTGATAAAGGTAGATAAATAGATAGTGAGATTTCATGTTTGCAATGTATTTTGCTTCATACCTCCCAGTCTTTTTATTTTTAGGGAAGAAACACGTTATCTGTACAACAACTTCTGACTGTATTTAAAAAAAAAACAAACTTAGAACTATGTCCAAGAACCATTGGCAGTAGTGAATTTCCTTCAGAAAGGGATCTATTCAGTGTGATACTGCAGAGACTTGGAAACGGTCTTATTCAGCATTTTCGCCAACAGTTTGGAGTAAATCTAGATGTTGTTCACTATGGAGGCATAAAGATTACCACAGTTTTGAATAAGACTGTAACCTCAGTTTGTACAGCAGGCCGAGTCCTTGTTAACACAACATATTTTGAAGCCAAATCCAAGTAATAAGTTCAGAAATGTGTATTTAAGTTGCAATAAAATTCCATTGCAATAGTAAGAGTAATTAGCCACTGCAGCACAGCAAAAGGAGACAAATCCAATCAATTGGCCCTCTCACGACTAACCTAGATCAAGACAGTGGTGTTTTGCAGGAGGTCTTGCTCCCAAGCGAATGCATGTTACTGGATTAACGAGGTGAAGCATCCCAGGCTGTGGCACACAGGGCAATGCAGGGTGACCCCGTGGTGTGTCCAGACTTGAGCTTTACAAAACTGGTTTTACGCAGCATTATGAGAGAAGGAGTGGAAAAGGCAGATGAGGCAGTGTCAGGATTGAACCAAAGCATGCAAAAGGAAAAAAAGCTTGAAGAAGCTGTTTCTACATAGAAACAGGGAACTCAAATTGCATTTATCCAGCGGGGAGACAAGGAAAAGATTAAAAGGGGAGAAGTGGTAAAAAGTGGTATAAATCTCTCATCATCCCCAACTGCTTTGTCTCTCATTGACTTTGATCTCTGGCTCATGAGCAAAGATTTTTTCTGAATTCCTGTTTGTGTTCCTTTTAGAGTCATGGAAACAGCTTGATCACCAGTAGTCAGCACTGAGTACTGCCTCCTCATGCCATGTCATCATATCCTGCTGTGTTGCTGTGTTTAGTTAGAACTAAAACCAAGACAGGCTGGGGATGACCCCAATTTGTCTCTTGCTAGAGCAAAACAAGCCCCGTGTGAGGAATGCTGAGATATTTGATGGTTCAGGTATGCCAGTCTCCAAGCTCTCAGACAGGGGATAACTTGCAGTGGTTCCATGTTACCATAAATAGGGCTGTCCACACGCTAGTGAGCAGCCTGTAATGGGGTGTAATAAAGGTCACGAGTCTGTGAGTGTCTGGATCTTGTGTGTTTGCTGTTGCAGTATCAGAGGCTTGTCTTGAGTTTTCTCTCAAGCTGAAGATATTTAGGTTCTGTAGGGACATTTGTACTGGACAAGTGGACGTCACGCAAATACTGTATATGACTCAGCTGTTGTGTGTTGTCTTTGATGTAGAGGAGGCTCATAACTTAATGGAGTGTGAAGAGATGTTTATCTAGGTCATTTTGCTCATACTGAAAGATTAGCTCCTCCAAAGTGAGTGTGTATATGTCACAGCAAGGATTTTTGCTTTCTTTTGCTGAACACTTTATCCTACAGTGAGGGTGCAGCAAATGCTGCCCTGGAGTAAATATGTAGATATAATACCATACTACAGAGCTTCATTGACTTGTAGTGTCTGGGGCCTTAATCCACCAAAGAATTTCAGTATTTCTTATATTGGAAGCAACAGAAGTGATTATTTGATTTATTCTTCTGCCTTAAACCCCTAAATAGGCCACTGAATGTTAAACACATGCTTCGGTGGCCTGGAGGAATTAGTGGGAAAGAAAATAATTATGTGATTTTTAGTTTGTTTGTTTGTTTTTTTAATTAAAGTATTGCAGCTTTTTGGCAAATTTTCAGCTCTAACCACGGGTGGTAATGCCGCTTCAAAGATAGTGGAGTATCTTTTGAGGGAGGTTTGTAAAACTTTGACAAGGAAATCTTAAGTTTGTGGCCCTGTTAGGGTGTTTAATTCAGTGTTTGAGAAGGGAGATAATTGTTCATAAGCTGTGAAACATCAGATTACAATTGGGAAAGTTCCTCTGTGCTTCACCTAAAGCAAGTTACGTTGAGCTGAATGGGAGTCTTGGGTTGAAATTGCTCTGCTGGTGTAGAGGAACCTGTGCTTTTACATGGATGTAGATGTTGTGAAGCCGGTGTGAAACCAGTGGGCTTTGTCCTGGGACCAAGAGGTGAAGTATTTGCTATTGGTTGACCAGTGAGGTGAGTTTTAATTCAGAGCTCTGAGACTTTTCACAGGTACAACCTCCATATTCTTGTTAGGCTTCTTGAAAACATTGAGATTTTTTTCATACTGCACTTCTTAATAAGGACTAAACTGATACACTTCTAGCAAGTTCTTTCTCTTTCTTCTTTTAACAATGCTATGAACATCTAAAGGAAGAAAAGAAGGCACAGGGATCTACCATAGTGGTGGTGAGTGGCTTAGAGCCTAAGTTAGGCAGGTTTGATGGTGAAGGTGCAAGATCCCTGACCTTCAGAGAACATGACAGTTCTACAAATCATTGCCCCTGGGTAAATTGCAGTGGGTGGAGCTAACTAGGAGGCCCAAGGTTGCCCATGAGATGTGGTTTGCAGCTTCGCCAAGTCGTAAAAATAATTTGGAGAATCTAGTTGTCTTCATGAATTTGGTGTATGTGTCTCTTAATGTGTGTATGATATGTGTAGTTGTTTATATTCACACAAAGGCATCCACATATATGTGTGTATTTCACCACAGAGACTTTTCATTTCTATTTCATTTCTACAATTTCTAAGAGATATTTGTTCTAATTTCAGTTACACATTTTTGTGTACATCAGAAAGTATTAAGAAAAAAAAGAAAGACCTCTAAAATAACTTCCACTGTTTAAAACTACACAAAACTACATATATTGAACATTTCTAGAGTTTACTTTACCGGCACACATACTACTGATACCATCTCTAAGTGGGCTTATTCCTTTTCACTGCTCCGAAGCATATGTTGTTCTGGCTGATATGAGGTGGGTTGTGAAAATTTACAGGTTTTCCCCAGCACTTAATAATTTCCTCTTAACTTCTTTCCTGGGTTCAAGCAAATCCAGCTTGAGCAGATACTTCATTGCATCCAGCTCATCTGCATGGCAACTAGTATTCATAGGTAGCTTTCTTTTTCCCTTTTATTTCTGCAGTAAATGGCTGCTGGGCCTCCCTGATGAGTCTTTTAAAAAGTAGAAAAGGTCACATATGTGTACAGAGTACTTCAAAATTACAATAGAAATGAATCTACAACATTATTCCCTCGAAGAAAAGTTGTATTGTTTATAAGCATTTTCCACTCCCTGCAAGCAAGTCCTGCTGGAACAGAGAGGGCACAAGGGCGGTATTGTCTGTGAGTCCTGGCATAAATCTCTGTCCTTGCTGCCCCAGCACCCTGGAGCAATGCAGAGGCAATTGCTTTAGTGCAGCAGGCAAATTACTTTTGTAAGCAATTCAGCTGCTGCTCATGAGAAACAGAACTGCAGGAGTGGTTTGACTGACTTTCATATAAATGTGGTCAGAAGATGTTTCTGGTGGGGTTTTGAGTCCCAAAGATTTCACACTTCCCCACTGCCCTGTGCAGGTGCCAGGGTACTGATCTTGAATGTTGGCCCAAAATTCCCTGAGAGTCAGTGTTCAAGTGCTGGATGCAAGTTATGAGACCTCTACAGATGGTTGCAAGGTGGTTTTTTAAAACACTTTTGGGAATGTGAGAGTTGGCACCAAAATTATTTTGGAATGCCGTCCGTCAGAAAGATGTGATGTAAAACAGATTTCTGTGCACTGTTACAAGTTGGTACAATATTGATGGGGTTTAATTAGTATCATCCAATGTAAAGAGAGATTGTTTTGTGTTTCCTCCCTGCTTTTTATGAAAGTTTCTGAAACACAACAAGACATAATAGTATTTTTTGAGATGAGTTTTATTTGTATACTGGATAGTACATGAAGAGAAGGCACTTAAAGGGCTGCTTTCCTCACTGGTGTGAATTTTACAATTTCACTGGAATTATGGCCAATTAACCAACAGTAAACTTGATCAAAAAGCTGATCTAGCAAACCTTTGTTCATTTTGATGAAGATCCATGAACCAAGGCAGGGAGTTGGGAAAACTTCTACCAGTTGGTGTTCTGGGACAAACCCTCTGTGAAAACCATTTCTTGGCTCAATTTTCATGGCTTCATGTGCCCTATAAATTACTGGGAGCTGACATCTGTATATGTAACATTATTTAGCAAATGCACCTTTTGCAGATTGGGACATGGAGTGTTTTAAGGCTTGAAATGGCATCTTTAGTAGAAGAGGTTAAATGATGAGCATTTGAGAACTTAAGGGAGATTCAGGGCTTTGCAAAGGCTTGGCAGGAAGAGGATGCTTTTCTGTGACAGAAAATCTAAATCGAGATATATTTCTGTATCCCAAAGTGTCATCCAAATCACATGCTGCAGCTTGCTCATCTTTCTGGTAATGCTGTTTGACACATACTGTCAGCAATACTGAGTGTGTTTTTTCCCTTCCTCACTCTGTGTGTGTCAACATATTTACAGCTGTGATTAAGAATCCTCTGTTTTATGTTTCGTATGTTTTTGGATTACATTACACTGAAATAAGCCAGTCTTCATGTGAGGGTGCTAAAGAGCATGTACATCCCACTGCTTTTCCAGAATAAAATTGCTCTGAGAATGAACCACGGGTGAAATAATAGAATCACGTGTGCAGACCTAGGGAAAAGGTTGGTGAGAAAGCTGAAGACGTGTAGTTGGGCGGGAGTTTACTTCTACAGCATGTTGAAAAATGTCATAAATGCATCCACAGATTGTTTACATTCTGAAGGAAGGCCAGAGGGTTTCTAACATGGCAAGTGAAGATTTACTGCCATCTACTGTGCAGCTGAACACTGGTTATATATAACACATTTTTAAAAAAATATGATGAATTGGGTCAGTGTATGTTGTTTTGAAGGGAGGGGTATGGGTTAGGATTTGAGTTATCCCAACCAGACGATGGGGTTTGAAGTTCTGCTTGAGCAATGGCAGGGTGATGGTCCAGAGCAGAAGCCAGTGCATCAGCTTTTGGACCGTGTGTGACCAAGTGGCCAGGTACAACCCTGGGCTGTCCCACAGGGCCTTTAGCTACAGATGCCAAGGGTTTCTTTAAAGACATCCTTCAAGTGCTAGAAGAACATGCAGGTGTTTGTAATGGATCTGATTTTTATTATCTTCATAAGGTAGGTAATTAATTTAAAAAAACCTACTACTGGTGGTACCTCTCAGCAGATTTGTACTACAAGGACTCCTTTCCAGAGGTAGGGATTTCTTAAAATTTCTGCCTGTTTTGTTAAGGTAAAAGGCAAAACACTGAGTGAGAAATATTTAAAAAGTGTCTCAGTACTGTGGCAGGGAGGGGAAACTTAGTAAGTAGATTCTTGTTACTGCCCTCCTACCTGTAACGAGGAGCCTTCTGAATTTCTCTCACACGTTTTGCCATGATATGTGACTTTTTACAGCAATGTAAATCTCTGCTTGGTACATAACTGAGTGGGCTTCTGAGCACTTGCATCCTGCAGCTGGGGAAGTAGGTCCCTTCACAAGGGCCAGGAATGCAGGCCTTTGGATTACTGAATTCCTGTCTGCCTCCTTAAACCTGCTTCAGGCTCTGCCCTGCCTCCTATTACTGCAGGTTTGTTCCAAAATGTGGAAGATGCAGTGACTGGTTAGGGTACCTGTGCTGGCTGCTGAATCCATAGCAGCTTGGCCAGTGGAGAGAAGCAACTGGGTGTTCAGATGTGGATGCTGCCATTGAGACTTTCCTTTTGGGATCTTTATTGTGCTTCAGACTTTTGCTAGACAAGTCTTTGTAATCTAAGAGAGATTAAATGGTCTTCCAGTATTATTGCATCTTTTCTTTACATCAAACCCATGCATTTATTTTAATAATTAATTAAGCCTAGAATTAGAATTAAAATTTGAGGCAGTTCTAGACAATGGGGAAGCTATAGTGAAATAATCAAGGAACTCAGGCTGTTGTTAAATCCTTTTCTTTCCCAAGCACAGAAGTCCAAGGCCTTCTTTTCACGTGTCTTCACCTATATAAGTTCAATGTTATTTGGGATCAAAACTTAAAACCAAATTTAATATTTTGGAAAAAAACTCTTGTAGGTTTATGTTCCTGCAGTGGAAGCACAAGAATCATTTAGGAAAGTACTGGGAAGGCTTCTTCTACCTTTCGCTTCTTGCAAGATTGTAATTTCTTCTGAAAAATTCTTATACATAGGATTGCAAGTGACTCAGTGCAGTACCTTGTAGTGTTTTGACAGCGTGAGGAGTTCTAATTTTCTGCTGTCTAATATTCTTCTACTCTACAGGATCTGTGGTTCTGGTCTTATTACAGCCACGTACCACCACAGCTCTATTGCATCTAGTTTTATGTCTTTTACTGTAAAACTGCAGTAAATTCTGAGAGTAATAACGGTAATTATATCAGGAAGGAAAACAAACAGCACTGGCATTAATGAGTAGTCCTTTTTCACACTTTCAAGACACCATTACAGAGAGATGAAATTTCTTACTGAATTGTCTGGAAAAAAAATGCATCTCTCTTCTCTCACCCTTTCTACCATGTTGTGTAATCATCTGTTTATCATAGTTTTTCTTGTAGTTTGCAACAATTGGAGAAGATTTCCACAAGGATAGATATGTCTGGTTTCTAGCTGAGGCTGTTCCCATCTTTCTATAGAATGTCATATGATGTAGGTGTGATCTTTGTAGTCCAGTCACTGAATATCTGATGGATATTTGTGCATGTCAGTTGTTAGTTTAATTTCTATGAACTCATTGTCAAATTTCTTGATAGATCTTTCCTGAGGCCTGTATATAAAGCATTATAAAGCATATATAAAGCATGTTAAAAAAAAATCCCACTGCCTACAGAAAACAGATCCTGGGACACTAATTCAGATTGCTGTGAAGGATGAAGTGGAAAGATAGATTTTTCTGCTTGCTTTTAAGAGTTATGCTCAGCTTTGTCATAATTAAGGCTTTTTGGTATGGTATTGGAGTTCGGTGTGAAACTGTACAATAACTATTGTATTATTAATACAGTTTGCTCTTACTCCATCAGAAGAACACCTTAGGGTGCCTACTGTAAATGAGTTCCTAAGATCGTAGTATGGCTTGTGCATTTTCACTTATAAACATGTGTGACCCAGATGTGTTAGAAATGCCAATATGTATTTTTTGCTAGACTACTTAATATTCTGCTACTTAAAATAGTGGTACTTAAAACTGGCAGATATTTTTAATGGCATTTTGGGTTTTCATGTTTGAAACACAGTAGTGTGGAATTCATTCATTTGGAGGAGGGATCTTACAGCATCTGCTTCTCTTTTCACCCTCACTGTGCACCCTGCTGTTGTAAAACCTGTGATTCCCTGGAGCATATTGGGATCACAATATCCAGATGTAGAAGAGGGACAAGGATTCTTTCCCCAGAGGAATTTGGCTTTTTGGCAGTCACTATAGGCAGACAGGTGTGGACAACTTTGGAACTGGCTTTAGGTCTGTCACTTGATAGGGCTGCTAATGAGCTGTTTTATGCTTCCTTGATGTAGTGGATGATGTTGTAATTCCGAGGATGGTCTCAGGTTTCCTTTTGGGAGTATTGTCCGCAACTCCTCAAGAGATCTTTGCACAGGATCTTTCATGGAGCTGTAGTTAAAGTCTTTTCTGATGTGGACATATAGTTACTCTTTTAGTAAATGGGAGTGCCCACCCAGACACTGGTATGCTCGAGCATAATGCAATGAATTACTTTCTTCATGCCTGATGGGAGGGAATTCCACAGCCTAATTGGCTGCACAGAGCACTGAGCAGGACCAGAACATGGGGAACACCGTGCCTTGCAAATGGCAAAATGCCCCTTTCCAGTCAGATGTGGAGCGTATCAGAGTCTATAATGAGCTTGACTGAATCTTTACCAGTGAGAAGGTATGGAAGTTTTAGAATTACATGGAAAAATTTTATTCTGTTACTGTGGTGTGATAGAATTGTATTGGAAATGCACTGAGGCTCCCATGTGACCATTAACAGCATCTTCTCAGATCCCAAATATGTTACATAAAATGCCCAGAGGGGGCTGAGTCTGTACTGCTGAAATCAGTAAATATTTTATCTTTGGCTGAAATGAATGGTAGATCAAGAATACAGCCTGCAGTGCTTTTTGTATTTATCTTTACTTTTCAGTAAGTTGAAAGTTATGACAAAACATATTGGACATTAACTGTTTCTTTTGTTTGTTTTCTCAGAGTTTGAAAGCCTGATCAAATATGTGTCATCTCTGAAATGCAGTTTTAGAAACAAATTAAAGTTTTTTCACATTAAGTTGAAGAAAACTTTTCTAATACCCCTTTTCCTTATTTTTTTACCATTTTTCACTCTAACACAATGGTGTTTAAAAAGGAGATGCCCAGCTACTTTCAAAGCAATACACAGTGTGTTTTGTTTGTAATCTTCTTCCTTTGGACAAGGAAAAGCAATCAATGAAAAGTTTAAAAGACTTCATGTCTTCTTCAGTGTGAACAAGTATTGGTTAGAAAGTTTTTATGTGAGTAAATAGTTTTCAGCTGTGGAAAAAGGAAGATCCAGTTTGTTTGAAATATCCCCAAATCCGTCTGTATTCCTAAAAGGGTTCCCCAGGCATCTTCTGTGGGTTTGTTCTTAATGTGAAAGCTGTTGTGAATCTCTCACATACTCCTTCAAAGAAAGTACTTACGTTCAGATATGTGTCATTCCTACATATGATTGTCTGCATCTACAGGAAGGTATAATCAAATTCTCTTGCAATTATGAGCCAAGACCAAACATAAAAGAGTCTGACTTTGGTGTGCCGCCTTCTCTTGACATATACTAGAATTTTAAAGTGATGTATGAAATTTTTTAGGTATCTCTGAGTAGTTCCCCACTGCTCACTGCTCTGCTTCTCTGTGATTATTTGGCCACTTGCTTTTAGGGTCTGGGGAGAATGGTAGTATTAGAAGAGGGGGGTTTGAAGATGGAAGGAAAAGGGGCCTTGAATTTTAATGCAAAAGGTAATGCACTCTTGAGGAGGAAGAGGGACAAGTGAGCCAGTGGTCCACAAAGCTGATTAAGTGGGAAGGAAAAGAGCATTGCCAGTGCTGTGAAGAGGGTGAGGACTAATAACAAAGCCTTCATGCCCCAGGACCTGCAGAACCATTTGAAGAGGAAGAATGTAGGTAGGTGCAGGAGCTCTGTCATGGACTGAAGAGGTGAGGGCCATGCACATGTAATGAAGGGGTAGGTTGCATTAATTTAGACAGGAGATGCATGTTGAAGTTCTAGCTGTAACCTGGAAAGAAAAAAGCATGGATAGAGGATCAGCAGAATTTGGCCATCAGCTGCTGGAGGGGAAGAGGAGAGGACCCATAAGGTTATCAGGGTGGAAAAGAGGACAAGCAGATAAGAGGAGGATAAAGAGCAGGTGAAACTACAGAAGATCCCTTGTCAGAGAAGAGAGATGGTCTGAAGGGTGAGAACCTGCCAGGAGGTCAGGGGAGATGCATCAGCAGTTTGCTCTTGTTTGGATATTTGTTGAAACTATTTTCAAGTCAGTTTGGGAATGAATACACATTGGTCTGATACCATTTTCTACCCGTTTTCTCTTGTACTGTTTATCCCTTGCACAGTATGAATCAATTCATTGGTCTTTCGCTCAATCCAGAAAAAGACATGGAGAAGGCGAGTGCATGGGCTCTGCTTCTCTTTTTCTCCTTTTTTCTTTCCTCTTTACTTCGTAATACACTGGAAAGGCTTTATCGCAGTTTGTTACGCTGTTTCCCACTCTTGGGTCTGTTACATTCTGAAGCCGGACATCCCCATCTAGTGGTTATTCCACCTTCACTCACCGAGTACCAGTTTGGGGAGACGGATGCCAGCAGTAAGATCAGTTGTAGCCCCTTAGTGTTTTCCTTGTGGATGTCTTAAACTACTGTGAGTACAGAATAAAGTACTTAACATTTTCTTCCAAAAGGAAGGGGTTTTTTACTATTTATAATTTGCATGTGGGAAATAATTTACTGCTATATGGAAGGGAATTGTTTTACTACTGTTTCTGGCACAGCAAATGCACATGAGGATGTTTGTTGTTATAATCATATATAGAAAGTAAAGCAGGATCAGTCTTATTTGTTAACAAGAAAATGACAAAAAGAACTAGTTACTAGACACTACTCTGAATTAAATTATTGCATTAAAGTAAAATCTTTGGGACCTCATAGTGTGTATAATAATGCAGAATCATATTTCTGCTGCACATAGCCCTTTGTGGCCTTCCAGAGAAAAATATAATCCCTTGTTTTTCTTGTTGGAGCCCTGCTCCCTGCGGGTTTCCCCACAGCTCACTGTTATGTTGCTGATGAGCGTTGCTGGCTGGCTGTGAGTCAGGAGCAGTACAAGGCTGGTGTTTGTCCCAGAGTTGCCCAGGCCAGGGCTATAGTGCAGCCATACGACCCTCCCTGTCTGCGAGGGAAATGGTGCCAACAAACAAAAAATTTCAGGCTTTCACAACCTGAAATGGGGAGACGTTTTCAGGACCACTTGGGATGGGAGAAAGAAACAGGCAGGGAATCCCCCCTGTTATACAAAGGCAAACTCAAGGTGTGCATCAGGTTGGTGATGGCAAACCCCCAGCTTATTCCTCGTAGGAAACTTCATATTGCTTTCTCCTCCATGGGGTCACCTCCCTGTGTGGGCAAAGAAATCTCTTATGGACTTGATTTCAGGAATGGAGCCAGAGTTTTCTTTCTCCTCAATCTTTTAATTAATTTTGTTTCTCTTCTTGGAGGCCCTTTTACTTTTTCTACATAGATACATATTCAGAGATCACAAGACAATTTGTTGGATCCTTCACCCTCCCCTGAATTAAAACCTCTCGAGAGCCATTCAGTATTTGCTTTATGTCCGGAAGGGCTAAAGTGTAACCAAGGCTTACAGCTGCCTGCAGGGTTTCCTTGGGTACTACCCACACAGCTTCCCCTGTCTGAGACTCAGTGCCACTCACTGCACCTGGGAATAAGTATTTTTTTACTGTATAAACTGAGTGCTGAGTTTCTCCCTTTTAAAATCTGTGTTGGTTTTTAAATGTCTGGGGGAAAAAATTGCCCAGAGGCAGCTCCCATTACTGATCAGGAACTGTGGTTCAAGGGGAAGGAGAAAATGGCTGTTTATCACTTCTCCTGTGGTGGGGGAACATATTCAGAAATGCATGGCTCAGTACTGGGTGCAGGAGCTGGTGTCCACATCAGCTGAATTGTTCACTCATGTTTATTGCTGGAAATGATAGTAAGAATATTCACCTGAAACTCTGAGAATTCGTTCCATTTCCACCTCGCTCAAATGAGTATTTTTAACATGTAATTTATATAGTCATTTTTCAGAAGGTCTCTTTACTGGAAATGTCCTACCCAGGCACTTTCTGTTCCCATAGCAGAAGCAGAACTGGTTCTATGTTACATCTGATTTTATTTTATTTTATTTTATTTTTTTGGTAAGCTGTTAATGACTAAAAAGCCATTGGGTGGCAGTATCAGCCAGCAAGCACCTCCATTAGTTGCTGAGCTAAATGCAGAAGTCTAGGTAGGAAAGATTGGAAATGACAAGATTCTTTAGATTGAAAACATGCATCGGTTTGTATTTGAAGAGGCTGAGTTTAACTCCATACCTTATAAGTTTTGAAAATCTTTTAAAATTAAGTGTAATCTCTTTGCTTTAATTTCTTCAAAAGCAGAAGTCTTCATTTGTAATATCAAGATTTTTTTTTTAAATAAATACCTATGAATGTAGAATAAAATTAAGCAGGAGCTCTGGGCCAGGCACTGTGTGCCTTTAGGGTGTACTTGCATAGGGGCTTAAGTGCTGTTTGAGCTTGGTGGTCTTGAGCTGTGCACACACTTCAGGGTAACAGCATCTGGGATTCATGTCATACATTTATTTTCATTTTCCTTTTGATCACTTTTCAGCTAATAAAAAGCTTATATATGTGTTCAGCTTCATGTTTGGAAAACAGCATTTGTGATGACCTACTATATAATTGTACATTTGGAAGCAGCAGACTTTAAATATCAGTGTATTTGTAATGATGTAAAACTTGCAAAACTGACTAAGAGTGCCTGCTTTAGGCTCTATTTGTAGCTAAGGCTGTGTTTTCTGTGATAGGAGTTGTAGTTATATTTGTCATAGGGTATGGTGTCAGCTTGATTATAGGCATTTTCACAGAACTACTGTTCTTTATGTTCATGCTGGTAGCTCTCAGCACTCTCTCCAAAGTTCAAGGCTGGCAAGACTATGAAAGCTGCAGGCAAATCTTAACTTGTTTGTAATATCCTTCACTACACAAACCCCATCTGAACAGGAACATTTTGAGTGGTACCATAAAAAGCCCCCCGATCATGTTCTTCACATCTTGCTTTCAAATGCACCAGATAATGCCACTTGTTTAAGCTTAGTCATGTCTGGGGGAATGTCAGGAGTTTGCATCACATGAGCTGCTCCTCAGATTTCCCAGCCTGCATCAGCATGTTTTGCTGGGTAGAAGCAGAGTGGTGATGTTATTAAAATGGCTTATCCTAGATGTTAGTATTAATATTTAAGTCTCAGGTTTATTCCTGTTCATTTTCATGCAGTATTTCACATTTACATTCAGCTTCTTTATGTGAAAACACTTTAGTATCTTTCTCTCCTTAAGGTATATGCATCAAATGGAAGAACACACATTCTAACTCATTGCCCTGTTTCCATTCTTGTTGACAATTTCATTTTCTGCTCGCTGCCCAGACTTACCACCTTGGGGCAGCTTTGAGCCCATCTTTAGATTAATTTGAAACACTTCTGTCGTTTCCACAATCTGTTTATAGACCTGGTATTGCTTGTCTTCTTTACCTCCTTGGAGATCAGGAGGACAAAAGGGTCGTTGGCACATTCTTGCTCATGCTACAGATCAACAACCTTCTCCAGAGCAAACACAGCATGCAAGGGACGGGGGAAGCACCCGATACAGTCTGGGTTTGTTCCCTGTTGTCTCCTGCCTTTGTGGCACTGGTGAGAAATGCCCCACACCTGGAGATGCTCCAAACTGGGCAGATCATTGAGCCTTTACTCCTCAGCATCAGTTTCGGATGCTCAAGGGCCACTGTACTCATCATGCCAACTGTGCTGACTCTGGAGAGAGTGAGAGATGAGGAACCAAAAAAGGCTGGAAGCACTGAAACGCTGGGCTGTCTTACACCTTGCTATCGGGGGACTTTTATTCAGGACAAAATCTGCTCAGCGTGTCTGACTCCGCCCCAGGGCTCTGTTCCCAGGGCCTCTGATCCTGTTTCAAGAGTCAGGAGTTGATTGGCTTTGCTTCCCAAGGCTTCAGGCCTGTGTTTTGTCCATCCCATCCCCACAGTCCCTCCCCCATGGTGCACATGGAGTTGGACGCCCCGCATGTGCCCATGTAGGGAAGGGTGTAACTATCTTGTTGACATCAGCTAATCCAGCCAGGCATGTGAAGGGGCAGCAGAGTGTGATGCTCACATGTAGCGTGGCAGATGGCACTTGGGACTGGCTGTCTCCATCACACCCCTCAAGACCGACATATAAGACAGGGAAGGAGCTTTTTTGCGTACCTCTGCATACTCCAGACAGAGCTGCTGAAGAGCTGGGCTGTCCTAGACCCCATGTACTGAGCCACACTCATTCCGAGAGGAGAAAATGAACGAGTCTTTCCTGTGCTGCAAATTAATGGCAACTCTGCAGTACTTTTAATTTCTACAACATCTGCGCATTGCATTAGATGAAAATAACTGAGCAGGACAAGATGGCCTGCAGTAAACACTGTTCTGTATTAGTGAAAGCCTCGCTGACTGTGTCCTTTTCCAGAGGTATGGTCAGATGGGACAAAACTAAATGCTTTGTTACTGAGTTTTCATCAATGACATCTAGGTATCCCTCTGTAAGTTATCCTTATGCTAAAGGTGGAGTAGGCAGCAGAACTTATCGTGCGTATTATTCTCTTTCAAGCTCCAGTGATGAACAAAGACTTTGCTTTCAGTAGACCAGTCAAAAGGTGAAAGCTTCTGAAAGTATTACGGACACAGAGACCATGAGCCAGATCACAGCTAGAAGACCTGACGGAAGGGTTAATTAATCTGATGAGAGAGAGAGACTTCGAGACTGATCCATTGTGCTGGAGGATTTTAGGTAATTCAATTAAGTAATTGAAAACCAACTCACCTATGGAAACTGCTCAAGATCCCTTTATAATTTTGCTGAACACTTACACTGTCTTCAGCTGCTGTCCCATCCACCAGATTATTTTCCTGTGTGATAATGAACTACTGCATTCACTGTGGACTACAATACAAAACCCACTAGGAGTAACAGAAAGGTATGAAGAACACCATTAAAGCAGGTGACTGTCCTCTGCCCTTAGATGGGAAGCAGCTGGCAGTAGTGCAGAAGCCCAGCGTTTCTCTGCAGTGAAAGTTTTTCAGCTTGTGTTATTACATACGGGCAACTGCAGATTTGCTGTTCCTGCTTAAAATTCAACTATTTTCTCTGGTAAATCGTATTTTCTATGGAACTAAAATGCTTGTGTTAGAGTATTTGATTAGCATAGTACTTGCACCAGCCACAGAAGTGTGAATGCTGGACACACGAGGAAATGTCAGCTCAGTAGAGGTTTTCTTGGCTAGAAAAGGCCACTAAGCAATCGACTCTGTCCTTAGGTGTAACACAAGGTGTCTCATCCTTGGTCACCCAGAGGGTCCTTTGCCTTCCCCAAATCAGGTTTCACAACTCATCCTAGCAGGTCTGATACCAGGGAGCAGGAGTGACCCTGACCCTGGCAGCAGCACTACATTGTAATCTTACTATTATATATGGGCAGTTAGATTTGATGCTGCCAGTCTCTGAAGACTTACTCTACAGACACTTGAGCAATTAAAAAAAAGTTAGAAATACTGATGTGGGCCTGTTTTAGTATTTAACAGTAGTTACACCCATAACCCTAGAAGACTATGATAAGGTTTGTCACTGTTTCTTGATGTCGTGTTATAAAAGTATTTATGAACTTTGAATGGGTTTGCTAGTGGTTGTCAAAAAATGTCAATGTCCAGGCACCCCAGAATTTTGGAATAACAGATCTCTGGAGTATTTCTGGTCTTCAGTTTATTAGTTGAGTTATAGACATGTGAGACAGATGTTCAGTTTTCCTGTCTGTCATAAAGAAGTTGTAGATGAAGTTGTCTGATTCTAGTCCCAGTAAAGAGGCTGGTTTCGTGTCCTGGCCAAATCAGGCTGTAATGCTGCTGCAAAAAGAATTGCAGCTGCCTTTTTTTAAGATCATTTGTTTGAATATTGCTATATGGAGCAGGATGAGAGCTCAGGAGGACTGACTGGCTGCAAGTAAGAGCAGAAAAAATATATGTGAAGTTTTCTGCATGCAGTGTAAAGACAGCTTCTTAAGCTCTTCTTTCTTGGGTGAAGAAGATATTGCACTGTTTTACTGTGCATTACATTATAGAGGTTGAGATGGATGAAGCAAACTCCTTTTAAAAGAACTTATTTGATTATTACAGAAATACAGGAATTCTTATAGCAGATCCAACTGCAGTTCTGTCTTCGAGCATCTCACTTCTTGGGTATTATAGAAGCATGACTCTAAAGCTCATTTTTGTGGAATATGGAGATAAGCTTCTTCAAAACTCCACCCTGTAGATGGTGGTTTATGCCAAGAGATCTTCAGGCTCATGTTCCATCCAAATATCAGAATGTGTCATTATTCAGTAATATTCTATGAGTGGGGATTCTCCCATATCTGGAGATCTTGGTCTGTTTTTTCTTCTGAATTCCGCTGTTTAAATATTCAAATTGATCCGTCACATTCCTGCTTGGCTTGCGTTGATGCATCTGACTTCTCAGGATGTTTTCTAAATGACGTACTGATGTTTTTTGTAATAGTAATACTATGATGCAGAAGCTCTGGAGATAGAGGCAGAATGTGATATTTTTTTTTGTGCTTGCTGTAATAAAATGAGATTTTTAAAAGCATGAAGAGACATCAGAGTCCAGAAATTGTGCTGGGCAATTTATATGAAAAGATTAACCTCTCAAGTAGAAAGCCATTCTTAAACAATCTCAAATTAGAGTGTTAGAGAGCGAAATTTCCTGAAAAGCTGCATCACAGGACTTAGAACTCCTCATCAAATATGTTATTGCCTTTGACTCAATGATTTCTCAACTGCTCAGCTAAAATCTGTTCTCGGCTGCATTACTTCATCTATGGTTTGGGGGTTTTTTTCGATCCAAGTAGTCTGAATGATTTTTTTTTTCCTTACCCATACTAATATTCAAAGACTGCCAGTGATCCTTTCTCATCTCACCAGCCCCTGGGAGCATCATATTACCTTAAAGGAGGGCGTCAGGCAGTTGGGAGACCTTGCATGTGCCGACAAGGTGGGTATTGAGACTATCTGAGAACAATGAAGATGCTCCCAGCTGAAATTTAACCAGCTGAGTGACTTCACTGTCTCTCTGAAGTGCGTTAGCTTTCAAAAGTAATATTTATTTTTGGTCACTTTTAAAGTTGCAAAAAGAGCTGAAAAAGCACATAATAGTGAATGTTAAGTCATTTAATTTGAATGGCAGGTCTTTCCTTGTGAGGAAGCAGGGAAAGGACTAGCTACTGGTTTCTTTCTTTTTTTTTGTTTTTTTTATCCTCCAGCTCAGCAAATAGATGAGGCAGGGACATGCCACAGGGATGAGACTTGCCAGATTGCGTGGAACGCCGTTGTTTTGGGGCAAGATCTTTCCCTGGGTGTGAAGGGAAACTCGAGTATCTGATGACAGATGAAAATGCAGGTTAGGGAACACAGAGAACTGAGAGAGTGAATTTTTTCCCTCTCCAGAGAGATCAGCGACCACGCAGCCCATGAGTTAGGTAGCGTTTTCTGAAATCAAATCGCCCATGTTACTCGCCTTGCTTTCCGTCATTGGCCTGCTTTGACTCGGTGGAAAAAGTGCAATTCCATCTGCTGACACAGTGCAGTTGGCTGGCACTGCCCGTGCCGCCGATTGGGCCGGCAGCTGCGGGCAGGGAGGAACCTGCAGTGCTCGGTCACGAGCCATATGCGGGCAGTGGGGAGGATTAGCTCTGCTCCCAGCCGGAAAGGTCCCGACACAGTTCCCAGGCTGAACTCACCACATGTGTTTCGCATGACTGTCCTGAGGTTGACATGAAATGGAGAGTTCAGATTCAAGTGAAAGTTGGTTTGTGTTTCTTCGCCCTGTTTAATGAAATGCAGATGCAGAGCAGAGCGTGAGGGCGTCTGTGCTGGGGGGTGATGTGACAGGCTGTAGAAAAGCCCTGTAGCTTTTACTAATTCCTTCTACTTCCCCTGAATTTTCTGCTGTTTCCTGATGGGAGTTGTATGTGGAAGGAACCCCCTTGGACCACCTGTTAAACGCCTTTCCCCTTTCAGTCACGGTCCTTGCCATCTCTCAAACATTGTGGTTTTTTATTTGGAGAAAAGCCAGAAACTTGAACAATAGTTTGCTCCTTTAGAGGGATGGGGAGAACTCTCTGACATGGCACAGGAAGGAAGAAAGAAGGCAAGGAAAAAATTAGAAAACATGGATGGAGACCCCTAAGAGGTGCATATTCACAGGCTGATTTAGTTTGCCTTACTGCAAGGTAATTTTGGAAATGGCATCTTCCATAGAAGGCTCATGTCACATACAGAATGCTACTGCTATTACAAAAGACTAATTTCCAGACTAATGCTGGAAAAAGGAAGTTTAACAAGCTCTTGCTGTAAGGAGTATCATCTGATGGACTAAAGAGGCTAATGTACCCTTGGCAAAAATAGGAATATTGGCCTTATTTTGATCTTTGGATATGAGAGAACAGCTCATTTATTTCCTTATAACAGAATTTATTTCTTAATTCACATATATACTTTTGCATGTTAGAAACAGGAACAGGAAAATATCAGGTTTTGTGTCTATGTTAATTTCTGAATAGTGTGAAATATGGGAAGGATCATTAATTTTGTCACCCAGATGTAAGGCATGACATATTTTGGTTTAGAAAAGTGCAAAACTTATCCTGAAAAGCTTTGGTTTACAAGGAAAAGGTGGATTGCAACAAGAAAAGACCTGCTGAGATAAATCATCAGACTGCATTATGGATGTGCGGGCTTTGTGTTGCCTCTTGCCCTTGCTTTAGAGTCTCAGCAGAATGTGTGGCACAGGTCAACACTCGTGCACTTTTGGGGCAGTGGATTAGCGCTGGATGAGGAGTTTCCTTCTTGCCGAACGTTTCCAAGCAGGCAGACAGCTGACTCAAGCAATAGCCCAAATATCAGCACTGTCTCTGCTCAAAACGTCAACTGTCCTTAGGAAGAAGCCAGCCTGAACATGGACAGGTTGCTCAGGGGATAAGATGTGATGTATTCGAGCGCGTGTTTTAAGAAATTTTTAAAACTTTGGCTGGGTAATGTTTCTTGCCTTCCAGAGCAAGGACTTGCTTTGTGAAAGTCAGTCCCTCTTGGTCTTCGTTAGTGAGCTGTGTTTTTTCCGCAGTTTGCCTAATTAGACTGTGACCCTCTTCGCAGTAGGATCCCTACTGCACTGTACGGAAACAGGATTTTGGTGCCGATACGTGAAGAGGCCGAGAACATATGGCATAAACATCAACTGATATTGTTTGCCATCCACACTTGCTGCGTGTAATGCAACAAGACCGGCTCCTGGCGGTCACGTGATCTGCCTTCCAGTCCTCCATTTGGGGTGGGTTTTTTTCATTCCTAAAGTTGTGACTTTCTGGAAGGAAGCTTGTAAATAGCCAGGGCACAGAGAGCAGGTAGAATGCCAGTGGGATGTTACCAGGAGGCATGTGCGCCACACTGACATCGGCTCCTGACCACGCTTGCTCCGCACCCGCTCGCTGCTCCCGACAGCCCTACATGTTGCTAGAAGGTAAGATCATGTCGTGTCATCCGTGTCCTCCCACCACCGTGCTGAAATGCCCGTGTCCCCCGTCTCCAGCAAGGAGGGACGCCGATCTGCCCAGAGTATCTTAGCGATCTTTAAAGTTTAATTTTAAATACAGCTCTTTCCATAGCAAAGGGAAAAGACAGGCAAGTGCAGCTCTGGCGGCAACGGCTAACTGGGATTTCAAATTAACGATACGATCTGGTTTGTGCAGTAGCTTCTTATCGTGCTTAGCTTTTTGTAATACAGGGCTTTTAGACTTTAAAAGACATTCCACACCCTATTGTATCCTATTGATTTGCCATGGTTAGCCGCCCTGTAATAAGCTTCGTAGTCTGTGTGAGAAGGCACAAAGCAGAACTATATTAATGTTGTTTACAACTAGTGGGCAAATTATTATTTACAAAACGTGAAAGAAGTCAAACCACCAAAACATTTCAAAGACGTTTGAATTTGGAAATGCCTTCATTAGACTATGAATAGAGTTCCTTGGAATAAAAAAACAGAAGAATCAGAGCAACATTGCTATTTTTTGTTTGGTTTATCATCTTATTGTTTGGGGATTTTTAATGACTTTTACTTTATACTTCAAGATAGCTTTTTATTTTCAGAAATAAAGCCTGGTAAATAAATATGATAATTTAAAAGAAAATTTTTTTTTTTAGAAAACCAATAGCACTCATAACTTTCTTAGACATCTTTTCACACAAAAAATGAATCTGAGTCCCAGAGCGTTTTGTAGTGTAAGCTTCTTAGACAGTTGGACAACAGCTACTGAGCAGGGCATGCTCATTATAGTAAAAATGGACAAAACCATCAAGAAAAATTAAGAGGAAATAGTGCAGTACTTAACCAAAAAGTAGTGGCCAGCCATCTCCATTGACAGTTCTGTCAGCAGGACTGGGCAAATGCCCAGCTGGGTGTCGTGGATGGGTTAATATCTTCACACTTTTTCCTTGCTCACAGCTGCCACATGCAGTGCTCTGAAACGTGATATTTTTCATCAAAATCTGATTCTTATTTTCCATCTTAGTATACTAATCAATTTTACCATGCAGAGCTTAGAGCATATTAACTGTCAGTTAGTCCTAATTAATACTGAAGGCAGACAGAAAGGGAGAACAAACTAATTGACATTATTTAATATAAAATGCCTCTCCCAATTTTGTTTCCTTTGTGGAAAACTCTTTGGTCACTGTTCAAAATTTAAGTATGGTCCTGTTTTATGTTTTGTTTCACAAGGTTGATTGAATGGCAGTTTATTATTCAAGACAATAAATTAAACTCCTCAAAGCCAAAGAGTTGCAGCAGTTCTGGCACAGGCTGTTTTCTGCCAGAAGGAACGTGTTCAGGTCTGATTCATACAACTGTTGCCCTTTAACGCAAGAAAAATAAAGAAAACCTCGTATATATCTTTTAAGATTCACATTAAAATTTCTTTAGCATAGAAATTAGGGTGCATTAAAGAAAAAAGTGAGCAACATTCATTGCAAAACAGATAATGAAAGCTTCTAGGCTACAATATGCTGCATATTACTTCTGCATAACAGCATATTATGGCCTAGCATTAAAGGCTGATTTCAAAGAGATCATGAAAAGTTTATTAGAGTTACAGAGTATTCTGAAGAGAGCAAACTTCTTTGATGTTTTATGTTTAAATTAAATATAACCAAAACGAGATACAGGAGTATTGCTCTTGCTACAGTGAAATCAGGAAAGGCTTTGCAGCACACTTCAGTAAGAGCTGACTTAGGTTTGGACTTCATAAGGCTCATGTATAATTTATGTATGTCAGTAATGCGTGTAGGTACCTAAACAATAGGAAGTTATAACATTTATATTGTTTTAAAATATACATAAAAGGAAAGCCAAAAAATAGGCCTACGTATATAGTCATGTAATATATATATCTTAGGAAATCCACAGAGGTTCAGAGGTTCTGTTTTTCTAATCAGAAATCCGATTGAAAAATAGCTGAAGCTTTGAGGGGATTTTTATGAGGGTTTTTTTAGTTTTTTTTCTTTTATTTGTTTGGTTTTTGGTTTGGGTTTTTGTTGGGTTTTTTTTAGATTTATTGTTTTAAGTTGCCTACTTTTCAGTATTAGCGATAAAGTAACTCATATTGGCCCCTTCAGAGAGGAGCTATTTCAGCCTTTCTCTTTGTGCGCTCTTGTGTATGTTGGTTAGTAACACACAGCATAGAAACAGCTTTTAGAGGAGATGGGGATCCTGGATTAATTAAGAAATGACTGTGATGCTCCTGGGTGACTTGTAGTCCCAAGCTGTCAGTTTTCGGCTGACCTGGGGTACAAACAGAAGAGCTCAGGTTTACGTGCGATTTCTGTAGCCTGTGCCACTCATGTTCTCCTAGAGATTTAATTTACTAATATGCTTTTTAATTAATCTTTCCAAGTGTATCATTGGGACTAATAGTTAAAAATCAAAAGTGAGTTTAATATTTTTGGGGGTTTTTTTTCCACAAATGACAATCCTTTGAGCACAAATGAAAATACTTTAGAAATAAAAATCCTTCTTAGTACTTTACCCCTTCCACAGTTATATGTCATTTTCCTGTCTACAAACTGAAGATATTACCTTGGTAAAAGGGCTTTTATATTGTCTTATGTTACTGTGAAATAGAAATGGCTTATTCAAATGAGGAATTATCCGCCTACCACATTATAGCTCCTACTTTAAACATACAAATGAAAACAGCTGTGCCTCCAGGCACTGTGAGATATTGATACATTCAAACTTATTATTTTTGTAGTAGTTAACAATACTATGCAGAAAACACATTAGCAGGAGGTGTGGTGAGATATTACTGTAATATCTTTTCTAGTAAATACTATACGTCAAAGATTATTTTTCTGTTGGGCATTTGCCTACGTGCTCATGTAAAAAGCCTTTGAAGGGTTTCTGACTTGTTTTCTTCTTTTTTAAAGGCTGTGTTCTCTTTTTTTTTTATTAACATAAGCTTTCCAGATAATTTCTGCCCAGATTTCTTTCATTTTCGAGGGGAGGCTTGGAGCAGCACAGCGAACACCAGGCCGTGTGGCAAAGCAGCAGGCACCGTCCCCAAAGCAGGGGTGTGTTTGGTGGAGCTGCTTGCCCTGTTCCAGCCGGAGTTCCCTGGCTCTTCCAACTCTAATCCTTGTCCCTGCCTCTTTGCTCGCCCTGTGGGTTTGCATTACAGTCCATACCACCTTTTCTCATGCTTCTCGCCCCACAAAAGGTCTTCTGTGCTCCTCAGCCTCCTGGCAAGTCGCCGTCAGTTTGCAGCCTGGGGCAGGAGCAGGAGGGTCTTGGGGCACGGACGCACAGCACCCGGACACCATCATCTGCACAGGGTCTGTGGCTGTTCAGGTGATGAGGTTATTGAGGACCCTTCCTTACAGGAACCCTGCTGGGATGCTGGTTGGCAAGGATAATCCGACCTGTGGACTTTGCATGGTAAAGGGGTATTTGAAGCCTGGCTGATAAGAGCTGGAAGGGCACTGGGGAGGCAGGCACAGTGTGGCACTGCCGGAATGTCGCAGCATGCCCCGAAAGCTCCACAAAACTGTGGCATGATTTCTCTGCTAATTTAGAACTTTGCAATATGTTACCAAGGGCAGTGATCTGGTGCTATAGCTGTTTCTGGCAAGTTTTAGCATACATTTAAAACAATTTTTAAAAAATACATTTCTTTTAACTTCCGTAAATAAAGAATTTAATCTCCTTAGGAAGAAGTTGCAGCTAGATGGTTGCAGTATAACTAAAGGAATTAGTATGGCTGCCTATTGAAATTTAAAATGTAGACCAGTGTTCTGATGTGCACACTAATTCTCAGAGACACCTTTGACATACTGTGGCACATCATCAAAACCAAACAACATTTAAATATCATGAAACAATATAGTAATTTTTGCAACTTCTGCAAATCATTACATATAGCCTTAGGTTTAGGTGGTACATTTGCTAGACTATATCCCTTACTTGAAAAGAGCTGGACTTCGCGGAATTAAATATTTTTGGAGAGATGTGTTGCATGGGGTAAGGCAGAAATAAGCCTAGTATACAATCTGGAGTTATACACAATATAAAAGACAAATTTTCAGTATGAAGTGTATACTGGGTAACATACACAGGAAGTGTGATGGCCAGCGCAGACTTCAATGGTACCTGGCATTGTTGTTCTGGCGTTGAAAGTGCCAACTGTTTTTTATGGCACTGTATTCAGCATTTGAAAACAGCTAAATGCAATAGAAGCAAATGTTGTTGCAAAGAAGCCAGGATTGGTTTTAAACAACAATCCAAAACAACTCTCCCAGAACTATAGAGCAAGAGTTGTTAATAAGAAATCAGTCTCACCAGAGATGATCCACCCTTTAATTCTTGCAAATGCATGTAGAACAGTAGCTTTTTTTGAACAGAAGTGACTGTGAGGGAGGAAAGAGCATGGTCTCTTCAGCATGCAAAGCAAAGCTGCAAGGTGAGTAAGATATCCTTGAATTACTGATGTTTGGAGAGCAGATGGAAAGTACACCACAGTTCCCTTACTGGGAACACTCCTCAGTCTATTTGATGCTTTCATTGATAACTTGGATGAGCAAAGCATCCATTAAATCTGCAGTTGGTGCCAAGAGGAGAGGATTTACAAGTGCTCTGGAGGCAGCATGGGAATCCAGAGTAATCTTGACAAGCTGGATCCCATGTACCCCGGATGCAGTACTGATGAGGACAAAATGAAATGGTGGTACAATTAATCTGTTGGATAGTCAAAAGAAGCAAGGACTGAGCTGTTCTTTATTGTGTGGGAAGTCAGACCAGCTGAGCTCCAGGAATTCTTCCTAACCAGCATCTCTGGGCAATATCCTTTCAGGAAAGTGGCTGAGTGTAACAGGGAACCACAGAAGGGGCTGTGCTGTTATGAAGCAAAGCAATCAGACTGGGCATTACAAACAAACACAATACACAATACAAAATGTGCAGAAAAAGGAGCTGGGATGGTTGTAGAGAAGATATGATAGCAGCTACAGGACGGTGAGGGAAACCCTTCTCTGCGTGCATGGGCAGACTGGTTTATGCTGTCAGCAGTGAACCATGTAACCATCCTCCTAAGATCATTTCCTATTTTATTTCTGTGATTACAATGAACTGTTATCCAAGATAGAGCCATATGTTCTGCCCTTTTATCTTGTCCCTTTCTTGGTGAAAATTGCTTGGCAGAGAACATCTTGGATTGAAAGTTTAAAGAGTAGAAGCTCCTACTCTTGGTAGGAGCAAAGCACTTAACTTCTATCAGCTTTGTAAACATCGAGGTTAGCAGCTCTGTGATAACATTTTACATTTCATCTTCCTGCTAACTGTTAGGCTGGGTAATTGTCCAGATGATAAAGTTTAGCATTGCCAAATGTATGTAAAACTCACTTGGCAAAGCACGTGTATACATTGGCTGATGTTTTATTTTCCTCTCTCAGTAGTATAATGGAGGGCTTTAGAAATCATTATTTGGGATAAGAAGGGTTTTACTTGCAGCTTATACATGTATTAAAGTAGCTTAAGGTTTTTAGTGCTCCCCATAATTAGCTGGGAAACATGATCTCTTTTTTTAATAATTTCTAACCATAACTCAGCACAAAAAAGTTTAGTAATAAATGATTTCAGAGCTCAAATTATAAAGGTGGAGGGTTTTTCTTCTTTCAGCAGTCTTTCCAAGCTTTTCTGACCAAGAAAGCAATTTTACTAAAACCAAAAGAAAATACTTCTGTAGAGCTGAAGAGAAAGTGAACACTCATTTAGTATCGGCCAGAAACAGTCTAGAAGTATAGGAAAAAGTTCATGTATCCATTTTATAACCAGTGTTCTAGTCTTTGTTACATAAGTGCTGGATTTATTCAACAAGCACAAATGAAAATAAACCCTGTGTTATTAATGGGATCAGCAAAACAACATAACATAAAATGTAATTATAATATAATTATTAGTAGTATAATGACTAATTACTATTATAATTAATATATGTTGTTGAGATTGCTGAACTTTGTCTTTACTCCTACTGGTGTTTGAAACATGACTCTGCAGTTTCCTTGTACTCAAGAGGCTGAATTCTGTCCTCACATACAAACATAATTTCAGTGAAGTACTGTCACATGCTGCATTTTTCTTTGAAAACTGTCTTGCCAACTTTGTCTATCTAACAGTTGATCTGTATATTTTTAAGGCTTTTTTATTTGCTTTTTTAGTACAGCGCCAATTGTTTTGGGTGAGTTTAGAGAAGGCAGCCTCGTGTGTTTTGCATTGCATAAATGATACGTTGCAGGGAAGGGATATTCACATTTCTGCATAACAGAATATAATTTATTTTGTGCTTCGATAATTAGGAAATGGTTTTGTGGAATGTATTCAAGACTCCTGGATTACAAATTTATAGTTTGCTCACTGTTAGAAAAATTGATTCAGAAACAGCTTTAGAAACCAGCACGCTACTGCAAACATGGTTTCAAATGTAGTACTGTGCTAGTGCAGGTGATGATACATATAGAATACTTGAGTGTCTTAATGTCATTGGCCACTTTAATTCTGAAATTTTAACAGCTTGGGGAAAAAAGTGTACATTTTGGAAAAAAAATATTAAAAATTTTTCTTGCAAAAATTTTGACAGGTAGGTGTAATTATATATAAAAGCAAATATGACATAGGGAATGGAATGTAAAAATCTTAGAAGATATGCAAGATTCATGGAAAATGCAAGAAAACAAATTCTGCACTGCTACGAATTACTTTTTGTGGGATTTTTTTAAGTATTCTAATTCACACTCTTTGCAGTATTTCAGATGTCTTTGGGTCTAAATTCCTAAATAAATAGTTCCAGCTCAGATCATCACTTTATTAATTCAGATTTTTTTTTATTTATTTCTTAATTTTGAAAGGTGCTGGGCAGCACTTGAAAACCCTTAGTTTTAATACTTGAAAATCAAGCTCCAGGTTGTTAGTCTGTTCTGATAGACATTTTGTGGTCGGCCTTTTCATCACTCTTGTAGACAGGATGGCTCAAATAATTGAGACATCTAGATACCTCTGATGCTGTGTTGCTCTCTGTTTCTGGATGCTAAAAGCATAATAAGGATTACAGGGATAGCAGATGGGCTGAATTGATTTATAGCAATATGACCTTGCCAATGTTTGCAATCTCATTGTGAGTATTGTAGTAGTCTATGTACCACTTCAACTCCTATCTCCCAGAGCAGTGTGAAAACTAACCTGGATTATGGATTTCTGTGTGGAAACTGTACGGCAGCACTCCTGCCTGTGAGTATTTTAGCAAAGAAAGACCATTTCTGGCTTTCCTGGTTGTGCAAGAGATTGCTGGTGCAGGCCAGCTGTACAGTGGATGTTAAATAAATAATTGCAGAGGACAACTTCTGTTTACTTTTTACATTGCTGACCTTATAATCAGGAATGTTTCGCACGGGATAGAGCTGACTTTGTCTGATGCAGGCCAATTCCCTGAGCACTGGACGGAGAATGAGAGCTTCATTCAGCTGCTTTCAATCATCTTAGAGCAGAGACCCCCCACGAGCAGGTGGGGGCTGCGTTTTGGTAACCTGAGGACGAACTGGGGTGGGAAGTGTGTGTGTATGAGTGGTGAACGGCCCCCACAAAATGTTTTAGTGCTATCTTCACTTTGTGTTTACACTTTCCAGTAGTTTAGTAAATCTCTGGCAGGGTTATTTACAAAAATGTGTTATCAAATACATAAGCATTATGTTTGTAGAAGAGAAAGAGGGAAAGAAACTTTCAAACCTGTGCATGCTGGCCTTGTGCATCTCTTATGTCGTGTATTTCGTAGCAGAACAGAAAACCTCAAATCTGGGTGTCTCTCTGAAAGATGCTTTATACACAGGTCTTCTCCCAACCTCCCATCTGCATATCTGGTTTTCCCACTGACCCATGAACAAGCCCTTCCTTCTTTGCCTTGATTAGATGATAAAATATTCTGTTTCTGCTGTGGGAAGCTAACTCTGCAACCTGAAACACCCTGAAATCTGGAAATTCATAACAGACATGGATTTTGAAGCTGTGGCTGTTCCCAAACCTATTGCTGCATGGGAGCCACTCTCCTTATTAATTCTGTCCCTCTATGAGTGGATTGGAGGCTGTGGCTTCTCCTTACAGCATTCATTTTCCTGCAGGTGAGGTTTCCTGCAGTCCCAGACCTTCCCACGGCTGGCTTGCAATCGGGGGATGAAGCCGATGGGTGCTGCTCCACAGCAGGGCCCACAGACTGTTTGTCTGAGGTGGCTGGTGTGGCTGTGCAGGGCATTCCTGGCCTTGCCTTCCCCATGCCTGGCAGCAGATCCCAGGAGTGAGAGCTGGGGAGCAGCAAGTGCCCAGGCCTGCTCAGCGGGGGGTGCTCTGACAGGGCACTACTTGTGTGCTGGGAGGTTCTTAAAGACAGCGCTCCGAATCTGGTCAAAATATGAGGCTGAGGCAGCTTCAGGGCTTGTGGCAGTGTCAAGTGAGATGTTTCTCTGGAGAGAAGGAGCCTGTGCCTCCATCCAGCAGGTAGCCAGCCGCCAGAGTTGGGAAGTGGCTGCAGCTGTTGGGATACTCTCGCTGCTGCGTAGGCTTGCAGCACAGTGGAATTCTATTGCTGGTAACAGGAGTCATCTGTGGCTCCTGAGCCTGAAAACAATATATGCTGCTGGCTTTTCTTTTTATTTTAAGACCACCAGGCAGTTCTTATTTGCATGCTCTATAAAACTTTTTAGAAGAGTTTTGCAACTTACTTAAAGAACAGGTATAGCCAGCTACAAAATGGAACAATCGTCAGGACTGTGGCAAATCCTTTGCAAGTACAACATAAGTCAGGACACTCCAGATGCTGGTGGCACAATAGAGCCCAGGCACAGGGTCAGACCATGTCCCCTTCAGCGATGACAATATGTGTCACAATGTGACATCCCCTGCTTGCTGAGCCCCTCACACCACATGGAACTCCTTGGTAGCTTTTATGGGTCCTCAGGATCTCACAGGTTTTTGGGGCTGGGGTTTCTGAAAGCTTCCATGTTGTTTTGACTGCCCTTGAACCCTGACTCTCATCCATAATCAAATTTACAGCAAACTGTGTTCTAAGTGCAAGTCAGAGGGTAAGCGATGGAAACCTCATGGGAAAACAAAAGGCACCTCAGCTCTGAAGCTGAGCACTGGTGTCAGCTTGTGCTGGCAGGGAGTGGTGTCATTACATAATGATGCACTTATCCAAACGGCGGTTTGTATTTTGGGAGACAGATGTGCCTTGCAGTTGCTAGTGGAAGTTAAATGTTAAATATGAAACCCATTCATTTTCTCTTAGTCATACTTTGGATTTAAGCAGATGTTTTCCTAATTTGTGGTTTTCAAATGTAGCATGCTGACAAGACATTTATCATTAACTACAACTTCATCCATGCAGTTTAGCAAATTGGCCAATTATTAACAGTGAGGGTTGTGTGATGCATAGCTCCTGCTACTTTGAAAGGCCTCAATTGAAACCCAATATGTTTTTACAATATAAATTAATTGAGCTTTGGACCACAGCCCTGTTGTGTAAGTGCTCTCTGCTCTCATTGTCAGAACGAACAGCCATTTGTAATGCACTGAGTAGCTGTGCTGTCTGTGAGCAGAGGTCCTGGTGGTGGAAAGGGAAAGATAACATTTTTCTGGTGGGGCATGGACATGGCTGATGGTATCCACATGTAGGCAGCATGACATATGGAGGGAGTGTGGCCATAGGGTGGTGTAGGTGCATGGAGACCAGGCTTGCTTTGCCACAGATGATGCAGGAGGCAACCTGAAGGGGTGCAGGGAGAGTGATAAAAGCAGGGTGGGTGCAGCTGCCTGGAAGTTAGTGCTGCCTAGTATTTTCCATTTTGCTTGCATGTAACTTTGCTAGACTTTCATAGAATCATAGAATGGCTTGGGTTGGGAGAGACTTAAAGATCATCTAGTTCCAACCCTCCCTGCCATGGGCAGGGACACCTTTCACTAGACCAGCTTGTTCAGAGCCCTCTCCAACCTGACCTTGAACACCTCCAGGGATGGAGCATCCACAGCTTCTCAGGGCAACCTGTGCCGGTGTCTCACCACTCACTTTACCCATATTGATTTATTTTTTCCTGGTTTATGTTTGCAAGGTTTGACAAGGTGGGAGGAGGAAAATTTGGTGGTGGTGCTGTGAAGTGGTGAGGTGTTCCAAAGGTGCTTCCCAAAGCAAGGAACCACCATGTGCCTGAAAATGTCATCTCCTATTTTCTCAGTTCTGGAATTCAAGCAGGCAATTTAGTAATCATTCATTCATCCCATGTATGGGACTTGAAGGAGAACACTGAGTGCACCTCTCATTTCTAGAAAGTATAAAGACCTTGATTTTTACCAGCTGGCACTGCAGAAATTTTGCCTTACATTCCAGCTGAACAGGGAGAACTCTTCAGGACAGTCTGTTCATAGTTGCTTCAGTTTCTGGCAGATAGTTCACTTTTTTTTTCCTCTTCTGTATTTGCATCTGCTCAACAGGGAATCTATATATTTTGTTATAGAACAGGCTGCTGTGGAGATTAATTCCATGAGAACTGTAAACAAAATAAATGCCTGTGGTATATTTATATTTTGCTTTATGCAGCCAGATGTGCTAGGTGTGAAGTACCTACAGGGCTGGCTTTATAGTCCCATTTAATGTCCTTTTCTTCACAACCTCCTGTTCTGTGGGAAAAGGGAAAAATGGTAACATCACAAAACCAGTCAGGAGCAGTGATGTCTCAGCAGGGAGGCTGGAGGTTGCATGAAGTGCAAAAAGGGGAAAAATTGTTGATTGGAAGATGGTGTGGGAGGGTCCGTGTGGCCTGTTCCTGGTCTGCATTAAAAGCATAAGCCCCATGGGTACTTAAAATGAGCTGAAGGCCTGATCCAGAAGTTGATGAGGGATGCAATGAGGGCTTTAAAGTGAGATCTTCGGCATAGTTTTCTCCCCTATGAGCTTTGTAGCTTTTTGATTGAAAGGGATGCAGCAGCAGATGTGGAGGGGAAGATGACTTGTTATGGATACGTTCTCAATCACCCTCTTGCTTTCCCTGAGTTTAGGTAAGCTAAATCTCTGGAAGCAGCTGTGTATCCCTGGGCTTCAAGATGAGACAAGTGTAGGTAGATGTGGGGGTGAATTCGGCTAACCCAAATCCTTATCCCTTGCAGTGCTGCCAAGCTCCTGGAAAAGAGCCCGTTCTCTGTTGGCGCCCCGAGCCCCCTGCTCCCCTCGCCAGCGAGCCTGCAGCTGGCCCAGCTCCAGGCGCAGCTCACGCTCCACAGGCTGAAGTTGGCTCAGACAGCCGTTACCAACAACCCAACTGCTGCCACCGTCCTTAACCAGGTTCTCTCCAAAGTGGCCATGTCCCAGCCACTCTTCAACCAGCTGAGGCACCCCACCGTGATGAATGCCCCACAGGGCCACGCCGCGGGGCCGCCGCAGGGGCCCGGCATCGCCGGCACGAGGTTCCCCTCCAGTGGCATTGCCTTTCCTGCCCAGAGCCCAGCCTTAGCCACGCCAGGGAGTGGCCTGGGGCCTGTCCAGGCCCAGGCCCCCAATGCCATCGTCATGAGCCCCTTTGGAGGTGTCATGGCTCCAACCTCTGGCCAGCAACCCGTGGTGGTGGGCCTCAACAAGGCGGGTGCCTCCACGTCCGCCGCTGCAGGGGGCTTTTATGAGTACAATAAGCAAAATGCCGCCACGGCCACCCCTCAGGCGTACGCCTCAGAGGGCGACCAGTCCAGCCAGCACAGCTTCCTCGCTGGTGGGACCCACACCGCTGCCTCGGCAGCAGGGCCACGCTACGAGGGTCACTTCGGGGCTCCCAGCCAGCTGCAGCACGAGGCGTCGGCAGCATTTCCCAAGGAGTCCTACGGGGCAGCAGCACAGCACGGGGCAGCACGGGCCTTCCCCAGCGACCCACACACCAGCTCCCATTCAAAAGGAGATCCCGGCCCCGTCTTGCATGGCAGTGGTACAAGCAACCAGTGGGAAAACATCCCTAATTTCCCCAGCCAAAACAAGCCTGACCTCATGCCCAGCGACAGCCTGTGGCCGTCAGCGAGTCAGCAGCAGTATGAAATAAGAAACGAGCTGTACAACCCCGAAGAGCCGACACCTGACACAAAGTTCAGCGCGGCCGCCCCCCCCGCCTTCGGCCGCCTCAACCACAGCACACAGAGCTTCGGCAGCCCTCGCATGAGGCAGAAGGAGGAGCAGAGCAGCAGCGTGCCCGACCTGACCACTCGCTCCCTGCCGCCACACCAGCTGGGTGACCTCCGTGGCGTGGCCCCTCTCCACTTCCCCCACGTCTGTGCCCTGTGCGACAAGAAGATTTTCGATCTGAAGGTGGGTGGTTTTAGGGTGTCCCTGGGGCACAGCTCGGACCCTTGAACAGGCTACAAGGTGGCTGATCTGGCCATCAGCTCCTGCCACCCCTCGCTGCCAGTGTCCATCACAGCCAAGGTGCCCTGAGAGAAGCAGAGACAGAGAGTCATAAGTCGGCTTAGGGTGTTGTGCATCTGTTTCATGGCAGTTACTGGGGTTTTGAGATCTGGTTTTGTTCCGCATCTTGCCGTGAAAGATGGTGAGATTACAGCGCTGGCATGAGGTCTGGGCTGAGGTCACAGCTCACCTCATGGGCCCAGAGCGAGGCGGGGAGGAGCTTGAAGCTGATCCCCCAATTCTCAAACCACTGTTGTAACCCCACGTCTGCAGTTTCATCTGCTTCTCCCTTTCTGATCCCAAGGGCTTCTCCCTAAGAGCTTTGTGGAAGCAGCTTGCTTACACAAATCAGCACATTTTTTGATAAAATTATTTTAATAATTCCTCTGTTGGGATCTCTTCCTCCTAGTATGTCTCAGGAAAATTTAGGGCTCAAGGTCCGCAGCAACTTTGGCCTGGAAGCAAAGAAGCTGCTCAGGACATGTGGTGCACCCCGTGTTCCTACTTCTCTGTTACACTGCCAAGGGAGCTGCAAGTTCAACTTCACCCTCAAGAAGCAGCTTCCCAGATCCCCAGAGAGCCTGTGGGCTAAGTCATGTTATATAGATCAGGTCTGGAGATGACCACTTTTGTGGCCCTCTGAGCCCCACAGCTATCCATGGGCTTTGGCTGGTGTTGTTCTGCTTTCCCGGTGAGCCCTGTACGAGTCCCTGTGACCTTTTCTATCATATCACAGGACCAGCACCTAACCACAAAGGCATGTATTCTCATGCTCGTGGTGGCCTGACAATAAAATGACAACAACATGTATGTAGAAAGGAAAATGGACAGCAAATGAAATAGTACCTGATACTTACATACCCTGGGGCTTTGGGATATTTGAATATATTTGCTTTCAGCTTTCCCTTTTACTCTTTTAACAACTGCTTGCAAAAGGGTTTGCTGTGATTACTGCAGCTACAGGGCTGGGCTGAAGTAGCCCCTGTGTAGGGCATGCTGGGCATTTCTTCTTTTCATTAAACATTTAGAAAGAGCAGGGGAAATGTTATTACAGTGAGTTTCAGTGGGTCTGTTAGGTGGTGTTTAATGCACTGCCTCAGTTGGATCATAGAAGTGTAAATAGCTGAATGTACCTTGACAAATGCTGCTAATCTATTGAAATAATAAGCAGCGTTGTGGCTGCCCCGAGTACTGAACACCTTCTTTATGGACATTGCAGGAGTTGAGAGTGCTTAGCATCTTGCAGGATGAGCTCTTCAGCTAGAGTGAAGTAACTTAATTAATTGAAATATACTGAATTTAAAAGTAAATACAGAGAAGCTCTGCTTTTGTAAAGTAACCTATAATTCAACCTACAAATAATGAAAATGCATTGGATGAATAATAATGCTTTGGATAAATAATAATGCATTGGATGCTTGGCTCCAGCATCACATGGTTTGATCTTTAGCATCTGAGTATTGGTTTTAGAATAAGGTAAACTGAACAGAGGAATAATCTCTTTTAAATTTGTCTCAGGATTTTTCCCATGCTCATCATTTCTTTGTTTCAACATAGGACTGGGATCAGCACATTAAGGGAAGTCTTCACATCCAAAAATGTATGGCTTTTTCAGATAAGTAAGTATTATTTTAGAGTCACTCTTCAAACTGAACTGCTAACAGAGCGTCGCTTACTTCAGTGGCTTTACACTGGGAATTTGCTGCCTAATAATTAAGCTTGAATATTTATGGCACATTATGCATGCTTCTAAAATTCTTTTCTTTCTTTTCCAGCACTGGTATCCGGTGTATGTTAAGCTCAGCAGATGGAACATTGCATTTATCACCAAATAATGCAGCAGTTTTCAATCCACCTAGTATCGAAGGTAAATGGTTGTATGTGCAATAGTTAAAAACAATTCTTTTATTTGAAAGGGAATTCACTTTCTGGGGAGAAGTGGGCTTTTTAAATGAAAAGTGATAAAAGTTTCCAAGGAAAAATTTTGAGAGGTTGTGCACAGAAAGGTTAAAAGCCAATACTGTGCCTTTCTAAGTATGAATTTATTTTTCTTTCAAACAGTGACTGTTTTTTACAGTACAACAAAACAGTGTATAATTTGGTGTAGAGGCTATGAAATTACTTACTATGTAAATGGGGCACTGCTTATTGAGCACATTAATGCAGTTGATATTAGTCAAGATTTTCATGTGTGTAATCCATTATTTAGATTATCCACCAAATGTCGGCACATCTTTTATCACTACGCCAGCAAGATCCTTTGGCCAGCCAGGTCCTACATTTTCTTCTCCTCCATCAGGGGTAAGAGTGAGTACCTAAGCAAACTGATCTCTGTGTCAAGGTTCTTGTAGAAGTCACTTCTGCTTACTGGAATTTAAACCCCAAGGGCTTCCTTTCAAACAATAATCTGAATATTCAGTCTGTTATTTCAACTTCCCTGCAGCTCTTTTATGCTTTTGATTTTGGCCAAATATGAGTTTGATTGTAGTTTTCGTTTTGTTTTGTTTCTTTTCCAGTGCTAAAAGTTGTTTTCTTATCAGGGAGATTTGGGCAGCTGGGTGAATGGTTTTGTGGGTATCCCATTGACCTTTCTCCCTCATTTTCTGAGTCATTTCAACCCAGGGAGGTCAGCTTCAGCTTGGAATGAATATTTGGATTAGTCTTTAGTTACTCTCAGTATCTATCCCATTAAGCAGCCTTCTATTTCTCTGGTTATTTATTTATATCAATTGCTCTCTGCCTCTCCCACGCTGGGGTCCTTCTCCCGGGTTGCAGCAGTGGCAAAGATAGTGGCTGCAGCTTCACTGTTATTCCCCTGGAGGTTCCAGATCAGTTCATTATACTGGACTAACTTCTCCTTAGCTTCTTTTAGTGTAGTATTTATAGCATCTGCTGCCACTGCTGGCCTATCAGCAAGTTTGCTTTGGTGTAAAGCCTTCCATGGTTTAGGTGTACTGGTCCCCACCCTGCATTCAATACAGGTCCCCAGTTATATTGCTCTAATGCACGCTTGAATTCCTAGCTCTAATCAAAAAATGCCAGAAAAAAACCCCCAACATTAGAAGTGGTTCTTACACTAACAAAACAGAAAGATTTTAGAAGGGAAAAAAAAAAGGCAAATAAAAGCAAATCATATTCATAATGAAAATACAAAGTTGTTAGGTTAAAATTAAACTCATCACATATCAGAAAGCTGCAGCTAAAGCTGGAGACACCAAGAACTTATGTTAGGGCGTTCATGGAATAGCAGCAGTAATCCAGGGGTTCAAGTTTTCACCTTGTTAGCTTTTGTGTATATATCCTGATGTGGTCTCAGACACTCTGAAAAGCAAGGCTGAGTTGTGTCCCTGTGCCACTCCGGTTTGCAACAGGCATTGCTTACAGGAAGGTCACCCAGATTTCCTTAATCCAACCAATTTTGTACCGTGCAGTTTTACTGCGCAAGAGGTTATTTGAAGGGGTTTTAGTTTCTGCCTGTCACAGACACTGTGTGTGCAGGGGAGCAAAGAGCAGAGCTGCTCATGACAGCTGCCTCCAAGGTCAGAGGTGGAGTAGCAGCGGGTGCAGAGGAATGTTCCTTTTCATCATGTCTGTCAACTTCTCAACAAATGAAATTACTGCTAATACCAGTGTCATTTCTCCTTAGAATCTGTCACTATTTATCATTTAAGCTGCCTGCAGAAATCCTCCTCCTGAATGACCTGCAGTATTATGAGAGATAAAAGAAACAATAACTTTGATTTTCCTGTAAATCCTCTTTTTCTTCAGAAGCTCATCAGATGAACAGGGAGCTATATTAGAGGTGTTAAGACCGAGTTTGCCAGCTGTCATTCACTCTGCAACCCAGGTGGCTTATAATTTATTGCACCTTTGCACGGTAGTATTCACTTTCAGCTAAGCTGCTGCCATTTAACTGAGCAGTGGGAGATTATACTTGACCCTGCATGTAATCATAAACAAAGTGTTCAGATTTCTGGAAGGGCTTGCTCTGTGCTGTCCATCTGCAAATAACTCTATCCGTCTTTAAAAGGCAAATGCTGCCAGTCTTCACTCGGGTATGGAGAGACATTAGCACTGGGGAGATGAGATTGGCCATTTCTTATTGTCTTTAAAAAAATTCATGTGAAGCTTAAGAAAGGGATAAAGAACTTGAAAAACAAGAAGTAAACAAACAAAAAAAGCTGTAATAATTTGGTGAAATAATATTACAAATTATATGAGGTGCATTTCACTGCTGTGCATCTTTTTTTTTTTTTGTAATATCATTGGTAAAAGCTGCATTGGTAAACCCCCATACACATCAGTTACAAAGCAAGTTAACTTAGAATCTTATCGAAAAATGCCTTCAACACTTGTCACGCAACAGCTCCTTTAACTTCCTGATTGTGGATTTGGAAGCTGTATATTCCTTTTCTGGCTGTGATTTACAGCCCTATTTAATGAATAGATCCAATTTAACTGCAATCAGCTGACAAGATCATTGCTTGATACAGCCTGTTGACTTCTGGCATGAGTATGTGACCACTTCTTAATCATGAATTACAGCAGGTTTATGGCATAGCATTTTAATTTAAGCCATTGCCAATTGTGGGGAAGTGGTAGCAACTTACATGTGGTAGCAACTTAATGTACTGAGGACTGTGTGTTGGAACATGGGCTCTGGAGCCAACGTAGAGAACAGCCAAGTCTAGTCCCATAGACTCTTACACACTATCTTTTATCAGATCTAACAAAATAAACAGAAGATGCCCAGTAACCTGGGGTGTTTGTGCACTGGGACTGCATTTGCTGTCTCCTTTTCCTCTGCTGGCTATAGTTGTGTTCTTCTGTTCTGTGCTACATGCTGCCATGCCAGATACATACAGACATCACTTCTGTTCAGTGGAGTTGAGTTGCTTCATCTTTTTCTCGGGATCAGATCTTTGTTATTTTTCTGCTAGAGAAAATATCTTACTTATGGACTTTTGCACTTCTTTGACTTACCTTACACACCTGGGCAGGCTCTGTGAGATGCAAGCTAAGTAGCAGACCACTGTATAATGCAGGGTCTTGCTGCAGCAAAAATACACAAATGGTTAAGTGGTGAAGCCTGGAAGGAAGGCAATGAGACGAAGGTGTAAATAAGATAACATTAGCTCTGTAACTTGTGAACTTGCTGACAAGCCAAACATTTGCGATGGCTCTGGTGAACTTGATCCCACAAGATTACATGATTTGCATCTTCCCTTGAATGGCACAATTTTAATTGAAGGTAGAGTTACTTCTCCAGCAAAATCCTAACAGCAGAGGTCATAAACATGGAAGTAGTCTGGAAAGATTTAATCCCATGTGACTGATTTGTTGCTTGTCATTAGCTGGGGTAAATTAACTTTCTGTCTGGGTATACCCTGATGCCTCTTTGCATAGAGAGTGTAGAGCTTGCTTTCCATGTCAGAGAGATGGGCAGTTCTCTGGGAACTGCCCCAGCACTCTAAAATAGACTTCCACCCTTGGAAAGCAATTACCACTCCGGTGCTATGGGCCTGTGCCAGCCCAGTTTGGGAGATGTGGTCACTTGTCAGTGACCAATTTGGGAGACGTGTCCAGTGGTGACTGTGCCCCCAGGGCAGAAGTCCCTCCTACTGCGTGTTGTTGCAATGAGAGGGGAAAGTAGAACGTTTTCTGACTCGAGGTAGAGCTGTGTGTCCTCTCACGAGTTAAATGAGATCACTTTTACCCCTGGCCCAGTCTTTTCCACTATGGCAGAAGAAAGATTTAAATTCAACCCCTGCCGTCCTGAACACCTCTGTAGTCACCTAAACTGATTTCTGACATCCATAAATTCAGCAGGGACTGCAGTGAGCAGTTAGTTTTTACAGCAATATCATTAATCCTATTTGAAGGGGAGCATCTCCTCTAGAAATCCTCTCTGGACTTTGTAAATATCCAGGGATGGAGACTCCATTGCAACCTGCACTGCAGTTAAACATGTATTTCTAAACATTTGTATTTCTAAACCAGGATGTTAAAATGCAAGTTTTAAAAGAAGAATATTTGTCCTTAATAACAGGTACACAGAGCAGAGCATTTTTTGCAAAAATGTAGTATCTAATCTAGTAGATTGAATATCTAAGATAAAAACATTGGTTTGAGTTGGTTTTTTTCCCAGTTTGCCCAGAGGAAATCTACACTGGGTCGAGTTGTTCACATCTGCAACCTCCCTGAGGGAAGCTGCACGGAGAATGATGTCATTAACTTGGGCCTCCCATTTGGAAAGGTCACCAACTATATCCTCATGAAATCCACTAATCAGGTACTGTGCATTTAGGGCACCAGTATTGACATCTGTTGGCTTGAGACAGAGTGTTTGGGGAAAATCTCTTATTTTATAATAGAAAGTTATATATATAAAGCCTACTCCTAAAATAAAAAAAACAGTTGGTGTTCACAGAATGAGATGACAACAGACACAAACATGGCCACTGCCTCATAGTTCTTGTTAAAAAAAACAAAACAACAGAAATCTCAATGGAGAAGTGTTGTAAAACTGTGCTTTTAATAATATTTTTAAAGGGAATAACTTGGCTGCCTTCTCTTAGCCATTTAGTAGGGTTACTTTCAGACTTGTCTTATTCTTCATGGTAGCTTAAGTCTGCCCTAAGTAACTTAAGTGTACCAGTGGTGTAAGCTGGTAAGAGTAGAATATCTTCTCTCACATACCTGCAGCAAACAATATGGTTGGATGTAGAATCCACACCAGTGGTCAGTGTTTGAAATTGTAATGTTTCAAAATAACTGAATCACAGAACGGTTTGGCTTGAAAGGGTTTTAAAGACCATCTGGTTCTAACTCCCCTGCCATGGGCAGGGACACCTTCCACCAGACCAGGTTGCTCAGAGCCCCATCCAGCCTGGCCTTGAACACTGACAGTCAAGAAAGATTAGATACCAGTCATTCAGTTTTTAACTAAACTGGCTTCTAAAGTCGCATATTGGCTTTAAGAGCTGGTTTGAAAACATTTCTTGCAGTTAAAAGAAGGCTGAGAAAGGGACCGAATGTTACTGTTTCAGCTTCAGGGCTGGAAAGCTACTCAGTTTTGTACTATCAAGACGTTTTGCAGAGGAGGAATCTAAAGGAAACTTATTTTGCTGCCTTTTCTCTCTTATACTTCGTATTTTTAATAATGTAATAGATTGTAAAGTTCTCCCCATTTGTGCTAGGCCTTTCTGGAAATGGCTTACAGTGAAGCAGCTCAAGCCATGGTGCAGTACTACAAAGAAAAACCTGCTATGATAAATGATGAGAAGTTACTTATTAGGATGTCTAAAAGATACAAGGAATTGCAGCTGAAGGTAAGATAGTTATTCCTGATCAAATTTTCTGAGTTTCTGTGGCATGTCCTGGAGAATACATCTAAAAAAAAAATCTTTGCTGATTACTGACTTCTAATTGAAGCTTTATTATTATGGAAAAAGAAATTAAGAAAGATAAATTAACAAATATATTTTAATGATATTTTATACTTAACTGCTTGGTTTTGTTCTAAATTTTAACTCTTGGAAGAGACCCCATTTTCTCTAGTCCACTCAAACCATTTCAAAAATCCCTTCTGAGTTTCCCTCCCCACATTGCTTGCTCTAAAAAAGGTCTAAAACACAGCCATGTGTAAGATACAAGATGTCAGCAAAATAAGGTTGTCTGGTCCTTTTAGTCAGGCATTAAGCCTGAAGCAATGTCTTTTTCACTGCTTGCATGCTTGAGCCATAGTACAATCTTGATACCAAGCAGTAATGACCAAACAGCACATTGGTTTCTTTTTATTTCCTTCTTGTGAATGACCTAAATTAAAAAACACAATTTTCTTTTTTTAAATAGAGTCAGAACAGAGCAATAGCCTTTAGACTTTATCTGTAGTGTGTGTGACACTTCTGTTGTAGACATCTGGGTGATGTCCAAAAATCACTGCTCTTGTGAGCATATTTATGAAGGCTTATCTACTGCCATGTGTAGTGCTAAGAGGGTATTTTTATTTCATGGTAACTTGGACCAGAACTGGTAATGCGGAGCTTAAAAGCTCCATATTGTATTTACTAACATGGCACGAAGTTATTTTATAAAACAGCTCTGTAATGTTCCAATTTAAGAGGCCTTTTATGAGCCTTGAGGAAAAACAAGGAACTCAGATGGTTTGGTCTAACCTTTGGAAAAGTCTCTTTCTCTCTTGTATCTGTATAATGGTTTAAGGAGACAAAGGAGTTGCCAGAAGTTCATAAACCAGGGCAGTCTTTCCAAGTGTGGTACATTGAGGGATTCAGATGTTAGGTGGTGGAGGCTGTGCATCTTGATGTAGAGGCAGGAGTTACCGAGGAGAGGTGGTGGTTTGCCTAGATTTCAGGAAGATTTTTCTGCTCTTTCAATGGCAGTTTTTTCAGGTTATGGAATTACTTTGCTCTGCATGAGCAAGAAAGCAAACAAATAAAAGCACAGTGTAGAAGAGGGTATATGCATGAGCTATTTACCACTACAAACTGCTGAGTTCCTGCATGATTATGTTGCTCAGCTGTGCATGCTCCAAGTGTTTGACAAATTGCATGCACTCCAGCCTGTGTAGTGCATTCTTCGTAAATGATCTTGAATTTTGAGTAATCAACACTGTAGTACACATCTTTCTTGCACTTGGCTTTTCTGAAGCTCTCCTATCTAAGCATGGTCTTCTAGAGCTATACCACAGGATGAACTGACTCCGAGATGAAGATAAAGCAGTTCATTCCCAGAGGATGAGAGATAGGCTGCTATACATATTTAATTCCATACTAGAAAAATTGTCTGTTTTGTTTCCTCTTAGATCCAGTTCCTAGAAAATTCTCTGTAGTGATTGTGTAATAAGGAAGGACGAGCCAGTTTTCAAAGCCTGTCATAGCAGCCAAGTATGAGGAGACAGTGCTACAACGTAATGGAGCAAACTTTCCATTTGTATCATTTTACCGCTTTGATCGTGTTATTGAGAAACCAGCTGCAGAAGAGTGTAACCACAACACTGAAACTAAATATTTCTGAGCAATAGTATAATTGAATGCATGGATACTGTTCCTTGAAGGACAAATCACATATATTAGCTTGGAGTAGTGCAGCATGCTAAGCAGTTTCTTTGTTTTTGTTAGAAACCAGGTAAGAATGTGGCTGCTATCATCCAGGACATCCATTCGCAGAGGGAGAGGGACATGCTGCGTGAAGTGGACAGGTAAAGTTTCTCCACAGTTTGGAACTGGAAGTCTGTAAACCTGTAGGTAGAAGCAGCATTATCCCTGTGCTTCCCTCTCTTATTTCATTTGCTTTCCTAATTTGAATTTCACTTATAGAATAGTGTGTATTTTTATATAGTCCAATGGTAGGTACAGGACCTGTATAATGAGATCAGATTGAAACTGTGCATGTTATGAAAATAAAAGATCTCTTTCCTGCTGATGATGATGACTCAGAAAGTACGCCTGGCATGTGAAGAACGCAGAAATGAAGCTGTTCCACTCTCCTCCCTGTTGAGTGAAAAGCGTAAAGGGTGGGGGTGCTGTGAGACCTGCTGGGAAGGAGTGGATTCAGATTAAAATGTATTTGGGTACATTTCTGATCTGCCTGACTTCTGGACCTTTCAGCAAAATTGGAGAGGAATTACAGTCCTAAAACATCTCTTTTAAACAGGTGGCCATTGTCACTTTTGTGTCAGAGATGCCCTAGCTGAGTGAGTATTCAGGGTGCAGACATTAGGGTCATTGTAAAGGTATTAACATATTATAAGCTTTTAATGCTAAACCCCTATGAGATGCTTTTAAGAATGAATGAATATATTCTTGACAGTTCTATGGAGATTTGGTTAAGCTCTGTGGATATGACACTGCCTTTTCTCCTATTCACTGTGTTTGCAGCTGTGCAGTGCATGTCTGTGAAAGGCCTGGGGTCTCAGGTTCACAGTCCCCAGGGCAGTCCCCATGAGCTTCCAGCGTACAAGAACTTGGTAGTCAATAGTGGGTCAGCCAGTTAACAGCTGCCTTTTCCCTCTGCAGCAGGTATGGAATGGACAGGCCCCGCTCTCGCAGTCCCATCAGCCGCTCTCTGTCACCCCGATCCCACACTCCCAGCTTTACTTCCTGCAGTTCACCACACAGCCCAATGGGGACCAGCAGGACTGACTGGGGAAATGGGAGAGAGGCATGGGATCAGTCCCCGTATTCTCGACGGGAAGAGGAAAGAGATAGCAGAGAATGGCGAGAGAATGGGGATGAGAAGAGGGACAGGACTGACACGTGGGTACACGAGAGGAAACATTATTCCCGACAGCTGGACAAGTTTGATTTGGATGAACGGCTTGAAGGAGGCAGAGGATACCGAGAAAAATACTTACGGACTGGTTCCCCTGGCTCCCTTCACCCTTTATCTGGCTACAAGAACAGGGAGGATGACTATTACCGAAAATCCTCTAAGTCAAAATCTGACAAGTTTCAGAGGCAGCAGCAGGATGTACCTGGGAGATCTAAGAGAAAGGAAGAGGCAAAGTTAAGGGAACGCAGGCATTCTTACAGCGACGACACTGCCAGGGAGGAGGTGGCTGAACAGAAGCACGGCAAAGCATTTGAGGGCTCCAGGCAAAAACAAAGTGAGAAGAATAAGGCGAAGAAAGCCGAAAAAGACGAAGAAGAAGATGCTACTGCTGAAAGCAGTGATGTGAAGGAAACCAAACCACCAGAGAATGAGGTAAATAGAGATCTAAAAGTGTATTTAAAAGAAAGTAAATGCTGAAGTAATATATTTTCTGAAATATCTTAGAGCATATGTTGTAGGTGTTGTGCCACTGACATGAGATGTTTTGCCATGATAAAATCACAGAATATAGTCCTAGAAGAGACCTTTGGAGGTCCTCTTGTCTGTGTCTTTGCCCAGATCATGCAGATCTGTTAACGCATTGCAGTGTTGGGTATACTGTCGTTCTGTGTCAAGCACGGAATCTTTGGGTAACCACTTAGGGGATAGGGACAGACAACTGAAAACAAAACCGAGTGACAGTGTGCTGTTTGCATGCAGGTTGTATGTGCAGGGGCAATTGCCCTCCTGCTCTCTAAGTCTGTGCAGAATACCCCATAGCTGCTCTCCATAACCTCCTTCCACTCAATAAGGATTGAGTTATCTGAGAATTAAGTGATATTTTACAGAGGTGCGCAATATTTGTAGGATGATACGTGGAAATGGTTGTTTCACTACTAAAATGGGGAATGAACTTTCTATGAGGACGTTTTCTTTCTGGATAACTCAACAGAGGAATTGGTTTCCATTAATCATATGTCCCTACTCTCAACTGTGGTAGGGATAATTCACACCACTCCTTTCAATGTGCTGGCAGGAATCTTCTCCCATGGCAGAACCACTGAATCAGCTTACCTATAAAATTACGGGATCTCTGGAGAAATACTTCCAGTTGTAAGGTGGCAATGTTTGTGGATTTGATTCTCCACTGGGAAGAAGTGGGAGGGGGAACAGATCAAGATGCCTCATTTGCTCAGTCTCAGTACAGCCCATACTCATATCCCCACCCTGTGGGGATCTGGTTACTGGCTCTTGGCCACCTTGCCTCCCCCAGCTCCCACTCAGTGATACGCTGCTGCCATCCACCCCCAGGGCTGCTGGCACGGGAGGCTGCAGAGCTGCTTGGCTGACCAGGGCTCCATTGTCGGTTGTTTTCAGCTGACCTTGCGTTTGTTCTTCTCATGTGAGGGCAAAGTTGATGGAAATCTCTAGATTTATAACTCCACTGGTCTGTACCAGCTGCAGCACTACCTCATGCCACAGATATGTGTGTTTGTACCACCTTTTATCATCTTTCTCCTTTGGCTGATATTTCACTGTGGCGTATGGTTCCTTGGGAGGAGATGTCAGAGAGAAATGTCAGACAGCATCCTAAATCACCAGTGTTGCACACTCCTCTGCATGTTTTTCAAGTTATTTTACAGTAGCTTTGCTAAAGGCATACCTCTCCAGGGACTACTGCTAGTAATTTATTTCATAAGGTAGAAGTAGTTTTGAATGTCTTGAACTCACATGTTGCTTTGCCCCTCTTTTACTAACTGCCAGGTAGTACTGTGGTTTTGTTCTTCCAAATTATGAACTGAGCAAGCAGTTGAATTCTCAACTGATCCTACATCAATGAACAAAACTATTGAGGTCTTCTGCAGAGTTTTGACACTGATGCTCTCCTTACCATGTCTGAGCGAACATAACAGATACGTAGAGAACAGAGGAGTGGAGGCTGGAAATTTTAATGAATTGACATTCTCCCCCACCTGTCTTCTAGCCAATTCTGTGATATAAATTACACCTCTCTAATTTTGTTTAAAATTCTTATTCTTATTTGTGCAGCTCTGCTAATGGAATCTAATTGTCATGCCTTTTCTCACAGCCTAGTTGACTTGCATAAACTTTAGAAATAAAGAATATGACCTTGTGAGTGACTTTGATTCTCTAAACCCAGAATAGAAACATACTAGAGCACCACTGTGTGTTGCTATACATGTATATGTATTTATTTTAGCTTGAAAAAGAGGAGCAAGTTCCAGAGGAGAGCTCACCTTCAGATAATAAACAAGGAAAAGAATCCGGAGAGGTTCTGGAAAACACAAGAAAAGAGAAGGTCGGTGACACATTGTTAGTGCAGCTATATGACCAAATGAGTAAAACCCCAGGTTTGGTAGCACATTTTCCCAAATGAAATATTAACCCCCCCATGAAGAAACATGTTAAGGGGTTGTAGAAGGAGGCTGTCTAAATTAACTTGCCTTATCTTGACCTCTGCTTTAAGGGACAGCTTTTCCTGAAGTCTCCAGAACTCTTTTTTTAGTTACTCTTTGCCCATGTACATTGCTTCACATGCACAGCCCTTGGCACTGGCAGCTGTAAGGAACGTATGCCCAAGTGAACCGTGGAACTTTGCAAACCATGCCCAAAAATAGGAGATGGAGTCAGTTAGCGGAGAAAGAGGGGACTAATGATGAATACTTTTCAGAGCATTGGCCCTATGAACTATAGATAGTAGCCTCTTCTGATTGTTTCTGGTTTTAATTAAATAATGCCTTTACAGAACCCCTGCTACTGCATCACGGTCAGGGAGAGCAATGTCCTTGGAATTCCTCCAGCTTCATATCTGTAGGGTCATGGGTTGATGGTCAGATATGGAAGCTATTGATATCTGTTGCTGTAGAAAACTGATCTCCTGGCAAGAACAGTGTCAACTCCCAGAGTTTTCATGCTGTTTTAGGATTCTAGGAGGGGAAGTGTGGGAATGGCCAAACAGGAGGAGAATACGGATTATTAATAGATTATGTGTACACAAGGAGTCTGGGAGTTGAAACCTAAGCTGCAAGTGTGTCTTAGAAGCAACATATACCTTTTAATTCTAAGACTTCTGAAGTCCAGTATTAGTGTCTGAGTCCTACAAGTCCATAACCACATGAATGAGGTATTTCAGAATATGTACCTTGGAGTATAATTGTAAACCTGATTTTTCTGAAGGCTTAGGCCAATCTCTACCAGCACAGTCCCTGGCAGAGGACTCTTGCTGGTGGAAGGAAATGACTGCAGAAGGAAGCCACATCCATAGGAATTAAAAGGACCTAGTCCAGCCAAGTGAAAACCCCAGCGACTCGACTGGGGTTCAGTATGTTTTCATTGCACTGATATGGAGGTCGAGGAAAGGGAGAGGTTCTTTTCCTTGAGTATCACACAATAGCATCAGTTGCATAATAAAGTGTAACAGGTTGTGCCTTGCTCTACTGCTTACAGAAAAGTAAGAAGCAGGAGACTGGAGAGAATGTAATCCCCAAAGCAGTTACAGAATCTCCACAAAGTGAAGTTTATGTGATAATTCAGTAGAGATTGCTTGTCCTTGTGCATAAGGTTCAAAATTACAACACTCAGGCATATTGTTCTTTGAAATAATAACGCAAAGAGGGTTAGGCATGGCCAGACCAAGTTTCTTCCTGGTTTCAAAGCCCACTTTTTAACAGTGTTGATCTATAATCACCAATCTCTCAAATGTTTGTGACCAATCTCTCATCTTTGTGACAGGACCGAGACTGGGAGAGTGGAAGTGAAATAGAAGGTGAGACCTGGTATCCTGCTAACATGGAGGAATTAGTGACAGTAGATGAAGTGGGAGAAGATGATTTAATTATGGAGCCTGATATAACTGAGCTTGAAGAAATAGTACCAGTTGATCAAAAAAATAAAGCTGCTTCAGAAATGTGCCCCTGTATGTCAACTGTGTTAGAACTGAAAAACAATCACAGCCACTTAACCAGGAGTGAAGACAAATGTGCCCATAAAGCTTTAGAAACAAATTTGAGAACAGCAAAGGGCAGTGCAGCTTCTAGCGGCTGTCAGGATGATGAGGAGGATGATGGTAATGATGATGCTGTAACTGAAGCATCAAGCCTAAATCTGGACCCTGAACAGAAGCCAGAGGAATGGAAAGAAGACCAATCTGCTAAGGAGTCTGATCCCCAGCAGAAGGAAGGAAAAATTGATAAGAGCTCTGACACACATTTAGAGCCTGAAGATCACCATATACCTTCTGTTCATCTGAAAGAAGAGACTCTCCAGCTCTCTGATGCATTTATAGATGATTACAAACAGATGGGATCACAAGGAGCTGAGAGCAGACAAGTTACGGAAACGCTTGTTAAAAACACCAGTGAAGAAACAAGACATGGAAGCCAAGAGTGTCCAGAGGCCAAGGGTAACTACTGCTTTTTTTCTCTTCAGCCCGCAGAGAGCCTTACATATTTTCTCTGACAGTAGACTGAAATTTATTGCTAACGAGAATAAGTGTTGCTAATAGTATCAGGACTTGTCCTTGGAGCCGCTCAGTAAAAGAACCCCAGTGGCTTTGGCCAAGCTAAACCATTAGAGCCTCTTAGCTGAATAGTGTAAAGGAAATATGATAAGCAGCTTGCAAGCTTTCTAAAAGGCATAAGCTGCTATAATTGTCATGTCAAGGTTCACATGAGTTTAGCTGAAGTCCTTCAGTGCCTTGCTAAATTTATTTTGAATTGTCAATGAAATGAGTGACAGTCTCTGAAGGTCAACAGAAAAGTATCTGTAATGTCTGGCTGGCTCCTGGACAAGGTGGGTATTCTTACACACTGTACTGAAGCATTAGTAAAATGGAAATCATCTGTAGATTGTTACTTCTCAGGCCCCGTTCAACACAAATAAATACCTTTTGTCAGGACTTGCCTTATCTTCTGTTATCTACTGCATTCTACTTTTAATACAACTAATAGGACATGCTGTGAGGTAGTGTCAATAAATATAATCATAACTACATATTAATGTTTTAGCTGTCAAGAAAAGAGGGATCTTGAGTGTCTGAAAGTGAGTTCAGTTCCTCGTCACACTTTCAAATGATACTTGAGTGAATGGGCTGTGTATAGTGACATGAAGTAGAAAACAACAGACTGTGTTGGCCAGGAATGCTCTTTTGTTATTGCTGCCAGAGCCCATGTGGTGGACAAGGGGTTGTGAAAAGAAGCTGATGGAAGATTTTTGAGGGTGCAGTGCTGGAAACATTTAATGTGAATGTCTGATTTTCAACTAATTTCTTCCTCCAGGATAAATTTCAAACTCACTTGGTTTTCAATACTTACCTGTTTTGCCTGAAGACACCTTGCCAGACTTGGTGTATTTGGCGATAACATTGCCATGCAAACTCCCTGGGACTGGGCATGGCAAAGCTGGCTACCCTGGGCTGCCCAGGCAGCCAGCTGATGAAAGAGTTGGATATCTCAGGAGCATAGTTACTTTAGTGTTTTCAGCATCTCAGCTTCCAGCTTGTCAGCAGGGAGCCTGGAAGCTCCAGGGCACCTCATGCTTCCCAGGTTTCTGACATGGACTTGATATCTGGGATCTGCAGTCCAAGACTCTGAAACCTCTGCAAATGCAGCTGCCAGCTCAGAAGCACTGAAATCAACTTAAGTGGGACTTAGGTTTCCACAAAGGCCCTGGATGTCTTAAGAGCTTACTGGAGGTTTTCCAGTTCTCTGCTGCAGATTTGGAAATCTGGGATGGGCTTAAAATTAACTTGAAAGCCAACCAGTCGGGATTTTAAATTATTTTCTTTTAAAATCCTGTAATAGACATATTTAAAACAGTGAAGAAAAATTCTTTCTCATAGCCAGAAACTTCAGATCTTTGAACTACAGACCTGAAAGACAGGAAGGGTTTGGTTTGGGAAAAATGTTTGTTTTATGAGAAAATATATCCCTTATCTAGGTGAAATTTGCAATGCAATAGAAATTTTGTCAGGGTGAGGGAACTAATTCTTTGATCTAAGAACTGAAGAATAGGTATCAGATCAGTTTATCTGTAATTCTGTTGCTCTGTGATAACAAATTTCTCTTTTTTAAAATAAAAGTAATTCATATGTTGAGAATCACAGGAAGGGAGAGCATCATTTCTTTTCACTGGCTATATCTGCCTTAGCAAATCAATCCAGTGTTTTACACACCTTGAATCTCCTGCTGCATCCATTAATGTTGGTCAGCAGGGACCAATCATCCCAATCCTTCTAGCCAGGAACCAAAATCTTTTAGTGGGTAGGGGCCATACAGCAGAAACTGTCCTTTGGAGGGCTGAGGTTGGGAGAAGAGTGGATCCAGGGAGAAGATGATAATGATGCTGCAGGGATCCTACAAGAGGCAGGTTTGGGGATTTGCTGTCACCAGGTCCTGCTGCCCCCACTATCTCAGGAGCCACTTTGTCAGCCCGGCTCCATCACATGTGGTTACAGAGCTGCAGTCAGACCGTGCTTGTGCCGGAGACACGTGTAATGTTATAGCTCTACTTAGAGATTAAAATATGAAAAAAAACCCCAAACATAACAAGAAATTAGAAATAGAAAAATGGTGTACTCAGAGAAATATGGGTGACTGCACAGTGTAGTACAGCTGTTGGAGTTGCACTAAATAGGCCTCTGATTTGAATGGAAAAGCATTTTTTCCCAAAATTTACTTCATTTTTTTTCTCTCCAAATTTTACTTCATTTACAGATCCACCCAGAAAGTGTTCCCAAGAAGTGTACAAAAGTCTCTTTAATAAACTGCTTTCATTCAATATATTTATTCATTTGTTAAGCAAATTCTAGGTACCTGGAAATGAGATCTCTGGAATACCCGGAGGTGGAATCTAAACAAAGGCACTCTCCACCAGGCTGGGAACAAGAGGACGTCTTCACCGAGCTCAGCATTCCCCTGGGTACGTTGGGCCGCCCACTGCAATACCCAGGGCTTACAACAAGATGTCACTTTAAGGCTACTTGCTATATTTATTTTTCGGAACAGATGTGAGGAGAGTGAAGGAACAGGGTATATGACAGAGGGATAGCTGTTGAAAGAAAGGGTCTTTTGATTATAGATCATTGCTAATTTCATTCCAAATGAATGGCAAAATGTAGCTGTTAATGTCACTGGTGAGGTGAAATAAGTTTTCCTTTGAATGATATATGAAATACATATGAAAAAATACTTAGTAATTTACAAGTCTTTGTCATAAAATTGTTGACTATCCTTTCAATATAAACAAAAGTATTGGGTTTACTGTGTAAATACTGATTATGAGTAAAACACTTGGAAGAAGTACATCCTAAAAAGCAATTTTTGTAATTTAAGCATGAATTTACTGCTCATAAGTACTATTGCTTTTCTAGCCCTTGAGGTTACAGAGTGAAGTTTCCAGTCAGTATTATGTGTGAGAAAGTGCATTTTAAAATATGTATACCTAAGAGAGAAAAGAAAGGTGTATTTGCAATGCACAGGATTTTAAACTGCAGCTCAGTATTGCAAAATTAGGGAAATTACAGAAGCGAATCCAGGATTCAGTCTTCCTGTCCCTGTCACTAAACAGCACCTTTTTTCTTTGAAAACAAGTTTATTGTGGGAGGGGTAAGGGTTTCAACTGGCACTTTAATGTAATTCAGAATTTCTCAATAGGTGTGGAATTTGTGGTGCCTAGAACTGGCTTTTACTGCAAGCTCTGTGGACTCTTCTACACAAATGAAGAGACAGCAAAGACAAGTCACTGCAGGAGTACTGTTCACTACAAAAATCTTCAGGTAAAAACAGACTTGAAGCTACCTACAGCAAGGATTCTGTGTAAGGTAGAGGATGCAACAAAAAACTAGCTTTTACTCTGTGGAGAGAATTCAGATGAAGTGAAATTCAGATAAGCAAACTTTTCAGTAGTTCCAAGCATTAGCACACTGATTTCTCACTCACAGATCCTTGAAATGAACTTCTGAATCATAAGTAAAATGGGGTCAGGTGATAGTTTGGTCTTCTAATCTACATTTGACCCTTGTCACTAGCACAGCATGCAACTCAGATCTTTAATTCTCTGCTCTTGGGGGTCCCAGACGTTTCTGTCGCCAGGAGTGGGCCCTGCAGCAATCTTTATTATGTCTTAATTTCAGGAGCACTAAACATGTCACTTGTTCAGTAGTGTTGCCAGACTTATTTTTGCCCTGGTGTGAATTTGTGCAGCGTGTTTCAGCACGCAGTGCTCCGTGACGCACAGGCATTTCCTGTGACCCGCTGAAATCACCCCCGTGCGCTGCAGAGCAGCCACAACAGAGCACCACTGCTGAATAATTTCTATAAGGACATGCACAAGCATGTCATTACTTGTACGGTTTCCATAAGAATATAACATGAGCATGTCAGCAGTTGACACTAGCACGCAGAGAACACGTGTGCCTGCAGTTCAATGAAAAGACCCTGCCTTTATCGCTTTCTGATGCACTGTGTATAGGATCAGTCATGAGCGTTCACTGCCCCGTGCTGAGGACTCCTCAGAGAAGGTGGCTCTGCCTCTCAACTCCAGTCCCTGCCTGTGAGCAGGGGGTGTACAGTGCAGAGGACACTTGTGTTGGCATTCTCACTCGTGTTGGCATTTTCATACTCTTAGCAAAAAGTCATGAAAGAGCAAAGCACAGCTGCTCCTCCTTTCTCTGTTCCTTCCCTCTGCCCACAGTAAATACTGTAACTCAGCTTCTCTTCAAGTAATAGCTCTCTTTCCTTAGCTGGCTAGTAGGCATTGAGTTTTCCAGTGATGCTCAGAGTCAAATAATTTCTCTGAGAGAATTTTCTTCATGACTTTCCAGAAGTTCCATAACTGTAATCATACAAAGGCCCCTAGCTTACAAAGACTGGGCCTGCAGAGCTGTGATGCTTGCTCATAATGGATCCTCCAAATGCAAGCTTGAAAAGCAGGTGGCCGGTTTGCATGCCTTTTTGATGCTTCGTACAAAAAAATCCAGAGGGATGCACCAGAGGTGGCACCACTCAGTGCAGGCTGTGTATCCTATGCAAGTTTGTCCTGAAGAAACTCATACTAAAGCAAAGGTAGCAACTCCAGCCCCTGCCCCTGGAAACCGGTTCCATGGGAAGAAGAGGAATTTTTTTTTAATTTTCTAAGTTATTTCGTTTAAGTCATAAGAAAAAACAGTCCAACTAAAACTGACTTAGTGTGAAAATAACCTCTTTTTCTCCCTGTTATGACATTTCCCTTGAGTGCTGTGGTTGATAACTAACACTGAGCGGAGATAAAAAAACAAAGACTATAAAAGCTGTTAAAAATAAATCTGTCAAATGTGGTAATGAAAACAGACTGTTCTGTCGAGGCCTACCTCTTATCTTACTAAATACAGGAAGTAAATATCTTGGCCAACTTTTGCCTGCTCAAGTGGAAACTTAGCAAATTTTAAATAATTGTTCTGTGTTACTGGAACCCTTTTAGTTGCAATAATGCTCACTTATGCACTCTGCAAGAAATGTCAGTCTTCTCCTGTGATGATGCAAGTTAATGAGTGTATCCACCAATATAGGAACTTGGAACTATGACTGTGTGTGAAGCTATGGGAGTGCTGCTGCAGACTGTGTTTCTGTTCTCTTGCCTTCATCCAAATACCACCTTCTAGTGACAACAACAATGTTACAAATGCTGTCACGGCTTTGAGTCTTTTATAGCTGATTTGCTACTTGTTGTCTTTCATGTGATCTCCTTGAACCACATGCAAAATGTATGCTCAGTGTTTGGATTTGAATGCAAAACTAAACAGCTGGTTTGCCAGTTTTCTTCCAAAAGTCTTTTTTATATGATGACAATTTTGTCTTGAAGTAAAATAGTCAGCTTCATCTGAGTATAATGTCTCTTGAAGAATAGCAATTGCTGACAAAAAATCAAATGTTTCTTTGTCAGCCTTGCAGACTTCTTGCATTTTTCAGTTCTCTTCAGCTTAATAAATGATTTTCCCAGTCAGTGTTTATATTCATAGATCCGCTGTGTTTTCCATGTACAAAAAAATCCATCATTTGGCCATCACTACCACAAAAAGCTGTCAGATTCATCTGGTGGAAGCTACCTTGGCAACTCAGTGCAGCATTTTATCCTGTTTTCCAGGCATTCATCAGAACTTGAATTTCAATGAAAAAAGGCACAATTTTTGCTTGACTGCCATTTTGCTACAAATTAATCTGAATGTGTGAACTTCAAAACTGGTGTTTGTGGTACTCATGATAGATAAACATGGTGTATAAAACTCAGTCTTATTTTGGTTGGTAATCATTAAAAACCAAAAATGCATGGGTTATCTAATCCAGTGACAAGCGTTAGTGATTTATTACAGTCCATGGTGTACAGAACATGTCTTCCCGCCTTTATGGACCCTATATCTCTGCATGATATTGTAATATTTACTCTGGCTTTCTGCCACATGGAATTTTGCACCCAGAGATCAAAAATGAGGGTTGTGTAATTTCCACAGCCAAAACTCTATATTCTGAATAACAAGGACACAGTTGTCACTTTGTCACGGATATGTCCATTCATTAACAGCACTGAGACCCTTTCAGATGTACCTCTTACACAAAACTTGTATTTACGTGACAGAACCTGGCAGTCCTAACACAGCTCTTAGTGTTTTTACATCCATTTTACATTTCACCTCTTCCCCATGAATGCCAAAAAGCAAACTGTAGTCTGGGGGAATCCTACAAGTAGATAAAATTTTGCAGTGATGTGGGATGGTCTTTTCAAAACAAATCAGAATGTGTAATTAGCTAGAAAAGGGAGTTTTATGATCCTAATAATGTGCAGGTCAGTTATTCTTGCATGTGATAAATGTGTAAGTCATTAATAAGAATACCTCTGCATGATTATGCAGGAATTTCCCACGTGTCTCTACACTAGCTGCTGCTGAAGAAGCTTCTTTCCATCCATTTCTATGTCTGCTGACCATGAATAAATACTTTGAGCACCATTTTCAGACCCACACCTATTCATCATCCATTTTGTGTGCAGCTCTGCCAACTAAGAGCACTGCCAAAAGGCTGAAAGCCTCACTGGCCATGTCTGTTTTTTTAAATCTCACTGAGTACTTAAAGCAGTGAAAGGCTTTATCTTTGAGAAACACAATAAATGTAAATACTCCAGCCAAGCTGCTAAATTGTGTTAGTTATTACTGAGTGTGATTATTCCCTTAAAACAAAATGTACGAAAGGTGTATCTCTGAACTGGACACACTGAACATGTAATATATATGCTTTAAATTGTGACTCTGAAATTGCATCTGTTTTCTGACATACCAGTACTTTCCTAGCATAATTCAGTTGACTCAGTGGAGTTAGTTCCTGCTCTATAGCACATGGGAGTAGAGAATAGGTAAAGTCAAGTTACACAGTTAGACTGATGGGAAGCAGAGGCCCTCCTAGTTCTGTCACTACTTCCCCTTGTGAACCACTGAATTTCTGAGGCTCTGAGTGTATTCAGGTAGTTTGCCTGACACAGCCATATTTCCTGGCTTGAGCTTTCACCAAAGTGGGGCTTCTGTGTGCTTTCTTCCCTTTTGACATGATGGAAGAGTGAGAGCTCTGAAAAGGTATAAAGAATTCCATGTTGAATATTTTCAGTTTTGGTAACAATGCTTTGGTTTTTTTATGTGATTGCAGAAGTATCTATCCCAACTTGCAGAAGAGAGCCTGAAAATGAAGGAAGAAGGCAGCCATCTGCCTCAGGACGACACTGGCATTGTTCCTCACTTTGCAAAGAAAAAACTATGATGCAGATGAACTGGAAGAGCTATAATGAGTGAATGCTGATATTTTATTTTTTTTTAATTTCTATGATATAACTGTCAATTTGCACTGTACAGAGGAGGGGAAATAAAGAGCATGTTTCCATGCATCTATGCCCAGAGTGCCATTAAAAACCAAAATGCCTGAAACTGTTTCCCACGGTGAAGCAATGCTGGCATATCTGTAAGAAGTGGAGCAATTCTTTCTCACACTCTGCGTGCTGGGAGTGGTTTCCTAGATTAAATCAGAATTCTCAGGGATTCTTAAAGTTTTAATTCTGATGTAACACATCAGGTCAGGCAGAGTACTTAGAAGCACTCAGCATCCTCCAGTGGACGCTGGAAGGAAAGGAGATGTGACTATAAATAGGCTTTAATGTTGCTTAAAATATCTTCAGCCATTTCACTCATTGCCCCAGTGAGAAGTAGGATTTGCATAGGACATTTAAAGCCATTGTGTTAAAACTAGTGAGTAGATGGCATAATGTAAACCCCATCAGCATCCACCTCCATGTCTTAGAGCTTGGTGAAATGATAAAATGTTTGTGTTGTTAAGTACTGACTGTACAATGCAGGTATTGTGAACACTGAGGGAGCCACAGTCTGTCCCAGGGACCTCACAGCCTGAACCCAGTACCGCAAGAGCAGTTTGAATGCACATGCTGACAACCAGCCCGCTCTGGTTTCAGCATTTTCCGTAGCGTGGTCAGGATGTTCTCCAGGTACCACTGTGTTTGAAACTCTTGTTTTTGATAATTCTAAAGGGTGCCAACTTTGAGTCTTACAGACTTGAAACTCTCACGAGAGGCTTTTTAAAGTGCCACATGTTTGGACCATGTCTCTTTTAGACATTTTACTCAAGATCCTTGCTTTTGGGGTCTTTTTGTTTTCTTTAAAGCTTGCTTTTCCTCAGCTTGGCAACACTGAATTTTCCTGATTTTCATGGAAAGATGCCAGAATTTTAATATTGTTTTTGTATTTTATTTCCCTGAATTTTTTAAGGTGAATACAACTACTGATGGCTCACGGAGTGCTGCACTGAGAACACAGGATGCACCAGCAGCTCTGGCATTATTATGAGCTATTGTTTCTGCACAGTTGTTGCTTAGTATTTTGCGAAGTCCCTTTGAAATGCACTGTACAAGTTTCTGGTTCATTTCAATAGGGCTTTGTGTACTAAAGTGAATACTCATGCAAACCATTGCCAGAATTGATCCCAGAGTTTATAAAATGTCCCATGCAATCTGGGCAGATGGGGATTTGCAGGCGCATTTCCATTCTCTGCCTGACTCTAATATTCATCACGGTATGTTCTGTAAAAATTGCTGGTGCTGGATGTCCTGTTTAGATGTTGTGCAGAGGAAACAGATTCTATCCCTAAGAATGACATGGATGTTGCAAAATATTGCAAAGTGGCTAAATTGCCAAAACTGCTTTCACCAAAGTATTTGTGCCCTTATATCTTGTGCCATGCTCGTTCTCTGAGGTACCCTGTAGCCAGGCAGTGTGTCTCAGAGGTGCCTGGTGTTGTTGCCTGAAGCCCTGCTCCATTTCATGGCCTGTGCTTTCCACTCGTTTTTACCAGAGGTAGGTTCAGATTTCATATTTGGAATTCCTGCTTCTTGCAAGTTGAGGGATTCTTTGCATCCCAGATTCAGACAGGGCCAATCCAAAAGAAAAGGGGAAATGAAAAACGTTACAGCCTAAATCCTCCTTTGTCCAAGCTCGAAGTATGTGAAGACTTGGGTCCATCTGTCATTTAAAACAACCTACATTTTTTTGTTTTTCCCCATGGGGAAAAAAAAAAAAACAAACAACAAACCAAAACCAAACCAATATTGCAAACCAGGTATTTTTCCTTCAAGGGTTGGGTTTTTCTTTGACTGTTTGTTTTTCACACTGCAGTGAAACTTGAGCACAGGGCTGTTAGGACAAGAGCTTGTATTGCAGGCTGTAAGATGATGAAAATGGCAGTAAAGATTGTGCAATTGTCTTCTAAAGTGCAGCTCTCATGTATCATCTGAATATGAAGTTCCCTTCATGCCCTTCAGCACAAACTGAGCACTGGGGAAGGAAATCACTACAAATGCAAGCATCAAATCTTTGAAGCTAACCCTGCTATCAAACCGGGGCTCTCACCGGCCTAATGGGAGCTTGTTAGACCCTGTGGTTAAGCTTAATTGGACGTGAGACATAGCTGACTGTATATCAAAGTCATATGCCTCCAGCAACTTTATCCCCAGGTAACCTCAAATGAGAAAAGTATCACTGTTATTATTCTTTATTTGTATTGCAGTAGAAGCTACAGGTCCACTGCCTTTATTATAGGCAAGGCACAATTCCACAACAAAGACTTTCCCAGGCCAAAGAGCTTTAAATCACACTTTCTGAAAACAGACAACAGGTGGATACAGGCAGGCAGGGAAAGCAGCAGGTAACCATGAGATTTTGACTGGCAGCAGAAGAATAATTAAAATGAGAGTTTACCCAGGGGCTTATTTTTGGATTTACAAGAGATGATTCAAACTACTTTTCCCCTTCTCTAGTTCTGAACCAGGTTCATTCCCATTATTCACAGCTTGCATTTAACCTCCTTTTTTTTCCTGGCCAGTTGCATTAGAAGTGCAAAATCCCATCTTGATATAGTGGGTCTTAGAAACCTTCCCTATTCTTAGGGTTAGAGTTGCTGTTAGGGTCACTTCAGTTTTGGTCTCCATCTGGAGCTCCAAAAGCTGGAGTCTTGACCAAGCTCACCAGGAACTGTCTGGTCTCCAGATCCCCTGCTGGGGTCACGGGTGCAGGCCCTTGCTTGTCACTGAGGAAGGAGGAGGCTCTAGATGGCATCTAGGCCCTGTGCAGTTTCCTCTGCTGGAGGTAGATGATTCAGATGAGTGATGCAGAAGCAGAGCCCAGTCCTGAAGATGTGATCAGACCCAGACATTTGTAGAAATAGATTGGACACCCTGTCCCTTTGAGTTCTGTCCTGATACAACAGCAATCTTTAAAATCCTGGGAATGGCCAAACAGGCAATTCTTCTTTCTGAGAAGGTCTTTTCTCCCCCTAAACCTCAGCATTTGAAAGCAGTTAAAAGCAATCCCAAATCTCAACGAGCTCCTAACAATCCCCATGTTCAGTTTTCAGCCCGATGCACTTCGAGAACTGGGAGATAATCTCCTTCCCTCTCCAACAGGCCATCATGCAATGCTGACAGGCACTCAACTCCTCAACTTCTCTCTACTACCTATTTTGCTGAGGAAGAAGGCTACTGTAGGCAGCCCCTTACCTTCCTCAGCTTGTGTAAAAATGTGTTGTTTCTTTTGGTTTATTATATTTAAAATCTTGACTTTTTTTAGTTGGCATAATTCTTCATCACTATAATCCACGCTGTTTATTTATATATCTATATATCTATATATATATAGCACAAAGAAGGCTCAGGTCTAGCCAAACAAATATTGATATTTAAAAAGGAGCTTCCTTAATATATACAAACCATTTCAACACATCTCAACCAAAGATTGCACTTTTTTAATAGGGACTGTGTTTTTCAACTTTGTGAAATCTGTATTGATCTCAAATAGTCTTTAATGTCAATCTGCAACTTACTTTCTTTGAAGTAAAAATTGAAAGAATTTAACATTTGCCCCGTAAGATTAGACAAAGTTTCATATTGGCTTTAACACTAAATTAGTGTTAGGCTGGTTATATTCAGGGTTTTTTCTATTCTCTAAGGATTAAGGCTGTGATTTGTTGAATTATACTTGAACTGGACCAGATGTACTATTTATTGAGCTTATATAATCTTGTTAATTTAAGTTTTGGCTTGTAAACAGTTGGAATTTGTTAGTACTTGTTTAATTATGTAGGAACTGTCACCAGTATTAACTGATCTGTGTAACTGATTGCAAAGTGTTTCAATTTGTGTTTCTTAAAAAGAAAGATTTTAATAAAGAGAATAATAAAGCATATACATTGGTGGGCAGTTGTCCCAGCAACAACTTCTAGCTTCCCAAGGGATCTATTAAAAATCACAAATGAATTAAAAATAGTTTGGGGGGTAAAAAGGAAGCAGGGGGATAAAAGGTTTGCTTTTAAATATAATTTCTACAAGTTGTGGTTCTTAGCAGGCAGCTCCCACTGTACAGATTGAGAGTGATTGCCATCATCTGGTGCTGAAGTTGAAGTGAACACATCTCAGTGGTTCACTCTGTAATTATTATTAATTGTTATTACCCACTCCTGTCCCTCTAGATATGTCCTCACTTCCCTTTTTCTCTTAATTTGTGACTGAACTGGGCAAGCTGTGTGTCCCCACTGGCTTTTCTCTGTCTCCATCCAGGTTATCTTCTCAGCCTTCTGAAAGCGCCATATAAAATCTTCCCCAGCCAGGCACTTTCTCCATCTCATCTCAACCTAAGTCCCCTGTTTGCCCAATTACTCTGTTTCCCTGTGCTCTCCCTCTGCCTTTGCTGGGTTTTGTTCTTTTCAGCAGACCGTCCTCCCTGGTGTGCCCCCAGCTGTACAGGGACCTTTCCCGCTCTCTGGCCTTCCCTCTGGCTCACTTCCATTGCCACTATCTAGAGCTCCTGGGAGGAAATAAAGCTCAGTCAGAGTGATGTAAAGACACATTTGTACTAAATATTTAAAGAATGCAGTAAGGACAAAAGCTGAGGGGAGTCTTTACTACGAAATTTGCTGAATTCATTCAGTGGAAAACACTGGGAGGAAAACTGAGACAAGGCAAGGTCCAGTCCTTGTGAAGGCAGGGCATAGGGCACTATCAAAGCACAAACTACACCTCCCACCACCCACTGAGGGAGGGAAATGGATCCATCTGCCCCACTGAAAAGCTAAGGAAATCAGTCATGGGCAAAAAGGCTGGCACTTGGGTTTTCTGGCTCCCCAGTTCCTTAAATCAGTGTATCTTGTTTTGCAGGTGAGGTACACAGGTAATGTATTTTAAGCACAAACAGCTTCAGTTCTTCTGTCCTGGATATGTTGAAACCTTCTTTTATGTGATACTGTCTCATTGGATCTATGAATCCCTCACTCTAGAAATCAGGCAAATTGACATCATATATCCATAACAAAAAAATTAAGTTGAAACCGTGGTGTTCAAACATAATGTTTCAAGTCCAGATTTTGTCACACTTCATTTTCTTGCTGGAAAGGGGAACTCAGGTCTGAAAAACTTCACAGGTGAACACCAGCCCGCACCCAAACACCAGCCTGGCCTTTTGACACAAGGCTGTGACTGACCTCAGTGGGACACCCAGGCTTTAACCCAGCTGTCCTGCCTGACCCACAGAGCAGACCAGGTCAAGGCTGTCTGAAAACAGGAGCCCTCCCTGGGAAGCTGACTGGAGGAGGGCAGGGGTGTGCAAGGAGTTGAGGACAGTGCTGCCTGCTTTGGATCAGGCTGATATGGGGTCAGCTGGTGGATACTGCTCTGGCACATCAGCCAGGCTGATCAGCAGCTCCCTGCAGCACATGCTGGCCCTGTGTGAAGCAGCCTCCCTCTGCCTGCTTTCCAGCACTGAGGCAGCCTGGGACTGTGCTGTGTTTGTGCAGGTGGCAGCAAGGGCAGCCCCAGAGAACAGGTTTGCCTCTGTTTCCTTTTCTACATCTGACTCTGCCAATCTCCGCTTATCTGTGTCAATAGGTTGGGCTCTCCTCGTGTGCTTGGCTCACCTGATGCAATGGTGGGGCCATCAGGATCCTTCTTCCACACTGTGAGAATGGTTTTCTTAAAGCTCATCTGCACACAATTGCATCAGCCTACTGCAGAGTGAGTTTTCTAATCAGATAGCCAAGGTGATTAAAGCCAGCAGCTGTCTCTTTTCAGTTCACATCAGGCCTGTTCTGGTTAGAGCATCATTCAGGAGCAGTGTTCAGCTACCTAATGTAACTTTCTTTAAACTGAAATAGAACTGTATGTCAATTGTTAATTAACTGGGTCAGATCTGAATGAGTGGGCATGTCTGAAAGCTTTTTGTGAATTAGAAAGCTGCATAAGGCAGGCTGAATCCAGCCTATTTAATGTTTAAATAATTGCCAGACAGAGTTTTGGTCACTATTTCTCAAGGTAAGACAGAAAGTATCAGCAGCACAGCCCTGGGTCAGAAAGCAGCTTTTTCAGCCTATGCCTTAGAAACAAAGTTTCTTCTTTAAAAGGTGTCCTCCCCTTGTTCCTGAGCCTTGTTTGAGAACATGTATATTAGTTCCACCTTCCTTAAACACTGTCTTGGTGTCTTTAGAGAACACAGGAAGTCTGTTTTGTTTGTGGGTTTCTTCTCTGGCTGGGCTGTTTTTGCATTGCAGCTGGTTTATCTTTGGCAGATAGCAACGTGTTCTTGGCAGCAAACTTTCACCTTGAGCTCAGGGGGCGTAGCCACACTGTATTTTGCACACCTGTGGTGGGGAACTAGGAAAAATTTGCCTGTTTCTGTCGCTGCTGAGATGTAAAAACCAGTTTCACAGCAGTGCTATTAGTGTTTTGTAGAGGTCCTGGCTCCCAAGACTTGAGCACACTGGAGGGCTGCGTGTGTGTGCATGAGCAAGACTCTTGCTGCCCTGCATGGACTTTAGCATTCAGCGTCTGGCAATTGGGCGTACTTCACCAGCAATACAATCACAAGTAACATTGTTTTGGTGTGTGCCCCAGTAGAGCTTCTAAATCTCTTTATCTACCCTGCTCACTATTACTGCTCATAACACTGTCTGTAGGTAGGTGCTGTGATGATGAGCTTGCTGAGCCACTCCCTGCACTGAGACATTCACAGGGACTGGCGTTGATGTTCCCCGAGGTGCCCTTGCCACCAAGTGCAGGGTCTCTGGAAAGAAGTCAGACCTTAAATAGATGTTCTCGCAGCAGAGTAAAAAGAAAGAACACTGAGACCATCAGGAAGAGCAGCCCAGGTCTGTCCTGATGCTAATGGGGATCAGCACCACTCCAGCTGAGCTATTCCAGTGCCTATTTCCATCTGATTGCAATTGGGAAAGATTAACTCAGGTAGGCAGGATATGCTAATATTAGTCTTCCAAGATATCAGTAAGGCATCCAGGATACTGTAAATGATCCCAGAAGCCTTCTCCTTCCTTTTCCCTCACAAATTAGCCTGCGGGTGGGGTGGGGGACCCCTGAGGGTGGGGCACAAAGGGGTATTTTAGTGAGTCAGAGTAGATTTGCCATTGGACATCCCCCTCCTGTGCCGGGCACAGAAGGCAGCCCAGCTGCCACAGGGGCATAGAAACCTGGCAGTGCCTTGTGTGACTAATGCCTGGCTGTGTATGAAATGGACCCAAGAGATCTGAAATAAATGGGTTGGGCTGTGTTCTTGGGTACTTCCCACCACCAAACTGATGTCCCTCTGACTGCATGTTCACAGGCTGTGTGTTACATGCTCCTCTGCTTTTCTCTTCCTGCAAAGGCAGATGCTGATTCACAAGCTGCTGCTGTTGTTCAGCCAAAACCCCCATCCAAAACCCCTTCTGTGGGGTCTGATCTCAAAACCAGTCTCACTGAATCAAAGGCTACTTGAGCCTTAAGGTAAGTTAAAACAACATCAGATGTAAGCAGTGCCTAGCAGTGTGAGAAAACACTGTGTTCTGACAGCCGAATGAAAAGAGAAAAAAAACCTGAAGTGAAAGAAACCCATCAGAACCACAGTTTGGATATGTTCCCCCCCAGGAGCTGCTCCATCTCTCTGTACTCAGGGCCTGTTTACACCATGGCAAGGAATGGCATGAACTCACTTTCATTAATCACTTGTCAGCCAAGCAAAGTGGGAAGTAAATTCTGTTTGCTGAAACCACCATGCAGGTGGTCTAAGCGAGTGGATGTCAGCTCAGCAGGAGCACGGAGGGGTGTGCACCAGGGGTTACTGTGGGTCAGCTGGTGTCCTGATTGCTTGTGATTGTGTGAACTAGCCTGAAGATGCAGACAATATAAAGCAGAGTGATGCTTATGAGGTTTTTGAATCTCATATCTGCTCTTATTTGGTCCTGGAGGTTTTCAGCAAAGATCACCCACTGAAACAAAGAAAAATCACTTTGTTGAAACAGAAAGGACCAAGTCGTATTCAACCTCTTTCAATGCTTCTATGATCTTGCAGAGCCTTTGAATTCCTCTTTACCTACAAGAGGTTTACTACAGTGCAAAATGAGTTCCTGGAACAAAAAGATGCTCCTTTTCAAGGGGATATGGGTTGTTGAGGCTTCAGGTAATGCTTTGAGGTGAGTTGTCATATGTTGCTAAAATAATCTTTTCCCACCACTTTCCTCATGTCAGCATTTCTAGAGCTCCAGTGCATTGTGGCTGCTGTTGTTATGTAAAAAATTATGAATGGCTGAAAAGTTCAAAGGCATATTGGCAACCCCAAGTCCCGAAAAACCAGGAGTCATCCCAAGCCCTACCTTGTTTCCCAAGACAAAGTTGTTTGCCAACTATTTCTTTTCTTAACTTTTTTTTTTATTAACCCACAAACTTTAGGAACTCTTTATTCACCTCCCAGTTTTTTTGAACTTTTAGATTGCACTAGTTTCATGGTTTCAAATCTTTCATCCACAAAACCTTGAGGGCTAGGGACATACTTTGTTTACAAATGAAATTCCCTTGTTTCAAGGAGCTGGGATTTTAGGATATAATACCCAAAGCATAAAAGTTGTGATAAAATCACAGGAGTTGCCAGCAGTGCACAGAAGAAGAGACACTGGATTGCAGTGAGCTGCAGGCATCACTGGCTACTGTCATTTTAGGGAGCCAAATAAAAATAACATTGTGGTTAAACATGAGCTCTACAGGCCTAACTAAAGAAGATAACCTCATCTCTTTCTAGCTACAGTGCTTCACAAAAGCATTGCCTTTGTAATCCTCTGGATTAATGTTCACACTCAAGCACTCTGCCCCAGAAGCCTCTGCACCCCTGGTAGAATGCGTTTAAAAGGATAAAGCCTCTCTGGGATGCAGAGGAGGCTGGTGCCAGCCAGGCACCTCCTGGGACACGTGGCTGTGGCTGCTTCCAAACCAGGAGCATTTCAGCCCAAGTAATCCTCCTTTCTTCCCTCTCATTCCTCTTGACTGTTGCTTTAATTTCAGTGTCGTGCTGCCTTTCACGTAGCCCCCTTCAGCCTGAATCGGATCCCTATTGTCTGTGTTGTCAACACAGCTGTTTAAATCCCTTCCCCCAAATACCCCAGCTTTCCAGAAAGCTCCTGCCTGCAAGGCCCAGGCGATGTTCTGAGTTTGCAGCTTTCTGTCAGGTCCTGGGCTGAGCTCAGATTCCTGTTTGGACCAGCATGAAGTCAAAACGGAAACGAACTCAGGAAAACCCTCCACTTCGGCACAGCCTGATGTTCACTGACTGTGCTGGAGGCTGCTGTAGCGCTCCAGCCTGGGACTGGCAAGCAATGCAGGGCAAAGCGAATGACTAGCATTATTAAAAATGCTTTGCAATTATACAGCACCTTTTCATCTGAAGATTTCAAAGCTTTGTAGCACTCACACAAAGTTACTTATTATCCCTGGCGTTTAGCAGAGTCAGGAAAGGAAGGAAAGCAGCAGCTAAGTGACTTGCCTTAGGTCATGCAGTGAGTCGGCGTCAGAGGTGGGAACTCAGCCCGAAGTGCTGACTCTGTGGCTCATGCCCCAACGCGAAGACACACCTCGCCTTCTCCCAGAGTTAGAGTGCCAGACCACCTCCTTAGGGGGTGCAGAGATGGGGCAAGCACTCTGCCCACCCAGAGGGTCAGCACAGCCCGGGCAGTGCACTGGAGACACCTGGCTGGGAGCAGCACCCACCACTCCTAAGCCCTGCTCCATTCCCCTGGAGCCCTGTGCTCACTGCTGAGGGGCTATTGTGGCATCTGTTGTGCCTGAGGCTGCAGACCAGCTTGCCATGGCATGGTGTGGCTGAGTGTAGCTAAGTATACTAGTGACCTGGAGGGCCTGGAGGGCAGGGTGTGGTGTGCCATGCCCCGGGGCTAAGCATGGCTATTGCAGACCCCAACTCCAGCATGATCCCTCCAGCCCACTGGCTATATGCACACGGGAAAAACACAGGGACCTTCCTTGACAGGGGACAGCTCTAGGGACAATTCAACCTTGATACCCCAGAACACACTACTGAGGACCAGAGATGGTTCTCCTTTATCAGCACTGCAGCCAGGCTGCTACTCTCCCACTAGCCAAGCCTTGGCTACAGTGAAGGTGCAGCAGCACTGGTTTCCTTCAGACCAGGCGGTCCAAGCCGGCCAAGGAGCCTGGATATACACTCAGTCACCTGCCAGGAGATCAGAAACACATTTGTAAGATGTTACACTCTTTGACTGGCTCAACGGGCTGTGCTGTGGGAGGGACTGGGTGCCAAACCTTTGTGGCTTTGCAGCAAGAGAGCTGAAAATGTCAAGTCCTTGTATACCAACACTTCTCTAACTTCAGGCAAGTGGTGGGATTTAGTGACAGTGTGCTGCTTCCTGGAGGAAAGTCAGAAGGAGGGAGAGGATAGACGGAGAAAAAAGCAGATGTGAAATGGGGTGAACAGAGGCAGGCAGACCTCTAGACCTCACCGGCCAGGAGAAGGCCTTGGCTGTGTGTCTAGGCCCTGCTGAGGTAAAACTTCTTGTTGATGTTTACCACAAAGGATGACTTGCACAGTTTTATTTATCAGGTGGAAAAAAAAAATTCAAAAAAACACCAACTAATCTGCTTCTGCTCTTCCACTGAGCTACTTACTTTTACCCTAGAACTACCAGGAAAATCCCCTTTGGTCAAGTTTTTTCTCAGAGACTTGAGATGCTGCAGGTTTTTTAATGATAAACAGTACCTTGTTCAAAGTATTACATCCCTATTATGAAGGCAGGCATGACTGTTAGAGCTTCAGACGTCAAAGGGATGTATTTAAATAAATAACAGGAACTAATCCATATAGCCAGCTTTCCTTAGGAGCCTGGGGATTTACATGTCTAAACTTTACTGCAATGAGACTCCAGGACTGGGGATAAAACTCTAGTTAACTAGAAGCATAACTTCACTGGAGATAAAACCCAGGCAAGGGGAAAATCTTGAAGACAGAGACTGAAGTAGAATGAATTTCAACCTCATAAATGATACTTAGAGTGAGCAATCATTACAAGGAATAATTTTAAAAAGCAAAAGAACAGATCAGGTATAAAAGCTATGTCTCAAAAGTGAGTTGGAGTTTTGTCTTTTAAAGGACATCGATAAAAAAACGGGAAAAAGCTTTTCCTGGTTGCATATGGCTGAAGAAAACAGAGGAGGAAAAAGAGATTATATGGGGTAGAGGTTAATCTGTATTGGGTATGTGCAAAACCTGAACTCATACTTTTCTTTAACTTTTGATGACAATGTTAATCATGTGGCTGCAGATGTGAGGGATAAGAGGATGGGGTATGGAAATGTTCGTGGCCAGGATAGAAGCAAATCTCAGGGCTCCTTCCTGCCCTGACGGCAGAGGAACGGGCTAATCCGCATGCCAGAGCTCTGGAAGAACTGGCCCGATGTCTTTAACAGGTCCCTCAGCCAGGGACGGGAGCACAGTGAACCTGAACAGAAGTGAACTGATCTGGACAAGAACAGGCATGAAGGTCTCATCTTAATAGAATATGGACAGCTTCAGAAAAAAAATGGTGAAGAAAAGGCTAGCAAAAGAGAGGGAGGTAATGGCATGAGATTAAATGGGTTTATCAAACCCATTTATCTTTCTTGGGTAAGACAAGCTTCAAGCTATCTGCTAGTGAAGGAAATAGGGTGGATCTCACCTATCTGGACTTAAATTGCACATTTTATATGGTACCATGCGGAAAGTTCTTAAGAAAAGGGAGAAGTGATTTAGCACAAGATATATAAAGATACATCCTTAAAGACCTGCTGTAAGAGCAGCGCAGGGCTGCCAGGCTGGAGGGCAGCTAGCAGGGGAGTGTTAAACATCACTCCTGCAGATCTGGCAAGTGCTCTTGTAAATGAGCCTGGTACTAATGTTACTGGAGAACTGGTGAAATTGCTGACGACAGAAAATATGAAGCAACCTCAGGACAAAAGAGGCTTGAGATATTACACAGGAAAAGGTAGTTAGCAGCAGAAAGTGATGGTCACAGGCACAAATGACCAAACCCTTTCCTACAAACTAGCTGGCAGCTCACACTTTGATCAACAACTAACTGACTTGTCAACACAGTGGAAACAGGAAGCAAGAAATGCAGTCCTGGAAGGCAGCAGGAGAGGTGCGGCCCAGGCTGCAGCGAGGGCTGGGGTGAGCTTGAGGAGAGGCTATTTCACTTCATTTTGCAAAGCAAATGCCAAGAGCAGGAGGATTTCTCTGCATAAATACTTGTAGTAAGGGAAGAGAGAAGAGCTGATGGTGCTAAGGGCCAGTGCTGGTACAGAATAAATGATCAAAAAGAGGCATCAGACATTTTGATTAGAAGATTGTTACTAACCATTTGACAATGTGGTTCTGGAATAGCCTCCCCACTGCAGTTGTGCATGCAAAATATTAAATTGCTTTGAGGATGGAACTTGGCAAGTTTATGAAAAGGATTATATCACACAGTGCCTTTGACAGAAGAGCTGATAGCACAGAAGTTCCTGCCAGTCCTAAGCACAAAGGTAAATGTTCTGTAACCCTCTGTCCATATAAATATAGAGCATGTGATTATATACACACAAAAAGCAGGCACATGATTTATTAATCACAGGACCTCAGCTTGTCAAATAATAATTACAAGGCAATAACACACCTTGTTTTAATAAATGGCTCCCTAAGACTTTCTCCCACAGTAAACCAGTAAAAAAGGATAATTATTCTGAGGTAAATGCGGTATTTCATGTTTCTGGTTGTTAGCTCTTAAATGAACTCACTGTCTGGAACCCTTAAATCAAGTACTCCCATTTTTCTGCACATTTCACAAGTTCAGCCCTTTCCAGTAAAGCGTCTTTTCAGATGCGTGACTGCCCTTTGTTAAGGCAAGAATGAACAGATGACAACGGCAGCACAGAGGAGACATGCCTGGAACAGTTTTACAGCACAGCCCCAGTGCCAATGCTTCTGCCAGCAGGGCGTACTCAGAACTGTGAACTGGGGAGGCTTCTTGTGCAGTGTGAGGGGCAAATCCTGGAAAGCCATGATAGCGACAGGAAGGCAGCGGTTTGGGAAAGTGTTTATCCAAAGCCATGGCAGTGGGTGACACTGCAGTTTCCACGCTCAGGCAAACGCAGTGTGATCCCACTCCACCTCCCAAGGATGCCCAGCCTCGACAGGCGCTGCTCACACAGGTCTGCAGCGCAGCCCGGCTCCCAGCTCACTGACGGAGCTGCACGACAACGTTCAAAAGCAACTCTAATTACTGAGCTTCAAAAAAAGTGAAGGCGTGTTTTAGTGCCCTTTCAACCTGGAGCTGACGCTGCCTGATCAGGAATGGGATTGCTGTGCTTGCAGTTCATTTTATGAAGGCACTTTTGTAGAAGATGCAAAAATAAAAGTAGTTTGAAGGAAAAGAAAGCAGAAGGCCAAGAGACAGGCAACTGAACAGAGCAGACTGATTTCACAGATATGATACATTTTTGCTGTCTGCATTATGTGTGAAAATTTATATTCCAAGTTACACAGTAACAGTCTCGACTGTAATCAAACAGCACTGCTAAGGTGTCAGGAACACAGATGCTGCCTATCGAAAATACTTAAAACAGAAAGTAAAACTTTGAAAAATCCGCAGTGGGGAGCACAAGGAAAATACTAGATGTTTCTAACCCAAGGCAGCTTCTGTCTGTTTTTCACTGCTCTGATACGGGAGGTCGGAAGACCTACGTGAGTCACCCCAGCGACAGCTCCGATAAACCTTGATGAAAAGCAAAGGCCGGCAGCAGACTGCCCAGGGCAGCCTGGAGACACGCCGTGTCTATTGTGCACTACACATCGGACGGGGGGGAAGGGCTGCTCCACGCGTTTTGGGGAACTTCAGCCAATGGATTCCTCCCCTGGGTGTTACGGGAGGGCTTGGCCAGCATGTGAGAAAGGGAGGGGAGAGTTTGAAAACAACCCAGCAGGCTCTAAGGAAGGAAGGCTGCTAGAAAGTGACCTGCTCGCCTCCGTGCAAGCATTTTGCTCCAGGTGATCGGCGGAGCTCGGGGTGGAAGCGCAGGAGGGGCCTGGCAGCTCCTCGCGGGTCCCGCTTGGCGCGGGTCGGCACAGGTAACCCGGGATGCAGGTGCGGGGCAGCGGGCGCTGGGCTGAGCAGCCCACACAGGTTGCCTCGAGCTGCAAATCCACCAGAAATGGTCGAGAGAGGGGCTTTTTTCCTAGGGGAGGAGGAATTTTGCTCTTTTGTTTTAATGGGGATTTTGGTAGTATTTTTGCTATTAGTATGGTGGGGGAGGGAGGGCAACAGGGAGCAAGCAGGTCTCCACAGATCAGAGCTTGGCATGTGATCAGCTGTCTTTTAATTATTGCAGGCAGTTTTGAGGTTAGAAAGGCAAAAAGAGGCGATATCTTTTAGTACACTGGTTGATACAATGGAAAAATACAAATGATCTTTCATGCACATCAGCTCTTTTACAGGTCACAGTGCTTTAGAAATCAGAAAATATGCACAGTCAAATCTAGAGGAGATTTTCAGTGATTGATAACTCAGCTGCTAATAGAAACATTCAGCAGAAGAAAGAAAAAACACACCATTTTCTTGTCTGGAGGTGTGCTGGATGGTTTAGGGTTTTTCATCTTCTTTTGACTACTGACCCAGCTTTTAGGCCTCTTGGAAGTGATCCAGTCCTAAATGTCACCAGAAAATCTTCTAGCAATTTTTTACAGTGCTTTAAAATGTGTAATTGGCATGATGTGGTATTTTGTGGTATCTTCCCTTGTGCAGGTCCTGGTTACTGTTTCAGATTCTCTGCCACGTCTTTGCTGAAAAATCTCTTTAAAGCCCCTTTCTGCCTTGCAGGGGAAGCTGAATTCCATGATCTATGTTAATAGCTGGAATTTATTTTCCAAATCTTGGTTGTGACATTGTAGTGGTTTGCTTGGTAGGCGCTAGTTAGTGGAGGTGCAAAGAGCAAACTAGGAATTGGTTTTTGATTGATGGGGAAACAACGTCTGCCTCTAGGTTGTGCATGAAAAAGTCTTGTGTGAGCACGTTGGACTGTTCTGACTTAAAAAAGTCTGGAATCTAGTCTTCATGAGCAAGAAAGGTTTTCTTTCTGTCATTTGTCTGATGGGGAAAGTATTTATCATAAAAATATGCAATCGTGCTGCACATTCTTTTAACAGATAATTGTTGTTTTAATTCTTAAACCCAGTTTTGATGATTCATGCAGAGCTGGGCCAGTAAATGAATTCAGAAGCTCTTACACAAGAGAACTTTGGCTCTTATTTCAGTCAGAAGTACACAGATTTGGAGTAGAATTAAACTGGAAAAATATATAAAAATACTATGAAAATCAAATCATAATCTGTTAACTGAGGAAGTTTCTCTCACTGGCAGCTGAAAAATCCTGTAACACACAAGTACCAGAGCAGAAGTGATCTGTGTTTGCTTCCCTCATTGAGCTGGTCTGCTGTTGCTTGGGCTCTCGGGAGTGACAAATTAGGGAGAGAAAACAAAGGGTTAGCTGAGTTTTTAGGAGAGACCGTGAATGGAAGCAAAACACGACAATGACTGTCATCTCTAATTAAGTGTCTGGCCTCAGGCGGTTTGCAAGGAATAAATAGGGTAAATGTAAACTAAAATAAGGTAGAAAGTTTGGAAGGCTGTTGGATGGACACGCACGGTCTGGCTGTCCATCTTACACCTGCACTGTGTTCAGAGTTCCAGCAGTGGAGAAGGCGGATGCAGCACCTTTTCCCGTCGATTGCCTGAGCAGTAGGAATCCTGCCTGCCAAGTCTGTGGAGTTTCCCAGTCCCCCGCCCAAAACCCTGTCCCAGTGCTGAAGAAATGGTAGAGGGGTCATGTGTGGAGGAGCAGCAAAAGGTCTGAAATCCCCTTGTTAGGCGAGAGAAACACGCACAAAAAAGAGATAATACGTTATTTTTCTGATGGCTTTAGTTCAGAAAAGGAAAAAAAAAAATGATTTCTAATGAAAGGGGGCAGACAGCACGCTGAGGGGGGGATCCAGGTACAGCTGTCCAGGCTTGCCCCGGTGCAAACACCCGGCGTCCCCAGGCGGGATGCGAGGAGCTGTCCTTCCTCGTCCAGGGGTCCGTCCCTTCACACGTGACCCAAACCCTGTCACAGGTGTCGCCCAGCGGTGCCAATGATCCCCCTAAGCGGAAGGATTCGGGCTGTGACCGCCCGGTGCGGACCGTGGGGGCTCCGGGCCGTGTCACACGGAGCAAATGCAGGCCATGGGCAGGTGCGTGTGCGGCGCCCCCTCCTCCCCATCCCGCACCAATGGCTCCTTCCCGCTCCCCCCGCCGGCCCGCCCAAGATGGTCTCGGCCTTCCCTCAGATCCGAACCCGCTCCAGGCCCCGCCCGCTGCCAACCGCGCCTGCCGATTGGCTGCGGCGGCGGGCAGGAACCAGCCAATCGCGGCGCCGACGGCGGCCCGGTCGCTGGGGTAGAAAACACAAACAAGCAGGGGGCGGGCGCGCGCGCGCGGGGGCGGGGCCGGGCGGCGGCGGGGGCGCGCACGGGCGGCGGGGACGCGCACGGGCGGCGGGGACGGGAGCGGGAGCGCGCGGCGGCGGCTGAGGGGACGCGGCCCGGCCCCGGCGGCCCTCAGGGAGCGGCGGTGCCCAGGACGTATCCCGGGAGCTGCGAGCGCATCCCGGGGGCTGCGGGCTCTCCCGGGCCGCAGCCAAGCCGCCTCAGCTGCTGCCAGGCCTGTGCCTGTGCGCCAGCCAGGCCCTCGGCCCCGCTCCCAGCGGCCTGAGCCCTCACTCCCTCCCGCTCCTCAGGGCTGGGGCTGCGTCGCCGCTGGTCCCTACCCGTGGCACGGGTTTGGTGCGGGTACTGAATCTCACCTGGTTTGTGTGTGTGTGTGTGTGTGTGGCTGCAGAACAGCGGCTGCAGAACAGCAGCTGGTGCTGGCGGGTCTCCAAAGCTTCGGTGATGGGGGGGGATGTTGGCCTAAAGCTGGGGAGAAGGGGAAAAAAGTGTATGCTGTGTGGGAGGTTCCTCAGGGATATTTTGCACATAAGGGAGGTCTTGATGAGTTCTGGAGGCCTGCAGCATGTATTGTTCCTAAAGGTTAATGTGCCACTGTTTGTCTGCTGGGGTAGAGTTACCTGTTTGGTTAAAGGAGTGGTGGTGGGTACAGAGCACGAAGCATATTTTATAGGTGGATTTCAGTGACTTAGGAAATACCCTTGTCTGATGAACTACTTTAAAAGCACTGTTCATATCAGTGATTCATCTTAAGATCTCTTGCAGCATTCGTGTTTTGCAGATGCATAAAGTGACTTCTGTCCATTTTATTCATGTATTATCTCTTGTAACAAAATCTGGGGGTTATTTATTCTGATGTTTTTAAGGCAGTTTTTCAACGTTGATTGGTAGTGCTTTATGCAAACTAGAAAGTGATGGGGTTGATGGGGTTTGGATACAGTGATGAGTACCAGAATCCTGAAGCTCCAGCAGATCTGGTGGCTTGAGTTACTGAAGGGTTGAGAAGGTGCATTGCTAAACTGAGGGTGTATCTCCTGATCAGTGTGACAGCAGGAATTGTAGGGCTCAGGTATTCTGTCATCCTTGTTATGAACAAAGTAAAGTGCTGGATCTGAGAAAGACAGCACATGGAAGTTGTATTGTTATTTACTATCTTGTCAGAGGTGGAGGATTTCGACCAGGGTTGTCTACAGGAAAAGCATTTCTCCACTTGCAATTTAGGACTTGATTATAAACAATGAAAGTTGTGATTATTATTTAATACAGGTTTTGTCCTTTGTTGTCTTTTTCAAAGAGGTGGATAACTGATGGAACATTCCACTGGGAAGAATAAAACTGTTCTTACAAGATAGTTTGCACAGATTACACTGAGACCCGCACGGAGAACAACCAGGAGTGACTGAGAACACTTGGACTCCTGAATGACTGCTTGAGGTAACTCATGGAAAATGTTTATCTAAAGAAGTGGTGTGGGGCAGGGAGGACTCTTATTACACAAGGCTGGTAACTTCTTGGGTTGGCACTAGGAAACCCAAGATAATGACAGCTGAATGCTGTGCCCTAAACCAGAGTTGCTTTATTGCCAACGGTCCTTGATGAGTCATGGGTCTGTGGTAGGCAAGTGGGCAGGGGAGGGAAAAACAAGGGAAGAGAAGAAAAGGGGAAGAGAGAGCAGTTGTTTGGTGTCAAGATCTTGCCAGTCAATGGTGAGCAGTTCTCGGGGCAACAAAGGATGAGGGGGGGGGGAAAGAGCCACTGAACTTTTACGGGGCAGACACAAATACTAATGATATTCCCAGGCCTACGAAGCGATTTGTAAAAATCTTGCAGGTGGAAAAGTGTATGGGGGAAATCTGAGACTGCTTAATTTCTTAATAAAGGAAATTTCCTTACATAAAGGAAAGATGCATGATGCCATCCCTTTCACAGGGGCTGGGGTGGTTTGTAGGACAGCAGCTACCGGGAAGAGGGAGAAAGAGTAACAGAAGAAGAGAAGTGTTTAAGTGTAGAGAACTTTATCCCTTGCAGATTTAATGGTTGTTGTAAAGAGTGTTTGAAGGGTGCAGAAGCACAGATGCGAAAGCTTGACAGCTGTATATACCTGTACAATAGAACATAAAGACTCTGTCCTTGAGGGGAGGAACAAAAATTAACTTGTTTTCTAAGGGCTGGTCTGAACTCGATAACTTGGTACCATTTTATCAGTATAACTCACGTGAAGGACGTTCCTCTCAGTGGATGCAATTATAACATTGATATTGTGTGCTCATACAGATAACGACTTCGGAGAACAGGACAGTCTAGGTTGATAGCGGGGGCTTTTATCAGCTAAAAAAAGGTGCATACACAGGGCTTTTACCCTTAAAATAACGGCTTTTGTTGCCTTTGTAAGCAACAGAACTGACAGCTGCTAAGACATCCAGGCTTAGAGGTGTTTGAGAGTGGTGCTTCTCTCATGCTACACCATTTACCTTCCCAGGAACTTTTCAGTGGTTACTGATAGTTAATTATAACTTAAAACCCACCGCTTTTTGCATTGCATTTTGTGAGTGAAGCCTTTGCAGCTTTTTACTTTTAAGATTTGATCTAGTGTTTTTCTTTCCCTAAGCTTCTCTGTTTCTGTTTAGGCCTTGGAAGGAAAGCATTAAGACTTTACATTTCACAGTCAATTCTGTTAAGCAACCATGGAAATAGAAAAGGAGCACATTTATATCACCCCAACAGGTAAGTAATGTATTCAGTATTTTTTCACTTAAAATTACTTAGCTGACTAGAAGTGTTCTCTGTAGAAAAAATGTATTACCCGATAATTTTCTAACAGTACTGGTTAAAAAAAACCAAACAACTCATCCAAAATTTACAGAATAGTTATTTCAATTTTATATCATAGTATCCTGCTTTATTACATTTATTTCGAAATTTATTAAAATAACAAAGTTAACATTTCTTTAAGTTCCTGAATAGTATTGGAACTTGTCTTCTTATCTTCTGAGTTCAAGTAATGCTGGCGTGAAGAAAAGAATAAGCTCAAAAGTAAAATGTGTAGGTGTGTTTGAGAGGTACAAATTCTGCTTTTAAGTAACTGTTTACCTCAAAATTAGAGGAAATAAAAAGATGAAGGGCTTGGCTGGAAGTGGGCTGGCATGGGAAAAATTTAGGACATATGTGTTAGGGACTGCTCTGAAATTCACTGTTTTGTCCATATCACAAATGTCTCTTGTGATGCTTAGTCAAGGTAACACAGCTTCATGTTGTTTTCTGTGTCTCCAAAGTTTATGATGGTCTGGACTGACTCCTTTATTCAGAGTTTTTGTAGGTTTAAATGTTTTTGAGAAAAAAATGTTATCCGTTAAGATGGTATGTAATGCAGTTGAGGTAGCAACGTGCTCCATATGATTTCTTATATTAAGGCAGGGTTAGGCTGATGTAGAAGATACATTACTTCTCAGCAATTTAGAATGTATTTGGATAATAAAGGGGAATCTGCTAGAGAGCTGTGTCGACCAAGTTTGGACAATTAAATTGGCGTGTAGGTCAGTATTTGTAGAAGGCTTTGTTAATTAAGGTAGCACCATAAAAGCACAGATTTTAAGTGAGTCTGCTGGGCTTAATGGCAGGGTAATAAGGTAAATTTGGGTAACTTCTTAGTATATAGCAAGCAAAGTATTAAAGTTTATAGAAAACTGTTATTGCTTATATATGTGTAGGTTTTATGATGCAAAAATGAGAAGCTGGAAGATCTGCATCATTTTGTATGTACTTTTAATTAAATTATTTTATTTTAGAAAATTGTTGGAAAATACTATATGTGTCCAGCCTGCTTTTTCAGGTAACTGATAGTGGAGGGCCAGTTGGTTACAGTGTTATGGAGAAGGAGGTTGCAGCTGGAAGTGACAGTGTTATATAAAAAATATTAGTTTAGTAATGCAGTGAGAAATATTAAGTATTATGGGTTGGATGTTCCCTGTGGAGGATTTCCGTTAGTCTTGAACCTGAGATCAAGATTGTGTAAGGAGGTTGGACTGTAGCTTCCCCTTTTATCCCTAGTTGCCAGATCCAGACTTGTGTTAGTTGTTGGCCATTTTCTTTGGAAACTGAGAAAGAAGTGGTCATTGAAAAGTGTAGTTTCTGGACAGCCAGGTCGCAGGTCTAAACTGAAGAAGTTCATGGGAGACTGGGCATGAAGAATTTGAGTGCATATTTGTCTGAGATGAGCTGGTTGTGCTGATGGGGTCTCCTGGGGAATGAGAGGAAGGAAACCTGTTCTGTTTGGGTTTGCTTTTTTCCCCCTCCGCTAGCTTTATGCAAATCTCTCATTGTTTTATTAAAATGTTAGACAAACTGAGAAAGCTGCTTGTGAGGAATCTTTTCCTGGATGTGATGCATGCTTTTCTCTTTTAGCTTGCTGCAAGCGTAAAAGGAATGCTTTTGTGGGAGTAATGAGTGGAAAAATGAAGCTTAGACTGGAATGGCTGCATTTGCTCAGCTGTAGCATTCGCATCTGCGAACATTAGTATCTAAAAGTTATTTCTTTGATCACAAAGGAGGCAGTTCCATCAAACTTTACTCAGTTTGTAGTGTAGTATCCTCTTTGATATGGGTAAATACTTTGAGGTTGGAAATATTTTATTAGCGCACTTTGCTTTCAAAACTATTTTTCATGGACCTGTTTTGAAGTGATAAAACACAGTTCTGAGAAGTATTGCTAAATGAATGTTTCTAATGAGGATGTATTGGTATGGTGAAGTGACACATTAGCTGAGTTCAAATACAAATTTAAAATACTTTTCATAGTCTGGGTTCATGGCAGTAAACTTTTCTGTAAAGCAGGTTTGGCACAGTTGGAAAACCAGCTGCCTCTGTGTGCCTTATTATTGCTCTTCTGGGACTGGAGCTATAGGTTGTGTCTTTGAGATTCCACTTAGTCTGCAAGAAAAGCAGGCTGTTCCCTTTGTGTGTGTGTATCTTTCAGTTTGCAAGGACTCCTAAGGTACTTACTGGAATGTAAATAGGTCCCCAGGTGCCTTTTTTTTTTTTTTAATGTTGATGAGTTAAGAAAGGGAAGAAGAGCTTAGGAAGGGTTTTGACTCTAATGCTCTCAGTACAACATTCTGCTGAACCATACAGCACGGGACACACACACACACACACACACACACACACACACACACACACACACACACACAACTTAGCTGTGAAATAGGACTTGAGGTCTAAATTTTAAATGTGCACTAGCTTCCTTAAAGTGTGAAGTTATTGCACTTCTTGGTGCTCTGAGACAGAGATCGTTAAGTTGTGAGAGAGTTTTCTGTTGGGTATGAAACAAACCTATTATATCTGATTGTACTGGAGAATAATCCATGTCTGTTTTAGAAACAGTCTTGATGAAAGCTACAGTGAGGAGCAATCCATAGAGAAGAGAGATCCCACTGTTTCAAAAGACTTTATGTATTCTATGAATCTTCATTACTGAACTCTCCAAGCTTTGTATTAAACAGCATTTTCCCTCCCCACCTTTAAAAACAAGATCTAAAAGTAGTGACGTTTTTATATTCTTCTAAGTCTAAACCATTGCTTTTCTTGCTAGTGAGCTGTGTTTGAAATTCCTTGAATTGAAAAAGGGGAATGTTGGTTGATGATTTAGGGAATTAATTTCACTTGGGTGACTACTCTTTTAACATTAGTGAGTTTGTAGAGAATTTACTGTATTGGCAGTTTCATTTGTTTCTAAATGAAGAGATGAGTGGGTGGAGTGAGAACTAGGCACTTAGATCTTAGGCACTGAAGAGTTCTGATAGTTTTTGTTTAACAAGGGTGGGGTTTTCTGTGGTTTACGTTTTTTAAATGGTTTATTCATTTGCTTTCCAACTCTTGACATATGCTCTGTTTAGGCTGTAAATATTTTGTGCAAGGGAATAAGGAACTCCTTATTACTGTGATATGTAGTCTTATTTTAAAACCAACATAATTTGCCTTAATGCTGCTGGAAATAGATGTTCTGTATAATGTTATAATCCTTTTTAAATGCGATGTGTTTTGGTATTCTGACATAAAAGTGTTTAACAGATTTTTTTTTTTCTGTCTCCTTTTTAAGAACTTGAGAATCTAAACGATGCTCCATTTTCTGGTGATGAAGAAAATGGTGGATCTGAGGAACGAAAAACTGAAATCAATGGAAATTGGATTCCTGCAACTTCGATTACTGAAGCCAAAATAAATGCTAAAGCGAAGAGACGGTTGAGGAAAAACTCTTCTAGAGATTCTGGGAGAGGAGACTCTGTTAGTGAGAATGGAGAGACACTGAAGATTGGAGTTGTACCAACGAGCCCAAAGGGGAAACTCCTGGACAGGCGATCCCGGTCTGGAAAGGGCAGAGGTCTACCAAAGAAAGGTTGGTGTAACTTAGTGAAGAGAGTAGCATGAAATTCTTGTATGTAGCAGAAAATCTTATATGTCTGTGATCAATTAACTTCTGCCTTTGAGGTAAGTACCTTTTTGTAGAAGACTTAATACACGAATTTGAACTGTTGGTGTTTCACAGAACTGTTACTAATGCAAATTTAAAGCATGGTTATATTTGAAAGTACAGTTTCAACCTTCAGTAATTCCTGTGCAGTTTCATACTGCTCCTAGAGTCTTACTGGAAAGTGATGAAAAGACTGGTTGCTGAAGTGAGAATACATCAGAGAAACATACCCTTTTCAGCATATATTGTTAGTCAAGAGCTGGGTACAAGCAGTGTTAGATCACTTTTAAGTGAGAGGATCTTGTGTTGAACTCAGAAGTGTTCTTTGTAAACTGGTGGTCCTTACTTTCCCATATTTTGCCAGGTGGAGCAGGTGGTAAAGGAGTCTGGGGGACACCAGGTCAAGTGTATGATGTGGAAGAAGTAGATATTAAGGATCCTAATTATGATGATGACCAGGTAGGCAAATAGTTTCTTTGCAAAGTTGTGTTTTATTTCCTTTACTGATTTCATTTGCTGTGATGGTTATATTAATGGAAGCTTGACCTTATGAGTTATGGGAATGTCAGCCTGGCTGCACTAAATGCTCAGTTTTATGTTAAAAAATGGATTATTGGCTAGTTAAAGTCAGCTGGTGTAGAAGTGTCACAGTGTAATACTCACAAATCTTACCCCCTGAGCTGTCTTTATGTGCCTGACTAAGCAGCGCTCCTTTCCCGGGTGTGTTCTCCACTGCTGGTTCCCATGGAGGTGGATGTTGCAGTGCTGCTCTGTGTTGCACACAGGCACTGTGTTAAAAATGCAACACAGACTTGCTCAAGTTGGGAGTTAAGTGGGGGACAGTGTCCTTTATGGATTTTTTCTTGTCCCTGTGTTCCCAACCCTCCCAGTGTCTTGTATCTATTTGGTATAAACTCTTCAAACACTAACAAAAAATAAATGCTGACATGTATTTATTTGGAATATGTTATGGAAGATTGTATCTTACAGCCATATTATTGGGGCAAGGGGAAGAAAGTAAAGCTCATTGGGCAAAGGAGGCTTTGTAACATTAAAAGGGAAACACTGATTACAAACACACTGTTAAAGTCCCTGAGATCAATATAATTGTAAGTTCTGTGTGACATAAGCAGAACAATGGTGGCGTCCTTTGAGTAGAGGCTATTTGCTGTAGCCATAGCTGCTGAAAGAGTGGTATGTGGGAATATCAAAACCTTCTTCCAGGATCAATTTTCCCTATAATTCAATATTTTACGTTAATAGAGATAGTCATTAAAAATGAAGCACGCAGAAGAAAGTTTAATGAAGAATGAATATTCCAGGTGACTTCTGTTAACAGAGGCTGGTGTGATGGAATTATAGGTTTTTTTGACTTCTGCTGTTATTTCTTGATCATGGAAAGTTTCTTTCCATTAAACGTTAGTTGGAAAACTAAGTCTTTGTTCACATTTCTTTGTTCAGATCTGTAGTGTTGCTCCAAATGTTGCTTCTGTAGTCTGTGCAGAGTAGGGAACTGAATGATAGCAGGGAGATCTGGTGTGCTGGAACTCTGCAGGACAGGTGATAAAAGAGGTAGTTGCTGTGTGACTCTTTTTTTCCCTTGGAGAATGTCATTGCTCACAAATATTCTGACAATGCCTTTTCTCTGATTCGTACATGGTATCACCTGTCTGGTCACACAGTCACTAAGGAAGAGGGAACAAGGCAGGGACTTGCTGTCAGGGATCCAAGCGCCACTTGCAGGGGAAGCTGCTGTGGCACAGCTAACTGTGCTGGCCTGGGACAGGAGCTTCTGTTGCTCTCCCTTCAGTACACAGGCTCCTGAACTGTCTGCTCGTGTGATGTCAGCAGAATCCTAGGAACAGAATTTGGAGTGTTAACCATTGTTTACCAGTAAATTCAGCCTTTCAGTTGAATTCAGGTAACAGTAAATTCAAAATACGAAGAAGCATAACATTTAGCCAGTATTGTCTACACTTTAACAGTAGAGACATAATCTGATATTTTCTGGTAGAATACTGACTACCAAGAATAAAGCATTAAGGATTTAGAAGATCTATTTCGAAAGTATTAGCACTGCATAAGATATAAGAAGAGACAGTACTCAGGGGATATGCTTTTGTTATCTTTTAAAACAGGAGAACTGTGTCTATGAAACAGTAGTTTTACCTCTGGATGAAAGAGCATTTGAAAAAACTTTAACACCGATCATACAGGAGTATTTTGAACATGGAGATACTAACGAAGTTTCGGTATGTTACATGCCTTTTTATTTCTTTGCTTTAGGTGGCAAACCTGTAGCATACAGGGTAATCCAGTTGCTAGCTGTAAATGAGTTTATAGAGAAATTGGCAAGAAATGTGTTATAAGAGTACCCAAGCAGTTACATTTATTACCTGAGCAGAAGCATATATGTAATTATATAAATATAAGCACATAAATATGTTTATTTATTTATAATCTATTTATACATTTAAATAATAAAAATTTTGTTTTTCAAATCTTTTTTAGGAGATGCTGAAGAATTTAAACCTCGGTGAAATGAAATACAGTGTGCCAGTGCTGGCTGTTTCCTTGGCCTTAGAGGGGAAGGCCAGTCACAGGGAAATGACGTCTAAGCTTATCTCCGACCTTTGTGGGACAGTAGTAAGCAAAACTGATGTGGAAAAATCATTTGATAGACTGCTTAAAGAACTACCTGAATTGGTGTTGGATTCTCCCAGGGCACCACAGGTATATTTCTAAATTTTTATGCCAGTAGTCAAAAGTTTTGTGTGGCTAAAATAGATTGAGTAAATTGAAATAGACTCTATATTTAAAAAAAATATCTGTTGATTTTCTTACTGTCTGTAATCCTCACCCAATTTCTGAGGCTGATTTTACTTTGAGACAGCTCATTTAAATAAAATCTGAAAACCAAGTAGATTATAATTACCTACTTAAAACTTCTTTGAGATTCAACGTTTACTTAAAAATGCTTCTGTTTTGTTGCAGTTGGTGGGCCAGTTTATTGCTAGAGCTGTTGGAGATGGGATTCTAAGCAACACCTATATAGATGGCTACAAAGGCACTGTGGATTGTGTCCAAGCCCGGTAAGTTTCTTTTCTATATAGTGACAATTTTATATTCCAAATGTCAAAGGTGATGATCAGGAATTTAGGACTTCAGGATAAGTCATATGGTTCTTTAGCTTTTTTTTTTTTAATTTAAAATAATAAAGAAACCCCGCAAAGTCTGCAACAAATCCAACAAAATCCAGAATGACGCAAGTCAGAGGAGAAATACTGAAAGTGCCTGACAAATGTATTAATATATACGAGTTCAGTGTGTCGGATTTGTTGTCCAGCTTATGTTTGAGGGTGAAAAATGAGCTGCAACAAAAAGTGGTTATGGAAGGTTTTGTCTTAGAAAAAGCTTTAATGTGATTAATGAGTAAATATAGCATCAGGACAGCTGCTGTAAATATGTTGTGAAATACACAAGGGATTAGCTGTTTTGCCTTACAAAGGTTTGAAGCTTGTGCAGTGCTTTCTGAGACTTTCTCTATAATGCTTTACTTGTCAAGAAGTGTAATTGTTTTCCATGTCAGTGTGAGAAGTTTGAAGGAGTAATTCCTAACAAAGAGGGATGTCTTAATAATGAGTCATGTTTTATTATTTTTTCTCTCGTAAGTATATGTTTCAGGCTTGATACAGAGGTGCCGAACTCCTGTATCTTCTAGAAGTGGCATTTGTAGTGACTTAGTTGAGCACTTTTAGAAGGAAGGGGCATACTTAGCTGCCTACCTCGGGGGTCCGAGTCGTGACAATTGTCTGTCACTTATACAAATGTCTCCTGTGATTGGAAGGATTGGAGCCTGCATTCTGCACATCTGGGATGCTTTGTTGCCTTTTTTATTTCTTGGCCAGTCTTTTCTGCTCGTTAAATCTTGGTGAATAGAGTTATTGTTATTGGCTTGCCCCCAGCATGAGGACTGGGATAACTGTTCCTTCTTTAGCTGGATGGTACATACTGTATCTGAGGCTTCTTTTTTTTCACCTTACTTCCCTTTTTATTCTTTTTTTCAACACACTGGCAAGCATCCCTAGCTTGTGCCATTTTTTCCCAACTACATATTTACCTTCTGAAGTGCTTTCTTGGCTTAAATTCTTAAGGTTTCATAATTCTTTAGACCCAAATGGAAAATAATATTTCAGTAGAAAAGCTGTTCTTCAGTGTGGCAGCAACTCAGGCCTTCTTTGTTTGAGATATACCTGCCAAGCTGCGTTCTTGGAGGAGCCAGGATACAATCCATCTCTGCATAAGAAAATATTCAGCTCTTTTCTGTGAGGATGTTGCAGGGTCTGCATTGATGACTCAGATCATGCCATCACAGGGTTGTTACCTGACCTTACCATGGTATGACCAGGAGTGTAAAGGTGGCAGAAAATTTAGGGAGCTCAGTTGCTGCATGGTTCCCATGGAGTTGCTAACCCTGACCTCTTCCCTGATATCTGGTAGCTTTGCCTGAAGAGAAACGGCCATGGAAGAAGTTGCAGATGCATTTTAATGAAGTTCTGTAATACTGTTCTAAAACACTGACTCTGCTTTTAGAGCTGCGCTGGACCGAGCGACTGTGCTGCTGAGCATGAGCAAGGGTGGGAAGCGCATTGACAGCGTGTGGGGGTCAGGAGGGGGCCAACAGTCCGTGAAACACCTGGTTAAAGAGGTCGGTTTTGTTTTGTTATTTGGGTTTTTTCTTTTTTATAATTCATTTATACAAAGTAGTGTTTAAAAACTGATATAGGTAATTTTGTTGATTTTGTAGTATTTGTCACTGGTGGGAACATGCTAGTACAATAATATTCTATATTGCAAGTGTATGTTTATTTTTGCTTTAAGCAAAACTTTTAAGCATTTAGCTTTTTAAGAGCTCACAATATAAAATGCTGAAGTAATTAGAAGAATGAAACTGGCTAAACTAGATAAACTAATATTTTTTGGCATTGCTGATCAAAAGCACAGTAACAACTGTGAAAAAAGAGAGAGGCAGAAACAGGAGTGTTTAGGGATCCATTCTGTGAAGTAAGCAAGTTTAAAGGAAATAATAAAAATAATGTCTAGGCTGTGAGTGTAACAGATGACAGGAGGAGGCGTTCAAGGGAGCAGATAAACTTAATGGCACCCATATTAACTTTCTATGGTGATACAACACAGCTTATAAAGCAATGGTTTTGGTGCTTGTGCATTAGCACTGTGGGTAGGTATTTGGCTTACACTTTGTTTCAGGTTACTGATAACGTCTCAATTTAATTAATGCCGGAATTTAATTACATTTATAAAAAGACTGGAAGCAAGTTTGAAGAACTAACTTGCTGCTGGGTTGATTGTGGATTATCAAAACAGTTGACAGGTTTTAAATTTATCTAATTAATGTTGGGATTTTTTGTTTGTTTTAAAATTCAATAGATTGATATGTTGCTGAAAGAGTATTTGCTTTCCGGAGATGTACTGGAAGCTGAGCGTTGCCTTCAGGAACTGGAAGTACCCCATTTTCACCATGAACTTGTATATGAAGTAAGGAGAAATCAGAGTCCCTTTAATAATTGTCAGCAATTTGATGTGGGCATGCAAATAATATAACTGGAATTTGAAGCTCAGGTTGCTTGTTCTGTTATTTGAATAACTAAATTGTTTCATGTAAAGTTAATGGTTTGTGTGCTCATTTTTGTGTGTATTGTGCAACAAGTAAGCTGCTGCTGACTCTGGGAAGATCCAGAACTAATTTTGGGGGGGTTAAATAGTTGAATTCATATTATGATATGAATTCTCCTGAAAAATGAGAGCTCAGTTTATTTTCTGCTGTGGAATAGCAGCAAAAAGAACTCCCAGTGCTCTGTTTTGTTTTGTTTTTTTTTTGTTTTGTTTTGTTTGTTTGTTTGTTTGTTTGTTTGTTTTTTGTGCTTGGTTTTGTTTTGGTTTGGTTTTTGTTGGGTTTTTTTGGTTTTTTTTTTTTTAGTTTCAGATATCTGGGTATTCTAATGGGTGTTACCTGTTTTTGTTAAGTTATAGAGCTTCCTTTTTCAGGGTGGGATTGTTTCATCTAGCAGATTTGTAAAAGCTCTGAGATATTTCAGACCCAGACTATATGGGAGACTGTTACCATTTGTACTCTTTTATCTGCCAGATTGGGAAATGGTTGTTTACCAATAAAGCTGAACACCCACAATCTACAAAATTTCCTTTGCAGTAAATTGACTCGTTTTAGAAAATTCTTTCACAATAGAAAACCAGAATCATTTCAGTTGATGTGGGTCGTGAAGATTTATAGATTTTAAACTTCTTAGTTCTTCTGAAATCACAGATACAAAAAACCTATGGATACAAAATTAATTTCACAAAATTAATTATATGCCATCTGTACTGCAGCAGCCAGATGGATACAGTCATGTAGTTCTGAAACCAGAGACAGAAAGGTAATAGTTCTCACTCTGTCTGGTCCTTTCTGGTTTTTCATACCTTTTATCTTATCTAAAGAACTTTTCATCAGTTTTCATTTTCAAATAATAATAATAACAATAAACTGACATTATGAGTGTATGTAACAAATGGACTTGTTTCCCCAGAAAATGCCTAATAACGCATTCATTCCATTTTGCACTTCATATACTTACACACCATGTACCTGAGCCACTGTTTTCTTTTTAGTCAGAACACTTGTATGATTTGTTTTAGGCCATTGTGCTGGTTTTGGAGTCAACTGGAGAAAAGACCTTTCAAATGATACTGGATTTGTTGAAGACTCTCTGGAAGTCGTCTGTCATTACTGTGGACCAAATGAAAAGAGTGAGTATGGCACGTAGAGAATTCTGTGTTAGGTCTTCCAAAATTTCTGTAGTTTCTACCTTCATTCTACCTTCATTTAAGTACTACTTGCAGTCTATTGCTGACTGCTAGGTTGTTTGTTTTTTTTTTTGCATTCTCCATGGCCATTCTGTATCCCATACAAATAATTTGTTGCTTATGGGAATGGCCTCAAGTTGTGCCAGGGAAGCTTTAGATTGGGTATTAGGAAAATATTCCTCACCAAAAGGTTTGTCAAACATTGGAACAGGTTGCCAGGGGATCTCTGGAGGGATTTAAGACGTGCAGAGGGGGCACTTGGTGGACTTGGCAGTGCTGGGTTAATGGTTGGACCCAATGATTTTAGAGGTCTTCTCCAACCTAAATGATTCTGTGATGTATGTACTTTATGCAGTTAAATGGTTAAAATGAATAATTTAAAACTCTGTAATATTGCTTCACTTTTAAATTTATCTTTTATTTGGTAGTTCTTCCTAATTAAAGTAGTACAATAAAGGCCCATTAATTACAGTGTCAGTTAGAACGGTGTATAGAAACTAGTTTTACACAGCTGGAGTCAGCCATGGCTTTGCTTCTTGGTATGAGTATGGGACAGCAGTTCTGTCCCAGGGCACAGAACTGGGTACCACACCAGGACTTAGGGCAGAATTTACCCAGCTGTGATGAAGTCACCTCTGGTTGTAACCATTGTTTCTCTTGCTCCATAAACTTGTGGTGGTGATTTGTGGCCACATTTTGTTCATTTACATGGAAGACATACCAAATTTTCTTCCCATGTTACTACCCATGTCGTAGCAGCCAGGCTAACATACAGATTTTGTACTGTCTGGATTTCTGACTTCTAAAGAAGTTAAAAACTCAGCTGGTGTTTTTATGAAGGTAGGTAGTTGCACAATACCCTGGTATTGGCTGGTATTATACCTTGTTTTTTCACTGACTGGCAGCTGCTCTGCTTCAGGTTTGTTGAAACTGTCCATGGTATGTGTGAAACCATATTGAAAAATAAATCCTCTGAGTGCAGAAGCGTATTTAAAAATTGTAATAAAATTGTAGAATAACCAGATCATTATTTGAATCCTTGTACTGCAGGGCTATGAACGAGTTTACTGTGAAATCCCAGACATTAACCTGGATGTGCCACACTCCTATTCCGTGCTTGAGCGGTTTGTAGAGGAATGCTTTCAGGCTGGAATTATCTCCAAACCACTGAGAGACCTCTGCCCTTCAAGGTACTTGTTTCATTGTAGATGGTGAAGGCACTGCTTTCTTCCTTTTGTGGGTAACAGAAAGCAGGATCTTGTGACCACAGTATTACAGATTGGAAGTGGAAACTATGGAGGATGGACAGAGAGTTGAATTGGTAAAAAGTTTATTAAGAAGCTGCACTGATGTGAGACCTATTATGTGGAGGCTGGGATAAATAGTTGAGGGGAGTCAGCCTCTGGTGAGTCCCAGGCAGCACCTCAGTGCTCCCCAGAGGATGAGGGCTGCCTCTCCTCTGGATTGCTGACTTGCTTGATAGAAATGAGTGCAGCACCGAGATGGAAGATTCAGGTGTCACAATGATCCATGTAGGTGACAGTGGAAAACTGTCAGCTACAGTGGGGCAATCCCCCCCAAAAAAAATCCTTTAAAAATGGTTTAAACTTACCAAACAGCATGAATAGAGTTCTAAGATGAGACAACCAGTTCTAATCTTTATGTCAGGACACTAATGTGAGGTAAGTTCTATACACCCAATCCCTCATATCTATCTGTCATGTGGTTTGTATAGTGCTTTTGGTTTGTTGTTGTTTACTTACTTATGGCATAATTAATTCTGTTTGAACTGTTTAATCAGTCTGCTGTTTTCTCCTTAATGGTCACAATACAATTAACCAGTATCATTTCCTGTGGGGAATACATGTAAATACATGTAAATTTTTAAATGTGATGTCAGAACTATTATTCATAGTTTTATGCATTGGGAATACTATTTATTCGACAGATCTTTTCCAGTTTAGGTGTTTTGTTAGAGTTCTTAAACCATCTTGACAGCTTGTGATAAATTTGGATCTTGAAATGTTAGTGTCTTTATCAAGAACAGCCTCCATTTGTGAACTTTACACTTAAAACTGTGTTTGTGTGTGTCTTGGTATCAAATGCTTTGCAAGTTTGGGATGTGGGAGGGTTGAGAGTCATCACTGCATCAAAAGCTTGATTATATTTCAGTTACCATTAGTATGCTGAGAGGCATTTTTGGCTTTTGTGCTTCAGTTTTGGGTAGAAAACTGCCATTCCTAGGTTTTACTGTGATCACTGCTAACCCTGCTGAACTTGCACACCTTATATTTGACTCCCAAGAAGGTTCCTCTTAGGGATAAAAACCAAGCAATGCTACGCTCAGTTACTGAAGATATTTTCTACTTTCTTACAGGGGCAGAAAGCGTTTCGTGAGCGAAGGAGATGGAGGTCGTCTTAAGCTGGAAAGCTACTGAATGTGAGAACTGACTCCTGAAGCCTTACAAGTTTAAAGGGAACATAGCTAGCTATCTATATATACAAACACGCATGCTTCTTCCGTGTGTGTATGTATATATGTATACACATATATAATATACCAAATCTGAGAGTTGCTTAGCACAGTTCGTATTTTTTTAAAAGCACATGTTTTGGGTACAAATTGTTTTTTTTTGTTTTGTTTTGGGTTTTTTTGGTTTGGTTTTTTTTTTTTTTTTAAATAGTTTTGTAAATTTCAGAAAGAAGTGTTCTTTCTTTGGGCATAAATAGTAGAACAACTGGCCACTGCTGTGGTGGTGCCTTCAAATAAGCTATCTCTGTACGTGCCATGTTTATGACCTAATCATTCCCCATGTGCATCCATGTCCGACTGCTGCGCGCTCTTTCCAGGACAGTGCTGTCATCATAAAAATCACTGTTTATACTAAGCTTTATAGAAGGGTCAAGTTGAGCTGCTGTGATCCCATTTCCATTGCTGCTGAAGAAATACTGTGCTTTGGGAGGAAAAAAAAATAGAAGTTTCTTTGTTTTAAAGAGCCCAAGAAAATAAAGAGTTGGATCATAAAGATAAATTCATCTTTTTCAGGGGAGAACACTGGTTGGTTTCACCCCCCGTGTACCGAACTTGTCTTTTTTTTCTATGTAACTGGAAAAGTGAAAAGTTCTGGTAAAACATATTAAAAATATTTTTTGTGAAGCTCTTGTTTGTGCCTCCTTTTTATTTCTTTTAAACAGAACAAATTTAACTGTGTTCAAATCTCTGAAGTGTGTGCAATTCGGCAGTACATCTAACACCGCCCTTTGGTATTGCAGTCAGCGTGAGAGCACTGAGTAATTAAACTCATGGTAAGTATTTACCAGATCTGTTTTTGAAAACGCAAGTGCCTGGCGTAGGAGCGTCCAGGCTGGCACAGATACTGTGAACGTGTCTGTACAGCAAAGCTCTGCCAAGCCCTTGCTCAACAAGAAGATGAATCTAAGGAATACTCGTGTACAGGAACACAGTGGAGCCTCTCCTGTGTTTTTCAGTTTCATGTCAAGATTTGAGGTGTTCAGAAGTGCTGGGAAGTAGCCCTTCCAGGCCCGGGAACACGACGTGCTCCAGCAGACAAGCGATGCCCTGCTTAAGCGGGTCTGGTAAACCCCGCTTAGAGCAGTGGGGTTGTGTAACTTGGCTCCTCCCGCGGTCTGCCAGGGCTCTCCCAGAACAGCTCCTGCCGAGGGCGGTTCTGGTACCTCTAAAGCCGCGTTTAAAACCTCGCCTTTGAAGCGACCAGCGGAACTTCTACACGAAAAGCACCCGACACGCGGCCTCCCCCGCCCAGCGCAGCACCACCTCCTGCGTTCCAGGCCAGACTTTAATCCGCAAGCCCCGTTACAAAGCGCTACCTCGATCGCGGGAGCGGCCCCGCCAGGCTCGGCCCCGCCAGGCTCGGCGCCCCCCGCCCGGGGCTATGGCTGGGCCGGCGCGGCCCCCGCGGACGGCGGCGGGGCCCCCTCGGGCGGCTGCGCGGCCTCCAGCGCCGCCCGCTGCAGCTTCTCCAGCTTCTCCAGCGACACCGACTTGAGCGGCAGGATCTTGGGCTTGCACAGCACCATGGTGGCCGCGTCCTCCACCGACAACTGTCCTGAGGGGGGAGAAGGGCGGTGCGTGAGCGCCGGGCCGGGCGGGCCGGGCTGAGCCGCGCCCGCGGGCCGTACCTTGCTTGGGCAGCACCTCCCGCAGCGCTCCCGTCCCCTCCGGCATGGCGGCTCCGCACGGGACCGCCGGCGGGAGAACTACAGCTCCCAGCGCACCCCGCGCGGCGCCCCGCCCGCCCTTTGCTTGTCGTGCCCTCCCGGTGCATGCTGGGAGTGGTAGGCCTAGCGGGAGCGCTGGCTGCCAACGTGCGCGCTGGGAATTGTAGTCCGTGGCGTGGCGCTGCGCCGGGGCAGCGCCGGGCGGGACGGGAGTGGCTCCGCCGGGGCTGTCCCGGGGCCGGGATGCCGCTCCCTGCCTCAGCTGCGCCGGGCTCTGCACTGGGGCGGTGCCGTCCCACCTGCGCGGGCCTGCCCGGCTCCGGCGAGCCGCTGCCTGCCCGCCCGCCGGGGCCGCCACACCTCCCCCCGCTCGCCTCAAACCTGGGCTTTGGGGCGCTTTTATGTTTTTTGTTTTTTTTTTTTTTTTTTTTTTTTTGTTTGTTTGTTTGTTTTGTTTTGTTGTTTTTTTGTTTTTTGTTTTGTTTTACAGAAAAGCCTCAGCAGACACCGTCCAGCAGATAGGCGTGGCCAGGGCGTACGCGTCCCGGTGTTCATTTCCAGGCAGCGCCTCGGGATTCGCGACGTGAATCAAGGTCCTGTTTGACATGTAAACAGCAGTAAAAGCCGGTGTCTTTCTAAACACCGAGAGATTAAATGTCGCCGAACCTGATGGGCCAGCGTACCGGGATCCCCCCCGCCCCCCAAGAGGATAGGTTCGCCTTTTGGAAGATCCTTGCCGCTGGGAGCAGCTTCCCTGGGAAACCCCCCTGGGGAGCCGCGGTTTGACCCGGTGTCGGCGGACAGGGATTTGCCTATCCGGGGCCTCTGCGATGTCCCAGCAAGCCCTGATTCCGGGACGTGGTGTAATTTTAGAGTTTGCTAATGAGCTTGCCTGTGTGCCCGGCACACAGTGTGTGCCTTGAGGATTGGCAGTGCAGGCTGGTAATCCTGCTAACCTGGCCCTGGCAGGTGATGACAACTCCTTTAATTGTTCTAGGATTGAGAGCTGGCTTCTTGCTATGCACAGAGCCTGGCGTGGATGAGTAAAATGAGGGAGAAAATTATTTTTGCTAATAATTCTTTTCCATTCTACCTTGATGGTGGCTGTCGGCATGCTCCCCTCTGCAAGCTTAGGCACCGTGCTGGACCTGTCAGCTGTGGGATCCAAGGCTTAGGTTTGCTGGGACATAAAACTGTGATAAAACATTTATGTTCCAGTAAGCGACACCTCTCTGATAGTTATTTAAAGTCTCTGTCTGCATTGTTCAGAACTATTTCCTTTTTCCTCTAAGCAACCTAGAGTAGGAAGCTGACGGTCCCTCAGGTAACCCGCTTTCACCTCGCTGGAAGCCTCGCCTGATGTTGGATTGGAGGCCAGCAGAACCCACAGAGGGTGAGAGTGGGTCTCCTCCTTCCTGCCTTTTGTGGAGCTGGCCAAAGATAACACTTCTGGGTTGGTCCCGGGTAGCGCAGAAATGGGCCCTTTTTGTTGTTACTCACATACTCCACTCTCAGGTCAGAAAGCTGGCATGGATGACGCTGTAAAATGGACGTGCTCGCTTGGGACATCCTTCTCTACTCTTTGAAGTGCTCAGAAGCATTCTGACTGATTTCAATGGGAAAAGATTCTTTGTCTGATGTGTTAGTCCATGTGCCAATTAGTATTTTGTACTGACTGGAAGGGAAAGGACTAGGGATGGATTTATGATGGATGTTTGTAGAGCAGGGCATTTTAAACAGTAAGTGAAATTTGCAGATCAGTAATTCGGTAGTTGTTTGTTTTTAAAAAACAATTCAGCATCTTAGATATGGCTATGGCTGAAAGCGAACATAAAAGACAGTGAGTTATGACTGAAAATTCCACACTGTGGAACCAAGAATTATTCCCATGGTAAAAAATACGGCCTGTGGAGCAACAGAAATAAACTGAAAGCAAGGTGTTATAAATCAAATTGGAGGCCAGGTTTTTTGCCAGGGTCCTTCACAGTGCCAGAGACTGCCTGGAGTCCAGCATTATGTGAGGACGGGCGTTTGGAGCCTGTGTCAGTCATGTAGGGAATCACTTTTCAAATGCAGTTTTCCTGCCAACGGGGTTTGTTTGCTTGGTGATAAGAAACAATGGTCAGCTCGATTTGTTACATGAGCATTTTAGTGACTGAGAAGTGGAGTCTGGCATCCTATACTAAATCCATTTTCTTAGTTACTCAAATGCCAGCTTGGCAGCTTATTTAAAAAGCTGATAGTACTGGGACAGATGTGACTGTGGAGGTTGTTTCCAACAGTCTCTTGTAAGTCTACTTTTAAGACACCTCTCTCAGTTGGGAAAAAACCCCACAGTTACCACCTTCAGGACTGGGAGGTCTGGATGAGAGAGAGAGGCATAGGCATTGTCTGCAGCTTAATATCCTACTTTTCAAAGTGCCTTAAAAACAGTACTGAGTTTAGTTTTGAGTAAGGCTGATTTATTCACCAGAGTGGTATTAGCTATACTTAAGAGGGAAAAGCATGTCATGGAGGACATAATTCCCCTTGTTTTGTTGGAAAAGAAGCAAGAAGAGAAGTTGTGACTTTTCTAATTACAGATGAGGGATCAAATCTTTCCCTATGCTGAAGAAAGCATAGTTATACCCCATTTTTTTGCCATTTTTGGTCTCTGGGATCAACATGTGCTTGAACATACACTCATTTCTCTCATGGACCTTTCCAGTTTCCAGAAATAGCTAGAAAGTTATTTGCCAAAACCTTTCAATCTGGGAAAAAGCACCGTGCACTTGCAGTGGGTCTGTGCTGAGTCAGTGCATTATCTCGGTGTCACCCCACGTGGCTGGAGAAATCAGAACTAGACTACAACCATCATGATGCCCAGGTCTCAAGTTGTGTCCCTGTGGCATGCAGCTTCCCAAGTCCTGAGACTTGATCTTCAGATAAAACCCAGTGTTAGAGAAAACGTGAGTGTGGTATCCATGGAGAGGACAACACGCTCTCGGTTGCACATCCTTGTTTTACTGATGTCACAAACAAGTTATTCTTGTACACTGCAGAGAGCCTCACAACCACAAAACCAGCAATAATTTTATAAATGATAAGCTTGTTTTCCTCCTCCTCTTCCCAGATACTCCGAGTGCAGCAGACAGCAGAGATGTGCATTGCTGGAATCCAGAGTGTTTCGTAATTTGGCAGCCACTTGCTGAAAGCCCTGCAGATACAAAACAACACTTATTTCAAGTCTTGAGAAACATCTACTAAGTAGAAGAAAAAAGCATTTAGGTGAAGCAATGTTGCCAATCCCATTTGTTTATGAGGCTTGGTTTTTGTCTCTGTACATTTTAAATGCTTTTTATTTTCCTTCTGCTTTTTGAGCCTTTCAAGTTCACGTTTTCCATGTTTTCCATATAACAAGAAAGTCTGGAATCAAGTCCTTACTTTAAAAAACAAAAATTTGGTTCAGAGTCCTGTATAATCATGTAGCTCCAGACAAAGGGTGTTTAAAAATAAAGCCGCTTTGATGAGAACTACCCATCTTGAAGGTGACTTTCTCTCCTGAGTTTAAGTACATACTTTGTTGACAGTTTAAGAAGCTTTTAACAGCACCTGATCTGTGTTTGCTTTCCACTCAGATCTCTCTCTCTTTTCTTCTTTTCTAAAAATCTAGAGCGTGTTTCACCTCTATATGTGCTGACAAGATCAGAAGTGCAGGGTGCCAGCATGACTGTGACTGTGTTGAACAATGCACACCAATGCTTTCAGAAATACAGGTGCAGATTTCATGCAATTGTCTCCTTAAGCTGCTGAGTGGTACCATGGGACACAGAGCCCAACTTCAGAGACCGGAGGAGGAAGGTGGTTTGGGTTTACTGGGTGGGGTAGGGCGGGGAACAGAAAGCCTGGTGTGACTCCCTGAGGGAATCCCAAAGAATCCCAAATGCCTTCAGAGCCTGAAGCTTGATAGCTTGTGTTTAACCCAGTCCTTGTTTTTGAAAGGGAGTTGACAGACGAGTGATTTCTTTTAGTTGAGCTTTCAGAATATACTTATTTTAAATTTGTTGTTTGGTGCAGTGGGATCCTCAAGCTGTATGCAAAAGACAAGAAGGAGATGACCCTATTCAGTGTGATGATTTTTCTTTCACTGCTACATACGTAAAAGTGTCTGGAAATCTATTATCCAAGGGACACAAAAGCAGCTTTTTGACAGGCTGCTCTTCCTGCTAAAACCTGGTAAATGCAGAGACCTGACTGTGTGTAAGTCCCATCCTGGGCTCCCAGGCCAAATGCTCTATCCTGGCATTTCTAGGAGGTTACTGCTCTACTTGTGTGGTTTGAATCGCTTAAGTCTTTGGCCCTGTGCCTTGGAGTGCCAGCAGAGGCATGCTGTAATTGCCCGTAAATGCACCGTCTGTCATATTATTGTTTAATTATTCCAGCTTCTTACCGCCACACACTGCTCAGTGTCTCTCTTGCTATCTTTATTTAATTGAGTGGAAAAAATTTGAGACTTGTGCTTCACTTACATCACTTTGTTTTTACTCAGCTTCGCTGGATCCTATGATGAAGTCCTACCTTTTGTATGCAGAAGTCAGTCTTCTGTATAGAAAAACTATTGTCAATATCTAAAGCATATGTTAGAAAGAGAATCAATATTTTAACACATGGTGAAGTCAAACCATAAATTTCCTGACACAGACAAATGATTGTATTATTCTGCCTTGAAACACTACTCCTCCCCCCGAGAAACAAGAGAGGGAAAGAAAACTCTTGAATAACTAAGCCCTTGTCCTCACAATGCAGGACTGTTCTTAGCCTGTTGCTCTGTGTTGCTTCTTTCTTTTCTGTCTACTAACTCTCTCTTTTTTTGTGTGTGTCAAATGCCTTCCTTTTCAAGACCTGTCTTTCCCTAGCCCATCCCTGTTCATCTGTTCCAGACTATTACCGGGATGTCGGCTCTTTCCTGAGATCAGCTTGTGATGACCAGTTCCACTGCCAACTTGCTACCATTTCAAATATGTCTGTGCTTCCTCACAGCCTTGCAACCAGCCCCTTATTAATGTGTGTTGAAAAAATAATCTTTCAGAGCTCTCTCCAACACTCTCAATGTCCGTATGGCCTATAAAAAAACTTGGCAGCACACTGACTGCTTTTCTTTCCTCATGCTCCCTGTGTCTGTGACAAATGTATGTCATTTTCCTGGTCTTCCACCTCTGAATCGAAACACTTCTTGCACAGCCCCTGCACACAGATCAAGGCTCTTCTGCAATACAACAATAATAATAAGTATTAGGGTTGCTGGCACTCACGCTGCTCTACTTTTCATGGCTCTGGGCAGAAAGAGTTTCATGATGTCCTTTTGGAAGATCTATTTGCACCTGAATGATCTGGTTTTCAGGTTTGGTTTTTTTTTTTAGAAATCCTCAGCTGAAACTTTCCTCTACAGGTGTACTCCCTATAATGCCTGGCTCCCTAACTGAGCCAGCATCATTATTGGGGTGGTTCTTTTCACTTCCTCTAGCTGAACTGTAAGATTACTCATTACATACTATTTTCTGATTTGTTTTATTTTTCATCCCTCTCTTTTCTGCAGGAAAGAGCAATTTATATTAGGATTGGAATTCACTTCAGGCTTTACTGCTATTTGTCACCACTCAGGAAACCCATCCCTAGCTCTAGGAGAACACTCAATCCCTGCTGACAGCCTGGAAGAGGAAGAGAAAATAGCAGAGCTGCAGCTATTAAGACCAACAGGCAAATATTTTATTCAAACTCAACTTTTTCTTCCCGAGTTACTTTTAAAGAATATTTTTCTGTTTGTGGGAATGTGAATGTGGGTTGTTTGTTTGTTTGTTTGTTTGTTTTCCTGGGGACTCTTCTATTCAGCCACTTCATCTTCTCCCACCTTTCAGACAGCAGAGCTTGCAGCAGTGACAAGATGTAATCCTAAGTAAAACTGCCTCTGCCTGTGGCCTTGGTTAACCTGCTGGCAGTGATACGTGCCTGGGCACGGGGCAACTGTTTTACACAGCTCAGCATGGACGTGCTGCCACTCCCAGTCACTTTTAGGACCCAGCTGAGTTGTTTACAGCAATCTCAAAAAAAGCTTGTAATAAAAATTGTTCTGCCTTCCTGAAGCCACCACTCCCAGAGACCTTTCCCCTTTCTTGTATACTGTGGGAGCCTCCTTCCTTTGGCTTCACACCTTTATCAGCTGAAAATGATCCAGTACAGAACTGGTTGTTGTCAGGCTCTCCCTTAGAAAGATGGGCTACACTGCCACTCTGTTGTGACTGTTGAGAACTGGAAGATCAGAGAGGAACGCAGGGAAGTGGAAGCCTGCACCCTCTTTTATGTGGAACAGAGTCAGGATATGCCCTTGTATAAAGTTCAGCAGAGGAAAACTTGGGCTACACTCGCATTCCTACATACCATGCCGTACCAGTCAGCCTGGTACTAATCTTCACGGACCTTTGAAGGCATGAAACAACATGCAGTGTAAATGAAATCTAAGCCACACCATACCAGATTATTGGTGCTAGCCAGTTTTAGAAGACTGACACAAGAGCCAAGTGAAACAGGTACAGTGGTAGGAGATGCCTTGTACCACCTGCAGGCACACAGACCCACAGCACTTGTGCAGCATCCGAGTCCAAAAGCAATGTGCAGCATGTAAAGAGCTGGGGAACCCAGGGCCACTTAGACTTGAATGCACTTTCCTGGGGAGGAAGTGGCTTTTCCCTTGGAAAGCTCAACTCCCCAGGGTCTGAATGAGGTCAATGGAAAAAGTGATTTCTTCAGAATATGATTCAGAGTGCCTAAGCATAGTCTTATCTTATTGACTACAGGCAAAGCTCAACCTCTGTAGATTTAAACTAGCTTTTGTGAATACCCATCCCCTCTTGCCCCTTAATTGTGGGAGTTACACTAGTCCTGGACATGGTTAGTTCTTGGTAGGCCCACTACCTACTGAAATTCAGGTGCTGCAAACCTCAGCTCGGAGAAGCACAGAATTTCCTGTTGGATCCTGCTTTGTCCTTTTGAATTACCCTGCGATGTCAGAAATGGCTTTGCAAGTACCAGAAGAACGAAGTCAAGAAAGGTTGATTTCTTTAGGGATGCCCTGATTGGAGCTGGAATAATCAGCATCTGTTTTAGTTTAACTGAGTTTTTCATTCTGGCCTTTCTCCCCTTTCAAAGGCAACTGAAGCCTTTAATTTGCTCTGTCTTTTCACTGCAGAGAAAAGTAGGAGTTTCTAACAGCCGATACTATCCTGTGTAGAATAGCTACACTAAAAAAATAGTTTATTGTCTGTTGTGAATGAAAAAGCTCTTGCTTTTTTGTTTGTTGTGTTGACTTTGAAAGATAAATTGTTTGAACTGGTTGACTCTCCATTTGTATAAATGAAGATTAGCTTCTTGATAGCCTGCTGGATTTGCAGTTTTCTCTTGAACTAAATAAACCGAAGAACTGCTGGCCCAGGGGCAGTTAGGACACAGTGCATACTGGAAGAAGTTTGTGTGCATACAAGTAAGAGAAAATAACTTCATGCATGGCATTTTGGATGTGCTGGTTTAGTGTTGATATGTCCTGTCGTTCCATCTGGAAGAGCTCCTGTAAGACCTAGGAAGCCTGCTTAAAAAATTGCTAATAGACATAGATAGGTGGCTAATGAGTTGAAAGTTGAAGTTGGCAGGACAAAAATTGTTTTTTACACAAAGTTCTACAACCCTAAATCATGCTGCTTGTTTTTGAGAACATAGGTACTCGGTCCTTTTATCATGCATTTGCTTTGTAGAAAAAAAATGGAGAAAAAAGCCAAAATAACTTCAAGTAAGCAGACCTGGCTCTGAACATATAAAAGGAACAGAGAGTAAAAATAGCAACATCTTACTGTACTGAGTCCTTCAACAGAGAACCACATTTTGAGGTTCTTCTTTGCATCCTCCTTTGTATTGCAAAGGCACCTTGCCCCAAGCAGAAACTTTTGCTCTGGGGAGGCAGTCTCTGTTTTCAGTGGGACAGAGCTTGGTGTCAGCCACTCGATTGCAGTATCAGCTTCTACACATTGACAAGGGCTCTGACTGTCCACGTGCATCCTCCAGGCATGGTTTCTGTGCCTTACTCTGTACCCTTCAGCTTCTGAGTTGTGCCAACTGGTCCAGCCTTCCCCGTCTTTGTATACTCATAATAAAGGCAGTGGAGCCAAAGTGACAATCAGGGGGAAGATAGAAAAGAATGACAAAGGCATACACTATTTTTGTGATGGGTATGATAGTCACAAAATGAAGTCGGCTTTGTTGTGCCATCAGCCTTCAAAACATGCTTCTCTCTCCCAGAATAGAGACCCATTACAAACTTTGGCTAAGAGAATGAAGCCAAACTTCTGATAAAGCAATTATTCAAAAGGAAAAGGGATAGGATAGGGCAGGAAGATCTGATAGACTGAGGTGTGGATGAAAAGATAAAAACCTAGGACAGGGAACTTGGAGATTTGAGATGGGATAGAGGGAAACTGAGATACACAAAGAAAGAGAAACAGGGAATTAGAGGAGTTTTATGCTGAGACTGGCTGGTAAGGAACTGGCAGAATTCAGTTTGCCAGTACAAGAAACAAGAAGGAAAAGTGAAGGAAGTCAGGGGGATAGGCGGTGACATGAAGAACCAGGTAAGAGACTGAACTAGGACCTGATGTAGGGAACCAAAGTTGGAGACCCTATTGGAAGTTAAGAAAGGAGAGGCAGCCTGGGGAAGGAACAAGCGATCCAACTCTGAAAGTGGAGGCCAGGCACAGGCAAAGGGGAAGGGAATGGAGTAGCAGGGAAGAGCTGTGGGAAGCAGCCCCGCACAGGGCAGAGCAGAGGGGTATGTGGGTGGAAAGGGGCCCAACGGGCTGTGCTCGCTGGGACATCCTGACTTGCAGAGCTGGAAGTGGAACAGAGCTTCCCTGAGGCTGGCCTTCATATTGGCTCAGCCAGCAAAGAATTTGCTTCTTGTGCTGTCTGCCCCAGCCTGTGGTACAGAAACTACTGGAGCCGAGTGTCCTTGGACACAGCGGCAGCTGCCTGCCTGGGGGAGGAGAGCAGGCTTTCTTGTAGTTACATGACAAAAATTTTACAGTTGGGAGGAGGTAGTGAAAAGGCCACATGACCAAGAGAGAAAGGGTCAATTCATTAGTCTGGCAGCCACTAAATTAAGAAAAGGCAAGTGGGACCATTATATCAGAGGTATCTGAATTCAGTCAAAGATGATTCTGAAGTTGCTAGATTGATCTTGTGGTCAGCTTAAGCAAGTTTAACTAATTAATTGCTTTATTTTAGCTCATTGTGTAAGAGCTAGCTCTTAGTAAATCACACTGCTTTGTAGAAATACGCTTGAAACAACTGTGTAAATACTGAATAGCCTTAGGAGTGGTCTTATGAATCCACTGAATAATCCAAATTCCAACAGTCATCCCCCTCTGCTGCTGATTTAGATGGAGGATAACAGTCCTGTGCTGCTGCTTCTCTTTGAGTAAAAGGGACAGAAGTCTGTGTTGGGCACACAAAGGTGTCAGCATGGCTGATGACCCACGGAGGTGCTGTGATGCTGCATGATCTTGCACTGACAGTTGTCCTTTTCAGGAACACAGGAAATGCTACTGGTATTACAGGAGCATTAGGAAGCTTGCAAAGCCAAGCCTTTAAAAGTTAGGCAACGTTCAAATGCAATTGACAGTGAAACCTTAATTCAGAACGTTAATTCATTTCAGTGTGGATGCCAGTAATTCAAGGTCCTTGCACAGTCCTGTGGGTTTTCTGGGGCAATGAAGACTGAGGAACCTCTGACTTGCTATCTGTGGAGTTATCTTAAGGAGAGGTACTCAGTCACAGTACCACATGGTTCAAAATGTCAGCACAGTCTCCTGACCCTGAGAGACCCCTAACTAATAATTCTAAGGGTTGTGACTCTTATACTTGCCTTCTGCACTGGGACCGGTCTGCACCAATGAGATCTGGGGACAAACAGAACTGATGGAGACCGGGAGTCTGAGAGCAGAGCTTTCCAGCATCCAGTAGGAGGGTATAAAATTAACTACTCCATTTGTGCAGATTAAAAACAAATCTTGTACGTATGAATTCTGCCTTTGCAAAAATGTCTGTTAGTTCTGATTGTTGGCACAAGTATTACCACAGTATTGGTCTAATCTCATTTGACATATTTAAGGGATTGCAGCAGAAGGGTGGAGTTACCAGTGTAAATTTCTTGGCTGATTCCTCATATAGTGACAATTGTCCTGCTCTGCTTTATATCAGCTTTTCAGTTTTATGTTTTGTTATGAAAAGAGCAAATCAGGGTTTTTGAGTATAAAGCAATATTTTTTTTAGATTTAAAATCATAATTTTGAAAGCAAAGATAGTAGAAACAGAAACAGAATCTCTGAAAGAACCAGAGTAACATGTATCCTTTGTAAATACTTCAGTGCTAAGGCAACTGGGCAGTGTCACTTTGCACACAAAGAGCCTGAGAAATGTAAAGGTACATGGTCAACAAAACATTCAGATCCTCCCTACGTCTGGTGAATACACACTACAATCTTTTATTACAGAAGAGTGTGTTCAAATAAGTCACACAAGAAACACTTATTTCAGATTCCAAGCTTTCAGGGCAAAGTGTGTATTTCCATGTCTTGTAGAGGATTTTGCGCCGTTGACACGAGTTTTACTGAGTAATAAAAACAAATAAACATCCAGTCATTGTAATAAATATCGTCACTAGGAAATTACACTTGGTTTCTGCCCTGTGACCCACTATGCCAAAAAGTCAATTCTGCTTTTAATGCTGTCTAGCATTTATTAGTAAAAACCCATGTAACCACATTGAACTGCCTGGTTTGCCAAAGACTCACACAAAGGAAATTGGCAGAACCCAAAAAATTGAATGTGGGTAGCCTTGTTTCACTGAAACCGCCCTAGATGGTTGCCAAAAGTTGTAAAAAACCTGATGGAAATAGAAAAATCTCAGATTTGACTATCTGATGTAGGAAATAGCTACCAAATGGTTTTGATTCAGCTGAGGTGGCTGCTGTTTGTTTCAAACGTGAGCCAGTGGGACCAGTCCAGACCAGCAAGTACTGAGATCAGTTAGTAGACTCCCACTAGCTTGAATGTGTTTTAGAAATTAGAAAGTTAAGATACTACTGCAGTGCAGAATCTGTCTAGGTTTGAAAGGGGAACTGATTGCAACCACCTGAGAATTTAGCATTAAAAAGCTAAACCTTTCTCAGCAAAATACCAAAAGATCTGTTATAACAAGTCGTCAAAGAACTTGCTTTTAAATCCATCCAAAATCAAAGGACGAGTGATCACAGATGCTCTGCCACACTTGAGTGTACTTGTCTACACAGAGGTATGGCTGTTACCTTCTGAATGGCTGTTGCCATTTCTTGCAGCTCCCACATATCCCTTGCAAGAGCAGTTTGGTTGTGATATCTCCTACAGACAAAACAGTCAGCACATTGCTCGGAGATCATAGTATTTGCCAACTGGGGATAGTCCTGATTTTGTCAAAAAAGGAAATGTGGAAATGTCACAGTCCCCTGGCCCATCTCTTTGGCAATGTCTCAGTACCTAAAGGTGACTTGCAGCAAGAGCGGGGTGGCTATGCCATGAACACAGCACTGAGGAGAGTGACTTCATACCAGGTCATTGTATCAGAATTTCTGATCCTGCCTGTGCTGGGGGCAAATTCTCCAGTTAAACTGTTGGAATGGCAGGAAAACACTTCCTGTTTGTTGTAATACTTTAATTCGAGTTGCAGTCAGTCACCGGCGGAGCTGTGGGGCTGACCTCCTCACCCGGGGGGATCTCGACAGCGGTGGCACCACGGTAGGTTCCACTGGGATGTGCGGAGCGCAGGGTCCCCGTCCAGGCTGCCCGGCGGGTGCGAGGCTTGCGGGACACGGGATCAGCGCAGAGACAGCGGGGAGCCCTGCTCGGGGAGCCGGGGGGACGCTGGAGCGGGCCCCGGGAGCGCGGCGGTGCAGCCCGCACAGCCCCGGTCCCGCACGGCCCCGGTCCCGCACGGCTCCGCTCCCGCCCCGCTCCCGCCGTCGCCAGGGGTAACGCGGCGCTTCCGCCGTAACCTGGAAGCGCTCGGTGTCCGCGGTCCCGCCCCGAGTGCCGCGGGAGGGCCGTGGGCGGGCGGTCCCGTGACGGCTCGGTGCGCACAGACGGTGGCCGGCAGGGCAGGGCCGGGCGGGCAGCGGGTGCCGAGCGCGCCGCGGGAGGATGGCGGAGCCGCACGGTGCGGGGCGGGGGCGGCGGGCGGGGGGCTCGGCGGGCAGCGGGCGGCGGGCGGGGGCGGCGGGAGGCCGCGGACACAAAGGCGGGGAGGGCCGGGGCGCAGGTGGGGCATTGGCGGGGTGTCCGTGCCCGCCCCCGCCCCGGCACGGCGAGGCCGGGGCAGGGGGGGCGGCTGATGGCCCCGCTGGCCCCGGCGGAGGGGCTGCCCCGCTCCCCCGCGCTGCCGGGCGATGGCATCGACCGCCACCACCACAACAACAACAGAAAAAAGAAAGGAGGAAGCTCCGTCTCAGAGCCTCACCTCTCCTCCTCCCCTCCGAGTCCCGGTACCGGGAGCTGGCAAAGAGACATTTAAGGGACTTGTCGTGTGTGTAGTGGCGGTGGCGCTCAGGGTAATGATTACCGGCGTTCGGGTAATGATTACAGCTGCCTCTGCCCGTGTCAGTGCGGTCCCCCACCCTCGCATAGGCGTGAGACTCTTTTCCTGTTTCAGCCGATGTATTTATTGTGGCAGTTCTGATGGAGCCAGAGAGACAGAATCTCGTTTCAAAAGTCGTCGCCTTCCTGTCTAGCCAGGTGATTTTCCCGGTATTTAAAACAGAGAGGTGTGACAGAGAAAAGCGGTGTGACAGCTTCCCGCGTGTATTTGTGGCTGGAGAAGGCGTTTTCACCGAGTTGTACGTATCTTTCTCTGGGGAATGCCTCAAAAGCTGTAGTAACCTTAGTAAGGTGAACGGCTCTGTGTGTTGACTAAAATTGCGACTGGGTGTGAGCTATATGAAAATTCAGCAGAACTGAAGTGTGGTGAAACTGGGTTGCTGCTTGACGTGTCCATCTTATTTAGGAGCAGGTATGCACGTGGAATAAAAAGTCACGATGTGTGAGAAAACAGTTACAAAGTACTGAAATAGTGCTGGTAATTTTTAAGTTGTGTATTTGAGATGGGACTGTGGAAGCATTCAGTTCTGCACATGTGCAGACACTTTTGAGGCAGAATATGCATGATCAAGAAGTTGTAATCGTGTGTATTGTCGCTGGTGCAGTACTTGATCGTGTTTTTTTGGACTATCAAAATAGAAATTAAGATGGTTTTAGTAATTACCTTCAGGGTCTTAATTTTCTACTGTTTCTTGTTTGCACATTTGACCTTATGTATTTCTTTTACCTTCTAAACTGTGTGTTTTTATTTTTAATCACTAGTCATTATGGTATACTTCTATTTATAAAATCAAGGGCTTGAAGTAGGTGGTGGTCAAATTAAGTCACACTTATTTACAGCCATATTTCAGGCATATGTTGTATGGTGATCTTGATATAATCCTAGCCTGGTTTTGGGAAAGATCTACTGTAGATTATGAATTTGTTATTACACTGCTGTGCATACATTTTAATTTTAGTAACACCCTTATCCTCTTAATTCCCATTGAATGATTTGGATTGACTATTTTGCTTTTCTGTGTAATTATTCTTTGCTCTGGATGAGTAAAACGGGAGATTATTGTACTAATTTGAAGCCAAATTCCTTTAATTTTAGGCTGTTTGTCAGCTGTTAGCATTTCTGTACGTGTGGCAAGGCAAAACATGTACATCAGGCAAAACTAATTTTATATGTAATCTTGTAATACAGAAACATGATTCCAGACAAAGCTCTCCTTTGTGTCCATCGCCTTCCTTTGAGGAATAGCGAGGGATCCTCAAAGAGGATGCTGTCTTCTTCCACGTCTCTCTATCTGCTCTTTCTAGAAATGTTAAACAACCCCTAGCATTTTTTTCTTAGGGGTGATGGCAAGGGTAGGGTCGATGAGCAGTGCTGATTGCGAATAGCTGCTCTTCCCGGTCTAGTTTTTCCTTTCCAGCGTAACAGATCTGTAAGGCAGGAGGTGCTGGGAGGGGCGTTCCTTTGTTATGTTGACACTTAAATCGCACTGACGGGTGTATTCTCCTCCAGGAATTCTGTGTGATTGAAGGAATTCCTTCAGACGAGGAATATTTTCTCCAACTGTCTTCCTGCACTGTTAGCCTATGTACAGAAATTAATTGCTTGGAAGATCACTGCTGTGCGCGTGCCTTTTAGGAAACCCTTGGATTGATTGTTACTTGGCTGTGGCTTTCTAGAAAAGAATATTTCTGCTGGAGCGGGGTGTGTGTGGCGGTCCCGTCTTGTCACCGCGGGAGTCGGCGGCTGCTGGCCTGTGTATGGCACCCGTGGAATAGGTGTTTGTATGTGCCCGTGTGTGCTAATTGAATTAGGGCTGTCAAAGTATCTTCTGCGTATTTGGAATGAGAAGAGTCACCTTTTGTGATCCCTTCTTGACAAGCCTGAGGAAGCCCAGTAAATAACAAAGCTCTCTTTTGGGAAGGTTTACTGTGATAATAAGGAAATAAATAAGGAAATAAAACTACGTTAAGAGGTCTCAGTGGTTCCAAAATACCATCGTGGAGAATTTGGGTGGGTGATAAGAAGGAGACGTTTCTCTTTAGCAGCAGGTTCTCCTTCTTGTCTGAAGAAAGATGAAAACTTGTGTGTGCAGGAGGGGAAGGCAGTGCCTGCCCCTTTCCATGGCCTGCTGCAGCCCCTGGGATGGCTCACTGCGATGCCCCCCTCGCCCCTGCCCTCCTCAGCACTGAATTTTGAGTGGCTCTGTGCTTTTCTGGGTGCAGGGTAGCTCCCGGCCCCCAGCCAGGAACGTGTACCCACATCCAGCCCGCTGTACCCTCCTGCTCAGCTTGGCTGGTGGCATTTCCCACCCAAAATGCTTCGAGGCTCATTGCTTTTGATTTCATCTTTCTGTGTGACAGCTTTGTGGATGCTCTTTTAATTGAAGCAACGCTTGCTTTCTGCTCTGCTGTCGTAATACCTTGTATTTATTTTTACTGCCTGCAACTGCATCTCAGAGGAGATATTTCTGTTTCTCCCTTTCTGGTGGGTTTGTGTGCATGTGAGAGGGCTGGGGAGGACGGGGTAGCGAAGATTGAACAGCCAGTTATAACTGATTGTACAGATAAAAAGAACCCTTGTTTACGTGAAAATTGTACTGGCTGACATAGTCTCCTCTGTTTGATACAGTAGTCTTGCTGTGTTACAAAATGGACTGGGATAAAATGTAACAGGTTGTTATAATAAGCAGGTAATGTTTGCAGTATTAGCCATTGCCCTTAATTTGCTTGTTTTTTGCTGCACTGCTTGGCCTTGACTGTGTTGTGAAATACACATCACGTACTATTAAATCTGGGAATTCTGCGACATCAAATTTGGTTCAGTAAAGGCATTTGCAGCATATCCAGGTCTCTGGATGAAAAGGGAGTATTAATTACTAAGAATTTTTCCATCATTAACCTCTAGATAATGTATATTTTGTACAGAAATTATGTACAGTCTTTAATCACTTTTTAAAAAGTGATTTTGTACCAAGTAGTAATTTTAGACTGTTTTAAGATTGTCGCAGCTTAAGAAGTACTTTATCTGTATTGCTCAGCAAGGGAAATACATTGGAGAACAGAGCCCATCATATAATTGTAGACAGTGAGGATATATTAAGAGGCTGTGAATTGGTGTAGATAAATACTAGGATGCACGGTCAAAGAACTTCTTAAAAGAGTCTGGCATGCCTGAATACTTGGTTCTTTTAGTATTGTTTTACCGTTAAGGGGTACACGTTAAAAAAACCAAAAAGACCCAAATACTTGAACCTATTTGTTTGTTTTTTGCTTTTTCTGCAAAAGCATAGCCTGTGTTCTCAAAGTGGATGTTCACTGGGTGCTAATTTCCACTCTTGCCTCAGTTTGTCTTACAACAGGTGCCGGAGAGTTGTTTTTTTTTTTTTTTTTGCCACAGGAGATTGTGTACCCCGTTTTCATTTATTCTTTTTTTTAGCCTAGTTGAAAGTTTGCTGCTCCTCTGTTGGTGGTGATGGGGTTTTGTAGAGAGGAGCTGTGCCTCAGCCCTATTGCTGTCCTGTGAAACATGTGACTGGTGCTCGCGTTAAATTGGCTGTAGCTTGCCCTTACCTTTGCTATGCTAATCCTCTATGTGCTCTTGTGTCTAAGAACGCTTCATATTCTAAGTATGAACACGATGTATGGTGTGATCCAGCAGGCAGTATTTCCATGGAGCCCAGTTGATCCCGTAGATATTGTATCCGGTTCAGTGGACCTGCCTACCCTGTGGTCGGAGGCTTTTTGTTATGCATGCATCCTAATTGTTCTTTCTGTTGCCGTTGTATGTAGACTGAAGGGGCTGTGCACCAATGCAAATAGCCTTTCTAATACCTTACCATTTGCATTATAATGGCTGCATAAATATTGCAGCACGTCTCAATTCACTCACTGCTTTGACTGCTCGGCTTTAAAATAGGTTCTTTCTGTAGCACAGATCTTGTTCGTGGTTGGTATTGCTTTGGAGAGGGGTTCTGAAGTGCATCTTTATTAAATAGTGAAGCCTGTTTGTGATGAGGTGCAATTTTAACTTAGCCATGTTCTAGTCTCCCACTCCTTTCAGCCCACAGGTTGATACATGCACTTGGAGGCAAAAAGAAATTCAAGCTTGAGCAGTTTTTTACCAACTATTTCTAAACTCGCTATATTTGGGGTTGCAAAACACGTTTGCTTGAGATTTGGTTTTGCATTAATTCCAGAAATCCTATGGATGTCTGTGAGAGTATTTCGTGCATAAGGAATGCGAAACATTGTGCCACCATTGTTTTGGTGCTGAAACGTTTGTTGACTTATGACTACACCAGAAGCACCCCAAATTTCCTTTGAAAGTGTCAATACCGTGATGTGACTGAAAGCAGACACTCTTTTTGGGAACTGGTGGCAGATTGCCATCAATTATCTGTCAGAAGTTTGCTTTACAGAGTTGTTAAACAGAGCTGTGATTGGTATCACGTACCTTACTTTTAGTGATTAGTAGATGCATAGAGACTTTTTAATATCGCAGGATGCCAGCTTTTGAAGATGTGAATTAATTTCTTGTGGTTATAGTCTTGTTATTAATATAATTATATAAATTTTGGGAAGGGTAATACAAAAAAAGTTATTTTATTTTTTGGCTAATCAGTTCTAATCCTAGGGTTTGCTCTGTCTTACGTGATTTAGTGTGTGAGAACTGCAGTAAGAAAGCTGTATTTAAATAAAATGTTAGTATTTCTTTTTAATATTTCTGATGTTAGTAGCTTGTCAGTCTTTCACTTGTTTGTATACATTAAAGCAGTAATAGTTATTCAGGTTAAGGATAAGTTGAATGACGTTGTTAGAATTAAAGTTACAAAAAAAGTTTTCTGAAACAGTAAGTGATAGTATTGCAAGAATCCTAAATTTACTTAGGATTTCTATATGATGATTGATGATTCACTTACATATGAAGTATTCTGTGTAGTGCTGCAAACAACACACATATTACAATAATACAGTATTTTTAACACTTATTCTGTCAAAAACTTGTGTCTGCTAGAGGTTTAGAATGATTATTTATAGTGATGGTCATGAAAATGAAAGGTTGAATAATGTTATGTGAAAGAATAAAAAAAATCCTGAAACCCTGACACCTGAGAACCCTAAGCTGTAGTATATCTATACTTCATGTATAGATATATATGGATTTTAATTATCCATTAGATATTAAAAATGAGGTTGGTTTAGTATCTCAAAACTGCTTTAGGATTTGCTGTTGTACTTAGATCTATGTTTTCAGTGTCTCCATCCTAATAGGACTTTGTATTAAATCAGAAATTGAAGAGTTGTTTTGTGAGAGTCTGAATGGTCAGAGTGATCCATTGGTCTGGCATGTTGTGCTGACTGCGAAGAAAAAGAAGTGTATTTATTACTTTTATGAAGAAATACCTGACTGGCAGCCAAAACGACCAGGGCCTGATATTTGTTTGTAGCCGAGGTGAAGCAGTGATTGTGGGGAGTCAGAGTTCTCTCTTTTCCTTTCTCTTGCCTGTGTCCCAGTCATCTAAATCTTGGCAAACAGGGGATTTTGCTCTATGTTCATTATGAGGCTTCTGTCCTGTGACTGGCAGTAGTGGTAGTCTGTGTAATTGTAGCATGTGAACTGTCCAGTCTTCTGTATAATAAGATTTCTCACTGTTGTAATTTTTTGGATGCTGAAAGTTATAATCTGTTTTGTAATACACAGCATTAATCGTGGTTATTGAGAATTATCATGGGACGAAATACTCATGTTCTGTCGAAATACTTAATTTTTTTTTTTTTTTTACTGTTTGAACTGTTGCATAGGTTTTTTTTTTTTTAACAAAGCAATTCAGTGTGACACTGTAAGTTAAAGCTTGTGTAGCACAGTAGTGAAGGTTGTAGTAAATTTGTAGGTGATTGGCTGAAACTCTTGCATACAGTGCAACTGCAGGTGCTGAGTAAAGTGCATTGTGCCATGGGAAGATTCAGGGTCTTAGCTGCACTTTTATTTTTTTTATCTGTTAGAATTAATCTAGCAAAAGACTGGAATTTGTTCCATTCTCATAAAAAAAAATTAAAAAACTCTTATAATCTCTCTCAATGCTTCTCTCAACAACCCCCCATCAACCTCAGCGATCCAAGGCAAGGAAACAATTGCGTAATCGTTAATCTCCTCATTAGATGAACAGTTGTATTTCTGAAATTGTGATGTTAGAGTTCTGCGCTCTTTTATATTCCCCTTCCCCCTCCGCTGCAGAAAAGCAGAACTGTGCATTTCTTTTAATTCTGAGGGATAACTTCACAGACAGGAGTCTTTTGCAGATTGCTGTAAATACCAGCTCCTGTTTAGAGCTGTAGTTGCAGGGAGTCACTGTGTGTAGCAAAGAGAAAATGACTTCACTGGCAAACTATATGGCTCCTGGAGGCATCAGGTGGCTTAATATGTAAACAAAAGTCCACAGCAGTCAAAAATAGATCTTTATAAAAAGAAATAGTGCAAAAAAGTGACCTCCTAAACAAGGAAGTGAAGGGCTACCAGAGAATCCATCTGCGTAGTCCTGCAAAATGCTGATCATAGCAGAATATGAAGAACTTAACATGAAAACCCATTTTGCTGTTGCTTCTGGCATAGCACTTAGAGTATATGACTTTTAAAAATGTTTCTTGTAGAGAAATGACTGTACAGTCAAAGGGTCTAAAGCCAAGAAAAATTCTATAAAATATGCATAAGTTGGAATGATTTGAATAATTTTCTTATTGAAGGGATGGATAGGTTAAATGAAACCTCAGCTCAAATATTCTTGTTAATATACTAAACCTATGACTATTACTTTTCTAATAGTTCTTAAGATCTAATGGCTATTGTACAGTACTTGCAAAGCCTAAAATATTTCTTCCTAAAGAGAATTTTATACTACTGGCAGTTACATGAGCTCTTTTGAATTTTAAATTCTAGATGATTACTTTTCATGAAAAGGGGAATTTATGTTAGTAAATAGCATGAATTAAGATACCTGGGAACTTGTCTTTGTGCAGCAGATTTTGTTTTGCTAAGTCCCTTTAGCTCTTTTTGAACTCTTAGGCAGTGTGCAGATGATGACAAATTTCAGGTTATCATATTTATTTTTCACGGTGGGCTACATATTTGCTTTTGGAATATTCAGAAAACTGTTTGGCAGCTTTCTTTATAGCATATTGTGTGTGGCAGGGCTAGTTAGGAGGGAACAAAACTTTAAATATTATGCCCATTAGTTGTAATTCACACAATACATAAAACAACCTGGATTTTTTTTTTTTCCCATGGCTTCATCCATAAATTTGTTTTCTGTGTTTTTAGGTCATTGTTAAGAACATTTTTTACAGTAGTAATTTCTCTTCTCTCTTTTCCGTAAGAAGTCTTCAGATAAATGTTGGTAGTTATTTTTTGCTTTTAAACTGTATCCTGCCTTGTCTTTTAAAACTGTCTCTTTGCAGTCCAACTCTTTTGAGAAGCCCTAAGTCATACCCAAACAGATACCGAGGTTTCAGTTACATGCTCTCACTGTAGTATCATGTTTTCTTCTTCTAAACTGAGATGCTGTTTATTGAACCAATTAGCTGTTGGGTGCAAGCCAGAACTTTCTCCTGAAATCAGAATTAATGAATAAACAAATTCCACTGGAAGGATTTCTATTCTCCACGGGCAGTGGCAGTTAACGTGTGACAAGGACGCGGTTCATACCCTGCAACCTCAGTGCCTCTGTGTGTCTGGGTCTGTATTCGGCCCTGCCAAAATCAGTGGGGTAAACTTCTGAGTGTGGATTACACGTTTGCATCATATATTTGATGGTATGCCTGTCTTGGACTGTTTTTGAAACCATTCCAGCTCTTCTGTAGTCAGCAGATGGGATGCATACGCCTTCATTAACAAGCAGTTAACTCTGCTGGTACGACTGAATTTTCATCACGCTCGGGGTCTCTGACTTGGCTCTTTCTGCATTCCAGCTCCCACTGTTTGTTCTGCTCTCTCTAAGAAGAAATCCACAGTAGCGTTACATGCTCCTGCCCTCCTGTGGTAACGAAAATCCAAGTGTTTTTCTCAAAATCAGATTGTGTAAAAATAAAAGAGAGGAGAGTAAGAAACTGGTTTTTCTTTTCTGGAGCAGCTGCTCTCATCTCAAGATGTGCGTTTGATTTTGGTGAAGTGTTCTGCTTCAAAAGCCCTGAGAAAATCATAGTTATTTCTGAAGTTGCTGTTGCAGTATCAGAAAAACATTGTAGCCTTTTAGAGTTTTGAATTAACTTACTATGATATGCACTATTCCTTTTGCATTAGAGCAGAGAAACCAAGGCACAGAAATTACAGGGAATTTTATCAGCAGCAATGGCAATGGGATTGCTTTGCCTTCCCTGCTGTGAGCTGGTGGGAGCTAGAACCCAGTTCCAGCACGTGCCTTGGGGAGCCTGCCTGGATGGGTGACCCATGCCAAAGTCACCATGGTTAAGAAACAGAGGTGGATCCCAACCCCAAACTCCTCACTCCTTCCAGACAAGTGCAAGATGGAGCAGGACAAACAGATGTGAAACCATTACTGCTGGATATTAGTGTGTTAGATCTTTGAACATGCAGTGTGGTAACCAGTAGTCATGTGGCCTGAAAGGATCCTGAAGTGGTTATAGTCTGTATGTGACCTCTTGTTTCTTTAATGATCCTCTGTATTAATAACACTAAAAGAAACCTGCTCTCATCTTAGGTTCAAAGCTAATGGTGTATATAAACTAGGGACATACTACCTCAGTCTCTATAGGCAAATGTTTATGTTTTATTCTCAACCTGTAAAATCTTGGAATGAGAAATCTGTGTTTCTCACAGCTTTCACTCCTGTGATTTTCAGTGTCTACTGAAACTGTGGGTTTTTTTCTTTTTTTTTTCTTTTCCACTTAAACCTATATTATGTTATCTGGGAGACATTCACAGTTTGCACACTGTTGGTTCTTTGGACCAGCTTGCTGGCTCTCTTTCAAAAATATTTAATATAAACCGATCAGTTGTATACCACGGTAATCTAAAAGTATGCTTTAGAGCTACTTCTACTGATTTTTCTCATTGTTTTGTACTTTTACAGTGTAATGTTTGGTCCCTCTTCATCTTTGAAGATGCATAATTAACAGTGAAAATACATTCAGTTCCAACAAAAAGAAATGGTCCAGAATAAATATATGTAATTTTGGCTGTAAATGTCTTATTTTATGACAGAGAAACAAGTTAATGCAAGGCAAATGGGTGTATAGAGCCTGAAAACTACTCATTGCTACTGCTTGTGTGTTCCCTTATCCTGAGGTAACATGAGGTATCCTGCCTCTGTTCATCTTAATGCACACATTCAGGTATGTGTGCATGCCTGAACTTTTTACAAGTGACTAGTGTGCTTGCACCATTCAATTACTGTGTTAGCAGGTTTGTCTAGAGGTATCAAGTTTTGAAATACAAGTAGGGGGAGAGAACATGGAAGGTTTGTATGTGAGTGCTACTTTCAATATGCTGTTTTTGAATAGAAATTGATAATTGAACTTTCTCATGCACTTTCTCAGTGATGAAGTAGTGGCTTGTATGTCATGTGAAAAGCCAAGGATGATGAGCTACAGAGAGTTCTGCTTGGGCTGTGTGTGGCTATAAAAGCTCATGGAATTTCAAGTTGTCTGTTTAAATGCAGAATGTAAAATGACTGCTCAGACCCTTTAAATCCCTTTCAAGAGTAAGCTTTCTTTCCTCTCTAAGAAACTTTCTCAAGCAGTGGAGGGTGAGATGGGCAACAGCCCTGGATATCTTAGTTATGATTTTTATGTAAATTCAGTGTTGTATGACCTGGTTTATAAACTACATGAGCGACTAAGGAACTAGTTATCAAGTCTTCTTTTGTGGGGTTCTTTTTTGAGGGGTCTTCCACATGTACTGCAGGTGTGTGTATATATTCATGCAGTACAAATGTGCTGCTCCTCAGTTACCAAAAGTGAATGGGCAGAACTTGATTAATAGAATAGAATTAATTATTCTGGAAGTGTCACTTTTTGCCCAGTTTTTGGCCACTTTTCAGGTAGCTACTCCAAAATAAGGTTTTCATTGATCCATTGTACAGATGGCAATTCCAAAACCCCAATGCTTAGGATTCATTTGGAGTCTCATTTTCCTTGCTGCCAAAACTCTAATTACCAGCTTGCAAGCGCTGTAAGTTCTCCTATCAGACTGGTTGTGTGGTCTGTTTTCTTAATCTGATCTGATCTTGGGCACTTTACATTTGAGACTACTGTTTGATTTTGATTGTTATTATTATTAACATGAAGCTTTTAGCACTGCCTAGTGCTAGCAGTCTAGTGTAAATAAAATGTCCCAGCTCGAAAAGCAGTGATAAGTGAAAGCTTAAACATGTGATCACAGAGCAGACTAATTAGCCAGTGCAAAGAAGTTGGTTCTTTTAAGTCAAGCTTTTCATTTGCCTTTAAGGATCACTTTCAGTATGAGGTGTTCTGATGTGCTGACACCATTGTAATTTTACCGTTTTATATGTATCTATATCTACATCTATATATCTATATCTAAAGGAGGTGGGGAGAATTTGCACTATTTGTGAAGTTCACCAAACTCACTTGTGGATCACTCCCAGCTTTATTTTGGTACTTCTGATGACAGGTAGTGGTTCTTGAAGAAGCAATGTGGCTTTTTTGCAAGTCTTATGATATTTGAAACAATATCTAGAAATAATAAATAACAAATTGAGAGCTCCTGATAATACAGGTAAGGAAGAAATTTTAACAGGAACAGATGGTAGATTTGCTGTGTTAGCTCTTTTTATTTGGTATTCAGTCTTTTGTATCTCTGTTAGCAGCTTCATATATTGTGTGTGCAAGCATGGCTGTTATGTTGGAGCATGCAGGGCAGCAGAGCTTGGTAGCAGTCCACATGTCAGAACTGCCTTGCAGGGCAATGATTTGCTTCCTTTTTCTGAAGGACAGGTGGAAGGTCTATTTGGGCAAGAAAGACTTTTGGGCACTGAACTTTTTCTTAGATAACACTTTGTAGCCCCATCTAGACATACCAATAGCATGACCAAAGCATGGAGGGGATAGACAATTTTCCAGCAGATTCCTGCAGTTTTGGTGTGTTTGTAAATATAAGAGAGGAAGTGGACCCATAAAAGCATCCCTTGAAGATATCACATTCTGCTGGGGAGCACAAATCAAAATAATAATTCATTGATAGATGCTAAAAGTAGGAAATAGATGATGCTCTGTGTGATCATGCTGAATGCAACCTGAAGTGATGAGCCTGACTGTTGGCAGGGATCATCTGGCCTGGATTTAGTGGTAATGTTCTTTGCTCTGCAAAATAAGCTAGAGGTGGGTTGTGAGAGAAGTGAGCAGTGAAGTAGTATCATCTGCACAGATCTGACATGAGGAATTTGGGAGTTAGAGGACAGCACACAGTGTGTCAAACAACAGAGGCTGTGGTTAAAACCTCTTTTTATCAGTTGTGTTTCCAACTGGTAGTCCTCACAACCACAGATCAAATTTAGACTTAGCAAACAAGAAAAAATTAAAATTTCCTTTTTTGCATCATGTCTAAATTTGATCCCCATGGGATGGTGATTTAATATAAAGTGATTTTATGTGTATATTCATTAAAAAAAGAATTTAAAAATGTATGTTTATAGCATTGAAGTATACTTGAATACTAAGCCAGTACTGACAATAGTCAGACTAGTTAGGTCACTCTGTCCACGTAACAATTACAGAAGCTTTTGGTTTGGTAGAAATTTGTGCAATACAAACAAGTGATATTCAGCTCTTCAGACTGCAACTTCTTCTCCACCTTCTGTTTGAAGAATTACTGTCAGACAATGTAAGAAGGGGAGGAAGGGGGAATTGTGGGGGAGAGAAGCTGCCCCCGTTTGCACAACCTTATGTCCAAGGAGCTGGAGGCTGGCAGGGAGGAGGAGGTTTCATCAGACACATGCTTATCCTTTAGCCCTGCATAGGAATGAAAGACCTGATGTAATTGGTCTGTTTCTTGCCTTGCAGCAAAGGGAAGGGATGGAGTAAGGCTTGGGACAGGGTGGAGGAATACAACACTGGCATGTTGTGCCTTGCTGGGAAGGTGGCGTTGGCCGTGCCCTGTTGCAGGGGTCACACCAGTTCAGGTCCTGCTCCCTGTATCTTTCCTGCCTAGTTCTGTTGTCCTGCCTGTCTGTCTGCTACTGCTCTTTGGTTGTTATTCCTATACATTGTCATACTTACAGTTCCTTGCACCCTGTACCCAGTACTCCTGTCCTGCTTCAGGTAAGTGCTGGTGGTTGTCATCTCTCTTTTACCTGTACTTGTGTTCGTTCTCTTTTTGTGATCCTTATGTTTTCCTTGGAATGACATTCCTGTGCTTTTTCTTCCCTTCCCACTATTTTGAGAATGGTTGAGTAAAAAAGGAACAAATCAGTAGCAAATATTTCTTAAAAGTACTTAATCAACTTCCTTGGTAAACTGATTTTTATTTATTTATTTTTAGAGGTTCAGGTACCTCTACAGTGTTTCAGTTTCTTCTTTTTCCTTCTGTTCAGGAGCTCTTTTTTCACATCCTCAGATCTTTTCCTTGTATCCTCATACTGTTCATATATAAATACAGTACCCTCGTTTTGAACATATTGTTCTGGAGCATATTGTCATACTAAAATTTGTTCAGTCCTTCTAGTTGATTTGTGAGGCTGTGTACTTTTTTTCTGAGTGCTTGGTTTGAAAAGGGCAAACTCTCTTTTAATCTGGATTACTTCAACCTGTACTACTCCTGAAAGGAGCTGAGACCAGTCCTCACCTCTGCAGTTCAGAGAGAAGCAGATGTGGGCAATCCTAATGCTGTGAATCACCTGTTCTCAGCTTGCACAGACCAGTGCAATCCTCTGGTCCATTTAATTAATATGAACAGATCTTGCAAGGCACAAGTATCTGGAGACCAGCAGGTCTGGTGAGACACTGTGTTGTGCCTGAGCTGGTGTAAAGGTTGCATTTTTAAATGTTCACAAACAGATCAGATGATTCCTTGCTGAATTACTTAGACATTTGTAAATGACATGTGGGTTTTTTTCCTAAAGCAAAGGGCAATAAGGTGCAAAAATATAATTCAGTATAAATAGGCATACAGTACCATTTTGATTTTAATTTTCTGGGACAGTGATATGAACTTTCATGCAGTTCTAAGCAGACCTGCTTCTTCATAATTTTTTTCAGATTTCCATTATCTTATTAATTTTTTTGAAGTGGTAAGATAAAAGGCTTATTGTTACATCATATTTGTACAGTGTTGTTTAGTTCAGATTGCATGTGTAGATTTTTTTGTCACCTTTTTCAGGTTAACATTGCTGCTACTTTCTACTTTTATAATACACAAGCCTTTCAAGTGTGCTAAAGAATATATCACCAAGTGGATTTTTGACAAGCAGAAATCATGTTTTTCACTGTTTCTAGGAAAAATGTCATTGGAGACCTTTTGTTTTTTTTTTTTAGAAAAAAAAGATGCCTCATCTGAACAGATTTTGAAGAATCTGCTTGGAAGGGATCATAGTGGTTTTCTTTTTTCTTTTTTTTTCCTTTTGAAGGAAAACATCTTGTTCCTGTGAAGAGACCTAATTTATCATGCATTTTTCAGAATTGTTAGTATATGTGAAATAATCTTTTAATCAGGCTTGTAGTTACAAACAGAATAGTCTTTATTGCTGCTTGTAGTCTTTTGGGTGTCAGGCTAGGGCTTGAGGTGTTCTGTGCATCAGGCTCTTTGATAGGGCTGAGCATGAGGAGTGTTCATGGCAGATCTGGACATTCCACGGTTCTTCCTAGGAAGGTGAACAGAGCTTGCTTTCTCTTCCTTGTTTGTTTCAGTTTTATCTTCCATCCTGGGAAAGAAATTTCTGGGATCATCTAGGGAATCTGTAAGAATGTGGATGAACTTGCAATAAATTCAAATGCTGTAAATTTTGGTTTTTTTGTAATGCTAATGCATTCAATGTTAAATGGGGGGGAAAACATGTAAAAAACTAAATAAAAATACTCTAAATTAAGTTTGCAATATAAAGCAATGAAAATTAGACAGGTGTGAATGAGGTGGCTTCTAGTGCTTTAGGTGACCATGCTTGTCAGAATGTGTTTAACACATCTCTAATCAGTACATACTTTTGCTGTTTCTAAGACCCCTTCTCCATGCAGTGTGTAGGAGCAGGAGTGGTGTTTGTTGACTGATTACTTTCTCAGTATTTTTATATCTGGGTTACTCTCTTCTATAGAGTTTCTTATCAGCTGCTTCTTGCCCACCATCCCCTCCAGTCCTTGTTCTAGCTCCTGCCTGTTTCTCAGCTTGCCTATGCTCCAGGCAGGAGCTTTTCTCCTCTGCCTGGCTGCCGTGATCCAGTGGAAGGTGGGCAGGACAGTAGGAGGGTGTCTCAGCTGAAAGGAAAGGCCTGTTTGGCCACTCTGTATTTGACTTGCTCTGTGGGAATGTCTTGTATCAGAAGTTGTTGGCATGTAGGAGTTGAGGAGGTGAAGCAGGCTCGGAGTTTATGAAATACTCAGCGCTTTGTTGCCAGAGGAACTCCTTGCAGCTTTCTCATTAGAGTTTCAAAGTGGCCAGGAGTGAATACATGGTGAAATTTACTGTGGCACCAGACATTTTAACAGATTTGAAGTCCCTACTCTAAAATCAAAATGCTAGTTATGAAATTGGTGTTAAAATTACCTTCAACATGAACAAAGCGATGTGCTTTTACCAGCTGTCAGTCTTATAACCAGCTCAACCAAATAAATTATCTTACCTTTTCCCTTTATTCTTATGTCACCTCAAGGCCCCTCTCTCCAACCCCAAAACAACCTGAAAAATCCCAAGGGCTGGCAGGTGGATGCTGGTAAATGTCAGCTTTGAGAAGTGAAGTCAGTAAAGGTTAACGTGATTCAAGAAGCCTTTGCCACAGTCCACTGTCTGTATACAGCTGTATACAGTGTTAGAATGCATCTGTTTGTTTAAATATTACACTCTTTTATGTCATTGGGTTTAATTCTGTTGTGCTCAACAGGGAAAAACAGTTGAAAGCTTTGAATGACGTTTGGGGGCAATTTTGTTCTTTGTCACCTCCTCCGAGTGTGTTACGAGCCCACATTTCTATGGTGCCGTTAATTTGCAAACTTCCCCAAGGTATTTCTAAGTTGCTTTGGCTTCTCCAGCTGTGGTTCAGCATCGTTTCAGGCAGTGGTGCAGGACAGTGGTGGAAGCTATTCAACCATGTGCAGCAATGCAGGACAAGAGGGTAAGGACAGAGAGGGAATAATGCAAAATCCAGTTGAAACTGCAGGGAGAATCTGGGTGGGCAGAATGCAATTAACCTGAGAAATGTAGGGGTTAAAAATGAGGCTCCAGCTGGAGTGGACACACAAAGTACAGGAAAAACACCATTTCTCTTTGGCAGTTTGTAGTTCTTGCATCTGAATAAGAATGCTTGGAGGGCAGAAGTGGTCTGTCATATAATGTTTAGGCAAATGATTGCTGTGAAAAACAGATGAGAGTATTTTAACTTATATCCAATTATCTGAAACACAGCAGTTTGTTTTACTGGTGTTCTATCTATTCTAACTTGGCCTGAATTGGTTTACTTTCACCAGGTAAGATGCATTTATCTGGAAGGGTCATATTACAAAACCAAACAAAAAAACCTCACTGGAAAAATTATTGGTTAAGCAGTAATAGGGGAAGATGTGCAGATATTTTTGATTTTTCATTCAAAATATTATAAAATTGTTTTGATTTCCTGTAATATTTAAATGTATAATGTAAACTTTTGGAAAAATATGCCTTAATAAAGAAAACAACTTTAGTTGATCATTTTGCAGTTTTCAAATAAATTTTATTTAATTTATTTGTAATGAAGCAAAAATGTACACTTAGATTGGAGCAAATTTGATGCTGACTGTGGTGGTTATCTATGAAGAATGCTGATCTGTTCAAGGAGGTATTTATTTTCTGAGAACAAGTCAGATGCAAAATATGTTAATGAATTTTAAAAAATGAGATGTATAATTGGGAACTTGTAGGTAAATATGTATATTTTTGGACTTTGCCAGACCCTTGTATATCTTCCAAACTCACAGTATTAGTTGGAAAATAAATGTTATTGCATATTTCCTTTTCTATACATTAGTTATAATTAAACTGGTTGTTCAATAAAACAAATATATCCAGGCTTTTCTCATCTTAGCTGAAGATCAAGAACTGCAAAAAATTTTAGCTAAAAATAACTCAACCTGAACAGGGGCCAGATATCGTTCAGTGCCAAGCTGCCATAGTGTAGCTGTTGTGGCTTTGTCTGCTAGAACATAGAAAGTAAAGAGTCATTGCTCCTTTTCATCTTCAGAATTGCCTTAAAAGCATGTTTAAAGTTGATTTTTAGATAGGCTTTTTTCCTAGCATAGTATTCCTCTGCAAAAGGATCTTGTGACCTACAGAGTCACTAATTATGGACAGAAAATTCAAGGGACTGAAAATCATCCAGCACTGAACTTTGTGAAATGGTCATAACTATTACATAAAAGCTGTTGAAGAAGAAGAGCAAACTTACTACATCAAATTCAGAGACAAAGAAACAGGGAGAAATGCTACAATAAACAAGATTTTTGATTTTTTGCTAGATAATTCTGTGTTGCTGGTAGGAGCCAGGGTGGGGTGCCACTCTAGATAGTAATGGAGCAATGTTTTATTTAGCTGAGATGGAAGTTAGTGTGTGGTTTGTCCCAATTTCTGTAGGATCAATATAACTTAATTTGTTGATAATATAGATAATTAGTAGATGATATGTTACTCTGCTGTTGCTCTGTGTGTTTACTTTCTCTCCTGCCTATCATTCTTGTTTTGTCTCCTGTTTGGTAGGTTTTGTTTTGATAAGTTGTCTTTATTGCCCAGAGGAAATCGTGAATGAAAGAAAAATATTTGATGCTGGTTTGAAGTTTGTATCATCACCTTTGGTGGGACCAGTGCCATTTTGTGTCAAATTTGTACCACAGCTGTGTGTGGCAGGCTGCTTCCTTTGTTAATAGGAACTGTTGAGGGACCTGAATGGTTGTGCCTGGATGCTGTGTAGCGGTAATAGTGAAGTTTTATTGTAGTGGAAACTAAGTTTTTGCTACAGCAGAGTGATCTTTATTCAAAGGAGGGTGTTGGGTGGGTTGGGAGCACTTGTTGTCGTGGAAGGTTGTATGGCACGATAGATACAGAATTTGTATAGTCACAAAAATGAGAACTGGGTTTTACTAGATGAATATGTCCATTTAGAATGACTTTTCTTGAGGCATATTAGAACCTGCACTAAGCCCGTGAAATTTGTTTCATCCAGCAAGTTACAATTTTCAAATTTCATGTATTATGCAGGATTACACAGCCTGCTGATACAGCGAGTTACCATGGAAACAGAGACATGCAGCTCAGAAGGTACATGCTGGGGGGCCACACATGCAGAAAGTACCTTTTTACATATTAAAATAAGCTGCCACATGGAGTTAGCAGAATTCTTTGTACTTGCTCTTGGAGTCTGTTTCTACAAAAACATGAAATGGTACTTTATAACTTGGCCAAAAACTAGTGGGGGTTTTTCCTGTAAAGGAGAAAAAGAGAAAATGCTTCATAAAAATAATGTTGGAGTGCACAGAGTGAATCACAGTCTGTGTATTTTTGTACTGGGTAGGTGAGTTCAAAGGCAGGACAAAAAAGATTATTTCTACCTCCTGGGAACTTCAAGGCATAGGTGACTTTCTGTCTGCAAGCGTGGAGCCTTTTTGTCCTGATAGCTCTGGACTCTGGTACGTGACCTGGCACTTAGTGTAGAGAAGTACTTCCAGAGAGCAGCAAATCTGACGACCAGCGAGTGAAAAGATGGATTCCCAAGCTTGGAAACCAGCAGTAACACCCACGTGCCTGCCTGTGTGCTGTGGAAAGGCATGGCTGTGTCAGAAGCTGGGATGGGATGTCCTGGCAGATATACCTGGTTCTGCAAGCACAAAATGATCAACCACCAAGCATCTCTTTCTTATTTATAGGAGCTTCAGGTTTAATTGCACATAGGTTTGTAATTAGGTGCCTACAGTTACAGATGTGTCTGCAGATTTAAGACACCACAAGTAAAGCGTAGGGAAGCCTTTGGAAATGGTCTGGTTGTTTCCCCCTTTGGATTGACTTTTGTTCAGTTACTCCCTTGACCTCCAGGTTTTGCTTGAATGCGAGACTGGGTAATGCTCAGCTGTTCTGCAGCCGTGGAAGCAGCAGGCAGTCAGGGAATGGTCTTGACTGCAGTCCTTTGGCAGATGAAGATATCCTAAAGGGCTTAGTGGGCTGTCAGGGTCCAGGCTCCTCACTTACCCAGCTCCACAGGCTTGGGCTGTGTGTACAGGGAGGCAACAAGCTACTCCCTCAGTGTGAGGGGATTAGGGTGGAAAGTGGGGCCACAGCCAGGTGTACTGAAATCAGGCTAAATTGGGAATCTATTAGCTACTCTCTGCTGGGCATTTACTTGCAGGACTGAGATGAATTTAATGGTTAGCCTTCTCTACTGAACAAGCCAAGCATTGCAGCTGGCAAGAAGAATCATTACAGTATTATGCTACTGCCATTGACCTCCAAAATAATGGAGGTTCTTCCCAAATAAAGGAAGGTGTCTGCTGACATATTTTAGGAGTACTACTTTTGTTGAGATAGATGAAGAGATGTTTTGGATCTATGATGGTTCCCGTGCTGTCTCCCTACTTCTGAATGAGGTTTTGTGTTCAGAGGAGCCATGTAACCGCCTGGTGACTGATTCAGCAGTTTGCTCCCAGCTGGTCTGTGGTGGCTGCAGTGGCAGAAGCTGAAATGCACTTATGCAGATGAAAACTCTGTAGGTCAGATGTTTGAAGCTAGCAAATTGTAGGAGAGAATGTGCTTTGTTTGCAAGTGACTCGTTGGCTTAAGCTGTTTGGGTTTCCAAATGAAAGTCGTGACCATGGTTTTGTTGTTTTTGGTGTTTGTTTTTTTTTTTTTTTTTTACATATGTGGTATTGAGAATGGAAAGTCATTGTAGCCTCTTGGGCTAAGCTTTAAATTTCATCCGTTGCTTATTGATGTGTTCATGTGTGTGGTGTAGTGGAATATGAAATGTTTTTGATATATCCTATGCTATTCTAAGTAAAGGGTAAGTACTTGTAAGAAGGTAGATTTTTTTGTTTGTTTGTTGTTTGCTCATGAGCAGGTGGTGTTGCAATTACTAGATAGTGTTTGAACTCTGCCCTGTTGTTCAAAGCCACTTAGGGCTGACTAATCAGAATTTTCTAGATCAGAACTGCAATCTTGAAACATTTTCTTTTGTATTTTGTAGTGGAATCATTGTCTGCTTATTCTAGAGGGTCAAGTAAGTCTGAGCTGATTCCTTATTTCTTTGACATGTGTCATATTTGGAATGATCCTCTTCCGTTATTCGGGTTGAAAAGCCCTAGCTGTGGTGTGTGCCCTTGGGGTTAAGTTTAGTACAAACACAGAATAAAGAGAAAAATCATTCCTATTCCATGATATAAAATTTTACATGTAGTAAAGAATTTTCCTTTCAAATGCAGGCCTGTAGGTTTCCTGCTACATTGCAGAAGTAAAATTCTGTTTCATTTGAGTGTAGTCTCTTAGGCTTGATTTAAAATGATGCCTTATATATCACATGCTCAGAATATTAGAAAGGTTGATGATTTCAAGTGCCTGGTTTGTTTACTGAAACACCAAATGGGAACCAGTAAGAGTTTAGGTGGAGCTGTAAAGTGACCATGTTGTAAGATGATGTGCCATGGTGATTTTCCTTTGGCAGAAAAGCCTACTGTTGGTTAGCCTCACCACTTAGAGGGAAATATTTCAACTGTGGGAGGATATTTTATTTCAATTAATGATTTCTTCTTCAACCACCTCTGTGAACTCAGAGGAAACTTTTGTATACTTTCAAGTCACAAGACACTTTAACAAATCCTCAGAGCACCGAGGGACTGCTGAGAGTACCTCATGTGGCAATGACCTTGTTGTGGGAGTTCTCACTGCTCTGAGGTGGGAGCAGTGAGGCTTGGAGAGGGACCTGGGTGCTGTCAGCAAGGTGAGCTTTGGGCACCCTGGCACCAGGGTGGCCCTGGGGCGGTGTTTCATTAGAGAGCTGCATGCAAGCTGCTTGAAAGTTTGTTCGTATGAAGTCTCAATTAAATATATAGTCGAGGGAAAGTCTTTACCAAGCTATGAGGTAATATTGGCAGTTGATTATTTTATTGGGGCTGGGGTAATGAATTTGTTCTACAGTAGTGTGTAGGAGACAGTTAGGTCTTTTACAGCATTTTTTGAATAGCAATTGGGTGAAATCCTTTATCTCAAGCCTCATATTGTATTAGATAGTGACCGGGAAACATCAGCATTTATATTACCAAATTGTAGTGATTAGTTTAGTATTCCTAGAAATTGCAGACGTGATTGTTCCTACATTACCTCAGTTTTAATAAAGCTTTTATTGCATAAATGTAGGTTGTATTGCTGAGAATAACTGAAATCTCTTTTCAATTACTTGTACATATAAAAGAAAATCATTAAAATATAGAGGATTAGTGCATTACTCTTATCCAGGCAGTATGGAAGGTGATACAGTTTAGGCTGAAGTTGTTTCTGTTTCTGAAAGTTCATCAGTTACAGTTGACCCAAAAAAATAAATACATGTGGTTTATGTTCACTTGACATGAGGAGTGAATCAAAACCTGATGCTGGTTATTTATAGCTATTTACAAATATTTTACTTTAAAAAAAACATTCGGAATAGGGAAGAGATTGTTTCCCATAACTTCTCTAAAAGTTTTATTTTCCCTCATATACTGTGCCAAGCAAGAGTCTTATTAAATTTTCCAAGTTCTCTAAGACAATAATAGTTAAATGTTTTTATGTCAATTAATATTGACAGGAAGTCAGTTTGAACAGCATTGGAAAATGGAAGTAGTTGGCAGAACTGACTAATTTCACTGAATTTCCTTTTGCTAAAAATATCTCTAAAAGAAGCTCTCCTTTTGACATACAATGAATGTTTGTTTGACTGTAGTTTAGAATTGATGATGACTCTTGTCCTTTAACCTAAAGGGCTTGAAAAATATGAATAACCTTTTGAAACATTTAGCTTCCTCTGCAGTATATGTGATTATACTCATGGCCACCAGAAGTTTACATACGTTCTTGAATTGATGTATGTGAGTAACCCCATGAGCTTGAATGATCTGCTATAGAAAGAGAAGTTCTGTACAGCAACTTCTGTGAAGTTGGGCGCTTCATTTATATACATGTTGATAGGATTGAGGTAACAGGGTTAGGCCTGCTACCAGAGAGCAGCATACAGTGTCCAATATGTATTCTCATTTATATTGCATGCAGCTATGTTAAAAGTACTTTTATAGATAGGTTGCAATGGCAAGTATTAAAAGTTATAAAATACTAGAAATAAGACGAATTTCGTATTTTTGTTTAGGTTCTGTGCTGCCTCTGTTATGATACAAGAACACCATACTGTACTTACAGGACAGTCTAGAACAGTTGTTTCAGAGATTTGGGCAATTTTGGGGGTAAGTCAATGTCATTTGACAGGAAGACTTCTTGCTTGGACATCTTTCCCTTGTGGGAGTTGATGACTGAGGGGCTTGTAGGAAGAGAAGGGGCTGTGTCGTGAATTGCAGTTCTGCCCTGGCTCTTGTACTCTTTGGGACTTTTTCCACCTGAACTAAAACAAAGAGGGGAAGAAGGGTTGCAGGGATGTCAAGGGTAATGAATCACCACAACATAAATGTTGCCTTGTGGCAGAGGAATTTACTGCTTCGTGGAGAAACTGAGTGAAATGTGGCTGGTACCTGCTTTATGGTGGGACCTTCTGCTGTTGGAAATCTCATCCCTGAGGAGTGACCTGAAGAAAGGGCAAAGAGATACCAGTGTTTTAGGGCTGTTGGGGACTACAGATATGAGGCTGTTCCAGTTGAGGTGTTTTCTTTGATGTAATTCCCCTGCTGTTGTGTTCCGTCTGGTAAAGGTTTCATCATAAGCTTATTTTTTTTCTTGTAAGTGCTAGTTGTAGTCAATCTAGGTATTAGATAATGGCTTTGGAAAGAAAGAGGCTAAAGCAGATCTTATGACAAGTGGCTGAGGGAGCTGGGTGTGTTTAGCCTGGAGAAAAGAAGGCTCAGTGGAGACCTTATCACTCTCTACAACCACCTGAAAAGAGGGTGTAGCGAGGTGGGGGTCAGTCTCTTGTCCCAGGTAAGAAGTGACCGGATGAGAGGAAACAACGTCAAGTTGCACCAGGGGAGGTTTAGATTGGATATTAGGAGAAAGGGTGATCAGACGTTGGAACAGGCTGTCCAGGTGGTGGAATCTCCATGCCTGGAAGCGTTCAAAAGGCATATGGCTCTTGGGGATGTGGTCAGCACAGTTATCCTCGTTTAACGGTTGGACCCAATGGTCTTTGAGGTCTTTTCCAACCTTAACCATTCTATGATTTTAAATCTTTTCTAACTATTTTAAAATACATGTTGCAGTCTCAGGCAGAAATTAAAATCCTCAGTAAAGAGATAAAGATGCCATAGTTGCAGTACATTTAACTGTTAGATTTTTTGTCACTCTGAACAGGGAGTGTATTTTGAAGGCCTGCTGCACTGTAAGCTGGGCTCTGGTTTCTGTGTGTTGGAAAACCATGTGTGCCTGTGGCTTGCCTACAAGTTGACTGCCTCCTGTTAAGTGTGGGGTGATGTTGAAGTCTCTGGTTATAACCCTTTGTATTGCTCTGGATTTTCTTTTATATTTCAGATACTGCTTTTTAGTGACTTTTCAATTTTTATTCTTTTGTATAGCCAAAGGTTTTTGTTCCTTACCAGAAAACGAAATATTAATCTGGCATGTTGAAACAGGGAGTGCCCCTTCCCCTATTTTTTTAGGTACATTTAAAGTTATTGCTAACAAAGGCAGTGAAATGCTTGCAGATTATTTGGAGCACTTGCACTACCGAGCTGCTTTCAGCAGTACTAATCTCCAACCGTCTTTCCTTTCTGAGGCTCTTTCAAAACCTCCTTCAGCTGCCGTGCACATAAAAAATGAAACAAATCTCTTGGTGGGTCCTAACCTTGATTGAATTGAAAGCTCATGAGAGCAGCAGCCCCTTGAGTATTTTGCACTTTAAGGCTGATGTGGAGCTGTAGCTGTCTGGCACTGCTACATGGCTGAGTTTTCTGTGTATTATAAGAATTTAGAGACCGTGTTAGTTCTGGATTCTTTGTGTTACCTTTCATACTGAAAACATGTTGTCAGGAATTTCAGGCTCCCACCCTTTAGTCAGCTGCGTTTTTGCATTTGGAGTCATTACATCTCTTATTACTGGAGTTTTACAAGCGTGTGGATTATACAGTGCTGAGAACAAGTTTTAAAATATAGTGTAGTGAGGTTAGTAATCTTGAGGATTGGTCAAGTTAATGGATGGTGTAAAAGTTGTGTGGAAATCTTAAGGATACAGTAAAGAACCAACTTGTGCTGTTTTAGGAAATTCAACAGTGCAGAAAGTTTCCAAGTTAAAAACTGCTTTTGCTTGCTGCTGCTAACATTTGGCCATAGTCCCTTACAACAAAGTGGTCCAGAACACAGTAACTGGAGGCAATGTTTGTTTGGATTTTTTTCTTAATATTATGGGGTTTGTAGCACTCACTTTGTGATCCTGCAACAGTAATGAATCAGGGCTGGAAGACACCTCCTGAGGCAGGTTCTCTTTCAAGCTTTATTACTGAACAGCTTGATTTGCAGCTGAGGAAAAGTGGCTTGTCCTTCTTACCATCCTTAAATAGATTTTTTTGACCTTTTCTTAAAAATGTGAATGAATATATATATATATATATATGGAGCAAAGCATGCACCTTTGTGTTCTCCATATATATAAGGTAAGCATACATAGTGAGACCCCAACTGAAAATAATTACTTGAGCTTTGCTAAAAAATATTTGTACTTAAAGTACTTGCTGATGGCTTAAGTATGCAAAATATTATTAAACTGATTTTGATTACAAGCTTTATGGACTTGTGCAGAAGCTGGAATGCCAGGACAGTGACACAGCTCCTGCAGAGGTTTTAAGGGTATTTTAACGTAGCTCAGGTGTCTGGGGAAACAAGGTGTTCTTCTGAGATACAAATAAACTTTCTTCATCAGTCAATGCTGCTTAACAAGGCTAAAAGGTGGACTAACAGGGAGACATGAAATTAGTGTTGCCATTGATTGACTGTTTATTTTCTTCCACAAAGAAACATTGAAAAACTTCTCCAGATTATTCAGAAACTTGAAGTTCTTGGCCATGTCATGTGTTTTGAATTGAAACATGAAACAGAGCTACTTCCCACGATGCATGATGATTTGTAAAAATGTAAATGGAACTTTATAGGTTTCAGACTTCTGTTCACTTATTAGGCTGCATTATAGTCATTGAAGGGGGAAAGATTCAAAATACCGTCTAAAGAGATGATGTATCCTACTCTCAAGAGAAACTCCTTCATAGTTTGTCTTACCTTGAAGCCTAATACATTACTTTTTCTGGGCTTGCAGCTGGCTTTTTGGTAAGTTTATTTTAAAATTCCTTGGGTTTGGCTCTTCAAAGCACATGAAGCTGGTGACAATGTTCTGCTCTACGTTAAAAGCAGAGCCCTGTGGTTTGGAGCTGTTCAGAAGAGAGATCTTAAGGCAAAATATTTGTGTTACCATAGTGTATTAGATTTCACTGTAGGTAGAATTGAGACTCTTTTGTGCTGAAAGAATAAGCCTATACAGGTTTGTTTGAAGAGGCAGGCACTTAAAATTGTAGCAGATCTTTATGGACTGATTGGGCATGGAGGGGAGAGAGAATATTCATGTTTGTGACCAGAGTGTTATGCTAAGAACTAGGTAAGATGTAAGACGATGACTCAGATGTAGTAGTGAAGGCAGTATTATGTGTAAGAATTGTAATTTTTATTTCCTCATATATACTAATTTAGTAGAGTTTTTCTACCACAGTGGGTCTTTTGAGCAATATATGTAGTATATTTGGTTTAGCCCTGGGTTTTTCATTGACATTTGTTGAACAGAAAGACAAATCATTAACCTAAGTTTGTGAGCACATACTTTATGTAGAAACATTCAACATTTAGCTTAAAATTAAGTTCTATATTTACACTAACCCTGGCTTCTCTTCATTCTGTGTTCCAGAAGTACTAATACGGAGCATTTGACCTAATCTCTACAGCTGAATCTCCTGAAACCAGGATAAGGAAAGAGTGCCTTCAGAACCAATATGTAGCAAATGGGTACCACACCTTTGAAGCTCCTCCCTTGGTTCAACACTTGCATGTTTTAAGGATCCTTGTTGCCTCAGCAGTGAATTGTTCTTGTGGACTTCGGAAACAGATTTCATGTGGTGCTTGCTAAACGTTGAGTCACCATGAGTAGTAATCTAGGAAAAGAAAAGGACTGTAAAGAGAAGGATCCAAAAGTCCCATCATCAAAAGAAAGGGAGAAGGAGGCTAAAGCCTCTGGAGGATTTGGGAAAGAGAGCAAAGAAAAGGAGCCTAAGACCAAAGGGAAAGATGCCAAAGATGGAAAGAAGGACTCCAGTAGCACGCAGCCTGGGGTAGCTTTTTCAGTGGACAATACGATAAAAAGACCTAATCCAGCCACAGGTACTCGCAAAAAATCCAGCAATGCTGAGGTGATCAAAGAGCTAAATAAATGCCGGGAAGAGAATTCTATGCGCTTGGACTTGTCCAAGAGGTCTATACACATGCTTCCATCAGCTATCAAAGAGCTAACGCAGTTAACAGAACTTTATTTATACAGTAACAAACTGCAGTGCCTACCGGCAGAGGTGGGCTGTCTTGTGAACCTGGTGACACTGGCCCTGAGTGAGAACTCGCTCACCAGTTTGCCTGACTCTCTTGATAACTTGAAGAAGCTGCGCATGCTTGACCTGCGGCACAACAAACTGAGGGAGATCCCGGCGGTGGTGTACAGGCTGGGCTCTCTCGCCACCCTTTACCTACGCTTTAATCGTATAACTACTGTGGAAAAGGATATCAAAAACTTGTCAAAACTCACCATGCTTAGCATACGAGAGAACAAAATCAAGCAACTACCTGCTGAAATTGGTGAGTGATTATACTGATCGAAAGTTTAGACCTGTTCTTGTGTTCGCTTTGCAGTTCAGTTAAGTATACATAAACTACTGCTTCTCCAACTGCCCTTCGTTTAAAACTTCATAAAATTACACTCTTGATCATACAGTTCCATTATTAGCTTAATTGAGAGTAGTCAATACCTTGGAAATATATATTTTTTAAAACAACAAAAGTCATTTTTCTTCATCTGTCATCTTAAAAGCAGATGTATCTTGTTTTCATCTTTGCTTTGTGCTTTCACATGTTGTGTCTTTAGAGCCCAAATGGTTAATAAAAAAAGAGAGTTACAGGGGCATTTTTCATTTTAAAGTTTCTTTATAAATCATTTATGAAGTGTTTCAAGTTATAAAGACATTATGGGCATGTTACAGAGGGGTGTGACCATGGTAATACAAGGTAGAATAGGCAGCTACACACTATTACCATGGGCAAGCTGTTGGGTGCTGTAACAGTTAATAATGGAGGTTAATGACTTGTGTAAGTCTCTACCTTTTATAAGTCATGAATATATTAATACAGGGACTCTAAAATGACCAAGTGTTGTATGCATGGCTGATGATTCTTATGATATTTTAATGAATAGTATTTGTTTTTCCAAACATTGTTACAAAAGTTTGAAAGATGGTGAAATAGTACAAAAGTGGCTTATTAATTTAAATGGTTTATTACAAAAAATGTGCTGGACTAGCTGTATATCAAGAACTTCAAAGTTGTTCCTTTTATGACACTGCTCCCCAGCATTGTTTGAACAACATATGTGCCCCATAAAAGTGAGATTCTGTCATCAGTAGGTTTTTTAATGTGTATCACCAGTTTTTAAAATGCAAGCATAGCTCAGTCCTTTTGAAAGGAGGGGAAGCATAAACTTCATGCAGTTAAGAAATTACTTTGACTTTCTTCAAATGTGGAAAAAAACTTGTAAAACACTGTGAATAATAATTCCCATGCCTTGTTTCTAAAAGCTGATGTAGGACTTCTTCCTGTTGTCCAAGCCAGTGCGTGAGCATGTTGTTACTGAAGTTGGCCCCTGTGCTCACTAATTTTGCAAAGGTTGGGAAATGGTGGTGTTTATATCCCTAACAGATTTTTCTCAAACCAGCAACGTTTGCCTCTTTCTCTCGCCCCTTGATATGAAAGATACCTCAGAGAACATGTTCTTGATGGCAGGAACTCCTGGGCTTGTCTGAAGCTGCCAATCAATTAACAGCAGTGTGTGGCACACACAGCGTTGTGCGTGATAACAGGAGTGAAGAAACGCGGTGAGACTCTCAGCTGTGGGTCTGAGGCTTTGGCTCCCTGTAGCAGCTGCTTGAGCCACAGAAACACTTTTTTGCTAGGCAAAAATGAAAGGTTCATGTGGTATGTTTTCTGATCCACATGATTTTTGAGTTGGCATGAGCATCTCAGCAATCCCATGAATTTCCCATGGGAGAATGAAGGAATTATAATTTCCACCTATTTTGACACTTCGGTTTCAGTTCAACAGCCTTGTTGAATCTTTTGCTGATCAACAAATCATACTGGAAGTCATGGGCTGATGTTTACCAAAAAACTACATGTTTCTACATATATTGAAGAAATTGTGGCCAATTTAGCTGGTTGAACTGTGCTGTACAATTGTCAGTACTGTATCTGGGTCTGTTTGTGGCTCAGTTATTCAATGTTAATCTAGCAGAGCCATCGTTTGAGGTTCAACTGGGTATAGTACTGCATAAATTTAAATGAATACTAGTATATGAAGAAAAAAATTTCGAGATGTTGCATTCTAATGTTTGATGTTGCACTTTAGAAGCTTTTTGTAGTTGTGTTTGATACTGCAGACTTTGCTGCTGGAACATCTTTGCTCCTTAACTAGTTTGTTTGCAGAGTATCATTAAGTTTACATTAAGGTGATGTCTGTATGTTTTCGTTCACAGTAACCTCGAAAGAGAGCTTTCAATGTGTAACCATTTAATGGAGAAAATTAATAGGTACATATATCATGAGTATGTAACTTGCTTCTTTCGTTTGTATTTTTTTATTGTCTTGGTGTGTGTACAGGCAGTGTTCTCAGTTCTCTGTCAAACCCTAGCTTGAGAACATTAACTACTTTACTTCTGTCTTTATATCCAGCAGTTAGTCCTGCCTTTATTTGTATTGTGATAATGCATATTTCTTGTTTCGGGTCAGCACCTCATTGTGGAAGGCATTTTAGAAGCACAAATACAAGAGGACTGTCACCCTTATGCAGAATTTTGAAGGGAAACCATGATGTTCAACAGCATCCTTTTTTATTTAAAGTAAATTTCTCTGACTAGGTTGCCTGAAATCGAATCAACTGAAAAATAAAATTAATTGAAGTTTAAGTAACAGATAATTTCAACTGCCAAGACACACAGAACAGGCATTTGGAAATATTTTTCCTCAAATAGTAAAACCAGATAAGATAGTTTCACTTTTGTAATTGATTTCTACACACTTTCGTGTTTCTTTGTTTGAAATATTTGAGTTGAAAACACAGCTGAAAATGAAACTGCTGAGGACTGTATTTCTTATTCTCCAGTGGAATTTCTCTGTTTCTTTAAACACTTGTCATTTCTCTACATCTTACATGTGCACTGTAAAAAACCCCTTGCCTTTTAAGTCTCAGTGCTTTTAATTCCTTGTATGTTTTATAATGCAGTTTCCAGATACTACATGCAAGCAAACATTCACGTTATCGGCTTGTAAATAACACAGAAATTTTTGTTCTGCAAAGTAGGAAGTAAAATAAAACCATTATCTTTTATAAGGCAATATCATGTGGAGCATTTCAAATTCTTTGTAAAAATACCCCATTGTTCTAAGGCCTAAGACTCACAATGGTATGCTAGTGTGCTTGTTCATATTTTTAAAAATTCAAAGCTTATGTATCCCATTGACTTGTGCAGCGAGGAAGAGTCTTGCAGCAGTTAACTACGATGTGTTCATGTTGCTGATCTGGTGCACAAGTTAGTTCAATATAAATTTATAGAGATGCTTATCTAGAACATCTACTGCTTGCTGTGCAAGCGTATGGTATTAGTACTTGGTAGAAATAGATTCCTTTTAGGGAAACCTGAAAGAAACTGTAAAACACTTCTTAAGAGTTTGAGTGAAGGTAAAACATTGAACAAAATGTTGTTTGCGAAATGTACAGTTGATCAGATTTCAAGTGGTCCTGGAAACTGCTTTGCAACAACTGACCTGTTACAGTGTGTGTGGTCTTGAGGAAAACCTAGAAGAGGTGAACCTACCTGAGCTGCTGGGAAATAAGCTAAAGTTTGGCTCTATTTTGGACTTCAAACTGTCTTTAGTTAGTTAAACCACACAAACTTAAATTAGGTAACTACACTTGAGGAAAAGTTGCTTTGCATTTAAAAAAAGCATTCTAATGAGAAAGAGGAAGTGTTGTTATCTACAGTTAACAAACAGATGTGTGTGTTTCTGGTCTCTTTTCCCCCCAGGATTCAGTACCTCTCATTCCCTTGCACCCAGTTGCTTTATTATAGGTGAGCTTTATTATAGGGTAGATGCCTATCAAATAATTTCTGCTAGTCATTTATTGGACTTGTCTTAGCACTTTTCCAACAATGTCTATATTGCTTCTACATTTTTAATACAATTGAAATTATTTCAGTAGACTGGGTAGTAAGCTGAGGTACTGGATCAGCATTGTTGTATTTTTAAATATAAATAGATTTGTTTGAATAAGATCTAAAAATACGTAAAAATCTGTTTAACTGAAAACATATTTCAAGGTTTATGGGTTGTTTTTTGCTGGGGGTTTTTTGTTTGTTGGTTTTGTGTGTGTGTGATTTTCATGTTTGTTTGTTTGTTTGTTTGTTTGGGGTTTTTGTCTTTTTCCATGTCTAGCCAAAAGCTCTGATCAGGAGTAGGTGAATTAGGGGGAATTTTCATGAAATGGCTGTGCTGATGTTTAACAGCTTCATGATGCTGAAAGGGGCAGTATCCATTCCCCTTCTCAGAGCTTCCCAGCTACTCACCCCTGAGCTGTTCATTGGTGGGCTGACTTATCTCACTCAACTAACAGAAAATATTAATGGTTTTGCTGCTTTTGTTGTCTATTACTTTAGATAGTTGAAGTCAGTATAGTTTCAGATAAGACTGGAACTGGTGTAGGAGGAGTGGGAGAGCATGAACTGGAACAGGGAGAGCAGGACGGCCACTTTGCCCACACTGAACTGTTGAATCAGCTCGGCTCACTGAGAAGCCTCGCAGGTGGGATTGCTCATGTTGTATAAAACCATGTGAAGTGCACTGCTAGTGGTTTGAGGAAGGGTGGATTGCTGGCTGTAGAGAGCTGTCGAAAATGCATCAGATTATGTTTTCAGAATCTCGTTTTCTTCCTTTTTCCCCTGCTTTCCATGTCTTGTACCACAAAACCCTCTGTAGCTTATTGGAGTCCTGGTAGCATCAGCTCAGCCCCTCCTTCCTGAAACAATTTTTTGTTATGTTTTTATGTGTAGTGGTGAGAATCCATTGATGGAAGTTTCTTGATGGCAAAGCAACTCTGTTTTGCTCTTTGTGAACCTAGCCTTTCTTAAAATTGCATCCTACCTAACAGTGGTGATAACTTGTTTGAGTGCATCTTGCCCAGTATCCTGCTTCTGACTGTAGCCCTAAGCAAACGTGCATAGAAATAGGGTAAGTTTACATACATACATACATACATACATATATATACATATATATATATATATGTATATATATATATGAGGCTTAACCTGACTCCTTGCCCATATCCAGCTGTTTTTGTATCAAGGATTTCCTGAGTCTGGTGCAGCTTGTCTCTTTAGTAATTCTCAGTGCACTCTTCTTCCATAGGCTTGACCCTTTTTTTTCCTTTAAACTCGTATAGATGCCTTTCATCCTTAACAAGGTCCACAAGTTTGCTTTGAATGCTGTTCCTGACTAAAAGGTCACTGTTACGCAGATGTTTAAAAAAAAATACATACACACACACACATATATATATCTATATATATATACATACCAAGTGCAAAGCAGAACTTACCTATTCACTTGGCTGTTCAATCTCTGGTGGCACCCATGAAATTAAACCTTAATGAAAGGGTTTCCATATGAAAGCTTTGCCAAAAGACAGTCTGGAGGGATAATTGTGGAAATGAGTTCACAAGGTGGGCAACATCCTCATTACCTTATCTGGTAAATTGTCCATTCCCCTGAGATCAAAAAGTTGAAGATTAGAATGGAAGAATGTGAATGCCTTGGTGAGTCAGACAGTCAGCATGAGAGGGATGAAAACCAGAGGAACTGTCTTGGGATGAGGCCAAGCAAATGTTTCAGTTTGCAGGCTGTTACTTAAGCAAGCCTTTTGCATTTCTTGTATTTGGAGTTTTATTACATTTCTTCATATTTTGTTGAAGGAATTGTTCTGCAACAGTCAAGTTGGTAATATTTTCCTTGCAAAGACAAGGTTGCATCTTATACCGGTTCTGAATATTTTTGTTGTCTTAGCACACATAGCTCAAATAGAAATAATATTGTCAAATAGAAATAATATTGTCAACATGGTTGAAATTACATTTGCATAGTTTCTGCAAGTGTCTTGAGTCTCCAAATATTGTATTTTCTGTCTGTGAATGCAACTCTTATTCTAAGGAGAATCTGGTCAGGGCTGTTCTGCAAGGGAAATATTTTTAGAATGTAATTCAGGGAATCTGCCTACACCAGACTTGGAATGTCTTTGAGATTCTCTTCTGTTCTTTTCTTCCCTCATCTACCAATATTTAGATCATTTGTGGTTTCTTCACTGCTTTGAAACTTTTTTTGTAACACGTATACCTGTTTGGTTTTCAGTAGCAGAGACAGTGAACCAGATGTGTTCATGAACCACATGAGTTCATGTCTACTCACTCCATGCTGAATATGGTGCCTCCTTATTAAAGTGACTTGTTAGTAGAAAAGCTTTTCAGTGATGCTCTAAATTTCATTTCCCCTTTTTATTAACAGACCTGACACTATAGAGAAATATTTATTTACATTATTTGTGTCTAAGATCTCCTTTTTCTGTTTCAGCAGTTTGAAGGAAAACAAGTCGTGTTTCTTAGTTGACCTGTTAATGTCTGCAAACAGTGGTTGGGAATATTTTTATATATTTGTATTCTAATATGATAAAAGCATGAAGTTGTGAACAGAATTGGAATAAATATAGGCATTAATACGTGTGTGTTCTTCCCTAGAAGTCAGAGAAGATCCAGTTTGCTTATTTGATCCAGTTCTGGTGGTTTTCTTGACCTGCAAGAAAGGTTTAGAACTCGATTTTGGCCAGCTTCAGCTTTGGTGTCTGGGTTCTGATTCCTGTGAAAGCTCTTGTGGGGATGCAGTTTTGTCTTGTCAGCTAGTCAAATTCCTCCTGATTACATTTTCTTCAGACTGGCTTTAGGATAATGATTAAGTAGTCCTGCCTTTTTGATCTACTTGCAGAGCTTACTGGGATGATGCCCCAAGTGTAATTCCAGTAAATACTGACAGCTTGTTAGAAGTCCAGCTTTTTTTTTTAATCATTGCTGCAATTATTTTAACTGTTTGAATACTTTCATAAGTGCTGAACAGAGGGAAATAATCGCTTCCCTCAGGCTGACCCCTTGCTGATGTAGCCCAGTAGGTGGTTAGCCTTTATTATTTGAGAGCTTGTTCCACACTCAGAATGGACAGGATCCCAGATGTTACCCCAGATGCAGCATCACCAGAACCCCCTGGTCCTTCCCTGCAGAGCTGTTTCTCACTGGCTGGTTTGAGGTAACCTCATTACAGGGTTATTCCCTGCTAGATGCAAGACTTCACTTTTGTCTTGGCTCTCAATTGAGGTTCTACTGTCCACCTCAAACCCCGCCTTGAACCCTTGCTAAGACTGTTTGAGATGTTGTTTGAACATGTTTTTAATTTTATTTATATTTGTTATTTTCAGTTATAAACAATAAATAAAAAGTGTTTTGCTGTTGTCTTGTTGAAGCTTGGTTTAGACCAGATTTTGAGTCTTTCTTTTCAGTTGAGCTAATTTCTGTGTTTTTGACTACTTCCCACAACTAGATCCTGTTGTGCATCCTGCATATTGTAAATAATATTACCATGCTTATTTTTTACTTACATGAGTGTTTTAACTTTGGTACATAAGTCACTTGTGACCATATTAAAATTTAATTCTTTCTACTCAGTAACTCTTCTGTGTAAGTTATAGATGTGCAGTAATGATTCAGAATAGCTCTGATTGCTTACCTGTTCTGTTGGGCAATTGGTAATGCACAGCAAAGACCGCAGGCTGTCTGTCAAGTTATGTGCTCAGATTTTATCTAGAGAGAAAAGATTCTGAAACTGTAAAATTGTTTTAAATTTTTTTTTTCTAAAATCAAGGCACTTGTTCCAAAGAGTTTTATAGACTGAAAATTCTTTTTCCTTTTTCTTTTTTTTTCTTTGCCAGCAGAGAACATACAAAGTTACTTTGTAACTTGTTCCCAACATTGCTGATTTGGGATAATTGTTCTTTACAAATTAGCTTCCAACTGGTGTTCTAACACACCATCCTGAAGTCCCACTAATATTTGCATTCTCCTCTTCCTTGTACTTTCCATAAGAGTCTTGATCCTCTTGCTGTGTCATCTGGCCCAGGATTTATCATGTTGTGAAGGATTTCATAATTTTCAATCTGCTTAAGCATGGGAAGGCCCGGCGTTAATCCAGTGGAAAACAGGCTACATTACAAATTGTGTTTGCCATCCAAGAGTGGTGCCCACTGAGTGAATTAGGAGATGCTGAAGCCTCTTTGCTATTGACCTATATACTGTTTCCATGCATGACTGTTAATTTGTGTGTACCTTAGTATTTTTTAAGAAGCTATATTTTGTGTTTTAAATGGCCAAAAAGAATTTTCAGAGTTATGTAAGTCAGGGCATGTAGCCTGGTTCTCTTTTCATAACAGGCTTTCAAAGTTGGCTATGAAATGGAACTATAATTCTGCCTCATTATGCAGAAAATATTAGTCATTTCATAGTGCTGGCCTTTTCAGCAGGTATATTTAGCTTTGTTGTACTATAACATTTATTCTTTGTGTGTATGAGAACAACAGTGACGTGGTGGCTCACTCCACCTCTCTTAAGGATTCTTGAGATGAATACTTAGCTGTATTTTTAACAAGTTTTTTAACTGGAAGATGCTTGGAGTACTCAAACTGTTTTCTCTGAGAAATACCTGTACATTATGGGAATTTTTTGTCTTCTAGAGACTTTTAAAATACAATTTTTTAAAAACTACATGATAGGATGTAACTGACTGTTTTATGAAAGTTATGCATAGACAGACTGTTTAATGTATTTCCTAGGGCATTGCTTCTACTTTAAAATCTTTATTCACCACTGAGAGCTTAAGTCTTGTCTGTTTGGGACAAAAAACAGACAAGAAAAAAGTTAGTTCATTTTACCTGTGGTTAGTATTTCCCTAAAGTAGTACTTCTCTTCCTGCAGTGATTTTGGGTGTTTGAACAATCCTTTAGGGAAGTGATGCTGGTGGTGTGTCCTGTTCACATAGTGAACAGGAATGGGTTTTTCTTTAGGAAACTGCTTTCTGGTTAAGGCTGATTTTGATCTGCAGCACATTTCTAGCGGACGTATTTCTGTTAAATCAAGATACAAATGTGTTTCAGCAAAGTTTGTGAAGTACACCAGAAAAGTGGAAATGTTGGTTCTTTTAATATGAAAAAGATCATGAGCTCCTTGCTCATTAGCCATTTTCCTTTTTGTACCTGCACAAATCTTTCTTTTAGGAAAACTTTCATTTTGATTTTGACATATGCTTCTTACCCTGGCAAAACAAAAATGCCAGATTTCAGTTGTATCTTGGTGAAACTTATTTTCACCTTTTTTTTCGATAAGCATTTCCTTCAGTACAATTGCTGCTGTTCGGACAATAAGGACACTTCCACTCACTGGAACATCGGCTCCTAGGAAGAGCATTATGCAGATGGCCTTCAGTTTGGCCTCTTTGTTCTTGCAGATCATTATTTGTTGTATAGATTGTTTCTGCCATGTGTTTATCCTGGTGTAATTTCTGACAGAGCTACTGTTGTTCAGCAGTGCTGTGCACAGTGTGTTCATTCACAGGACAAGTCCCAGCTGTCGGTCGGTGGGGAAGGAGCTGCCCCTGTTCCACAGACACTGGTCTGGCAGCACCCTCTCTGTGTCCAGAGGGGTTCTCATCCCTTGTACTGGGATGTTTTCATTAGTGCTGGTCATGTTACCTGCAGTGTTCCTGGTACTCAGACCTCTGTGCATGCATAACAGGGAGCTTCTCACTCAGGAAAAGAGAGTTTAAGGAGAAGACAGGGCAGATGGTTGGCCATAGGGCATGACCAACATTGGTGTGTAAGGGACTGGACCCTTTTATTTCCTTATTCCCATGTTTTCCCATACTTGTGCTTCCTAAACCACATTGATTTCTCCCTTTCCCCTACCCTAAATATTCCACAGCAACTCTTACCATCCAAAGTTGTTCTTCCTTGTACCTCCCAGTAGATATTCAGGCCCCGCATGCGTAACAGCTCTCACTCTGAGGTGCTCTGAAGAGCTTTTCCATTTACTCACCCTCATGGCTCTCACCCATACTTGGACAGCCTGTATTTAGTTTCTCACACCCACAGCTGATCCTCTCTGTGCCCTTGCATGTGAAGATGAGTCTCCGCAACATGACCTGAACATATTTCACCTTGTTAAGCATATTGGATGTAAGATTTTTTTTCCGTATGTTGTGGACAGCAACAAGAGAAATGTGCCTCAAGTGCTTTTTGTTGACTTGCACGCTCTCTGTATTGTGTCTCAGCAATTCCAGTTAAAGTATTAAAGGAATTTCAGTGCCAACAGCATTTCATCTCCCTTCTCCTTCTATTGTTAGAGGGAAAAAACCATTTTGGTGAAATGCTGTCAAACCATAAGTATTCTTATGTCCAAGACTAAGATCCCTTACTGAGCAATGTGAACTAAAAGCTGATTATTACAATACCTTCGAATTTGCTTTCCTTAAATCAGTGTATTTCATGGCAGGGCTTTAACTTTTGCTTGATTTCTGCTCTAGAGTCTAAAATTTGTCCTCAATCTATTTTAATATTCCAAATTTTTATTAAATGTAATAATATTAAGTATGGCTATCCAAACTAGACCAAAGTGTCAGCTTGCCCTCAATTGACTAAAGAGACATAGGCATCCCTTTTCTTGTTGTCCCTCCCCAGAATTAGCTTGTAAGATGTTTGTTTCAAACACGTAGCTTGCTGTTGTCAGAGTTTTCAGCAGGTGGAAAAATGAAGTGCAGCACATGTTCCTGCAAAAATCCAAGTATTTCTTCAGCTTCAGCAGATGTAGAGTGGGAAGAGTCAAGTAAATGAGAAATTGGTGCGATGAAATGAAATTTTTGCCATATTTCAAATGTGACATCACTAGTTATGGTCTGAAGCGAAAACAAATGAAAACAGCAATCATGAAGTGAAAACTACTGTCCCAAAGTGTTTGAAGGTTCTGGAGTTATCTTAGTAAAGTTTTCTGGGGCTCTTTTTTTTTTTTTTTTTTTTTTTGTTTTAAGGGAGGGATGTTTTTCTTCCCTCCTTCTATTACCTTCTATGCTTTGCCCACTTGTTTTCATGAATAATAAAAAGATGCCCCTGCTACAGACCATTAACTCTTGCTCAATTTTTTCTAGCATTTGCTTTCTTCTGCATGTTAATGGCATTGACCTGTGTGGTTTATGCAGTGCTGGATACAGCAGGTTTGACTATTGGCTCTGGTTGCCTGGAATCACTTGAATGCTGTGTAAGGGAGGGGATACTCACAGTGATGGAGGAGCTACTTAACCACCACCTTTATATTTCCACTTGCCTAGTTTCTAGAAAAACATCCCAATTTGGGTTAATAAATGCAGGAAATAAGATTATTTATATGTTAACAATCTAAGAAAAATGGAATAATGAAGCTGTTGAGGTTGACTTTTTTCCTGGCTTTTCACGTTTGTTCTGTGATATGTCGTAAGTATTGTGGCTACATGATGCCTGCAACTCAATACAGAGTCTGAATTCATAAATATTTTATGATTTATTAAGTCACCAGTTGTGATTATCTGCTGGTCTAATGGGTAGACATCTGACTCTACACATCAGAACTTGCCCAAGCTAGTCCTGCAGGCCTGTGGGAAAGTCCTTAAAGGGTTGTGTCAAAGATACACCACAAGCTTAAAAATAAACATTTGCTCCTCAAAAGGCATTTGCTCCATTTCCAAGTTTGTTACTCACTGAGTCATGCTCTAATACACAATGCAGTGACCTCATCTTTACTGGATAGACTTGATGGTGTTGGAATCACATGCATTAATTTCACCTCCATCAGATGCAAAAAACACGAAAACTTACACCTGTGTTCCTGTGCACAGTTGTTTGTTTTTTTTTTTTAAACCCTGAAAGGTTTTGCTCAGAACACAGTGTGTTTGTCATTAAAACAGGTGAAACTACTGTATGTAGAGTTGTGCCTAGCTGTGCTTTTAAATTTATGTGTCAATGTCAGTAATGAAGCAGTTCAGTGTAACGTAGTTCTAAACTCTAAGGAAATCCAAATATTTTTTTAAGGTTTAGCAGATAGACCTTTTATTTCAAACTTTTATTTGCTATAGATTGCTTGCATACACTTTGCTTGTCATATGTTGCCTTTTTGTGATGACTAAAAATGATTAAAAATAACACTCGGGATTTTGGATTATCTAGGTTGTGAGCCACATAATTTTTATGTATCTTAATTGTTGATTTTATGTCTGAAGGTAATTATTGGTATAAAAACAGATCATAATTTCTCAAAATTTAATACAATTCATTTACTCTGTGGTGTTTTAAACTTCTGGTCAGCCTGAAATAAGTGTGAGGTATAGGTTTTGTACTTGTATTCCATAGCTTGAACTGTCAGAAGAAAATCAGTCAATAAATAAGATGTATTCAGAGAATCTATAAAAGCTTTATCTGAGTTTTTTCAAAATTATTGATCATGTTTTAGATCTGACTGATGAAACTATGGTCCTGTAATACTTTATTTTATATGTGTAATTTTATAGTAGCAATAGCTTTTTTTCAGCTTATCCCAATATCTGTCTGATTTTGTTAATCTCTGTGTGGAGGTCATTATCTATAGCTGTACATTAAAGACCTTGATGTTTTGGTTTTCTTGTGTGCTTTTAGGTGAGTTGTGTAACCTCATAACGCTGGATGTAGCGCACAATCAGCTTGAACATCTTCCTGAAGAGATTGGAAGCTGCACACAGATCACCAACCTTGACTTGCAGCACAATGAGCTCTTGGACCTGCCAGAAACCATAGGTATGTGTAGAGGCTGTAGAAGAGAAAATAAATCACTATTTCAAAATGTTCAGTAAGAGGAATAAATTTAAGAATGAGTATTTGGTTGGTGACTGTAGAGTGACTGGTGTTCAGCTTAAGGCAACTTTACACTTGAGAGTAAAAGCAAGGTGTGCCTGTTACCTTAAATGTTACCTTAAATTGTCTAAGAGTGAGAATACAAAAAAAAAATCCATCACTTCTAAATCTTAAGGTGTTCTGTGGTTATAAGAAAATGTCCATTGGTTCTTTGTTCGTTCTGTAATAAAACAGCATATAAAGAAATGAAATGCTAGAAGATTTGTAGTTGAAGTGTAATACTTTGGCAGATAGTTTTAACTAACATCTTTGGCTAAAAAAATAGAACTAAAATCATAAATGTTTTAAATTAATTATGTATATATTATGTTCTTTGGTAGAACATCTAAAAAACCTTCCAAGTCCACAGAATTACCATGCTCTAATGCTACGAAATACATGTGGTTTACAACTTATATTGGGAATAATGGACTAAACTAAACACTGTTTCAGAATCTGACATAGGATGAAGCAACAAAATATGACTTTTGCTATTTCACTGAGTTTTAGTCACATGGCAGAAAAAGATGGCTGCTGTGATTAAAAAAGACAAAAACCAAAGCCATCATGATTTTAAGCTGTCTTTGTCCCCAGAATATACTCAGAAGAATGGATGTTATCAGTTAAACACTATTTAATGTTGAACATCTGATGAATGTACTTGAATGTGTAGTAAAGTGAATGAGCAGAAGCCCGAGGAACCACTTAACAACACTCCAGCTTTTCTTCTAGCAGTTGATTATTGAGTGTGGAGTTACTGTTGCTTTTTGTTGAGAAAGTTTGACCTGAACACAGTTTTACACTGATGATACATCCACTGAAACTACACTTTTTTCCTGGATTGATGGTATTTTCAAACTCTGGAGATCCCATTCCATCTGGAATTTGCATCTAACTTACACAATTCATAAGCACAGCCTTTATTTTTGCGGGTATTTTGTAAATCTAATTGAAAGTTGTTTACATAAAATTTATTGTAGTGTTTGTGTTGTATTTAGGAAGCAAGTTCTCTGGATAAACTCCTAATTGTGGGAAAAATTCTCTAAGCAAGTGTGAGATTTCTGTTGTCAGGGCTTAGAGACTACTGTTGTTGATTCTTGTGCATACAGTAGTACAATTTACTAAGTTGTTTAGTCACTGGCAGTCACTGAGCTTCTCAGAGGACCAAAAAAAAATCTCAGTTGTAATATGCTGCAAGACTGTGCTTACAGGGGAAAGTCTTTGGGTAGGAGAGGCAGTTGAGTAATTTGTGATGGATACGAAATTGCTCACTATGCAATCAAGATAGTTTCCACTAAACTTTCTTCAAAAAGTTTTTGTAAGCTTAGGTGGTTTCTACTGAATCAGGTTCATACCTGGTTGGACTGGATTTTTGCCTATTTCCTTTGTTTTGTTTTCCCCTTGCATTGTCTTTATAGTGTTTTGAAGTTACTTGTTTTTAAATGTATGTAGTTGTCTATTAACATGCTTATCTGAGCTGAATATCAATGCTTTAGAGCTCAATAAACCACCAAAGACAGCTGAATAAGGGTAAGAGACAGCAGTGAGCTGTGGTGTCATTAACCTTACACTGGTTCAGTTTTTGCTCCACTGGAAAATATCTCTTGTAAAAAGTACATTAAAAAAAAGTTAAGTATTTAAATGAAAACTTAAAATCAGAAGTCAGCGTTTGTGCTACGTACAGTTCTTAAACAGAATTTAATATTGAAGGGAAAAACTTTAAGTTCCATCTTAAATGATAAGGATCAGCCTACATTTATGCATGTTGCAGAAAAGGCAGCCGTAGCCAGTTCAGCAACATTGGCTTTGTTTCTTAGTCATCGCAGTTTTGGTTCAACATATTAAAGCAAGTTGTGGCATGATTTTAGATTACAGCCTGCTTTGTGGTTAGAATTGTTCAGCGAGAAACTTTGAGTACTGAGAAAAACCCAGCGAGTCACTGGCGCGTGGCCGCCTGCGTGCGCAGCCGTGGGATGGCCTTTCCAGCTTCTCCATCTCTCACTCCGTTTTCTCTCTTCCCTGCTCATGGATACCTACCTGGTCTTTGGCAAAACTGGCTTTTCTTGCTGCATTTACATGCTTCCAGGTTTCAGGATGCTCACAGTATATGTGCTGCTAATGTTTCCCCAGTCCAGTCAGACTGCTGGGGGGTTGCAGACCAGGGACAAAAAAGACCAAGTATATTTGCTCGTTATCAATATTTAATGTTCTGTGAGCCTATGAGCCTCCTGTTATGGACCAGGCTTTCCATTACTGCCAGGTCTGTCCCCTCCTCCCCCACTGATACCCGTTTGATGGAGGCCTTTTTTTTTCTTGAGAGGGATGCTTTTTAAAATCATGCTGCTTTAAAAATCAAACAGCCCTTCTCTATTTCTCCCTCCCCACAAAAAGAACTCCTTCCCTCATCTCCCTCTTAAAGTCACTGCTGGACTAACTGTGGTTTTGCCACAGAAAGATTTCTGCATCTGCCAGATGAAAAGAAAAAAGCTTGTTTTCTAACTAGCAGAGTGTACTGAAATGTGCCAGAGCTGAAGGGACGTTGGAGAGTGACATGCAGGGGAGTGGCAGGGAAGGGATTATGCATCAGCAATGATTACAGAGGTAGCAGAGCCAATATACCCACTCTGTAAAAATACCAAGTTCTTGTTTCAACTAATGCTGTAGAAGCACACTTTTGTGCAGTAACAAATGTCGATTTTAGATATTAGTTGTCAGGAAGTGACCTAATGTCTTGCTTTATAGATACTGGCTTAATACATTCATATCTGTATTTCTCTTGATTGAAAATTGTAAAGTACTTTTAATATTAGATCACTTCCTGTAAGAAAAATGAGCTTTGTGGAATGGCTTGGCACATTCCAAGACTCTCAAGACTAGAATTAAAATCATAGTGGGATCTTAGCTGTTTAGTGTTTTAATTGCAGATTGTGCCCCCCTGTATTGTGGTTTTTTTTCCTTTTGGGGGGTGGTGGAATTATTATCTTTTATTTACACAGATGTCTTATCTCTGTATACTTAGCTGGCACACTAATATTACCAAAAGATATATAAAAACAGGTGAAGAACATACCATTTATATTAAAATTATTAATTGGACTTTTGAGACAGAAAACAAATTTTGGGTGGAGTAAAGTGTTTTTTAGGATTACAAGATAGTTTAGATAATTTTGTTCTACAAATACCGTATTGTGAGTATTTCCTCTTTAAACTTTTAATTTTAGCATTCTGTACAAATGTGTTCACAATTTCATACTTAAAAGAGCAGAAACACTTACTTGAGAAGGAATTACAACTTTGAAAAAAAAAAAAGATTTTTCGTCTGCTTTGTAATTTTCTAGTTTTGTGTGTTTATATGTGCAGTTTGATTATAGTCAAATGTTCCATACTCACGGACATTTAAGGCAACAAACATTTTAATAAGAAAAAGAATAGTCAGTTGTAAATGTTCCAAAATTATATTTTAAAAGCACAAAAAATTCCATCACTGGGCACACTTTCCATTGTCTGATGTAGCACTGTTCCTAAGAGGTGGTTAGGAAAATGAGAGGCATATTTACAGCACTGCACTACACTCCTGCCCTTCACTGTGGCACATCAGCTCAGAAGCTGAAATCACAACTCTCATGAAAGCAAATATTATGTGGAGTAGCTTTACCTTTTTTGCAAGTTGAAATTGTGCTCCAGACTAGGCTTTTAACAAGTTTATCCCCAGTGTACCTCTGAGAGCACTGGAGTGCTTTTTAAACATACAGTTGATAATACATGAAGCGTTGTTGACCAGAGCCAGACACATGGAATTGGAACAGCTCAGGTTATACAAAATGTGGTTGAGAGCTCTAAGTCCCTACAAGTAAAGATATTTCTGCAGAAATGTGGAACTGCTTTAAAATGGTATTTTAAATTTGGCAGGCTTAGCAAAAACGGGAGTCATATTCTGAAATGTCTGAGCACCTGCAGCGCCCTCAGTGCTCAGGGGCGATGTTCCTACACAACTGATGGGTTTGATGTTATTAATTACCACTGTTCTGATGGAGCAGAGTGCAGAGGCTCCTGCTCCAGCTTTCGTGGCAATATCCACATTCTTAACATTTAAGTACATGACCTTGTGCTTTGGTCTGTGAACACTCCGTACTTTGAAGCATTAAGCCTTTTTCCATAGGCTCACATTGGGAGATCTGATCAGCATTCAGTGGTTTGTCTGTGGTTTGTTCTTGGACTGTGCTGTTAATGAAACATCTTTAATTGAATTCTGCTAGTACCGGGCAATTGCGATGAGCTCAACCTTTTTTTTATATGAAAGCAGTGGCTCCCACTGTTATACTCTAATTTTGCTGTTATTATTTGCCTTGGTGGTCTCAAAAGGAAAGAAGCTTCTAGTTCTTGTTGGCTTTAATTCTAGACTTAGTAGGTGTAAAGCAGCAAAATTGACTGGAAAACTGCAAGT